>NC_060113.1:8155000-9525000 GCF_021155765.1 Diprion similis | reverse complement strand
TTACCGATTGAGTATTGCAGGACAAAAACAAAGATAGGATATCACGACGCGAAAATAATGATAACGCACGGAATAGAATAGTAAGCTCGAAGAGACAAAGTTTAAATAAGTTATAAAAAAATTTAGAAATAATAAAAAGAAAACAATAGGTCGAAATATCATTACCATCATTTTGAAAACACGAGAAACCCTGACTCTGCGCGTGGTTGACGAGAGACTGATATCCGGTGAACGTTCGAATTTCGAACCCCCACGCCGAGGGATGCAGCGGCTGCACGGCGGTTGACAACCCAGAACGGCGTGACTTCGAAAACACCGCGTTTTCGCGTACGCAGAGGCAAAGATTTCAAATCTACAAAGACGCTGTACAATGTGGTACCGATCGAGAATTTTCAAACATACACGAACGCAGAACAACACGAAGCGGGAATATTAATGACGTACGGAATAGAATTGATATAAGCTTCAAAAAAAATTGAATGAATAAATTCGAGAATATTTTATAAATTATGAAAAGTGAAACAATAAGTTACCGATTAGGTATTGCAGTACAAAAACACAGATAGGATATCACGACACGGAAATAATGATAACGCACGGAATAGAATCAATATTGAGCTCGAAGAGAAGAAGTTTGAATAAGTTAAAAAAAAATTTAGAAATAATAAAAAGAAAACGATGGGTCGAAATATCATTACCATCTTCACGATAACACGAGAAACTTTGACTCTGCGCGTGGTTGACGAGAAACGAACGACCGATTAACGTTTGAATTTCGAACTCCCACGCCGAGGGATGCGGCGGCTGCACGGCGGTTGAGATACGCGAACGGCGTGACTTTGAAAACACCGCGTTTTCGCGTTCGCAGAGGCAAAGATTTAAAATTTACAGAGACACTGTACAATGTGGTACCGTTCGAGAACTTTAGAACGTACACAAACGCAGAACAACACGGAGCGGGAATATTGATGTCGCACGGAATAGAATTAATATAAGCTTCAGAAAAAAATGGGATAAAGAAATTTGAAAATATTTTATGAATGATGAAAAATAAAACATCAAGTTACCGATTGAGTATTGCAGGACAAAAACAAAGATAGGATATCACGACGCGGAATTAATGATAACGCACGGAATAGAATTAATATTGAGCTCGAAGAGAAAAAGTTTGAATAAGTTATGAAAAAATTCAGAAATAATAAAAAGAAAACGATAGGTCGAAATATCATTACCATCTTTACGAAAACACGAGAAACTCTGCCTCTGCGCGTGGTTGCCGAGAAACGAACGACCGGTAAACGTTTGAATTTAGAACTCACACGCTGAGGGATGCAGCGGCTGCACGGCGGTTGGGAACCAAGAACGGCGTGACTTCGAAAACACCGCGTTTCCGCGATCGCAGAGGCAAAGATTTAAAATTGACAGGGACGCTGTACATTGTGGAACCGATCGGAAAATTTTAGAACGTACACAAACGCAGAACAACAAGAAGCGGAAATAATAATGACGCAAAGAATAGAATTAATATGGGCTTCAAAAAAAATAGGATGAATAAATTAGAAAATATTTTATAAAAGATGAAAAGTAAAACAATAAGTAACTGATCGAGTATTGCAGGACAAAAACTGAGATAGGATATCACGACGCGGAAATAATGATAACGCACGGAATAGAATTAATATTAAGCTCGAAGAAAAAAAGTTTGAATACGTTATAAAAGAATTTAGAAATAATAAAAAGAAAACAATAGGTCGAAATATCATTACCATCTTTTCGCAAACACGAGAAACTCCGACTCCGCGCGTGGTTGACGAGAAACAAATATCCGGTAAACGTTCGAATTTCGAACTTCCACGCCGAGGGATGCAGCGGCTGCACGGCGGTTGAGATGCGAGAACGGCGTGACTTTGAAAACACCGCGTTTTCGCGTTTGCAGAGGCAGAGATTTAAAATTTACAGAGACACTGTACAATGTGGTACCGTTCGAGAATTTGAGAACGTACACAAACGCAGAACAACACGAAGCGGGAATATCAATGTCGCACGGAATAGAATTAATATAAGCTTCAGAAAAAAATGGGATAAAGAAATTTGAAAATATTTTATAAATGATGAAAAATAAAACAATAAGTTACCGATTGAGTATTGCAGGACAAAAACAAAGATAGGATATCACGACGCGAAAATAATGATAACGCACGGAATAGAATAGTAAGCTCGAAGAGACAAAGTTTAAATAAGTTATAAAAAAATTTAGAAATAATAAAAAGAAAACAATAGGTCGAAATATCATTACCATCATTTTGAAAACACGAGAAACCCTGACTCTGCGCGTGGTTGACGAGAGACTGATATCCGGTGAACGTTCGAATTTCGAACTCCCACGCCGAGGGATGCAGCGGCTGCACGGCGGTTGACAACCCAGAACGGCGTGACTTCGAAAACGCCGCGTTTTCGCGTACGCAGAGGCAAAGATTTCAAATCTACAAAGACGCTGTACAATGTGGTACCGATCGAGAATTTTCAAACATACACGAACGCAGAACAACACGAAGCGGGAATATTAATGACGTACGGAATAGAATTGATATAAGCTTCAAAAAAAATTGAATGAATAAATTCGAGAATATTTTATAAATTATGAAAAGTGAAACAATAAGTTACCGATTAGGTATTGCAGTACAAAAACACAGATAGGATATCACGACACGGAAATAATGATAACGCACGGAATAGAATCAATATTGAGCTCGAAGAGAAGAAGTTTGAATAAGTTAAAAAAAAATTTAGAAATAATAAAAAGAAAACGATGGGTCGAAATATCATTACCATCTTCACGATAACACGAGAAACTTTGACTCTGCGCGTGGTTGACGAGAAACGAACGACCGATTAACGTTTGAATTTCGAACTCCTACGCCGAGGGATGCGGCGGCTGCACAGCGGTTGGGAATTCCGAACGGCGTGGCCTCGAAAACACCGCGTTCTTGCGCTTACAATGACACGTAACGAAAATCTTCGACAACACAGCACGAAATGGAAATATAACCGATTTGAACAGAATATCACTTGATCAGAAACGAACCGAGTTGGGATGATCACGTTGCACGAAACAAAGTTGGTTCTGAGTTGCGCGTCGTTACGACACACAGTAAGAGAAAAACGGAAAACAGAATAAAAAAACTCCAAGCCGCCGAAAAAAGCACGAGATCGAATCAGGTATAAATATCACTCACAATCACTGTAACGACGAGCGACCACGAGGCGGGGAGTGATTATTACCGATGGTTCGAAAAAATGACAGATTACACCTCGACACGTCGCGGCGTTCACGTTGGAGGATGCGAAACGACTGACCGGCGAGCAAGCGTTCGAACAACCAACTCGCCCGCAGGGGGAAGCAGCGGCTCGTCCACGAGCGAGAGGCCGGCATAGCGTGGCTTCGAAAACACAGCGTTCTCGCGTACACAAAGGCAGAGAATAAAAATTGACGAAAACGCTGTATGACGTGTTACCGATTGCGGATTTCAAAACAAACACAAAGCAACACGACGCGTAAATATTAATAACGCACGGAATAGAATTAATAATAAGCTTTCCGAAAGATGGGATGAATAAATTTGAAAAAGTTTAGTAAATGATGAAAAATAAAACAGTAGGTTGAATATTCTTACCTCCTTCTCCACAACAGGGAAAACTCCGACTCGGCGCGTGGTTGATGCGGAACGAATAACCGGTGAGCGTTCGAATTTCGAACTCTCACGTCAAGGGATGCGGCGGCTGCACGGCGGTTGAGAACCGAGAACGGCGAGACTCTGGAACCATCGCGTTCTCGCGTACGCACAGGCAAAGATTTAAAATTTACAATGATACCGATCAAGAATTATAGAACATACACAAACGCAAAACAATATGAGGCGGCAATATTGATCATGCACGGAATAGAATTAATGTAAGCTTTAAAAAAGAAAGGATGAATAAAATTGAAAATATTTTATAAATGATAAAAAGTGAAACAATAAGTTACCGATTAAGTATTGCAGTACAAAAACACGGAAGGGATATCACGACGCGGAAATAATGATAACGCACGAAATAGAATTAATATTGTGCTCGAAGAGAAAATGTTTAAATAAGTTATAAAAAAATTTAGAAATAATAACAAGAAAACGGAAGGTCGAAATATCATTACCATCTTTACGAAAACACGAGAAACTTTAACTCTGCGCGTAGTTGACGAGAAACGAACGACCGGTAAACGTTTGAATTTCGAACTTCCACGCTGAGGGATGCAGCGGCTGCACGGCGGTTGGAAACCGAGAACGGCGTGACTTCGAAAACACCGCGCTTTAGCGTTCGAAGAAGCAAAGATTTAAAATTCACAGAGACGCTGTACAATGTGGTACCGATCGAGAAATTTAGAACGTACACAAACGCAGAACATCAAGGAAAGGGAATAATAATGACGCAGGGAATAGAATTAATCCGAGCTTTAAAAAAAATAGGATGAATAAATTAGAAAATATTTTATAAAAGATGAAAAGTGGAACAATAAGTAACCGATCGAGTATTGCAGGACAGAAACTAAGATAGGATATCACGACGCGAAAATAATGATAACGCACGGAATAGAATGAATATTAAGCCCGAAGAGAAGAAGTTTGAATAAGTTATAAAAGAATTTAGAAATAATAAAAAGAAAACAATAGGTCGAAATATCATTACCATCTTTTCGCAAGCACGAGAAACTCCAACTCTGCGCGTGGTTGACGAGAAACAAATATCCGGTGAACGTTCGAATTTCGAACTCCCACGCCGAGGGATGCGGCGGCTGCACGGCGGTTGAGATACGCGAACGGCGTGACTTTGAAAACACCGCGTTTTCGCGTTCGCAGAGGCAAAGATTTAAAATTTACAGAGACACTGTACAATGTGGTACCGTTCGAGAACTTTAGAACGTACACAAACGCAGAACAACACGGAGCGGGAATATTGATGTCGCACGGAATAGAATTAATATAAGCTTCAGAAAAAAATGGGATAAAGAAATTTGAAAATATTTTATAAATGATGAAAAATAAAACATCAAGTTACCGATTGAGTATTGCAGGACAAAAACAAAGATAGGATATCACGACGCGGAATTAATGATAACGCACGGAATAGAATTAATATTGAGCTCGAAGAGAAAAAGTTTGAATAAGTTATGAAAAAATTCAGAAATAATAAAAAGAAAACGATAGGTCGAAATATCATTACCATCTTTACGAAAACACGAGAAACTCTGCCTCTGCGCGTGGTTGCCGAGAAACGAACGACCGGTAAACGTTTGAATTTAGAACTCACACGCTGAGGGATGCAGCGGCTGCACGGCGGTTGGGAACCAAGAACGGCGTGACTTCGAAAACACCGCGTTTCCGCGATCGCAGAGGCAAAGATTTAAAATTGACAGGGACGCTGTACATTGTGGAACCGATCGGAAAATTTTAGAACGTACACAAACGCAGAACAACAAGAAGCGGAAATAATAATGACGCAAAGAATAGAATTAATATGGGCTTCAAAAAAAATAGGATGAATAAATTAGAAAATATTTTATAAAAGATGAAAAGTAAAACAATAAGTAACTGATCGAGTATTGCAGGACAAAAACTGAGATAGGATATCACGACGCGGAAATAATGATAACGCACGGAATAGAATTAATATTAAGCTCGAAGAAAAAAAGTTTGAATACGTTATAAAAGAATTTAGAAATAATAAAAAGAAAACAATAGGTCGAAATATCATTACCATCTTTTCGCAAACACGAGAAACTCCGACTCCGCGCGTGGTTGACGAGAAACAAATATCCGGTAAACGTTCGAATTTCGAACTTCCACGCCGAGGGATGCAGCGGCTGCACGGCGGTTGAGATGCGAGAACGGCGTGACTTTGAAAACACCGCGTTTTCGCGTTTGCAGAGGCAGAGATTTAAAATTTACAGAGACACTGTACAATGTGGTACCGTTCGAGAATTTGAGAACGTACACAAACGCAGAACAACACGAAGCGGGAATATCAATGTCGCACGGAATAGAATTAATATAAGCTTCAGAAAAAAATGGGATAAAGAAATTTGAAAATATTTTATAAATGATGAAAAATAAAACAATAAGTTACCGATTGAGTATTGCAGGACAAAAACAAAGATAGGATATCACGACGCGGAAATAATGATAACGCACGGAATAGAATAGTAAGCTCGAAGAGACAAAGTTTAAATGAGTTATAAAAAAATTTAGAAATAATAAAAAGAAAACAATAGGTCAAAATATCATTACCATCATTTTGAAAACACGAGAAACCCTGACTCTGCGCGTGGTTGACGAGAGACTGATATCCGGTGAACGTTCGAATTTCGAACTCCCACGCCGAGGTATGCAGCGGCTGCACGGCGGTTGACAACCCAGAACGGCGTGACTTCGAAAACACCGCGTTTTCGCGTTCGCAGGGGCAAAGATTTAAAATCTACAGAGACGCTGTACAATGTGGTACCGAACGAGAATTTCAGAACGTACACAAACGCCGAACAACACGAAGCGTGAATATAAATGACGCACGAAATAGAATTAATATAAGCTTCAAAGAACATGGTATGAAGATATTTGAAAATATTTTATAAAAGATAAAAAATGAAACAATAAGTTACCGATTGAGTATTGCAGGACAAAAACAGAGATAGGATATCACGACGCGGATATAATGATAACGCACCGAATAGTATTAATATGGAGCTCGAAGAGAAATAGTTTGAATAAGTTTTGAAAAAATTTATGAATGATCGAAAGAAAACAATAAGTTGAAATTTTATGACCATCTTTTCGGAAACACAAGAAACTCAGACTCTGCGCGTGATTGACGAGGAACGAATATCCGGTAAACGTTTTAATTTCGAACTCCCGCGCCGAGGGATGCAGCGGCTGCACGGCGGTTGGGTATCGTGAGCGGCGTGGCTTCGAAAACACCGCGCTTTAGCGTTCGAAGAGGCAAAGATTTCAAATTCACAGAGACGCTGTACAATGTGGTACCGATCGAGAAATTTAGAAGGTACACAAACGCAGAACAACAAGGAAAGGGAATAATGATGACGCAGGGTATAGAATTAATATGAGCGTTAAAAAAAATAGGATGAATAAATTAGAAAATATTTTATAAAAGATGAAAAGTGGAACAATAAGTAACCGATCGAGTATTGCAGGACAAAAACTAAGATAGGATATCACGACGCGGAAATAATGATAACGCACGGAATAGAATTAATATTGAGCTCGAAGAGAAAAAGTTTGAATAAGTTATAAAAAAATTCGGAAATAATAAAGAGAAAACGATAGGTCGAAATATCATTACCATCTTCACGAAAACACGAGAAACTTTGACTCTGCGCGTGGTTGACGAGAAACGAACGACCGGTAAACGTTTGAATTTAGAACTCCCACGCTGAGGGATGCAGCGGCTGCACGGCGGTTGGGAACCGAAAACGGCGTGACTTCGAAAACACCGCGCTTTCGCGTTCGCAGAGGCAAAGATTCAAAATTTACAGAGACGCCGTACAATGTGGTACCGATCGAGAATTTTAGAACGTACACAAACGCAGAACAACACGAAGCGGGAATATTAATGACGCACGGAATAGAATTAATGTAAGCTTTATAAAAAAAGGATGAACAAATTTGAAAATATTTTAGAAAAGACGAAAAGTACAACAATAAGCTACCGATTGAGTATTGCAGGACACAAACAAAGATAGGATTTCACGACGCGGAAATAATGATAACGCACAGAATAGAATTAATAGTAAGCGCGAAGAGACAAAGTTTGAATAAGTTATAAAAAAATTTAGAAATAATAAAAACAGAACAATAGGTCGAAATATCATTACCATCATTTTGAAAACACGAGAAACCCTGACTCTGCGCGTGGTTGACGAGAAACCGATATCCGGTGAACGTTCGAATTTCGAACTCCCACGCCGAGGGATGCAGCGGCTGCACGGCGGTTGACAACCCAGAACGGCGTGACTTTGAAAACACCGCGTTTTCGCGTACGCAGAGGCAAAGATTTCAAATCTACAAAGACGCTGTACAATGTGGTACCGATCGAGAATTTTCAAACATACACGAACGCAGAACAACACGAAGCGGGAATATTAATGACGTACGGAATAGAATTGATATAAGCTTCAAAAAAAATTGAATGAATAAATTCGTGAATATTTTATAAATTATGAAAAGTGAAACAATAAGTTACCGATTAGGTATTGCAGTACAAAAACACAGATAGGATATCACGACACGGAAATAATGATAACGCACGGAATAGAATCAATATTGAGCTCGAAGAGAAAAAGTTTGAATAAGTTAAAAAAAAATTTAGAAATAATAAAAAGAAAACGATGGGTCGAAATATCATTACCATCTTCACGATAACACGAGAAACTTTGACTCTGCGCGTGGTTGACGAGAAACGAACGACCGGTTAACGTTTGAATTTCGAACTCCCACGCCGAGGGATGCAGCGGCTGCACAGCGGTTGGGATTTCCGAACGGCGTGGCCTTGAAAACACCGCGTTCTTGCGCTTACAATGACACGTAACGGAAATCTTCGACAACACAGCACGAAATGGAAATATAACCGATTTTAACAGAATATCACGTGATCAGAAACGAACCGAGTTGGGATGATCACGTTGCATGAAACAAAGTTGGTTCTGAGTTGCGCGTCGTTACGACACACAGTAAGAGAAAAACGGAAAACAGAATAAAAAAACTCCAAGCCGCCGAAAAAAGCACGAGATCGAATCAGGTATAAATATCACTCACAATCACTGTAACGACGAGCGACCACGAGGCGGGGAGTGATTATTACCGATGGTTCGAAAAAATGACAGATTACACCTCGACACGTCGCGGCGTTCACGTTGGAGGATGCGAAACGACTGACCGGCGAGCAAGCGTTCGAACATCCAACTCGCCCGCAGGGGGAAGGAGCGGCTCGTCCACGAGCGAGAGGCCGGTATGGCGTGGCTTCGAAAACACAGCGTTCTCGCGTACACAAAGGCAGAGAATAAAAATTGACAGAAACGCTGTATAACGTGTTACCGATTGAGGATTTCAAAACAAACACAAAGCAACACGACGCGTAAATATTAATAACGCACGGAATAGAATTAATAATAAGCTTTCCGAAAGATGGGATGAATAAATTTGAAAAAGTTTAGAAAATGATGAAAAATAAAACAATAGGTTGAATATTCTTACCTTCTTCTCCACAACAGGGAAAACTCCGACTCGGCGCGTGGTTGATGCGAAACGAATAACCGGTGAGCGTTCGAATTTCGAACTCTCACGTCAAGGGATGCGGCGGCTGCACGGCGGTTGAGAACCGAGAACGGCGAGACTCTGAAACCATCGCGTTCTCGCGTACGCACAGGCAAAGATTTAAAATTTACAATGATACCGATCAAGAATTATAGGACATACACAAACGCAAAACAATATGAGGCGGCAATATTGATCATGCACGGAATAGAATTAATGTAAGCTTTAAAAAAGAAAGGATGAATAAAATTGAAAATATTTTATAAATGATGAAAAGTGAAACAATAAGTTACCGATTAAGTATTGCAGTACAAAAACACAGAAGGGATATCACGACGCGGAAATAATGATAACGCACGAAATAGAATTAATATTGTGCTCGAAGAGAAAATGTTTGAATAAGTTATAAAAAAATTCAGAAATAATAACAAGAAAACGATAGGTCGAAATATCATTACCATCTTTACGAAAACACGAGAAACTTTGACTCTGCGCGTGGTTGACGAGAAACGAACGACCGGTAGACGTTTGAATTTCGAACTCCCACGCTGAGGGATGCAGCGGCTGCACGGCGGTTGGAAACCGAGAACGGCGTGACTTCGAAAACACCGCGCTTCAGCGTTCGAAGAGGAAAAGATTTAAAATTCACAGAGACGCTGTACAATGTGGTACCGATCGAGAAATTTAGAACGTACACAAACGCAGAACAACAAGGAAAGGGAATAATAATGACGCAGGGAATAGAATTAATATGAGCTTTAAAAAAAAAAAGATGAATAAATTAGAAAATATTTTATAAAAGATGAAAAGTGGAACAATAAGTAACCGATCGAGTATTGCAGGACAAAAACTAAGATAGGATATCACGACGCGGAAATAATGATAACGCACGGAATAGAATGAATATTAAGCTCGAAGAGAAAAAGTTTGAATAAGTTATAAATGAATTTAGAAATAATAAAAAGAAAACAATAGGTCGAAATATCATTACCATCTTTTCGCAAGCACGAGAAACTCCAACTCTGCGCGTGGTTGACGAGAAACATATATCCGGTAAAAGTTCGAATTTCGAGCTCCCACGCCGAGGGATGCAGCGGCTGCACGGCGGTTGGGAACCGAGAACGGCGTGACTCCGAGAACACCGCGTTTTCGCGTTCGCAGAGGCAAAGTTTCAAAATTTACAGAGACGCTGTACAATGTGATACCGATCGAGAATTTTAGAACGTACACAAACGCAGAACAACACGAAGCGGGAATATTGATGACGCACGGAATAGAATTAATGTAAGCTTTATAAAAAAAAATGAACAAATTTGAAAATATTTTAGAAAAGACGAAAAGTACAACAATAAGCTACCGATTGAGTATTGCAGTACACAAACAAAGATAGGATTTCACGACGCGGAAATAATTATAACGCACAGAATAGAATTAATAGTAAGCGCGAAGAGACAAAGTTTGAATAAGTTATAAAAAAATTTAGAAATAATAAAAACAGAACAATAGGTCGAAATATCATTACCATCATTTTGAAAACACGAAAAACCCTGACTCTGCGCGTGGTTGACGAGAGACTGATATCCGGTGAACGTTCGAATTTCGAACTCCCACGCCGAGGGATGCAGCGGCTGCACGGCGGTTGACAACCCAGAACGGCGTGACTTCGAAAACACCGCGTTTTCGCGTACGCAGAGGCAAAGATTTCAAATCTACAAAGACGCTGTACAATGTGGTACCGATCGAGAATTTTCAAACATACACGAACGCAGAACAACACGAAGCGGGAATATTAATGACGTACGGAATAGAATTGATATAAGCTTCAAAAAAAATTGAATGAATAAATTCGAGAATATTTTATAAATTATGAAAAGTGAAACAATAAGTTACCGATTAGGTATTGCAGTACAAAAACACAGATAGGATATCACGACACGGAAATAATGATAACGCACGGAATAGAATCAATATTGAGCTCGAAGAGAAAAAGTTTGAATAAGTTAAAAAAAAATTTAGAAATAATAAAAAGAAAACGATGGGTCGAAATATCATTACCATCTTCACGATAACACGAGAAACTTTGACTCTGCGCGTGGTTGACGAGAAACGAACGACCGGTTAACGTTTGAATTTCGAACTCCCACGCCGAGGGATGCAGCGGCTGCACAGCGGTTGGGATTTCCGAACGGCGTGGCCTCGAAAACATCGCGTTCTTGCGCTTACAATGACACGTAACGGAAATCTTCGACAACACAGCACGAAATGGAAATATAACCGATTTTAACAGAATATCACGTGATCAGAAACGAACCGAGTTGGGATGATCACGTTGCATGAAACAAAGTTGGTTCTGAGTTGCGCGTCGTTACGACACACAGTAAGAGAAAAACGGAAAACAGAATAAAAAAACTCCAAGCCGCCGAAAAAAGCACGAGATCGAATCAGGTATAAATATCACTCACAATCACTGTAACGACGAGCGACCACGAGGCGGGGAGTGATTATTACCGATGGTTCGAAAAAATGACAGATTACACCTCGACACGTCGCGGCGTTCACGTTGGAGGATGCGAAACGACTGACCGGCGAGCAAGCGTTCGAACATCCAACTCGCCCGCAGGGGGAAGGAGCGGCTCGTCCACGAGCGAGAGGCCGGTATGGCGTGGCTTCGAAAACACAGCGTTCTCGCGTACACAAAGGCAGAGAATAAAAATTGACAGAAACGCTGTATAACGTGTTACCGATTGAGGATTTCAAAACAAACACAAAGCAACACGACGCGTAAATATTAATAACGCACGGAATAGAATTTAATAATAAGCTTTCCGAAAGATGGGATGAATAAATTTGAAAAAGTTTAGAAAATGATGAAAAATAAAACAATAGGTTGAATATTCTTACCTTCTTCTCCACAACAGGGAAAACTCCGACTCGGCGCGTGGTTGATGCGAAACGAATAACCGGTGAGCGTTCGAATTTCGAACTCTCACGTCAAGGGATGCGGCGGCTGCACGGCGGTTGAGAACCGAGAACGGCGAGACTCTGAAACCATCGCGTTCTCGCGTACGCACAGGCAAAGATTTAAAATTTACAATGATACCGATCAAGAATTATAGGACATACACAAACGCAAAACAATATGAGGCGGCAATATTGATCATGCACGGAATAGAATTAATGTAAGCTTTAAAAAAGAAAGGATGAATAAAATTGAAAATATTTTATAAATGATGAAAAGTGAAACAATAAGTTACCGATTAAGTATTGCAGTACAAAAACACAGAAGGGATATCACGACGCGGAAATAATGATAACGCACGAAATAGAATTAATATTGTGCTCGAAGAGAAAATGTTTGAATAAGTTATAAAACAATTCAGAAATAATAACAAGAAAACGATAGGTCGAAATATCATTACCATCTTTACGAAAACACGAGAAACTTTGACTCTGCGCGTGGTTGACGAGAAACGAACGACCGGTAGACGTTTGAATTTCGAACTCCCACGCTGAGGGATGCAGCGGCTGCACGGCGGTTGGAAACCGAGAACGGCGTGACTTCGAAAACACCGCGCTTCAGCGTTCGAAGAGGCAAAGATTTAAAATTCACAGAGACGCTGTACAATGTGGTACCGATCGAGAAATTTAGAACGTACACAAACGCAGAACAACAAGGAAAGGGAATAATAATGACGCAGGGAATAGAATTAATATGAGCTTTAAAAAAAATAGGATGAATAAATTAGAAAATATTTTATAAAAGATGAAAAGTGGAACAATAAGTGACCGATCGAGTATTGCAGGACAAAAACTAAGATAGGATATCACGACGCGGAAATAATGATAACGCACGGAATAGAATGAATATTAAGCTCGAAGAGAAAAAGTTTGAATAAGTTATAAATAAATTTAGAAATAATAAAAAGAAAACAATAGGTCGAAATATCATTACCATCTTTTCGCAAGCACGAGAAACTCCAACTCTGCGCGTGGTTGACGAGAAACAAATATCCGGTGAACGTTCGAATTTCGAACTCCCACGCCGAGGGATGCGGCGGCTGCACGGCGGTTGAGATACGCGAACGGCGTGACTTTGAAAACACCGCGTTTTCGCGTTCGCAGAGGCAAAGATTTAAAATTTACAGAGACACTGTACAATGTGGTACCGTTCGAGAACTTTAGAACGTACACAAACGCAGAACAACACGGAGCGGGAATATTGATGTCGCACGGAATAGAATTAATATAAGCTTCAGAAAAAAATGGGATAAAGAAATTTGAAAATATTTTATAAATGATGAAAAATAAAACATCAAGTTACCGATTGAGTATTGCAGGACAAAAACAAAGATAGGATATCACGACGCGGAATTAATGATAACGCACGGAATAGAATTAATATTGAGCTCGAAGAGAAAAAGTTTGAATAAGTTATGAAAAAATTCAGAAATAATAAAAAGAAAACGATAGGTCGAAATATCATTACCATCTTTACGAAAACACGAGAAACTCTGCCTCTGCGCGTGGTTGCCGAGAAACGAACGACCGGTAAACGTTTGAATTTAGAACTCACACGCTGAGGGATGCAGCGGCTGCACGGCGGTTGGGAACCAAGAACGGCGTGACTTCGAAAACACCGCGTTTCCGCGATCGCAGAGGCAAAGATTTAAAATTTACAGAGACACTGTACAATGTGGTACCGTTCGAGAACTTTAGAACGTACACAAACGCAGAACAACACGGAGCGGGAATATTGATGTCGCACGGAATAGAATTAATATAAGCTTCAGAAAAAAATGGGATAAAGAAATTTGAAAATATTTTATGAATGATGAAAAATAAAACATCAAGTTACCGATTGAGTATTGCAGGACAAAAACAAAGATAGGATATCACGACGCGGAATTAATGATAACGCACGGAATAGAATTAATATTGAGCTCGAAGAGAAAAAGTTTGAATAAGTTATGAAAAAATTCAGAAATAATAAAAAGAAAACGATAGGTCGAAATATCATTACCATCTTTACGAAAACACGAGAAACTCTGCCTCTGCGCGTGGTTGCCGAGAAACGAACGACCGGTAAACGTTTGAATTTAGAACTCACACGCTGAGGGATGCAGCGGCTGCACGGCGGTTGGGAACCAAGAACGGCGTGACTTCGAAAACACCGCGTTTCCGCGATCGCAGAGGCAAAGATTTAAAATTGACAGGGACGCTGTACATTGTGGAACCGATCGGAAAATTTTAGAACGTACACAAACGCAGAACAACAAGAAGCGGAAATAATAATGACGCAAAGAATAGAATTAATATGGGCTTCAAAAAAAATAGGATGAATAAATTAGAAAATATTTTATAAAAGATGAAAAGTAAAACAATAAGTAACTGATCGAGTATTGCAGGACAAAAACTGAGATAGGATATCACGACGCGGAAATAATGATAACGCACGGAATAGAATTAATATTAAGCTCGAAGAAAAAAAGTTTGAATACGTTATAAAAGAATTTAGAAATAATAAAAAGAAAACAATAGGTCGAAATATCATTACCATCTTTTCGCAAACACGAGAAACTCCGACTCCGCGCGTGGTTGACGAGAAACAAATATCCGGTAAACGTTCGAATTTCGAACTTCCACGCCGAGGGATGCAGCGGCTGCACGGCGGTTGAGATGCGAGAACGGCGTGACTTTGAAAACACCGCGTTTTCGCGTTTGCAGAGGCAGAGATTTAAAATTTACAGAGACACTGTACAATGTGGTACCGTTCGAGAATTTGAGAACGTACACAAACGCAGAACAACACGAAGCGGGAATATCAATGTCGCACGGAATAGAATTAATATAAGCTTCAGAAAAAAATGGGATAAAGAAATTTGAAAATATTTTATAAATGATGAAAAATAAAACAATAAGTTACCGATTGAGTATTGCAGGACAAAAACAAAGATAGGATATCACGACGCGAAAATAATGATAACGCACGGAATAGAATAGTAAGCTCGAAGAGACAAAGTTTAAATAAGTTATAAAAAAATTTAGAAATAATAAAAAGAAAACAATAGGTCGAAATATCATTACCATCATTTTGAAAACACGAGAAACCCTGACTCTGCGCGTGGTTGACGAGAGACTGATATCCGGTGAACGTTCGAATTTCGAACTCCCACGCCGAGGGATGCAGCGGCTGCACGGCGGTTGACAACCCAGAACGGCGTGACTTCGAAAACACCGCGTTTTCGCGTACGCAGAGGCAAAGATTTCAAATCTACAAAGACGCTGTACAATGTGGTACCGATCGAGAATTTTCAAACATACACGAACGCAGAACAACACGAAGCGGGAATATTAATGACGTACGGAATAGAATTGATATAAGCTTCAAAAAAAATTGAATGAATAAATTCGAGAATATTTTATAAATTATGAAAAGTGAAACAATAAGTTACCGATTAGGTATTGCAGTACAAAAACACAGATAGGATATCACGACACGGAAATAATGATAACGCACGGAATAGAATCAATATTGAGCTCGAAGAGAAGAAGTTTGAATAAGTTAAAAAAAAATTTAGAAATAATAAAAAGAAAACGATGGGTCGAAATATCATTACCATCTTCACGATAACACGAGAAACTTTGACTCTGCGCGTGGTTGACGAGAAACGAACGACCGATTAACGTTTGAATTTCGAACTCCTACGCCGAGGGATGCGGCGGCTGCACAGCGGTTGGGAATTCCGAACGGCGTGGCCTCGAAAACACCGCGTTCTTGCGCTTACAATGACACGTAACGAAAATCTTCGACAACACAGCACGAAATGGAAATATAACCGATTTGAACAGAATATCACTTGATCAGAAACGAACCGAGTTGGGATGATCACGTTGCACGAAACAAAGTTGGTTCTGAGTTGCGCGTCGTTACGACACACAGTAAGAGAAAAACGGAAAACAGAATAAAAAAACTCCAAGCCGCCGAAAAAAGCACGAGATCGAATCAGGTATAAATATCACTCACAATCACTGTAACGACGAGCGACCACGAGGCGGGGAGTGATTATTACCGATGGTTCGAAAAAATGACAGATTACACCTCGACACGTCGCGGCGTTCACGTTGGAGGATGCGAAACGACTGACCGGCGAGCAAGCGTTCGAACAACCAACTCGCCCGCAGGGGGAAGCAGCGGCTCGTCCACGAGCGAGAGGCCGGCATAGCGTGGCTTCGAAAACACAGCGTTCTCGCGTACACAAAGGCAGAGAATAAAAATTGACGAAAACGCTGTATGACGTGTTACCGATTGCGGATTTCAAAACAAACACAAAGCAACACGACGCGTAAATATTAATAACGCACGGAATAGAATTAATAATAAGCTTTCCGAAAGATGGGATGAATAAATTTGAAAAAGTTTAGTAAATGATGAAAAATAAAACAGTAGGTTGAATATTCTTACCTCCTTCTCCACAACAGGGAAAACTCCGACTCGGCGCGTGGTTGATGCGGAACGAATAACCGGTGAGCGTTCGAATTTCGAACTCTCACGTCAAGGGATGCGGCGGCTGCACGGCGGTTGAGAACCGAGAACGGCGAGACTCTGAAACCATCGCGTTCTCGCGTACGCACAGGCAAAGATTTAAAATTTACAATGATACCGATCAAGAATTATAGGACATACACAAACGCAAAACAATATGAGGCGGCAATATTGATCATGCACGGAATAGAATTAATGTAAGCTTTAAAAAAGAAAGGATGAATAAAATTGAAAATATTTTATAAATGATGAAAAGTGAAACAATAAGTTACCGATTAAGTATTGCAGTACAAAAACACAGAAGGGATATCACGACGCGGAAATAATGATAACGCACGAAATAGAATTAATATTGTGCTCGAAGAGAAAATGTTTGAATAAGTTATAAAAAAATTCAGAAATAATAACAAGAAAACGATAGGTCGAAATATCATTACCATCTTTACGAAAACACGAGAAACTTTGACTCTGCGCGTGGTTGACGAGAAACGAACGACCGGTAGACGTTTGAATTTCGAACTCCCACGCTGAGGGATGCAGCGGCTGCACGGCGGTTGGAAACCGAGAACGGCGTGACTTCGAAAACACCGCGCTTCAGCGTTCGAAGAGGCAAAGATTTAAAATTCACAGAGACGCTGTACAATGTGGTACCGATCGAGAAATTTAGAACGTACACAAACGCAGAACAACAAGGAAAGGGAATAATAATGACGCAGGGAATAGAATTAATATGAGCTTTAAAAAAAATAGGATGAATAAATTAGAAAATATTTTATAAAAGATGAAAAGTGGAACAATAAGTGACCGATCGAGTATTGCAGGACAAAAACTAAGATAGGATATCACGACGCGGAAATAATGATAACGCACGGAATAGAATGAATATTAAGCTCGAAGAGAAAAAGTTTGAATAAGTTATAAATAAATTTAGAAATAATAAAAAGAAAACAATAGGTCGAAATATCATTACCATCTTTTCGCAAGCACGAGAAACTCCAACTCTGCGCGTGGTTGACGAGAAACAAATATCCGGTGAACGTTCGAATTTCGAACTCCCACGCCGAGGGATGCGGCGGCTGCACGGCGGTTGAGATACGCGAACGGCGTGACTTTGAAAACACCGCGTTTTTGCGTTCGCAGAGGCAAAGATTTAAAATTTACAGAGACACTGTACAATGTGGTACCGTTCGAGAACTTTAGAACGTACACAAACGCAGAACAACACGGAGCGGGAATATTGATGTCGCACGGAATAGAATTAATATAAGCTTCAGAAAAAAATGGGATAAAGAAATTTGAAAATATTTTATAAATGATGAAAAATAAAACATCAAGTTACCGATTGAGTATTGCAGGACAAAAACAAAGATAGGATATCACGACGCGGAATTAATGATAACGCACGGAATAGAATTAATATTGAGCTCGAAGAGAAAAAGTTTGAATAAGTTATGAAAAAATTCAGAAATAATAAAAAGAAAACGATAGGTCGAAATATCATTACCATCTTTACGAAAACACGAGAAACTCTGCCTCTGCGCGTGGTTGCCGAGAAACGAACGACCGGTAAACGTTTGAATTTAGAACTCACACGCTGAGGGATGCAGCGGCTGCACGGCGGTTGGGAACCAAGAACGGCGTGACTTCGAAAACACCGCGTTTCCGCGATCGCAGAGGCAAAGATTTAAAATTTACAGAGACACTGTACAATGTGGTACCGTTCGAGAACTTTAGAACGTACACAAACGCAGAACAACACGGAGCGGGAATATTGATGTCGCACGGAATAGAATTAATATAAGCTTCAGAAAAAAATGGGATAAAGAAATTTGAAAATATTTTATGAATGATGAAAAATAAAACATCAAGTTACCGATTGAGTATTGCAGGACAAAAACAAAGATAGGATATCACGACGCGGAATTAATGATAACGCACGGAATAGAATTAATATTGAGCTCGAAGAGAAAAAGTTTGAATAAGTTATGAAAAAATTCAGAAATAATAAAAAGAAAACGATAGGTCGAAATATCATTACCAGCTTTACGAAAACACGAGAAACTCTGCCTCTGCGCGTGGTTGCCGAGAAACGAACGACCGGTAAACGTTTGAATTTAGAACTCACACGCTGAGGGATGCAGCGGCTGCACGGCGGTTGGGAACCAAGAACGGCGTGACTTCGAAAACACCGCGTTTCCGCGATCGCAGAGGCAAAGATTTAAAATTGACAGGGACGCTGTACATTGTGGAACCGATCGGAAAATTTTAGAACGTACACAAACGCAGAACAACAAGAAGCGGAAATAATAATGACGCAAAGAATAGAATTAATATGGGCTTCAAAAAAAATAGGATGAATAAATTAGAAAATATTTTATAAAAGATGAAAAGTAAAACAATAAGTAACTGATCGAGTATTGCAGGACAAAAACTGAGATAGGATATCACGACGCGGAAATAATGATAACGCACGGAATAGAATTAATATTAAGCTCGAAGAAAAAAAGTTTGAATACGTTATAAAAGAATTTAGAAATAATAAAAAGAAAACAATAGGTCGAAATATCATTACCATCTTTTCGCAAACACGAGAAACTCCGACTCCGCGCGTGGTTGACGAGAAACAAATATCCGGTAAACGTTCGAATTTCGAACTTCCACGCCGAGGGATGCAGCGGCTGCACGGCGGTTGAGATGCGAGAACGGCGTGACTTTGAAAACACCGCGTTTTCGCGTTTGCAGAGGCAGAGATTTAAAATTTACAGAGACACTGTACAATGTGGTACCGTTCGAGAATTTGAGAACGTACACAAACGCAGAACAACACGAAGCGGGAATATCAATGTCGCACGGAATAGAATTAATATAAGCTTCAGAAAAAAATGGGATAAAGAAATTTGAAAATATTTTATAAATGATGAAAAATAAAACAATAAGTTACCGATTGAGTATTGCAGGACAAAAACAAAGATAGGATATCACGACGCGAAAATAATGATAACGCACGGAATAGAATAGTAAGCTCGAAGAGACAAAGTTTAAATAAGTTATAAAAAAATTTAGAAATAATAAAAAGAAAACAATAGGTCGAAATATCATTACCATCATTTTGAAAACACGAGAAACCCTGACTCTGCGCGTGGTTGACGAGAGACTGATATCCGGTGAACGTTCGAATTTCGAACTCCCACGCCGAGGGATGCAGCGGCTGCACGGCGGTTGACAACCCAGAACGGCGTGACTTCGAAAACACCGCGTTTTCGCGTACGCAGAGGCAAAGATTTCAAATCTACAAAGACGCTGTACAATGTGGTACCGATCGAGAATTTTCAAACATACACGAACGCAGAACAACACGAAGCGGGAATATTAATGACGTACGGAATAGAATTGATATGAGCTTCAAAAAAAATTGAATGAATAAATTCGAGAATATTTTATAAATTATGAAAAGTGAAACAATGAGTTACCGATTAGGTATTGCAGTACAAAAACACAGATAGGATATCACGACACGGAAATAATGATAACGCACGGAATAGAATCAATATTGAGCTCGAAGAGAAGAAGTTTGAATAAGTTAGAAAAAAATTTAGAAATAATAAAAAGAAAACGATGGGTCGAAATATCATTACCATCTTCACGATAACACGAGAAACTTTGACTCTGCGCGTGGTTGACGAGAAACGAACGACCGATTAACGTTTGAATTTCGAACTCCTACGCCGAGGGATGCGGCGGCTGCACAGCGGTTGGGAATTCCGAACGGCGTGGCCTCGAAAACACCGCGTTCTTGCGCTTACAATGACACGTAACGAAAATCTTCGACAACACAGCACGAAATGGAAATATAACCGATTTGAACAGAATATCACTTGATCAGAAACGAACCGAGTTGGGATGATCACGTTGCACGAAACAAAGTTGGTTCTGAGTTGCGCGTCGTTACGACACACAGTAAGAGAAAAACGGAAAACAGAATAAAAAAACTCCAAGCCGCCGAAAAAAGCACGAGATCGAATCAGGTATAAATATCACTCACAATCACTGTAACGACGAGCGACCACGAGGCGGGGAGTGATTATTACCGATGGTTCGAAAAAATGACAGATTACACCTCGACACGTCGCGGCGTTCACGTTGGAGGATGCGAAACGACTGACCGGCGAGCAAGCGTTCGAACAACCAACTCGCCCGCAGGGGGAAGCAGCGGCTCGTCCACGAGCGAGAGGCCGGCATAGCGTGGCTTCGAAAACACAGCGTTCTCGCGTACACAAAGGCAGAGAATAAAAATTGACGAAAACGCTGTATGACGTGTTACCGATTGCGGATTTCAAAACAAACACAAAGCAACACGACGCGTAAATATTAATAACGCACGGAATAGAATTAATAATAAGCTTTCCGAAAGATGGGATGAATAAATTTGAAAAAGTTTAGTAAATGATGAAAAATAAAACAGTAGGTTGAATATTCTTACCTCCTTCTCCACAACAGGGAAAACTCCGACTCGGCGCGTGGTTGATGCGGAACGAATAACCGGTGAGCGTTCGAATTTCGAACTCTCACGTCAAGGGATGCGGCGGCTGCACGGCGGTTGAGAACCGAGAACGGCGAGACTCTGAAACCATCGCGTTCTCGCGTACGCACAGGCAAAGATTTAAAATTTACAATGATACCGATCAAGAATTATAGGACATACACAAACGCAAAACAATATGAGGCGGCAATATTGATCATGCACGGAATAGAATTAATGTAAGCTTTAAAAAAGAAAGGATGAATAAAATTGAAAATATTTTATAAATGATGAAAAGTGAAACAATAAGTTACCGATTAAGTATTGCAGTACAAAAACACAGAAGGGATATCACGACGCGGAAATAATGATAACGCACGAAATAGAATTAATATTGTGCTCGAAGAGAAAATGTTTGAATAAGTTATAAAAAAATTCAGAAATAATAACAAGAAAACGATAGGTCGAAATATCATTACCATCTTTACGAAAACACGAGAAACTTTGACTCTGCGCGTGGTTGACGAGAAACGAACGACCGGTAGACGTTTGAATTTCGAACTCCCACGCTGAGGGATGCAGCGGCTGCACGGCGGTTGGAAACCGAGAACGGCGTGACTTCGAAAACACCGCGCTTCAGCGTTCGAAGAGGCAAAGATTTAAAATTCACAGAGACGCTGTACAATGTGGTACCGATCGAGAAATTTAGAACGTACACAAACGCAGAACAACAAGGAAAGGGAATAATAATGACGCAGGGAATAGAATTAATATGAGCTTTAAAAAAAATAGGATGAATAAATTAGAAAATATTTTATAAAAGATGAAAAGTGGAACAATAAGTGACCGATCGAGTATTGCAGGACAAAAACTAAGATAGGATATCACGACGCGGAAATAATGATAACGCACGGAATAGAATGAATATCAAGCTCGAAGAGAAAAAGTTTGAATAAGTTATAAATAAATTTAGAAATAATAAAAAGAAAACAATAGGTCGAAATATCATTACCATCTTTTCGCAAGCACGAGAAACTCCAACTCTGCGCGTGGTTGACGAGAAACAAATATCCGGTGAACGTTCGAATTTCGAACTCCCACGCCGAGGGATGCGGCGGCTGCACGGCGGTTGAGATACGCGAACGGCGTGACTTTGAAAACACCGCGTTTTCGCGTTCGCAGAGGCAAAGATTTAAAATTTACAGAGACACTGTACAATGTGGTACCGTTCGAGAACTTTAGAACGTACACAAACGCAGAACAACACGGAGCGGGAATATTGATGTCGCACGGAATAGAATTAATATAAGCTTCAGAAAAAAATGGGATAAAGAAATTTGAAAATATTTTATAAATGATGAAAAATAAAACATCAAGTTACCGATTGAGTATTGCAGGACAAAAACAAAGATAGGATATCACGACGCGGAATTAATGATAACGCACGGAATAGAATTAATATTGAGCTCGAAGAGAAAAAGTTTGAATAAGTTATGAAAAAATTCAGAAATAATAAAAAGAAAACGATAGGTCGAAATATCATTACCATCTTTACGAAAACACGAGAAACTCTGTCTCTGCGCGTGGTTGCCGAGAAACGAACGACCGGTAAACGTTTGAATTTAGAACTCACACGCTGAGGGATGCAGCGGCTGCACGGCGGTTGGGAACCAAGAACGGCGTGACTTCGAAAACACCGCGTTTCCGCGATCGCAGAGGCAAAGATTTAAAATTGACAGGGACGCTGTACATTGTGGAACCGATCGGAAAATTTTAGAACGTACACAAACGCAGAACAACAAGAAGCGGAAATAATAATGACGCAAAGAATAGAATTAATATGGGCTTCAAAAAAAATAGGATGAATAAATTAGAAAATATTTTATAAAAGATGAAAAGTAAAACAATAAGTAACTGATCGAGTATTGCAGGACAAAAACTGAGATAGGATATCACGACGCGGAAATAATGATAACGCACGGAATAGAATTAATATTAAGCTCGAAGAAAAAAAGTTTGAATACGTTATAAAAGAATTTAGAAATAATAAAAAGAAAACAATAGGTCGAAATATCATTACCATCTTTTCGCAAACACGAGAAACTCCGACTCCGCGCGTGGTTGACGAGAAACAAATATCCGGTAAACGTTCGAATTTCGAACTTCCACGCCGAGGGATGCAGCGGCTGCACGGCGGTTGAGATGCGAGAACGGCGTGACTTTGAAAACACCGCGTTTTCGCGTTTGCAGAGGCAGAGATTTAAAATTTACAGAGACACTGTACAATGTGGTACCGTTCGAGAATTTGAGAACGTACACAAACGCAGAACAACACGAAGCGGGAATATCAATGTCGCACGGAATAGAATTAATATAAGCTTCAGAAAAAAATGGGATAAAGAAATTTGAAAATATTTTATAAATGATGAAAAATAAAACAATAAGTTACCGATTGAGTATTGCAGGACAAAAACAAAGATAGGATATCACGACGCGAAAATAATGATAACGCACGGAATAGAATAGTAAGCTCGAAGAGACAAAGTTTAAATAAGTTATAAAAAAATTTAGAAATAATAAAAAGAAAACAATAGGTCGAAATATCATTACCATCATTTTGAAAACACGAGAAACCCTGACTCTGCGCGTGGTTGACGAGAGACTGATATCCGGTGAACGTTCGAATTTCGAACTCCCACGCCGAGGTATGCAGCGGCTGCACGGCGGTTGGGAACCGAGAACGGCGTGACTTCGAAAACACCGCGCTTTCGCGTTCGCAGAGGCAAAGATTTAAAATTTACAGAAACGCCGTACAATGTGGTACCGATCGAGAATTTTAGAACGTACACAAACGCAGAACAACACGAAGCGGGAATATTAATGACGCACGGAATAGAATTAATGTAAGCTTTATAAAAAAAGGATGAACAAATTTGAAAATATTTTAGAAAAGACGAAAAGTACAACAATAAGCTACCGATTGAGTATTGCAGGACACAAACAAAGATAGGATTTCACGACGCGGAAATAATGATAACGCACAGAATAGAATTAATAGTAAGCGCGAAGAGACAAAGTTTGAATAAGTTATAAAAAAATTTAGAAATAATAAAAACAGAACAATAGGTCGAAATATCATTACCATCATTTTGAAAACACGAGAAACCCTGACTCTGCGCGTGGTTGACGAGAGACTGATATCCGGTGAACGTTCGAATTTCGAACTCCCACGCCGAGGGATGCAGCGGCTGCACGGCGGTTGACAACCCAGAACGGCGTGACTTCGAAAACACCGCGTTTTCGCGTACGCAGAGGCAAAGATTTCAAATCTACAAAGACGCTGTACAATGTGGTACCGATCGAGAATTTTCAAACATACACGAACGCAGAACAACACGAAGCGGGAATATTAATGACGTACGGAATAGAATTGATATAAGCTTCAAAAAAAATTGAATGAATAAAATCGAGAATATTTTATAAATTATGAAAAGTGAAACAATAAGTTACCGATTAGGTATTGCAGTACAAAAACACAGAGAGGATATCACGACACGGAAATAATGATAACGCACGGAATAGAATCAATATTGAGCTCGAAGAGAAGAAGTTTGAATAAGTTAAAAAAAAATTTAGAAATAATAAAAAGAAAACGATGGGTCGAAATATCATTACCATCTTCACGATAACACGAGAAACTTTGACTCTGCGCGTGGTTGACGAGAAACGAACGACCGATTAACGTTTGAATTTCGAACTCCTACGCCGAGGGATGCGGCGGCTGCACAGCGGTTGGGAATTCCGAACGGCGTGGCCTCGAAAACACCGCGTTCTTGCGCTTACAATGACACGTAACGAAAATCTTCGACAACACAGCACGAAATGGAAATATAACCGATTTGAACAGAATATCACTTAATCAGAAACGAACCGAGTTGGGATGATCACGTTGCACGAAACAAAGTTGGTTCTGAGTTGCGCGTCGTTACGACACACAGTAAGAGAAAAACGGAAAACAGAATAAAAAAACTCCAAGCCGCCGAAAAAAGCACGAGATCGAATCAGGTATAAATATCACTCACAATCACTGTAACGACGAGCGACCACGAGGCGGGGAGTGATTATTACCGATGGTTCGAAAAAATGACAGATTACACCTCGACACGTCGCGGCGTTCACGTTGGAGGATGCGAAACGACTGACCGGCGAGCAAGCGTTCGAACATCCAACTCGCCCGCAGGGGGAAGGAGCGGCTCGTCCACGAGCGAGAGGCCGGTATGGCGTGGCTTCGAAAACACAGCGTTCTCGCGTACACAAAGGCAGAGAATAAAAATTGACAGAAACGCTGTATAACGTGTTACCGATTGAGGATTTCAAAACAAACACAAAGCAACACGACGCGTAAATATTAATAACGCACGGAATAGAATTAATAATAAGCTTTCCGAAAGATGGGATGAATAAATTTGAAAAAGTTTAGAAAATGATGAAAAATAAAACAATAGGTTGAATATTCTTACCTTCTTCTCCACAACAGGGAAAACTCCGACTCGGCGCGTGGTTGATGCGAAACGAATAACCGGTGAGCGTTCGAATTTCGAACTCTCACGTCAAGGGATGCGGCGGCTGCACGGCGGTTGAGAACCGAGAACGGCGAGACTCTGAAACCATCGCGTTCTCGCGTACGCACAGGCAAAGATTTAAAATTTACAATGATACCGATCAAGAATTATAGGACATACACAAACGCAAAACAATATGAGGCGGCAATATTGATCATGCACGGAATAGAATTAATGTAAGCTTTAAAAAAGAAAGGATGAATAAAATTGAAAATATTTTATAAATGATGAAAAGTGAAACAATAAGTTACCGATTAAGTATTGCAGTACAAAAACACAGAAGGGATATCACGACGCGGAAATAATGATAACGCACGAAATAGAATTAATATTGTGCTCGAAGAGAAAATGTTTGAATAAGTTATAAAAAAATTCAGAAATAATAACAAGAAAACGATAGGTCGAAATATCATTACCATCTTTACGAAAACACGAGAAACTTTGACTCTGCGCGTGGTTGACGAGAAACGAACGACCGGTAGACGTTTGAATTTCGAACTCCCACGCTGAGGGATGCAGCGGCTGCACGGCGGTTGGAAACCGAGAACGGCGTGACTTCGAAAACACCGCGCTTCAGCGTTCGAAGAGGAAAAGATTTAAAATTCACAGAGACGCTGTACAATGTGGTACCGATCGAGAAATTTAGAACGTACACAAACGCAGAACAACAAGGAAAGGGAATAATAATGACGCAGGGAATAGAATTAATATGAGCTTTAAAAAAAAAAAGATGAATAAATTAGAAAATATTTTATAAAAGATGAAAAGTGGAACAATAAGTAACCGATCGAGTATTGCAGGACAAAAACTAAGATAGGATATCACGACGCGGAAATAATGATAACGCACGGAATAGAATGAATATTAAGCTCGAAGAGAAAAAGTTTGAATAAGTTATAAATGAATTTAGAAATAATAAAAAGAAAACAATAGGTCGAAATATCATTACCATCTTTTCGCAAGCACGAGAAACTCCAACTCTGCGCGTGGTTGACGAGAAACAAATATCCGGTAAAAGTTCGAATTTCGAGCTCCCACGCCGAGGGATGCAGCGGCTGCACGGCGGTTGGAAACCGAGAACGGCGTGACTCCGAGAACACCGCGTTTTCGCGTTCGCAGAGGCAAAGTTTCAAAATTTACAGAGACGCTGTACAATGTGATACCGATCGAGAATTTTAGAACGTACACAAACGCAGAACAACACGAAGCGGGAATATTGATGACGCACGGAATAGAATTAATGTAAGCTTTATAAAAAAAAATGAACAAATTTGAAAATATTTCAGAAAAGACGAAAAGTACAACAATAAGCTACCGATTGAGTATTGCAGTACACAAACAAAGATAGGATTTCACGACGCGGAAATAATGATAACGCACAGAATAGAATTAATAGTAAGCGCGAAGAGACAAAGTTTGAATAAGTTATAAAAAAATTTAGAAATAATAAAAACAGAACAATAGGTCGAAATATCATTACCATCATTTTGAAAACACGAAAAACCCTGACTCTGCGCGTGGTTGACGAGAGACTGATATCCGGTGAACGTTCGAATTTCGAACTCCCACGCCGAGGGATGCAGCGGCTGCACGGCGGTTGACAACCCAGAACGGCGTGACTTCGAAAACACCGCGTTTTCGCGTACGCAGAGGCAAAGATTTCAAATCTACAAAGACGCTGTACAATGTGGTACCGATCGAGAATTTTCAAACATACACGAACGCAGAACAACACGAAGCGGGAATATTAATGACGTACGGAATAGAATTGATATGAGCTTCAAAAAAAATTGAATGAATAAATTCGAGAATATTTTATAAATTATGAAAAGTGAAACAATAAGTTACCGATTAGGTATTGCAGTACAAAAACACAGATAGGATATCACGACACGGAAATAATGATAACGCACGGAATAGAATCAATATTGAGCTCGAAGAGAAAAAGTTTGAATGAGTTAAAAAAAAATTTAGAAATAATAAAAAGAAAACGATGGGTCGAAATATCATTACCATCTTCACGATAACACGAGAAACTTTGACTCTGCGCGTGGTTGACGAGAAACGAACGACCGGTTAACGTTTGAATTTCGAACTCCCACGCCGAGGGATGCAGCGGCTGCACAGCGGTTGGGATTTCCGAACGGCGTGGCCTCGAAAACATCGCGTTCTTGCGCTTACAATGACACGTAACGGAAATCTTCGACAACACAGCACGAAATGGAAATATAACCGATTTTAACAGAATATCACGTGATCAGAAACGAACCGAGTTGGGATGATCACGTTGCATGAAACAAAGTTGGTTCTGAGTTGCGCGTCGTTACGACACACAGTAAGAGAAAAACGGAAAACAGAATAAAAAAACTCCAAGCCGCCGAAAAAAGCACGAGATCGAATCAGGTATAAATATCACTCACAATCACTGTAACGACGAGCGACCACGAGGCGGGGAGTGATTATTACCGATGGTTCGAAAAAATGACAGATTACACCTCGACACGTCGCGGCGTTCACGTTGGAGGATGCGAAACGACTGACCGGCGAGCAAGCGTTCGAACATCCAACTCGCCCGCAGGGGGAAGGAGCGGCTCGTCCACGAGCGAGAGGCCGGTATGGCGTGGCTTCGAAAACACAGCGTTCTCGCGTACACAAAGGCAGAGAATAAAAATTGACAGAAACGCTGTATAACGTGTTACCGATTGAGGATTTCAAAACAAACACAAAGCAACACGACGCGTAAATATTAATAACGCACGGAATAGAATTAATAATAAGCTTTCCGAAAGATGGGATGAATAAATTTGAAAAAGTTTAGAAAATGATGAAAAATAAAACAATAGGTTGAATATTCTTACCTTCTTCTCCACAACAGGGAAAACTCCGACTCGGCGCGTGGTTGATGCGAAACGAATAACCGGTGAGCGTTCGAATTTCGAACTCTCACGTCAAGGGATGCGGCGGCTGCACGGCGGTTGAGAACCGAGAACGGCGAGACTCTGAAACCATCGCGTTCTCGCGTACGCACAGGCAAAGATTTAAAATTTACAATGATACCGATCAAGAATTATAGGACATACACAAACGCAAAACAATATGAGGCGGCAATATTGATCATGCACGGAATAGAATTAATGTAAGCTTTAAAAAAGAAAGGATGAATAAAATTGAAAATATTTTATAAATGATGAAAAGTGAAACAATAAGTTACCGATTAAGTATTGCAGTACAAAAACACAGAAGGGATATCACGACGCGGAAATAATGATAACGCACGAAATAGAATTAATATTGTGCTCGAAGAGAAAATGTTTGAATAAGTTATAAAAAAATTCAGAAATAATAACAAGAAAACGATAGGTCGAAATATCATTACCATCTTTACGAAAACACGAGAAACTTTGACTCTGCGCGTGGTTGACGAGAAACGAACGACCGGTAGACGTTTGAATTTCGAACTCCCACGCTGAGGGATGCAGCGGCTGCACGGCGGTTGGAAACCGAGAACGGCGTGACTTCGAAAACACCGCGCTTCAGCGTTCGAAGAGGCAAAGATTTAAAATTCACAGAGACGCTGTACAATGTGGTACCGATCGAGAAATTTAGAACGTACACAAACGCAGAACAACAAGGAAAGGGAATAATAATGACGCAGGGAATAGAATTAATATGAGCTTTAAAAAAAATAGGATGAATAAATTAGAAAATATTTTATAAAAGATGAAAAGTGGAACAATAAGTGACCGATCGAGTATTGCAGGACAAAAACTAAGATAGGATATCACGACGCGGAAATAATGATAACGCACGGAATAGAATGAATATTAAGCTCGAAGAGAAAAAGTTTGAATAAGTTATAAATGAATTTAGAAATAATAAAAAGAAAACAATAGGTCGAAATATCATTACCATCTTTTCGCAAGCACGAGAAACTCCAACTCTGCGCGTGGTTGACGAGAAACAAATATCCGGTAAAAGTTCGAATTTCGAGCTCCCACGCCGAGGGATGCAGCGGCTGCACGGCGGTTGGGAACCGAGAACGGCGTGACTCCGAGAACACCGCGTTTTCGCGTTCGCAGAGGCGAAGTTTCAAAATTTACAGAGACGCTGTACAATGTGATACCGATCGAGAATTTTAGAACGTACACAAACGCAGAACAACACGAAGCGGGAATATTGATGACGCACGGAATAGAATTAATGTAAGCTTTATAAAAAAAAATTAACAAATTTGAAAAAATTTTAGAAAAGACGAAAAGTACAACAATAAGCTACCGATTGAGTATTGCAGTACACAAACAAAGATAGGATTTCACGACGCGGAAATAATGATAACGCACAGAATAGAATTAATAGTAAGCGCGAAGAGACAAAGTTTGAATAAGTTATAAAAAAATTTAGAAATAATAAAAACAGAACAATAGGTCGAAATATCATTACCATCATTTTGAAAACACGAGAAACTCTGACTCTGCGCGTGGTTGACGAGAGACTGATATCCGGTGAACGTTCGAATTTCGAACTCCCACGCCGAGGGATGCAGCGGCTGCACGGCGGTTGACAACCCAGAACGGCGTGACTTCGAAAACACCGCGTTTTCGCGTACGCAGAGGCAAAGATTTCAAATCTACAAAGACGCTGTACAATGTGGTACCGATCGAGAATTTTCAAACATACACGAACGCAGAACAACACGAAGCGGGAATATTAATGACGTACGGAATAGAATTGATATAAGCTTCAAAAAAAATTGAATGAATAAATTCGAGAATATTTTATAAATTATGAAAAGTGAAACAATAAGTTACCGATTAGGTATTGCAGTACAAAAACACAGATAGGATATCACGACACGGAAATAATGATAACGCACGGAATAGAATCAATATTGAGCTCGAAGAGAAAAAGTTTGAATAAGTTAAAAACAAATTTAGAAATAATAAAAAGAAAACGATGGCTCGAAATATCATTGCCATCTTCACGATAACACGAGAAACTTTGACTCTGCGCGTGGTTGACGAGAAACGAACGACCGGTTAACGTTTGAATTTCGAACTCCCACGCCGAGGGATGCAGCGGCTGCACAGCGGTTGGGAATTCCGAACGGCGTGGCCTCGAAAACACCGCGTTCTTGCGCTTACAATGACACGTAACGAAAATCTTCGACAACACAGCACGAAATGGAAATATAACCGATTTTAACAGAATATCACTTGATCAGAAACGAACCGAGTTGGGATGATCACGTTGCACGAAACAAAGTTGGTTCTGAGTTGCGCGTCGTTACGACACACAGTAAGAGAAAAACGGAAAACAGAATAAAAAAACTCCAAGCCGCCGAAAAAAGCACGAGATCGAATCAGGTATGAATATCACTCACAATCACTGTAACGACGAGCGACCACGAGGCGGGGAGTGATTATTACCGGTGGTTCGAAAAAATGACAGATTACACCTCGACACGTCGCGGCGTTCACGTTGGAGGATGCGAAACGACTGACCGGCGAGCAAGCGTTCGAACATCCAACTCGCCCGCAGGGGGAAGCAGCGGCTCGTCCACGAGCGAGAGGCCGGTATGGCGTGGCTTCGAAAACACAGCGTTCTCGCGTACACAAAGGCAGAGAATAAAAATTGACAGAAACGCTGTATAACGTGTTACCGATTGAGGATTTCAAAACAAACACAAAGCAACACGACGCGTAAATATTAATAACGCACGGAATAGAATTAATAATAAGCTTTCCGAAAGATGGGATGAATAAATTTGAAAAAGTTTAGAAAATGATGAAAAATAAAACAATAGGTTGAATATTCTTACCTTCTTCTCCACAACAGGGAAAACTCCGACTCGGCGCGTGGTTGATGCGAAACGAATAACCGGTGAGCGTTCGAATTTCGAACTCTCACGTCAAGGGATGCGGCGGCTGCACGGCGGTTGAGAACCGAGAACGGCGAGACTCTGAAACCATCGCGTTCTCGCGTACGCACAGGCAAAGATTTAAAATTTACAATGATACCGATCAAGAATTATAGGACATACACAAACGCAAAACAATATGAGGCGGCAATATTGATCATGCACGGAATAGAATTAATGTAAGCTTTAAAAAAGAAAGGATGAATAAAATTGAAAATATTTTATAAATGATGAAAAGTGAAACAATAAGTTACCGATTAAGTATTGCAGTACAAAAACACAGAAGGGATATCACGACGCGGAAATAATGATAACGCACGAAATAGAATTAATATTGTGCTCGAAGAGAAAATGTTTGAATAAGTTATAAAAAAATTCAGAAATAATAACAAGAAAACGATAGGTCGAAATATCATTACCATCTTTACGAAAACACGAGAAACTTTGACTCTGCGCGTGGTTGACGAGAAACGAACGACCGGTAGACGTTTGAATTTCGAACTCCCACGCTGAGGGATGCAGCGGCTGCACGGCGGTTGGAAACCGAGAACGGCGTGACTTCGAAAACACCGCGCTTCAGCGTTCGAAGAGGCAAAGATTTAAAATTCACAGAGACGCTGTACAATGTGGTACCGATCGAGAAATTTAGAACGTACACAAACGCAGAACAACAAGGAAAGGGAATAATAATGACGCAGGGAATAGAATTAATATGAGCTTTAAAAAAAATAGGATGAATAAATTAGAAAATATTTTATAAAAGATGAAAAGTGGAACAATAAGTGACCGATCGAGTATTGCAGGACAAAAACTAAGATAGGATATCACGACGCGGAAATAATGATAACGCACGGAATAGAATGAATATTAAGCTCGAAGAGAAAAAGTTTGAATAAGTTATAAATGAATTTAGAAATAATAAAAAGAAAACAATAGGTCGAAATATCATTACCATCTTTTCGCAAGCACGAGAAACTCCAACTCTGCGCGTGGTTGACGAGAAACAAATATCCGGTAAAAGTTCGAATTTCGAGCTCCCACGCCGAGGGATGCAGCGGCTGCACGGCGGTTGGGAACCGAGAACGGCGTGACTCCGAGAACACCGCGTTTTCGCGTTCGCAGAGGCGAAGTTTCAAAATTTACAGAGACGCTGTACAATGTGATACCGATCGAGAATTTTAGAACGTACACAAACGCAGAACAACACGAAGCGGGAATATTGATGACGCACGGAATAGAATTAATGTAAGCTTTATAAAAAAAAATTAACAAATTTGAAAAAATTTTAGAAAAGACGAAAAGTACAACAATAAGCTACCGATTGAGTATTGCAGTACACAAACAAAGATAGGATTTCACGACGCGGAAATAATGATAACGCACAGAATAGAATTAATAGTAAGCGCGAAGAGACAAAGTTTGAATAAGTTATAAAAAAATTTAGAAATAATAAAAACAGAACAATAGGTCGAAATATCATTACCATCATTTTGAAAACACGAGAAACTCTGACTCTGCGCGTGGTTGACGAGAGACTGATATCCGGTGAACGTTCGAATTTCGAACTCCCACGCCGAGGGATGCAGCGGCTGCACGGCGGTTGACAACCCAGAACGGCGTGACTTCGAAAACACCGCGTTTTCGCGTACGCAGAGGCAAAGATTTCAAATCTACAAAGACGCTGTACAATGTGGTACCGATCGAGAATTTTCAAACATACACGAACGCAGAACAACACGAAGCGGGAATATTAATGACGTACGGAATAGAATTGATATAAGCTTCAAAAAAAATTGAATGAATAAATTCGAGAATATTTTATAAATTATGAAAAGTGAAACAATAAGTTACCGATTAGGTATTGCAGTACAAAAACACAGATAGGATATCACGACACGGAAATAATGATAACGCACGGAATAGAATCAATATTGAGCTCGAAGAGAAAAAGTTTGAATAAGTTAAAAACAAATTTAGAAATAATAAAAAGAAAACGATGGCTCGAAATATCATTGCCATCTTCACGATAACACGAGAAACTTTGACTCTGCGCGTGGTTGACGAGAAACGAACGACCGGTTAACGTTTGAATTTCGAACTCCCACGCCGAGGGATGCAGCGGCTGCACAGCGGTTGGGAATTCCGAACGGCGTGGCCTCGAAAACACCGCGTTCTTGCGCTTACAATGACACGTAACGAAAATCTTCGACAACACAGCACGAAATGGAAATATAACCGATTTTAACAGAATATCACTTGATCAGAAACGAACCGAGTTGGGATGATCACGTTGCACGAAACAAAGTTGGTTCTGAGTTGCGCGTCGTTACGACACACAGTAAGAGAAAAACGGAAAACAGAATAAAAAAACTCCAAGCCGCCGAAAAAAGCACGAGATCGAATCAGGTATGAATATCACTCACAATCACTGTAACGACGAGCGACCACGAGGCGGGGAGTGATTATTACCGGTGGTTCGAAAAAATGACAGATTACACCTCGACACGTCGCGGCGTTCACGTTGGAGGATGCGAAACGACTGACCGGCGAGCAAGCGTTCGAACATCCAACTCGCCCGCAGGGGGAAGCAGCGGCTCGTCCACGAGCGAGAGGCCGGTATGGCGTGGCTTCGAAAACACGGCGTTCTCGCGTACACAAAGGCAGAGAATAAAAATTGACAAAAAGGCTGTATAACGTGTTACCGATCGCGGATTTCAAAACAAACACAGAGCAACACGACGCGTAAATATTAATAACGCACGGAATAGAATTAATAATAAGCTTTCCGAAAGATGGGATGAATAAATTTGAAAAAGTTTAGAAAATGATGAAAAATAAAACAATAGGTTGAATATTTTTACCTTCTTCTCCACAACAGGAAAAACTCCGACTCGGCGCGTGGTTGATGCGAAAAGAATAACCGATGAGCGTTCGAATTTCGAACTCTCACGTCAAGGGATGCGGCGGCTGCACGGCGGTTAAGAACCGAGAACGGCGAGACTCTGAAACCATCGCGTTCTCGCGTACGCACAGGCAAAGATTTAAAATTGCCAATGATACCGATGAAGAATTATAGGACATACACAAACGCAAGACAATATGAGGCGGCAATATTGATCATGCACGGAATAGAATTAATGTAAGCTTTAAAAAAGAAAGGATGAATAAAATTGAAAATATTTTATAAATGATGAAAAGTGAAACAATAAGTTACCGATTAAGTATTGCAGTACAAAAACACAGAAGGGATATCACGACGCGGAAATAATGATAACGCACGAAATAGAATTAATATTGTGCTCGAAGAGAAAATGTTTGAATAAGTTATAAAAAAATTTAGAAATAATAACAAGAAAACGATAGGTCGAAATATCATTACCATCTTTACGAAAACACGAGAAACTTTGACTCTGCGCGTGGTTGACGAGAAACGAACGACCGGTAGACGTTTGAATTTCGAACTCCCACGCTGAGGGATGCAGCGGCTGCACGGCGGTTGGAAACCGAGAACGGCGTGACTTCGAAAACACCGCGCTTCAGCGTTCGAAGAGGCAAAGATTTAAAATTCACAGAGACGCTGTACAATGTGGTACCGATCGAGAAATTTAGAACGTACACAAACGCAGAACAACAAGGAAAGGGAATAATAATGACGCAGGGAATAGAATTAATATGAGCTTTAAAAAAAATAGGATGAATAAATTAGAAAATATTTTATAAAAGATGAAAAGTGGAACAATAAGTGACCGATCGAGTATTGCAGGACAAAAACTAAGATAGGATATCACGACGCGGAAATAATGATAACGCACGGAATAGAATGAATATTAAGCTCGAAGAGAAAAAGTTTGAATAAGTTATAAATGAATTTAGAAATAATAAAAAGAAAACAATAGGTCGAAATATCATTACCATCTTTTCGCAAGCACGAGAAACTCCAACTCTGCGCGTGGTTGACGAGAAACAAATATCCGGTAAAAGTTCGAATTTCGAGCTCCCACGCCGAGGGATGCAGCGGCTGCACGGCGGTTGGGAACCGAGAACGGCGTGACTCCGAGAACACCGCGTTTTCGCGTTCGCAGAGGCAAAGTTTCAAAATTTACAGAGACGCTGTACAATGTGATACCGATCGAGAATTTTAGAACGTACACAAACGCAGAACAACACGAAGCGGGAATATTGATGACGCACGGAATAGAATTAATGTAAGCTTTATAAAAAAAAATTAACAAATTTGAAAATATTTTAGAAAAGACGAAAAGTACAACAATAAGCTACCGATTGAGTATTGCAGTACACAAACAAAGATAGGATTTCACGACGCGGAAATAATGATAACGCACAGAATAGAATTAATAGTAAGCGCGAAGAGACAAAGTTTGAATAAGTTATAAAAAAATTTAGAAATAATAAAAACAGAACAATAGGTCGAACTATCATTACCATCATTTTGAAAACACGAGAAACTCTGACTCTGCGCGTGGTTGACGAGAGACTGATATCCGGTGAACGTTCGAATTTCGAACTCCCACGCCGAGGGATGCAGCGGCTGCACGGCGGTTGACAACCCAGAACGGCGTGACTTCGAAAACACCGCGTTTTCGCGTACGCAGAGGCAAAGATTTCAAATCTACAAAGACGCTGTACAATGTGGTACCGATCGAGAATTTTCAAACATACACGAACGCAGAACAACACGAAGCGGGAATATTAATGACGTACGGAATAGAATTGATATAAGCTTCAAAAAAAATTGAATGAATAAATCCGAGAATATTTTATAAATTATGAAAAGTGAAACAATAAGTTACCGATTAGGTATTGCAGTACAAAAACACAGATAGGATATCACGACACGGAAATAATGATAACGCACGGAATAGAATCAATATTGAGCTCGAAGAGAAAAAGTTTGAATAAGTTAAAAACAAATTTAGAAATAATAAAAAGAAAACGATGGCTCGAAATATCATTGCCATCTTCACGATAACACGAGAAACTTTGACTCTGCGCGTGGTTGACGAGAAACGAACGACCGGTTAACGTTTGAATTTCGAACTCCCACGCCGAGGGATGCAGCGGCTGCACAGCGGTTGGGAATTCCGAACGGCGTGGCCTCGAAAACACCGCGTTCTTGCGCTTACAATGACACGTAACGAAAATCTTCGACAACACAGCACGAAATGGAAATATAACCGATTTTAACAGAATATCACGTGATCAGAAACGAACCGAGTTGGGATGATCACGTTGCACGAAACAAAGTTGGTTCTGAGTTGCGCGTCGTTACGACACACAGTAAGAGAAAGACGGAAAACAGAATAAAAAAACTCCAAGCCGCCGAAAAAAGCACGAGATCGAATCAGGTATGAATATCACTCACAATCACTGTAACGACGAGCGACCACGAGGCGGGGAGTGATTATTACCGGTGGTTCGAAAAAATGACAGATTACACCTCGACACGTCGCGGCGTTCACGTTGGAGGATGCGAAACGACTGACCGGCGAGCAAGCGTTCGAACATCCAACTCGCCCGCAGGGGGAAGCAGCGGCTCGTCCACGAGCGAGAGGCCGGTATGGCGTGGCTTCGAAAACACGGCGTTCTCGCGTACACAAAGGCAGAGAATAAAAATTGACAAAAAGGCTGTATAACGTGTTACCGATCGCGGATTTCAAAACAAACACAAAGCAACACGACGCGTAAATATTAATAACGCACGGAATAGAATTAATAATAAGCTTTCCGAAAGATGGGATGAATAAATTTGAAAAAGTTTAGAAAATGATGAAAAATAAAACAATAGGTTGAATATTCTTACCTTCTTCTCCACAACAGGAAAAACTCCGACTCGGCGCGTGGTTGATGCGAAACGAATAACCGGTGAGCGTTCGAATTTCGAACTCTCACGTCAAGGGATGCGGCGGCTGCACGGCGGTTGAGAACCGAGAACGGCGAGACTCTGAAACCATCGCGTTCTCGCGTACGCACAGGCAAAGATTTAAAATTTACAATGATACCGATCAAGAATTATAGGACATACACAAACGCAAGACAATATGAGGCGGCAATATTGATCATGCACGGAATAGAATTAATGTAAGCTTTAAAAAAGAAAGGATGAATAAAATTGAAAATATTTTATAAATGATGAAAAGTGAAACAATAAGTTACCGATTAAGTATTGCAGTACAAAAACACAGAAGGGATATCACGACGCGGAAATAATGATAACGCACGAAATAGAATTAATATTGTGCTCGAAGAGAAAATGTTTGAATAAGTTGTAAAAATATTTAGAAATAATAACAAGAAAACGATAGGTCGAAATATCATTACCATCTTTACGAAAACACGAGAAACTTTGACTCTGCGCGTGGTTGACGAGAAACGAACGACCGGTAGACGTTTGAATTTCGAACTCCCACGCTGAGGGATGCAGCGGCTGCACGGCGGTTGGAAACCGAGAACGGCGTGACTTCGAAAACACCGCGCTTCAGCGTTCGAAGAGGCAAAGATTTAAAATTCACAGAGACGCTGTACAATGTGGTACCGATCGAGAAATTCAGAACGTACACAAACGCAGAACAACAAGGAAAGGGAATAATAATGACGCAGGGAATAGAATTAATATGAGCTTTAAAAAAAATAGGATCAATAAATTAGAAAATATTTTATAAAAGATGAAAAGTGGAACAATAAGTAACCGATCGAGTACTGCAGGACAAAAACTAAGATAGGATATCACGACGCGGAAATAATGATAACGCACGGAATAGAATGAATATTAAGCTCGAAGAGAAAAAGTTTGAATAAGTTATAAATGAATTTAGAAATAATAAAAAGAAAACAATAGGTCGAAATATCATTACCATCTTTTCGCAAGCACGAGAAACTCCAACTCTGCGCGTGGTTGACGAGAAACAAATATCCGGTAAACGTTCGAATTTCGAGCTCCCACGCCGAGGGATGCAGCGGCTGCACGGCGGTTGGGAACCGAGAACGGCGTGACTCCGAGAACACCGCGTTTTCGCGTTCGCAGAGGCAAAGTTTCAAAATTTACAGAGACGCTGTACAATGTGATACCGATCGAGAATTTTAGAACGTACACAAACGCAGAACAACACGAAGCGGGAATATTAATGACGCACGGAATAGAATTAATGTAAGCTTTATAAAAAAAGGATGAATGAATTTGAAAATATTCTAGAAGAGATGAAAAGTACAACAATAAGCTACCGATTGAGTATTGCAGGACAAAAACAAAGATAGGATATCACGACGCGGAAATAATGATAACGCACGGAATAGAATTAATATTGAGCTCGAAGAGAAAAAGTTTGAATAAGTTATAAAAAAATTCGGAAATAATAAAAAGAAAACGATAGGTCGAAATATCATTACCATCTTTACGAAAACACGAGAAACTTTGACTCTGCGCGTGGTTGACGAGAAACGAACGACCGGTAAACATTTGAATTTAGAACTCCCACGCTGAGGGATGCAGCGGCTGCACGGCGGTTGGGAACCGAGAACGGCGTGACTTCGAAAACACCGCGCTTTAGCGTTCGAAGAGGCGAAGATTTAAAATTCACAGAGACGCTGCGCAATGTGGTACCGATCGAGAAATTTAGAACGTACACAAACGCAGAACATCAAGGAAAGGGAATAATAATGACGCAGGGAATAGAATTAATATGAGCTTTAAAAAAAATAGGATGAATAAATTAGAAAACATTTTATAAAAGATGAAAAGTGGAACAATAAGTAACCGATCGAGTATTGCAGGACAAAAACTAAGATAGGATATCACGACGCGGAAATAATGATAACGCACGGAATAGAATGAATATTAAGCTCGAAGAGAAAAAGTTTAAATAAGTTATAAAAGAATTTAGAAATAATAAAAAGAAAACAATAGGTCGAAATATCATTACCATCTTTTCGCAAGCACGAGAAACTCCAACTCTGCGCGTGGTTGACGAGAAACACATATCCGGTAAACGTTCGAATTTCGAGCTCCCACGCCGAGGGATGCAGCGGCTGCACGGCGGTTGGGAACCGAGAACGGCGTGACTCCGAGAACACCGCGTTTTCGCGTTTGCAGAGGCAAAGTTTCAAAATTTACAGAGACGCTGTACAATGTGATACCGATCGAGAATTTTAGAACGTACACAAACGCAGAACAACACGAAGCGGGAATATTAATGACGCACGGAATAGAATTAATGTAAGCTTTATAAAAAAAAATGAACAAATTTGAAAATATTTTAGAAAAGACGAAAAGTACAACAATAAGCTACCGATTGAGTATTGCAGTACACGAACAAAGATAGGATTTCACGACGCGGAAATAATGATAACGCACAGAATAGAATTAATAGTAAGCGCGAAGAGACAAAGTTTGAATAAGTTATAAAAAAATTTAGAAATAATAAAAACAGAACAATAGGTCGAAATATCATTACCATCATTTTGAAAACACGAGAAACCCTGACTCTGCGCGTGGTTGACGAGAGACTGATATCCGGTGAACGTTCGAATTTCGAACTCCCACGCCGAGGGATGCAGCGGCTGCACGGCGGTTGACAACCCAGAACGGCGTGACTTCGAAAACACCGCGTTTTCGCGTACGCAGAGGCAAAGATTTCAAATCTACAAAGACGCTGTACAATGTGGTAACGATCGAGAATTTTCAAACATACACGAACGCAGAACAACACGAAGCGGGAATATTAATGACGTACGGAATAGAATTGATATAAGCTTCAAAAAAAATCGAATGAATAAATTCGAGAATATTTTATAAATTATGAAAAGTGAAACAATAAGTTACCGATTAGGTATTGCAGTACAAAAACACAGATAGGATATCACGACACGGAAATAATGATAACGCACGGAATAGAATCAATATTGAGCTCGAAGAGAAAAAGTTTGAATAAGTTAAAAAAAAATTTAGAAATAATAAAAAGAAAACGATGGCTCGAAATATCATTGCCATCTTCACGATAACACGAGAAACTTTGACTCTGCGCGTGGTTGACGAGAAACGAACGACCGGTTAACGTTTGAATTTCGAACTCCCACGCCGAGGGATGCAGCGGCTGCACAGCGGTTGGGAATTCCGAACGGCGTGGCCTCGAAAACACCGCGTTCTTGCGCTTACAATGACACGTAACGAAAATCTTCGACAACACAGCACGAAATGGAAATATAACCGATTTTAACAGAATATCACTTGATCAGAAACGAACCGAGTTGGGATGATCACGTTGCACGAAACAAAGTTGGTTCTGAGTTGCGCGTCGTTACGACACACAGTAAGAGAAAAACGGAAAACAGAATAAAAAAACTCCAAGCCGCCGAAAAAAGCACGAGATCGAATCAGGTATGAATATCACTCACAATCACTGTAACGACGAGCGACCACGAGGCGGGGAGTGATTATTACCGATGGTTCGAAAAAATGACAGATTACACCTCGACACGTCGCGGCGTTCACGTTGGAGGATGCGAAACGACTGACCGGCGAGCAAGCGTTCGAACATCCAACTCGCCCGCAGGGGGAAGCAGCGGCTCGTCCACGAGCGAGAGGCCGGTATGGCGTGGCTTCGAAAACACAGCGTTCTCGCGTACACAAAGGCAGAGAATAAAAATTGACAAAAAGGCTGTATAACGTGTTACCGATCGCGGATTTCAAAACAAACACAAAGCAACACGACGCGTAAATATTAATAACGCACGGAATAGAATTAATAATAAGCTTTCCGAAAGATGGGATGAATAAATTTGAAAAAGTTTAGAAAATGATGAAAAATAAAACGATAGGTTGAATATTCTTACCTTCTTCTCCACAACAGGAAAAACTCCGACTCGGCGCGTGGTTGATGCGAAACGAATAACCGGTGAGCGTTCGAATTTCGAACTCTCACGTCAAGGGATGCGGCGGCTGCACGGCGGTTGAGAACCGAGAACGGCGAGACTCTGAAACCATCGCGTTCTCGCGTACGCACAGGCAAAGATTTAAAATTGCCAATGATACCGATGAAGAATTATAGGACATACACAAACGCAAGACAATATGAGGCGGCAATATTGATCATGCACGGAATAGAATTAATGTAAGCTTTAAAAAAGAAAGGATGAATAAAATTGAAAATATTTTATAAATGATGAAAAGTGAAACAATAAGTTACCGATTAAGTATTGCAGTACAAAAACACAGAAGGGATATCACGACGCGGAAATAATGATAACGCACGAAATAGAATTAATATTGTGCTCGAAGAGAAAATGTTTGAATAAGTTATAAAAAAATTTAGAAATAATAACAAGAAAACGATAGGTCGAAATATCATTACCATCTTTACGAAAACACGAGAAACTTTGACTCTGCGCGTGGTTGACGAGAAACGAACGACCGGTAGACGTTTGAATCTCGAACTCCCACGCTGAGGGATGCAGCGGCTGCACGGCGGTTGGAAACCGAGAACGGCGTGACTTCGAAAACACCGCGCTTCAGCGTTCGAAGAGGCAAAGATTTAAAATTCACAGAGACGCTGTACAATGTGGTACCGATCGAGAAATTATGAACGTACACAAACGCAGAACAACAAGGAAAGGGAATAATAATGACGCAGGGAATAGAATTAATATGAGCTTCAAAAAAAAAAAAATGAATAAATTAGAAAATATTTAATGAAAGATGAAAAGTGGAACAATAAGTAACCGATCGAGTATTGCAGGACAAAAACTAAGATAGGATATCACGACGCGGAAATAATGATAACGCACGGAATAGAATGAATATTAAGCTCGAAGAGAAAAAGTTTGAATAAGTTATAAATGAATTTAGAAATAATAAAAAGAAAACAATAGGTCGAAATATCATTACCATCTTTTCGCAAGCACGAGAAACTCCAACTCTGCGCGTGGTTGACGAGAAACAAATATCCGGTAAACGTTCGAATTTCGAGCTCCCACGCCGAGGGATGCAGCGGCTGCACGGCGGTTGGGAACCGAGAACGGCGTGACTCCGAGAACACCGCGTTTTCGCGTTCGCAGAGGCAAAGTTTCAAAATTTACAGAGACGCTGTACAATGTGATACCGATCGAGAATTTTAGAACGTACACAAACGCAGAACAACACGAAGCGGGAATATTGATGACGCACGGAATAGAATTAATGTAAGCTTTATAAAAAAAGGATGAATAAATTTGAAAATATTCTAGAAGAGATGAAAAGTACAACAATAAGCTACCGAATGAGTATTGCAGGACAAAAACAAAGATAGGATATCACGACGCGGAAATAATGATAACGCACGGAATAGAATTAATATTGAGCTCGAAGAGAAAAAGTTTGAATAAGTTATAAAAAAATTCGGAAATAATAAAAAGAAAACGATAGGTCGAAATATCATTACCATCTTTACGAAAACACGAGAAACTGTGACTCTGCGCGTGGTTGACGAGAAACGAACGACCGGTAAACGTTTGAATTTAGAACTCCCACGCTGAGGGATGCAGCGGCTGCACGGCGGTTGGGAACCGAAAACGGCGTGACTTCGAAAACACCGCGCTTTCGCGTTCGCAGAGGCAAAGATTTAAAATTTACAGAGACGCCGTACAATGTGGTACCGATCGAGAATTTTAGAACGTACACAAACGCAGAACAACACGAAGCGGGAATATTAATGACGCACGGAATAGAATTAATGTAAGCTTTATAAAAAAAGGATGAACAAATTTGAAAATATTTTAGAAAAGACGAAAAGTACAACAATAAGCTACCGATTGAATATTGCAGGACACAAACAAAGATAGGATTTCACGACGCGGAAATAATGATAACGCACAGAATAGAATTAATAGTAAGCGCGAAGAGACAAAGTTTGAATAAGTTATAAAAAATTTAGAAATAATAAAAACAGAACAATAGGTCGAAATATCATTACCATCATTTTGAAAACACGAGAAACCCTGACTCTGCGCGTGGTTGACGAGAGACTGATATCCGGTGAACGTTCGAATTTCGAACTCCCACGCCGAGGGATGCAGCGGCTGCACGGCGGTTGACAACCCAGAACGGCGTGACTTCGAAAACACCGCGTTTTCGCGTACGCAGAGGCAAAGATTTCAAATCTACAAAGACGCTGTACAATGTGGTACCGATCGAGAATTTTCAAACATACACGAACGCAGAACAACACGAAGCGGGAATATCAATGACGTACGGAATAGAATTGATATAAGCTTCAAAAAAAATTGAATGAATAAATTCGAGAATATTTTATAAATTATGAAAAGTGAAACAATAAGTTACCGATTAGGTATTGCAGTACAAAAACACAGATAGGATATCACGACACGGAAATAATGATAACGCACGGAATAGAATCAATATTGAGCTCGAAGAGAAAAAGTTTGAATAAGTTGAAAAAAAATTTAGGAATAATAAAAAGAAAACGATGGCTCGAAATATCATTGCCATCTTCACGATAACACGAGAAACTTTGACTCTGCGCGTGGTTGACGAGAAACGAACGACCGGTTAACGTTTGAATTTCGAACTCCCACGCCGAGGGATGCAGCGGCTGCACAGCGATTGGGAATTCCGAACGGCGTGGCCTCGAAAACACCGCGTTCTTGCGCTTACAATGACACGTAACGAAAATCTTCGACAACACAACACGAAATGGAAATATAACCGATTTTAACAGAATATCACTTGATCAGAAACGAACCGAGTTGGGATGATCACGTTGCACGAAACAAAGTTGGTTCTGAGTTGCGCGTCGTTACGACACACAGTAAGAGAAAAACGGAAAACAGAATAAAGAAACTCCAAGCCGCCGAAAAAAGCACGAGATCGAATCAGGTATGAATATCACTCACAATCACTGTAACGACGAGCGACCACGAGGCGGGGAGTGATTATTACCGATGGTTCGAAAAAATGACAGATTACACCTCGACACGTCGCGGCGTTCACGTTGGAGGATGCGAAACGACTGACCGGCGAGCAAGCGTTCGAACATCCAACTCGCCCGCAGGGGGAAGCAGCGGCTCGTCCACGAGCGAGAGGCCGGTATGGCGTGGCTTCGAAAACACAGCGTTCTCGCGTACACAAAGGCAGAGAATAAAAATTGACAAAAAGGCTGTATAACGTGTTACCGATCGCGGATTTCAAAACAAACACAAAGCAACACGACGCGTACATATTAATAACGCACGGAATAGAATTAATAATAAGCTTTCCGAAAGATGGGATGAATAAATTTGAAAAAGTTTAGAAAATGATGAAAAATAAAACAATAGGTTGAATATTCTTACCTTCTTCTCCACAACAGGAAAAACTCCGACTCGGCGCGTGGTTGATGCGAAACGAATAACCGGTGAGCGTTCGAATTTCGAACTCTCACGTCAAGGGATGCGGCGGCTGCACGGCGGTTGAGAACCGAGAACGGCGAGACTCTGAAACCATCGCGTTCTCGCGTACGCACAGGCAAAGATTTAAAATTGCCAATGATACCGATGAAGAATTATAGGACATACACAAACGCAAGACAATATGAGGCGGCAATATTGATCATGCACGGAATAGAATTAATGTAAGCTTTAAAAAAGAAAGGATGAATAAAATTGAAAATATTTTATAAATGATGAAAAGTGAAACAATAAGTTACCGATTAAGTATTGCAGTACAAAAACACAGAAGGGATATCACGACGCGGAAATAATGATAACGCACGAAATAGAATTAATATTGTGCTCGAAGAGAAAATGTTTGAATAAGTTATAAAAAAATTTAGAAATAATAACAAGAAAACGACAAGTCGAAATATCATTACCATCTTTACGAAAACACGAGAAACTTTGACTCTGCGCGTGGTTGACGAGAAACGAACGACCGGTAGACGTTTGAATTTCGAACTCCCACGCTGAGGGATGCAGCGGCTGCACGGCGGTTGGAAACCGAGAACGGCGTGACTTCGAAAACACCGCGCTTCAGCGTTCGAAGAGGCAAAGATTTGAAATTCACAGAGACGCTGTACAATGTGGTACCGATCGAGAAATTATGAACGTACACAAACGCAGAACAACAAGGAAAGGGAATAATAATGACGCAGGGAATAGAATTAATATGAGCTTTAAAAAAAATAGGATGAATAAATTAGAAAATATTTTATAAAAGATGAAAAGTGGAACAATAAGTAACCGATCGAGTATTGCAGATCAAAAACTAAGATAGGATATCACGACGCGGAAATAATGATAACGCACGGAATAGAATGAATATTAAGCTCGAAGAGAAAAAGTTTGAATAAGTTATAAATGAATTTAGAAATAATAAAAAGAAAACAATAGGTCGAAATATCATTACCATCTTTTCGCAAGCACGAGAAACTCCAACTCTGCGCGTGGTTGACGAGAAACAAATATCCGGTAAACGTTCGAATTTCGAGTTCCCACGCCGAGGGATGCAGCGGCTGCACGGCGGTTGGGAACCGAGAACGGCGTGACTCCGAGAACACCGCGTTTTCGCGTTCGCAGAGGCAAAGTTTCAAAATTTACAGAGACGCTGTACAATGTGATACCGATCGAGAATTTTAGAACGTACACAAACGCAGAACAACACGAAGCGGGAATATTAATGACGCACGGAATATAATTAATAGGAGCTTCAAAAAAAAATGGGATGAAAAAATTTGAAATTATTTTATAAATGATGAAAAATGAAACAATAAGTTACCGTTCGAGTATTGCAGGACAAAAACAAAGAAAGGATATCACGACGCGGAAATAATGATAACGCACCGAATAGAATTAATATTGAGCGCAAAGAGGAATAGTTTAAAGAAGTTATGAAAAAATTGATAAATGCTGAAAAGAGAACAATAAGTTGGAATATTAGTACTATCTTTTTAAAAACACGGAAACTCTGACTCTGCGCGTGGTTGACGAGAAACGAATATCCGGTAAACGTTCGAATTTCGAACTCTCACGCCGAGGGATGCAGCGGCTGCACGGCGGTTGAGAACCGAGAACGGCGTAACTTCGAAAACACCGCGTTTTCGCGTTCGCAGAGGCAAAGATTCAAAATTTACAGAGACGCTGTACAATGTGGTACCGATCGAGAATTTTAGAACGTACACAAACGCAGAACAACACGAAGCGGGAATATTAATGACGCACGAAATAGAATTAATGTAAGCTTTAAAAAAAAAAGGATGAATAAATTTGAAAATATTTTATAAATGATGAAAAGTGAAACAATCAGTTACCGATTAAGTATTGCAGTACAAAAACACAGATAGGATATCACGACGCGGAAATAATGATAACGCACGGAATAGAATCAATATTGAGCTCGAAGAGAAAAAGTTTGAATAAATTATAAAAAAATTTAGGAATAATAAAAAGAAAACGATAGGTCGAAATATCTTTACCATCTTCACGATAACCAGAGAAACTTTGACTCTGCGCGTGGTTGACGAGAAACGAACGAGCGGTAAACGTTTGAATTTCGAACTCCCACGCCGAGGGATGCAGCGGCTGCACAGCGGTTGGGAATTCCGAACGGCGTGGCCTCGAAAACACTGCGTTCTTGCGCTTACAATGACACGTAATGAAAATCTTCGACAACACAGCACGAAATGGAAATATAACCGATTTTAACAGAATATCACTCGATCAGAAAAGAACCGAGTTGGGATGATCACGCTGCACGAAACAAAGTTGGTTCTGAGTTCCGCGTAGTTACGACACACAGTCAGAGAAAAACGGAAAACAGAATAAAAAAACTCCAAGCCGTCGAAAAAAGCACGAGATCGAATCAGGTATAAATATCACTCACAATCACTGTAACGATGAGCGACCACGAGGCGGGGAGTGATTATTACCGATGGTTCGAAAAAATGACAGATTACACCTCGACACGTCGCGGCGTTCACGTTGGAGGATGCGAAACAACTGACCGCTGAGCGAGCGTTCGAACTTCCAACTCGTCCGCAGAGGGAAGCAGCGGCTCGTCCACGAGCGAGAGGCCGGTATGGCGTGGCTTCGAAAACACAGCGTTCTCGCGTACACAAAGGCAGAGAATAAAAATTGACAAAAACGCTGTATAACGTGTTGCCGATTGAGGATTTCAAAACAAGCACAAACACAAAGCAACACGACGCGGAAAGAATAATAACGCACGAAATAGAATTAATAATAAGCTTTCAGAAACATGGGATGAATAAATTTGAAAAAGTTTACTAATTGACGAAAAATAAAACAATAGGTTAATTATTCTTACCTTCTTCTCCGCAACACGGAAAACTCCGACTCGGCGCGTGGTTGATGCGAAACGATTAACCGGTCAGCGTTCGAATTTCGAACTTTCACGTCAAGGGATGCGGCGGCTGCACGGCGGTTGAGAACCGAGAACGACGAGACTCTGAAACCACCGTGTTCTCGCGTACGCACAGGCAAAGATTTAAAATTTACAATGATACCGACTAAGAATTATAGGACATACACAAACGCAAAACAATACGAGGCGGCAATATTGATCATGCACGGAATAGAATTGATATTGAGCTCAAAGAAATGAAGGACGAATGAATTGAGAACAAAAAATTCCAAAGATGAAGAAAAAACAATGAGTTGAAATATTATTACCATCATTCCAAGAACACGAGAAACCCTGACTCTGCGCGTGGTTGACGAGAAACGAATAACTGGTAAACGTTCGAATTTCGAACTTCCACGCCGAGGGATGCAGCGGCTGCACAGCGGTTGGGAATTCAGAACGGCGAGGCTTCGAAAACACCGCTCTCTCGCGTACACAAACACGGAAGATGAATATTTTCGAAAACGCTGTACAATGTGTTACCTATTGAGAATCGCAGAATAAAAACAAAGATAGAATAACACAACGCGGAAATACCAATAACGCACGGAATAGAATTAATATCGAGCCTGAGGTGAAATGGATTAAATAAGTTTCAAAAAAATTCACAAATGATAAAAAGACAACAATATGTTGAAATATCATTACTATTCTTCCGAAAACACGGGAAACCCTGACTCTTCGCGTACTTGACGAGATACGAATGACCGGTAAACGTTCGAATTTCGAACTTTCATGCCGAGGGGTGCAGCGGCTGCCTGGCGCGCGAAAACCAAGAATCCTCGATCCGAAAACATTGCGTTTTCGCGTACGCCAAGGCAGTGATAAAAAATTCGGTGAGACGCGGTACAACGTGATACCGATTTGGAATCTCAGAACAAACAAAAAGGTCACAGGCGTCAAAAACACCGTGTTATCGCGTACGCGAAGGCACAGAATAAAAATTTACTCAGACGCTGTACTCTACAAAGACGAGATAGTGAAGAGTTCTACATCTTGCGACGGAAATTCTCAGCTGTAAGTCGACCTGGCATCCTGACGCGTGTTTGACGAACCTGCGGACGCTCAGCCAGCCCGCACCAAAAAATAAACGAAACGTTGGTGATTGGCCGAGAAAACTACGATTTCCGTCGTTTTTTTACTGATCTGACCTAGTTACGTGTGAAACCCGGAATTCTCGAATGCGTTCGTCAGACTTGCAAACTCTTAGGTCAGCCCAGCAGAAAAATTCAAGATACCTTGATGTGGTGACACGATAGCCAGGAAGTATTTACCAACGGATGTTGGCTATCTATGAATCGAACCTGAAATTCCCGCGTGGGTTCGACACACTTGCAGACACTCAGCTGCCCCGCACCGAAAAATCAGAGAAAGGTTGGTATTGGGCTGAGAAAACCTCGAACCTCGTCGTTCCTGACCGTTCTGACCAAGTTGATATTGAATCCTTGAATCCCTGGAAGCGTTTGTCGAACTTGTGAACACTTCAGTCAGCCCAGCAGGAAAATTGATAATCTCTCGACTCGAAGACAAGATATCCAAGAATTTTACATTTTACAACGGATTTTGGCTATGTATAAATTGAACCCGAAATTCTTGCGTGGATTCGACGGACTTGCTGAGCTGACCTGAGTGATCGCAAGTCTGACGAACGCATCCAAGAATTTCTGAATTCAATCGTAACTTGTGAAGAAAAGTCAGGAACGACGAGAATCGAGATCTCCTCGGCTAAATACCAACCTTTTTCTGAATTTTCGGTGCGGGGCAGCTGAGTGTCTGCAACTCTGTCAAACCCACGCAAAAATTTCAGGATCGATTTATAAATAGCCAAAATCCGTAAAAAAAAATGCAGGATTTCAGGCTATCTCGAGTCCAAATCGAGATATGTTCAATTTTTTTGCTGGGCTGACCTGAGTGTCTGCGATTCTGACTACAGCATCCAACAATGTAAGGCTTCAATCGTGACTTGGTCAGAACGGTCTGAACCGACGAGAATCGAGGGTTTCTCAGCCGAATACGATTATTTTCCCGAATTTTCGGTGCAAGTCAGCTGAATCAGTGCAACTCTGTCGAACCCACCAAAGAATTTCAGGATCGATTCAAAAATAGCCAAAATCCGTTGGAAAATGTAGAATCCCAGGCTATCTCGTCTCCACGGCGGAATATCTTTAATTTTTCTGCCGGGCTGACCTAAGTGTTTGCGATTCTGACAAATGCCACCAAAGACTTCGGGTTTCGATTGTAACTTGGTCAGAACGGTCAGAACCGACGAGATTCTAGGGTTTCTCAGCCAAATATCAACTTTTTCCTGAATTTTCGGTGCGAGGCAGCTGAGTGTCTGGAACTCTGTCGAACCCACCCAAGAATTTCAGGGTCGGTTCATAAATGGCCGAAATCCGTTGAAAAATGTAGAATTCCTAGCTATCTCGTCCCTAAATCGAGACATGTTTGATTTTTCTGCTGGATAGAGCTAAATGTTTGCGATTCTGACAAACGCGAATGACAATTCTATGATACATTCCGAACTTCGTCAGAACGGTCAAGACCGACGAGAATCTGGGGTTTCTCAGCCAAATGCTTACTTTTTCCTGAATTTTCGGTGCAAGGCAGCTGAGTGTCTGGAACTCTGTCGAACCCTCCCTAGAATTCCAGGATCGGTTCATAAATAGCCGACATCCGTTGCAAAATGTAGAATTCCTGGCTATCTCGTCCCTGAATCGAGATATCTTGATTTGATCTGCTGGTCCAAGCTATAAATGTCTGCGATCCTGACAAACGCGAAAGACAGTTCCAGGATTCATTCGTAACTTGGTCAGAACGGTCAAAACCGACGAGAATCTAGGGTTTCTCGGCCAAACATCAACTTTTTTTCTGATTTTTCGGTGCGGGGCAGCTGTGTGTCTGGAACTCTGTCGAACCCACCCAAGAATTTCAGGATCGGTTCATAAATGGCCGAAGTCCGTTGGGAAATGTGGAATTCCTAGCTATCTCGTCCCCAAATCGGGACATGTTTGATTTTTCTGCTGGATAGAGCTAAATGTTTGCGATTCTGACAAACGCTAATGACAATTCCAGGATTCATTCGTAACTTCGTCAGAACATCCAGAACCGACAAGAATCTAGGGTTTCGCAGCCAAATATCAACTTTTTTCTGAATTGTCGGTGCGGGGCAGCTGAGTATCTGGAACTCTCCCGAACCCACTAAAGAATTTCAGGATCGGTTCATAAATGGCCGAAATCCGTTGAAAAATTCAGAATTCCCGGCTATCTCATCCCTTAATCGAGATCTCTTCAATTTATCCGCTGGTCTGAGCTAAATGTCTGCGATTCTAAAGAACACGCATGACAATTCCAGGTTTCATTCGTAACTTCGTCAGAACGGTCAGAACCGACGAGAATCTAGGGTTTCGCAGCTGAATATCAACTTTTTTCTGAATTGTCGGTGCGAGCAGCTGAGTGTCTGGAACTCTGTCGAACCCACCCAGGAATTTCAGGATCGGTTCATGAATAGCCGAAATCCGTTGAAAAATGTAGAATTCCTGGCTATCTCGTCCCTGGACCGAGATATGTTCAATTTTTCTGCTGGTCTGAGCTAAATGTTTGCGATTCTGAGGAACGCGCAATGCAATTCGACGTCCTATCCGTAACTTGGTCAGAACGGTCAGAACCGACAAGAATCGAGGGTTACTCGGCCAAATACCAACTTTTTTCTGAATTTTCGGTGCGGGGCAGCTGAGTGTCTGGAGCCCTGACGAACCCACCCAAGAATTTCAGGATCGGTTCATAAATAGCCGAGATACGTTGAAAAATGTCGAATTTTTGGCTATCTTGTCTCTAAATCAAGATTCCTCAATTTTTCTGCTGGTCTGACCCGAATGTCTGCGATTCCGAAGAACGCGCATTGCACTTCCACGTCTCATCCCTAACTTGGTCAGAACGGTCAGAACCGACAAGAATCGAGGGTATCTCGGCCAAATACTAACTTTTTTCTGAATTTTCGGTGCGGGGCAGCTGAGTGTCTGGAGCCCTGACGAACCCACCCAAGAATTTCAGGATCGGTTCATAAATAGCCGAGATTCGTTGAAAAATGTCGAATTTCTGGCTATCTTGTCTCTAAATCAAGATTCCTCAATTTCTCTGCTGGTCTGCCCCGAATGTCTGCGATTCCGAAGAACGCGCATTGCAATTCGACGTCTCATCCGTAACTTGGTCAGAACGGTCAGAACCGACGAGAATCGAGGGTATCTCGGCCAAATACTAACTTTTTTCTGAATTTTCGGTGCGGGGCAGCTGAGTGTCTGGAGCCCTGACGAACCCACCCAAGAATTTCAGGATCGGTTCATAAATAGCCGAGATTCGTTGAAAAATGTCGAATTTCTGGCTATCTTGTCTCTGAATCAAGATTCCTCAATTTCTCTGCTGGTCTGACCCGAATGTCTGCGATTCCGAAGAACGCGCATTGCACTTCCACGTCTCATCCGTAACTCGGTCAGAACGGTCAGAACCGACAAGAATCGGGGGTATCTCGGCCAAATACTAACTTTTTTCTGAATTTTCGGTGCGGGGCAGCTGAGTGTCTGGAGCCCTGACGAACCCACCCAAGAATTTCAGGATCGGTTCATAAATAGCCGAGATTCGTTGAAAAATGTCGAATTTCTGGCTATCTTGTCTCTAAATCAAGATTCCTCAATTTCTCTGCTGGTCTGACCCGAATGTCTGCGATTCCGAAGAACGCGCATTGCAATTCGACGTCTCATCCGTAACTTGGTCAGAACGGTCAGAACCGACGAGAATCGAGGGTATCTCGGCCAAATACTAACTTTTTTCTGAATTTTCGGTGCGGGGCAGCTGAGTGTCTGGAGCCCTGACGAACCCACCCAAGAATTTCAGGATCGGTTCATAAATAGCCGAGATTCGTTGAAAAATGTCGAATTTCTGGCTATCTTGTCTCTAAATCAAGATTCCTCAATTTTACTGCCGGTCTGACCCGAATGTCTGCGAATCCGACAAACGCGCATTGCATATTGAGGTCTCATCCGCAACTTGGTAAGAACGGTCAGAACCGACAAGAATCGAGGGTTTCTAGGCCAAATACGAACTTTTTTCTGAATTTTTGATGCGGGGCAGCTGAGTGTCTGGAGCCCTGTCGAACCCACCGAAGACTTTCAGGATCGGTTCATAAATAGCCGAGATTCGTTGAAAAATGTCGAATTTCTGGCTATCTTGTCTCTAAATCAAGATTCCTCAATTTCTCTGCTGGTCTGACCCGAATGTCTGCGATTCCGAAGAACGCGCATTGCAATTCGACGTCTCATCCGTAACTTGGTCAGAACGGTCAGAACCGACGAGAATCGAGGGTATCTCGGCCAAATACTAACTTTTTCCTGAATTTTCGGTGCGGGGCAGCTGAGTGTCTGGAGCCCTGACGAACCCACCCAAGAATTTCAGGATCGGTTCATAAATAGCCGAGATTCGTTGAAAAATGTCGAATTTCTGGCTATCTTGTCTCTAAATCAAGATTCCTCAATTTCTCTGCTGGTCTGACCCGAATGTCTGCGATTCCGAAGAACACGCATTGCAATTCGACGTCTCATCCGTAACTTGGTCAGAACGGTCAGAACCGACGAGAATCGAGGGTATCTCGGCCAAATACTAACTTTTTTCTGAATTTTCGGTGCGGGGCAGCTGAGTGTCTGGAGCCCTGACGAACCCACCCAAGAATTTCAGGATCGGTTCATAAATAGCCGAGATACGTTGAAAAATGTCGAATTTTTGGCTATCTTGTCTCTAAATCAAGATTCCTCAATTTTTCTGCTGGTCTGACCCGAATGTCTGCGATTCCGAAGAACGCGCATTGCACTTCCACGTCTCATCCGTAACTTGGTCAGAACGGTCAGAACCGACAAGAATCGAGGGTATCTCGGCCAAATACTAACTTTTTTCTGAATTTTCGGTGCGGGGCAGCTGAGTGTCTGGAGCCCTGACGAACCCACCCAAGAATTTCAGGATCGGTTCATAAATAGCCGAGATTCGTTGAAAAATGTCGAATTTCTGGCTATCTTGTCTCTGAATCAAGATTCCTCAATTTCTCTGCTGGTCTGACCCGAATGTCTGCGATTCCGAAGAACGCGCATTGCACTTCCACGTCTCATCCGTAACTTGGTCAGAACGGTCAGAACCGACAAGAATCGAGGGTATCTCGGCCAAATACTAACTTTTTTCTGAATTTTCGGTGCGGGGCAGCTGAGTGTCTGGAGCCCTGACGAACCCACCCAAGAATTTCAGGATCGGTTCATAAATAGCCGAGATTCGTTGAAAAATGTCGAATTTCTGGCTATCTTGTCTCTAAATCAAGATTCCTCAATTTCTCTGCTGGTCTGACCCGAATGTCTGCGATTCCGAAGAACGCGCATTGCAATTCGACGTCTCATCCGTAACTTGGTCAGAACGGTCAGAACCGACGAGAATCGAGGGTATCTCGGCCAAATACTAACTTTTTTCTGAATTTTCGGTGCGGGGCAGCTGAGTGTCTGGAGCCCTGACGAACCCACCCAAGAATTTCAGGATCGGTTCATAAATAGCCGAGATTCGTTGAAAAATGTCGAATTTCTGGCTATCTTGTCTCTGAATCAAGATTCCTCAATTTCTCTGCTGGTCTGACCCGAATGTCTGCGATTCCGAAGAACGCGCATTGCACTTCCACGTCTCATCCGTAACTTGGTCAGAACGGTCAGAACCGACGAGAATCGAGGGTATCTCGGCCAAATACTAACTTTTTTCTAAATTTTCGGTGCGGGGCAGCTGAGTGTCTGGAGCCCTGACGAACCCACCCAAGAATTTTAGGATCGGTTCATAAATAGCCGAGATTCGTTGAAAAATGTCGAATTTCTGGCTATCTTGTCTCTAAATCAAGATTCCTCAATTTCTCTGCTGGTCTGACCCGAATGTCTGCGATTCCGAAGAACGCGCATTGCACTTCCACGTCTCATCCGTAACTTGGTCAGAACGGTCAGAACCGACAAGAATCGAGGGTATCTCGGCCAAATACTAACTTTTTTCTGAATTTTCGGTGCGGGGCAGCTGAGTGTCTGGAGCCCTGACGAACCCACCCAAGAATTTCAGGATCGGTTCATAAATAGCCGAGATACGTTGAAAAATGTCGAATTTTTGGCTATCTTGTCTCTAAATCAAGATTCCTCAATTTTTCTGCTGGTCTGACCCGAATGTCTGCGATTCCGAAGAACGCGCATTGCACTTCCACGTCTCATCCGTAACTTGGTCAGAACGGTCAGAACCGACAAGAATCGAGGGTATCTCGGCCAAATACTAACTTTTTTCTGAATTTTCGGTGCGGGGCAGTTGAGTGTCTGGAGCCCTGACGAACCCACCCAAGAATTTCAGGATCGGTTCATAAATAGCCGAGATACGTTGAAAAATGTCAAATTTTTGGCTATCTTGTCTCTAAATCAAGATTCCTCAATTTTTCTGTGGTCTGACCCGAATGTCTGCGATTCCGAAGAACGCGCATTGCACTTCCACGTCTCATCCGTAACTTGGTCAGAACGGTCAGAACCGACAAGAATCGAGGGTATCTCGGCCAAATACTAACTTTTTTCTAAATTTTCGGTGCGGGGCAGCTGAGTGTCTGGAGCCCTGACGAACCCACCCAAGAATTTCAGGATCGGTTCATAAATAGCCGAGATTCGTTGAAAAATGTCGAATTTCTGGCTATCTTGTCTCTAAATCAAGATTCCTCAATTTCTCTGCTGGTCTGACCCGAATGTCTGCGATTCCGAAGAACGCGCATTGCACTTCCACGTCTCATCCGTAACTCGGTCAGAACGGTCAGAACCGACAAGAATCGGGGGTATCTCGGCCAAATACTAACTTTTTTCTGAATTTTCGGTGCGGGGCAGCTGAGTGTCTGGAGCCCTGACGAACCCACCCAAGAATTTCAGGATCGGTTCATAAATAGCCGAGATTCGTTGAAAAATGTCGAATTTCTGGCTATCTTGTCTCTAAATCAAGATTCCTCAATTTCTCTGCTGGTCTGACCCGAATGTCTGCGATTCCGAAGAACGCGCATTGCAATTCGACGTCTCATCCGTAACTTGGTCAGAACGGTCAGAACCGACGAGAATCGAGGGTATCTCGGCCAAATACTAACTTTTTTCTGAATTTTCGGTGCGGGGCAGCTGAGTGTCTGGAGCCCTGACGAACCCACCCAAGAATTTCAGGATCGGTTCATAAATAGCCGAGATTCGTTGAAAAATGTCGAATTTCTGGCTATCTTGTCTCTAAATCAAGATTCCTCAATTTTACTGCCGGTCTGACCCGAATGTCTGCGAATCCGACAAACGCGCATTGCATATTGAGGTCTCATCCGCAACTTGGTAAGAACGGTCAGAACCGACAAGAATCGAGGGTTTCTAGGCCAAATACGAACTTTTTTCTGAATTTTTGATGCGGGGCAGCTGAGTGTCTGGAGCCCTGTCGAACCCACCGAAGACTTTCAGGATCGGTTCATAAATAGCCGAGATTCGTTGAAAAATGTCGAATTTCTGGCTATCTTGTCTCTAAATCAAGATTCCTCAATTTCTCTGCTGGTCTGACCCGAATGTCTGCGATTCCGAAGAACGCGCATTGCAATTCGACGTCTCATCCGTAACTTGGTCAGAACGGTCAGAACCGACGAGAATCGAGGGTATCTCGGCCAAATACTAACTTTTTCCTGAATTTTCGGTGCGGGGCAGCTGAGTGTCTGGAGCCCTGACGAACCCACCCAAGAATTTCAGGATCGGTTCATAAATAGCCGAGATTCGTTGAAAAATGTCGAATTTCTGGCTATCTTGTCTCTAAATCAAGATTCCTCAATTTCTCTGCTGGTCTGACCCGAATGTCTGCGATTCCGAAGAACACGCATTGCAATTCGACGTCTCATCCGTAACTTGGTCAGAACGGTCAGAACCGACGAGAATCGAGGGTATCTCGGCCAAATACTAACTTTTTTCTGAATTTTCGGTGCGGGGCAGCTGAGTGTCTGGAGCCCTGACGAACCCACCCAAGAATTTCAGGATCGGTTCATAAATAGCCGAGATACGTTGAAAAATGTCGAATTTTTGGCTATCTTGTCTCTAAATCAAGATTCCTCAATTTTTCTGCTGGTCTGACCCGAATGTCTGCGATTCCGAAGAACGCGCATTGCACTTCCACGTCTCATCCGTAACTTGGTCAGAACGGTCAGAACCGACAAGAATCGAGGGTATCTCGGCCAAATACTAACTTTTTTCTGAATTTTCGGTGCGGGGCAGCTGAGTGTCTGGAGCCCTGACGAACCCACCCAAGAATTTCAGGATCGGTTCATAAATAGCCGAGATTCGTTGAAAAATGTCGAATTTCTGGCTATCTTGTCTCTGAATCAAGATTCCTCAATTTCTCTGCTGGTCTGACCCGAATGTCTGCGATTCCGAAGAACGCGCATTGCACTTCCACGTCTCATCCGTAACTTGGTCAGAACGGTCAGAACCGACAAGAATCGAGGGTATCTCGGCCAAATACTAACTTTTTTCTGAATTTTCGGTGCGGGGCAGCTGAGTGTCTGGAGCCCTGACGAACCCACCCAAGAATTTCAGGATCGGTTCATAAATAGCCGAGATTCGTTGAAAAATGTCGAATTTCTGGCTATCTTGTCTCTAAATCAAGATTCCTCAATTTCTCTGCTGGTCTGACCCGAATGTCTGCGATTCCGAAGAACGCGCATTGCAATTCGACGTCTCATCCGTAACTTGGTCAGAACGGTCAGAACCGACGAGAATCGAGGGTATCTCGGCCAAATACTAACTTTTTTCTGAATTTTCGGTGCGGGGCAGCTGAGTGTCTGGAGCCCTGACGAACCCACCCAAGAATTTCAGGATCGGTTCATAAATAGCCGAGATTCGTTGAAAAATGTCGAATTTCTGGCTATCTTGTCTCTGAATCAAGATTCCTCAATTTCTCTGCTGGTCTGACCCGAATGTCTGCGATTCCGAAGAACGCGCATTGCACTTCCACGTCTCATCCGTAACTTGGTCAGAACGGTCAGAACCGACGAGAATCGAGGGTATCTCGGCCAAATACTAACTTTTTTCTAAATTTTCGGTGCGGGGCAGCTGAGTGTCTGGAGCCCTGACGAACCCACCCAAGAATTTTAGGATCGGTTCATAAATAGCCGAGATTCGTTGAAAAATGTCGAATTTCTGGCTATCTTGTCTCTAAATCAAGATTCCTCAATTTCTCTGCTGGTCTGACCCGAATGTCTGCGATTCCGAAGAACGCGCATTGCACTTCCACGTCTCATCCGTAACTTGGTCAGAACGGTCAGAACCGACAAGAATCGAGGGTATCTCGGCCAAATACTAACTTTTTTCTGAATTTTCGGTGCGGGGCAGCTGAGTGTCTGGAGCCCTGACGAACCCACCCAAGAATTTCAGGATCGGTTCATAAATAGCCGAGATACGTTGAAAAATGTCGAATTTTTGGCTATCTTGTCTCTAAATCAAGATTCCTCAATTTTTCTGCTGGTCTGACCCGAATGTCTGCGATTCCGAAGAACGCGCATTGCACTTCCACGTCTCATCCGTAACTTGGTCAGAACGGTCAGAACCGACAAGAATCGAGGGTATCTCGGCCAAATACTAACTTTTTTCTGAATTTTCGGTGCGGGGCAGTTGAGTGTCTGGAGCCCTGACGAACCCACCCAAGAATTTCAGGATCGGTTCATAAATAGCCGAGATACGTTGAAAAATGTCAAATTTTTGGCTATCTTGTCTCTAAATCAAGATTCCTCAATTTTTCTGTGGTCTGACCCGAATGTCTGCGATTCCGAAGAACGCGCATTGCACTTCCACGTCTCATCCGTAACTTGGTCAGAACGGTCAGAACCGACAAGAATCGAGGGTATCTCGGCCAAATACTAACTTTTTTCTAAATTTTCGGTGCGGGGCAGCTGAGTGTCTGGAGCCCTGACGAACCCACCCAAGAATTTCAGGATCGGTTCATAAATAGCCGAGATTCGTTGAAAAATGTCGAATTTCTGGCTATCTTGTCTCTAAATCAAGATTCCTCAATTTCTCTGCTGGTCTGACCCGAATGTCTGCGATTCCGAAGAACGCGCATTGCACTTCCACGTCTCATCCGTAACTTGGTCAGAACGGTCAGAACCGACAAGAATCGAGGGTATCTCGGCCAAATACTAACTTTTTTCTGAATTTTCGGTGCGGGGCAGCTGAGTGTCTGGAGCCCTGACGAACCCACCCAAGAATTTCAGGATCGGTTCATAAATAGCCGAGATACGTTGAAAAATGTCGAATTTTTGGCTATCTTGTCTCTAAATCAAGATTCCTCAATTTTTCTGCTGGTCTGACCCGAATGTCTGCGATTCCGAAGAACGCGCATTGCACTTCCACGTCTCATCCGTAACTTGGTCAGAACGGTCAGAACCGACAAGAATCGAGGGTATCTCGGCCAAATACTAACTTTTTTCTGAATTTTCGGTGCGGGGCAGCTGAGTGTCTGGAGCCCTGACGAACCCACCCAAGAATTTCAGGATCGGTTCATAAATAGCCGAGATACGTTGAAAAATGTCGAATTTTTGGCTATCTTGTCTCTAAATCAAGATTCCTCAATTTTTCTGCTGGTCTGACCCGAATGTCTGCGATTCCGAAGAACGCGCATTGCACTTCCACGTCTCATCCGTAACTTGGTCAGAACGGTCAGAACCGACAAGAATCGAGGGTATCTCGGCCAAATACTAACTTTTTTCTGAATTTTCGGTGCGGGGCAGCTGAGTGTCTGGAGCCCTGACGAACCCACCCAAGAATTTCAGGATCGGTTCATAAATAGCCGAGATTCGTTGAAAAATGTCGAATTTCTGGCTATCTTGTCTCTGAATCAAGATTCCTCAATTTCTCTGCTGGTCTGACCCGAATGTCTGCGATTCCGAAGAACGCGCATTGCACTTCCACGTCTCATCCGTAACTTGGTCAGAACGGTCAGAACCGACAAGAATCGAGGGTATCTCGGCCAAATACTAACTTTTTTCTGAATTTTCGGTGCGGGGCAGCTGAGTGTCTGGAGCCCTGACGAACCCACCCAAGAATTTCAGGATCGGTTCATAAATAGCCGAGATTCGTTGAAAAATGTCGAATTTCTGGCTATCTTGTCTCTAAATCAAGATTCCTCAATTTCTCTGCTGGTCTGACCCGAATGTCTGCGATTCCGAAGAACGCGCATTGCAATTCGACGTCTCATCCGTAACTTGGTCAGAACGGTCAGAACCGACGAGAATCGAGGGTATCTCGGCCAAATACTAACTTTTTTCTGAATTTTCGGTGCGGGGCAGCTGAGTGTCTGGAGCCCTGACGAACCCACCCAAGAATTTCAGGATCGGTTCATAAATAGCCGAGATTCGTTGAAAAATGTCGAATTTCTGGCTATCTTGTCTCTGAATCAAGATTCCTCAATTTCTCTGCTGGTCTGACCCGAATGTCTGCGATTCCGAAGAACGCGCATTGCACTTCCACGTCTCATCCGTAACTTGGTCAGAACGGTCAGAACCGACGAGAATCGAGGGTATCTCGGCCAAATACTAACTTTTTTCTAAATTTTCGGTGCGGGGCAGCTGAGTGTCTGGAGCCCTGACGAACCCACCCAAGAATTTTAGGATCGGTTCATAAATAGCCGAGATTCGTTGAAAAATGTCGAATTTCTGGCTATCTTGTCTCTAAATCAAGATTCCTCAATTTCTCTGCTGGTCTGACCCGAATGTCTGCGATTCCGAAGAACGCGCATTGCACTTCCACGTCTCATCCGTAACTTGGTCAGAACGGTCAGAACCGACAAGAATCGAGGGTATCTCGGCCAAATACTAACTTTTTTCTGAATTTTCGGTGCGGGGCAGCTGAGTGTCTGGAGCCCTGACGAACCCACCCAAGAATTTCAGGATCGGTTCATAAATAGCCGAGATTCGTTGAAAAATGTCGAATTTCTGGCTATCTTGTCTCTGAATCAAGATTCCTCAATTTCTCTGCTGGTCTGACCCGAATGTCTGCGATTCCGAAGAACGCGCATTGCACTTCCACGTCTCATCCGTAACTTGGTCAGAACGGTCAGAACCGACAAGAATCGAGGGTATCTCGGCCAAATACTAACTTTTTTCTGAATTTTCGGTGCGGGGCAGCTGAGTGTCTGGAGCCCTGACGAACCCACCCAAGAATTTCAGGATCGGTTCATAAATAGCCGAGATTCGTTGAAAAATGTCGAATTTCTGGCTATCTTGTCTCTAAATCAAGATTCCTCAATTTCTCTGCTGGTCTGACCCGAATGTCTGCGATTCCGAAGAACGCGCATTGCAATTCGACGTCTCATCCGTAACTTGGTCAGAACGGTCAGAACCGACGAGAATCGAGGGTATCTCGGCCAAATACTAACTTTTTTCTGAATTTTCGGTGCGGGGCAGCTGAGTGTCTGGAGCCCTGACGAACCCACCCAAGAATTTCAGGATCGGTTCATAAATAGCCGAGATTCGTTGAAAAATGTCGAATTTCTGGCTATCTTGTCTCTGAATCAAGATTCCTCAATTTCTCTGCTGGTCTGACCCGAATGTCTGCGATTCCGAAGAACGCGCATTGCACTTCCACGTCTCATCCGTAACTTGGTCAGAACGGTCAGAACCGACGAGAATCGAGGGTATCTCGGCCAAATACTAACTTTTTTCTAAATTTTCGGTGCGGGGCAGCTGAGTGTCTGGAGCCCTGACGAACCCACCCAAGAATTTTAGGATCGGTTCATAAATAGCCGAGATTCGTTGAAAAATGTCGAATTTCTGGCTATCTTGTCTCTAAATCAAGATTCCTCAATTTCTCTGCTGGTCTGACCCGAATGTCTGCGATTCCGAAGAACGCGCATTGCACTTCCACGTCTCATCCGTAACTTGGTCAGAACGGTCAGAACCGACAAGAATCGAGGGTATCTCGGCCAAATACTAACTTTTTTCTGAATTTTCGGTGCGGGGCAGCTGAGTGTCTGGAGCCCTGACGAACCCACCCAAGAATTTCAGGATCGGTTCATAAATAGCCGAGATACGTTGAAAAATGTCGAATTTTTGGCTATCTTGTCTCTAAATCAAGATTCCTCAATTTTTCTGCTGGTCTGACCCGAATGTCTGCGATTCCGAAGAACGCGCATTGCACTTCCACGTCTCATCCGTAACTTGGTCAGAACGGTCAGAACCGACAAGAATCGAGGGTATCTCGGCCAAATACTAACTTTTTTCTGAATTTTCGGTGCGGGGCAGTTGAGTGTCTGGAGCCCTGACGAACCCACCCAAGAATTTCAGGATCGGTTCATAAATAGCCGAGATACGTTGAAAAATGTCAAATTTTTGGCTATCTTGTCTCTAAATCAAGATTCCTCAATTTTTCTGTGGTCTGACCCGAATGTCTGCGATTCCGAAGAACGCGCATTGCACTTCCACGTCTCATCCGTAACTTGGTCAGAACGGTCAGAACCGACAAGAATCGAGGGTATCTCGGCCAAATACTAACTTTTTTCTAAATTTTCGGTGCGGGGCAGCTGAGTGTCTGGAGCCCTGACGAACCCACCCAAGAATTTCAGGATCGGTTCATAAATAGCCGAGATTCGTTGAAAAATGTCGAATTTCTGGCTATCTTGTCTCTAAATCAAGATTCCTCAATTTCTCTGCTGGTCTGACCCGAATGTCTGCGATTCCGAAGAACGCGCATTGCACTTCCACGTCTCATCCGTAACTCGGTCAGAACGGTCAGAACCGACAAGAATCGGGGGTATCTCGGCCAAATACTAACTTTTTTCTGAATTTTCGGTGCGGGGCAGCTGAGTGTCTGGAGCCCTGACGAACCCACCCAAGAATTTCAGGATCGGTTCATAAATAGCCGAGATTCGTTGAAAAATGTCGAATTTCTGGCTATCTTGTCTCTAAATCAAGATTCCTCAATTTCTCTGCTGGTCTGACCCGAATGTCTGCGATTCCGAAGAACGCGCATTGCAATTCGACGTCTCATCCGTAACTTGGTCAGAACGGTCAGAACCGACGAGAATCGAGGGTATCTCGGCCAAATACTAACTTTTTTCTGAATTTTCGGTGCGGGGCAGCTGAGTGTCTGGAGCCCTGACGAACCCACCCAAGAATTTCAGGATCGGTTCATAAATAGCCGAGATTCGTTGAAAAATGTCGAATTTCTGGCTATCTTGTCTCTAAATCAAGATTCCTCAATTTTACTGCCGGTCTGACCCGAATGTCTGCGAATCCGACAAACGCGCATTGCATATTGAGGTCTCATCCGCAACTTGGTAAGAACGGTCAGAACCGACAAGAATCGAGGGTTTCTAGGCCAAATACGAACTTTTTTCTGAATTTTTGATGCGGGGCAGCTGAGTGTCTGGAGCCCTGTCGAACCCACCGAAGACTTTCAGGATCGGTTCATAAATAGCCGAGATTCGTTGAAAAATGTCGAATTTCTGGCTATCTTGTCTCTAAATCAAGATTCCTCAATTTCTCTGCTGGTCTGACCCGAATGTCTGCGATTCCGAAGAACGCGCATTGCAATTCGACGTCTCATCCGTAACTTGGTCAGAACGGTCAGAACCGACGAGAATCGAGGGTATCTCGGCCAAATACTAACTTTTTCCTGAATTTTCGGTGCGGGGCAGCTGAGTGTCTGGAGCCCTGACGAACCCACCCAAGAATTTCAGGATCGGTTCATAAATAGCCGAGATTCGTTGAAAAATGTCGAATTTCTGGCTATCTTGTCTCTAAATCAAGATTCCTCAATTTCTCTGCTGGTCTGACCCGAATGTCTGCGATTCCGAAGAACACGCATTGCAATTCGACGTCTCATCCGTAACTTGGTCAGAACGGTCAGAACCGACGAGAATCGAGGGTATCTCGGCCAAATACTAACTTTTTTCTGAATTTTCGGTGCGGGGCAGCTGAGTGTCTGGAGCCCTGACGAACCCACCCAAGAATTTCAGGATCGGTTCATAAATAGCCGAGATACGTTGAAAAATGTCGAATTTTTGGCTATCTTGTCTCTAAATCAAGATTCCTCAATTTTTCTGCTGGTCTGACCCGAATGTCTGCGATTCCGAAGAACGCGCATTGCACTTCCACGTCTCATCCGTAACTTGGTCAGAACGGTCAGAACCGACAAGAATCGAGGGTATCTCGGCCAAATACTAACTTTTTTCTGAATTTTCGGTGCGGGGCAGCTGAGTGTCTGGAGCCCTGACGAACCCACCCAAGAATTTCAGGATCGGTTCATAAATAGCCGAGATTCGTTGAAAAATGTCGAATTTCTGGCTATCTTGTCTCTGAATCAAGATTCCTCAATTTCTCTGCTGGTCTGACCCGAATGTCTGCGATTCCGAAGAACGCGCATTGCACTTCCACGTCTCATCCGTAACTTGGTCAGAACGGTCAGAACCGACAAGAATCGAGGGTATCTCGGCCAAATACTAACTTTTTTCTGAATTTTCGGTGCGGGGCAGCTGAGTGTCTGGAGCCCTGACGAACCCACCCAAGAATTTCAGGATCGGTTCATAAATAGCCGAGATTCGTTGAAAAATGTCGAATTTCTGGCTATCTTGTCTCTAAATCAAGATTCCTCAATTTCTCTGCTGGTCTGACCCGAATGTCTGCGATTCCGAAGAACGCGCATTGCAATTCGACGTCTCATCCGTAACTTGGTCAGAACGGTCAGAACCGACGAGAATCGAGGGTATCTCGGCCAAATACTAACTTTTTTCTGAATTTTCGGTGCGGGGCAGCTGAGTGTCTGGAGCCCTGACGAACCCACCCAAGAATTTCAGGATCGGTTCATAAATAGCCGAGATTCGTTGAAAAATGTCGAATTTCTGGCTATCTTGTCTCTGAATCAAGATTCCTCAATTTTTCTGTGGTCTGACCCGAATGTCTGCGATTCCGAAGAACGCGCATTGCACTTCCACGTCTCATCCGTAACTTGGTCAGAACGGTCAGAACCGACAAGAATCGAGGGTATCTCGGCCAAATACTAACTTTTTTCTAAATTTTCGGTGCGGGGCAGCTGAGTGTCTGGAGCCCTGACGAACCCACCCAAGAATTTCAGGATCGGTTCATAAATAGCCGAGATTCGTTGAAAAATGTCGAATTTCTGGCTATCTTGTCTCTAAATCAAGATTCCTCAATTTCTCTGCTGGTCTGACCCGAATGTCTGCGATTCCGAAGAACGCGCATTGCACTTCCACGTCTCATCCGTAACTTGGTCAGAACGGTCAGAACCGACAAGAATCGAGGGTATCTCGGCTAAATACTAACTTTTTTCTGAATTTTCGGTGCGGGGCAGCTGAGTGTCTGGAGCCCTGACGAACCCACCCAAGAATTTCAGGATCGGTTCATAAATAGCCGAGATACGTTGAAAAATGTCGAATTTTTGGCTATCTTGTCTCTAAATCAAGATTCCTCAATTTTTCTGCTGGTCTGACCCGAATGTCTGCGATTCCGAAGAACGCGCATTGCACTTCCACGTCTCATCCGTAACTTGGTCAGAACGGTCAGAACCGACAAGAATCGAGGGTATCTCGGCCAAATACTAACTTTTTTCTGAATTTTCGGTGCGGGGCAGCTGAGTGTCTGGAGCCCTGACGAACCCACCCAAGAATTTCAGGATCGGTTCATAAATAGCCGAGATACGTTGAAAAATGTCGAATTTTTGGCTATCTTGTCTCTAAATCAAGATTCCTCAATTTTTCTGCTGGTCTGACCCGAATGTCTGCGATTCCGAAGAACGCGCATTGCACTTCCACGTCTCATCCGTAACTTGGTCAGAACGGTCAGAACCGACAAGAATCGAGGGTATCTCGGCCAAATACTAACTTTTTTCTGAATTTTCGGTGCGGGGCAGCTGAGTGTCTGGAGCCCTGACGAACCCACCCAAGAATTTCAGGATCGGTTCATAAATAGCCGAGATTCGTTGAAAAATGTCGAATTTCTGGCTATCTTGTCTCTGAATCAAGATTCCTCAATTTCTCTGCTGGTCTGACCCGAATGTCTGCGATTCCGAAGAACGCGCATTGCACTTCCACGTCTCATCCGTAACTTGGTCAGAACGGTCAGAACCGACAAGAATCGAGGGTATCTCGGCCAAATACTAACTTTTTTCTGAATTTTCGGTGCGGGGCAGCTGAGTGTCTGGAGCCCTGACGAACCCACCCAAGAATTTCAGGATCGGTTCATAAATAGCCGAGATTCGTTGAAAAATGTCGAATTTCTGGCTATCTTGTCTCTAAATCAAGATTCCTCAATTTCTCTGCTGGTCTGACCCGAATGTCTGCGATTCCGAAGAACGCGCATTGCAATTCGACGTCTCATCCGTAACTTGGTCAGAACGGTCAGAACCGACGAGAATCGAGGGTATCTCGGCCAAATACTAACTTTTTTCTGAATTTTCGGTGCGGGGCAGCTGAGTGTCTGGAGCCCTGACGAACCCACCCAAGAATTTCAGGATCGGTTCATAAATAGCCGAGATTCGTTGAAAAATGTCGAATTTCTGGCTATCTTGTCTCTGAATCAAGATTCCTCAATTTCTCTGCTGGTCTGACCCGAATGTCTGCGATTCCGAAGAACGCGCATTGCACTTCCACGTCTCATCCGTAACTTGGTCAGAACGGTCAGAACCGACGAGAATCGAGGGTATCTCGGCCAAATACTAACTTTTTTCTAAATTTTCGGTGCGGGGCAGCTGAGTGTCTGGAGCCCTGACGAACCCACCCAAGAATTTTAGGATCGGTTCATAAATAGCCGAGATTCGTTGAAAAATGTCGAATTTCTGGCTATCTTGTCTCTAAATCAAGATTCCTCAATTTCTCTGCTGGTCTGACCCGAATGTCTGCGATTCCGAAGAACGCGCATTGCACTTCCACGTCTCATCCGTAACTTGGTCAGAACGGTCAGAACCGACAAGAATCGAGGGTATCTCGGCCAAATACTAACTTTTTTCTGAATTTTCGGTGCGGGGCAGCTGAGTGTCTGGAGCCCTGACGAACCCACCCAAGAATTTCAGGATCGGTTCATAAATAGCCGAGATACGTTGAAAAATGTCGAATTTTTGGCTATCTTGTCTCTAAATCAAGATTCCTCAATTTTTCTGCTGGTCTGACCCGAATGTCTGCGATTCCGAAGAACGCGCATTGCACTTCCACGTCTCATCCGTAACTTGGTCAGAACGGTCAGAACCGACAAGAATCGAGGGTATCTCGGCCAAATACTAACTTTTTTCTGAATTTTCGGTGCGGGGCAGTTGAGTGTCTGGAGCCCTGACGAACCCACCCAAGAATTTCAGGATCGGTTCATAAATAGCCGAGATACGTTGAAAAATGTCAAATTTTTGGCTATCTTGTCTCTAAATCAAGATTCCTCAATTTTTCTGTGGTCTGACCCGAATGTCTGCGATTCCGAAGAACGCGCATTGCACTTCCACGTCTCATCCGTAACTTGGTCAGAACGGTCAGAACCGACAAGAATCGAGGGTATCTCGGCCAAATACTAACTTTTTTCTAAATTTTCGGTGCGGGGCAGCTGAGTGTCTGGAGCCCTGACGAACCCACCCAAGAATTTCAGGATCGGTTCATAAATAGCCGAGATTCGTTGAAAAATGTCGAATTTCTGGCTATCTTGTCTCTAAATCAAGATTCCTCAATTTCTCTGCTGGTCTGACCCGAATGTCTGCGATTCCGAAGAACGCGCATTGCACTTCCACGTCTCATCCGTAACTTGGTCAGAACGGTCAGAACCGACAAGAATCGAGGGTATCTCGGCCAAATACTAACTTTTTTCTGAATTTTCGGTGCGGGGCAGCTGAGTGTCTGGAGCCCTGACGAACCCACCCAAGAATTTCAGGATCGGTTCATAAATAGCCGAGATACGTTGAAAAATGTCGAATTTTTGGCTATCTTGTCTCTAAATCAAGATTCCTCAATTTTTCTGCTGGTCTGACCCGAATGTCTGCGATTCCGAAGAACGCGCATTGCACTTCCACGTCTCATCCGTAACTTGGTCAGAACGGTCAGAACCGACAAGAATCGAGGGTATCTCGGCCAAATACTAACTTTTTTCTGAATTTTCGGTGCGGGGCAGCTGAGTGTCTGGAGCCCTGACGAACCCACCCAAGAATTTCAGGATCGGTTCATAAATAGCCGAGATACGTTGAAAAATGTCGAATTTTTGGCTATCTTGTCTCTAAATCAAGATTCCTCAATTTTTCTGCTGGTCTGACCCGAATGTCTGCGATTCCGAAGAACGCGCATTGCACTTCCACGTCTCATCCGTAACTTGGTCAGAACGGTCAGAACCGACAAGAATCGAGGGTATCTCGGCCAAATACTAACTTTTTTCTGAATTTTCGGTGCGGGGCAGCTGAGTGTCTGGAGCCCTGACGAACCCACCCAAGAATTTCAGGATCGGTTCATAAATAGCCGAGATTCGTTGAAAAATGTCGAATTTCTGGCTATCTTGTCTCTGAATCAAGATTCCTCAATTTCTCTGCTGGTCTGACCCGAATGTCTGCGATTCCGAAGAACGCGCATTGCACTTCCACGTCTCATCCGTAACTTGGTCAGAACGGTCAGAACCGACAAGAATCGAGGGTATCTCGGCCAAATACTAACTTTTTTCTGAATTTTCGGTGCGGGGCAGCTGAGTGTCTGGAGCCCTGACGAACCCACCCAAGAATTTCAGGATCGGTTCATAAATAGCCGAGATTCGTTGAAAAATGTCGAATTTCTGGCTATCTTGTCTCTAAATCAAGATTCCTCAATTTCTCTGCTGGTCTGACCCGAATGTCTGCGATTCCGAAGAACGCGCATTGCAATTCGACGTCTCATCCGTAACTTGGTCAGAACGGTCAGAACCGACGAGAATCGAGGGTATCTCGGCCAAATACTAACTTTTTTCTGAATTTTCGGTGCGGGGCAGCTGAGTGTCTGGAGCCCTGACGAACCCACCCAAGAATTTCAGGATCGGTTCATAAATAGCCGAGATTCGTTGAAAAATGTCGAATTTCTGGCTATCTTGTCTCTGAATCAAGATTCCTCAATTTCTCTGCTGGTCTGACCCGAATGTCTGCGATTCCGAAGAACGCGCATTGCACTTCCACGTCTCATCCGTAACTTGGTCAGAACGGTCAGAACCGACGAGAATCGAGGGTATCTCGGCCAAATACTAACTTTTTTCTAAATTTTCGGTGCGGGGCAGCTGAGTGTCTGGAGCCCTGACGAACCCACCCAAGAATTTTAGGATCGGTTCATAAATAGCCGAGATTCGTTGAAAAATGTCGAATTTCTGGCTATCTTGTCTCTAAATCAAGATTCCTCAATTTCTCTGCTGGTCTGACCCGAATGTCTGCGATTCCGAAGAACGCGCATTGCACTTCCACGTCTCATCCGTAACTTGGTCAGAACGGTCAGAACCGACAAGAATCGAGGGTATCTCGGCCAAATACTAACTTTTTTCTGAATTTTCGGTGCGGGGCAGCTGAGTGTCTGGAGCCCTGACGAACCCACCCAAGAATTTCAGGATCGGTTCATAAATAGCCGAGATACGTTGAAAAATGTCGAATTTTTGGCTATCTTGTCTCTAAATCAAGATTCCTCAATTTTTCTGCTGGTCTGACCCGAATGTCTGCGATTCCGAAGAACGCGCATTGCACTTCCACGTCTCATCCGTAACTTGGTCAGAACGGTCAGAACCGACAAGAATCGAGGGTATCTCGGCCAAATACTAACTTTTTTCTGAATTTTCGGTGCGGGGCAGTTGAGTGTCTGGAGCCCTGACGAACCCACCCAAGAATTTCAGGATCGGTTCATAAATAGCCGAGATACGTTGAAAAATGTCAAATTTTTGGCTATCTTGTCTCTAAATCAAGATTCCTCAATTTTTCTGTGGTCTGACCCGAATGTCTGCGATTCCGAAGAACGCGCATTGCACTTCCACGTCTCATCCGTAACTTGGTCAGAACGGTCAGAACCGACAAGAATCGAGGGTATCTCGGCCAAATACTAACTTTTTTCTAAATTTTCGGTGCGGGGCAGCTGAGTGTCTGGAGCCCTGACGAACCCACCCAAGAATTTCAGGATCGGTTCATAAATAGCCGAGATTCGTTGAAAAATGTCGAATTTCTGGCTATCTTGTCTCTAAATCAAGATTCCTCAATTTCTCTGCTGGTCTGACCCGAATGTCTGCGATTCCGAAGAACGCGCATTGCACTTCCACGTCTCATCCGTAACTTGGTCAGAACGGTCAGAACCGACAAGAATCGAGGGTATCTCGGCTAAATACTAACTTTTTTCTGAATTTTCGGTGCGGGGCAGCTGAGTGTCTGGAGCCCTGACGAACCCACCCAAGAATTTCAGGATCGGTTCATAAATAGCCGAGATACGTTGAAAAATGTCGAATTTTTGGCTATCTTGTCTCTAAATCAAGATTCCTCAATTTTTCTGCTGGTCTGACCCGAATGTCTGCGATTCCGAAGAACGCGCATTGCACTTCCACGTCTCATCCGTAACTTGGTCAGAACGGTCAGAACCGACAAGAATCGAGGGTATCTCGGCCAAATACTAACTTTTTTCTGAATTTTCGGTGCGGGGCAGCTGAGTGTCTGGAGCCCTGACGAACCCACCCAAGAATTTCAGGATCGGTTCATAAATAGCCGAGATACGTTGAAAAATGTCGAATTTTTGGCTATCTTGTCTCTAAATCAAGATTCCTCAATTTTTCTGCTGGTCTGACCCGAATGTCTGCGATTCCGAAGAACGCGCATTGCACTTCCACGTCTCATCCGTAACTTGGTCAGAACGGTCAGAACCGACAAGAATCGAGGGTATCTCGGCCAAATACTAACTTTTTTCTGAATTTTCGGTGCGGGGCAGCTGAGTGTCTGGAGCCCTGACGAACCCACCCAAGAATTTCAGGATCGGTTCATAAATAGCCGAGATTCGTTGAAAAATGTCGAATTTCTGGCTATCTTGTCTCTAAATCAAGATTCCTCAATTTCTCTGCTGGTCTGACCCGAATGTCTGCGATTCCGAAGAACGCGCATTGCACTTCCACGTCTCATCCGTAACTTGGTCAGAACGGTCAGAACCGACAAGAATCGAGGGTATCTCGGCCAAATACTAACTTTTTTCTGAATTTTCGGTGCGGGGCAGCTGAGTGTCTGGAGCCCTGACGAACCCACCCAAGAATTTCAGGATCGGTTCATAAATAGCCGAGATTCGTTGAAAAATGTCGAATTTCTGGCTATCTTGTCTCTAAATCAAGATTCCTCAATTTCTCTGCTGGTCTGACCCGAATGTCTGCGATTCCGAAGAACGCGCATTGCACTTCCACGTCTCATCCGTAACTTGGTCAGAACGGTCAGAACCGACAAGAATCGAGGGTATCTCGGCCAAATACTAACTTTTTTCTGAATTTTCGGTGCGGGGCAGCTGAGTGTCTGGAGCCCTGACGAACCCACCCAAGAATTTCAGGATCGGTTCATAAATAGCCGAGATACGTTGAAAAATGTCGAATTTTTGGCTATCTTGTCTCTAAATCAAGATTCCCCAATTTTTCTGCTGGTCTGACCCGAATGTCTGCGATTCCGAAGAACGCGCATTGCACTTCCACGTCTCATCCGTAACTTGGTCAGAACGGTCAGAACCGACAAGAATCGAGGGTATCTCGGCCAAATACTAACTTTTTTCTGAATTTTCGGTGCGGGGCAGTTGAGTGTCTGGAGCCCTGACGAACCCACCCAAGAATTTCAGGATCGGTTCATAAATAGCCGAGATACGTTGAAAAATGTCAAATTTTTGGCTATCTTGTCTCTAAATCAAGATTCCTCAATTTTTCTGTGGTCTGACCCGAATGTCTGCGATTCCGAAGAACGCGCATTGCACTTCCACGTCTCATCCGTAACTTGGTCAGAACGGTCAGAACCGACAAGAATCGAGGGTATCTCGGCCAAATACTAACTTTTTTCTAAATTTTCGGTGCGGGGCAGCTGAGTGTCTGGAGCCCTGACGAACCCACCCAAGAATTTCAGGATCGGTTCATAAATAGCCGAGATTCGTTGAAAAATGTCGAATTTCTGGCTATCTTGTCTCTAAATCAAGATTCCTCAATTTCTCTGCTGGTCTGACCCGAATGTCTGCGATTCCGAAGAACGCGCATTGCACTTCCACGTCTCATCCGTAACTTGGTCAGAACGGTCAGAACCGACAAGAATCGAGGGTATCTCGGCCAAATACTAACTTTTTTCTGAATTTTCGGTGCGGGGCAGCTGAGTGTCTGGAGCCCTGACGAACCCACCCAAGAATTTCAGGATCGGTTCATAAATAGCCGAGATACGTTGAAAAATGTCGAATTTTTGGCTATCTTGTCTCTAAATCAAGATTCCTCAATTTTTCTGCTGGTCTGACCCGAATGTCTGCGATTCCGAAGAACGCGCATTGCACTTCCACGTCTCATCCGTAACTTGGTCAGAACGGTCAGAACCGACAAGAATCGAGGGTATCTCGGCCAAATACTAACTTTTTTCTGAATTTTCGGTGCGGGGCAGCTGAGTGTCTGGAGCCCTGACGAACCCACCCAAGAATTTCAGGATCGGTTCATAAATAGCCGAGATACGTTGAAAAATGTCGAATTTTTGGCTATCTTGTCTCTAAATCAAGATTCCTCAATTTTTCTGCTGGTCTGACCCGAATGTCTGCGATTCCGAAGAACGCGCATTGCACTTCCACGTCTCATCCGTAACTTGGTCAGAACGGTCAGAACCGACAAGAATCGAGGGTATCTCGGCCAAATACTAACTTTTTTCTGAATTTTCGGTGCGGGGCAGCTGAGTGTCTGGAGCCCTGACGAACCCACCCAAGAATTTCAGGATCGGTTCATAAATAGCCGAGATTCGTTGAAAAATGTCGAATTTCTGGCTATCTTGTCTCTGAATCAAGATTCCTCAATTTCTCTGCTGGTCTGACCCGAATGTCTGCGATTCCGAAGAACGCGCATTGCACTTCCACGTCTCATCCGTAACTTGGTCAGAACGGTCAGAACCGACAAGAATCGAGGGTATCTCGGCCAAATACTAACTTTTTTCTGAATTTTCGGTGCGGGGCAGCTGAGTGTCTGGAGCCCTGACGAACCCACCCAAGAATTTCAGGATCGGTTCATAAATAGCCGAGATTCGTTGAAAAATGTCGAATTTCTGGCTATCTTGTCTCTAAATCAAGATTCCTCAATTTCTCTGCTGGTCTGACCCGAATGTCTGCGATTCCGAAGAACGCGCATTGCAATTCGACGTCTCATCCGTAACTTGGTCAGAACGGTCAGAACCGACGAGAATCGAGGGTATCTCGGCCAAATACTAACTTTTTTCTGAATTTTCGGTGCGGGGCAGCTGAGTGTCTGGAGCCCTGACGAACCCACCCAAGAATTTCAGGATCGGTTCATAAATAGCCGAGATTCGTTGAAAAATGTCGAATTTCTGGCTATCTTGTCTCTGAATCAAGATTCCTCAATTTCTCTGCTGGTCTGACCCGAATGTCTGCGATTCCGAAGAACGCGCATTGCACTTCCACGTCTCATCCGTAACTTGGTCAGAACGGTCAGAACCGACGAGAATCGAGGGTATCTCGGCCAAATACTAACTTTTTTCTAAATTTTCGGTGCGGGGCAGCTGAGTGTCTGGAGCCCTGACGAACCCACCCAAGAATTTTAGGATCGGTTCATAAATAGCCGAGATTCGTTGAAAAATGTCGAATTTCTGGCTATCTTGTCTCTAAATCAAGATTCCTCAATTTCTCTGCTGGTCTGACCCGAATGTCTGCGATTCCGAAGAACGCGCATTGCACTTCCACGTCTCATCCGTAACTTGGTCAGAACGGTCAGAACCGACAAGAATCGAGGGTATCTCGGCCAAATACTAACTTTTTTCTGAATTTTCGGTGCGGGGCAGCTGAGTGTCTGGAGCCCTGACGAACCCACCCAAGAATTTCAGGATCGGTTCATAAATAGCCGAGATACGTTGAAAAATGTCGAATTTTTGGCTATCTTGTCTCTAAATCAAGATTCCTCAATTTTTCTGCTGGTCTGACCCGAATGTCTGCGATTCCGAAGAACGCGCATTGCACTTCCACGTCTCATCCGTAACTTGGTCAGAACGGTCAGAACCGACAAGAATCGAGGGTATCTCGGCCAAATACTAACTTTTTTCTGAATTTTCGGTGCGGGGCAGTTGAGTGTCTGGAGCCCTGACGAACCCACCCAAGAATTTCAGGATCGGTTCATAAATAGCCGAGATACGTTGAAAAATGTCAAATTTTTGGCTATCTTGTCTCTAAATCAAGATTCCTCAATTTTTCTGTGGTCTGACCCGAATGTCTGCGATTCCGAAGAACGCGCATTGCACTTCCACGTCTCATCCGTAACTTGGTCAGAACGGTCAGAACCGACAAGAATCGAGGGTATCTCGGCCAAATACTAACTTTTTTCTAAATTTTCGGTGCGGGGCAGCTGAGTGTCTGGAGCCCTGACGAACCCACCCAAGAATTTCAGGATCGGTTCATAAATAGCCGAGATTCGTTGAAAAATGTCGAATTTCTGGCTATCTTGTCTCTAAATCAAGATTCCTCAATTTCTCTGCTGGTCTGACCCGAATGTCTGCGATTCCGAAGAACGCGCATTGCACTTCCACGTCTCATCCGTAACTTGGTCAGAACGGTCAGAACCGACAAGAATCGAGGGTATCTCGGCCAAATACTAACTTTTTTCTGAATTTTCGGTGCGGGGCAGCTGAGTGTCTGGAGCCCTGACGAACCCACCCAAGAATTTCAGGATCGGTTCATAAATAGCCGAGATACGTTGAAAAATGTCGAATTTTTGGCTATCTTGTCTCTAAATCAAGATTCCTCAATTTTTCTGCTGGTCTGACCCGAATGTCTGCGATTCCGAAGAACGCGCATTGCACTTCCACGTCTCATCCGTAACTTGGTCAGAACGGTCAGAACCGACAAGAATCGAGGGTATCTCGGCCAAATACTAACTTTTTTCTGAATTTTCGGTGCGGGGCAGCTGAGTGTCTGGAGCCCTGACGAACCCACCCAAGAATTTCAGGATCGGTTCATAAATAGCCGAGATACGTTGAAAAATGTCGAATTTTTGGCTATCTTGTCTCTAAATCAAGATTCCTCAATTTTTCTGCTGGTCTGACCCGAATGTCTGCGATTCCGAAGAACGCGCATTGCACTTCCACGTCTCATCCGTAACTTGGTCAGAACGGTCAGAACCGACAAGAATCGAGGGTATCTCGGCCAAATACTAACTTTTTTCTGAATTTTCGGTGCGGGGCAGCTGAGTGTCTGGAGCCCTGACGAACCCACCCAAGAATTTCAGGATCGGTTCATAAATAGCCGAGATTCGTTGAAAAATGTCGAATTTCTGGCTATCTTGTCTCTGAATCAAGATTCCTCAATTTCTCTGCTGGTCTGACCCGAATGTCTGCGATTCCGAAGAACGCGCATTGCACTTCCACGTCTCATCCGTAACTTGGTCAGAACGGTCAGAACCGACAAGAATCGAGGGTATCTCGGCCAAATACTAACTTTTTTCTGAATTTTCGGTGCGGGGCAGCTGAGTGTCTGGAGCCCTGACGAACCCACCCAAGAATTTCAGGATCGGTTCATAAATAGCCGAGATTCGTTGAAAAATGTCGAATTTCTGGCTATCTTGTCTCTAAATCAAGATTCCTCAATTTCTCTGCTGGTCTGACCCGAATGTCTGCGATTCCGAAGAACGCGCATTGCAATTCGACGTCTCATCCGTAACTTGGTCAGAACGGTCAGAACCGACGAGAATCGAGGGTATCTCGGCCAAATACTAACTTTTTTCTGAATTTTCGGTGCGGGGCAGCTGAGTGTCTGGAGCCCTGACGAACCCACCCAAGAATTTCAGGATCGGTTCATAAATAGCCGAGATTCGTTGAAAAATGTCGAATTTCTGGCTATCTTGTCTCTGAATCAAGATTCCTCAATTTCTCTGCTGGTCTGACCCGAATGTCTGCGATTCCGAAGAACGCGCATTGCACTTCCACGTCTCATCCGTAACTTGGTCAGAACGGTCAGAACCGACGAGAATCGAGGGTATCTCGGCCAAATACTAACTTTTTTCTAAATTTTCGGTGCGGGGCAGCTGAGTGTCTGGAGCCCTGACGAACCCACCCAAGAATTTTAGGATCGGTTCATAAATAGCCGAGATTCGTTGAAAAATGTCGAATTTCTGGCTATCTTGTCTCTAAATCAAGATTCCTCAATTTCTCTGCTGGTCTGACCCGAATGTCTGCGATTCCGAAGAACGCGCATTGCACTTCCACGTCTCATCCGTAACTTGGTCAGAACGGTCAGAACCGACAAGAATCGAGGGTATCTCGGCCAAATACTAACTTTTTTCTGAATTTTCGGTGCGGGGCAGCTGAGTGTCTGGAGCCCTGACGAACCCACCCAAGAATTTCAGGATCGGTTCATAAATAGCCGAGATACGTTGAAAAATGTCGAATTTTTGGCTATCTTGTCTCTAAATCAAGATTCCTCAATTTTTCTGCTGGTCTGACCCGAATGTCTGCGATTCCGAAGAACGCGCATTGCACTTCCACGTCTCATCCGTAACTTGGTCAGAACGGTCAGAACCGACAAGAATCGAGGGTATCTCGGCCAAATACTAACTTTTTTCTGAATTTTCGGTGCGGGGCAGCTGAGTGTCTGGAGCCCTGACGAACCCACCCAAGAATTTCAGGATCGGTTCATAAATAGCCGAGATTCGTTGAAAAATGTCGAATTTCTGGCTATCTTGTCTCTGAATCAAGATTCCTCAATTTCTCTGCTGGTCTGACCCGAATGTCTGCGATTCCGAAGAACGCGCATTGCACTTCCACGTCTCATCCGTAACTTGGTCAGAACGGTCAGAACCGACAAGAATCGAGGGTATCTCGGCCAAATACTAACTTTTTTCTGAATTTTCGGTGCGGGGCAGCTGAGTGTCTGGAGCCCTGACGAACCCACCCAAGAATTTCAGGATCGGTTCATAAATAGCCGAGATTCGTTGAAAAATGTCGAATTTCTGGCTATCTTGTCTCTAAATCAAGATTCCTCAATTTCTCTGCTGGTCTGACCCGAATGTCTGCGATTCCGAAGAACGCGCATTGCAATTCGACGTCTCATCCGTAACTTGGTCAGAACGGTCAGAACCGACGAGAATCGAGGGTATCTCGGCCAAATACTAACTTTTTTCTGAATTTTCGGTGCGGGGCAGCTGAGTGTCTGGAGCCCTGACGAACCCACCCAAGAATTTCAGGATCGGTTCATAAATAGCCGAGATTCGTTGAAAAATGTCGAATTTCTGGCTATCTTGTCTCTGAATCAAGATTCCTCAATTTCTCTGCTGGTCTGACCCGAATGTCTGCGATTCCGAAGAACGCGCATTGCACTTCCACGTCTCATCCGTAACTTGGTCAGAACGGTCAGAACCGACGAGAATCGAGGGTATCTCGGCCAAATACTAACTTTTTTCTAAATTTTCGGTGCGGGGCAGCTGAGTGTCTGGAGCCCTGACGAACCCACCCAAGAATTTTAGGATCGGTTCATAAATAGCCGAGATTCGTTGAAAAATGTCGAATTTCTGGCTATCTTGTCTCTAAATCAAGATTCCTCAATTTCTCTGCTGGTCTGACCCGAATGTCTGCGATTCCGAAGAACGCGCATTGCACTTCCACGTCTCATCCGTAACTTGGTCAGAACGGTCAGAACCGACAAGAATCGAGGGTATCTCGGCCAAATACTAACTTTTTTCTGAATTTTCGGTGCGGGGCAGCTGAGTGTCTGGAGCCCTGACGAACCCACCCAAGAATTTCAGGATCGGTTCATAAATAGCCGAGATACGTTGAAAAATGTCGAATTTTTGGCTATCTTGTCTCTAAATCAAGATTCCTCAATTTTTCTGCTGGTCTGACCCGAATGTCTGCGATTCCGAAGAACGCGCATTGCACTTCCACGTCTCATCCGTAACTTGGTCAGAACGGTCAGAACCGACAAGAATCGAGGGTATCTCGGCCAAATACTAACTTTTTTCTGAATTTTCGGTGCGGGGCAGTTGAGTGTCTGGAGCCCTGACGAACCCACCCAAGAATTTCAGGATCGGTTCATAAATAGCCGAGATACGTTGAAAAATGTCAAATTTTTGGCTATCTTGTCTCTAAATCAAGATTCCTCAATTTTTCTGTGGTCTGACCCGAATGTCTGCGATTCCGAAGAACGCGCATTGCACTTCCACGTCTCATCCGTAACTTGGTCAGAACGGTCAGAACCGACAAGAATCGAGGGTATCTCGGCCAAATACTAACTTTTTTCTAAATTTTCGGTGCGGGGCAGCTGAGTGTCTGGAGCCCTGACGAACCCACCCAAGAATTTCAGGATCGGTTCATAAATAGCCGAGATTCGTTGAAAAATGTCGAATTTCTGGCTATCTTGTCTCTAAATCAAGATTCCTCAATTTCTCTGCTGGTCTGACCCGAATGTCTGCGATTCCGAAGAACGCGCATTGCACTTCCACGTCTCATCCGTAACTTGGTCAGAACGGTCAGAACCGACAAGAATCGAGGGTATCTCGGCCAAATACTAACTTTTTTCTGAATTTTCGGTGCGGGGCAGCTGAGTGTCTGGAGCCCTGACGAACCCACCCAAGAATTTCAGGATCGGTTCATAAATAGCCGAGATACGTTGAAAAATGTCGAATTTTTGGCTATCTTGTCTCTAAATCAAGATTCCTCAATTTTTCTGCTGGTCTGACCCGAATGTCTGCGATTCCGAAGAACGCGCATTGCACTTCCACGTCTCATCCGTAACTTGGTCAGAACGGTCAGAACCGACAAGAATCGAGGGTATCTCGGCCAAATACTAACTTTTTTCTGAATTTTCGGTGCGGGGCAGCTGAGTGTCTGGAGCCCTGACGAACCCACCCAAGAATTTCAGGATCGGTTCATAAATAGCCGAGATACGTTGAAAAATGTCGAATTTTTGGCTATCTTGTCTCTAAATCAAGATTCCTCAATTTTTCTGCTGGTCTGACCCGAATGTCTGCGATTCCGAAGAACGCGCATTGCACTTCCACGTCTCATCCGTAACTTGGTCAGAACGGTCAGAACCGACAAGAATCGAGGGTATCTCGGCCAAATACTAACTTTTTTCTGAATTTTCGGTGCGGGGCAGCTGAGTGTCTGGAGCCCTGACGAACCCACCCAAGAATTTCAGGATCGGTTCATAAATAGCCGAGATTCGTTGAAAAATGTCGAATTTCTGGCTATCTTGTCTCTGAATCAAGATTCCTCAATTTCTCTGCTGGTCTGACCCGAATGTCTGCGATTCCGAAGAACGCGCATTGCACTTCCACGTCTCATCCGTAACTTGGTCAGAACGGTCAGAACCGACAAGAATCGAGGGTATCTCGGCCAAATACTAACTTTTTTCTGAATTTTCGGTGCGGGGCAGCTGAGTGTCTGGAGCCCTGACGAACCCACCCAAGAATTTCAGGATCGGTTCATAAATAGCCGAGATTCGTTGAAAAATGTCGAATTTCTGGCTATCTTGTCTCTAAATCAAGATTCCTCAATTTCTCTGCTGGTCTGACCCGAATGTCTGCGATTCCGAAGAACGCGCATTGCAATTCGACGTCTCATCCGTAACTTGGTCAGAACGGTCAGAACCGACGAGAATCGAGGGTATCTCGGCCAAATACTAACTTTTTTCTGAATTTTCGGTGCGGGGCAGCTGAGTGTCTGGAGCCCTGACGAACCCACCCAAGAATTTCAGGATCGGTTCATAAATAGCCGAGATTCGTTGAAAAATGTCGAATTTCTGGCTATCTTGTCTCTGAATCAAGATTCCTCAATTTCTCTGCTGGTCTGACCCGAATGTCTGCGATTCCGAAGAACGCGCATTGCACTTCCACGTCTCATCCGTAACTTGGTCAGAACGGTCAGAACCGACGAGAATCGAGGGTATCTCGGCCAAATACTAACTTTTTTCTAAATTTTCGGTGCGGGGCAGCTGAGTGTCTGGAGCCCTGACGAACCCACCCAAGAATTTTAGGATCGGTTCATAAATAGCCGAGATTCGTTGAAAAATGTCGAATTTCTGGCTATCTTGTCTCTAAATCAAGATTCCTCAATTTCTCTGCTGGTCTGACCCGAATGTCTGCGATTCCGAAGAACGCGCATTGCACTTCCACGTCTCATCCGTAACTTGGTCAGAACGGTCAGAACCGACAAGAATCGAGGGTATCTCGGCCAAATACTAACTTTTTTCTGAATTTTCGGTGCGGGGCAGCTGAGTGTCTGGAGCCCTGACGAACCCACCCAAGAATTTCAGGATCGGTTCATAAATAGCCGAGATACGTTGAAAAATGTCGAATTTTTGGCTATCTTGTCTCTAAATCAAGATTCCTCAATTTTTCTGCTGGTCTGACCCGAATGTCTGCGATTCCGAAGAACGCGCATTGCACTTCCACGTCTCATCCGTAACTTGGTCAGAACGGTCAGAACCGACAAGAATCGAGGGTATCTCGGCCAAATACTAACTTTTTTCTGAATTTTCGGTGCGGGGCAGTTGAGTGTCTGGAGCCCTGACGAACCCACCCAAGAATTTCAGGATCGGTTCATAAATAGCCGAGATACGTTGAAAAATGTCAAATTTTTGGCTATCTTGTCTCTAAATCAAGATTCCTCAATTTTTCTGTGGTCTGACCCGAATGTCTGCGATTCCGAAGAACGCGCATTGCACTTCCACGTCTCATCCGTAACTTGGTCAGAACGGTCAGAACCGACAAGAATCGAGGGTATCTCGGCCAAATACTAACTTTTTTCTAAATTTTCGGTGCGGGGCAGCTGAGTGTCTGGAGCCCTGACGAACCCACCCAAGAATTTCAGGATCGGTTCATAAATAGCCGAGATTCGTTGAAAAATGTCGAATTTCTGGCTATCTTGTCTCTAAATCAAGATTCCTCAATTTCTCTGCTGGTCTGACCCGAATGTCTGCGATTCCGAAGAACGCGCATTGCACTTCCACGTCTCATCCGTAACTTGGTCAGAACGGTCAGAACCGACAAGAATCGAGGGTATCTCGGCTAAATACTAACTTTTTTCTGAATTTTCGGTGCGGGGCAGCTGAGTGTCTGGAGCCCTGACGAACCCACCCAAGAATTTCAGGATCGGTTCATAAATAGCCGAGATACGTTGAAAAATGTCGAATTTTTGGCTATCTTGTCTCTAAATCAAGATTCCTCAATTTTTCTGCTGGTCTGACCCGAATGTCTGCGATTCCGAAGAACGCGCATTGCACTTCCACGTCTCATCCGTAACTTGGTCAGAACGGTCAGAACCGACAAGAATCGAGGGTATCTCGGCCAAATACTAACTTTTTTCTGAATTTTCGGTGCGGGGCAGCTGAGTGTCTGGAGCCCTGACGAACCCACCCAAGAATTTCAGGATCGGTTCATAAATAGCCGAGATACGTTGAAAAATGTCGAATTTTTGGCTATCTTGTCTCTAAATCAAGATTCCTCAATTTTTCTGCTGGTCTGACCCGAATGTCTGCGATTCCGAAGAACGCGCATTGCACTTCCACGTCTCATCCGTAACTTGGTCAGAACGGTCAGAACCGACAAGAATCGAGGGTATCTCGGCCAAATACTAACTTTTTTCTGAATTTTCGGTGCGGGGCAGCTGAGTGTCTGGAGCCCTGACGAACCCACCCAAGAATTTCAGGATCGGTTCATAAATAGCCGAGATTCGTTGAAAAATGTCGAATTTCTGGCTATCTTGTCTCTAAATCAAGATTCCTCAATTTCTCTGCTGGTCTGACCCGAATGTCTGCGATTCCGAAGAACGCGCATTGCACTTCCACGTCTCATCCGTAACTTGGTCAGAACGGTCAGAACCGACAAGAATCGAGGGTATCTCGGCCAAATACTAACTTTTTTCTGAATTTTCGGTGCGGGGCAGCTGAGTGTCTGGAGCCCTGACGAACCCACCCAAGAATTTCAGGATCGGTTCATAAATAGCCGAGATACGTTGAAAAATGTCGAATTTTTGGCTATCTTGTCTCTAAATCAAGATTCCTCAATTTTTCTGCTGGTCTGACCCGAATGTCTGCGATTCCGAAGAACGCGCATTGCACTTCCACGTCTCATCCGTAACTTGGTCAGAACGGTCAGAACCGACAAGAATCGAGGGTATCTCGGCCAAATACTAACTTTTTTCTGAATTTTCGGTGCGGGGCAGCTGAGTGTCTGGAGCCCTGACGAACCCACCCAAGAATTTCAGGATCGGTTCATAAATAGCCGAGATTCGTTGAAAAATGTCGAATTTCTGGCTATCTTGTCTCTGAATCAAGATTCCTCAATTTCTCTGCTGGTCTGACCCGAATGTCTGCGATTCCGAAGAACGCGCATTGCACTTCCACGTCTCATCCGTAACTTGGTCAGAACGGTCAGAACCGACAAGAATCGAGGGTATCTCGGCCAAATACTAACTTTTTTCTGAATTTTCGGTGCGGGGCAGCTGAGTGTCTGGAGCCCTGACGAACCCACCCAAGAATTTCAGGATCGGTTCATAAATAGCCGAGATTCGTTGAAAAATGTCGAATTTCTGGCTATCTTGTCTCTAAATCAAGATTCCTCAATTTCTCTGCTGGTCTGACCCGAATGTCTGCGATTCCGAAGAACGCGCATTGCAATTCGACGTCTCATCCGTAACTTGGTCAGAACGGTCAGAACCGACGAGAATCGAGGGTATCTCGGCCAAATACTAACTTTTTTCTGAATTTTCGGTGCGGGGCAGCTGAGTGTCTGGAGCCCTGACGAACCCACCCAAGAATTTCAGGATCGGTTCATAAATAGCCGAGATTCGTTGAAAAATGTCGAATTTCTGGCTATCTTGTCTCTGAATCAAGATTCCTCAATTTCTCTGCTGGTCTGACCCGAATGTCTGCGATTCCGAAGAACGCGCATTGCACTTCCACGTCTCATCCGTAACTTGGTCAGAACGGTCAGAACCGACGAGAATCGAGGGTATCTCGGCCAAATACTAACTTTTTTCTAAATTTTCGGTGCGGGGCAGCTGAGTGTCTGGAGCCCTGACGAACCCACCCAAGAATTTTAGGATCGGTTCATAAATAGCCGAGATTCGTTGAAAAATGTCGAATTTCTGGCTATCTTGTCTCTAAATCAAGATTCCTCAATTTCTCTGCTGGTCTGACCCGAATGTCTGCGATTCCGAAGAACGCGCATTGCACTTCCACGTCTCATCCGTAACTTGGTCAGAACGGTCAGAACCGACAAGAATCGAGGGTATCTCGGCCAAATACTAACTTTTTTCTGAATTTTCGGTGCGGGGCAGCTGAGTGTCTGGAGCCCTGACGAACCCACCCAAGAATTTCAGGATCGGTTCATAAATAGCCGAGATACGTTGAAAAATGTCGAATTTTTGGCTATCTTGTCTCTAAATCAAGATTCCTCAATTTTTCTGCTGGTCTGACCCGAATGTCTGCGATTCCGAAGAACGCGCATTGCACTTCCACGTCTCATCCGTAACTTGGTCAGAACGGTCAGAACCGACAAGAATCGAGGGTATCTCGGCCAAATACTAACTTTTTTCTGAATTTTCGGTGCGGGGCAGTTGAGTGTCTGGAGCCCTGACGAACCCACCCAAGAATTTCAGGATCGGTTCATAAATAGCCGAGATACGTTGAAAAATGTCAAATTTTTGGCTATCTTGTCTCTAAATCAAGATTCCTCAATTTTTCTGTGGTCTGACCCGAATGTCTGCGATTCCGAAGAACGCGCATTGCACTTCCACGTCTCATCCGTAACTTGGTCAGAACGGTCAGAACCGACAAGAATCGAGGGTATCTCGGCCAAATACTAACTTTTTTCTAAATTTTCGGTGCGGGGCAGCTGAGTGTCTGGAGCCCTGACGAACCCACCCAAGAATTTCAGGATCGGTTCATAAATAGCCGAGATTCGTTGAAAAATGTCGAATTTCTGGCTATCTTGTCTCTAAATCAAGATTCCTCAATTTCTCTGCTGGTCTGACCCGAATGTCTGCGATTCCGAAGAACGCGCATTGCACTTCCACGTCTCATCCGTAACTTGGTCAGAACGGTCAGAACCGACAAGAATCGAGGGTATCTCGGCTAAATACTAACTTTTTTCTGAATTTTCGGTGCGGGGCAGCTGAGTGTCTGGAGCCCTGACGAACCCACCCAAGAATTTCAGGATCGGTTCATAAATAGCCGAGATACGTTGAAAAATGTCGAATTTTTGGCTATCTTGTCTCTAAATCAAGATTCCTCAATTTTTCTGCTGGTCTGACCCGAATGTCTGCGATTCCGAAGAACGCGCATTGCACTTCCACGTCTCATCCGTAACTTGGTCAGAACGGTCAGAACCGACAAGAATCGAGGGTATCTCGGCCAAATACTAACTTTTTTCTGAATTTTCGGTGCGGGGCAGCTGAGTGTCTGGAGCCCTGACGAACCCACCCAAGAATTTCAGGATCGGTTCATAAATAGCCGAGATACGTTGAAAAATGTCGAATTTTTGGCTATCTTGTCTCTAAATCAAGATTCCTCAATTTTTCTGCTGGTCTGACCCGAATGTCTGCGATTCCGAAGAACGCGCATTGCACTTCCACGTCTCATCCGTAACTTGGTCAGAACGGTCAGAACCGACAAGAATCGAGGGTATCTCGGCCAAATACTAACTTTTTTCTGAATTTTCGGTGCGGGGCAGCTGAGTGTCTGGAGCCCTGACGAACCCACCCAAGAATTTCAGGATCGGTTCATAAATAGCCGAGATTCGTTGAAAAATGTCGAATTTCTGGCTATCTTGTCTCTAAATCAAGATTCCTCAATTTCTCTGCTGGTCTGACCCGAATGTCTGCGATTCCGAAGAACGCGCATTGCACTTCCACGTCTCATCCGTAACTTGGTCAGAACGGTCAGAACCGACAAGAATCGAGGGTATCTCGGCCAAATACTAACTTTTTTCTGAATTTTCGGTGCGGGGCAGCTGAGTGTCTGGAGCCCTGACGAACCCACCCAAGAATTTCAGGATCGGTTCATAAATAGCCGAGATTCGTTGAAAAATGTCGAATTTCTGGCTATCTTGTCTCTAAATCAAGATTCCTCAATTTCTCTGCTGGTCTGACCCGAATGTCTGCGATTCCGAAGAACGCGCATTGCACTTCCACGTCTCATCCGTAACTTGGTCAGAACGGTCAGAACCGACAAGAATCGAGGGTATCTCGGCCAAATACTAACTTTTTTCTGAATTTTCGGTGCGGGGCAGCTGAGTGTCTGGAGCCCTGACGAACCCACCCAAGAATTTCAGGATCGGTTCATAAATAGCCGAGATACGTTGAAAAATGTCGAATTTTTGGCTATCTTGTCTCTAAATCAAGATTCCCCAATTTTTCTGCTGGTCTGACCCGAATGTCTGCGATTCCGAAGAACGCGCATTGCACTTCCACGTCTCATCCGTAACTTGGTCAGAACGGTCAGAACCGACAAGAATCGAGGGTATCTCGGCCAAATACTAACTTTTTTCTGAATTTTCGGTGCGGGGCAGTTGAGTGTCTGGAGCCCTGACGAACCCACCCAAGAATTTCAGGATCGGTTCATAAATAGCCGAGATACGTTGAAAAATGTCAAATTTTTGGCTATCTTGTCTCTAAATCAAGATTCCTCAATTTTTCTGTGGTCTGACCCGAATGTCTGCGATTCCGAAGAACGCGCATTGCACTTCCACGTCTCATCCGTAACTTGGTCAGAACGGTCAGAACCGACAAGAATCGAGGGTATCTCGGCCAAATACTAACTTTTTTCTAAATTTTCGGTGCGGGGCAGCTGAGTGTCTGGAGCCCTGACGAACCCACCCAAGAATTTCAGGATCGGTTCATAAATAGCCGAGATTCGTTGAAAAATGTCGAATTTCTGGCTATCTTGTCTCTAAATCAAGATTCCTCAATTTCTCTGCTGGTCTGACCCGAATGTCTGCGATTCCGAAGAACGCGCATTGCACTTCCACGTCTCATCCGTAACTTGGTCAGAACGGTCAGAACCGACAAGAATCGAGGGTATCTCGGCCAAATACTAACTTTTTTCTGAATTTTCGGTGCGGGGCAGCTGAGTGTCTGGAGCCCTGACGAACCCACCCAAGAATTTCAGGATCGGTTCATAAATAGCCGAGATACGTTGAAAAATGTCGAATTTTTGGCTATCTTGTCTCTAAATCAAGATTCCTCAATTTTTCTGCTGGTCTGACCCGAATGTCTGCGATTCCGAAGAACGCGCATTGCACTTCCACGTCTCATCCGTAACTTGGTCAGAACGGTCAGAACCGACAAGAATCGAGGGTATCTCGGCCAAATACTAACTTTTTTCTGAATTTTCGGTGCGGGGCAGCTGAGTGTCTGGAGCCCTGACGAACCCACCCAAGAATTTCAGGATCGGTTCATAAATAGCCGAGATACGTTGAAAAATGTCGAATTTTTGGCTATCTTGTCTCTAAATCAAGATTCCTCAATTTTTCTGCTGGTCTGACCCGAATGTCTGCGATTCCGAAGAACGCGCATTGCACTTCCACGTCTCATCCGTAACTTGGTCAGAACGGTCAGAACCGACAAGAATCGAGGGTATCTCGGCCAAATACTAACTTTTTTCTGAATTTTCGGTGCGGGGCAGCTGAGTGTCTGGAGCCCTGACGAACCCACCCAAGAATTTCAGGATCGGTTCATAAATAGCCGAGATTCGTTGAAAAATGTCGAATTTCTGGCTATCTTGTCTCTGAATCAAGATTCCTCAATTTCTCTGCTGGTCTGACCCGAATGTCTGCGATTCCGAAGAACGCGCATTGCACTTCCACGTCTCATCCGTAACTTGGTCAGAACGGTCAGAACCGACAAGAATCGAGGGTATCTCGGCCAAATACTAACTTTTTTCTGAATTTTCGGTGCGGGGCAGCTGAGTGTCTGGAGCCCTGACGAACCCACCCAAGAATTTCAGGATCGGTTCATAAATAGCCGAGATTCGTTGAAAAATGTCGAATTTCTGGCTATCTTGTCTCTAAATCAAGATTCCTCAATTTCTCTGCTGGTCTGACCCGAATGTCTGCGATTCCGAAGAACGCGCATTGCAATTCGACGTCTCATCCGTAACTTGGTCAGAACGGTCAGAACCGACGAGAATCGAGGGTATCTCGGCCAAATACTAACTTTTTTCTGAATTTTCGGTGCGGGGCAGCTGAGTGTCTGGAGCCCTGACGAACCCACCCAAGAATTTCAGGATCGGTTCATAAATAGCCGAGATTCGTTGAAAAATGTCGAATTTCTGGCTATCTTGTCTCTGAATCAAGATTCCTCAATTTCTCTGCTGGTCTGACCCGAATGTCTGCGATTCCGAAGAACGCGCATTGCACTTCCACGTCTCATCCGTAACTTGGTCAGAACGGTCAGAACCGACGAGAATCGAGGGTATCTCGGCCAAATACTAACTTTTTTCTAAATTTTCGGTGCGGGGCAGCTGAGTGTCTGGAGCCCTGACGAACCCACCCAAGAATTTTAGGATCGGTTCATAAATAGCCGAGATTCGTTGAAAAATGTCGAATTTCTGGCTATCTTGTCTCTAAATCAAGATTCCTCAATTTCTCTGCTGGTCTGACCCGAATGTCTGCGATTCCGAAGAACGCGCATTGCACTTCCACGTCTCATCCGTAACTTGGTCAGAACGGTCAGAACCGACAAGAATCGAGGGTATCTCGGCCAAATACTAACTTTTTTCTGAATTTTCGGTGCGGGGCAGCTGAGTGTCTGGAGCCCTGACGAACCCACCCAAGAATTTCAGGATCGGTTCATAAATAGCCGAGATACGTTGAAAAATGTCGAATTTTTGGCTATCTTGTCTCTAAATCAAGATTCCTCAATTTTTCTGCTGGTCTGACCCGAATGTCTGCGATTCCGAAGAACGCGCATTGCACTTCCACGTCTCATCCGTAACTTGGTCAGAACGGTCAGAACCGACAAGAATCGAGGGTATCTCGGCCAAATACTAACTTTTTTCTGAATTTTCGGTGCGGGGCAGTTGAGTGTCTGGAGCCCTGACGAACCCACCCAAGAATTTCAGGATCGGTTCATAAATAGCCGAGATACGTTGAAAAATGTCAAATTTTTGGCTATCTTGTCTCTAAATCAAGATTCCTCAATTTTTCTGTGGTCTGACCCGAATGTCTGCGATTCCGAAGAACGCGCATTGCACTTCCACGTCTCATCCGTAACTTGGTCAGAACGGTCAGAACCGACAAGAATCGAGGGTATCTCGGCCAAATACTAACTTTTTTCTAAATTTTCGGTGCGGGGCAGCTGAGTGTCTGGAGCCCTGACGAACCCACCCAAGAATTTCAGGATCGGTTCATAAATAGCCGAGATTCGTTGAAAAATGTCGAATTTCTGGCTATCTTGTCTCTAAATCAAGATTCCTCAATTTCTCTGCTGGTCTGACCCGAATGTCTGCGATTCCGAAGAACGCGCATTGCACTTCCACGTCTCATCCGTAACTTGGTCAGAACGGTCAGAACCGACAAGAATCGAGGGTATCTCGGCCAAATACTAACTTTTTTCTGAATTTTCGGTGCGGGGCAGCTGAGTGTCTGGAGCCCTGACGAACCCACCCAAGAATTTCAGGATCGGTTCATAAATAGCCGAGATACGTTGAAAAATGTCGAATTTTTGGCTATCTTGTCTCTAAATCAAGATTCCTCAATTTTTCTGCTGGTCTGACCCGAATGTCTGCGATTCCGAAGAACGCGCATTGCACTTCCACGTCTCATCCGTAACTTGGTCAGAACGGTCAGAACCGACAAGAATCGAGGGTATCTCGGCCAAATACTAACTTTTTTCTGAATTTTCGGTGCGGGGCAGCTGAGTGTCTGGAGCCCTGACGAACCCACCCAAGAATTTCAGGATCGGTTCATAAATAGCCGAGATACGTTGAAAAATGTCGAATTTTTGGCTATCTTGTCTCTAAATCAAGATTCCTCAATTTTTCTGCTGGTCTGACCCGAATGTCTGCGATTCCGAAGAACGCGCATTGCACTTCCACGTCTCATCCGTAACTTGGTCAGAACGGTCAGAACCGACAAGAATCGAGGGTATCTCGGCCAAATACTAACTTTTTTCTGAATTTTCGGTGCGGGGCAGCTGAGTGTCTGGAGCCCTGACGAACCCACCCAAGAATTTCAGGATCGGTTCATAAATAGCCGAGATTCGTTGAAAAATGTCGAATTTCTGGCTATCTTGTCTCTGAATCAAGATTCCTCAATTTCTCTGCTGGTCTGACCCGAATGTCTGCGATTCCGAAGAACGCGCATTGCACTTCCACGTCTCATCCGTAACTTGGTCAGAACGGTCAGAACCGACAAGAATCGAGGGTATCTCGGCCAAATACTAACTTTTTTCTGAATTTTCGGTGCGGGGCAGCTGAGTGTCTGGAGCCCTGACGAACCCACCCAAGAATTTCAGGATCGGTTCATAAATAGCCGAGATTCGTTGAAAAATGTCGAATTTCTGGCTATCTTGTCTCTAAATCAAGATTCCTCAATTTCTCTGCTGGTCTGACCCGAATGTCTGCGATTCCGAAGAACGCGCATTGCAATTCGACGTCTCATCCGTAACTTGGTCAGAACGGTCAGAACCGACGAGAATCGAGGGTATCTCGGCCAAATACTAACTTTTTTCTGAATTTTCGGTGCGGGGCAGCTGAGTGTCTGGAGCCCTGACGAACCCACCCAAGAATTTCAGGATCGGTTCATAAATAGCCGAGATTCGTTGAAAAATGTCGAATTTCTGGCTATCTTGTCTCTGAATCAAGATTCCTCAATTTCTCTGCTGGTCTGACCCGAATGTCTGCGATTCCGAAGAACGCGCATTGCACTTCCACGTCTCATCCGTAACTTGGTCAGAACGGTCAGAACCGACGAGAATCGAGGGTATCTCGGCCAAATACTAACTTTTTTCTAAATTTTCGGTGCGGGGCAGCTGAGTGTCTGGAGCCCTGACGAACCCACCCAAGAATTTTAGGATCGGTTCATAAATAGCCGAGATTCGTTGAAAAATGTCGAATTTCTGGCTATCTTGTCTCTAAATCAAGATTCCTCAATTTCTCTGCTGGTCTGACCCGAATGTCTGCGATTCCGAAGAACGCGCATTGCACTTCCACGTCTCATCCGTAACTTGGTCAGAACGGTCAGAACCGACAAGAATCGAGGGTATCTCGGCCAAATACTAACTTTTTTCTGAATTTTCGGTGCGGGGCAGCTGAGTGTCTGGAGCCCTGACGAACCCACCCAAGAATTTCAGGATCGGTTCATAAATAGCCGAGATACGTTGAAAAATGTCGAATTTTTGGCTATCTTGTCTCTAAATCAAGATTCCTCAATTTTTCTGCTGGTCTGACCCGAATGTCTGCGATTCCGAAGAACGCGCATTGCACTTCCACGTCTCATCCGTAACTTGGTCAGAACGGTCAGAACCGACAAGAATCGAGGGTATCTCGGCCAAATACTAACTTTTTTCTGAATTTTCGGTGCGGGGCAGTTGAGTGTCTGGAGCCCTGACGAACCCACCCAAGAATTTCAGGATCGGTTCATAAATAGCCGAGATACGTTGAAAAATGTCAAATTTTTGGCTATCTTGTCTCTAAATCAAGATTCCTCAATTTTTCTGTGGTCTGACCCGAATGTCTGCGATTCCGAAGAACGCGCATTGCACTTCCACGTCTCATCCGTAACTTGGTCAGAACGGTCAGAACCGACAAGAATCGAGGGTATCTCGGCCAAATACTAACTTTTTTCTAAATTTTCGGTGCGGGGCAGCTGAGTGTCTGGAGCCCTGACGAACCCACCCAAGAATTTCAGGATCGGTTCATAAATAGCCGAGATTCGTTGAAAAATGTCGAATTTCTGGCTATCTTGTCTCTAAATCAAGATTCCTCAATTTCTCTGCTGGTCTGACCCGAATGTCTGCGATTCCGAAGAACGCGCATTGCACTTCCACGTCTCATCCGTAACTTGGTCAGAACGGTCAGAACCGACAAGAATCGAGGGTATCTCGGCCAAATACTAACTTTTTTCTGAATTTTCGGTGCGGGGCAGCTGAGTGTCTGGAGCCCTGACGAACCCACCCAAGAATTTCAGGATCGGTTCATAAATAGCCGAGATACGTTGAAAAATGTCGAATTTTTGGCTATCTTGTCTCTAAATCAAGATTCCTCAATTTTTCTGCTGGTCTGACCCGAATGTCTGCGATTCCGAAGAACGCGCATTGCACTTCCACGTCTCATCCGTAACTTGGTCAGAACGGTCAGAACCGACAAGAATCGAGGGTATCTCGGCCAAATACTAACTTTTTTCTGAATTTTCGGTGCGGGGCAGCTGAGTGTCTGGAGCCCTGACGAACCCACCCAAGAATTTCAGGATCGGTTCATAAATAGCCGAGATTCGTTGAAAAATGTCGAATTTCTGGCTATCTTGTCTCTGAATCAAGATTCCTCAATTTCTCTGCTGGTCTGACCCGAATGTCTGCGATTCCGAAGAACGCGCATTGCACTTCCACGTCTCATCCGTAACTTGGTCAGAACGGTCAGAACCGACAAGAATCGAGGGTATCTCGGCCAAATACTAACTTTTTTCTGAATTTTCGGTGCGGGGCAGCTGAGTGTCTGGAGCCCTGACGAACCCACCCAAGAATTTCAGGATCGGTTCATAAATAGCCGAGATTCGTTGAAAAATGTCGAATTTCTGGCTATCTTGTCTCTAAATCAAGATTCCTCAATTTCTCTGCTGGTCTGACCCGAATGTCTGCGATTCCGAAGAACGCGCATTGCAATTCGACGTCTCATCCGTAACTTGGTCAGAACGGTCAGAACCGACGAGAATCGAGGGTATCTCGGCCAAATACTAACTTTTTTCTGAATTTTCGGTGCGGGGCAGCTGAGTGTCTGGAGCCCTGACGAACCCACCCAAGAATTTCAGGATCGGTTCATAAATAGCCGAGATTCGTTGAAAAATGTCGAATTTCTGGCTATCTTGTCTCTGAATCAAGATTCCTCAATTTCTCTGCTGGTCTGACCCGAATGTCTGCGATTCCGAAGAACGCGCATTGCACTTCCACGTCTCATCCGTAACTTGGTCAGAACGGTCAGAACCGACGAGAATCGAGGGTATCTCGGCCAAATACTAACTTTTTTCTAAATTTTCGGTGCGGGGCAGCTGAGTGTCTGGAGCCCTGACGAACCCACCCAAGAATTTTAGGATCGGTTCATAAATAGCCGAGATTCGTTGAAAAATGTCGAATTTCTGGCTATCTTGTCTCTAAATCAAGATTCCTCAATTTCTCTGCTGGTCTGACCCGAATGTCTGCGATTCCGAAGAACGCGCATTGCACTTCCACGTCTCATCCGTAACTTGGTCAGAACGGTCAGAACCGACAAGAATCGAGGGTATCTCGGCCAAATACTAACTTTTTTCTGAATTTTCGGTGCGGGGCAGCTGAGTGTCTGGAGCCCTGACGAACCCACCCAAGAATTTCAGGATCGGTTCATAAATAGCCGAGATACGTTGAAAAATGTCGAATTTTTGGCTATCTTGTCTCTAAATCAAGATTCCTCAATTTTTCTGCTGGTCTGACCCGAATGTCTGCGATTCCGAAGAACGCGCATTGCACTTCCACGTCTCATCCGTAACTTGGTCAGAACGGTCAGAACCGACAAGAATCGAGGGTATCTCGGCCAAATACTAACTTTTTTCTGAATTTTCGGTGCGGGGCAGCTGAGTGTCTGGAGCCCTGACGAACCCACCCAAGAATTTCAGGATCGGTTCATAAATAGCCGAGATTCGTTGAAAAATGTCGAATTTCTGGCTATCTTGTCTCTGAATCAAGATTCCTCAATTTCTCTGCTGGTCTGACCCGAATGTCTGCGATTCCGAAGAACGCGCATTGCACTTCCACGTCTCATCCGTAACTTGGTCAGAACGGTCAGAACCGACAAGAATCGAGGGTATCTCGGCCAAATACTAACTTTTTTCTAAATTTTCGGTGCGGGGCAGCTGAGTGTCTGGAGCCCTGACGAACCCACCCAAGAATTTCAGGATCGGTTCATAAATAGCCGAGATTCGTTGAAAAATGTCGAATTTCTGGCTATCTTGTCTCTAAATCAAGATTCCTCAATTTCTCTGCTGGTCTGACCCGAATGTCTGCGATTCCGAAGAACGCGCATTGCACTTCCACGTCTCATCCGTAACTTGGTCAGAACGGTCAGAACCGACAAGAATCGAGGGTATCTCGGCCAAATACTAACTTTTTTCTGAATTTTCGGTGCGGGGCAGCTGAGTGTCTGGAGCCCTGACGAACCCACCCAAGAATTTCAGGATCGGTTCATAAATAGCCGAGATACGTTGAAAAATGTCGAATTTTTGGCTATCTTGTCTCTAAATCAAGATTCCTCAATTTTTCTGCTGGTCTGACCCGAATGTCTGCGATTCCGAAGAACGCGCATTGCACTTCCACGTCTCATCCGTAACTTGGTCAGAACGGTCAGAACCGACAAGAATCGAGGGTATCTCGGCCAAATACTAACTTTTTTCTGAATTTTCGGTGCGGGGCAGCTGAGTGTCTGGAGCCCTGACGAACCCACCCAAGAATTTCAGGATCGGTTCATAAATAGCCGAGATTCGTTGAAAAATGTCGAATTTCTGGCTATCTTGTCTCTAAATCAAGATTCCTCAATTTCTCTGCTGGTCTGACCCGAATGTCTGCGATTCCGAAGAACGCGCATTGCACTTCCACGTCTCATCCGTAACTTGGTCAGAACGGTCAGAACCGACGAGAATCGAGGGTATCTCGGCCAAATACTAACTTTTTTCTAAATTTTCGGTGCGGGGCAGCTGAGTGTCTGGAGCCCTGACGAACCCACCCAAGAATTTTAGGATCGGTTCATAAATAGCCGAGATTCGTTGAAAAATGTCGAATTTCTGGCTATCTTGTCTCTAAATCAAGATTCCTCAATTTCTCTGCTGGTCTGACCCGAATGTCTGCGATTCCGAAGAACGCGCATTGCACTTCCACGTCTCATCCGTAACTTGGTCAGAACGGTCAGAACCGACAAGAATCGAGGGTATCTCGGCCAAATACTAACTTTTTTCTGAATTTTCGGTGCGGGGCAGCTGAGTGTCTGGAGCCCTGACGAACCCACCCAAGAATTTCAGGATCGGTTCATAAATAGCCGAGATACGTTGAAAAATGTCGAATTTTTGGCTATCTTGTCTCTAAATCAAGATTCCTCAATTTTTCTGCTGGTCTGACCCGAATGTCTGCGATTCCGAAGAACGCGCATTGCACTTCCACGTCTCATCCGTAACTTGGTCAGAACGGTCAGAACCGACAAGAATCGAGGGTATCTCGGCCAAATACTAACTTTTTTCTGAATTTTCGGTGCGGGGCAGTTGAGTGTCTGGAGCCCTGACGAACCCACCCAAGAATTTCAGGATCGGTTCATAAATAGCCGAGATACGTTGAAAAATGTCAAATTTTTGGCTATCTTGTCTCTAAATCAAGATTCCTCAATTTTTCTGTGGTCTGACCCGAATGTCTGCGATTCCGAAGAACGCGCATTGCACTTCCACGTCTCATCCGTAACTTGGTCAGAACGGTCAGAACCGACAAGAATCGAGGGTATCTCGGCCAAATACTAACTTTTTTCTAAATTTTCGGTGCGGGGCAGCTGAGTGTCTGGAGCCCTGACGAACCCACCCAAGAATTTCAGGATCGGTTCATAAATAGCCGAGATTCGTTGAAAAATGTCGAATTTCTGGCTATCTTGTCTCTAAATCAAGATTCCTCAATTTCTCTGCTGGTCTGACCCGAATGTCTGCGATTCCGAAGAACGCGCATTGCACTTCCACGTCTCATCCGTAACTCGGTCAGAACGGTCAGAACCGACAAGAATCGGGGGTATCTCGGCCAAATACTAACTTTTTTCTGAATTTTCGGTGCGGGGCAGCTGAGTGTCTGGAGCCCTGACGAACCCACCCAAGAATTTCAGGATCGGTTCATAAATAGCCGAGATTCGTTGAAAAATGTCGAATTTCTGGCTATCTTGTCTCTAAATCAAGATTCCTCAATTTCTCTGCTGGTCTGACCCGAATGTCTGCGATTCCGAAGAACGCGCATTGCAATTCGACGTCTCATCCGTAACTTGGTCAGAACGGTCAGAACCGACGAGAATCGAGGGTATCTCGGCCAAATACTAACTTTTTTCTGAATTTTCGGTGCGGGGCAGCTGAGTGTCTGGAGCCCTGACGAACCCACCCAAGAATTTCAGGATCGGTTCATAAATAGCCGAGATTCGTTGAAAAATGTCGAATTTCTGGCTATCTTGTCTCTAAATCAAGATTCCTCAATTTCTCTGCTGGTCTGACCCGAATGTCTGCGATTCCGAAGAACGCGCATTGCAATTCGACGTCTCATCCGTAACTTGGTCAGAACGGTCAGAACCGACGAGAATCGAGGGTATCTCGGCCAAATACTAACTTTTTTCTGAATTTTCGGTGCGGGGCAGCTGAGTGTCTGGAGCCCTGACGAACCCACCCAAGAATTTCAGGATCGGTTCATAAATAGCCGAGATTCGTTGAAAAATGTCGAATTTCTGGCTATCTTGTCTCTAAATCAAGATTCCTCAATTTTACTGCCGGTCTGACCCGAATGTCTGCGAATCCGACAAACGCGCATTGCATATTGAGGTCTCATCCGCAACTTGGTAAGAACGGTCAGAACCGACAAGAATCGAGGGTTTCTAGGCCAAATACGAACTTTTTTCTGAATTTTTGATGCGGGGCAGCTGAGTGTCTGGAGCCCTGTCGAACCCACCGAAGACTTTCAGGATCGGTTCATAAATAGCCGAGATTCGTTGAAAAATGTCGAATTTCTGGCTATCTTGTCTCTAAATCAAGATTCCTCAATTTCTCTGCTGGTCTGACCCGAATGTCTGCGATTCCGAAGAACGCGCATTGCAATTCGACGTCTCATCCGTAACTTGGTCAGAACGGTCAGAACCGACGAGAATCGAGGGTATCTCGGCCAAATACTAACTTTTTCCTGAATTTTCGGTGCGGGGCAGCTGAGTGTCTGGAGCCCTGACGAACCCACCCAAGAATTTCAGGATCGGTTCATAAATAGCCGAGATTCGTTGAAAAATGTCGAATTTCTGGCTATCTTGTCTCTAAATCAAGATTCCTCAATTTCTCTGCTGGTCTGACCCGAATGTCTGCGATTCCGAAGAACACGCATTGCAATTCGACGTCTCATCCGTAACTTGGTCAGAACGGTCAGAACCGACGAGAATCGAGGGTATCTCGGCCAAATACTAACTTTTTTCTGAATTTTCGGTGCGGGGCAGCTGAGTGTCTGGAGCCCTGACGAACCCACCCAAGAATTTCAGGATCGGTTCATAAATAGCCGAGATACGTTGAAAAATGTCGAATTTTTGGCTATCTTGTCTCTAAATCAAGATTCCTCAATTTTTCTGCTGGTCTGACCCGAATGTCTGCGATTCCGAAGAACGCGCATTGCACTTCCACGTCTCATCCGTAACTTGGTCAGAACGGTCAGAACCGACAAGAATCGAGGGTATCTCGGCCAAATACTAACTTTTTTCTGAATTTTCGGTGCGGGGCAGCTGAGTGTCTGGAGCCCTGACGAACCCACCCAAGAATTTCAGGATCGGTTCATAAATAGCCGAGATTCGTTGAAAAATGTCGAATTTCTGGCTATCTTGTCTCTGAATCAAGATTCCTCAATTTCTCTGCTGGTCTGACCCGAATGTCTGCGATTCCGAAGAACGCGCATTGCACTTCCACGTCTCATCCGTAACTTGGTCAGAACGGTCAGAACCGACAAGAATCGAGGGTATCTCGGCCAAATACTAACTTTTTTCTGAATTTTCGGTGCGGGGCAGCTGAGTGTCTGGAGCCCTGACGAACCCACCCAAGAATTTCAGGATCGGTTCATAAATAGCCGAGATTCGTTGAAAAATGTCGAATTTCTGGCTATCTTGTCTCTAAATCAAGATTCCTCAATTTCTCTGCTGGTCTGACCCGAATGTCTGCGATTCCGAAGAACGCGCATTGCAATTCGACGTCTCATCCGTAACTTGGTCAGAACGGTCAGAACCGACGAGAATCGAGGGTATCTCGGCCAAATACTAACTTTTTTCTGAATTTTCGGTGCGGGGCAGCTGAGTGTCTGGAGCCCTGACGAACCCACCCAAGAATTTCAGGATCGGTTCATAAATAGCCGAGATTCGTTGAAAAATGTCGAATTTCTGGCTATCTTGTCTCTGAATCAAGATTCCTCAATTTCTCTGCTGGTCTGACCCGAATGTCTGCGATTCCGAAGAACGCGCATTGCACTTCCACGTCTCATCCGTAACTTGGTCAGAACGGTCAGAACCGACGAGAATCGAGGGTATCTCGGCCAAATACTAACTTTTTTCTAAATTTTCGGTGCGGGGCAGCTGAGTGTCTGGAGCCCTGACGAACCCACCCAAGAATTTTAGGATCGGTTCATAAATAGCCGAGATTCGTTGAAAAATGTCGAATTTCTGGCTATCTTGTCTCTAAATCAAGATTCCTCAATTTCTCTGCTGGTCTGACCCGAATGTCTGCGATTCCGAAGAACGCGCATTGCACTTCCACGTCTCATCCGTAACTTGGTCAGAACGGTCAGAACCGACAAGAATCGAGGGTATCTCGGCCAAATACTAACTTTTTTCTGAATTTTCGGTGCGGGGCAGCTGAGTGTCTGGAGCCCTGACGAACCCACCCAAGAATTTCAGGATCGGTTCATAAATAGCCGAGATACGTTGAAAAATGTCGAATTTTTGGCTATCTTGTCTCTAAATCAAGATTCCTCAATTTTTCTGCTGGTCTGACCCGAATGTCTGCGATTCCGAAGAACGCGCATTGCACTTCCACGTCTCATCCGTAACTTGGTCAGAACGGTCAGAACCGACAAGAATCGAGGGTATCTCGGCCAAATACTAACTTTTTTCTGAATTTTCGGTGCGGGGCAGTTGAGTGTCTGGAGCCCTGACGAACCCACCCAAGAATTTCAGGATCGGTTCATAAATAGCCGAGATACGTTGAAAAATGTCAAATTTTTGGCTATCTTGTCTCTAAATCAAGATTCCTCAATTTTTCTGTGGTCTGACCCGAATGTCTGCGATTCCGAAGAACGCGCATTGCACTTCCACGTCTCATCCGTAACTTGGTCAGAACGGTCAGAACCGACAAGAATCGAGGGTATCTCGGCCAAATACTAACTTTTTTCTAAATTTTCGGTGCGGGGCAGCTGAGTGTCTGGAGCCCTGACGAACCCACCCAAGAATTTCAGGATCGGTTCATAAATAGCCGAGATTCGTTGAAAAATGTCGAATTTCTGGCTATCTTGTCTCTAAATCAAGATTCCTCAATTTCTCTGCTGGTCTGACCCGAATGTCTGCGATTCCGAAGAACGCGCATTGCACTTCCACGTCTCATCCGTAACTTGGTCAGAACGGTCAGAACCGACAAGAATCGAGGGTATCTCGGCCAAATACTAACTTTTTTCTGAATTTTCGGTGCGGGGCAGCTGAGTGTCTGGAGCCCTGACGAACCCACCCAAGAATTTCAGGATCGGTTCATAAATAGCCGAGATACGTTGAAAAATGTCGAATTTTTGGCTATCTTGTCTCTAAATCAAGATTCCTCAATTTTTCTGCTGGTCTGACCCGAATGTCTGCGATTCCGAAGAACGCGCATTGCACTTCCACGTCTCATCCGTAACTTGGTCAGAACGGTCAGAACCGACAAGAATCGAGGGTATCTCGGCCAAATACTAACTTTTTTCTGAATTTTCGGTGCGGGGCAGCTGAGTGTCTGGAGCCCTGACGAACCCACCCAAGAATTTCAGGATCGGTTCATAAATAGCCGAGATACGTTGAAAAATGTCGAATTTTTGGCTATCTTGTCTCTAAATCAAGATTCCTCAATTTTTCTGCTGGTCTGACCCGAATGTCTGCGATTCCGAAGAACGCGCATTGCACTTCCACGTCTCATCCGTAACTTGGTCAGAACGGTCAGAACCGACAAGAATCGAGGGTATCTCGGCCAAATACTAACTTTTTTCTGAATTTTCGGTGCGGGGCAGCTGAGTGTCTGGAGCCCTGACGAACCCACCCAAGAATTTCAGGATCGGTTCATAAATAGCCGAGATTCGTTGAAAAATGTCGAATTTCTGGCTATCTTGTCTCTGAATCAAGATTCCTCAATTTCTCTGCTGGTCTGACCCGAATGTCTGCGATTCCGAAGAACGCGCATTGCACTTCCACGTCTCATCCGTAACTTGGTCAGAACGGTCAGAACCGACAAGAATCGAGGGTATCTCGGCCAAATACTAACTTTTTTCTGAATTTTCGGTGCGGGGCAGCTGAGTGTCTGGAGCCCTGACGAACCCACCCAAGAATTTCAGGATCGGTTCATAAATAGCCGAGATTCGTTGAAAAATGTCGAATTTCTGGCTATCTTGTCTCTAAATCAAGATTCCTCAATTTCTCTGCTGGTCTGACCCGAATGTCTGCGATTCCGAAGAACGCGCATTGCAATTCGACGTCTCATCCGTAACTTGGTCAGAACGGTCAGAACCGACGAGAATCGAGGGTATCTCGGCCAAATACTAACTTTTTTCTGAATTTTCGGTGCGGGGCAGCTGAGTGTCTGGAGCCCTGACGAACCCACCCAAGAATTTCAGGATCGGTTCATAAATAGCCGAGATTCGTTGAAAAATGTCGAATTTCTGGCTATCTTGTCTCTGAATCAAGATTCCTCAATTTCTCTGCTGGTCTGACCCGAATGTCTGCGATTCCGAAGAACGCGCATTGCACTTCCACGTCTCATCCGTAACTTGGTCAGAACGGTCAGAACCGACGAGAATCGAGGGTATCTCGGCCAAATACTAACTTTTTTCTAAATTTTCGGTGCGGGGCAGCTGAGTGTCTGGAGCCCTGACGAACCCACCCAAGAATTTTAGGATCGGTTCATAAATAGCCGAGATTCGTTGAAAAATGTCGAATTTCTGGCTATCTTGTCTCTAAATCAAGATTCCTCAATTTCTCTGCTGGTCTGACCCGAATGTCTGCGATTCCGAAGAACGCGCATTGCACTTCCACGTCTCATCCGTAACTTGGTCAGAACGGTCAGAACCGACAAGAATCGAGGGTATCTCGGCCAAATACTAACTTTTTTCTGAATTTTCGGTGCGGGGCAGCTGAGTGTCTGGAGCCCTGACGAACCCACCCAAGAATTTCAGGATCGGTTCATAAATAGCCGAGATACGTTGAAAAATGTCGAATTTTTGGCTATCTTGTCTCTAAATCAAGATTCCTCAATTTTTCTGCTGGTCTGACCCGAATGTCTGCGATTCCGAAGAACGCGCATTGCACTTCCACGTCTCATCCGTAACTTGGTCAGAACGGTCAGAACCGACAAGAATCGAGGGTATCTCGGCCAAATACTAACTTTTTTCTGAATTTTCGGTGCGGGGCAGCTGAGTGTCTGGAGCCCTGACGAACCCACCCAAGAATTTCAGGATCGGTTCATAAATAGCCGAGATTCGTTGAAAAATGTCGAATTTCTGGCTATCTTGTCTCTAAATCAAGATTCCTCAATTTCTCTGCTGGTCTGACCCGAATGTCTGCGATTCCGAAGAACGCGCATTGCACTTCCACGTCTCATCCGTAACTTGGTCAGAACGGTCAGAACCGACAAGAATCGAGGGTATCTCGGCCAAATACTAACTTTTTTCTGAATTTTCGGTGCGGGGCAGCTGAGTGTCTGGAGCCCTGACGAACCCACCCAAGAATTTCAGGATCGGTTCATAAATAGCCGAGATACGTTGAAAAATGTCGAATTTTTGGCTATCTTGTCTCTAAATCAAGATTCCTCAATTTTTCTGCTGGTCTGACCCGAATGTCTGCGATTCCGAAGAACGCGCATTGCACTTCCACGTCTCATCCGTAACTTGGTCAGAACGGTCAGAACCGACAAGAATCGAGGGTATCTCGGCCAAATACTAACTTTTTTCTGAATTTTCGGTGCGGGGCAGCTGAGTGTCTGGAGCCCTGACGAACCCACCCAAGAATTTCAGGATCGGTTCATAAATAGCCGAGATTCGTTGAAAAATGTCGAATTTCTGGCTATCTTGTCTCTAAATCAAGATTCCTCAATTTCTCTGCTGGTCTGACCCGAATGTCTGCGATTCCGAAGAACGCGCATTGCACTTCCACGTCTCATCCGTAACTTGGTCAGAACGGTCAGAACCGACAAGAATCGAGGGTATCTCGGCCAAATACTAACTTTTTTCTGAATTTTCGGTGCGGGGCAGCTGAGTGTCTGGAGCCCTGACGAACCCACCCAAGAATTTCAGGATCGGTTCATAAATAGCCGAGATACGTTGAAAAATGTCGAATTTTTGGCTATCTTGTCTCTAAATCAAGATTCCTCAATTTTTCTGCTGGTCTGACCCGAATGTCTGCGATTCCGAAGAACGCGCATTGCACTTCCACGTCTCATCCGTAACTTGGTCAGAACGGTCAGAACCGACAAGAATCGAGGGTATCTCGGCCAAATACTAACTTTTTTCTAAATTTTCGGTGCGGGGCAGCTGAGTGTCTGGAGCCCTGACGAACCCACCCAAGAATTTCAGGATCGGTTCATAAATAGCCGAGATTCGTTGAAAAATGTCGAATTTCTGGCTATCTTGTCTCTAAATCAAGATTCCTCAATTTCTCTGCTGGTCTGACCCGAATGTCTGCGATTCCGAAGAACGCGCATTGCACTTCCACGTCTCATCCGTAACTTGGTCAGAACGGTCAGAACCGACAAGAATCGAGGGTATCTCGGCCAAATACTAACTTTTTTCTGAATTTTCGGTGCGGGGCAGCTGAGTGTCTGGAGCCCTGACGAACCCACCCAAGAATTTCAGGATCGGTTCATAAATAGCCGAGATACGTTGAAAAATGTCGAATTTTTGGCTATCTTGTCTCTAAATCAAGATTCCTCAATTTTTCTGCTGGTCTGACCCGAATGTCTGCGATTCCGAAGAACGCGCATTGCACTTCCACGTCTCATCCGTAACTTGGTCAGAACGGTCAGAACCGACAAGAATCGAGGGTATCTCGGCCAAATACTAACTTTTTTCTGAATTTTCGGTGCGGGGCAGCTGAGTGTCTGGAGCCCTGACGAACCCACCCAAGAATTTCAGGATCGGTTCATAAATAGCCGAGATTCGTTGAAAAATGTCGAATTTCTGGCTATCTTGTCTCTAAATCAACATTCCTCAATTTCTCTGCTGGTCTGACCCGAATGTCTGCGATTCCGAAGAACGCGCATTGCACTTCCACGTCTCATCCGTAACTTGGTCAGAACGGTCAGAACCGACGAGAATCGAGGGTATCTCGGCCAAATACTAACTTTTTTCTAAATTTTCGGTGCGGGGCAGCTGAGTGTCTGGAGCCCTGACGAACCCACCCAAGAATTTTAGGATCGGTTCATAAATAGCCGAGATTCGTTGAAAAATGTCGAATTTCTGGCTATCTTGTCTCTAAATCAAGATTCCTCAATTTCTCTGCTGGTCTGACCCGAATGTCTGCGATTCCGAAGAACGCGCATTGCACTTCCACGTCTCATCCGTAACTTGGTCAGAACGGTCAGAACCGACAAGAATCGAGGGTATCTCGGCCAAATACTAACTTTTTTCTGAATTTTCGGTGCGGGGCAGCTGAGTGTCTGGAGCCCTGACGAACCCACCCAAGAATTTCAGGATCGGTTCATAAATAGCCGAGATACGTTGAAAAATGTCGAATTTTTGGCTATCTTGTCTCTAAATCAAGATTCCTCAATTTTTCTGCTGGTCTGACCCGAATGTCTGCGATTCCGAAGAACGCGCATTGCACTTCCACGTCTCATCCGTAACTTGGTCAGAACGGTCAGAACCGACAAGAATCGAGGGTATCTCGGCCAAATACTAACTTTTTTCTGAATTTTCGGTGCGGGGCAGTTGAGTGTCTGGAGCCCTGACGAACCCACCCAAGAATTTCAGGATCGGTTCATAAATAGCCGAGATACGTTGAAAAATGTCAAATTTTTGGCTATCTTGTCTCTAAATCAAGATTCCTCAATTTTTCTGTGGTCTGACCCGAATGTCTGCGATTCCGAAGAACGCGCATTGCACTTCCACGTCTCATCCGTAACTTGGTCAGAACGGTCAGAACCGACAAGAATCGAGGGTATCTCGGCCAAATACTAACTTTTTTCTAAATTTTCGGTGCGGGGCAGCTGAGTGTCTGGAGCCCTGACGAACCCACCCAAGAATTTCAGGATCGGTTCATAAATAGCCGAGATTCGTTGAAAAATGTCGAATTTCTGGCTATCTTGTCTCTAAATCAAGATTCCTCAATTTCTCTGCTGGTCTGACCCGAATGTCTGCGATTCCGAAGAACGCGCATTGCACTTCCACGTCTCATCCGTAACTCGGTCAGAACGGTCAGAACCGACAAGAATCGGGGGTATCTCGGCCAAATACTAACTTTTTTCTGAATTTTCGGTGCGGGGCAGCTGAGTGTCTGGAGCCCTGACGAACCCACCCAAGAATTTCAGGATCGGTTCATAAATAGCCGAGATTCGTTGAAAAATGTCGAATTTCTGGCTATCTTGTCTCTAAATCAAGATTCCTCAATTTCTCTGCTGGTCTGACCCGAATGTCTGCGATTCCGAAGAACGCGCATTGCACTTCCACGTCTCATCCGTAACTCGGTCAGAACGGTCAGAACCGACAAGAATCGGGGGTATCTCGGCCAAATACTAACTTTTTTCTGAATTTTCGGTGCGGGGCAGCTGAGTGTCTGGAGCCCTGACGAACCCACCCAAGAATTTCAGGATCGGTTCATAAATAGCCGAGATTCGTTGAAAAATGTCGAATTTCTGGCTATCTTGTCTCTAAATCAAGATTCCTCAATTTCTCTGCTGGTCTGACCCGAATGTCTGCGATTCCGAAGAACGCGCATTGCAATTCGACGTCTCATCCGTAACTTGGTCAGAACGGTCAGAACCGACGAGAATCGAGGGTATCTCGGCCAAATACTAACTTTTTTCTGAATTTTCGGTGCGGGGCAGCTGAGTGTCTGGAGCCCTGACGAACCCACCCAAGAATTTCAGGATCGGTTCATAAATAGCCGAGATTCGTTGAAAAATGTCGAATTTCTGGCTATCTTGTCTCTAAATCAAGATTCCTCAATTTCTCTGCTGGTCTGACCCGAATGTCTGCGATTCCGAAGAACGCGCATTGCAATTCGACGTCTCATCCGTAACTTGGTCAGAACGGTCAGAACCGACGAGAATCGAGGGTATCTCGGCCAAATACTAACTTTTTTCTGAATTTTCGGTGCGGGGCAGCTGAGTGTCTGGAGCCCTGACGAACCCACCCAAGAATTTCAGGATCGGTTCATAAATAGCCGAGATTCGTTGAAAAATGTCGAATTTCTGGCTATCTTGTCTCTAAATCAAGATTCCTCAATTTTACTGCCGGTCTGACCCGAATGTCTGCGAATCCGACAAACGCGCATTGCATATTGAGGTCTCATCCGCAACTTGGTAAGAACGGTCAGAACCGACAAGAATCGAGGGTTTCTAGGCCAAATACGAACTTTTTTCTGAATTTTTGATGCGGGGCAGCTGAGTGTCTGGAGCCCTGTCGAACCCACCGAAGACTTTCAGGATCGGTTCATAAATAGCCGAGATTCGTTGAAAAATGTCGAATTTCTGGCTATCTTGTCTCTAAATCAAGATTCCTCAATTTCTCTGCTGGTCTGACCCGAATGTCTGCGATTCCGAAGAACGCGCATTGCAATTCGACGTCTCATCCGTAACTTGGTCAGAACGGTCAGAACCGACGAGAATCGAGGGTATCTCGGCCAAATACTAACTTTTTCCTGAATTTTCGGTGCGGGGCAGCTGAGTGTCTGGAGCCCTGACGAACCCACCCAAGAATTTCAGGATCGGTTCATAAATAGCCGAGATACGTTGAAAAATGTCGAATTTTTGGCTATCTTGTCTCTAAATCAAGATTCCTCAATTTTTCTGCTGGTCTGACCCGAATGTCTGCGATTCCGAAGAACGCGCATTGCACTTCCACGTCTCATCCGTAACTTGGTCAGAACGGTCAGAACCGACAAGAATCGAGGGTATCTCGGCCAAATACTAACTTTTTTCTGAATTTTCGGTGCGGGGCAGCTGAGTGTCTGGAGCCCTGACGAACCCACCCAAGAATTTCAGGATCGGTTCATAAATAGCCGAGATTCGTTGAAAAATGTCGAATTTCTGGCTATCTTGTCTCTAAATCAACATTCCTCAATTTCTCTGCTGGTCTGACCCGAATGTCTGCGATTCCGAAGAACGCGCATTGCACTTCCACGTCTCATCCGTAACTTGGTCAGAACGGTCAGAACCGACGAGAATCGAGGGTATCTCGGCCAAATACTAACTTTTTTCTAAATTTTCGGTGCGGGGCAGCTGAGTGTCTGGAGCCCTGACGAACCCACCCAAGAATTTTAGGATCGGTTCATAAATAGCCGAGATTCGTTGAAAAATGTCGAATTTCTGGCTATCTTGTCTCTAAATCAAGATTCCTCAATTTCTCTGCTGGTCTGACCCGAATGTCTGCGATTCCGAAGAACGCGCATTGCACTTCCACGTCTCATCCGTAACTTGGTCAGAACGGTCAGAACCGACAAGAATCGAGGGTATCTCGGCCAAATACTAACTTTTTTCTGAATTTTCGGTGCGGGGCAGCTGAGTGTCTGGAGCCCTGACGAACCCACCCAAGAATTTCAGGATCGGTTCATAAATAGCCGAGATACGTTGAAAAATGTCGAATTTTTGGCTATCTTGTCTCTAAATCAAGATTCCTCAATTTTTCTGCTGGTCTGACCCGAATGTCTGCGATTCCGAAGAACGCGCATTGCACTTCCACGTCTCATCCGTAACTTGGTCAGAACGGTCAGAACCGACAAGAATCGAGGGTATCTCGGCCAAATACTAACTTTTTTCTGAATTTTCGGTGCGGGGCAGTTGAGTGTCTGGAGCCCTGACGAACCCACCCAAGAATTTCAGGATCGGTTCATAAATAGCCGAGATACGTTGAAAAATGTCAAATTTTTGGCTATCTTGTCTCTAAATCAAGATTCCTCAATTTTTCTGTGGTCTGACCCGAATGTCTGCGATTCCGAAGAACGCGCATTGCACTTCCACGTCTCATCCGTAACTTGGTCAGAACGGTCAGAACCGACAAGAATCGAGGGTATCTCGGCCAAATACTAACTTTTTTCTAAATTTTCGGTGCGGGGCAGCTGAGTGTCTGGAGCCCTGACGAACCCACCCAAGAATTTCAGGATCGGTTCATAAATAGCCGAGATTCGTTGAAAAATGTCGAATTTCTGGCTATCTTGTCTCTAAATCAAGATTCCTCAATTTCTCTGCTGGTCTGACCCGAATGTCTGCGATTCCGAAGAACGCGCATTGCACTTCCACGTCTCATCCGTAACTCGGTCAGAACGGTCAGAACCGACAAGAATCGGGGGTATCTCGGCCAAATACTAACTTTTTTCTGAATTTTCGGTGCGGGGCAGCTGAGTGTCTGGAGCCCTGACGAACCCACCCAAGAATTTCAGGATCGGTTCATAAATAGCCGAGATTCGTTGAAAAATGTCGAATTTCTGGCTATCTTGTCTCTAAATCAAGATTCCTCAATTTCTCTGCTGGTCTGACCCGAATGTCTGCGATTCCGAAGAACGCGCATTGCAATTCGACGTCTCATCCGTAACTTGGTCAGAACGGTCAGAACCGACGAGAATCGAGGGTATCTCGGCCAAATACTAACTTTTTTCTGAATTTTCGGTGCGGGGCAGCTGAGTGTCTGGAGCCCTGACGAACCCACCCAAGAATTTCAGGATCGGTTCATAAATAGCCGAGATTCGTTGAAAAATGTCGAATTTCTGGCTATCTTGTCTCTAAATCAAGATTCCTCAATTTCTCTGCTGGTCTGACCCGAATGTCTGCGATTCCGAAGAACGCGCATTGCAATTCGACGTCTCATCCGTAACTTGGTCAGAACGGTCAGAACCGACGAGAATCGAGGGTATCTCGGCCAAATACTAACTTTTTTCTGAATTTTCGGTGCGGGGCAGCTGAGTGTCTGGAGCCCTGACGAACCCACCCAAGAATTTCAGGATCGGTTCATAAATAGCCGAGATTCGTTGAAAAATGTCGAATTTCTGGCTATCTTGTCTCTAAATCAAGATTCCTCAATTTTACTGCCGGTCTGACCCGAATGTCTGCGAATCCGACAAACGCGCATTGCATATTGAGGTCTCATCCGCAACTTGGTAAGAACGGTCAGAACCGACAAGAATCGAGGGTTTCTAGGCCAAATACGAACTTTTTTCTGAATTTTTGATGCGGGGCAGCTGAGTGTCTGGAGCCCTGTCGAACCCACCGAAGACTTTCAGGATCGGTTCATAAATAGCCGAGATTCGTTGAAAAATGTCGAATTTCTGGCTATCTTGTCTCTAAATCAAGATTCCTCAATTTCTCTGCTGGTCTGACCCGAATGTCTGCGATTCCGAAGAACGCGCATTGCAATTCGACGTCTCATCCGTAACTTGGTCAGAACGGTCAGAACCGACGAGAATCGAGGGTATCTCGGCCAAATACTAACTTTTTCCTGAATTTTCGGTGCGGGGCAGCTGAGTGTCTGGAGCCCTGACGAACCCACCCAAGAATTTCAGGATCGGTTCATAAATAGCCGAGATTCGTTGAAAAATGTCGAATTTCTGGCTATCTTGTCTCTAAATCAAGATTCCTCAATTTCTCTGCTGGTCTGACCCGAATGTCTGCGATTCCGAAGAACACGCATTGCAATTCGACGTCTCATCCGTAACTTGGTCAGAACGGTCAGAACCGACGAGAATCGAGGGTATCTCGGCCAAATACTAACTTTTTTCTGAATTTTCGGTGCGGGGCAGCTGAGTGTCTGGAGCCCTGACGAACCCACCCAAGAATTTCAGGATCGGTTCATAAATAGCCGAGATACGTTGAAAAATGTCGAATTTTTGGCTATCTTGTCTCTAAATCAAGATTCCTCAATTTTTCTGCTGGTCTGACCCGAATGTCTGCGATTCCGAAGAACGCGCATTGCACTTCCACGTCTCATCCGTAACTTGGTCAGAACGGTCAGAACCGACAAGAATCGAGGGTATCTCGGCCAAATACTAACTTTTTTCTGAATTTTCGGTGCGGGGCAGCTGAGTGTCTGGAGCCCTGACGAACCCACCCAAGAATTTCAGGATCGGTTCATAAATAGCCGAGATTCGTTGAAAAATGTCGAATTTCTGGCTATCTTGTCTCTGAATCAAGATTCCTCAATTTCTCTGCTGGTCTGACCCGAATGTCTGCGATTCCGAAGAACGCGCATTGCACTTCCACGTCTCATCCGTAACTTGGTCAGAACGGTCAGAACCGACAAGAATCGAGGGTATCTCGGCCAAATACTAACTTTTTTCTGAATTTTCGGTGCGGGGCAGCTGAGTGTCTGGAGCCCTGACGAACCCACCCAAGAATTTCAGGATCGGTTCATAAATAGCCGAGATACGTTGAAAAATGTCGAATTTTTGGCTATCTTGTCTCTAAATCAAGATTCCTCAATTTTTCTGCTGGTCTGACCCGAATGTCTGCGATTCCGAAGAACGCGCATTGCACTTCCACGTCTCATCCGTAACTTGGTCAGAACGGTCAGAACCGACAAGAATCGAGGGTATCTCGGCCAAATACTAACTTTTTTCTGAATTTTCGGTGCGGGGCAGTTGAGTGTCTGGAGCCCTGACGAACCCACCCAAGAATTTCAGGATCGGTTCATAAATAGCCGAGATACGTTGAAAAATGTCAAATTTTTGGCTATCTTGTCTCTAAATCAAGATTCCTCAATTTTTCTGTGGTCTGACCCGAATGTCTGCGATTCCGAAGAACGCGCATTGCACTTCCACGTCTCATCCGTAACTTGGTCAGAACGGTCAGAACCGACAAGAATCGAGGGTATCTCGGCCAAATACTAACTTTTTTCTAAATTTTCGGTGCGGGGCAGCTGAGTGTCTGGAGCCCTGACGAACCCACCCAAGAATTTCAGGATCGGTTCATAAATAGCCGAGATTCGTTGAAAAATGTCGAATTTCTGGCTATCTTGTCTCTAAATCAAGATTCCTCAATTTCTCTGCTGGTCTGACCCGAATGTCTGCGATTCCGAAGAACGCGCATTGCAATTCGACGTCTCATCCGTAACTTGGTCAGAACGGTCAGAACCGACGAGAATCGAGGGTATCTCGGCCAAATACTAACTTTTTTCTGAATTTTCGGTGCGGGGCAGCTGAGTGTCTGGAGCCCTGACGAACCCACCCAAGAATTTCAGGATCGGTTCATAAATAGCCGAGATTCGTTGAAAAATGTCGAATTTCTGGCTATCTTGTCTCTAAATCAAGATTCCTCAATTTCTCTGCTGGTCTGACCCGAATGTCTGCGATTCCGAAGAACGCGCATTGCAATTCGACGTCTCATCCGTAACTTGGTCAGAACGGTCAGAACCGACGAGAATCGAGGGTATCTCGGCCAAATACTAACTTTTTTCTGAATTTTCGGTGCGGGGCAGCTGAGTGTCTGGAGCCCTGACGAACCCACCCAAGAATTTCAGGATCGGTTCATAAATAGCCGAGATTCGTTGAAAAATGTCGAATTTCTGGCTATCTTGTCTCTAAATCAAGATTCCTCAATTTTACTGCCGGTCTGACCCGAATGTCTGCGAATCCGACAAACGCGCATTGCATATTGAGGTCTCATCCGCAACTTGGTAAGAACGGTCAGAACCGACAAGAATCGAGGGTTTCTAGGCCAAATACGAACTTTTTTCTGAATTTTTGATGCGGGGCAGCTGAGTGTCTGGAGCCCTGTCGAACCCACCGAAGACTTTCAGGATCGGTTCATAAATAGCCGAGATTCGTTGAAAAATGTCGAATTTCTGGCTATCTTGTCTCTAAATCAAGATTCCTCAATTTCTCTGCTGGTCTGACCCGAATGTCTGCGATTCCGAAGAACGCGCATTGCAATTCGACGTCTCATCCGTAACTTGGTCAGAACGGTCAGAACCGACGAGAATCGAGGGTATCTCGGCCAAATACTAACTTTTTCCTGAATTTTCGGTGCGGGGCAGCTGAGTGTCTGGAGCCCTGACGAACCCACCCAAGAATTTCAGGATCGGTTCATAAATAGCCGAGATTCGTTGAAAAATGTCGAATTTCTGGCTATCTTGTCTCTAAATCAAGATTCCTCAATTTCTCTGCTGGTCTGACCCGAATGTCTGCGATTCCGAAGAACACGCATTGCAATTCGACGTCTCATCCGTAACTTGGTCAGAACGGTCAGAACCGACGAGAATCGAGGGTATCTCGGCCAAATACTAACTTTTTTCTGAATTTTCGGTGCGGGGCAGCTGAGTGTCTGGAGCCCTGACGAACCCACCCAAGAATTTCAGGATCGGTTCATAAATAGCCGAGATACGTTGAAAAATGTCGAATTTTTGGCTATCTTGTCTCTAAATCAAGATTCCTCAATTTTTCTGCTGGTCTGACCCGAATGTCTGCGATTCCGAAGAACGCGCATTGCACTTCCACGTCTCATCCGTAACTTGGTCAGAACGGTCAGAACCGACAAGAATCGAGGGTATCTCGGCCAAATACTAACTTTTTTCTGAATTTTCGGTGCGGGGCAGCTGAGTGTCTGGAGCCCTGACGAACCCACCCAAGAATTTCAGGATCGGTTCATAAATAGCCGAGATTCGTTGAAAAATGTCGAATTTCTGGCTATCTTGTCTCTGAATCAAGATTCCTCAATTTCTCTGCTGGTCTGACCCGAATGTCTGCGATTCCGAAGAACGCGCATTGCACTTCCACGTCTCATCCGTAACTTGGTCAGAACGGTCAGAACCGACAAGAATCGAGGGTATCTCGGCCAAATACTAACTTTTTTCTGAATTTTCGGTGCGGGGCAGCTGAGTGTCTGGAGCCCTGACGAACCCACCCAAGAATTTCAGGATCGGTTCATAAATAGCCGAGATACGTTGAAAAATGTCGAATTTTTGGCTATCTTGTCTCTAAATCAAGATTCCTCAATTTTTCTGCTGGTCTGACCCGAATGTCTGCGATTCCGAAGAACGCGCATTGCACTTCCACGTCTCATCCGTAACTTGGTCAGAACGGTCAGAACCGACAAGAATCGAGGGTATCTCGGCCAAATACTAACTTTTTTCTGAATTTTCGGTGCGGGGCAGTTGAGTGTCTGGAGCCCTGACGAACCCACCCAAGAATTTCAGGATCGGTTCATAAATAGCCGAGATACGTTGAAAAATGTCAAATTTTTGGCTATCTTGTCTCTAAATCAAGATTCCTCAATTTTTCTGTGGTCTGACCCGAATGTCTGCGATTCCGAAGAACGCGCATTGCACTTCCACGTCTCATCCGTAACTTGGTCAGAACGGTCAGAACCGACAAGAATCGAGGGTATCTCGGCCAAATACTAACTTTTTTCTAAATTTTCGGTGCGGGGCAGCTGAGTGTCTGGAGCCCTGACGAACCCACCCAAGAATTTCAGGATCGGTTCATAAATAGCCGAGATTCGTTGAAAAATGTCGAATTTCTGGCTATCTTGTCTCTAAATCAAGATTCCTCAATTTCTCTGCTGGTCTGACCCGAATGTCTGCGATTCCGAAGAACGCGCATTGCACTTCCACGTCTCATCCGTAACTCGGTCAGAACGGTCAGAACCGACAAGAATCGGGGGTATCTCGGCCAAATACTAACTTTTTTCTGAATTTTCGGTGCGGGGCAGCTGAGTGTCTGGAGCCCTGACGAACCCACCCAAGAATTTCAGGATCGGTTCATAAATAGCCGAGATTCGTTGAAAAATGTCGAATTTCTGGCTATCTTGTCTCTAAATCAAGATTCCTCAATTTCTCTGCTGGTCTGACCCGAATGTCTGCGATTCCGAAGAACGCGCATTGCAATTCGACGTCTCATCCGTAACTTGGTCAGAACGGTCAGAACCGACGAGAATCGAGGGTATCTCGGCCAAATACTAACTTTTTTCTGAATTTTCGGTGCGGGGCAGCTGAGTGTCTGGAGCCCTGACGAACCCACCCAAGAATTTCAGGATCGGTTCATAAATAGCCGAGATTCGTTGAAAAATGTCGAATTTCTGGCTATCTTGTCTCTAAATCAAGATTCCTCAATTTCTCTGCTGGTCTGACCCGAATGTCTGCGATTCCGAAGAACGCGCATTGCAATTCGACGTCTCATCCGTAACTTGGTCAGAACGGTCAGAACCGACGAGAATCGAGGGTATCTCGGCCAAATACTAACTTTTTTCTGAATTTTCGGTGCGGGGCAGCTGAGTGTCTGGAGCCCTGACGAACCCACCCAAGAATTTCAGGATCGGTTCATAAATAGCCGAGATTCGTTGAAAAATGTCGAATTTCTGGCTATCTTGTCTCTAAATCAAGATTCCTCAATTTTACTGCCGGTCTGACCCGAATGTCTGCGAATCCGACAAACGCGCATTGCATATTGAGGTCTCATCCGCAACTTGGTAAGAACGGTCAGAACCGACAAGAATCGAGGGTTTCTAGGCCAAATACGAACTTTTTTCTGAATTTTTGATGCGGGGCAGCTGAGTGTCTGGAGCCCTGTCGAACCCACCGAAGACTTTCAGGATCGGTTCATAAATAGCCGAGATTCGTTGAAAAATGTCGAATTTCTGGCTATCTTGTCTCTAAATCAAGATTCCTCAATTTCTCTGCTGGTCTGACCCGAATGTCTGCGATTCCGAAGAACGCGCATTGCAATTCGACGTCTCATCCGTAACTTGGTCAGAACGGTCAGAACCGACGAGAATCGAGGGTATCTCGGCCAAATACTAACTTTTTCCTGAATTTTCGGTGCGGGGCAGCTGAGTGTCTGGAGCCCTGACGAACCCACCCAAGAATTTCAGGATCGGTTCATAAATAGCCGAGATACGTTGAAAAATGTCGAATTTTTGGCTATCTTGTCTCTAAATCAAGATTCCTCAATTTTTCTGCTGGTCTGACCCGAATGTCTGCGATTCCGAAGAACGCGCATTGCACTTCCACGTCTCATCCGTAACTTGGTCAGAACGGTCAGAACCGACAAGAATCGAGGGTATCTCGGCCAAATACTAACTTTTTTCTGAATTTTCGGTGCGGGGCAGCTGAGTGTCTGGAGCCCTGACGAACCCACCCAAGAATTTCAGGATCGGTTCATAAATAGCCGAGATTCGTTGAAAAATGTCGAATTTCTGGCTATCTTGTCTCTAAATCAACATTCCTCAATTTCTCTGCTGGTCTGACCCGAATGTCTGCGATTCCGAAGAACGCGCATTGCACTTCCACGTCTCATCCGTAACTTGGTCAGAACGGTCAGAACCGACGAGAATCGAGGGTATCTCGGCCAAATACTAACTTTTTTCTAAATTTTCGGTGCGGGGCAGCTGAGTGTCTGGAGCCCTGACGAACCCACCCAAGAATTTTAGGATCGGTTCATAAATAGCCGAGATTCGTTGAAAAATGTCGAATTTCTGGCTATCTTGTCTCTAAATCAAGATTCCTCAATTTCTCTGCTGGTCTGACCCGAATGTCTGCGATTCCGAAGAACGCGCATTGCACTTCCACGTCTCATCCGTAACTCGGTCAGAACGGTCAGAACCGACAAGAATCGGGGGTATCTCGGCCAAATACTAACTTTTTTCTGAATTTTCGGTGCGGGGCAGCTGAGTGTCTGGAGCCCTGACGAACCCACCCAAGAATTTCAGGATCGGTTCATAAATAGCCGAGATTCGTTGAAAAATGTCGAATTTCTGGCTATCTTGTCTCTAAATCAAGATTCCTCAATTTCTCTGCTGGTCTGACCCGAATGTCTGCGATTCCGAAGAACGCGCATTGCAATTCGACGTCTCATCCGTAACTTGGTCAGAACGGTCAGAACCGACGAGAATCGAGGGTATCTCGGCCAAATACTAACTTTTTTCTGAATTTTCGGTGCGGGGCAGCTGAGTGTCTGGAGCCCTGACGAACCCACCCAAGAATTTCAGGATCGGTTCATAAATAGCCGAGATTCGTTGAAAAATGTCGAATTTCTGGCTATCTTGTCTCTAAATCAAGATTCCTCAATTTCTCTGCTGGTCTGACCCGAATGTCTGCGATTCCGAAGAACGCGCATTGCAATTCGACGTCTCATCCGTAACTTGGTCAGAACGGTCAGAACCGACGAGAATCGAGGGTATCTCGGCCAAATACTAACTTTTTTCTGAATTTTCGGTGCGGGGCAGCTGAGTGTCTGGAGCCCTGACGAACCCACCCAAGAATTTCAGGATCGGTTCATAAATAGCCGAGATTCGTTGAAAAATGTCGAATTTCTGGCTATCTTGTCTCTAAATCAAGATTCCTCAATTTTACTGCCGGTCTGACCCGAATGTCTGCGAATCCGACAAACGCGCATTGCATATTGAGGTCTCATCCGCAACTTGGTAAGAACGGTCAGAACCGACAAGAATCGAGGGTTTCTAGGCCAAATACGAACTTTTTTCTGAATTTTTGATGCGGGGCAGCTGAGTGTCTGGAGCCCTGTCGAACCCACCGAAGACTTTCAGGATCGGTTCATAAATAGCCGAGATTCGTTGAAAAATGTCGAATTTCTGGCTATCTTGTCTCTAAATCAAGATTCCTCAATTTCTCTGCTGGTCTGACCCGAATGTCTGCGATTCCGAAGAACGCGCATTGCAATTCGACGTCTCATCCGTAACTTGGTCAGAACGGTCAGAACCGACGAGAATCGAGGGTATCTCGGCCAAATACTAACTTTTTCCTGAATTTTCGGTGCGGGGCAGCTGAGTGTCTGGAGCCCTGACGAACCCACCCAAGAATTTCAGGATCGGTTCATAAATAGCCGAGATTCGTTGAAAAATGTCGAATTTCTGGCTATCTTGTCTCTAAATCAAGATTCCTCAATTTCTCTGCTGGTCTGACCCGAATGTCTGCGATTCCGAAGAACACGCATTGCAATTCGACGTCTCATCCGTAACTTGGTCAGAACGGTCAGAACCGACGAGAATCGAGGGTATCTCGGCCAAATACTAACTTTTTTCTGAATTTTCGGTGCGGGGCAGCTGAGTGTCTGGAGCCCTGACGAACCCACCCAAGAATTTCAGGATCGGTTCATAAATAGCCGAGATACGTTGAAAAATGTCGAATTTTTGGCTATCTTGTCTCTAAATCAAGATTCCTCAATTTTTCTGCTGGTCTGACCCGAATGTCTGCGATTCCGAAGAACGCGCATTGCACTTCCACGTCTCATCCGTAACTTGGTCAGAACGGTCAGAACCGACAAGAATCGAGGGTATCTCGGCCAAATACTAACTTTTTTCTGAATTTTCGGTGCGGGGCAGCTGAGTGTCTGGAGCCCTGACGAACCCACCCAAGAATTTCAGGATCGGTTCATAAATAGCCGAGATTCGTTGAAAAATGTCGAATTTCTGGCTATCTTGTCTCTGAATCAAGATTCCTCAATTTCTCTGCTGGTCTGACCCGAATGTCTGCGATTCCGAAGAACGCGCATTGCACTTCCACGTCTCATCCGTAACTTGGTCAGAACGGTCAGAACCGACAAGAATCGAGGGTATCTCGGCCAAATACTAACTTTTTTCTGAATTTTCGGTGCGGGGCAGCTGAGTGTCTGGAGCCCTGACGAACCCACCCAAGAATTTCAGGATCGGTTCATAAATAGCCGAGATACGTTGAAAAATGTCGAATTTTTGGCTATCTTGTCTCTAAATCAAGATTCCTCAATTTTTCTGCTGGTCTGACCCGAATGTCTGCGATTCCGAAGAACGCGCATTGCACTTCCACGTCTCATCCGTAACTTGGTCAGAACGGTCAGAACCGACAAGAATCGAGGGTATCTCGGCCAAATACTAACTTTTTTCTGAATTTTCGGTGCGGGGCAGTTGAGTGTCTGGAGCCCTGACGAACCCACCCAAGAATTTCAGGATCGGTTCATAAATAGCCGAGATACGTTGAAAAATGTCAAATTTTTGGCTATCTTGTCTCTAAATCAAGATTCCTCAATTTTTCTGTGGTCTGACCCGAATGTCTGCGATTCCGAAGAACGCGCATTGCACTTCCACGTCTCATCCGTAACTTGGTCAGAACGGTCAGAACCGACAAGAATCGAGGGTATCTCGGCCAAATACTAACTTTTTTCTAAATTTTCGGTGCGGGGCAGCTGAGTGTCTGGAGCCCTGACGAACCCACCCAAGAATTTCAGGATCGGTTCATAAATAGCCGAGATTCGTTGAAAAATGTCGAATTTCTGGCTATCTTGTCTCTAAATCAAGATTCCTCAATTTCTCTGCTGGTCTGACCCGAATGTCTGCGATTCCGAAGAACGCGCATTGCACTTCCACGTCTCATCCGTAACTCGGTCAGAACGGTCAGAACCGACAAGAATCGGGGGTATCTCGGCCAAATACTAACTTTTTTCTGAATTTTCGGTGCGGGGCAGCTGAGTGTCTGGAGCCCTGACGAACCCACCCAAGAATTTCAGGATCGGTTCATAAATAGCCGAGATTCGTTGAAAAATGTCGAATTTCTGGCTATCTTGTCTCTAAATCAAGATTCCTCAATTTCTCTGCTGGTCTGACCCGAATGTCTGCGATTCCGAAGAACGCGCATTGCAATTCGACGTCTCATCCGTAACTTGGTCAGAACGGTCAGAACCGACGAGAATCGAGGGTATCTCGGCCAAATACTAACTTTTTTCTGAATTTTCGGTGCGGGGCAGCTGAGTGTCTGGAGCCCTGACGAACCCACCCAAGAATTTCAGGATCGGTTCATAAATAGCCGAGATTCGTTGAAAAATGTCGAATTTCTGGCTATCTTGTCTCTAAATCAAGATTCCTCAATTTCTCTGCTGGTCTGACCCGAATGTCTGCGATTCCGAAGAACGCGCATTGCAATTCGACGTCTCATCCGTAACTTGGTCAGAACGGTCAGAACCGACGAGAATCGAAGGTATCTCGGCCAAATACTAACTTTTTTCTGAATTTTCGGTGCGGGGCAGCTGAGTGTCTGGAGCCCTGACGAACCCACCCAAGAATTTCAGGATCGGTTCATAAATAGCCGAGATTCGTTGAAAAATGTCGAATTTCTGGCTATCTTGTCTCTAAATCAAGATTCCTCAATTTTACTGCCGGTCTGACCCGAATGTCTGCGAATCCGACAAACGCGCATTGCATATTGAGGTCTCATCCGCAACTTGGTAAGAACGGTCAGAACCGACAAGAATCGAGGGTTTCTAGGCCAAATACGAACTTTTTTCTGAATTTTTGATGCGGGGCAGCTGAGTGTCTGGAGCCCTGTCGAACCCACCGAAGACTTTCAGGATCGGTTCATAAATAGCCGAGATTCGTTGAAAAATGTCGAATTTCTGGCTATCTTGTCTCTAAATCAAGATTCCTCAATTTCTCTGCTGGTCTGACCCGAATGTCTGCGATTCCGAAGAACGCGCATTGCAATTCGACGTCTCATCCGTAACTTGGTCAGAACGGTCAGAACCGACGAGAATCAAGGGTATCTCGGCCAAATACTAACTTTTTCCTGAATTTTCGGTGCGGGGCAGCTGAGTGTCTGGAGCCCTGACGAACCCACCCAAGAATTTCAGGATCGGTTCATAAATAGCCGAGATACGTTGAAAAATGTCGAATTTTTGGCTATCTTGTCTCTAAATCAAGATTCCTCAATTTTTCTGCTGGTCTGACCCGAATGTCTGCGATTCCGAAGAACGCGCATTGCACTTCCACGTCTCATCCGTAACTTGGTCAGAACGGTCAGAACCGACAAGAATCGAGGGTATCTCGGCCAAATACTAACTTTTTTCTGAATTTTCGGTGCGGGGCAGCTGAGTGTCTGGAGCCCTGACGAACCCACCCAAGAATTTCAGGATCGGTTCATAAATAGCCGAGATTCGTTGAAAAATGTCGAATTTCTGGCTATCTTGTCTCTAAATCAACATTCCTCAATTTCTCTGCTGGTCTGACCCGAATGTCTGCGATTCCGAAGAACGCGCATTGCACTTCCACGTCTCATCCGTAACTTGGTCAGAACGGTCAGAACCGACGAGAATCGAGGGTATCTCGGCCAAATACTAACTTTTTTCTAAATTTTCGGTGCGGGGCAGCTGAGTGTCTGGAGCCCTGACGAACCCACCCAAGAATTTTAGGATCGGTTCATAAATAGCCGAGATTCGTTGAAAAATGTCGAATTTCTGGCTATCTTGTCTCTAAATCAAGATTCCTCAATTTCTCTGCTGGTCTGACCCGAATGTCTGCGATTCCGAAGAACGCGCATTGCACTTCCACGTCTCATCCGTAACTTGGTCAGAACGGTCAGAACCGACAAGAATCGAGGGTATCTCGGCCAAATACTAACTTTTTTCTGAATTTTCGGTGCGGGGCAGCTGAGTGTCTGGAGCCCTGACGAACCCACCCAAGAATTTCAGGATCGGTTCATAAATAGCCGAGATACGTTGAAAAATGTCGAATTTTTGGCTATCTTGTCTCTAAATCAAGATTCCTCAATTTTTCTGCTGGTCTGACCCGAATGTCTGCGATTCCGAAGAACGCGCATTGCACTTCCACGTCTCATCCGTAACTTGGTCAGAACGGTCAGAACCGACAAGAATCGAGGGTATCTCGGCCCAATACTAACTTTTTTCTGAATTTTCGGTGCGGGGCAGTTGAGTGTCTGGAGCCCTGACGAACCCACCCAAGAATTTCAGGATCGGTTCATAAATAGCCGAGATACGTTGAAAAATGTCAAATTTTTGGCTATCTTGTCTCTAAATCAAGATTCCTCAATTTTTCTGTGGTCTGACCCGAATGTCTGCGATTCCGAAGAACGCGCATTGCACTTCCACGTCTCATCCGTAACTTGGTCAGAACGGTCAGAACCGACAAGAATCGAGGGTATCTCGGCCAAATACTAACTTTTTTCTAAATTTTCGGTGCGGGGCAGCTGAGTGTCTGGAGCCCTGACGAACCCACCCAAGAATTTCAGGATCGGTTCATAAATAGCCGAGATTCGTTGAAAAATGTCGAATTTCTGGCTATCTTGTCTCTAAATCAAGATTCCTCAATTTCTCTGCTGGTCTGACCCGAATGTCTGCGATTCCGAAGAACGCGCATTGCACTTCCACGTCTCATCCGTAACTCGGTCAGAACGGTCAGAACCGACAAGAATCGGGGGTATCTCGGCCAAATACTAACTTTTTTCTGAATTTTCGGTGCGGGGCAGCTGAGTGTCTGGAGCCCTGACGAACCCACCCAAGAATTTCAGGATCGGTTCATAAATAGCCGAGATTCGTTGAAAAATGTCGAATTTCTGGCTATCTTGTCTCTAAATCAAGATTCCTCAATTTCTCTGCTGGTCTGACCCGAATGTCTGCGATTCCGAAGAACGCGCATTGCAATTCGACGTCTCATCCGTAACTTGGTCAGAACGGTCAGAACCGACGAGAATCGAGGGTATCTCGGCCAAATACTAACTTTTTTCTGAATTTTCGGTGCGGGGCAGCTGAGTGTCTGGAGCCCTGACGAACCCACCCAAGAATTTCAGGATCGGTTCATAAATAGCCGAGATTCGTTGAAAAATGTCGAATTTCTGGCTATCTTGTCTCTAAATCAAGATTCCTCAATTTCTCTGCTGGTCTGACCCGAATGTCTGCGATTCCGAAGAACGCGCATTGCAATTCGACGTCTCATCCGTAACTTGGTCAGAACGGTCAGAACCGACGAGAATCGAGGGTATCTCGGCCAAATACTAACTTTTTTCTGAATTTTCGGTGCGGGGCAGCTGAGTGTCTGGAGCCCTGACGAACCCACCCAAGAATTTCAGGATCGGTTCATAAATAGCCGAGATTCGTTGAAAAATGTCGAATTTCTGGCTATCTTGTCTCTAAATCAAGATTCCTCAATTTTACTGCCGGTCTGACCCGAATGTCTGCGAATCCGACAAACGCGCATTGCATATTGAGGTCTCATCCGCAACTTGGTAAGAACGGTCAGAACCGACAAGAATCGAGGGTTTCTAGGCCAAATACGAACTTTTTTCTGAATTTTTGATGCGGGGCAGCTGAGTGTCTGGAGCCCTGTCGAACCCACCGAAGACTTTCAGGATCGGTTCATAAATAGCCGAGATTCGTTGAAAAATGTCGAATTTCTGGCTATCTTGTCTCTAAATCAAGATTCCTCAATTTCTCTGCTGGTCTGACCCGAATGTCTGCGATTCCGAAGAACGCGCATTGCAATTCGACGTCTCATCCGTAACTTGGTCAGAACGGTCAGAACCGACGAGAATCGAGGGTATCTCGGCCAAATACTAACTTTTTCCTGAATTTTCGGTGCGGGGCAGCTGAGTGTCTGGAGCCCTGACGAACCCACCCAAGAATTTCAGGATCGGTTCATAAATAGCCGAGATTCGTTGAAAAATGTCGAATTTCTGGCTATCTTGTCTCTAAATCAAGATTCCTCAATTTCTCTGCTGGTCTGACCCGAATGTCTGCGATTCCGAAGAACACGCATTGCAATTCGACGTCTCATCCGTAACTTGGTCAGAACGGTCAGAACCGACGAGAATCGAGGGTATCTCGGCCAAATACTAACTTTTTTCTGAATTTTCGGTGCGGGGCAGTTGAGTGTCTGGAGCCCTGACGAACCCACCCAAGAATTTCAGGATCGGTTCATAAATAGCCGAGATACGTTGAAAAATGTCAAATTTTTGGCTATCTTGTCTCTAAATCAAGATTCCTCAATTTTTCTGTGGTCTGACCCGAATGTCTGCGATTCCGAAGAACGCGCATTGCACTTCCACGTCTCATCCGTAACTTGGTCAGAACGGTCAGAACCGACAAGAATCGAGGGTATCTCGGCCAAATACTAACTTTTTTCTAAATTTTCGGTGCGGGGCAGCTGAGTGTCTGGAGCCCTGACGAACCCACCCAAGAATTTCAGGATCGGTTCATAAATAGCCGAGATTCGTTGAAAAATGTCGAATTTCTGGCTATCTTGTCTCTAAATCAAGATTCCTCAATTTCTCTGCTGGTCTGACCCGAATGTCTGCGATTCCGAAGAACGCGCATTGCACTTCCACGTCTCATCCGTAACTCGGTCAGAACGGTCAGAACCGACAAGAATCGGGGGTATCTCGGCCAAATACTAACTTTTTTCTGAATTTTCGGTGCGGGGCAGCTGAGTGTCTGGAGCCCTGACGAACCCACCCAAGAATTTCAGGATCGGTTCATAAATAGCCGAGATTCGTTGAAAAATGTCGAATTTCTGGCTATCTTGTCTCTAAATCAAGATTCCTCAATTTCTCTGCTGGTCTGACCCGAATGTCTGCGATTCCGAAGAACGCGCATTGCAATTCGACGTCTCATCCGTAACTTGGTCAGAACGGTCAGAACCGACGAGAATCGAGGGTATCTCGGCCAAATACTAACTTTTTTCTGAATTTTCGGTGCGGGGCAGCTGAGTGTCTGGAGCCCTGACGAACCCACCCAAGAATTTCAGGATCGGTTCATAAATAGCCGAGATTCGTTGAAAAATGTCGAATTTCTGGCTATCTTGTCTCTAAATCAAGATTCCTCAATTTCTCTGCTGGTCTGACCCGAATGTCTGCGATTCCGAAGAACGCGCATTGCAATTCGACGTCTCATCCGTAACTTGGTCAGAACGGTCAGAACCGACGAGAATCGAGGGTATCTCGGCCAAATACTAACTTTTTTCTGAATTTTCGGTGCGGGGCAGCTGAGTGTCTGGAGCCCTGACGAACCCACCCAAGAATTTCAGGATCGGTTCATAAATAGCCGAGATTCGTTGAAAAATGTCGAATTTCTGGCTATCTTGTCTCTAAATCAAGATTCCTCAATTTTACTGCCGGTCTGACCCGAATGTCTGCGAATCCGACAAACGCGCATTGCATATTGAGGTCTCATCCGCAACTTGGTAAGAACGGTCAGAACCGACAAGAATCGAGGGTTTCTAGGCCAAATACGAACTTTTTTCTGAATTTTTGATGCGGGGCAGCTGAGTGTCTGGAGCCCTGTCGAACCCACCGAAGACTTTCAGGATCGGTTCATAAATAGCCGAGATTCGTTGAAAAATGTCGAATTTCTGGCTATCTTGTCTCTAAATCAAGATTCCTCAATTTCTCTGCTGGTCTGACCCGAATGTCTGCGATTCCGAAGAACGCGCATTGCAATTCGACGTCTCATCCGTAACTTGGTCAGAACGGTCAGAACCGACGAGAATCGAGGGTATCTCGGCCAAATACTAACTTTTTCCTGAATTTTCGGTGCGGGGCAGCTGAGTGTCTGGAGCCCTGACGAACCCACCCAAGAATTTCAGGATCGGTTCATAAATAGCCGAGATACGTTGAAAAATGTCGAATTTTTGGCTATCTTGTCTCTAAATCAAGATTCCTCAATTTTTCTGCTGGTCTGACCCGAATGTCTGCGATTCCGAAGAACGCGCATTGCACTTCCACGTCTCATCCGTAACTTGGTCAGAACGGTCAGAACCGACAAGAATCGAGGGTATCTCGGCCAAATACTAACTTTTTTCTGAATTTTCGGTGCGGGGCAGCTGAGTGTCTGGAGCCCTGACGAACCCACCCAAGAATTTCAGGATCGGTTCATAAATAGCCGAGATTCGTTGAAAAATGTCGAATTTCTGGCTATCTTGTCTCTAAATCAACATTCCTCAATTTCTCTGCTGGTCTGACCCGAATGTCTGCGATTCCGAAGAACGCGCATTGCACTTCCACGTCTCATCCGTAACTTGGTCAGAACGGTCAGAACCGACGAGAATCGAGGGTATCTCGGCCAAATACTAACTTTTTTCTAAATTTTCGGTGCGGGGCAGCTGAGTGTCTGGAGCCCTGACGAACCCACCCAAGAATTTTAGGATCGGTTCATAAATAGCCGAGATTCGTTGAAAAATGTCGAATTTCTGGCTATCTTGTCTCTAAATCAAGATTCCTCAATTTCTCTGCTGGTCTGACCCGAATGTCTGCGATTCCGAAGAACGCGCATTGCACTTCCACGTCTCATCCGTAACTTGGTCAGAACGGTCAGAACCGACAAGAATCGAGGGTATCTCGGCCAAATACTAACTTTTTTCTGAATTTTCGGTGCGGGGCAGCTGAGTGTCTGGAGCCCTGACGAACCCACCCAAGAATTTCAGGATCGGTTCATAAATAGCCGAGATACGTTGAAAAATGTCGAATTTTTGGCTATCTTGTCTCTAAATCAAGATTCCTCAATTTTTCTGCTGGTCTGACCCGAATGTCTGCGATTCCGAAGAACGCGCATTGCACTTCCACGTCTCATCCGTAACTTGGTCAGAACGGTCAGAACCGACAAGAATCGAGGGTATCTCGGCCAAATACTAACTTTTTTCTGAATTTTCGGTGCGGGGCAGTTGAGTGTCTGGAGCCCTGACGAACCCACCCAAGAATTTCAGGATCGGTTCATAAATAGCCGAGATACGTTGAAAAATGTCAAATTTTTGGCTATCTTGTCTCTAAATCAAGATTCCTCAATTTTTCTGTGGTCTGACCCGAATGTCTGCGATTCCGAAGAACGCGCATTGCACTTCCACGTCTCATCCGTAACTTGGTCAGAACGGTCAGAACCGACAAGAATCGAGGGTATCTCGGCCAAATACTAACTTTTTTCTAAATTTTCGGTGCGGGGCAGCTGAGTGTCTGGAGCCCTGACGAACCCACCCAAGAATTTCAGGATCGGTTCATAAATAGCCGAGATTCGTTGAAAAATGTCGAATTTCTGGCTATCTTGTCTCTAAATCAAGATTCCTCAATTTCTCTGCTGGTCTGACCCGAATGTCTGCGATTCCGAAGAACGCGCATTGCACTTCCACGTCTCATCCGTAACTCGGTCAGAACGGTCAGAACCGACAAGAATCGGGGGTATCTCGGCCAAATACTAACTTTTTTCTGAATTTTCGGTGCGGGGCAGCTGAGTGTCTGGAGCCCTGACGAACCCACCCAAGAATTTCAGGATCGGTTCATAAATAGCCGAGATTCGTTGAAAAATGTCGAATTTCTGGCTATCTTGTCTCTAAATCAAGATTCCTCAATTTCTCTGCTGGTCTGACCCGAATGTCTGCGATTCCGAAGAACGCGCATTGCAATTCGACGTCTCATCCGTAACTTGGTCAGAACGGTCAGAACCGACGAGAATCGAGGGTATCTCGGCCAAATACTAACTTTTTTCTGAATTTTCGGTGCGGGGCAGCTGAGTGTCTGGAGCCCTGACGAACCCACCCAAGAATTTCAGGATCGGTTCATAAATAGCCGAGATTCGTTGAAAAATGTCGAATTTCTGGCTATCTTGTCTCTAAATCAAGATTCCTCAATTTCTCTGCTGGTCTGACCCGAATGTCTGCGATTCCGAAGAACGCGCATTGCAATTCGACGTCTCATCCGTAACTTGGTCAGAACGGTCAGAACCGACGAGAATCGAGGGTATCTCGGCCAAATACTAACTTTTTTCTGAATTTTCGGTGCGGGGCAGCTGAGTGTCTGGAGCCCTGACGAACCCACCCAAGAATTTCAGGATCGGTTCATAAATAGCCGAGATACGTTGAAAAATGTCGAATTTTTGGCTATCTTGTCTCTAAATCAAGATTCCTCAATTTTTCTGCTGGTCTGACCCGAATGTCTGCGATTCCGAAGAACGCGCATTGCACTTCCACGTCTCATCCGTAACTTGGTCAGAACGGTCAGAACCGACAAGAATCGAGGGTATCTCGGCCAAATACTAACTTTTTTCTGAATTTTCGGTGCGGGGCAGCTGAGTGTCTGGAGCCCTGACGAACCCACCCAAGAATTTCAGGATCGGTTCATAAATAGCCGAGATTCGTTGAAAAATGTCGAATTTCTGGCTATCTTGTCTCTAAATCAACATTCCTCAATTTCTCTGCTGGTCTGACCCGAATGTCTGCGATTCCGAAGAACGCGCATTGCACTTCCACGTCTCATCCGTAACTTGGTCAGAACGGTCAGAACCGACGAGAATCGAGGGTATCTCGGCCAAATACTAACTTTTTTCTAAATTTTCGGTGCGGGGCAGCTGAGTGTCTGGAGCCCTGACGAACCCACCCAAGAATTTTAGGATCGGTTCATAAATAGCCGAGATTCGTTGAAAAATGTCGAATTTCTGGCTATCTTGTCTCTAAATCAAGATTCCTCAATTTCTCTGCTGGTCTGACCCGAATGTCTGCGATTCCGAAGAACGCGCATTGCACTTCCACGTCTCATCCGTAACTTGGTCAGAACGGTCAGAACCGACAAGAATCGAGGGTATCTCGGCCAAATACTAACTTTTTTCTGAATTTTCGGTGCGGGGCAGCTGAGTGTCTGGAGCCCTGACGAACCCACCCAAGAATTTCAGGATCGGTTCATAAATAGCCGAGATACGTTGAAAAATGTCGAATTTTTGGCTATCTTGTCTCTAAATCAAGATTCCTCAATTTTTCTGCTGGTCTGACCCGAATGTCTGCGATTCCGAAGAACGCGCATTGCACTTCCACGTCTCATCCGTAACTTGGTCAGAACGGTCAGAACCGACAAGAATCGAGGGTATCTCGGCCAAATACTAACTTTTTTCTGAATTTTCGGTGCGGGGCAGTTGAGTGTCTGGAGCCCTGACGAACCCACCCAAGAATTTCAGGATCGGTTCATAAATAGCCGAGATACGTTGAAAAATGTCAAATTTTTGGCTATCTTGTCTCTAAATCAAGATTCCTCAATTTTTCTGTGGTCTGACCCGAATGTCTGCGATTCCGAAGAACGCGCATTGCACTTCCACGTCTCATCCGTAACTTGGTCAGAACGGTCAGAACCGACAAGAATCGAGGGTATCTCGGCCAAATACTAACTTTTTTCTAAATTTTCGGTGCGGGGCAGCTGAGTGTCTGGAGCCCTGACGAACCCACCCAAGAATTTCAGGATCGGTTCATAAATAGCCGAGATTCGTTGAAAAATGTCGAATTTCTGGCTATCTTGTCTCTAAATCAAGATTCCTCAATTTCTCTGCTGGTCTGACCCGAATGTCTGCGATTCCGAAGAACGCGCATTGCACTTCCACGTCTCATCCGTAACTCGGTCAGAACGGTCAGAACCGACAAGAATCGGGGGTATCTCGGCCAAATACTAACTTTTTTCTGAATTTTCGGTGCGGGGCAGCTGAGTGTCTGGAGCCCTGACGAACCCACCCAAGAATTTCAGGATCGGTTCATAAATAGCCGAGATTCGTTGAAAAATGTCGAATTTCTGGCTATCTTGTCTCTAAATCAAGATTCCTCAATTTCTCTGCTGGTCTGACCCGAATGTCTGCGATTCCGAAGAACGCGCATTGCAATTCGACGTCTCATCCGTAACTTGGTCAGAACGGTCAGAACCGACGAGAATCGAGGGTATCTCGGCCAAATACTAACTTTTTTCTGAATTTTCGGTGCGGGGCAGCTGAGTGTCTGGAGCCCTGACGAACCCACCCAAGAATTTCAGGATCGGTTCATAAATAGCCGAGATTCGTTGAAAAATGTCGAATTTCTGGCTATCTTGTCTCTAAATCAAGATTCCTCAATTTCTCTGCTGGTCTGACCCGAATGTCTGCGATTCCGAAGAACGCGCATTGCAATTCGACGTCTCATCCGTAACTTGGTCAGAACGGTCAGAACCGACGAGAATCGAGGGTATCTCGGCCAAATACTAACTTTTTTCTGAATTTTCGGTGCGGGGCAGCTGAGTGTCTGGAGCCCTGACGAACCCACCCAAGAATTTCAGGATCGGTTCATAAATAGCCGAGATTCGTTGAAAAATGTCGAATTTCTGGCTATCTTGTCTCTAAATCAAGATTCCTCAATTTTACTGCCGGTCTGACCCGAATGTCTGCGAATCCGACAAACGCGCATTGCATATTGAGGTCTCATCCGCAACTTGGTAAGAACGGTCAGAACCGACAAGAATCGAGGGTTTCTAGGCCAAATACGAACTTTTTTCTGAATTTTTGATGCGGGGCAGCTGAGTGTCTGGAGCCCTGTCGAACCCACCGAAGACTTTCAGGATCGGTTCATAAATAGCCGAGATTCGTTGAAAAATGTCGAATTTCTGGCTATCTTGTCTCTAAATCAAGATTCCTCAATTTCTCTGCTGGTCTGACCCGAATGTCTGCGATTCCGAAGAACGCGCATTGCAATTCGACGTCTCATCCGTAACTTGGTCAGAACGGTCAGAACCGACGAGAATCGAGGGTATCTCGGCCAAATACTAACTTTTTCCTGAATTTTCGGTGCGGGGCAGCTGAGTGTCTGGAGCCCTGACGAACCCACCCAAGAATTTCAGGATCGGTTCATAAATAGCCGAGATTCGTTGAAAAATGTCGAATTTCTGGCTATCTTGTCTCTAAATCAAGATTCCTCAATTTCTCTGCTGGTCTGACCCGAATGTCTGCGATTCCGAAGAACACGCATTGCAATTCGACGTCTCATCCGTAACTTGGTCAGAACGGTCAGAACCGACGAGAATCGAGGGTATCTCGGCCAAATACTAACTTTTTTCTGAATTTTCGGTGCGGGGCAGCTGAGTGTCTGGAGCCCTGACGAACCCACCCAAGAATTTCAGGATCGGTTCATAAATAGCCGAGATACGTTGAAAAATGTCGAATTTTTGGCTATCTTGTCTCTAAATCAAGATTCCTCAATTTTTCTGCTGGTCTGACCCGAATGTCTGCGATTCCGAAGAACGCGCATTGCACTTCCACGTCTCATCCGTAACTTGGTCAGAACGGTCAGAACCGACAAGAATCGAGGGTATCTCGGCCAAATACTAACTTTTTTCTGAATTTTCGGTGCGGGGCAGCTGAGTGTCTGGAGCCCTGACGAACCCACCCAAGAATTTCAGGATCGGTTCATAAATAGCCGAGATTCGTTGAAAAATGTCGAATTTCTGGCTATCTTGTCTCTGAATCAAGATTCCTCAATTTCTCTGCTGGTCTGACCCGAATGTCTGCGATTCCGAAGAACGCGCATTGCACTTCCACGTCTCATCCGTAACTTGGTCAGAACGGTCAGAACCGACAAGAATCGAGGGTATCTCGGCCAAATACTAACTTTTTTCTGAATTTTCGGTGCGGGGCAGCTGAGCGTCTGGAGCCCTGACGAACCCACCCAAGAATTTCAGGATCGGTTCATAAATAGCCGAGATTCGTTGAAAAATGTCGAATTTCTGGCTATCTTGTCTCTAAATCAAGATTCCTCAATTTCTCTGCTGGTCTGACCCGAATGTCTGCGATTCCGAAGAACGCGCATTGCAATTCGACGTCTCATCCGTAACTTGGTCAGAACGGTCAGAACCGACGAGAATCGAGGGTATCTCGGCCAAATACTAACTTTTTTCTGAATTTTCGGTGCGGGGCAGCTGAGTGTCTGGAGCCCTGACGAACCCACCCAAGAATTTCAGGATCGGTTCATAAATAGCCGAGATTCGTTGAAAAATGTCGAATTTCTGGCTATCTTGTCTCTGAATCAAGATTCCTCAATTTCTCTGCTGGTCTGACCCGAATGTCTGCGATTCCGAAGAACGCGCATTGCACTTCCACGTCTCATCCGTAACTTGGTCAGAACGGTCAGAACCGACGAGAATCGAGGGTATCTCGGCCAAATACTAACTTTTTTCTAAATTTTCGGTGCGGGGCAGCTGAGTGTCTGGAGCCCTGACGAACCCACCCAAGAATTTTAGGATCGGTTCATAAATAGCCGAGATTCGTTGAAAAATGTCGAATTTCTGGCTATCTTGTCTCTAAATCAAGATTCCTCAATTTCTCTGCTGGTCTGACCCGAATGTCTGCGATTCCGAAGAACGCGCATTGCACTTCCACGTCTCATCCGTAACTTGGTCAGAACGGTCAGAACCGACAAGAATCGAGGGTATCTCGGCCAAATACTAACTTTTTTCTGAATTTTCGGTGCGGGGCAGCTGAGTGTCTGGAGCCCTGACGAACCCACCCAAGAATTTCAGGATCGGTTCATAAATAGCCGAGATACGTTGAAAAATGTCGAATTTTTGGCTATCTTGTCTCTAAATCAAGATTCCTCAATTTTTCTGCTGGTCTGACCCGAATGTCTGCGATTCCGAAGAACGCGCATTGCACTTCCACGTCTCATCCGTAACTTGGTCAGAACGGTCAGAACCGACAAGAATCGAGGGTATCTCGGCCAAATACTAACTTTTTTCTGAATTTTCGGTGCGGGGCAGCTGAGTGTCTGGAGCCCTGACGAACCCACCCAAGAATTTCAGGATCGGTTCATAAATAGCCGAGATACGTTGAAAAATGTCGAATTTTTGGCTATCTTGTCTCTAAATCAAGATTCCTCAATTTTTCTGCTGGTCTGACCCGAATGTCTGCGATTCCGAAGAACGCGCATTGCACTTCCACGTCTCATCCGTAACTTGGTCAGAACGGTCAGAACCGACAAGAATCGAGGGTATCTCGGCCAAATACTAACTTTTTTCTGAATTTTCGGTGCGGGGCAGCTGAGTGTCTGGAGCCCTGACGAACCCACCCAAGAATTTCAGGATCGGTTCATAAATAGCCGAGATTCGTTGAAAAATGTCGAATTTCTGGCTATCTTGTCTCTAAATCAACATTCCTCAATTTCTCTGCTGGTCTGACCCGAATGTCTGCGATTCCGAAGAACGCGCATTGCACTTCCACGTCTCATCCGTAACTTGGTCAGAACGGTCAGAACCGACGAGAATCGAGGGTATCTCGGCCAAATACTAACTTTTTTCTAAATTTTCGGTGCGGGGCAGCTGAGTGTCTGGAGCCCTGACGAACCCACCCAAGAATTTTAGGATCGGTTCATAAATAGCCGAGATTCGTTGAAAAATGTCGAATTTCTGGCTATCTTGTCTCTAAATCAAGATTCCTCAATTTCTCTGCTGGTCTGACCCGAATGTCTGCGATTCCGAAGAACGCGCATTGCACTTCCACGTCTCATCCGTAACTTGGTCAGAACGGTCAGAACCGACAAGAATCGAGGGTATCTCGGCCAAATACTAACTTTTTTCTGAATTTTCGGTGCGGGGCAGCTGAGTGTCTGGAGCCCTGACGAACCCACCCAAGAATTTCAGGATCGGTTCATAAATAGCCGAGATACGTTGAAAAATGTCGAATTTTTGGCTATCTTGTCTCTAAATCAAGATTCCTCAATTTTTCTGCTGGTCTGACCCGAATGTCTGCGATTCCGAAGAACGCGCATTGCACTTCCACGTCTCATCCGTAACTTGGTCAGAACGGTCAGAACCGACAAGAATCGAGGGTATCTCGGCCAAATACTAACTTTTTTCTGAATTTTCGGTGCGGGGCAGTTGAGTGTCTGGAGCCCTGACGAACCCACCCAAGAATTTCAGGATCGGTTCATAAATAGCCGAGATACGTTGAAAAATGTCAAATTTTTGGCTATCTTGTCTCTAAATCAAGATTCCTCAATTTTTCTGTGGTCTGACCCGAATGTCTGCGATTCCGAAGAACGCGCATTGCACTTCCACGTCTCATCCGTAACTTGGTCAGAACGGTCAGAACCGACAAGAATCGAGGGTATCTCGGCCAAATACTAACTTTTTTCTAAATTTTCGGTGCGGGGCAGCTGAGTGTCTGGAGCCCTGACGAACCCACCCAAGAATTTCAGGATCGGTTCATAAATAGCCGAGATTCGTTGAAAAATGTCGAATTTCTGGCTATCTTGTCTCTAAATCAAGATTCCTCAATTTCTCTGCTGGTCTGACCCGAATGTCTGCGATTCCGAAGAACGCGCATTGCACTTCCACGTCTCATCCGTAACTCGGTCAGAACGGTCAGAACCGACAAGAATCGGGGGTATCTCGGCCAAATACTAACTTTTTTCTGAATTTTCGGTGCGGGGCAGCTGAGTGTCTGGAGCCCTGACGAACCCACCCAAGAATTTCAGGATCGGTTCATAAATAGCCGAGATTCGTTGAAAAATGTCGAATTTCTGGCTATCTTGTCTCTAAATCAAGATTCCTCAATTTCTCTGCTGGTCTGACCCGAATGTCTGCGATTCCGAAGAACGCGCATTGCAATTCGACGTCTCATCCGTAACTTGGTCAGAACGGTCAGAACCGACGAGAATCGAGGGTATCTCGGCCAAATACTAACTTTTTTCTGAATTTTCGGTGCGGGGCAGCTGAGTGTCTGGAGCCCTGACGAACCCACCCAAGAATTTCAGGATCGGTTCATAAATAGCCGAGATTCGTTGAAAAATGTCGAATTTCTGGCTATCTTGTCTCTAAATCAAGATTCCTCAATTTCTCTGCTGGTCTGACCCGAATGTCTGCGATTCCGAAGAACGCGCATTGCAATTCGACGTCTCATCCGTAACTTGGTCAGAACGGTCAGAACCGACGAGAATCGAGGGTATCTCGGCCAAATACTAACTTTTTTCTGAATTTTCGGTGCGGGGCAGCTGAGTGTCTGGAGCCCTGACGAACCCACCCAAGAATTTCAGGATCGGTTCATAAATAGCCGAGATTCGTTGAAAAATGTCGAATTTCTGGCTATCTTGTCTCTAAATCAAGATTCCTCAATTTTACTGCCGGTCTGACCCGAATGTCTGCGAATCCGACAAACGCGCATTGCATATTGAGGTCTCATCCGCAACTTGGTAAGAACGGTCAGAACCGACAAGAATCGAGGGTTTCTAGGCCAAATACGAACTTTTTTCTGAATTTTTGATGCGGGGCAGCTGAGTGTCTGGAGCCCTGTCGAACCCACCGAAGACTTTCAGGATCGGTTCATAAATAGCCGAGATTCGTTGAAAAATGTCGAATTTCTGGCTATCTTGTCTCTAAATCAAGATTCCTCAATTTCTCTGCTGGTCTGACCCGAATGTCTGCGATTCCGAAGAACGCGCATTGCAATTCGACGTCTCATCCGTAACTTGGTCAGAACGGTCAGAACCGACGAGAATCGAGGGTATCTCGGCCAAATACTAACTTTTTCCTGAATTTTCGGTGCGGGGCAGCTGAGTGTCTGGAGCCCTGACGAACCCACCCAAGAATTTCAGGATCGGTTCATAAATAGCCGAGATACGTTGAAAAATGTCGAATTTTTGGCTATCTTGTCTCTAAATCAAGATTCCTCAATTTTTCTGCTGGTCTGACCCGAATGTCTGCGATTCCGAAGAACGCGCATTGCACTTCCACGTCTCATCCGTAACTTGGTCAGAACGGTCAGAACCGACAAGAATCGAGGGTATCTCGGCCAAATACTAACTTTTTTCTGAATTTTCGGTGCGGGGCAGCTGAGTGTCTGGAGCCCTGACGAACCCACCCAAGAATTTCAGGATCGGTTCATAAATAGCCGAGATTCGTTGAAAAATGTCGAATTTCTGGCTATCTTGTCTCTAAATCAACATTCCTCAATTTCTCTGCTGGTCTGACCCGAATGTCTGCGATTCCGAAGAACGCGCATTGCACTTCCACGTCTCATCCGTAACTTGGTCAGAACGGTCAGAACCGACGAGAATCGAGGGTATCTCGGCCAAATACTAACTTTTTTCTAAATTTTCGGTGCGGGGCAGCTGAGTGTCTGGAGCCCTGACGAACCCACCCAAGAATTTTAGGATCGGTTCATAAATAGCCGAGATTCGTTGAAAAATGTCGAATTTCTGGCTATCTTGTCTCTAAATCAAGATTCCTCAATTTCTCTGCTGGTCTGACCCGAATGTCTGCGATTCCGAAGAACGCGCATTGCACTTCCACGTCTCATCCGTAACTTGGTCAGAACGGTCAGAACCGACAAGAATCGAGGGTATCTCGGCCAAATACTAACTTTTTTCTGAATTTTCGGTGCGGGGCAGCTGAGTGTCTGGAGCCCTGACGAACCCACCCAAGAATTTCAGGATCGGTTCATAAATAGCCGAGATACGTTGAAAAATGTCGAATTTTTGGCTATCTTGTCTCTAAATCAAGATTCCTCAATTTTTCTGCTGGTCTGACCCGAATGTCTGCGATTCCGAAGAACGCGCATTGCACTTCCACGTCTCATCCGTAACTTGGTCAGAACGGTCAGAACCGACAAGAATCGAGGGTATCTCGGCCAAATACTAACTTTTTTCTGAATTTTCGGTGCGGGGCAGTTGAGTGTCTGGAGCCCTGACGAACCCACCCAAGAATTTCAGGATCGGTTCATAAATAGCCGAGATACGTTGAAAAATGTCAAATTTTTGGCTATCTTGTCTCTAAATCAAGATTCCTCAATTTTTCTGTGGTCTGACCCGAATGTCTGCGATTCCGAAGAACGCGCATTGCACTTCCACGTCTCATCCGTAACTTGGTCAGAACGGTCAGAACCGACAAGAATCGAGGGTATCTCGGCCAAATACTAACTTTTTTCTAAATTTTCGGTGCGGGGCAGCTGAGTGTCTGGAGCCCTGACGAACCCACCCAAGAATTTCAGGATCGGTTCATAAATAGCCGAGATTCGTTGAAAAATGTCGAATTTCTGGCTATCTTGTCTCTAAATCAAGATTCCTCAATTTCTCTGCTGGTCTGACCCGAATGTCTGCGATTCCGAAGAACGCGCATTGCACTTCCACGTCTCATCCGTAACTCGGTCAGAACGGTCAGAACCGACAAGAATCGGGGGTATCTCGGCCAAATACTAACTTTTTTCTGAATTTTCGGTGCGGGGCAGCTGAGTGTCTGGAGCCCTGACGAACCCACCCAAGAATTTCAGGATCGGTTCATAAATAGCCGAGATTCGTTGAAAAATGTCGAATTTCTGGCTATCTTGTCTCTAAATCAAGATTCCTCAATTTCTCTGCTGGTCTGACCCGAATGTCTGCGATTCCGAAGAACGCGCATTGCAATTCGACGTCTCATCCGTAACTTGGTCAGAACGGTCAGAACCGACGAGAATCGAGGGTATCTCGGCCAAATACTAACTTTTTTCTGAATTTTCGGTGCGGGGCAGCTGAGTGTCTGGAGCCCTGACGAACCCACCCAAGAATTTCAGGATCGGTTCATAAATAGCCGAGATTCGTTGAAAAATGTCGAATTTCTGGCTATCTTGTCTCTAAATCAAGATTCCTCAATTTCTCTGCTGGTCTGACCCGAATGTCTGCGATTCCGAAGAACGCGCATTGCAATTCGACGTCTCATCCGTAACTTGGTCAGAACGGTCAGAACCGACGAGAATCGAGGGTATCTCGGCCAAATACTAACTTTTTTCTGAATTTTCGGTGCGGGGCAGCTGAGTGTCTGGAGCCCTGACGAACCCACCCAAGAATTTCAGGATCGGTTCATAAATAGCCGAGATTCGTTGAAAAATGTCGAATTTCTGGCTATCTTGTCTCTAAATCAAGATTCCTCAATTTTACTGCCGGTCTGACCCGAATGTCTGCGAATCCGACAAACGCGCATTGCATATTGAGGTCTCATCCGCAACTTGGTAAGAACGGTCAGAACCGACAAGAATCGAGGGTTTCTAGGCCAAATACGAACTTTTTTCTGAATTTTTGATGCGGGGCAGCTGAGTGTCTGGAGCCCTGTCGAACCCACCGAAGACTTTCAGGATCGGTTCATAAATAGCCGAGATTCGTTGAAAAATGTCGAATTTCTGGCTATCTTGTCTCTAAATCAAGATTCCTCAATTTCTCTGCTGGTCTGACCCGAATGTCTGCGATTCCGAAGAACGCGCATTGCAATTCGACGTCTCATCCGTAACTTGGTCAGAACGGTCAGAACCGACGAGAATCGAGGGTATCTCGGCCAAATACTAACTTTTTCCTGAATTTTCGGTGCGGGGCAGCTGAGTGTCTGGAGCCCTGACGAACCCACCCAAGAATTTCAGGATCGGTTCATAAATAGCCGAGATTCGTTGAAAAATGTCGAATTTCTGGCTATCTTGTCTCTAAATCAAGATTCCTCAATTTCTCTGCTGGTCTGACCCGAATGTCTGCGATTCCGAAGAACACGCATTGCAATTCGACGTCTCATCCGTAACTTGGTCAGAACGGTCAGAACCGACGAGAATCGAGGGTATCTCGGCCAAATACTAACTTTTTTCTGAATTTTCGGTGCGGGGCAGCTGAGTGTCTGGAGCCCTGACGAAACCACCCAAGAATTTCAGGATCGGTTCATAAATAGCCGAGATACGTTGAAAAATGTCGAATTTTTGGCTATCTTGTCTCTAAATCAAGATTCCTCAATTTTTCTGCTGGTCTGACCCGAATGTCTGCGATTCCGAAGAACGCGCATTGCACTTCCACGTCTCATCCGTAACTTGGTCAGAACGGTCAGAACCGACAAGAATCGAGGGTATCTCGGCCAAATACTAACTTTTTTCTGAATTTTCGGTGCGGGGCAGCTGAGTGTCTGGAGCCCTGACGAACCCACCCAAGAATTTCAGGATCGGTTCATAAATAGCCGAGATTCGTTGAAAAATGTCGAATTTCTGGCTATCTTGTCTCTGAATCAAGATTCCTCAATTTCTCTGCTGGTCTGACCCGAATGTCTGCGATTCCGAAGAACGCGCATTGCACTTCCACGTCTCATCCGTAACTTGGTCAGAACGGTCAGAACCGACAAGAATCGAGGGTATCTCGGCCAAATACTAACTTTTTTCTGAATTTTCGGTGCGGGGCAGCTGAGCGTCTGGAGCCCTGACGAACCCACCCAAGAATTTCAGGATCGGTTCATAAATAGCCGAGATTCGTTGAAAAATGTCGAATTTCTGGCTATCTTGTCTCTAAATCAAGATTCCTCAATTTCTCTGCTGGTCTGACCCGAATGTCTGCGATTCCGAAGAACGCGCATTGCAATTCGACGTCTCATCCGTAACTTGGTCAGAACGGTCAGAACCGACGAGAATCGAGGGTATCTCGGCCAAATACTAACTTTTTTCTGAATTTTCGGTGCGGGGCAGCTGAGTGTCTGGAGCCCTGACGAACCCACCCAAGAATTTCAGGATCGGTTCATAAATAGCCGAGATTCGTTGAAAAATGTCGAATTTCTGGCTATCTTGTCTCTGAATCAAGATTCCTCAATTTCTCTGCTGGTCTGACCCGAATGTCTGCGATTCCGAAGAACGCGCATTGCACTTCCACGTCTCATCCGTAACTTGGTCAGAACGGTCAGAACCGACGAGAATCGAGGGTATCTCGGCCAAATACTAACTTTTTTCTAAATTTTCGGTGCGGGGCAGCTGAGTGTCTGGAGCCCTGACGAACCCACCCAAGAATTTTAGGATCGGTTCATAAATAGCCGAGATTCGTTGAAAAATGTCGAATTTCTGGCTATCTTGTCTCTAAATCAAGATTCCTCAATTTCTCTGCTGGTCTGACCCGAATGTCTGCGATTCCGAAGAACGCGCATTGCACTTCCACGTCTCATCCGTAACTTGGTCAGAACGGTCAGAACCGACAAGAATCGAGGGTATCTCGGCCAAATACTAACTTTTTTCTGAATTTTCGGTGCGGGGCAGCTGAGTGTCTGGAGCCCTGACGAACCCACCCAAGAATTTCAGGATCGGTTCATAAATAGCCGAGATACGTTGAAAAATGTCGAATTTTTGGCTATCTTGTCTCTAAATCAAGATTCCTCAATTTTTCTGCTGGTCTGACCCGAATGTCTGCGATTCCGAAGAACGCGCATTGCACTTCCACGTCTCATCCGTAACTTGGTCAGAACGGTCAGAACCGACAAGAATCGAGGGTATCTCGGCCAAATACTAACTTTTTTCTGAATTTTCGGTGCGGGGCAGCTGAGTGTCTGGAGCCCTGACGAACCCACCCAAGAATTTCAGGATCGGTTCATAAATAGCCGAGATTCGTTGAAAAATGTCGAATTTCTGGCTATCTTGTCTCTAAATCAAGATTCCTCAATTTCTCTGCTGGTCTGACCCGAATGTCTGCGATTCCGAAGAACGCGCATTGCACTTCCACGTCTCATCCGTAACTTGGTCAGAACGGTCAGAACCGACAAGAATCGAGGGTATCTCGGCCAAATACTAACTTTTTTCTGAATTTTCGGTGCGGGGCAGCTGAGTGTCTGGAGCCCTGACGAACCCACCCAAGAATTTCAGGATCGGTTCATAAATAGCCGAGATACGTTGAAAAATGTCGAATTTTTGGCTATCTTGTCTCTAAATCAAGATTCCTCAATTTTTCTGCTGGTCTGACCCGAATGTCTGCGATTCCGAAGAACGCGCATTGCACTTCCACGTCTCATCCGTAACTTGGTCAGAACGGTCAGAACCGACAAGAATCGAGGGTATCTCGGCCAAATACTAACTTTTTTCTGAATTTTCGGTGCGGGGCAGCTGAGTGTCTGGAGCCCTGACGAACCCACCCAAGAATTTCAGGATCGGTTCATAAATAGCCGAGATTCGTTGAAAAATGTCGAATTTCTGGCTATCTTGTCTCTAAATCAAGATTCCTCAATTTCTCTGCTGGTCTGACCCGAATGTCTGCGATTCCGAAGAACGCGCATTGCACTTCCACGTCTCATCCGTAACTTGGTCAGAACGGTCAGAACCGACAAGAATCGAGGGTATCTCGGCCAAATACTAACTTTTTTCTGAATTTTCGGTGCGGGGCAGCTGAGTGTCTGGAGCCCTGACGAACCCACCCAAGAATTTCAGGATCGGTTCATAAATAGCCGAGATACGTTGAAAAATGTCGAATTTTTGGCTATCTTGTCTCTAAATCAAGATTCCTCAATTTTTCTGCTGGTCTGACCCGAATGTCTGCGATTCCGAAGAACGCGCATTGCACTTCCACGTCTCATCCGTAACTTGGTCAGAACGGTCAGAACCGACAAGAATCGAGGGTATCTCGGCCAAATACTAACTTTTTTCTGAATTTTCGGTGCGGGGCAGCTGAGTGTCTGGAGCCCTGACGAACCCACCCAAGAATTTCAGGATCGGTTCATAAATAGCCGAGATACGTTGAAAAATGTCGAATTTTTGGCTATCTTGTCTCTAAATCAAGATTCCTCAATTTTTCTGCTGGTCTGACCCGAATGTCTGCGATTCCGAAGAACGCGCATTGCACTTCCACGTCTCATCCGTAACTTGGTCAGAACGGTCAGAACCGACAAGAATCGAGGGTATCTCGGCCAAATACTAACTTTTTTCTGAATTTTCGGTGCGGGGCAGCTGAGTGTCTGGAGCCCTGACGAACCCACCCAAGAATTTCAGGATCGGTTCATAAATAGCCGAGATTCGTTGAAAAATGTCGAATTTCTGGCTATCTTGTCTCTGAATCAAGATTCCTCAATTTCTCTGCTGGTCTGACCCGAATGTCTGCGATTCCGAAGAACGCGCATTGCACTTCCACGTCTCATCCGTAACTTGGTCAGAACGGTCAGAACCGACAAGAATCGAGGGTATCTCGGCCAAATACTAACTTTTTTCTAAATTTTCGGTGCGGGGCAGCTGAGTGTCTGGAGCCCTGACGAACCCACCCAAGAATTTCAGGATCGGTTCATAAATAGCCGAGATTCGTTGAAAAATGTCGAATTTCTGGCTATCTTGTCTCTAAATCAAGATTCCTCAATTTCTCTGCTGGTCTGACCCGAATGTCTGCGATTCCGAAGAACGCGCATTGCACTTCCACGTCTCATCCGTAACTTGGTCAGAACGGTCAGAACCGACAAGAATCGAGGGTATCTCGGCCAAATACTAACTTTTTTCTGAATTTTCGGTGCGGGGCAGCTGAGTGTCTGGAGCCCTGACGAACCCACCCAAGAATTTCAGGATCGGTTCATAAATAGCCGAGATACGTTGAAAAATGTCGAATTTTTGGCTATCTTGTCTCTAAATCAAGATTCCTCAATTTTTCTGCTGGTCTGACCCGAATGTCTGCGATTCCGAAGAACGCGCATTGCACTTCCACGTCTCATCCGTAACTTGGTCAGAACGGTCAGAACCGACAAGAATCGAGGGTATCTCGGCCAAATACTAACTTTTTTCTGAATTTTCGGTGCGGGGCAGCTGAGTGTCTGGAGCCCTGACGAACCCACCCAAGAATTTCAGGATCGGTTCATAAATAGCCGAGATTCGTTGAAAAATGTCGAATTTCTGGCTATCTTGTCTCTAAATCAACATTCCTCAATTTCTCTGCTGGTCTGACCCGAATGTCTGCGATTCCGAAGAACGCGCATTGCACTTCCACGTCTCATCCGTAACTTGGTCAGAACGGTCAGAACCGACGAGAATCGAGGGTATCTCGGCCAAATACTAACTTTTTTCTAAATTTTCGGTGCGGGGCAGCTGAGTGTCTGGAGCCCTGACGAACCCACCCAAGAATTTTAGGATCGGTTCATAAATAGCCGAGATTCGTTGAAAAATGTCGAATTTCTGGCTATCTTGTCTCTAAATCAAGATTCCTCAATTTCTCTGCTGGTCTGACCCGAATGTCTGCGATTCCGAAGAACGCGCATTGCACTTCCACGTCTCATCCGTAACTTGGTCAGAACGGTCAGAACCGACAAGAATCGAGGGTATCTCGGCCAAATACTAACTTTTTTCTGAATTTTCGGTGCGGGGCAGCTGAGTGTCTGGAGCCCTGACGAACCCACCCAAGAATTTCAGGATCGGTTCATAAATAGCCGAGATACGTTGAAAAATGTCGAATTTTTGGCTATCTTGTCTCTAAATCAAGATTCCTCAATTTTTCTGCTGGTCTGACCCGAATGTCTGCGATTCCGAAGAACGCGCATTGCACTTCCACGTCTCATCCGTAACTTGGTCAGAACGGTCAGAACCGACAAGAATCGAGGGTATCTCGGCCAAATACTAACTTTTTTCTGAATTTTCGGTGCGGGGCAGTTGAGTGTCTGGAGCCCTGACGAACCCACCCAAGAATTTCAGGATCGGTTCATAAATAGCCGAGATACGTTGAAAAATGTCAAATTTTTGGCTATCTTGTCTCTAAATCAAGATTCCTCAATTTTTCTGTGGTCTGACCCGAATGTCTGCGATTCCGAAGAACGCGCATTGCACTTCCACGTCTCATCCGTAACTTGGTCAGAACGGTCAGAACCGACAAGAATCGAGGGTATCTCGGCCAAATACTAACTTTTTTCTAAATTTTCGGTGCGGGGCAGCTGAGTGTCTGGAGCCCTGACGAACCCACCCAAGAATTTCAGGATCGGTTCATAAATAGCCGAGATTCGTTGAAAAATGTCGAATTTCTGGCTATCTTGTCTCTAAATCAAGATTCCTCAATTTCTCTGCTGGTCTGACCCGAATGTCTGCGATTCCGAAGAACGCGCATTGCACTTCCACGTCTCATCCGTAACTCGGTCAGAACGGTCAGAACCGACAAGAATCGGGGGTATCTCGGCCAAATACTAACTTTTTTCTGAATTTTCGGTGCGGGGCAGCTGAGTGTCTGGAGCCCTGACGAACCCACCCAAGAATTTCAGGATCGGTTCATAAATAGCCGAGATTCGTTGAAAAATGTCGAATTTCTGGCTATCTTGTCTCTAAATCAAGATTCCTCAATTTCTCTGCTGGTCTGACCCGAATGTCTGCGATTCCGAAGAACGCGCATTGCAATTCGACGTCTCATCCGTAACTTGGTCAGAACGGTCAGAACCGACGAGAATCGAGGGTATCTCGGCCAAATACTAACTTTTTCTGAATTTTCGGTGCGGGGCAGCTGAGTGTCTGGAGCCCTGACGAACCCACCCAAGAATTTCAGGATCGGTTCATAAATAGCCGAGATTCGTTGAAAAATGTCGAATTTCTGGCTATCTTGTCTCTAAATCAAGATTCCTCAATTTCTCTGCTGGTCTGACCCGAATGTCTGCGATTCCGAAGAACGCGCATTGCAATTCGACGTCTCATCCGTAACTTGGTCAGAACGGTCAGAACCGACGAGAATCGAGGGTATCTCGGCCAAATACTAACTTTTTTCTGAATTTTCGGTGCGGGGCAGCTGAGTGTCTGGAGCCCTGACGAACCCACCCAAGAATTTCAGGATCGGTTCATAAATAGCCGAGATTCGTTGAAAAATGTCGAATTTCTGGCTATCTTGTCTCTAAATCAAGATTCCTCAATTTTACTGCCGGTCTGACCCGAATGTCTGCGAATCCGACAAACGCGCATTGCATATTGAGGTCTCATCCGCAACTTGGTAAGAACGGTCAGAACCGACAAGAATCGAGGGTTTCTAGGCCAAATACGAACTTTTTTCTGAATTTTTGATGCGGGGCAGCTGAGTGTCTGGAGCCCTGTCGAACCCACCGAAGACTTTCAGGATCGGTTCATAAATAGCCGAGATTCGTTGAAAAATGTCGAATTTCTGGCTATCTTGTCTCTAAATCAAGATTCCTCAATTTCTCTGCTGGTCTGACCCGAATGTCTGCGATTCCGAAGAACGCGCATTGCAATTCGACGTCTCATCCGTAACTTGGTCAGAACGGTCAGAACCGACGAGAATCGAGGGTATCTCGGCCAAATACTAACTTTTTCCTGAATTTTCGGTGCGGGGCAGCTGAGTGTCTGGAGCCCTGACGAACCCACCCAAGAATTTCAGGATCGGTTCATAAATAGCCGAGATTCGTTGAAAAATGTCGAATTTCTGGCTATCTTGTCTCTAAATCAAGATTCCTCAATTTCTCTGCTGGTCTGACCCGAATGTCTGCGATTCCGAAGAACACGCATTGCAATTCGACGTCTCATCCGTAACTTGGTCAGAACGGTCAGAACCGACGAGAATCGAGGGTATCTCGGCCAAATACTAACTTTTTTCTGAATTTTCGGTGCGGGGCAGCTGAGTGTCTGGAGCCCTGACGAACCCACCCAAGAATTTCAGGATCGGTTCATAAATAGCCGAGATACGTTGAAAAATGTCGAATTTTTGGCTATCTTGTCTCTAAATCAAGATTCCTCAATTTTTCTGCTGGTCTGACCCGAATGTCTGCGATTCCGAAGAACGCGCATTGCACTTCCACGTCTCATCCGTAACTTGGTCAGAACGGTCAGAACCGACAAGAATCGAGGGTATCTCGGCCAAATACTAACTTTTTTCTGAATTTTCGGTGCGGGGCAGCTGAGTGTCTGGAGCCCTGACGAACCCACCCAAGAATTTCAGGATCGGTTCATAAATAGCCGAGATTCGTTGAAAAATGTCGAATTTCTGGCTATCTTGTCTCTGAATCAAGATTCCTCAATTTCTCTGCTGGTCTGACCCGAATGTCTGCGATTCCGAAGAACGCGCATTGCACTTCCACGTCTCATCCGTAACTTGGTCAGAACGGTCAGAACCGACAAGAATCGAGGGTATCTCGGCCAAATACTAACTTTTTTCTGAATTTTCGGTGCGGGGCAGCTGAGCGTCTGGAGCCCTGACGAACCCACCCAAGAATTTCAGGATCGGTTCATAAATAGCCGAGATTCGTTGAAAAATGTCGAATTTCTGGCTATCTTGTCTCTAAATCAAGATTCCTCAATTTCTCTGCTGGTCTGACCCGAATGTCTGCGATTCCGAAGAACGCGCATTGCAATTCGACGTCTCATCCGTAACTTGGTCAGAACGGTCAGAACCGACGAGAATCGAGGGTATCTCGGCCAAATACTAACTTTTTTCTGAATTTTCGGTGCGGGGCAGCTGAGTGTCTGGAGCCCTGACGAACCCACCCAAGAATTTCAGGATCGGTTCATAAATAGCCGAGATTCGTTGAAAAATGTCGAATTTCTGGCTATCTTGTCTCTGAATCAAGATTCCTCAATTTCTCTGCTGGTCTGACCCGAATGTCTGCGATTCCGAAGAACGCGCATTGCACTTCCACGTCTCATCCGTAACTTGGTCAGAACGGTCAGAACCGACGAGAATCGAGGGTATCTCGGCCAAATACTAACTTTTTTCTAAATTTTCGGTGCGGGGCAGCTGAGTGTCTGGAGCCCTGACGAACCCACCCAAGAATTTTAGGATCGGTTCATAAATAGCCGAGATTCGTTGAAAAATGTCGAATTTCTGGCTATCTTGTCTCTAAATCAAGATTCCTCAATTTCTCTGCTGGTCTGACCCGAATGTCTGCGATTCCGAAGAACGCGCATTGCACTTCCACGTCTCATCCGTAACTTGGTCAGAACGGTCAGAACCGACAAGAATCGAGGGTATCTCGGCCAAATACTAACTTTTTTCTGAATTTTCGGTGCGGGGCAGCTGAGTGTCTGGAGCCCTGACGAACCCACCCAAGAATTTCAGGATCGGTTCATAAATAGCCGAGATACGTTGAAAAATGTCGAATTTTTGGCTATCTTGTCTCTAAATCAAGATTCCTCAATTTTTCTGCTGGTCTGACCCGAATGTCTGCGATTCCGAAGAACGCGCATTGCACTTCCACGTCTCATCCGTAACTTGGTCAGAACGGTCAGAACCGACAAGAATCGAGGGTATCTCGGCCAAATACTAACTTTTTTCTGAATTTTCGGTGCGGGGCAGCTGAGTGTCTGGAGCCCTGACGAACCCACCCAAGAATTTCAGGATCGGTTCATAAATAGCCGAGATTCGTTGAAAAATGTCGAATTTCTGGCTATCTTGTCTCTAAATCAAGATTCCTCAATTTCTCTGCTGGTCTGACCCGAATGTCTGCGATTCCGAAGAACGCGCATTGCACTTCCACGTCTCATCCGTAACTTGGTCAGAACGGTCAGAACCGACAAGAATCGAGGGTATCTCGGCCAAATACTAACTTTTTTCTGAATTTTCGGTGCGGGGCAGCTGAGTGTCTGGAGCCCTGACGAACCCACCCAAGAATTTCAGGATCGGTTCATAAATAGCCGAGATACGTTGAAAAATGTCGAATTTTTGGCTATCTTGTCTCTAAATCAAGATTCCTCAATTTTTCTGCTGGTCTGACCCGAATGTCTGCGATTCCGAAGAACGCGCATTGCACTTCCACGTCTCATCCGTAACTTGGTCAGAACGGTCAGAACCGACAAGAATCGAGGGTATCTCGGCCAAATACTAACTTTTTTCTGAATTTTCGGTGCGGGGCAGCTGAGTGTCTGGAGCCCTGACGAACCCACCCAAGAATTTCAGGATCGGTTCATAAATAGCCGAGATTCGTTGAAAAATGTCGAATTTCTGGCTATCTTGTCTCTAAATCAAGATTCCTCAATTTCTCTGCTGGTCTGACCCGAATGTCTGCGATTCCGAAGAACGCGCATTGCACTTCCACGTCTCATCCGTAACTTGGTCAGAACGGTCAGAACCGACAAGAATCGAGGGTATCTCGGCCAAATACTAACTTTTTTCTGAATTTTCGGTGCGGGGCAGCTGAGTGTCTGGAGCCCTGACGAACCCACCCAAGAATTTCAGGATCGGTTCATAAATAGCCGAGATACGTTGAAAAATGTCGAATTTTTGGCTATCTTGTCTCTAAATCAAGATTCCTCAATTTTTCTGCTGGTCTGACCCGAATGTCTGCGATTCCGAAGAACGCGCATTGCACTTCCACGTCTCATCCGTAACTTGGTCAGAACGGTCAGAACCGACAAGAATCGAGGGTATCTCGGCCAAATACTAACTTTTTTCTGAATTTTCGGTGCGGGGCAGCTGAGTGTCTGGAGCCCTGACGAACCCACCCAAGAATTTCAGGATCGGTTCATAAATAGCCGAGATTCGTTGAAAAATGTCGAATTTCTGGCTATCTTGTCTCTGAATCAAGATTCCTCAATTTCTCTGCTGGTCTGACCCGAATGTCTGCGATTCCGAAGAACGCGCATTGCACTTCCACGTCTCATCCGTAACTTGGTCAGAACGGTCAGAACCGACAAGAATCGAGGGTATCTCGGCCAAATACTAACTTTTTTCTAAATTTTCGGTGCGGGGCAGCTGAGTGTCTGGAGCCCTGACGAACCCACCCAAGAATTTCAGGATCGGTTCATAAATAGCCGAGATTCGTTGAAAAATGTCGAATTTCTGGCTATCTTGTCTCTAAATCAAGATTCCTCAATTTCTCTGCTGGTCTGACCCGAATGTCTGCGATTCCGAAGAACGCGCATTGCACTTCCACGTCTCATCCGTAACTTGGTCAGAACGGTCAGAACCGACAAGAATCGAGGGTATCTCGGCCAAATACTAACTTTTTTCTGAATTTTCGGTGCGGGGCAGCTGAGTGTCTGGAGCCCTGACGAACCCACCCAAGAATTTCAGGATCGGTTCATAAATAGCCGAGATTCGTTGAAAAATGTCGAATTTCTGGCTATCTTGTCTCTAAATCAAGATTCCTCAATTTCTCTGCTGGTCTGACCCGAATGTCTGCGATTCCGAAGAACGCGCATTGCAATTCGACGTCTCATCCGTAACTTGGTCAGAACGGTCAGAACCGACGAGAATCGAGGGTATCTCGGCCAAATACTAACTTTTTTCTGAATTTTCGGTGCGGGGCAGCTGAGTGTCTGGAGCCCTGACGAACCCACCCAAGAATTTCAGGATCGGTTCATAAATAGCCGAGATTCGTTGAAAAATGTCGAATTTCTGGCTATCTTGTCTCTAAATCAAGATTCCTCAATTTCTCTGCTGGTCTGACCCGAATGTCTGCGATTCCGAAGAACGCGCATTGCAATTCGACGTCTCATCCGTAACTTGGTCAGAACGGTCAGAACCGACGAGAATCGAGGGTATCTCGGCCAAATACTAACTTTTTTCTGAATTTTCGGTGCGGGGCAGCTGAGTGTCTGGAGCCCTGACGAACCCACCCAAGAATTTCAGGATCGGTTCATAAATAGCCGAGATTCGTTGAAAAATGTCGAATTTCTGGCTATCTTGTCTCTAAATCAAGATTCCTCAATTTTACTGCCGGTCTGACCCGAATGTCTGCGAATCCGACAAACGCGCATTGCATATTGAGGTCTCATCCGCAACTTGGTAAGAACGGTCAGAACCGACAAGAATCGAGGGTTTCTAGGCCAAATACGAACTTTTTTCTGAATTTTTGATGCGGGGCAGCTGAGTGTCTGGAGCCCTGTCGAACCCACCGAAGACTTTCAGGATCGGTTCATAAATAGCCGAGATTCGTTGAAAAATGTCGAATTTCTGGCTATCTTGTCTCTAAATCAAGATTCCTCAATTTCTCTGCTGGTCTGACCCGAATGTCTGCGATTCCGAAGAACGCGCATTGCAATTCGACGTCTCATCCGTAACTTGGTCAGAACGGTCAGAACCGACGAGAATCGAGGGTATCTCGGCCAAATACTAACTTTTTCCTGAATTTTCGGTGCGGGGCAGCTGAGTGTCTGGAGCCCTGACGAACCCACCCAAGAATTTCAGGATCGGTTCATAAATAGCCGAGATTCGTTGAAAAATGTCGAATTTCTGGCTATCTTGTCTTTAAATCAAGATTCCTCAATTTCTCTGCTGGTCTGACCCGAATGTCTGCGATTCCGAAGAACACGCATTGCAATTCGACGTCTCATCCGTAACTTGGTCAGAACGGTCAGAACCGACGAGAATCGAGGGTATCTCGGCCAAATACTAACTTTTTTCTGAATTTTCGGTGCGGGGCAGCTGAGTGTCTGGAGCCCTGACGAACCCACCCAAGAATTTCAGGATCGGTTCATAAATAGCCGAGATACGTTGAAAAATGTCGAATTTTTGGCTATCTTGTCTCTAAATCAAGATTCCTCAATTTTTCTGCTGGTCTGACCCGAATGTCTGCGATTCCGAAGAACGCGCATTGCACTTCCACGTCTCATCCGTAACTTGGTCAGAACGGTCAGAACCGACAAGAATCGAGGGTATCTCGGCCAAATACTAACTTTTTTCTGAATTTTCGGTGCGGGGCAGCTGAGTGTCTGGAGCCCTGACGAACCCACCCAAGAATTTCAGGATCGGTTCATAAATAGCCGAGATTCGTTGAAAAATGTCGAATTTCTGGCTATCTTGTCTCTGAATCAAGATTCCTCAATTTCTCTGCTGGTCTGACCCGAATGTCTGCGATTCCGAAGAACGCGCATTGCACTTCCACGTCTCATCCGTAACTTGGTCAGAACGGTCAGAACCGACAAGAATCGAGGGTATCTCGGCCAAATACTAACTTTTTTCTGAATTTTCGGTGCGGGGCAGCTGAGCGTCTGGAGCCCTGACGAACCCACCCAAGAATTTCAGGATCGGTTCATAAATAGCCGAGATTCGTTGAAAAATGTCGAATTTCTGGCTATCTTGTCTCTAAATCAAGATTCCTCAATTTCTCTGCTGGTCTGACCCGAATGTCTGCGATTCCGAAGAACGCGCATTGCAATTCGACGTCTCATCCGTAACTTGGTCAGAACGGTCAGAACCGACGAGAATCGAGGGTATCTCGGCCAAATACTAACTTTTTTCTGAATTTTCGGTGCGGGGCAGCTGAGTGTCTGGAGCCCTGACGAACCCACCCAAGAATTTCAGGATCGGTTCATAAATAGCCGAGATTCGTTGAAAAATGTCGAATTTCTGGCTATCTTGTCTCTGAATCAAGATTCCTCAATTTCTCTGCTGGTCTGACCCGAATGTCTGCGATTCCGAAGAACGCGCATTGCACTTCCACGTCTCATCCGTAACTTGGTCAGAACGGTCAGAACCGACGAGAATCGAGGGTATCTCGGCCAAATACTAACTTTTTTCTAAATTTTCGGTGCGGGGCAGCTGAGTGTCTGGAGCCCTGACGAACCCACCCAAGAATTTTAGGATCGGTTCATAAATAGCCGAGATTCGTTGAAAAATGTCGAATTTCTGGCTATCTTGTCTCTAAATCAAGATTCCTCAATTTCTCTGCTGGTCTGACCCGAATGTCTGCGATTCCGAAGAACGCGCATTGCACTTCCACGTCTCATCCGTAACTTGGTCAGAACGGTCAGAACCGACAAGAATCGAGGGTATCTCGGCCAAATACTAACTTTTTTCTGAATTTTCGGTGCGGGGCAGCTGAGTGTCTGGAGCCCTGACGAACCCACCCAAGAATTTCAGGATCGGTTCATAAATAGCCGAGATACGTTGAAAAATGTCGAATTTTTGGCTATCTTGTCTCTAAATCAAGATTCCTCAATTTTTCTGCTGGTCTGACCCGAATGTCTGCGATTCCGAAGAACGCGCATTGCACTTCCACGTCTCATCCGTAACTTGGTCAGAACGGTCAGAACCGACAAGAATCGAGGGTATCTCGGCCAAATACTAACTTTTTTCTGAATTTTCGGTGCGGGGCAGCTGAGTGTCTGGAGCCCTGACGAACCCACCCAAGAATTTCAGGATCGGTTCATAAATAGCCGAGATTCGTTGAAAAATGTCGAATTTCTGGCTATCTTGTCTCTAAATCAAGATTCCTCAATTTCTCTGCTGGTCTGACCCGAATGTCTGCGATTCCGAAGAACGCGCATTGCACTTCCACGTCTCATCCGTAACTTGGTCAGAACGGTCAGAACCGACAAGAATCGAGGGTATCTCGGCCAAATACTAACTTTTTTCTGAATTTTCGGTGCGGGGCAGCTGAGTGTCTGGAGCCCTGACGAACCCACCCAAGAATTTCAGGATCGGTTCATAAATAGCCGAGATACGTTGAAAAATGTCGAATTTTTGGCTATCTTGTCTCTAAATCAAGATTCCTCAATTTTTCTGCTGGTCTGACCCGAATGTCTGCGATTCCGAAGAACGCGCATTGCACTTCCACGTCTCATCCGTAACTTGGTCAGAACGGTCAGAACCGACAAGAATCGAGGGTATCTCGGCCAAATACTAACTTTTTTCTGAATTTTCGGTGCGGGGCAGCTGAGTGTCTGGAGCCCTGACGAACCCACCCAAGAATTTCAGGATCGGTTCATAAATAGCCGAGATTCGTTGAAAAATGTCGAATTTCTGGCTATCTTGTCTCTAAATCAAGATTCCTCAATTTCTCTGCTGGTCTGACCCGAATGTCTGCGATTCCGAAGAACGCGCATTGCACTTCCACGTCTCATCCGTAACTTGGTCAGAACGGTCAGAACCGACAAGAATCGAGGGTATCTCGGCCAAATACTAACTTTTTTCTGAATTTTCGGTGCGGGGCAGCTGAGTGTCTGGAGCCCTGACGAACCCACCCAAGAATTTCAGGATCGGTTCATAAATAGCCGAGATACGTTGAAAAATGTCGAATTTTTGGCTATCTTGTCTCTAAATCAAGATTCCTCAATTTTTCTGCTGGTCTGACCCGAATGTCTGCGATTCCGAAGAACGCGCATTGCACTTCCACGTCTCATCCGTAACTTGGTCAGAACGGTCAGAACCGACAAGAATCGAGGGTATCTCGGCCAAATACTAACTTTTTTCTGAATTTTCGGTGCGGGGCAGCTGAGTGTCTGGAGCCCTGACGAACCCACCCAAGAATTTCAGGATCGGTTCATAAATAGCCGAGATTCGTTGAAAAATGTCGAATTTCTGGCTATCTTGTCTCTGAATCAAGATTCCTCAATTTCTCTGCTGGTCTGACCCGAATGTCTGCGATTCCGAAGAACGCGCATTGCACTTCCACGTCTCATCCGTAACTTGGTCAGAACGGTCAGAACCGACAAGAATCGAGGGTATCTCGGCCAAATACTAACTTTTTTCTAAATTTTCGGTGCGGGGCAGCTGAGTGTCTGGAGCCCTGACGAACCCACCCAAGAATTTCAGGATCGGTTCATAAATAGCCGAGATTCGTTGAAAAATGTCGAATTTCTGGCTATCTTGTCTCTAAATCAAGATTCCTCAATTTCTCTGCTGGTCTGACCCGAATGTCTGCGATTCCGAAGAACGCGCATTGCACTTCCACGTCTCATCCGTAACTTGGTCAGAACGGTCAGAACCGACAAGAATCGAGGGTATCTCGGCCAAATACTAACTTTTTTCTGAATTTTCGGTGCGGGGCAGCTGAGTGTCTGGAGCCCTGACGAACCCACCCAAGAATTTCAGGATCGGTTCATAAATAGCCGAGATACGTTGAAAAATGTCGAATTTTTGGCTATCTTGTCTCTAAATCAAGATTCCTCAATTTTTCTGCTGGTCTGACCCGAATGTCTGCGATTCCGAAGAACGCGCATTGCACTTCCACGTCTCATCCGTAACTTGGTCAGAACGGTCAGAACCGACAAGAATCGAGGGTATCTCGGCCAAATACTAACTTTTTTCTGAATTTTCGGTGCGGGGCAGCTGAGTGTCTGGAGCCCTGACGAACCCACCCAAGAATTTCAGGATCGGTTCATAAATAGCCGAGATTCGTTGAAAAATGTCGAATTTCTGGCTATCTTGTCTCTAAATCAACATTCCTCAATTTCTCTGCTGGTCTGACCCGAATGTCTGCGATTCCGAAGAACGCGCATTGCACTTCCACGTCTCATCCGTAACTTGGTCAGAACGGTCAGAACCGACGAGAATCGAGGGTATCTCGGCCAAATACTAACTTTTTTCTAAATTTTCGGTGCGGGGCAGCTGAGTGTCTGGAGCCCTGACGAACCCACCCAAGAATTTTAGGATCGGTTCATAAATAGCCGAGATTCGTTGAAAAATGTCGAATTTCTGGCTATCTTGTCTCTAAATCAAGATTCCTCAATTTCTCTGCTGGTCTGACCCGAATGTCTGCGATTCCGAAGAACGCGCATTGCACTTCCACGTCTCATCCGTAACTTGGTCAGAACGGTCAGAACCGACAAGAATCGAGGGTATCTCGGCCAAATACTAACTTTTTTCTGAATTTTCGGTGCGGGGCAGCTGAGTGTCTGGAGCCCTGACGAACCCACCCAAGAATTTCAGGATCGGTTCATAAATAGCCGAGATACGTTGAAAAATGTCGAATTTTTGGCTATCTTGTCTCTAAATCAAGATTCCTCAATTTTTCTGCTGGTCTGACCCGAATGTCTGCGATTCCGAAGAACGCGCATTGCACTTCCACGTCTCATCCGTAACTTGGTCAGAACGGTCAGAACCGACAAGAATCGAGGGTATCTCGGCCAAATACTAACTTTTTTCTGAATTTTCGGTGCGGGGCAGTTGAGTGTCTGGAGCCCTGACGAACCCACCCAAGAATTTCAGGATCGGTTCATAAATAGCCGAGATACGTTGAAAAATGTCAAATTTTTGGCTATCTTGTCTCTAAATCAAGATTCCTCAATTTTTCTGTGGTCTGACCCGAATGTCTGCGATTCCGAAGAACGCGCATTGCACTTCCACGTCTCATCCGTAACTTGGTCAGAACGGTCAGAACCGACAAGAATCGAGGGTATCTCGGCCAAATACTAACTTTTTTCTAAATTTTCGGTGCGGGGCAGCTGAGTGTCTGGAGCCCTGACGAACCCACCCAAGAATTTCAGGATCGGTTCATAAATAGCCGAGATTCGTTGAAAAATGTCGAATTTCTGGCTATCTTGTCTCTAAATCAAGATTCCTCAATTTCTCTGCTGGTCTGACCCGAATGTCTGCGATTCCGAAGAACGCGCATTGCACTTCCACGTCTCATCCGTAACTCGGTCAGAACGGTCAGAACCGACAAGAATCGGGGGTATCTCGGCCAAATACTAACTTTTTTCTGAATTTTCGGTGCGGGGCAGCTGAGTGTCTGGAGCCCTGACGAACCCACCCAAGAATTTCAGGATCGGTTCATAAATAGCCGAGATTCGTTGAAAAATGTCGAATTTCTGGCTATCTTGTCTCTAAATCAAGATTCCTCAATTTCTCTGCTGGTCTGACCCGAATGTCTGCGATTCCGAAGAACGCGCATTGCAATTCGACGTCTCATCCGTAACTTGGTCAGAACGGTCAGAACCGACGAGAATCGAGGGTATCTCGGCCAAATACTAACTTTTTTCTGAATTTTCGGTGCGGGGCAGCTGAGTGTCTGGAGCCCTGACGAACCCACCCAAGAATTTCAGGATCGGTTCATAAATAGCCGAGATTCGTTGAAAAATGTCGAATTTCTGGCTATCTTGTCTCTAAATCAAGATTCCTCAATTTCTCTGCTGGTCTGACCCGAATGTCTGCGATTCCGAAGAACGCGCATTGCAATTCGACGTCTCATCCGTAACTTGGTCAGAACGGTCAGAACCGACGAGAATCGAGGGTATCTCGGCCAAATACTAACTTTTTTCTGAATTTTCGGTGCGGGGCAGCTGAGTGTCTGGAGCCCTGACGAACCCACCCAAGAATTTCAGGATCGGTTCATAAATAGCCGAGATTCGTTGAAAAATGTCGAATTTCTGGCTATCTTGTCTCTAAATCAAGATTCCTCAATTTTACTGCCGGTCTGACCCGAATGTCTGCGAATCCGACAAACGCGCATTGCATATTGAGGTCTCATCCGCAACTTGGTAAGAACGGTCAGAACCGACAAGAATCGAGGGTTTCTAGGCCAAATACGAACTTTTTTCTGAATTTTTGATGCGGGGCAGCTGAGTGTCTGGAGCCCTGTCGAACCCACCGAAGACTTTCAGGATCGGTTCATAAATAGCCGAGATTCGTTGAAAAATGTCGAATTTCTGGCTATCTTGTCTCTAAATCAAGATTCCTCAATTTCTCTGCTGGTCTGACCCGAATGTCTGCGATTCCGAAGAACGCGCATTGCAATTCGACGTCTCATCCGTAACTTGGTCAGAACGGTCAGAACCGACGAGAATCGAGGGTATCTCGGCCAAATACTAACTTTTTCCTGAATTTTCGGTGCGGGGCAGCTGAGTGTCTGGAGCCCTGACGAACCCACCCAAGAATTTCAGGATCGGTTCATAAATAGCCGAGATTCGTTGAAAAATGTCGAATTTCTGGCTATCTTGTCTCTAAATCAAGATTCCTCAATTTCTCTGCTGGTCTGACCCGAATGTCTGCGATTCCGAAGAACACGCATTGCAATTCGACGTCTCATCCGTAACTTGGTCAGAACGGTCAGAACCGACGAGAATCGAGGGTATCTCGGCCAAATACTAACTTTTTTCTGAATTTTCGGTGCGGGGCAGCTGAGTGTCTGGAGCCCTGACGAACCCACCCAAGAATTTCAGGATCGGTTCATAAATAGCCGAGATACGTTGAAAAATGTCGAATTTTTGGCTATCTTGTCTCTAAATCAAGATTCCTCAATTTTTCTGCTGGTCTGACCCGAATGTCTGCGATTCCGAAGAACGCGCATTGCACTTCCACGTCTCATCCGTAACTTGGTCAGAACGGTCAGAACCGACAAGAATCGAGGGTATCTCGGCCAAATACTAACTTTTTTCTGAATTTTCGGTGCGGGGCAGCTGAGTGTCTGGAGCCCTGACGAACCCACCCAAGAATTTCAGGATCGGTTCATAAATAGCCGAGATTCGTTGAAAAATGTCGAATTTCTGGCTATCTTGTCTCTGAATCAAGATTCCTCAATTTCTCTGCTGGTCTGACCCGAATGTCTGCGATTCCGAAGAACGCGCATTGCACTTCCACGTCTCATCCGTAACTTGGTCAGAACGGTCAGAACCGACAAGAATCGAGGGTATCTCGGCCAAATACTAACTTTTTTCTGAATTTTCGGTGCGGGGCAGCTGAGCGTCTGGAGCCCTGACGAACCCACCCAAGAATTTCAGGATCGGTTCATAAATAGCCGAGATTCGTTGAAAAATGTCGAATTTCTGGCTATCTTGTCTCTAAATCAAGATTCCTCAATTTCTCTGCTGGTCTGACCCGAATGTCTGCGATTCCGAAGAACGCGCATTGCAATTCGACGTCTCATCCGTAACTTGGTCAGAACGGTCAGAACCGACGAGAATCGAGGGTATCTCGGCCAAATACTAACTTTTTTCTGAATTTTCGGTGCGGGGCAGCTGAGTGTCTGGAGCCCTGACGAACCCACCCAAGAATTTCAGGATCGGTTCATAAATAGCCGAGATTCGTTGAAAAATGTCGAATTTCTGGCTATCTTGTCTCTGAATCAAGATTCCTCAATTTCTCTGCTGGTCTGACCCGAATGTCTGCGATTCCGAAGAACGCGCATTGCACTTCCACGTCTCATCCGTAACTTGGTCAGAACGGTCAGAACCGACGAGAATCGAGGGTATCTCGGCCAAATACTAACTTTTTTCTAAATTTTCGGTGCGGGGCAGCTGAGTGTCTGGAGCCCTGACGAACCCACCCAAGAATTTTAGGATCGGTTCATAAATAGCCGAGATTCGTTGAAAAATGTCGAATTTCTGGCTATCTTGTCTCTAAATCAAGATTCCTCAATTTCTCTGCTGGTCTGACCCGAATGTCTGCGATTCCGAAGAACGCGCATTGCACTTCCACGTCTCATCCGTAACTTGGTCAGAACGGTCAGAACCGACAAGAATCGAGGGTATCTCGGCCAAATACTAACTTTTTTCTGAATTTTCGGTGCGGGGCAGCTGAGTGTCTGGAGCCCTGACGAACCCACCCAAGAATTTCAGGATCGGTTCATAAATAGCCGAGATACGTTGAAAAATGTCGAATTTTTGGCTATCTTGTCTCTAAATCAAGATTCCTCAATTTTTCTGCTGGTCTGACCCGAATGTCTGCGATTCCGAAGAACGCGCATTGCACTTCCACGTCTCATCCGTAACTTGGTCAGAACGGTCAGAACCGACAAGAATCGAGGGTATCTCGGCCAAATACTAACTTTTTTCTGAATTTTCGGTGCGGGGCAGCTGAGTGTCTGGAGCCCTGACGAACCCACCCAAGAATTTCAGGATCGGTTCATAAATAGCCGAGATTCGTTGAAAAATGTCGAATTTCTGGCTATCTTGTCTCTAAATCAAGATTCCTCAATTTCTCTGCTGGTCTGACCCGAATGTCTGCGATTCCGAAGAACGCGCATTGCAATTCGACGTCTCATCCGTAACTTGGTCAGAACGGTCAGAACCGACGAGAATCGAGGGTATCTCGGCCAAATACTAACTTTTTTCTGAATTTTCGGTGCGGGGCAGCTGAGTGTCTGGAGCCCTGACGAACCCACCCAAGAATTTCAGGATCGGTTCATAAATAGCCGAGATTCGTTGAAAAATGTCGAATTTCTGGCTATCTTGTCTCTAAATCAAGATTCCTCAATTTCTCTGCTGGTCTGACCCGAATGTCTGCGATTCCGAAGAACGCGCATTGCAATTCGACGTCTCATCCGTAACTTGGTCAGAACGGTCAGAACCGACGAGAATCGAGGGTATCTCGGCCAAATACTAACTTTTTTCTGAATTTTCGGTGCGGGGCAGCTGAGTGTCTGGAGCCCTGACGAACCCACCCAAGAATTTCAGGATCGGTTCATAAATAGCCGAGATTCGTTGAAAAATGTCGAATTTCTGGCTATCTTGTCTCTAAATCAAGATTCCTCAATTTTACTGCCGGTCTGACCCGAATGTCTGCGAATCCGACAAACGCGCATTGCATATTGAGGTCTCATCCGCAACTTGGTAAGAACGGTCAGAACCGACAAGAATCGAGGGTTTCTAGGCCAAATACGAACTTTTTTCTGAATTTTTGATGCGGGGCAGCTGAGTGTCTGGAGCCCTGTCGAACCCACCGAAGACTTTCAGGATCGGTTCATAAATAGCCGAGATTCGTTGAAAAATGTCGAATTTCTGGCTATCTTGTCTCTAAATCAAGATTCCTCAATTTCTCTGCTGGTCTGACCCGAATGTCTGCGATTCCGAAGAACGCGCATTGCAATTCGACGTCTCATCCGTAACTTGGTCAGAACGGTCAGAACCGACGAGAATCGAGGGTATCTCGGCCAAATACTAACTTTTTCCTGAATTTTCGGTGCGGGGCAGCTGAGTGTCTGGAGCCCTGACGAACCCACCCAAGAATTTCAGGATCGGTTCATAAATAGCCGAGATTCGTTGAAAAATGTCGAATTTCTGGCTATCTTGTCTCTAAATCAAGATTCCTCAATTTCTCTGCTGGTCTGACCCGAATGTCTGCGATTCCGAAGAACACGCATTGCAATTCGACGTCTCATCCGTAACTTGGTCAGAACGGTCAGAACCGACGAGAATCGAGGGTATCTCGGCCAAATACTAACTTTTTTCTGAATTTTCGGTGCGGGGCAGCTGAGTGTCTGGAGCCCTGACGAACCCACCCAAGAATTTCAGGATCGGTTCATAAATAGCCGAGATACGTTGAAAAATGTCGAATTTTTGGCTATCTTGTCTCTAAATCAAGATTCCTCAATTTTTCTGCTGGTCTGACCCGAATGTCTGCGATTCCGAAGAACGCGCATTGCACTTCCACGTCTCATCCGTAACTTGGTCAGAACGGTCAGAACCGACAAGAATCGAGGGTATCTCGGCCAAATACTAACTTTTTTCTGAATTTTCGGTGCGGGGCAGCTGAGTGTCTGGAGCCCTGACGAACCCACCCAAGAATTTCAGGATCGGTTCATAAATAGCCGAGATTCGTTGAAAAATGTCGAATTTCTGGCTATCTTGTCTCTGAATCAAGATTCCTCAATTTCTCTGCTGGTCTGACCCGAATGTCTGCGATTCCGAAGAACGCGCATTGCACTTCCACGTCTCATCCGTAACTTGGTCAGAACGGTCAGAACCGACAAGAATCGAGGGTATCTCGGCCAAATACTAACTTTTTTCTGAATTTTCGGTGCGGGGCAGCTGAGCGTCTGGAGCCCTGACGAACCCACCCAAGAATTTCAGGATCGGTTCATAAATAGCCGAGATTCGTTGAAAAATGTCGAATTTCTGGCTATCTTGTCTCTAAATCAAGATTCCTCAATTTCTCTGCTGGTCTGACCCGAATGTCTGCGATTCCGAAGAACGCGCATTGCAATTCGACGTCTCATCCGTAACTTGGTCAGAACGGTCAGAACCGACGAGAATCGAGGGTATCTCGGCCAAATACTAACTTTTTTCTGAATTTTCGGTGCGGGGCAGCTGAGTGTCTGGAGCCCTGACGAACCCACCCAAGAATTTCAGGATCGGTTCATAAATAGCCGAGATTCGTTGAAAAATGTCGAATTTCTGGCTATCTTGTCTCTGAATCAAGATTCCTCAATTTCTCTGCTGGTCTGACCCGAATGTCTGCGATTCCGAAGAACGCGCATTGCACTTCCACGTCTCATCCGTAACTTGGTCAGAACGGTCAGAACCGACGAGAATCGAGGGTATCTCGGCCAAATACTAACTTTTTTCTAAATTTTCGGTGCGGGGCAGCTGAGTGTCTGGAGCCCTGACGAACCCACCCAAGAATTTTAGGATCGGTTCATAAATAGCCGAGATTCGTTGAAAAATGTCGAATTTCTGGCTATCTTGTCTCTAAATCAAGATTCCTCAATTTCTCTGCTGGTCTGACCCGAATGTCTGCGATTCCGAAGAACGCGCATTGCACTTCCACGTCTCATCCGTAACTTGGTCAGAACGGTCAGAACCGACAAGAATCGAGGGTATCTCGGCCAAATACTAACTTTTTTCTGAATTTTCGGTGCGGGGCAGCTGAGTGTCTGGAGCCCTGACGAACCCACCCAAGAATTTCAGGATCGGTTCATAAATAGCCGAGATACGTTGAAAAATGTCGAATTTTTGGCTATCTTGTCTCTAAATCAAGATTCCTCAATTTTTCTGCTGGTCTGACCCGAATGTCTGCGATTCCGAAGAACGCGCATTGCACTTCCACGTCTCATCCGTAACTTGGTCAGAACGGTCAGAACCGACAAGAATCGAGGGTATCTCGGCCAAATACTAACTTTTTTCTGAATTTTCGGTGCGGGGCAGCTGAGTGTCTGGAGCCCTGACGAACCCACCCAAGAATTTCAGGATCGGTTCATAAATAGCCGAGATTCGTTGAAAAATGTCGAATTTCTGGCTATCTTGTCTCTAAATCAAGATTCCTCAATTTCTCTGCTGGTCTGACCCGAATGTCTGCGATTCCGAAGAACGCGCATTGCACTTCCACGTCTCATCCGTAACTTGGTCAGAACGGTCAGAACCGACAAGAATCGAGGGTATCTCGGCCAAATACTAACTTTTTTCTGAATTTTCGGTGCGGGGCAGCTGAGTGTCTGGAGCCCTGACGAACCCACCCAAGAATTTCAGGATCGGTTCATAAATAGCCGAGATACGTTGAAAAATGTCGAATTTTTGGCTATCTTGTCTCTAAATCAAGATTCCTCAATTTTTCTGCTGGTCTGACCCGGATGTCTGCGATTCCGAAGAACGCGCATTGCACTTCCACGTCTCATCCGTAACTTGGTCAGAACGGTCAGAACCGACAAGAATCGAGGGTATCTCGGCCAAATACTAACTTTTTTCTGAATTTTCGGTGCGGGGCAGCTGAGTGTCTGGAGCCCTGACGAACCCACCCAAGAATTTCAGGATCGGTTCATAAATAGCCGAGATTCGTTGAAAAATGTCGAATTTCTGGCTATCTTGTCTCTAAATCAAGATTCCTCAATTTCTCTGCTGGTCTGACCCGAATGTCTGCGATTCCGAAGAACGCGCATTGCACTTCCACGTCTCATCCGTAACTTGGTCAGAACGGTCAGAACCGACAAGAATCGAGGGTATCTCGGCCAAATACTAACTTTTTTCTGAATTTTCGGTGCGGGGCAGCTGAGTGTCTGGAGCCCTGACGAACCCACCCAAGAATTTCAGGATCGGTTCATAAATAGCCGAGATACGTTGAAAAATGTCGAATTTTTGGCTATCTTGTCTCTAAATCAAGATTCCTCAATTTTTCTGCTGGTCTGACCCGAATGTCTGCGATTCCGAAGAACGCGCATTGCACTTCCACGTCTCATCCGTAACTTGGTCAGAACGGTCAGAACCGACAAGAATCGAGGGTATCTCGGCCAAATACTAACTTTTTTCTGAATTTTCGGTGCGGGGCAGCTGAGTGTCTGGAGCCCTGACGAACCCACCCAAGAATTTCAGGATCGGTTCATAAATAGCCGAGATTCGTTGAAAAATGTCGAATTTCTGGCTATCTTGTCTCTGAATCAAGATTCCTCAATTTCTCTGCTGGTCTGACCCGAATGTCTGCGATTCCGAAGAACGCGCATTGCACTTCCACGTCTCATCCGTAACTTGGTCAGAACGGTCAGAACCGACAAGAATCGAGGGTATCTCGGCCAAATACTAACTTTTTTCTAAATTTTCGGTGCGGGGCAGCTGAGTGTCTGGAGCCCTGACGAACCCACCCAAGAATTTCAGGATCGGTTCATAAATAGCCGAGATTCGTTGAAAAATGTCGAATTTCTGGCTATCTTGTCTCTAAATCAAGATTCCTCAATTTCTCTGCTGGTCTGACCCGAATGTCTGCGATTCCGAAGAACGCGCATTGCACTTCCACGTCTCATCCGTAACTTGGTCAGAACGGTCAGAACCGACAAGAATCGAGGGTATCTCGGCCAAATACTAACTTTTTTCTGAATTTTCGGTGCGGGGCAGCTGAGTGTCTGGAGCCCTGACGAACCCACCCAAGAATTTCAGGATCGGTTCATAAATAGCCGAGATACGTTGAAAAATGTCGAATTTTTGGCTATCTTGTCTCTAAATCAAGATTCCTCAATTTTTCTGCTGGTCTGACCCGAATGTCTGCGATTCCGAAGAACGCGCATTGCACTTCCACGTCTCATCCGTAACTTGGTCAGAACGGTCAGAACCGACAAGAATCGAGGGTATCTCGGCCAAATACTAACTTTTTTCTGAATTTTCGGTGCGGGGCAGCTGAGTGTCTGGAGCCCTGACGAACCCACCCAAGAATTTCAGGATCGGTTCATAAATAGCCGAGATTCGTTGAAAAATGTCGAATTTCTGGCTATCTTGTCTCTAAATCAACATTCCTCAATTTCTCTGCTGGTCTGACCCGAATGTCTGCGATTCCGAAGAACGCGCATTGCACTTCCACGTCTCATCCGTAACTTGGTCAGAACGGTCAGAACCGACGAGAATCGAGGGTATCTCGGCCAAATACTAACTTTTTTCTAAATTTTCGGTGCGGGGCAGCTGAGTGTCTGGAGCCCTGACGAACCCACCCAAGAATTTTAGGATCGGTTCATAAATAGCCGAGATTCGTTGAAAAATGTCGAATTTCTGGCTATCTTGTCTCTAAATCAAGATTCCTCAATTTCTCTGCTGGTCTGACCCGAATGTCTGCGATTCCGAAGAACGCGCATTGCACTTCCACGTCTCATCCGTAACTTGGTCAGAACGGTCAGAACCGACAAGAATCGAGGGTATCTCGGCCAAATACTAACTTTTTTCTGAATTTTCGGTGCGGGGCAGCTGAGTGTCTGGAGCCCTGACGAACCCACCCAAGAATTTCAGGATCGGTTCATAAATAGCCGAGATACGTTGAAAAATGTCGAATTTTTGGCTATCTTGTCTCTAAATCAAGATTCCTCAATTTTTCTGCTGGTCTGACCCGAATGTCTGCGATTCCGAAGAACGCGCATTGCACTTCCACGTCTCATCCGTAACTTGGTCAGAACGGTCAGAACCGACAAGAATCGAGGGTATCTCGGCCAAATACTAACTTTTTTCTGAATTTTCGGTGCGGGGCAGTTGAGTGTCTGGAGCCCTGACGAACCCACCCAAGAATTTCAGGATCGGTTCATAAATAGCCGAGATACGTTGAAAAATGTCAAATTTTTGGCTATCTTGTCTCTAAATCAAGATTCCTCAATTTTTCTGTGGTCTGACCCGAATGTCTGCGATTCCGAAGAACGCGCATTGCACTTCCACGTCTCATCCGTAACTTGGTCAGAACGGTCAGAACCGACAAGAATCGAGGGTATCTCGGCCAAATACTAACTTTTTTCTAAATTTTCGGTGCGGGGCAGCTGAGTGTCTGGAGCCCTGACGAACCCACCCAAGAATTTCAGGATCGGTTCATAAATAGCCGAGATTCGTTGAAAAATGTCGAATTTCTGGCTATCTTGTCTCTAAATCAAGATTCCTCAATTTCTCTGCTGGTCTGACCCGAATGTCTGCGATTCCGAAGAACGCGCATTGCACTTCCACGTCTCATCCGTAACTCGGTCAGAACGGTCAGAACCGACAAGAATCGGGGGTATCTCGGCCAAATACTAACTTTTTTCTGAATTTTCGGTGCGGGGCAGCTGAGTGTCTGGAGCCCTGACGAACCCACCCAAGAATTTCAGGATCGGTTCATAAATAGCCGAGATTCGTTGAAAAATGTCGAATTTCTGGCTATCTTGTCTCTAAATCAAGATTCCTCAATTTCTCTGCTGGTCTGACCCGAATGTCTGCGATTCCGAAGAACGCGCATTGCAATTCGACGTCTCATCCGTAACTTGGTCAGAACGGTCAGAACCGACGAGAATCGAGGGTATCTCGGCCAAATACTAACTTTTTTCTGAATTTTCGGTGCGGGGCAGCTGAGTGTCTGGAGCCCTGACGAACCCACCCAAGAATTTCAGGATCGGTTCATAAATAGCCGAGATTCGTTGAAAAATGTCGAATTTCTGGCTATCTTGTCTCTAAATCAAGATTCCTCAATTTCTCTGCTGGTCTGACCCGAATGTCTGCGATTCCGAAGAACGCGCATTGCAATTCGACGTCTCATCCGTAACTTGGTCAGAACGGTCAGAACCGACGAGAATCGAGGGTATCTCGGCCAAATACTAACTTTTTTCTGAATTTTCGGTGCGGGGCAGCTGAGTGTCTGGAGCCCTGACGAACCCACCCAAGAATTTCAGGATCGGTTCATAAATAGCCGAGATACGTTGAAAAATGTCGAATTTTTGGCTATCTTGTCTCTAAATCAAGATTCCTCAATTTTTCTGCTGGTCTGACCCGAATGTCTGCGATTCCGAAAAACGCGCATTGCACTTCCACGTCTCATCCGTAACTTGGTCAGAACGGTCAGAACCGACAAGAATCGAGGGTATCTCGGCCAAATACTAACTTTTTTCTGAATTTTCGGTGCGGGGCAGCTGAGTGTCTGGAGCCCTGACGAACCCACCCAAGAATTTCAGGATCGGTTCATAAATAGCCGAGATTCGTTGAAAAATGTCGAATTTCTGGCTATCTTGTCTCTAAATCAAGATTCCTCAATTTCTCTGCTGGTCTGACCCGAATGTCTGCGATTCCGAAGAACGCGCATTGCAATTCGACGTCTCATCCGTAACTTGGTCAGAACGGTCAGAACCGACGAGAATCGAGGGTATCTCGGCCAAATACTAACTTTTTTCTGAATTTTCGGTGCGGGGCAGCTGAGTGTCTGGAGCCCTGACGAACCCACCCAAGAATTTCAGGATCGGTTCATAAATAGCCGAGATACGTTGAAAAATGTCGAATTTTTGGCTATCTTGTCTCTAAATCAAGATTCCTCAATTTTTCTGCTGGTCTGACCCGAATGTCTGCGATTCCGAAGAACGCGCATTGCACTTCCACGTCTCATCCGTAACTTGGTCAGAACAGTCAGAACCGACAAGAATCGAGGGTATCTCGGCCAAATACTAACTTTTTCCTGAATTTTCAGTGCGGGGCAGCTGAGTGTCTGGAGCCCTGACGAACCCACCCAAGAATTTCAGGATCGGTTCATAAATAGCCGAGATACGTTGAAAAATGTCGAATTTTTGGCTATCTTGTCTCTAAATCAAGATTCCTCAATTTTTCTGCTGGTCTGACCCGAATGTCTGCGATTCCGAAGAACGCGCATTGCACTTCCACGTCTCATCCGTAACTTGGTCAGAACGGTCAGAACCGACAAGAATCGAGGGTATCTCGGCCAAATACTAACTTTTTTCTGAATTTTCGGTGCGGGGCAGCTGAGTGTCTGGAGCCCTGACGAACCCACCCAAGAATTTCAGGATCGGTTCATAAATAGCCGAGATTCGTTGAAAAATGTCGAATTTCTGGCTATCTTGTCTCTAAATCAAGATTCCTCAATTTCTCTGCTGGTCTGACCCGAATGTCTGCGATTCCGAAGAACGCGCATTGCAATTCGACGTCTCATCCGTAACTTGGTCAGAACGGTCAGAACCGACGAGAATCGAGGGTATCTCGGCCAAATACTAACTTTTTTCTGAATTTTCGGTGCGGGGCAGCTGAGTGTCTGGAGCCCTGACGAACCCACCCAAGAATTTCAGGATCGGTTCATAAATAGCCGAGATTCGTTGAAAAATGTCGAATTTCTGGCTATCTTGTCTCTGAATCAAGATTCCTCAATTTCTCTGCTGGTCTGACCCGAATGTCTGCGATTCCGAAGAACGCGCATTGCAATTCGACGTCTCATCCGTAACTTGGTCAGAACGGTCAGAACCGACGAGAATCGAGGGTATCTCGGCCAAATACTAACTTTTTTCTGAATTTTTGGTGCGGGGCAGCTGAGTGTCTGGAGCCCTGACGAACCCACCCAAGAATTTCAGGATCGGTTCATAAATAGCCGAGATTCGTTGAAAAATGTCGAATTTCTGGCTATCTTGTCTCTAAATCAAGATTCCTCAATTTCTCTGCTGGTCTGACCCGAATGTCTGCGATTCCGAAGAACGCGCATTGCAATTCGACGTCTCATCCGTAACTTGGTCAGAACGGTCAGAACCGACGAGAATCGAGGGTATCTCGGCCAAATACTAACTTTTTTCTGAATTTTCGGTGCGGGGCAGCTGAGTGTCTGGAGCCCTGACGAACCCACCCAAGAATTTCAGGATCGGTTCATAAATAGCCGAGATTCGTTGAAAAATGTCGAATTTCTGGCTATCTTGTCTCTAAATCAAGATTCCTCAATTTCTCTGCTGGTCTGACCCGAATGTCTGCGATTCCGAAGAACGCGCATTGCACTTCCACGTCTCATCCGTAACTTGGTCAGAACGGTCAGAACCGACAAGAATCGAGGGTATCTCGGCCAAATACTAACTTTTTTCTGAATTTTCGGTGCGGGGCAGCTGAGTGTCTGGAGCCCTGACGAACCCACCCAAGAATTTCAGGATCGGTTCATAAATAGCCGAGATTCGTTGAAAAATGTCGAATTTCTGGCTATCTTGTCTCTAAATCAAGATTCCTCAATTTCTCTGCTGGTCTGACCCGAATGTCTGCGATTCCGAAGAACGCGCATTGCAATTCGACGTCTCATCCGTAACTTGGTCAGAACGGTCAGAACCGACGAGAATCGAGGGTATCTCGGCCAAATACTAACTTTTTTCTGAATTTTCGGTGCGGGGCAGCTGAGTGTCTGGAGCCCTGACGAACCCACCCAAGAATTTCAGGATCGGTTCATAAATAGCCGAGATTCGTTGAAAAATGTCGAATTTCTGGCTATCTTGTCTCTAAATCAAGATTCCTCAATTTTACTGCCGGTCTGACCCGAATGTCTGCGAATCCGACAAACGCGCATTGCATATTGAGGTCTCATCCGCAACTTGGTAAGAACGGTCAGAACCGACAAGAATCGAGGGTTTCTAGGCCAAATACGAACTTTTTTCTGAATTTTTGATGCGGGGCAGCTGAGTGTCTGGAGCCCTGTCGAACCCACCGAAGACTTTCAGGATCGGTTCATAAATAGCCGAGATTCGTTGAAAAATGTCGAATTTCTGGCTATCTTGTCTCTAAATCAAGATTCCTCAATTTCTCTGCTGGTCTGACCCGAATGTCTGCGATTCCGAAGAACGCGCATTGCAATTCGACGTCTCATCCGTAACTTGGTCAGAACGGTCAGAACCGACGAGAATCGAGGGTATCTCGGCCAAATACTAACTTTTTCCTGAATTTTCGGTGCGGGGCAGCTGAGTGTCTGGAGCCCTGACGAACCCACCCAAGAATTTCAGGATCGGTTCATAAATAGCCGAGATTCGTTGAAAAATGTCGAATTTCTGGCTATCTTGTCTCTAAATCAAGATTCCTCAATTTCTCTGCTGGTCTGACCCGAATGTCTGCGATTCCGAAGAACACGCATTGCAATTCGACGTCTCATCCGTAACTTGGTCAGAACGGTCAGAACCGACGAGAATCGAGGGTATCTCGGCCAAATACTAACTTTTTTCTAAATTTTCGGTGCGGGGCAGCTGAGTGTCTGGAGCCCTGACGAACCCACCCAAGAATTTCAGGATCGGTTCATAAATAGCCGAGATACGTTGAAAAATGTCGAATTTTTGGCTATCTTGTCTCTAAATCAAGATTCCTCAATTTTTCTGCTGGTCTGACCCGAATGTCTGCGATTCCGAAGAACGCGCATTGCACTTCCACGTCTCATCCGTAACTTGGTCAGAACGGTCAGAACCGACAAGAATCGAGGGTATCTCGGCCAAATACTAACTTTTTTCTGAATTTTCGGTGCGGGGCAGCTGAGTGTCTGGAGCCCTGACGAACCCACCCAAGAATTTCAGGATCGGTTCATAAATAGCCGAGATTCGTTGAAAAATGTCGAATTTCTGGCTATCTTGTCTCTGAATCAAGATTCCTCAATTTCTCTGCTGGTCTGACCCGAATGTCTGCGATTCCGAAGAACGCGCATTGCACTTCCACGTCTCATCCGTAACTTGGTCAGAACGGTCAGAACCGACAAGAATCGAGGGTATCTCGGCCAAATACTAACTTTTTTCTGAATTTTCGGTGCGGGGCAGCTGAGCGTCTGGAGCCCTGACGAACCCACCCAAGAATTTCAGGATCGGTTCATAAATAGCCGAGATTCGTTGAAAAATGTCGAATTTCTGGCTATCTTGTCTCTAAATCAAGATTCCTCAATTTCTCTGCTGGTCTGACCCGAATGTCTGCGATTCCGAAGAACGCGCATTGCAATTCGACGTCTCATCCGTAACTTGGTCAGAACGGTCAGAACCGACGAGAATCGAGGGTATCTCGGCCAAATACTAACTTTTTTCTGAATTTTCGGTGCGGGGCAGCTGAGTGTCTGGAGCCCTGACGAACCCACCCAAGAATTTCAGGATCGGTTCATAAATAGCCGAGATTCGTTGAAAAATGTCGAATTTCTGGCTATCTTGTCTCTGAATCAAGATTCCTCAATTTCTCTGCTGGTCTGACCCGAATGTCTGCGATTCCGAAGAACGCGCATTGCACTTCCACGTCTCATCCGTAACTTGGTCAGAACGGTCAGAACCGACGAGAATCGAGGGTATCTCGGCCAAATACTAACTTTTTTCTAAATTTTCGGTGCGGGGCAGCTGAGTGTCTGGAGCCCTGACGAACCCACCCAAGAATTTTAGGATCGGTTCATAAATAGCCGAGATTCGTTGAAAAATGTCGAATTTCTGGCTATCTTGTCTCTAAATCAAGATTCCTCAATTTCTCTGCTGGTCTGACCCGAATGTCTGCGATTCCGAAGAACGCGCATTGCACTTCCACGTCTCATCCGTAACTTGGTCAGAACGGTCAGAACCGACAAGAATCGAGGGTATCTCGGCCAAATACTAACTTTTTTCTGAATTTTCGGTGCGGGGCAGCTGAGTGTCTGGAGCCCTGACGAACCCACCCAAGAATTTCAGGATCGGTTCATAAATAGCCGAGATACGTTGAAAAATGTCGAATTTTTGGCTATCTTGTCTCTAAATCAAGATTCCTCAATTTTTCTGCTGGTCTGACCCGAATGTCTGCGATTCCGAAGAACGCGCATTGCACTTCCACGTCTCATCCGTAACTTGGTCAGAACGGTCAGAACCGACAAGAATCGAGGGTATCTCGGCCAAATACTAACTTTTTTCTGAATTTTCGGTGCGGGGCAGCTGAGTGTCTGGAGCCCTGACGAACCCACCCAAGAATTTCAGGATCGGTTCATAAATAGCCGAGATTCGTTGAAAAATGTCGAATTTCTGGCTATCTTGTCTCTAAATCAAGATTCCTCAATTTCTCTGCTGGTCTGACCCGAATGTCTGCGATTCCGAAGAACGCGCATTGCACTTCCACGTCTCATCCGTAACTTGGTCAGAACGGTCAGAACCGACAAGAATCGAGGGTATCTCGGCCAAATACTAACTTTTTTCTGAATTTTCGGTGCGGGGCAGCTGAGTGTCTGGAGCCCTGACGAACCCACCCAAGAATTTCAGGATCGGTTCATAAATAGCCGAGATACGTTGAAAAATGTCGAATTTTTGGCTATCTTGTCTCTAAATCAAGATTCCTCAATTTTTCTGCTGGTCTGACCCGAATGTCTGCGATTCCGAAGAACGCGCATTGCACTTCCACGTCTCATCCGTAACTTGGTCAGAACGGTCAGAACCGACAAGAATCGAGGGTATCTCGGCCAAATACTAACTTTTTTCTGAATTTTCGGTGCGGGGCAGCTGAGTGTCTGGAGCCCTGACGAACCCACCCAAGAATTTCAGGATCGGTTCATAAATAGCCGAGATTCGTTGAAAAATGTCGAATTTCTGGCTATCTTGTCTCTAAATCAAGATTCCTCAATTTCTCTGCTGGTCTGACCCGAATGTCTGCGATTCCGAAGAACGCGCATTGCACTTCCACGTCTCATCCGTAACTTGGTCAGAACGGTCAGAACCGACAAGAATCGAGGGTATCTCGGCCAAATACTAACTTTTTTCTGAATTTTCGGTGCGGGGCAGCTGAGTGTCTGGAGCCCTGACGAACCCACCCAAGAATTTCAGGATCGGTTCATAAATAGCCGAGATACGTTGAAAAATGTCGAATTTTTGGCTATCTTGTCTCTAAATCAAGATTCCTCAATTTTTCTGCTGGTCTGACCCGAATGTCTGCGATTCCGAAGAACGCGCATTGCACTTCCACGTCTCATCCGTAACTTGGTCAGAACGGTCAGAACCGACAAGAATCGAGGGTATCTCGGCCAAATACTAACTTTTTTCTGAATTTTCGGTGCGGGGCAGCTGAGTGTCTGGAGCCCTGACGAACCCACCCAAGAATTTCAGGATCGGTTCATAAATAGCCGAGATTCGTTGAAAAATGTCGAATTTCTGGCTATCTTGTCTCTGAATCAAGATTCCTCAATTTCTCTGCTGGTCTGACCCGAATGTCTGCGATTCCGAAGAACGCGCATTGCACTTCCACGTCTCATCCGTAACTTGGTCAGAACGGTCAGAACCGACAAGAATCGAGGGTATCTCGGCCAAATACTAACTTTTTTCTAAATTTTCGGTGCGGGGCAGCTGAGTGTCTGGAGCCCTGACGAACCCACCCAAGAATTTCAGGATCGGTTCATAAATAGCCGAGATTCGTTGAAAAATGTCGAATTTCTGGCTATCTTGTCTCTAAATCAAGATTCCTCAATTTCTCTGCTGGTCTGACCCGAATGTCTGCGATTCCGAAGAACGCGCATTGCACTTCCACGTCTCATCCGTAACTTGGTCAGAACGGTCAGAACCGACAAGAATCGAGGGTATCTCGGCCAAATACTAACTTTTTTCTGAATTTTCGGTGCGGGGCAGCTGAGTGTCTGGAGCCCTGACGAACCCACCCAAGAATTTCAGGATCGGTTCATAAATAGCCGAGATACGTTGAAAAATGTCGAATTTTTGGCTATCTTGTCTCTAAATCAAGATTCCTCAATTTTTCTGCTGGTCTGACCCGAATGTCTGCGATTCCGAAGAACGCGCATTGCACTTCCACGTCTCATCCGTAACTTGGTCAGAACGGTCAGAACCGACAAGAATCGAGGGTATCTCGGCCAAATACTAACTTTTTTCTGAATTTTCGGTGCGGGGCAGCTGAGTGTCTGGAGCCCTGACGAACCCACCCAAGAATTTCAGGATCGGTTCATAAATAGCCGAGATTCGTTGAAAAATGTCGAATTTCTGGCTATCTTGTCTCTAAATCAACATTCCTCAATTTCTCTGCTGGTCTGACCCGAATGTCTGCGATTCCGAAGAACGCGCATTGCACTTCCACGTCTCATCCGTAACTTGGTCAGAACGGTCAGAACCGACGAGAATCGAGGGTATCTCGGCCAAATACTAACTTTTTTCTAAATTTTCGGTGCGGGGCAGCTGAGTGTCTGGAGCCCTGACGAACCCACCCAAGAATTTTAGGATCGGTTCATAAATAGCCGAGATTCGTTGAAAAATGTCGAATTTCTGGCTATCTTGTCTCTAAATCAAGATTCCTCAATTTCTCTGCTGGTCTGACCCGAATGTCTGCGATTCCGAAGAACGCGCATTGCACTTCCACGTCTCATCCGTAACTTGGTCAGAACGGTCAGAACCGACAAGAATCGAGGGTATCTCGGCCAAATACTAACTTTTTTCTGAATTTTCGGTGCGGGGCAGCTGAGTGTCTGGAGCCCTGACGAACCCACCCAAGAATTTCAGGATCGGTTCATAAATAGCCGAGATACGTTGAAAAATGTCGAATTTTTGGCTATCTTGTCTCTAAATCAAGATTCCTCAATTTTTCTGCTGGTCTGACCCGAATGTCTGCGATTCCGAAGAACGCGCATTGCACTTCCACGTCTCATCCGTAACTTGGTCAGAACGGTCAGAACCGACAAGAATCGAGGGTATCTCGGCCAAATACTAACTTTTTTCTGAATTTTCGGTGCGGGGCAGTTGAGTGTCTGGAGCCCTGACGAACCCACCCAAGAATTTCAGGATCGGTTCATAAATAGCCGAGATACGTTGAAAAATGTCAAATTTTTGGCTATCTTGTCTCTAAATCAAGATTCCTCAATTTTTCTGTGGTCTGACCCGAATGTCTGCGATTCCGAAGAACGCGCATTGCACTTCCACGTCTCATCCGTAACTTGGTCAGAACGGTCAGAACCGACAAGAATCGAGGGTATCTCGGCCAAATACTAACTTTTTTCTAAATTTTCGGTGCGGGGCAGCTGAGTGTCTGGAGCCCTGACGAACCCACCCAAGAATTTCAGGATCGGTTCATAAATAGCCGAGATTCGTTGAAAAATGTCGAATTTCTGGCTATCTTGTCTCTAAATCAAGATTCCTCAATTTCTCTGCTGGTCTGACCCGAATGTCTGCGATTCCGAAGAACGCGCATTGCACTTCCACGTCTCATCCGTAACTCGGTCAGAACGGTCAGAACCGACAAGAATCGGGGGTATCTCGGCCAAATACTAACTTTTTTCTGAATTTTCGGTGCGGGGCAGCTGAGTGTCTGGAGCCCTGACGAACCCACCCAAGAATTTCAGGATCGGTTCATAAATAGCCGAGATTCGTTGAAAAATGTCGAATTTCTGGCTATCTTGTCTCTAAATCAAGATTCCTCAATTTCTCTGCTGGTCTGACCCGAATGTCTGCGATTCCGAAGAACGCGCATTGCAATTCGACGTCTCATCCGTAACTTGGTCAGAACGGTCAGAACCGACGAGAATCGAGGGTATCTCGGCCAAATACTAACTTTTTTCTGAATTTTCGGTGCGGGGCAGCTGAGTGTCTGGAGCCCTGACGAACCCACCCAAGAATTTCAGGATCGGTTCATAAATAGCCGAGATTCGTTGAAAAATGTCGAATTTCTGGCTATCTTGTCTCTAAATCAAGATTCCTCAATTTCTCTGCTGGTCTGACCCGAATGTCTGCGATTCCGAAGAACGCGCATTGCAATTCGACGTCTCATCCGTAACTTGGTCAGAACGGTCAGAACCGACGAGAATCGAGGGTATCTCGGCCAAATACTAACTTTTTTCTGAATTTTCGGTGCGGGGCAGCTGAGTGTCTGGAGCCCTGACGAACCCACCCAAGAATTTCAGGATCGGTTCATAAATAGCCGAGATTCGTTGAAAAATGTCGAATTTCTGGCTATCTTGTCTCTAAATCAAGATTCCTCAATTTTACTGCCGGTCTGACCCGAATGTCTGCGAATCCGACAAACGCGCATTGCATATTGAGGTCTCATCCGCAACTTGGTAAGAACGGTCAGAACCGACAAGAATCGAGGGTTTCTAGGCCAAATACGAACTTTTTTCTGAATTTTTGATGCGGGGCAGCTGAGTGTCTGGAGCCCTGTCGAACCCACCGAAGACTTTCAGGATCGGTTCATAAATAGCCGAGATTCGTTGAAAAATGTCGAATTTCTGGCTATCTTGTCTCTAAATCAAGATTCCTCAATTTCTCTGCTGGTCTGACCCGAATGTCTGCGATTCCGAAGAACGCGCATTGCAATTCGACGTCTCATCCGTAACTTGGTCAGAACGGTCAGAACCGACGAGAATCGAGGGTATCTCGGCCAAATACTAACTTTTTCCTGAATTTTCGGTGCGGGGCAGCTGAGTGTCTGGAGCCCTGACGAACCCACCCAAGAATTTCAGGATCGGTTCATAAATAGCCGAGATTCGTTGAAAAATGTCGAATTTCTGGCTATCTTGTCTCTAAATCAAGATTCCTCAATTTCTCTGCTGGTCTGACCCGAATGTCTGCGATTCCGAAGAACACGCATTGCAATTCGACGTCTCATCCGTAACTTGGTCAGAACGGTCAGAACCGACGAGAATCGAGGGTATCTCGGCCAAATACTAACTTTTTTCTGAATTTTCGGTGCGGGGCAGCTGAGTGTCTGGAGCCCTGACGAACCCACCCAAGAATTTCAGGATCGGTTCATAAATAGCCGAGATACGTTGAAAAATGTCGAATTTTTGGCTATCTTGTCTCTAAATCAAGATTCCTCAATTTTTCTGCTGGTCTGACCCGAATGTCTGCGATTCCGAAGAACGCGCATTGCACTTCCACGTCTCATCCGTAACTTGGTCAGAACGGTCAGAACCGACAAGAATCGAGGGTATCTCGGCCAAATACTAACTTTTTTCTGAATTTTCGGTGCGGGGCAGCTGAGTGTCTGGAGCCCTGACGAACCCACCCAAGAATTTCAGGATCGGTTCATAAATAGCCGAGATTCGTTGAAAAATGTCGAATTTCTGGCTATCTTGTCTCTGAATCAAGATTCCTCAATTTCTCTGCTGGTCTGACCCGAATGTCTGCGATTCCGAAGAACGCGCATTGCACTTCCACGTCTCATCCGTAACTTGGTCAGAACGGTCAGAACCGACAAGAATCGAGGGTATCTCGGCCAAATACTAACTTTTTTCTGAATTTTCGGTGCGGGGCAGCTGAGCGTCTGGAGCCCTGACGAACCCACCCAAGAATTTCAGGATCGGTTCATAAATAGCCGAGATTCGTTGAAAAATGTCGAATTTCTGGCTATCTTGTCTCTAAATCAAGATTCCTCAATTTCTCTGCTGGTCTGACCCGAATGTCTGCGATTCCGAAGAACGCGCATTGCAATTCGACGTCTCATCCGTAACTTGGTCAGAACGGTCAGAACCGACGAGAATCGAGGGTATCTCGGCCAAATACTAACTTTTTTCTGAATTTTCGGTGCGGGGCAGCTGAGTGTCTGGAGCCCTGACGAACCCACCCAAGAATTTCAGGATCGGTTCATAAATAGCCGAGATACGTTGAAAAATGTCGAATTTTTGGCTATCTTGTCTCTAAATCAAGATTCCTCAATTTTTCTGCTGGTCTGACCCGAATGTCTGCGATTCCGAAGAACGCGCATTGCACTTCCACGTCTCATCCGTAACTTGGTCAGAACGGTCAGAACCGACAAGAATCGAGGGTATCTCGGCCAAATACTAACTTTTTTCTGAATTTTCGGTGCGGGGCAGCTGAGTGTCTGGAGCCCTGACGAACCCACCCAAGAATTTCAGGATCGGTTCATAAATAGCCGAGATTCGTTGAAAAATGTCGAATTTCTGGCTATCTTGTCTCTAAATCAAGATTCCTCAATTTCTCTGCTGGTCTGACCCGAATGTCTGCGATTCCGAAGAACGCGCATTGCAATTCGACGTCTCATCCGTAACTTGGTCAGAACGGTCAGAACCGACGAGAATCGAGGGTATCTCGGCCAAATACTAACTTTTTTCTGAATTTTCGGTGCGGGGCAGCTGAGTGTCTGGAGCCCTGACGAACCCACCCAAGAATTTCAGGATCGGTTCATAAATAGCCGAGATACGTTGAAAAATGTCGAATTTTTGGCTATCTTGTCTCTAAATCAAGATTCCTCAATTTTTCTGCTGGTCTGACCCGAATGTCTGCGATTCCGAAAAACGCGCATTGCACTTCCACGTCTCATCCGTAACTTGGTCAGAACGGTCAGAACCGACAAGAATCGAGGGTATCTCGGCCAAATACTAACTTTTTTCTGAATTTTCGGTGCGGGGCAGCTGAGTGTCTGGAGCCCTGACGAACCCACCCAAGAATTTCAGGATCGGTTCATAAATAGCCGAGATACGTTGAAAAATGTCGAATTTCTGGCTATCTTGTCTCTAAATCAAGATTCCTCAATTTCTCTGCTGGTCTGACCCGAATGTCTGCGATTCCGAAGAACGCGCATTGCACTTCCACGTCTCATCCGTAACTTGGTCAGAACGGTCAGAACCGACAAGAATCGAGGGTATCTCGGCCAAATACTAACTTTTTTCTGAATTTTCGGTGCGGGGCAGCTGAGTGTCTGGAGCCCTAACGAACCCACCCAAGATTTTCAGGATCGGTTCATAAATAGCCGAGATTCGTTGAAAAATGTCGAATTTCTGGCTATCCTGTCTCTAAATCAAGATTCCTCAATTTCTTTGCTGGTCTGACCCGAACGTCTGCGATTCCGAAGAACGCGCATTGCACTTCCACGTCTCATCCGTAACTTGGTCAGAACGGTCAGAACCGACAAGAATCGAGGGTATCTCGGCCAAATACTAACTTTTTTCTAAATTTTCGGTGCGGGGCAGCTGAGTGTCTGGAGCCCTGACGAACCCACCCAAGAATTTCAGGATCGGTTCATAAATAGCCGAGATTCGTTGAAAAATGTCGAATTTCTGGCTATCTTGTCTCTAAATCAAGATTCCTCAATTTCTCTGCTGGTCTGACCCGAATGTCTGCGATTCCGAAGAACGCGCATTGCACTTCCACGTCTCATCCGTAACTTGGTCAGAACGGTCAGAACCGACAAGAATCGAGGGTATCTCGGCCAAATACTAACTTTTTTCTGAATTTTCGGTGCGGGGCAGCTGAGTGTCTGGAGCCCTGACGAACCCACCCAAGAATTTCAGGATCGGTTCATAAATAGCCGAGATACGTTGAGAAATGTCGAATTTTTGGCTATCTTGTCTCTAAATCAAGATTCCTCAATTTTTCTGCTGGTCTGACCCGAATGTCTGCGATTCCGAAGAACGCGCATTGCACTTCCACGTCTCATCCGTAACTTGGTCAGAACGGTCAGAACCGACAAGAATCGAGGGTATCTCGGCCAAATACTAACTTTTTTCTGAATTTTCGGTGCGGGGCAGCTGAGTGTCTGGAGCCCTGACGAACCCACCCAAGAATTTCAGGATCGGTTCATAAATAGCCGAGATTCGTTGAAAAATGTCGAATTTCTGGCTATCTTGTCTCTAAATCAAGATTCCTCAATTTCTCTGCTGGTCTGACCCGAATGTCTGCGATTCCGAAGAACGCGCATTGCACTTCCACGTCTCATCCGTAACTTGGTCAGAACGGTCAGAACCGACAAGAATCGAGGGTATCTCGGCCAAATACTAACTTTTTTCTGAATTTTCGATGCGGGGCAGCTGAGTGTCTGGAGCCCTGACGAACCCACCCAAGAATTTCAGGATCGGTTCATAAATAGCCGAGATTCGTTGAAAAATGTCGAATTTCTGGCTATCTTGTCTCTAAATCAAGATTCCTCAATTTCTCTGCTGGTCTGACCCGAATGTCTGCGATTCCGAAGAAAGCGCATTGCAATTCGACGTCTCATCCGTAACTTGGTCAGAACGGTCAGAACCGACGAGAATCGAGGGTATCTCGGCCAAATACTAACTTTTTTCTGAATTTTCGGTGCGGGGCAGCTGAGTGTCTGGAGCCCTGACGAACCCACCCAAGAATTTCAGGATCGGTTCATAAATAGCCGAGATACGTTGAAAAATGTCGAATTTTTGGCTATCTTGTCTCTAAATCAAGATTCCTCAATTTTTCTGCTGGTCTGACCCGAATGTCTGCGATTCCGAAGAACGCGCATTGCACTTCCACGTCTCATCCGTAACTTGGTCAGAACGGTCAGAACCGACAAGAATCGAGGGTATCTCGGCCAAATACTAACTTTTTTCTGAATTTTCGGTGCGGGGCAGCTGAGTGTCTGGAGCCCTGACGAACCCACCCAAGAATTTCAGGATCGGTTCATAAATAGCCGAGATTCGTTGAAAAATGTCGAATTTCTGGCTATCTTGTCTCTGAATCAAGATTCCTCAATTTCTCTGCTGGTCTGACCCGAATGTCTGCGATTCCGAAGAACGCGCATTGCAATTCGACGTCTCATCCGTAACTTGGTCAGAACGGTCAGAACCGACGAGAATCGAGGGTATCTCGGCCAAATACTAACTTTTTTCTGAATTTTCGGTGCGGGGCAGCTGAGTGTCTGGAGCCCTGACGAACCCACCCAAGAATTTCAGGATCGGTTCATAAATAGCCGAGATACGTTGAAAAATGTCGAATTTTTGGCTATCTTGTCTCTAAATCAAGATTCCTCAATTTTTCTGCTGGTCTGACCCGAATGTCTGCGATTCCGAAAAACGCGCATTGCACTTCCACGTCTCATCCGTAACTTGGTCAGAACGGTCAGAACCGACAAGAATCGAGGGTATCTCGGCCAAATACTAACTTTTTTCTGAATTTTCGGTGCGGGGCAGCTGAGTGTCTGGAGCCCTGACGAACCCACCCAAGAATTTCAGGATCGGTTCATAAATAGCCGAGATACGTTGAAAAATGTCGAATTTCTGGCTATCTTGTCTCTAAATCAAGATTCCTCAATTTCTCTGCTGGTCTGACCCGAATGTCTGCGATTCCGAAGAACGCGCATTGCACTTCCACGTCTCATCCGTAACTTGGTCAGAACGGTCAGAACCGACAAGAATCGAGGGTATCTCGGCCAAATACTAACTTTTTTCTAAATTTTCGGTGCGGGGCAGCTGAGTGTCTGGAGCCCTGACGAACCCACCCAAGAATTTTAGGATCGGTTCATAAATAGCCGAGATTCGTTGAAAAATGTCGAATTTCTGGCTATCTTGTCTCTAAATCAAGATTCCTCAATTTCTCTGCTGGTCTGACCCGAATGTCTGCGATTCCGAAGAACGCGCATTGCACTTCCACGTCTCATCCGTAACTTGGTCAGAACGGTCAGAACCGACAAGAATCGAGGGTATCTCGGCCAAATACTAACTTTTTTCTGAATTTTCGGTGCGGGGCAGCTGAGTGTCTGGAGCCCTGACGAACCCACCCAAGAATTTCAGGATCGGTTCATAAATAGCCGAGATACGTTGAAAAATGTCGAATTTTTGGCTATCTTGTCTCTAAATCAAGATTCCTCAATTTTTCTGCTGGTCTGACCCGAATGTCTGCGATTCCGAAGAACGCGCATTGCACTTCCACGTCTCATCCGTAACTTGGTCAGAACGGTCAGAACCGACAAGAATCGAGGGTATCTCGGCCAAATACTAACTTTTTTCTGAATTTTCGGTGCGGGGCAGTTGAGTGTCTGGAGCCCTGACGAACCCACCCAAGAATTTCAGGATCGGTTCATAAATAGCCGAGATACGTTGAAAAATGTCAAATTTTTGGCTATCTTGTCTCTAAATCAAGATTCCTCAATTTTTCTGTGGTCTGACCCGAATGTCTGCGATTCCGAAGAACGCGCATTGCACTTCCACGTCTCATCCGTAACTTGGTCAGAACGGTCAGAACCGACAAGAATCGAGGGTATCTCGGCCAAATACTAACTTTTTTCTAAATTTTCGGTGCGGGGCAGCTGAGTGTCTGGAGCCCTGACGAACCCACCCAAGAATTTCAGGATCGGTTCATAAATAGCCGAGATTCGTTGAAAAATGTCGAATTTCTGGCTATCTTGTCTCTAAATCAAGATTCCTCAATTTCTCTGCTGGTCTGACCCGAATGTCTGCGATTCCGAAGAACGCGCATTGCACTTCCACGTCTCATCCGTAACTCGGTCAGAACGGTCAGAACCGACAAGAATCGGGGGTATCTCGGCCAAATACTAACTTTTTTCTGAATTTTCGGTGCGGGGCAGCTGAGTGTCTGGAGCCCTGACGAACCCACCCAAGAATTTCAGGATCGGTTCATAAATAGCCGAGATTCGTTGAAAAATGTCGAATTTCTGGCTATCTTGTCTCTAAATCAAGATTCCTCAATTTCTCTGCTGGTCTGACCCGAATGTCTGCGATTCCGAAGAACGCGCATTGCAATTCGACGTCTCATCCGTAACTTGGTCAGAACGGTCAGAACCGACGAGAATCGAGGGTATCTCGGCCAAATACTAACTTTTTTCTGAATTTTCGGTGCGGGGCAGCTGAGTGTCTGGAGCCCTGACGAACCCACCCAAGAATTTCAGGATCGGTTCATAAATAGCCGAGATTCGTTGAAAAATGTCGAATTTCTGGCTATCTTGTCTCTAAATCAAGATTCCTCAATTTCTCTGCTGGTCTGACCCGAATGTCTGCGATTCCGAAGAACGCGCATTGCAATTCGACGTCTCATCCGTAACTTGGTCAGAACGGTCAGAACCGACGAGAATCGAGGGTATCTCGGCCAAATACTAACTTTTTTCTGAATTTTCGGTGCGGGGCAGCTGAGTGTCTGGAGCCCTGACGAACCCACCCAAGAATTTCAGGATCGGTTCATAAATAGCCGAGATTCGTTGAAAAATGTCGAATTTCTGGCTATCTTGTCTCTAAATCAAGATTCCTCAATTTTACTGCCGGTCTGACCCGAATGTCTGCGAATCCGACAAACGCGCATTGCATATTGAGGTCTCATCCGCAACTTGGTAAGAACGGTCAGAACCGACAAGAATCGAGGGTTTCTAGGCCAAATACGAACTTTTTTCTGAATTTTTGATGCGGGGCAGCTGAGTGTCTGGAGCCCTGTCGAACCCACCGAAGACTTTCAGGATCGGTTCATAAATAGCCGAGATTCGTTGAAAAATGTCGAATTTCTGGCTATCTTGTCTCTAAATCAAGATTCCTCAATTTCTCTGCTGGTCTGACCCGAATGTCTGCGATTCCGAAGAACGCGCATTGCAATTCGACGTCTCATCCGTAACTTGGTCAGAACGGTCAGAACCGACGAGAATCGAGGGTATCTCGGCCAAATACTAACTTTTTCCTGAATTTTCGGTGCGGGGCAGCTGAGTGTCTGGAGCCCTGACGAACCCACCCAAGAATTTCAGGATCGGTTCATAAATAGCCGAGATTCGTTGAAAAATGTCGAATTTCTGGCTATCTTGTCTCTAAATCAAGATTCCTCAATTTCTCTGCTGGTCTGACCCGAATGTCTGCGATTCCGAAGAACACGCATTGCAATTCGACGTCTCATCCGTAACTTGGTCAGAACGGTCAGAACCGACGAGAATCGAGGGTATCTCGGCCAAATACTAACTTTTTTCTGAATTTTCGGTGCGGGGCAGCTGAGTGTCTGGAGCCCTGACGAACCCACCCAAGAATTTCAGGATCGGTTCATAAATAGCCGAGATACGTTGAAAAATGTCGAATTTTTGGCTATCTTGTCTCTAAATCAAGATTCCTCAATTTTTCTGCTGGTCTGACCCGAATGTCTGCGATTCCGAAGAACGCGCATTGCACTTCCACGTCTCATCCGTAACTTGGTCAGAACGGTCAGAACCGACAAGAATCGAGGGTATCTCGGCCAAATACTAACTTTTTTCTGAATTTTCGGTGCGGGGCAGCTGAGTGTCTGGAGCCCTGACGAACCCACCCAAGAATTTCAGGATCGGTTCATAAATAGCCGAGATTCGTTGAAAAATGTCGAATTTCTGGCTATCTTGTCTCTGAATCAAGATTCCTCAATTTCTCTGCTGGTCTGACCCGAATGTCTGCGATTCCGAAGAACGCGCATTGCACTTCCACGTCTCATCCGTAACTTGGTCAGAACGGTCAGAACCGACAAGAATCGAGGGTATCTCGGCCAAATACTAACTTTTTTCTGAATTTTCGGTGCGGGGCAGCTGAGCGTCTGGAGCCCTGACGAACCCACCCAAGAATTTCAGGATCGGTTCATAAATAGCCGAGATTCGTTGAAAAATGTCGAATTTCTGGCTATCTTGTCTCTAAATCAAGATTCCTCAATTTCTCTGCTGGTCTGACCCGAATGTCTGCGATTCCGAAGAACGCGCATTGCAATTCGACGTCTCATCCGTAACTTGGTCAGAACGGTCAGAACCGACGAGAATCGAGGGTATCTCGGCCAAATACTAACTTTTTTCTGAATTTTCGGTGCGGGGCAGCTGAGTGTCTGGAGCCCTGACGAACCCACCCAAGAATTTCAGGATCGGTTCATAAATAGCCGAGATTCGTTGAAAAATGTCGAATTTCTGGCTATCTTGTCTCTGAATCAAGATTCCTCAATTTCTCTGCTGGTCTGACCCGAATGTCTGCGATTCCGAAGAACGCGCATTGCACTTCCACGTCTCATCCGTAACTTGGTCAGAACGGTCAGAACCGACGAGAATCGAGGGTATCTCGGCCAAATACTAACTTTTTTCTAAATTTTCGGTGCGGGGCAGCTGAGTGTCTGGAGCCCTGACGAACCCACCCAAGAATTTTAGGATCGGTTCATAAATAGCCGAGATTCGTTGAAAAATGTCGAATTTCTGGCTATCTTGTCTCTAAATCAAGATTCCTCAATTTCTCTGCTGGTCTGACCCGAATGTCTGCGATTCCGAAGAACGCGCATTGCACTTCCACGTCTCATCCGTAACTTGGTCAGAACGGTCAGAACCGACAAGAATCGAGGGTATCTCGGCCAAATACTAACTTTTTTCTGAATTTTCGGTGCGGGGCAGCTGAGTGTCTGGAGCCCTGACGAACCCACCCAAGAATTTCAGGATCGGTTCATAAATAGCCGAGATACGTTGAAAAATGTCGAATTTTTGGCTATCTTGTCTCTAAATCAAGATTCCTCAATTTTTCTGCTGGTCTGACCCGAATGTCTGCGATTCCGAAGAACGCGCATTGCACTTCCACGTCTCATCCGTAACTTGGTCAGAACGGTCAGAACCGACAAGAATCGAGGGTATCTCGGCCAAATACTAACTTTTTTCTAAATTTTCGGTGCGGGGCAGCTGAGTGTCTGGAGCCCTGACGAACCCACCCAAGAATTTCAGGATCGGTTCATAAATAGCCGAGATTCGTTGAAAAATGTCGAATTTCTGGCTATCTTGTCTCTAAATCAAGATTCCTCAATTTCTCTGCTGGTCTGACCCGAATGTCTGCGATTCCGAAGAACGCGCATTGCACTTCCACGTCTCATCCGTAACTCGGTCAGAACGGTCAGAACCGACAAGAATCGGGGGTATCTCGGCCAAATACTAACTTTTTTCTGAATTTTCGGTGCGGGGCAGCTGAGTGTCTGGAGCCCTGACGAACCCACCCAAGAATTTCAGGATCGGTTCATAAATAGCCGAGATTCGTTGAAAAATGTCGAATTTCTGGCTATCTTGTCTCTGAATCAAGATTCCTCAATTTCTCTGCTGGTCTGACCCGAATGTCTGCGATTCCGAAGAACGCGCATTGCACTTCCACGTCTCATCCGTAACTTGGTCAGAACGGTCAGAACCGACAAGAATCGAGGGTATCTCGGCCAAATACTAACTTTTTTCTGAATTTTCGGTGCGGGGCAGCTGAGCGTCTGGAGCCCTGACGAACCCACCCAAGAATTTCAGGATCGGTTCATAAATAGCCGAGATTCGTTGAAAAATGTCGAATTTCTGGCTATCTTGTCTCTAAATCAAGATTCCTCAATTTCTCTGCTGGTCTGACCCGAATGTCTGCGATTCCGAAGAACGCGCATTGCAATTCGACGTCTCATCCGTAACTTGGTCAGAACGGTCAGAACCGACGAGAATCGAGGGTATCTCGGCCAAATACTAACTTTTTTCTGAATTTTCGGTGCGGGGCAGCTGAGTGTCTGGAGCCCTGACGAACCCACCCAAGAATTTCAGGATCGGTTCATAAATAGCCGAGATTCGTTGAAAAATGTCGAATTTCTGGCTATCTTGTCTCTGAATCAAGATTCCTCAATTTCTCTGCTGGTCTGACCCGAATGTCTGCGATTCCGAAGAACGCGCATTGCACTTCCACGTCTCATCCGTAACTTGGTCAGAACGGTCAGAACCGACGAGAATCGAGGGTATCTCGGCCAAATACTAACTTTTTTCTAAATTTTCGGTGCGGGGCAGCTGAGTGTCTGGAGCCCTGACGAACCCACCCAAGAATTTTAGGATCGGTTCATAAATAGCCGAGATTCGTTGAAAAATGTCGAATTTCTGGCTATCTTGTCTCTAAATCAAGATTCCTCAATTTCTCTGCTGGTCTGACCCGAATGTCTGCGATTCCGAAGAACGCGCATTGCACTTCCACGTCTCATCCGTAACTTGGTCAGAACGGTCAGAACCGACAAGAATCGAGGGTATCTCGGCCAAATACTAACTTTTTTCTGAATTTTCGGTGCGGGGCAGCTGAGTGTCTGGAGCCCTGACGAACCCACCCAAGAATTTCAGGATCGGTTCATAAATAGCCGAGATACGTTGAAAAATGTCGAATTTTTGGCTATCTTGTCTCTAAATCAAGATTCCTCAATTTTTCTGCTGGTCTGACCCGAATGTCTGCGATTCCGAAGAACGCGCATTGCACTTCCACGTCTCATCCGTAACTTGGTCAGAACGGTCAGAACCGACAAGAATCGAGGGTATCTCGGCCAAATACTAACTTTTTTCTAAATTTTCGGTGCGGGGCAGCTGAGTGTCTGGAGCCCTGACGAACCCACCCAAGAATTTCAGGATCGGTTCATAAATAGCCGAGATTCGTTGAAAAATGTCGAATTTCTGGCTATCTTGTCTCTAAATCAAGATTCCTCAATTTCTCTGCTGGTCTGACCCGAATGTCTGCGATTCCGAAGAACGCGCATTGCACTTCCACGTCTCATCCGTAACTCGGTCAGAACGGTCAGAACCGACAAGAATCGGGGGTATCTCGGCCAAATACTAACTTTTTTCTGAATTTTCGGTGCGGGGCAGCTGAGTGTCTGGAGCCCTGACGAACCCACCCAAGAATTTCAGGATCGGTTCATAAATAGCCGAGATTCGTTGAAAAATGTCGAATTTCTGGCTATCTTGTCTCTAAATCAAGATTCCTCAATTTCTCTGCTGGTCTGACCCGAATGTCTGCGATTCCGAAGAACGCGCATTGCAATTCGACGTCTCATCCGTAACTTGGTCAGAACGGTCAGAACCGACGAGAATCGAGGGTATCTCGGCCAAATACTAACTTTTTTCTGAATTTTCGGTGCGGGGCAGCTGAGTGTCTGGAGCCCTGACGAACCCACCCAAGAATTTCAGGATCGGTTCATAAATAGCCGAGATTCGTTGAAAAATGTCGAATTTCTGGCTATCTTGTCTCTAAATCAAGATTCCTCAATTTCTCTGCTGGTCTGACCCGAATGTCTGCGATTCCGAAGAACGCGCATTGCAATTCGACGTCTCATCCGTAACTTGGTCAGAACGGTCAGAACCGACGAGAATCGAGGGTATCTCGGCCAAATACTAACTTTTTTCTGAATTTTCGGTGCGGGGCAGCTGAGTGTCTGGAGCCCTGACGAACCCACCCAAGAATTTCAGGATCGGTTCATAAATAGCCGAGATTCGTTGAAAAATGTCGAATTTCTGGCTATCTTGTCTCTAAATCAAGATTCCTCAATTTTACTGCCGGTCTGACCCGAATGTCTGCGAATCCGACAAACGCGCATTGCATATTGAGGTCTCATCCGCAACTTGGTAAGAACGGTCAGAACCGACAAGAATCGAGGGTTTCTAGGCCAAATACGAACTTTTTTCTGAATTTTTGATGCGGGGCAGCTGAGTGTCTGGAGCCCTGTCGAACCCACCGAAGACTTTCAGGATCGGTTCATAAATAGCCGAGATTCGTTGAAAAATGTCGAATTTCTGGCTATCTTGTCTCTAAATCAAGATTCCTCAATTTCTCTGCTGGTCTGACCCGAATGTCTGCGATTCCGAAGAACGCGCATTGCAATTCGACGTCTCATCCGTAACTTGGTCAGAACGGTCAGAACCGACGAGAATCGAGGGTATCTCGGCCAAATACTAACTTTTTCCTGAATTTTCGGTGCGGGGCAGCTGAGTGTCTGGAGCCCTGACGAACCCACCCAAGAATTTCAGGATCGGTTCATAAATAGCCGAGATTCGTTGAAAAATGTCGAATTTCTGGCTATCTTGTCTCTAAATCAAGATTCCTCAATTTCTCTGCTGGTCTGACCCGAATGTCTGCGATTCCGAAGAACACGCATTGCAATTCGACGTCTCATCCGTAACTTGGTCAGAACGGTCAGAACCGACGAGAATCGAGGGTATCTCGGCCAAATACTAACTTTTTTCTGAATTTTCGGTGCGGGGCAGCTGAGTGTCTGGAGCCCTGACGAACCCACCCAAGAATTTCAGGATCGGTTCATAAATAGCCGAGATACGTTGAAAAATGTCGAATTTTTGGCTATCTTGTCTCTAAATCAAGATTCCTCAATTTTTCTGCTGGTCTGACCCGAATGTCTGCGATTCCGAAGAACGCGCATTGCACTTCCACGTCTCATCCGTAACTTGGTCAGAACGGTCAGAACCGACAAGAATCGAGGGTATCTCGGCCAAATACTAACTTTTTTCTGAATTTTCGGTGCGGGGCAGCTGAGTGTCTGGAGCCCTGACGAACCCACCCAAGAATTTCAGGATCGGTTCATAAATAGCCGAGATTCGTTGAAAAATGTCGAATTTCTGGCTATCTTGTCTCTGAATCAAGATTCCTCAATTTCTCTGCTGGTCTGACCCGGAGGTCTGCGATTCCGAAGAACGCGCATTGCACTTCCACGTCTCATCCGTAACTTGGTCAGAACGGTCAGAACCGACAAGAATCGAGGGTATCTCGGCCAAATACTAACTTTTTTCTGAATTTTCGGTGCGGGGCAGCTGAGCGTCTGGAGCCCTGACGAACCCACCCAAGAATTTCAGGATCGGTTCATAAATAGCCGAGATTCGTTGAAAAATGTCGAATTTCTGGCTATCTTGTCTCTAAATCAAGATTCCTCAATTTCTCTGCTGGTCTGACCCGAATGTCTGCGATTCCGAAGAACGCGCATTGCAATTCGACGTCTCATCCGTAACTTGGTCAGAACGGTCAGAACCGACGAGAATCGAGGGTATCTCGGCCAAATACTAACTTTTTTCTGAATTTTCGGTGCGGGGCAGCTGAGTGTCTGGAGCCCTGACGAACCCACCCAAGAATTTCAGGATCGGTTCATAAATAGCCGAGATTCGTTGAAAAATGTCGAATTTCTGGCTATCTTGTCTCTGAATCAAGATTCCTCAATTTCTCTGCTGGTCTGACCCGAATGTCTGCGATTCCGAAGAACGCGCATTGCACTTCCACGTCTCATCCGTAACTTGGTCAGAACGGTCAGAACCGACGAGAATCGAGGGTATCTCGGCCAAATACTAACTTTTTTCTAAATTTTCGGTGCGGGGCAGCTGAGTGTCTGGAGCCCTGACGAACCCACCCAAGAATTTTAGGATCGGTTCATAAATAGCCGAGATTCGTTGAAAAATGTCGAATTTCTGGCTATCTTGTCTCTAAATCAAGATTCCTCAATTTCTCTGCTGGTCTGACCCGAATGTCTGCGATTCCGAAGAACGCGCATTGCACTTCCACGTCTCATCCGTAACTTGGTCAGAACGGTCAGAACCGACAAGAATCGAGGGTATCTCGGCCAAATACTAACTTTTTTCTGAATTTTCGGTGCGGGGCAGCTGAGTGTCTGGAGCCCTGACGAACCCACCCAAGAATTTCAGGATCGGTTCATAAATAGCCGAGATACGTTGAAAAATGTCGAATTTTTGGCTATCTTGTCTCTAAATCAAGATTCCTCAATTTTTCTGCTGGTCTGACCCGAATGTCTGCGATTCCGAAGAACGCGCATTGCACTTCCACGTCTCATCCGTAACTTGGTCAGAACGGTCAGAACCGACAAGAATCGAGGGTATCTCGGCCAAATACTAACTTTTTTCTGAATTTTCGGTGCGGGGCAGTTGAGTGTCTGGAGCCCTGACGAACCCACCCAAGAATTTCAGGATCGGTTCATAAATAGCCGAGATACGTTGAAAAATGTCAAATTTTTGGCTATCTTGTCTCTAAATCAAGATTCCTCAATTTTTCTGTGGTCTGACCCGAATGTCTGCGATTCCGAAGAACGCGCATTGCACTTCCACGTCTCATCCGTAACTTGGTCAGAACGGTCAGAACCGACAAGAATCGAGGGTATCTCGGCCAAATACTAACTTTTTTCTAAATTTTCGGTGCGGGGCAGCTGAGTGTCTGGAGCCCTGACGAACCCACCCAAGAATTTCAGGATCGGTTCATAAATAGCCGAGATTCGTTGAAAAATGTCGAATTTCTGGCTATCTTGTCTCTAAATCAAGATTCCTCAATTTCTCTGCTGGTCTGACCCGAATGTCTGCGATTCCGAAGAACGCGCATTGCACTTCCACGTCTCATCCGTAACTTGGTCAGAACGGTCAGAACCGACAAGAATCGAGGGTATCTCGGCCAAATACTAACTTTTTTCTGAATTTTCGGTGCGGGGCAGCTGAGTGTCTGGAGCCCTGACGAACCCACCCAAGAATTTCAGGATCGGTTCATAAATAGCCGAGATACGTTGAAAAATGTCGAATTTTTGGCTATCTTGTCTCTAAATCAAGATTCCTCAATTTTTCTGCTGGTCTGACCCGAATGTCTGCGATTCCGAAGAACGCGCATTGCACTTCCACGTCTCATCCGTAACTTGGTCAGAACGGTCAGAACCGACAAGAATCGAGGGTATCTCGGCCAAATACTAACTTTTTTCTGAATTTTCGGTGCGGGGCAGCTGAGTGTCTGGAGCCCTGACGAACCCACCCAAGAATTTCAGGATCGGTTCATAAATAGCCGAGATACGTTGAAAAATGTCGAATTTTTGGCTATCTTGTCTCTAAATCAAGATTCCTCAATTTTTCTGCTGGTCTGACCCGAATGTCTGCGATTCCGAAGAACGCGCATTGCACTTCCACGTCTCATCCGTAACCTGGTCAGAACGGTCAGAACCGACAAGAATCGAGGGTATCTCGGCCAAATACTAACTTTTTTCTGAATTTTCGGTGCGGGGCAGCTGAGTGTCTGGAGCCCTGACGAACCCACCCAAGAATTTCAGGATCGGTTCATAAATAGCCGAGATTCGTTGAAAAATGTCGAATTTCTGGCTATCTTGTCTCTGAATCAAGATTCCTCAATTTCTCTGCTGGTCTGACCCGAATGTCTGCGATTCCGAAGAACGCGCATTGCACTTCCACGTCTCATCCGTAACTTGGTCAGAACGGTCAGAACCGACAAGAATCGAGGGTATCTCGGCCAAATACTAACTTTTTTCTGAATTTTCGGTGCGGGGCAGCTGAGTGTCTGGAGCCCTGACGAACCCACCCAAGAATTTCAGGATCGGTTCATAAATAGCCGAGATTCGTTGAAAAATGTCGAATTTCTGGCTATCTTGTCTCTAAATCAAGATTCCTCAATTTCTCTGCTGGTCTGACCCGAATGTCTGCGATTCCGAAGAACGCGCATTGCAATTCGACGTCTCATCCGTAACTTGGTCAGAACGGTCAGAACCGACGAGAATCGAGGGTATCTCGGCCAAATACTAACTTTTTTCTGAATTTTCGGTGCGGGGCAGCTGAGTGTCTGGAGCCCTGACGAACCCACCCAAGAATTTCAGGATCGGTTCATAAATAGCCGAGATTCGTTGAAAAATGTCGAATTTCTGGCTATCTTGTCTCTGAATCAAGATTCCTCAATTTCTCTGCTGGTCTGACCCGAATGTCTGCGATTCCGAAGAACGCGCATTGCACTTCCACGTCTCATCCGTAACTTGGTCAGAACGGTCAGAACCGACGAGAATCGAGGGTATCTCGGCCAAATACTAACTTTTTTCTAAATTTTCGGTGCGGGGCAGCTGAGTGTCTGGAGCCCTGACGAACCCACCCAAGAATTTTAGGATCGGTTCATAAATAGCCGAGATTCGTTGAAAAATGTCGAATTTCTGGCTATCTTGTCTCTAAATCAAGATTCCTCAATTTCTCTGCTGGTCTGACCCGAATGTCTGCGATTCCGAAGAACGCGCATTGCACTTCCACGTCTCATCCGTAACTTGGTCAGAACGGTCAGAACCGACAAGAATCGAGGGTATCTCGGCCAAATACTAACTTTTTTCTGAATTTTCGGTGCGGGGCAGCTGAGTGTCTGGAGCCCTGACGAACCCACCCAAGAATTTCAGGATCGGTTCATAAATAGCCGAGATACGTTGAAAAATGTCGAATTTTTGGCTATCTTGTCTCTAAATCAAGATTCCTCAATTTTTCTGCTGGTCTGACCCGAATGTCTGCGATTCCGAAGAACGCGCATTGCACTTCCACGTCTCATCCGTAACTTGGTCAGAACGGTCAGAACCGACAAGAATCGAGGGTATCTCGGCCAAATACTAACTTTTTTCTGAATTTTCGGTGCGGGGCAGTTGAGTGTCTGGAGCCCTGACGAACCCACCCAAGAATTTCAGGATCGGTTCATAAATAGCCGAGATACGTTGAAAAATGTCAAATTTTTGGCTATCTTGTCTCTAAATCAAGATTCCTCAATTTTTCTGTGGTCTGACCCGAATGTCTGCGATTCCGAAGAACGCGCATTGCACTTCCACGTCTCATCCGTAACTTGGTCAGAACGGTCAGAACCGACAAGAATCGAGGGTATCTCGGCCAAATACTAACTTTTTTCTAAATTTTCGGTGCGGGGCAGCTGAGTGTCTGGAGCCCTGACGAACCCACCCAAGAATTTCAGGATCGGTTCATAAATAGCCGAGATTCGTTGAAAAATGTCGAATTTCTGGCTATCTTGTCTCTAAATCAAGATTCCTCAATTTCTCTGCTGGTCTGACCCGAATGTCTGCGATTCCGAAGAACGCGCATTGCACTTCCACGTCTCATCCGTAACTTGGTCAGAACGGTCAGAACCGACAAGAATCGAGGGTATCTCGGCCAAATACTAACTTTTTTCTGAATTTTCGGTGCGGGGCAGCTGAGTGTCTGGAGCCCTGACGAACCCACCCAAGAATTTCAGGATCGGTTCATAAATAGCCGAGATACGTTGAAAAATGTCGAATTTTTGGCTATCTTGTCTCTAAATCAAGATTCCTCAATTTTTCTGCTGGTCTGACCCGAATGTCTGCGATTCCGAAGAACGCGCATTGCACTTCCACGTCTCATCCGTAACTTGGTCAGAACGGTCAGAACCGACAAGAATCGAGGGTATCTCGGCCAAATACTAACTTTTTTCTGAATTTTCGGTGCGGGGCAGCTGAGTGTCTGGAGCCCTGACGAACCCACCCAAGAATTTCAGGATCGGTTCATAAATAGCCGAGATTCGTTGAAAAATGTCGAATTTCTGGCTATCTTGTCTCTAAATCAAGATTCCTCAATTTCTCTGCTGGTCTGACCCGAATGTCTGCGATTCCGAAGAACGCGCATTGCACTTCCACGTCTCATCCGTAACTTGGTCAGAACGGTCAGAACCGACAAGAATCGAGGGTATCTCGGCCAAATACTAACTTTTTTCTGAATTTTCGGTGCGGGGCAGCTGAGTGTCTGGAGCCCTGACGAACCCACCCAAGAATTTCAGGATCGGTTCATAAATAGCCGAGATACGTTGAAAAATGTCGAATTTTTGGCTATCTTGTCTCTAAATCAAGATTCCTCAATTTTTCTGCTGGTCTGACCCGAATGTCTGCGATTCCGAAGAACGCGCATTGCACTTCCACGTCTCATCCGTAACTTGGTCAGAACGGTCAGAACCGACAAGAATCGAGGGTATCTCGGCCAAATACTAACTTTTTTCTGAATTTTCGGTGCGGGGCAGTTGAGTGTCTGGAGCCCTGACGAACCCACCCAAGAATTTCAGGATCGGTTCATAAATAGCCGAGATACGTTGAAAAATGTCAAATTTTTGGCTATCTTGTCTCTAAATCAAGATTCCTCAATTTTTCTGTGGTCTGACCCGAATGTCTGCGATTCCGAAGAACGCGCATTGCACTTCCACGTCTCATCCGTAACTTGGTCAGAACGGTCAGAACCGACAAGAATCGAGGGTATCTCGGCCAAATACTAACTTTTTTCTAAATTTTCGGTGCGGGGCAGCTGAGTGTCTGGAGCCCTGACGAACCCACCCAAGAATTTCAGGATCGGTTCATAAATAGCCGAGATTCGTTGAAAAATGTCGAATTTCTGGCTATCTTGTCTCTAAATCAAGATTCCTCAATTTCTCTGCTGGTCTGACCCGAATGTCTGCGATTCCGAAGAACGCGCATTGCACTTCCACGTCTCATCCGTAACTTGGTCAGAACGGTCAGAACCGACAAGAATCGAGGGTATCTCGGCCAAATACTAACTTTTTTCTGAATTTTCGGTGCGGGGCAGCTGAGTGTCTGGAGCCCTGACGAACCCACCCAAGAATTTCAGGATCGGTTCATAAATAGCCGAGATACGTTGAAAAATGTCGAATTTTTGGCTATCTTGTCTCTAAATCAAGATTCCTCAATTTTTCTGCTGGTCTGACCCGAATGTCTGCGATTCCGAAGAACGCGCATTGCACTTCCACGTCTCATCCGTAACTTGGTCAGAACGGTCAGAACCGACAAGAATCGAGGGTATCTCGGCCAAATACTAACTTTTTTCTGAATTTTCGGTGCGGGGCAGCTGAGTGTCTGGAGCCGTGACGAACCCACCCAAGAATTTCAGGATCGGTTCATAAATAGCCGAGATTCGTTGAAAAATGTCGAATTTCTGGCTATCTTGTCTCTAAATCAAGATTCCTCAATTTCTCTGCTGGTCTGACCCGAATGTCTGCGATTCCGAAGAACGCGCATTGCACTTCCACGTCTCATCCGTAACTTGGTCAGAACGGTCAGAACCGACAAGAATCGAGGGTATCTCGGCCAAATACTAACTTTTTTCTGAATTTTCGGTGCGGGGCAGCTGAGTGTCTGGAGCCCTGACGAACCCACCCAAGAATTTCAGGATCGGTTCATAAATAGCCGAGATACGTTGAAAAATGTCGAATTTTTGGCTATCTTGTCTCTAAATCAAGATTCCTCAATTTTTCTGCTGGTCTGACCCGAATGTCTGCGATTCCGAAGAACGCGCATTGCACTTCCACGTCTCATCCGTAACTTGGTCAGAACGGTCAGAACCGACAAGAATCGAGGGTATCTCGGCCAAATACTAACTTTTTTCTGAATTTTCGGTGCGGGGCAGTTGAGTGTCTGGAGCCCTGACGAACCCACCCAAGAATTTCAGGATCGGTTCATAAATAGCCGAGATACGTTGAAAAATGTCAAATTTTTGGCTATCTTGTCTCTAAATCAAGATTCCTCAATTTTTCTGTGGTCTGACCCGAATGTCTGCGATTCCGAAGAACGCGCATTGCACTTCCACGTCTCATCCGTAACTTGGTCAGAACGGTCAGAACCGACAAGAATCGAGGGTATCTCGGCCAAATACTAACTTTTTTCTAAATTTTCGGTGCGGGGCAGCTGAGTGTCTGGAGCCCTGACGAACCCACCCAAGAATTTCAGGATCGGTTCATAAATAGCCGAGATTCGTTGAAAAATGTCGAATTTCTGGCTATCTTGTCTCTAAATCAAGATTCCTCAATTTCTCTGCTGGTCTGACCCGAATGTCTGCGATTCCGAAGAACGCGCATTGCACTTCCACGTCTCATCCGTAACTTGGTCAGAACGGTCAGAACCGACAAGAATCGAGAGTATCTCGGCCAAATACTAACTTTTTTCTGAATTTTCGGTGCGGGGCAGCTGAGTGTCTGGAGCCCTGACGAACCCACCCAAGAATTTCAGGATCGGTTCATAAATAGCCGAGATACGTTGAAAAATGTCGAATTTTTGGCTATCTTGTCTCTAAATCAAGATTCCTCAATTTTTCTGCTGGTCTGACCCGAATGTCTGCGATTCCGAAGAACGCGCATTGCACTTCCACGTCTCATCCGTAACTTGGTCAGAACGGTCAGAACCGACAAGAATCGAGGGTATCTCGGCCAAATACTAACTTTTTTCTGAATTTTCGGTGCGGGGCAGCTGAGTGTCTGGAGCCCTGACGAACCCACCCAAGAATTTCAGGATCGGTTCATAAATAGCCGAGATTCGTTGAAAAATGTCGAATTTCTGGCTATCTTGTCTCTAAATCAAGATTCCTCAATTTCTCTGCTGGTCTGACCCGAATGTCTGCGATTCCGAAGAACGCGCATTGCACTTCCACGTCTCATCCGTAACTTGGTCAGAACGGTCAGAACCGACAAGAATCGAGGGTATCTCGGCCAAATACTAACTTTTTTCTGAATTTTCGGTGCGGGGCAGCTGAGTGTCTGGAGCCCTGACGAACCCACCCAAGAATTTCAGGATCGGTTCATAAATAGCCGAGATACGTTGAAAAATGTCGAATTTTTGGCTATCTTGTCTCTAAATCAAGATTCCTCAATTTTTCTGCTGGTCTGACCCGAATGTCTGCGATTCCGAAGAACGCGCATTGCACTTCCACGTCTCATCCGTAACTTGGTCAGAACGGTCAGAACCGACAAGAATCGAGGGTATCTCGGCCAAATACTAACTTTTTTCTGAATTTTCGGTGCGGGGCAGCTGAGTGTCTGGAGCCCTGACGAACCCACCCAAGAATTTCAGGATCGGTTCATAAATAGCCGAGATTCGTTGAAAAATGTCGAATTTCTGGCTATCTTGTCTCTGAATCAAGATTCCTCAATTTCTCTGCTGGTCTGACCCGAATGTCTGCGATTCCGAAGAACGCGCATTGCACTTCCACGTCTCATCCGTAACTTGGTCAGAACGGTCAGAACCGACAAGAATCGAGGGTATCTCGGCCAAATACTAACTTTTTTCTAAATTTTCGGTGCGGGGCAGCTGAGTGTCTGGAGCCCTGACGAACCCACCCAAGAATTTCAGGATCGGTTCATAAATAGCCGAGATTCGTTGAAAAATGTCGAATTTCTGGCTATCTTGTCTCTAAATCAAGATTCCTCAATTTCTCTGCTGGTCTGACCCGAATGTCTGCGATTCCGAAGAACGCGCATTGCACTTCCACGTCTCATCCGTAACTTGGTCAGAACGGTCAGAACCGACAAGAATCGAGGGTATCTCGGCCAAATACTAACTTTTTTCTGAATTTTCGGTGCGGGGCAGCTGAGTGTCTGGAGCCCTGACGAACCCACCCAAGAATTTCAGGATCGGTTCATAAATAGCCGAGATACGTTGAAAAATGTCGAATTTTTGGCTATCTTGTCTCTAAATCAAGATTCCTCAATTTTTCTGCTGGTCTGACCCGAATGTCTGCGATTCCGAAGAACGCGCATTGCACTTCCACGTCTCATCCGTAACTTGGTCAGAACGGTCAGAACCGACAAGAATCGAGGGTATCTCGGCCAAATACTAACTTTTTTCTGAATTTTCGGTGCGGGGCAGCTGAGTGTCTGGAGCCCTGACGAACCCACCCAAGAATTTCAGGATCGGTTCATAAATAGCCGAGATTCGTTGAAAAATGTCGAATTTCTGGCTATCTTGTCTCTAAATCAAGATTCCTCAATTTCTCTGCTGGTCTGACCCGAATGTCTGCGATTCCGAAGAACGCGCATTGCACTTCCACGTCTCATCCGTAACTTGGTCAGAACGGTCAGAACCGACGAGAATCGAGGGTATCTCGGCCAAATACTAACTTTTTTCTAAATTTTCGGTGCGGGGCAGCTGAGTGTCTGGAGCCCTGACGAACCCACCCAAGAATTTTAGGATCGGTTCATAAATAGCCGAGATTCGTTGAAAAATGTCGAATTTCTGGCTATCTTGTCTCTAAATCAAGATTCCTCAATTTCTCTGCTGGTCTGACCCGAATGTCTGCGATTCCGAAGAACGCGCATTGCACTTCCACGTCTCATCCGTAACTTGGTCAGAACGGTCAGAACCGACAAGAATCGAGGGTATCTCGGCCAAATACTAACTTTTTTCTGAATTTTCGGTGCGGGGCAGCTGAGTGTCTGGAGCCCTGACGAACCCACCCAAGAATTTCAGGATCGGTTCATAAATAGCCGAGATACGTTGAAAAATGTCGAATTTTTGGCTATCTTGTCTCTAAATCAAGATTCCTCAATTTTTCTGCTGGTCTGACCCGAATGTCTGCGATTCCGAAGAACGCGCATTGCACTTCCACGTCTCATCCGTAACTTGGTCAGAACGGTCAGAACCGACAAGAATCGAGGGTATCTCGGCCAAATACTAACTTTTTTCTGAATTTTCGGTGCGGGGCAGTTGAGTGTCTGGAGCCCTGACGAACCCACCCAAGAATTTCAGGATCGGTTCATAAATAGCCGAGATACGTTGAAAAATGTCAAATTTTTGGCTATCTTGTCTCTAAATCAAGATTCCTCAATTTTTCTGTGGTCTGACCCGAATGTCTGCGATTCCGAAGAACGCGCATTGCACTTCCACGTCTCATCCGTAACTTGGTCAGAACGGTCAGAACCGACAAGAATCGAGGGTATCTCGGCCAAATACTAACTTTTTTCTGAATTTTCGGTGCGGGGCAGCTGAGTGTCTGGAGCCCTGACGAACCCACCCAAGAATTTCAGGATCGGTTCATAAATAGCCGAGATTCGTTGAAAAATGTCGAATTTCTGGCTATCTTGTCTCTAAATCAAGATTCCTCAATTTCTCTGCTGGTCTGACCCGAATGTCTGCGATTCCGAAGAACGCGCATTGCACTTCCACGTCTCATCCGTAACTTGGTCAGAACGGTCAGAACCGACGAGAATCGAGGGTATCTCGGCCAAATACTAACTTTTTTCTAAATTTTCGGTGCGGGGCAGCTGAGTGTCTGGAGCCCTGACGAACCCACCCAAGAATTTTAGGATCGGTTCATAAATAGCCGAGATTCGTTGAAAAATGTCGAATTTCTGGCTATCTTGTCTCTAAATCAAGATTCCTCAATTTCTCTGCTGGTCTGACCCGAATGTCTGCGATTCCGAAGAACGCGCATTGCACTTCCACGTCTCATCCGTAACTTGGTCAGAACGGTCAGAACCGACAAGAATCGAGGGTATCTCGGCCAAATACTAACTTTTTTCTGAATTTTCGGTGCGGGGCAGCTGAGTGTCTGGAGCCCTGACGAACCCACCCAAGAATTTCAGGATCGGTTCATAAATAGCCGAGATACGTTGAAAAATGTCGAATTTTTGGCTATCTTGTCTCTAAATCAAGATTCCTCAATTTTTCTGCTGGTCTGACCCGAATGTCTGCGATTCCGAAGAACGCGCATTGCACTTCCACGTCTCATCCGTAACTTGGTCAGAACGGTCAGAACCGACAAGAATCGAGGGTATCTCGGCCAAATACTAACTTTTTTCTGAATTTTCGGTGCGGGGCAGTTGAGTGTCTGGAGCCCTGACGAACCCACCCAAGAATTTCAGGATCGGTTCATAAATAGCCGAGATACGTTGAAAAATGTCAAATTTTTGGCTATCTTGTCTCTAAATCAAGATTCCTCAATTTTTCTGTGGTCTGACCCGAATGTCTGCGATTCCGAAGAACGCGCATTGCACTTCCACGTCTCATCCGTAACTTGGTCAGAACGGTCAGAACCGACAAGAATCGAGGGTATCTCGGCCAAATACTAACTTTTTTCTAAATTTTCGGTGCGGGGCAGCTGAGTGTCTGGAGCCCTGACGAACCCACCCAAGAATTTCAGGATCGGTTCATAAATAGCCGAGATTCGTTGAAAAATGTCGAATTTCTGGCTATCTTGTCTCTAAATCAAGATTCCTCAATTTCTCTGCTGGTCTGACCCGAATGTCTGCGATTCCGAAGAACGCGCATTGCACTTCCACGTCTCATCCGTAACTTGGTCAGAACGGTCAGAACCGACAAGAATCGAGAGTATCTCGGCCAAATACTAACTTTTTTCTGAATTTTCGGTGCGGGGCAGCTGAGTGTCTGGAGCCCTGACGAACCCACCCAAGAATTTCAGGATCGGTTCATAAATAGCCGAGATACGTTGAAAAATGTCGAATTTTTGGCTATCTTGTCTCTAAATCAAGATTCCTCAATTTTTCTGCTGGTCTGACCCGAATGTCTGCGATTCCGAAGAACGCGCATTGCACTTCCACGTCTCATCCGTAACTTGGTCAGAACGGTCAGAACCGACAAGAATCGAGGGTATCTCGGCCAAATACTAACTTTTTTCTGAATTTTCGGTGCGGGGCAGCTGAGTGTCTGGAGCCCTGACGAACCCACCCAAGAATTTCAGGATCGGTTCATAAATAGCCGAGATTCGTTGAAAAATGTCGAATTTCTGGCTATCTTGTCTCTAAATCAAGATTCCTCAATTTCTCTGCTGGTCTGACCCGAATGTCTGCGATTCCGAAGAACGCGCATTGCACTTCCACGTCTCATCCGTAACTTGGTCAGAACGGTCAGAACCGACAAGAATCGAGGGTATCTCGGCCAAATACTAACTTTTTTCTGAATTTTCGGTGCGGGGCAGCTGAGTGTCTGGAGCCCTGACGAACCCACCCAAGAATTTCAGGATCGGTTCATAAATAGCCGAGATACGTTGAAAAATGTCGAATTTTTGGCTATCTTGTCTCTAAATCAAGATTCCTCAATTTTTCTGCTGGTCTGACCCGAATGTCTGCGATTCCGAAGAACGCGCATTGCACTTCCACGTCTCATCCGTAACTTGGTCAGAACGGTCAGAACCGACAAGAATCGAGGGTATCTCGGCCAAATACTAACTTTTTTCTGAATTTTCGGTGCGGGGCAGCTGAGTGTCTGGAGCCCTGACGAACCCACCCAAGAATTTCAGGATCGGTTCATAAATAGCCGAGATTCGTTGAAAAATGTCGAATTTCTGGCTATCTTGTCTCTGAATCAAGATTCCTCAATTTCTCTGCTGGTCTGACCCGAATGTCTGCGATTCCGAAGAACGCGCATTGCACTTCCACGTCTCATCCGTAACTTGGTCAGAACGGTCAGAACCGACAAGAATCGAGGGTATCTCGGCCAAATACTAACTTTTTTCTAAATTTTCGGTGCGGGGCAGCTGAGTGTCTGGAGCCCTGACGAACCCACCCAAGAATTTCAGGATCGGTTCATAAATAGCCGAGATTCGTTGAAAAATGTCGAATTTCTGGCTATCTTGTCTCTAAATCAAGATTCCTCAATTTCTCTGCTGGTCTGACCCGAATGTCTGCGATTCCGAAGAACGCGCATTGCACTTCCACGTCTCATCCGTAACTTGGTCAGAACGGTCAGAACCGACAAGAATCGAGGGTATCTCGGCCAAATACTAACTTTTTTCTGAATTTTCGGTGCGGGGCAGCTGAGTGTCTGGAGCCCTGACGAACCCACCCAAGAATTTCAGGATCGGTTCATAAATAGCCGAGATACGTTGAAAAATGTCGAATTTTTGGCTATCTTGTCTCTAAATCAAGATTCCTCAATTTTTCTGCTGGTCTGACCCGAATGTCTGCGATTCCGAAGAACGCGCATTGCACTTCCACGTCTCATCCGTAACTTGGTCAGAACGGTCAGAACCGACAAGAATCGAGGGTATCTCGGCCAAATACTAACTTTTTTCTGAATTTTCGGTGCGGGGCAGCTGAGTGTCTGGAGCCCTGACGAACCCACCCAAGAATTTCAGGATCGGTTCATAAATAGCCGAGATTCGTTGAAAAATGTCGAATTTCTGGCTATCTTGTCTCTAAATCAAGATTCCTCAATTTCTCTGCTGGTCTGACCCGAATGTCTGCGATTCCGAAGAACGCGCATTGCACTTCCACGTCTCATCCGTAACTTGGTCAGAACGGTCAGAACCGACGAGAATCGAGGGTATCTCGGCCAAATACTAACTTTTTTCTAAATTTTCGGTGCGGGGCAGCTGAGTGTCTGGAGCCCTGACGAACCCACCCAAGAATTTTAGGATCGGTTCATAAATAGCCGAGATTCGTTGAAAAATGTCGAATTTCTGGCTATCTTGTCTCTAAATCAAGATTCCTCAATTTCTCTGCTGGTCTGACCCGAATGTCTGCGATTCCGAAGAACGCGCATTGCACTTCCACGTCTCATCCGTAACTTGGTCAGAACGGTCAGAACCGACAAGAATCGAGGGTATCTCGGCCAAATACTAACTTTTTTCTGAATTTTCGGTGCGGGGCAGCTGAGTGTCTGGAGCCCTGACGAACCCACCCAAGAATTTCAGGATCGGTTCATAAATAGCCGAGATACGTTGAAAAATGTCGAATTTTTGGCTATCTTGTCTCTAAATCAAGATTCCTCAATTTTTCTGCTGGTCTGACCCGAATGTCTGCGATTCCGAAGAACGCGCATTGCACTTCCACGTCTCATCCGTAACTTGGTCAGAACGGTCAGAACCGACAAGAATCGAGGGTATCTCGGCCAAATACTAACTTTTTTCTGAATTTTCGGTGCGGGGCAGTTGAGTGTCTGGAGCCCTGACGAACCCACCCAAGAATTTCAGGATCGGTTCATAAATAGCCGAGATACGTTGAAAAATGTCAAATTTTTGGCTATCTTGTCTCTAAATCAAGATTCCTCAATTTTTCTGTGGTCTGACCCGAATGTCTGCGATTCCGAAGAACGCGCATTGCACTTCCACGTCTCATCCGTAACTTGGTCAGAACGGTCAGAACCGACAAGAATCGAGGGTATCTCGGCCAAATACTAACTTTTTTCTGAATTTTCGGTGCGGGGCAGCTGAGTGTCTGGAGCCCTGACGAACCCACCCAAGAATTTCAGGATCGGTTCATAAATAGCCGAGATTCGTTGAAAAATGTCGAATTTCTGGCTATCTTGTCTCTAAATCAAGATTCCTCAATTTCTCTGCTGGTCTGACCCGAATGTCTGCGATTCCGAAGAACGCGCATTGCACTTCCACGTCTCATCCGTAACTTGGTCAGAACGGTCAGAACCGACGAGAATCGAGGGTATCTCGGCCAAATACTAACTTTTTTCTAAATTTTCGGTGCGGGGCAGCTGAGTGTCTGGAGCCCTGACGAACCCACCCAAGAATTTTAGGATCGGTTCATAAATAGCCGAGATTCGTTGAAAAATGTCGAATTTCTGGCTATCTTGTCTCTAAATCAAGATTCCTCAATTTCTCTGCTGGTCTGACCCGAATGTCTGCGATTCCGAAGAACGCGCATTGCACTTCCACGTCTCATCCGTAACTTGGTCAGAACGGTCAGAACCGACAAGAATCGAGGGTATCTCGGCCAAATACTAACTTTTTTCTGAATTTTCGGTGCGGGGCAGCTGAGTGTCTGGAGCCCTGACGAACCCACCCAAGAATTTCAGGATCGGTTCATAAATAGCCGAGATACGTTGAAAAATGTCGAATTTTTGGCTATCTTGTCTCTAAATCAAGATTCCTCAATTTTTCTGCTGGTCTGACCCGAATGTCTGCGATTCCGAAGAACGCGCATTGCACTTCCACGTCTCATCCGTAACTTGGTCAGAACGGTCAGAACCGACAAGAATCGAGGGTATCTCGGCCAAATACTAACTTTTTTCTGAATTTTCGGTGCGGGGCAGTTGAGTGTCTGGAGCCCTGACGAACCCACCCAAGAATTTCAGGATCGGTTCATAAATAGCCGAGATACGTTGAAAAATGTCAAATTTTTGGCTATCTTGTCTCTAAATCAAGATTCCTCAATTTTTCTGTGGTCTGACCCGAATGTCTGCGATTCCGAAGAACGCGCATTGCACTTCCACGTCTCATCCGTAACTTGGTCAGAACGGTCAGAACCGACAAGAATCGAGGGTATCTCGGCCAAATACTAACTTTTTTCTAAATTTTCGGTGCGGGGCAGCTGAGTGTCTGGAGCCCTGACGAACCCACCCAAGAATTTCAGGATCGGTTCATAAATAGCCGAGATTCGTTGAAAAATGTCGAATTTCTGGCTATCTTGTCTCTAAATCAAGATTCCTCAATTTCTCTGCTGGTCTGACCCGAATGTCTGCGATTCCGAAGAACGCGCATTGCACTTCCACGTCTCATCCGTAACTTGGTCAGAACGGTCAGAACCGACAAGAATCGAGAGTATCTCGGCCAAATACTAACTTTTTTCTGAATTTTCGGTGCGGGGCAGCTGAGTGTCTGGAGCCCTGACGAACCCACCCAAGAATTTCAGGATCGGTTCATAAATAGCCGAGATACGTTGAAAAATGTCGAATTTTTGGCTATCTTGTCTCTAAATCAAGATTCCTCAATTTTTCTGCTGGTCTGACCCGAATGTCTGCGATTCCGAAGAACGCGCATTGCACTTCCACGTCTCATCCGTAACTTGGTCAGAACGGTCAGAACCGACAAGAATCGAGGGTATCTCGGCCAAATACTAACTTTTTTCTGAATTTTCGGTGCGGGGCAGCTGAGTGTCTGGAGCCCTGACGAACCCACCCAAGAATTTCAGGATCGGTTCATAAATAGCCGAGATTCGTTGAAAAATGTCGAATTTCTGGCTATCTTGTCTCTAAATCAAGATTCCTCAATTTCTCTGCTGGTCTGACCCGAATGTCTGCGATTCCGAAGAACGCGCATTGCACTTCCACGTCTCATCCGTAACTTGGTCAGAACGGTCAGAACCGACAAGAATCGAGGGTATCTCGGCCAAATACTAACTTTTTTCTGAATTTTCGGTGCGGGGCAGCTGAGTGTCTGGAGCCCTGACGAACCCACCCAAGAATTTCAGGATCGGTTCATAAATAGCCGAGATACGTTGAAAAATGTCGAATTTTTGGCTATCTTGTCTCTAAATCAAGATTCCTCAATTTTTCTGCTGGTCTGACCCGAATGTCTGCGATTCCGAAGAACGCGCATTGCACTTCCACGTCTCATCCGTAACTTGGTCAGAACGGTCAGAACCGACAAGAATCGAGGGTATCTCGGCCAAATACTAACTTTTTTCTGAATTTTCGGTGCGGGGCAGCTGAGTGTCTGGAGCCCTGACGAACCCACCCAAGAATTTCAGGATCGGTTCATAAATAGCCGAGATTCGTTGAAAAATGTCGAATTTCTGGCTATCTTGTCTCTGAATCAAGATTCCTCAATTTCTCTGCTGGTCTGACCCGAATGTCTGCGATTCCGAAGAACGCGCATTGCACTTCCACGTCTCATCCGTAACTTGGTCAGAACGGTCAGAACCGACAAGAATCGAGGGTATCTCGGCCAAATACTAACTTTTTTCTAAATTTTCGGTGCGGGGCAGCTGAGTGTCTGGAGCCCTGACGAACCCACCCAAGAATTTCAGGATCGGTTCATAAATAGCCGAGATTCGTTGAAAAATGTCGAATTTCTGGCTATCTTGTCTCTAAATCAAGATTCCTCAATTTCTCTGCTGGTCTGACCCGAATGTCTGCGATTCCGAAGAACGCGCATTGCACTTCCACGTCTCATCCGTAACTTGGTCAGAACGGTCAGAACCGACAAGAATCGAGGGTATCTCGGCCAAATACTAACTTTTTTCTGAATTTTCGGTGCGGGGCAGCTGAGTGTCTGGAGCCCTGACGAACCCACCCAAGAATTTCAGGATCGGTTCATAAATAGCCGAGATACGTTGAAAAATGTCGAATTTTTGGCTATCTTGTCTCTAAATCAAGATTCCTCAATTTTTCTGCTGGTCTGACCCGAATGTCTGCGATTCCGAAGAACGCGCATTGCACTTCCACGTCTCATCCGTAACTTGGTCAGAACGGTCAGAACCGACAAGAATCGAGGGTATCTCGGCCAAATACTAACTTTTTTCTGAATTTTCGGTGCGGGGCAGCTGAGTGTCTGGAGCCCTGACGAACCCACCCAAGAATTTCAGGATCGGTTCATAAATAGCCGAGATTCGTTGAAAAATGTCGAATTTCTGGCTATCTTGTCTCTAAATCAAGATTCCTCAATTTCTCTGCTGGTCTGACCCGAATGTCTGCGATTCCGAAGAACGCGCATTGCACTTCCACGTCTCATCCGTAACTTGGTCAGAACGGTCAGAACCGACGAGAATCGAGGGTATCTCGGCCAAATACTAACTTTTTTCTAAATTTTCGGTGCGGGGCAGCTGAGTGTCTGGAGCCCTGACGAACCCACCCAAGAATTTTAGGATCGGTTCATAAATAGCCGAGATTCGTTGAAAAATGTCGAATTTCTGGCTATCTTGTCTCTAAATCAAGATTCCTCAATTTCTCTGCTGGTCTGACCCGAATGTCTGCGATTCCGAAGAACGCGCATTGCACTTCCACGTCTCATCCGTAACTTGGTCAGAACGGTCAGAACCGACAAGAATCGAGGGTATCTCGGCCAAATACTAACTTTTTTCTGAATTTTCGGTGCGGGGCAGCTGAGTGTCTGGAGCCCTGACGAACCCACCCAAGAATTTCAGGATCGGTTCATAAATAGCCGAGATACGTTGAAAAATGTCGAATTTTTGGCTATCTTGTCTCTAAATCAAGATTCCTCAATTTTTCTGCTGGTCTGACCCGAATGTCTGCGATTCCGAAGAACGCGCATTGCACTTCCACGTCTCATCCGTAACTTGGTCAGAACGGTCAGAACCGACAAGAATCGAGGGTATCTCGGCCAAATACTAACTTTTTTCTGAATTTTCGGTGCGGGGCAGTTGAGTGTCTGGAGCCCTGACGAACCCACCCAAGAATTTCAGGATCGGTTCATAAATAGCCGAGATACGTTGAAAAATGTCAAATTTTTGGCTATCTTGTCTCTAAATCAAGATTCCTCAATTTTTCTGTGGTCTGACCCGAATGTCTGCGATTCCGAAGAACGCGCATTGCACTTCCACGTCTCATCCGTAACTTGGTCAGAACGGTCAGAACCGACAAGAATCGAGGGTATCTCGGCCAAATACTAACTTTTTTCTAAATTTTCGGTGCGGGGCAGCTGAGTGTCTGGAGCCCTGACGAACCCACCCAAGAATTTCAGGATCGGTTCATAAATAGCCGAGATTCGTTGAAAAATGTCGAATTTCTGGCTATCTTGTCTCTGAATCAAGATTCCTCAATTTCTCTGCTGGTCTGACCCGAATGTCTGCGATTCCGAAGAACGCGCATTGCACTTCCACGTCTCATCCGTAACTCGGTCAGAACGGTCAGAACCGACAAGAATCGGGGGTATCTCGGCCAAATACTAACTTTTTTCTGAATTTTCGGTGCGGGGCAGCTGAGTGTCTGGAGCCCTGACGAACCCACCCAAGAATTTCAGGATCGGTTCATAAATAGCCGAGATTCGTTGAAAAATGTCGAATTTCTGGCTATCTTGTCTCTAAATCAAGATTCCTCAATTTCTCTGCTGGTCTGACCCGAATGTCTGCGATTCCGAAGAACGCGCATTGCAATTCGACGTCTCATCCGTAACTTGGTCAGAACGGTCAGAACCGACGAGAATCGAGGGTATCTCGGCCAAATACTAACTTTTTTCTGAATTTTCGGTGCGGGGCAGCTGAGTGTCTGGAGCCCTGACGAACCCACCCAAGAATTTCAGGATCGGTTCATAAATAGCCAAGATTCGTTGAAAAATGTCGAATTTCTGGCTATCTTGTCTCTAAATCAAGATTCCTCAATTTTACTGCCGGTCTGACCCGAATGTCTGCGAATCCGACAAACGCGCATTGCATATTGAGGTCTCATCCGCAACTTGGTAAGAACGGTCAGAACCGACAAGAATCGAGGGTTTCTAGGCCAAATACGAACTTTTTTCTGAATTTTTGATGCGGGGCAGCTGAGTGTCTGGAGCCCTGTCGAACCCACCGAAGACTTTCAGGATCGGTTCATAAATAGCCGAGATTCGTTGAAAAATGTCGAATTTCTGGCTATCTTGTCTCTAAATCAAGATTCCTCAATTTCTCTGCTGGTCTGACCCGAATGTCTGCGATTCCGAAGAACGCGCATTGCAATTCGACGTCTCATCCGTAACTTGGTCAGAACGGTCAGAACCGACGAGAATCGAGGGTATCTCGGCCAAATACTAACTTTTTCCTGAATTTTCGGTGCGGGGCAGCTGAGTGTCTGGAGCCCTGACGAACCCACCCAAGAATTTCAGGATCGGTTCATAAATAGCCGAGATTCGTTGAAAAATGTCGAATTTCTGGCTATCTTGTCTCTAAATCAAGATTCCTCAATTTCTCTGCTGGTCTGACCCGAATGTCTGCGATTCCGAAGAACACGCATTGCAATTCGACGTCTCATCCGTAACTTGGTCAGAACGGTCAGAACCGACGAGAATCGAGGGTATCTCGGCCAAATACTAACTTTTTTCTGAATTTTCGGTGCGGGGCAGCTGAGTGTCTGGAGCCCTGACGAACCCACCCAAGAATTTCAGGATCGGTTCATAAATAGCCGAGATACGTTGAAAAATGTCGAATTTTTGGCTATCTTGTCTCTAAATCAAGATTCCTTAATTTTTCTGCTGGTCTGACCCGAATGTCTGCGATTCCGAAGAACGCGCATTGCACTTCCACGTCTCATCCGTAACTTGGTCAGAACGGTCAGAACCGACAAGAATCGAGGGTATCTCGGCCAAATACTAACTTTTTTCTGAATTTTCGGTGCGGGGCAGTTGAGTGTCTGGAGCCCTGACGAACCCACCCAAGAATTTCAGGATCGGTTCATAAATAGCCGAGATACGTTGAAAAATGTCAAATTTTTGGCTATCTTGTCTCTAAATCAAGATTCCTCAATTTTTCTGTGGTCTGACCCGAATGTCTGCGATTCCGAAGAACGCGCATTGCACTTCCACGTCTCATCCGTAACTTGGTCAGAACGGTCAGAACCGACAAGAATCGAGGGTATCTCGGCCAAATACTAACTTTTTTCTAAATTTTCGGTGCGGGGCAGCTGAGTGTCTGGAGCCCTGACGAACCCACCCAAGAATTTCAGGATCGGTTCATAAATAGCCGAGATTCGTTGAAAAATGTCGAATTTCTGGCTATCTTGTCTCTGAATCAAGATTCCTCAATTTCTCTGCTGGTCTGACCCGAATGTCTGCGATTCCGAAGAACGCGCATTGCACTTCCACGTCTCATCCGTAACTCGGTCAGAACGGTCAGAACCGACAAGAATCGGGGGTATCTCGGCCAAATACTAACTTTTTTCTGAATTTTCGGTGCGGGGCAGCTGAGTGTCTGGAGCCCTGACGAACCCACCCAAGAATTTCAGGATCGGTTCATAAATAGCCGAGATTCGTTGAAAAATGTCGAATTTCTGGCTATCTTGTCTCTAAATCAAGATTCCTCAATTTCTCTGCTGGTCTGACCCGAATGTCTGCGATTCCGAAGAACGCGCATTGCAATTCGACGTCTCATCCGTAACTTGGTCAGAACGGTCAGAACCGACGAGAATCGAGGGTATCTCGGCCAAATACTAACTTTTTTCTGAATTTTCGGTGCGGGGCAGCTGAGTGTCTGGAGCCCTGACGAACCCACCCAAGAATTTCAGGATCGGTTCATAAATAGCCAAGATTCGTTGAAAAATGTCGAATTTCTGGCTATCTTGTCTCTAAATCAAGATTCCTCAATTTTACTGCCGGTCTGACCCGAATGTCTGCGAATCCGACAAACGCGCATTGCATATTGAGGTCTCATCCGCAACTTGGTAAGAACGGTCAGAACCGACAAGAATCGAGGGTTTCTAGGCCAAATACGAACTTTTTTCTGAATTTTTGATGCGGGGCAGCTGAGTGTCTGGAGCCCTGTCGAACCCACCGAAGACTTTCAGGATCGGTTCATAAATAGCCGAGATTCGTTGAAAAATGTCGAATTTCTGGCTATCTTGTCTCTAAATCAAGATTCCTCAATTTCTCTGCTGGTCTGACCCGAATGTCTGCGATTCCGAAGAACGCGCATTGCAATTCGACGTCTCATCCGTAACTTGGTCAGAACGGTCAGAACCGACGAGAATCGAGGGTATCTCGGCCAAATACTAACTTTTTCCTGAATTTTCGGTGCGGGGCAGCTGAGTGTCTGGAGCCCTGACGAACCCACCCAAGAATTTCAGGATCGGTTCATAAATAGCCGAGATTCGTTGAAAAATGTCGAATTTCTGGCTATCTTGTCTCTAAATCAAGATTCCTCAATTTCTCTGCTGGTCTGACCCGAATGTCTGCGATTCCGAAGAACACGCATTGCAATTCGACGTCTCATCCGTAACTTGGTCAGAACGGTCAGAACCGACGAGAATCGAGGGTATCTCGGCCAAATACTAACTTTTTTCTGAATTTTCGGTGCGGGGCAGCTGAGTGTCTGGAGCCCTGACGAACCCACCCAAGAATTTCAGGATCGGTTCATAACTGGCCGAGATACGTTGAAAAATGTCGAATTTTTGGCTATCTTGTCTCTAAATCAAGATTCCTCAATTTTTCTGCTGGTCTGACCCGAATGTCTGCGATTCCGAAGAACGCGCATTGCACTTCCACGTCTCATCCGTAACTTGGTCAGAACGGTCAGAACCGACAAGAATCGAGGGTATCTCGGCCAAATACTAACTTTTTTCTGAATTTTCGGTGCGGGGCAGCTGAGTGTCTGGAGCCCTGACGAACCCACCCAAGAATTTCAGGATCGGTTCATAAATAGCCAAGATTCGTTGAAAAATGTCGAATTTCTGGCTATCTTGTCTCTAAATCAAGATTCCTCAATTTTACTGCCGGTCTGACCCGAATGTCTGCGAATCCGACAAACGCGCATTGCATATTGAGGTCTCATCCGCAACTTGGTAAGAACGGTCAGAACCGACAAGAATCGAGGGTTTCTAGGCCAAATACGAACTTTTTTCTGAATTTTTGATGCGGGGCAGCTGAGTGTCTGGAGCCCTGTCGAACCCACCGAAGACTTTCAGGATCGGTTCATAAATAGCCGAGATTCGTTGAAAAATGTCGAATTTCTGGCTATCTTGTCTCTAAATCAAGATTCCTCAATTTCTCTGCTGGTCTGACCCGAATGTCTGCGATTCCGAAGAACGCGCATTGCACTTCCACGTCTCATCCGTAACTTGGTCAGAACGGTCAGAACCGACAAGAATCGAGGGTATCTCGGCCAAATACTAACTTTTTTCTGAATTTTCGGTGCGGGGCAGCTGAGTGTCTGGAGCCCTGACGAACCCACCCAAGAATTTCAGGATCGGTTCATAAATAGCCGAGATACGTTGAAAAATGTCGAATTTTTGGCTATCTTGTCTCTAAATCAAGATTCCTCAATTTTTCTGCTGGTCTGACCCGAATGTCTGCGATTCCGAAGAACGCGCATTGCACTTCCACGTCTCATCCGTAACTTGGTCAGAACGGTCAGAACCGACAAGAATCGAGGGTATCTCGGCCAAATACTAACTTTTTTCTGAATTTTCGGTGCGGGGCAGCTGAGTGTCTGGAGCCCTGACGAACCCACCCAAGAATTTCAGGATCGGTTCATAAATAGCCGAGATTCGTTGAAAAATGTCGAATTTCTGGCTATCTTGTCTCTGAATCAAGATTCCTCAATTTCTCTGCTGGTCTGACCCGAATGTCTGCGATTCCGAAGAACGCGCATTGCACTTCCACGTCTCATCCGTAACTTGGTCAGAACGGTCAGAACCGACAAGAATCGAGGGTATCTCGGCCAAATACTAACTTTTTTCTAAATTTTCGGTGCGGGGCAGCTGAGTGTCTGGAGCCCTGACGAACCCACCCAAGAATTTCAGGATCGGTTCATAAATAGCCGAGATTCGTTGAAAAATGTCGAATTTCTGGCTATCTTGTCTCTAAATCAAGATTCCTCAATTTCTCTGCTGGTCTGACCCGAATGTCTGCGATTCCGAAGAACGCGCATTGCACTTCCACGTCTCATCCGTAACTTGGTCAGAACGGTCAGAACCGACAAGAATCGAGGGTATCTCGGCCAAATACTAACTTTTTTCTGAATTTTCGGTGCGGGGCAGCTGAGTGTCTGGAGCCCTGACGAACCCACCCAAGAATTTCAGGATCGGTTCATAAATAGCCGAGATACGTTGAAAAATGTCGAATTTTTGGCTATCTTGTCTCTAAATCAAGATTCCTCAATTTTTCTGCTGGTCTGACCCGAATGTCTGCGATTCCGAAGAACGCGCATTGCACTTCCACGTCTCATCCGTAACTTGGTCAGAACGGTCAGAACCGACAAGAATCGAGGGTATCTCGGCCAAATACTAACTTTTTTCTGAATTTTCGGTGCGGGGCAGCTGAGTGTCTGGAGCCCTGACGAACCCACCCAAGAATTTCAGGATCGGTTCATAAATAGCCGAGATTCGTTGAAAAATGTCGAATTTCTGGCTATCTTGTCTCTAAATCAAGATTCCTCAATTTCTCTGCTGGTCTGACCCGAATGTCTGCGATTCCGAAGAACGCGCATTGCACTTCCACGTCTCATCCGTAACTTGGTCAGAACGGTCAGAACCGACGAGAATCGAGGGTATCTCGGCCAAATACTAACTTTTTTCTAAATTTTCGGTGCGGGGCAGCTGAGTGTCTGGAGCCCTGACGAACCCACCCAAGAATTTTAGGATCGGTTCATAAATAGCCGAGATTCGTTGAAAAATGTCGAATTTCTGGCTATCTTGTCTCTAAATCAAGATTCCTCAATTTCTCTGCTGGTCTGACCCGAATGTCTGCGATTCCGAAGAACGCGCATTGCACTTCCACGTCTCATCCGTAACTTGGTCAGAACGGTCAGAACCGACAAGAATCGAGGGTATCTCGGCCAAATACTAACTTTTTTCTGAATTTTCGGTGCGGGGCAGCTGAGTGTCTGGAGCCCTGACGAACCCACCCAAGAATTTCAGGATCGGTTCATAAATAGCCGAGATACGTTGAAAAATGTCGAATTTTTGGCTATCTTGTCTCTAAATCAAGATTCCTCAATTTTTCTGCTGGTCTGACCCGAATGTCTGCGATTCCGAAGAACGCGCATTGCACTTCCACGTCTCATCCGTAACTTGGTCAGAACGGTCAGAACCGACAAGAATCGAGGGTATCTCGGCCAAATACTAACTTTTTTCTGAATTTTCGGTGCGGGGCAGCTGAGTGTCTGGAGCCCTGACGAACCCACCCAAGAATTTCAGGATCGGTTCATAAATAGCCAAGATTCGTTGAAAAATGTCGAATTTCTGGCTATCTTGTCTCTAAATCAAGATTCCTCAATTTTACTGCCGGTCTGACCCGAATGTCTGCGAATCCGACAAACGCGCATTGCATATTGAGGTCTCATCCGCAACTTGGTAAGAACGGTCAGAACCGACAAGAATCGAGGGTTTCTAGGCCAAATACGAACTTTTTTCTGAATTTTTGATGCGGGGCAGCTGAGTGTCTGGAGCCCTGTCGAACCCACCGAAGACTTTCAGGATCGGTTCATAAATAGCCGAGATTCGTTGAAAAATGTCGAATTTCTGGCTATCTTGTCTCTAAATCAAGATTCCTCAATTTCTCTGCTGGTCTGACCCGAATGTCTGCGATTCCGAAGAACGCGCATTGCACTTCCACGTCTCATCCGTAACTTGGTCAGAACGGTCAGAACCGACAAGAATCGAGGGTATCTCGGCCAAATACTAACTTTTTTCTGAATTTTCGGTGCGGGGCAGCTGAGTGTCTGGAGCCCTGACGAACCCACCCAAGAATTTCAGGATCGGTTCATAAATAGCCGAGATACGTTGAAAAATGTCGAATTTTTGGCTATCTTGTCTCTAAATCAAGATTCCTCAATTTTTCTGCTGGTCTGACCCGAATGTCTGCGATTCCGAAGAACGCGCATTGCACTTCCACGTCTCATCCGTAACTTGGTCAGAACGGTCAGAACCGACAAGAATCGAGGGTATCTCGGCCAAATACTAACTTTTTTCTGAATTTTCGGTGCGGGGCAGCTGAGTGTCTGGAGCCCTGACGAACCCACCCAAGAATTTCAGGATCGGTTCATAAATAGCCGAGATTCGTTGAAAAATGTCGAATTTCTGGCTATCTTGTCTCTGAATCAAGATTCCTCAATTTCTCTGCTGGTCTGACCCGAATGTCTGCGATTCCGAAGAACGCGCATTGCACTTCCACGTCTCATCCGTAACTTGGTCAGAACGGTCAGAACCGACAAGAATCGAGGGTATCTCGGCCAAATACTAACTTTTTTCTAAATTTTCGGTGCGGGGCAGCTGAGTGTCTGGAGCCCTGACGAACCCACCCAAGAATTTCAGGATCGGTTCATAAATAGCCGAGATTCGTTGAAAAATGTCGAATTTCTGGCTATCTTGTCTCTAAATCAAGATTCCTCAATTTCTCTGCTGGTCTGACCCGAATGTCTGCGATTCCGAAGAACGCGCATTGCACTTCCACGTCTCATCCGTAACTTGGTCAGAACGGTCAGAACCGACAAGAATCGAGGGTATCTCGGCCAAATACTAACTTTTTTCTGAATTTTCGGTGCGGGGCAGCTGAGTGTCTGGAGCCCTGACGAACCCACCCAAGAATTTCAGGATCGGTTCATAAATAGCCGAGATTCGTTGAAAAATGTCGAATTTCTGGCTATCTTGTCTCTAAATCAAGATTCCTCAATTTCTCTGCTGGTCTGACCCGAATGTCTGCGATTCCGAAGAACGCGCATTGCACTTCCACGTCTCATCCGTAACTTGGTCAGAACGGTCAGAACCGACGAGAATCGAGGGTATCTCGGCCAAATACTAACTTTTTTCTAAATTTTCGGTGCGGGGCAGCTGAGTGTCTGGAGCCCTGACGAACCCACCCAAGAATTTTAGGATCGGTTCATAAATAGCCGAGATTCGTTGAAAAATGTCGAATTTCTGGCTATCTTGTCTCTAAATCAAGATTCCTCAATTTCTCTGCTGGTCTGACCCGAATGTCTGCGATTCCGAAGAACGCGCATTGCACTTCCACGTCTCATCCGTAACTTGGTCAGAACGGTCAGAACCGACAAGAATCGAGGGTATCTCGGCCAAATACTAACTTTTTTCTGAATTTTCGGTGCGGGGCAGCTGAGTGTCTGGAGCCCTGACGAACCCACCCAAGAATTTCAGGATCGGTTCATAAATAGCCGAGATACGTTGAAAAATGTCGAATTTTTGGCTATCTTGTCTCTAAATCAAGATTCCTCAATTTTTCTGCTGGTCTGACCCGAATGTCTGCGATTCCGAAGAACGCGCATTGCACTTCCACGTCTCATCCGTAACTTGGTCAGAACGGTCAGAACCGACAAGAATCGAGGGTATCTCGGCCAAATACTAACTTTTTTCTGAATTTTCGGTGCGGGGCAGTTGAGTGTCTGGAGCCCTGACGAACCCACCCAAGAATTTCAGGATCGGTTCATAAATAGCCGAGATACGTTGAAAAATGTCAAATTTTTGGCTATCTTGTCTCTAAATCAAGATTCCTCAATTTTTCTGTGGTCTGACCCGAATGTCTGCGATTCCGAAGAACGCGCATTGCACTTCCACGTCTCATCCGTAACTTGGTCAGAACGGTCAGAACCGACAAGAATCGAGGGTATCTCGGCCAAATACTAACTTTTTTCTGAATTTTCGGTGCGGGGCAGCTGAGTGTCTGGAGCCCTGACGAACCCACCCAAGAATTTCAGGATCGGTTCATAAATAGCCGAGATTCGTTGAAAAATGTCGAATTTCTGGCTATCTTGTCTCTAAATCAAGATTCCTCAATTTCTCTGCTGGTCTGACCCGAATGTCTGCGATTCCGAAGAACGCGCATTGCACTTCCACGTCTCATCCGTAACTTGGTCAGAACGGTCAGAACCGACGAGAATCGAGGGTATCTCGGCCAAATACTAACTTTTTTCTAAATTTTCGGTGCGGGGCAGCTGAGTGTCTGGAGCCCTGACGAACCCACCCAAGAATTTTAGGATCGGTTCATAAATAGCCGAGATTCGTTGAAAAATGTCGAATTTCTGGCTATCTTGTCTCTAAATCAAGATTCCTCAATTTCTCTGCTGGTCTGACCCGAATGTCTGCGATTCCGAAGAACGCGCATTGCACTTCCACGTCTCATCCGTAACTTGGTCAGAACGGTCAGAACCGACAAGAATCGAGGGTATCTCGGCCAAATACTAACTTTTTTCTGAATTTTCGGTGCGGGGCAGCTGAGTGTCTGGAGCCCTGACGAACCCACCCAAGAATTTCAGGATCGGTTCATAAATAGCCGAGATACGTTGAAAAATGTCGAATTTTTGGCTATCTTGTCTCTAAATCAAGATTCCTCAATTTTTCTGCTGGTCTGACCCGAATGTCTGCGATTCCGAAGAACGCGCATTGCACTTCCACGTCTCATCCGTAACTTGGTCAGAACGGTCAGAACCGACAAGAATCGAGGGTATCTCGGCCAAATACTAACTTTTTTCTGAATTTTCGGTGCGGGGCAGTTGAGTGTCTGGAGCCCTGACGAACCCACCCAAGAATTTCAGGATCGGTTCATAAATAGCCGAGATACGTTGAAAAATGTCAAATTTTTGGCTATCTTGTCTCTAAATCAAGATTCCTCAATTTTTCTGTGGTCTGACCCGAATGTCTGCGATTCCGAAGAACGCGCATTGCACTTCCACGTCTCATCCGTAACTTGGTCAGAACGGTCAGAACCGACAAGAATCGAGGGTATCTCGGCCAAATACTAACTTTTTTCTAAATTTTCGGTGCGGGGCAGCTGAGTGTCTGGAGCCCTGACGAACCCACCCAAGAATTTCAGGATCGGTTCATAAATAGCCGAGATTCGTTGAAAAATGTCGAATTTCTGGCTATCTTGTCTCTAAATCAAGATTCCTCAATTTCTCTGCTGGTCTGACCCGAATGTCTGCGATTCCGAAGAACGCGCATTGCACTTCCACGTCTCATCCGTAACTTGGTCAGAACGGTCAGAACCGACAAGAATCGAGAGTATCTCGGCCAAATACTAACTTTTTTCTGAATTTTCGGTGCGGGGCAGCTGAGTGTCTGGAGCCCTGACGAACCCACCCAAGAATTTCAGGATCGGTTCATAAATAGCCGAGATACGTTGAAAAATGTCGAATTTTTGGCTATCTTGTCTCTAAATCAAGATTCCTCAATTTTTCTGCTGGTCTGACCCGAATGTCTGCGATTCCGAAGAACGCGCATTGCACTTCCACGTCTCATCCGTAACTTGGTCAGAACGGTCAGAACCGACAAGAATCGAGGGTATCTCGGCCAAATACTAACTTTTTTCTGAATTTTCGGTGCGGGGCAGCTGAGTGTCTGGAGCCCTGACGAACCCACCCAAGAATTTCAGGATCGGTTCATAAATAGCCGAGATTCGTTGAAAAATGTCGAATTTCTGGCTATCTTGTCTCTAAATCAAGATTCCTCAATTTCTCTGCTGGTCTGACCCGAATGTCTGCGATTCCGAAGAACGCGCATTGCACTTCCACGTCTCATCCGTAACTTGGTCAGAACGGTCAGAACCGACAAGAATCGAGGGTATCTCGGCCAAATACTAACTTTTTTCTGAATTTTCGGTGCGGGGCAGCTGAGTGTCTGGAGCCCTGACGAACCCACCCAAGAATTTCAGGATCGGTTCATAAATAGCCGAGATACGTTGAAAAATGTCGAATTTTTGGCTATCTTGTCTCTAAATCAAGATTCCTCAATTTTTCTGCTGGTCTGACCCGAATGTCTGCGATTCCGAAGAACGCGCATTGCACTTCCACGTCTCATCCGTAACTTGGTCAGAACGGTCAGAACCGACAAGAATCGAGGGTATCTCGGCCAAATACTAACTTTTTTCTGAATTTTCGGTGCGGGGCAGCTGAGTGTCTGGAGCCCTGACGAACCCACCCAAGAATTTCAGGATCGGTTCATAAATAGCCGAGATTCGTTGAAAAATGTCGAATTTCTGGCTATCTTGTCTCTGAATCAAGATTCCTCAATTTCTCTGCTGGTCTGACCCGAATGTCTGCGATTCCGAAGAACGCGCATTGCACTTCCACGTCTCATCCGTAACTTGGTCAGAACGGTCAGAACCGACAAGAATCGAGGGTATCTCGGCCAAATACTAACTTTTTTCTAAATTTTCGGTGCGGGGCAGCTGAGTGTCTGGAGCCCTGACGAACCCACCCAAGAATTTCAGGATCGGTTCATAAATAGCCGAGATTCGTTGAAAAATGTCGAATTTCTGGCTATCTTGTCTCTAAATCAAGATTCCTCAATTTCTCTGCTGGTCTGACCCGAATGTCTGCGATTCCGAAGAACGCGCATTGCACTTCCACGTCTCATCCGTAACTTGGTCAGAACGGTCAGAACCGACAAGAATCGAGGGTATCTCGGCCAAATACTAACTTTTTTCTGAATTTTCGGTGCGGGGCAGCTGAGTGTCTGGAGCCCTGACGAACCCACCCAAGAATTTCAGGATCGGTTCATAAATAGCCGAGATACGTTGAAAAATGTCGAATTTTTGGCTATCTTGTCTCTAAATCAAGATTCCTCAATTTTTCTGCTGGTCTGACCCGAATGTCTGCGATTCCGAAGAACGCGCATTGCACTTCCACGTCTCATCCGTAACTTGGTCAGAACGGTCAGAACCGACAAGAATCGAGGGTATCTCGGCCAAATACTAACTTTTTTCTGAATTTTCGGTGCGGGGCAGCTGAGTGTCTGGAGCCCTGACGAACCCACCCAAGAATTTCAGGATCGGTTCATAAATAGCCGAGATTCGTTGAAAAATGTCGAATTTCTGGCTATCTTGTCTCTAAATCAAGATTCCTCAATTTCTCTGCTGGTCTGACCCGAATGTCTGCGATTCCGAAGAACGCGCATTGCACTTCCACGTCTCATCCGTAACTTGGTCAGAACGGTCAGAACCGACGAGAATCGAGGGTATCTCGGCCAAATACTAACTTTTTTCTAAATTTTCGGTGCGGGGCAGCTGAGTGTCTGGAGCCCTGACGAACCCACCCAAGAATTTTAGGATCGGTTCATAAATAGCCGAGATTCGTTGAAAAATGTCGAATTTCTGGCTATCTTGTCTCTAAATCAAGATTCCTCAATTTCTCTGCTGGTCTGACCCGAATGTCTGCGATTCCGAAGAACGCGCATTGCACTTCCACGTCTCATCCGTAACTTGGTCAGAACGGTCAGAACCGACAAGAATCGAGGGTATCTCGGCCAAATACTAACTTTTTTCTGAATTTTCGGTGCGGGGCAGCTGAGTGTCTGGAGCCCTGACGAACCCACCCAAGAATTTCAGGATCGGTTCATAAATAGCCGAGATACGTTGAAAAATGTCGAATTTTTGGCTATCTTGTCTCTAAATCAAGATTCCTCAATTTTTCTGCTGGTCTGACCCGAATGTCTGCGATTCCGAAGAACGCGCATTGCACTTCCACGTCTCATCCGTAACTTGGTCAGAACGGTCAGAACCGACAAGAATCGAGGGTATCTCGGCCAAATACTAACTTTTTTCTGAATTTTCGGTGCGGGGCAGTTGAGTGTCTGGAGCCCTGACGAACCCACCCAAGAATTTCAGGATCGGTTCATAAATAGCCGAGATACGTTGAAAAATGTCAAATTTTTGGCTATCTTGTCTCTAAATCAAGATTCCTCAATTTTTCTGTGGTCTGACCCGAATGTCTGCGATTCCGAAGAACGCGCATTGCACTTCCACGTCTCATCCGTAACTTGGTCAGAACGGTCAGAACCGACAAGAATCGAGGGTATCTCGGCCAAATACTAACTTTTTTCTAAATTTTCGGTGCGGGGCAGCTGAGTGTCTGGAGCCCTGACGAACCCACCCAAGAATTTCAGGATCGGTTCATAAATAGCCGAGATTCGTTGAAAAATGTCGAATTTCTGGCTATCTTGTCTCTGAATCAAGATTCCTCAATTTCTCTGCTGGTCTGACCCGAATGTCTGCGATTCCGAAGAACGCGCATTGCACTTCCACGTCTCATCCGTAACTCGGTCAGAACGGTCAGAACCGACAAGAATCGGGGGTATCTCGGCCAAATACTAACTTTTTTCTGAATTTTCGGTGCGGGGCAGCTGAGTGTCTGGAGCCCTGACGAACCCACCCAAGAATTTCAGGATCGGTTCATAAATAGCCGAGATTCGTTGAAAAATGTCGAATTTCTGGCTATCTTGTCTCTAAATCAAGATTCCTCAATTTCTCTGCTGGTCTGACCCGAATGTCTGCGATTCCGAAGAACGCGCATTGCAATTCGACGTCTCATCCGTAACTTGGTCAGAACGGTCAGAACCGACGAGAATCGAGGGTATCTCGGCCAAATACTAACTTTTTTCTGAATTTTCGGTGCGGGGCAGCTGAGTGTCTGGAGCCCTGACGAACCCACCCAAGAATTTCAGGATCGGTTCATAAATAGCCAAGATTCGTTGAAAAATGTCGAATTTCTGGCTATCTTGTCTCTAAATCAAGATTCCTCAATTTTACTGCCGGTCTGACCCGAATGTCTGCGAATCCGACAAACGCGCATTGCATATTGAGGTCTCATCCGCAACTTGGTAAGAACGGTCAGAACCGACAAGAATCGAGGGTTTCTAGGCCAAATACGAACTTTTTTCTGAATTTTTGATGCGGGGCAGCTGAGTGTCTGGAGCCCTGTCGAACCCACCGAAGACTTTCAGGATCGGTTCATAAATAGCCGAGATTCGTTGAAAAATGTCGAATTTCTGGCTATCTTGTCTCTAAATCAAGATTCCTCAATTTCTCTGCTGGTCTGACCCGAATGTCTGCGATTCCGAAGAACGCGCATTGCAATTCGACGTCTCATCCGTAACTTGGTCAGAACGGTCAGAACCGACGAGAATCGAGGGTATCTCGGCCAAATACTAACTTTTTCCTGAATTTTCGGTGCGGGGCAGCTGAGTGTCTGGAGCCCTGACGAACCCACCCAAGAATTTCAGGATCGGTTCATAAATAGCCGAGATTCGTTGAAAAATGTCGAATTTCTGGCTATCTTGTCTCTAAATCAAGATTCCTCAATTTCTCTGCTGGTCTGACCCGAATGTCTGCGATTCCGAAGAACACGCATTGCAATTCGACGTCTCATCCGTAACTTGGTCAGAACGGTCAGAACCGACGAGAATCGAGGGTATCTCGGCCAAATACTAACTTTTTTCTGAATTTTCGGTGCGGGGCAGCTGAGTGTCTGGAGCCCTGACGAACCCACCCAAGAATTTCAGGATCGGTTCATAAATAGCCGAGATACGTTGAAAAATGTCGAATTTTTGGCTATCTTGTCTCTAAATCAAGATTCCTTAATTTTTCTGCTGGTCTGACCCGAATGTCTGCGATTCCGAAGAACGCGCATTGCACTTCCACGTCTCATCCGTAACTTGGTCAGAACGGTCAGAACCGACAAGAATCGAGGGTATCTCGGCCAAATACTAACTTTTTTCTGAATTTTCGGTGCGGGGCAGTTGAGTGTCTGGAGCCCTGACGAACCCACCCAAGAATTTCAGGATCGGTTCATAAATAGCCGAGATACGTTGAAAAATGTCAAATTTTTGGCTATCTTGTCTCTAAATCAAGATTCCTCAATTTTTCTGTGGTCTGACCCGAATGTCTGCGATTCCGAAGAACGCGCATTGCACTTCCACGTCTCATCCGTAACTTGGTCAGAACGGTCAGAACCGACAAGAATCGAGGGTATCTCGGCCAAATACTAACTTTTTTCTAAATTTTCGGTGCGGGGCAGCTGAGTGTCTGGAGCCCTGACGAACCCACCCAAGAATTTCAGGATCGGTTCATAAATAGCCGAGATTCGTTGAAAAATGTCGAATTTCTGGCTATCTTGTCTCTGAATCAAGATTCCTCAATTTCTCTGCTGGTCTGACCCGAATGTCTGCGATTCCGAAGAACGCGCATTGCACTTCCACGTCTCATCCGTAACTCGGTCAGAACGGTCAGAACCGACAAGAATCGGGGGTATCTCGGCCAAATACTAACTTTTTTCTGAATTTTCGGTGCGGGGCAGCTGAGTGTCTGGAGCCCTGACGAACCCACCCAAGAATTTCAGGATCGGTTCATAAATAGCCGAGATTCGTTGAAAAATGTCGAATTTCTGGCTATCTTGTCTCTAAATCAAGATTCCTCAATTTCTCTGCTGGTCTGACCCGAATGTCTGCGATTCCGAAGAACGCGCATTGCAATTCGACGTCTCATCCGTAACTTGGTCAGAACGGTCAGAACCGACGAGAATCGAGGGTATCTCGGCCAAATACTAACTTTTTTCTGAATTTTCGGTGCGGGGCAGCTGAGTGTCTGGAGCCCTGACGAACCCACCCAAGAATTTCAGGATCGGTTCATAAATAGCCAAGATTCGTTGAAAAATGTCGAATTTCTGGCTATCTTGTCTCTAAATCAAGATTCCTCAATTTTACTGCCGGTCTGACCCGAATGTCTGCGAATCCGACAAACGCGCATTGCATATTGAGGTCTCATCCGCAACTTGGTAAGAACGGTCAGAACCGACAAGAATCGAGGGTTTCTAGGCCAAATACGAACTTTTTTCTGAATTTTTGATGCGGGGCAGCTGAGTGTCTGGAGCCCTGTCGAACCCACCGAAGACTTTCAGGATCGGTTCATAAATAGCCGAGATTCGTTGAAAAATGTCGAATTTCTGGCTATCTTGTCTCTAAATCAAGATTCCTCAATTTCTCTGCTGGTCTGACCCGAATGTCTGCGATTCCGAAGAACGCGCATTGCAATTCGACGTCTCATCCGTAACTTGGTCAGAACGGTCAGAACCGACGAGAATCGAGGGTATCTCGGCCAAATACTAACTTTTTCCTGAATTTTCGGTGCGGGGCAGCTGAGTGTCTGGAGCCCTGACGAACCCACCCAAGAATTTCAGGATCGGTTCATAAATAGCCGAGATTCGTTGAAAAATGTCGAATTTCTGGCTATCTTGTCTCTAAATCAAGATTCCTCAATTTCTCTGCTGGTCTGACCCGAATGTCTGCGATTCCGAAGAACACGCATTGCAATTCGACGTCTCATCCGTAACTTGGTCAGAACGGTCAGAACCGACGAGAATCGAGGGTATCTCGGCCAAATACTAACTTTTTTCTGAATTTTCGGTGCGGGGCAGCTGAGTGTCTGGAGCCCTGACGAACCCACCCAAGAATTTCAGGATCGGTTCATAACTGGCCGAGATACGTTGAAAAATGTCGAATTTTTGGCTATCTTGTCTCTAAATCAAGATTCCTCAATTTTTCTGCTGGTCTGACCCGAATGTCTGCGATTCCGAAGAACGCGCATTGCACTTCCACGTCTCATCCGTAACTTGGTCAGAACGGTCAGAACCGACAAGAATCGAGGGTATCTCGGCCAAATACTAACTTTTTTCTGAATTTTCGGTGCGGGGCAGCTGAGTGTCTGGAGCCCTGACGAACCCACCCAAGAATTTCAGGATCGGTTCATAAATAGCCAAGATTCGTTGAAAAATGTCGAATTTCTGGCTATCTTGTCTCTAAATCAAGATTCCTCAATTTTACTGCCGGTCTGACCCGAATGTCTGCGAATCCGACAAACGCGCATTGCATATTGAGGTCTCATCCGCAACTTGGTAAGAACGGTCAGAACCGACAAGAATCGAGGGTTTCTAGGCCAAATACGAACTTTTTTCTGAATTTTTGATGCGGGGCAGCTGAGTGTCTGGAGCCCTGTCGAACCCACCGAAGACTTTCAGGATCGGTTCATAAATAGCCGAGATTCGTTGAAAAATGTCGAATTTCTGGCTATCTTGTCTCTAAATCAAGATTCCTCAATTTCTCTGCTGGTCTGACCCGAATGTCTGCGATTCCGAAGAACGCGCATTGCACTTCCACGTCTCATCCGTAACTTGGTCAGAACGGTCAGAACCGACAAGAATCGAGGGTATCTCGGCCAAATACTAACTTTTTTCTGAATTTTCGGTGCGGGGCAGCTGAGTGTCTGGAGCCCTGACGAACCCACCCAAGAATTTCAGGATCGGTTCATAAATAGCCGAGATACGTTGAAAAATGTCGAATTTTTGGCTATCTTGTCTCTAAATCAAGATTCCTCAATTTTTCTGCTGGTCTGACCCGAATGTCTGCGATTCCGAAGAACGCGCATTGCACTTCCACGTCTCATCCGTAACTTGGTCAGAACGGTCAGAACCGACAAGAATCGAGGGTATCTCGGCCAAATACTAACTTTTTTCTGAATTTTCGGTGCGGGGCAGCTGAGTGTCTGGAGCCCTGACGAACCCACCCAAGAATTTCAGGATCGGTTCATAAATAGCCGAGATTCGTTGAAAAATGTCGAATTTCTGGCTATCTTGTCTCTGAATCAAGATTCCTCAATTTCTCTGCTGGTCTGACCCGAATGTCTGCGATTCCGAAGAACGCGCATTGCACTTCCACGTCTCATCCGTAACTTGGTCAGAACGGTCAGAACCGACAAGAATCGAGGGTATCTCGGCCAAATACTAACTTTTTTCTAAATTTTCGGTGCGGGGCAGCTGAGTGTCTGGAGCCCTGACGAACCCACCCAAGAATTTCAGGATCGGTTCATAAATAGCCGAGATTCGTTGAAAAATGTCGAATTTCTGGCTATCTTGTCTCTAAATCAAGATTCCTCAATTTCTCTGCTGGTCTGACCCGAATGTCTGCGATTCCGAAGAACGCGCATTGCACTTCCACGTCTCATCCGTAACTTGGTCAGAACGGTCAGAACCGACAAGAATCGAGGGTATCTCGGCCAAATACTAACTTTTTTCTGAATTTTCGGTGCGGGGCAGCTGAGTGTCTGGAGCCCTGACGAACCCACCCAAGAATTTCAGGATCGGTTCATAAATAGCCGAGATACGTTGAAAAATGTCGAATTTTTGGCTATCTTGTCTCTAAATCAAGATTCCTCAATTTTTCTGCTGGTCTGACCCGAATGTCTGCGATTCCGAAGAACGCGCATTGCACTTCCACGTCTCATCCGTAACTTGGTCAGAACGGTCAGAACCGACAAGAATCGAGGGTATCTCGGCCAAATACTAACTTTTTTCTGAATTTTCGGTGCGGGGCAGCTGAGTGTCTGGAGCCCTGACGAACCCACCCAAGAATTTCAGGATCGGTTCATAAATAGCCGAGATTCGTTGAAAAATGTCGAATTTCTGGCTATCTTGTCTCTAAATCAAGATTCCTCAATTTCTCTGCTGGTCTGACCCGAATGTCTGCGATTCCGAAGAACGCGCATTGCACTTCCACGTCTCATCCGTAACTTGGTCAGAACGGTCAGAACCGACGAGAATCGAGGGTATCTCGGCCAAATACTAACTTTTTTCTAAATTTTCGGTGCGGGGCAGCTGAGTGTCTGGAGCCCTGACGAACCCACCCAAGAATTTTAGGATCGGTTCATAAATAGCCGAGATTCGTTGAAAAATGTCGAATTTCTGGCTATCTTGTCTCTAAATCAAGATTCCTCAATTTCTCTGCTGGTCTGACCCGAATGTCTGCGATTCCGAAGAACGCGCATTGCACTTCCACGTCTCATCCGTAACTTGGTCAGAACGGTCAGAACCGACAAGAATCGAGGGTATCTCGGCCAAATACTAACTTTTTTCTGAATTTTCGGTGCGGGGCAGCTGAGTGTCTGGAGCCCTGACGAACCCACCCAAGAATTTCAGGATCGGTTCATAAATAGCCGAGATACGTTGAAAAATGTCGAATTTTTGGCTATCTTGTCTCTAAATCAAGATTCCTCAATTTTTCTGCTGGTCTGACCCGAATGTCTGCGATTCCGAAGAACGCGCATTGCACTTCCACGTCTCATCCGTAACTTGGTCAGAACGGTCAGAACCGACAAGAATCGAGGGTATCTCGGCCAAATACTAACTTTTTTCTGAATTTTCGGTGCGGGGCAGCTGAGTGTCTGGAGCCCTGACGAACCCACCCAAGAATTTCAGGATCGGTTCATAAATAGCCAAGATTCGTTGAAAAATGTCGAATTTCTGGCTATCTTGTCTCTAAATCAAGATTCCTCAATTTTACTGCCGGTCTGACCCGAATGTCTGCGAATCCGACAAACGCGCATTGCATATTGAGGTCTCATCCGCAACTTGGTAAGAACGGTCAGAACCGACAAGAATCGAGGGTTTCTAGGCCAAATACGAACTTTTTTCTGAATTTTTGATGCGGGGCAGCTGAGTGTCTGGAGCCCTGTCGAACCCACCGAAGACTTTCAGGATCGGTTCATAAATAGCCGAGATTCGTTGAAAAATGTCGAATTTCTGGCTATCTTGTCTCTAAATCAAGATTCCTCAATTTCTCTGCTGGTCTGACCCGAATGTCTGCGATTCCGAAGAACGCGCATTGCACTTCCACGTCTCATCCGTAACTTGGTCAGAACGGTCAGAACCGACAAGAATCGAGGGTATCTCGGCCAAATACTAACTTTTTTCTGAATTTTCGGTGCGGGGCAGCTGAGTGTCTGGAGCCCTGACGAACCCACCCAAGAATTTCAGGATCGGTTCATAAATAGCCGAGATACGTTGAAAAATGTCGAATTTTTGGCTATCTTGTCTCTAAATCAAGATTCCTCAATTTTTCTGCTGGTCTGACCCGAATGTCTGCGATTCCGAAGAACGCGCATTGCACTTCCACGTCTCATCCGTAACTTGGTCAGAACGGTCAGAACCGACAAGAATCGAGGGTATCTCGGCCAAATACTAACTTTTTTCTGAATTTTCGGTGCGGGGCAGCTGAGTGTCTGGAGCCCTGACGAACCCACCCAAGAATTTCAGGATCGGTTCATAAATAGCCGAGATTCGTTGAAAAATGTCGAATTTCTGGCTATCTTGTCTCTGAATCAAGATTCCTCAATTTCTCTGCTGGTCTGACCCGAATGTCTGCGATTCCGAAGAACGCGCATTGCACTTCCACGTCTCATCCGTAACTTGGTCAGAACGGTCAGAACCGACAAGAATCGAGGGTATCTCGGCCAAATACTAACTTTTTTCTAAATTTTCGGTGCGGGGCAGCTGAGTGTCTGGAGCCCTGACGAACCCACCCAAGAATTTCAGGATCGGTTCATAAATAGCCGAGATTCGTTGAAAAATGTCGAATTTCTGGCTATCTTGTCTCTAAATCAAGATTCCTCAATTTCTCTGCTGGTCTGACCCGAATGTCTGCGATTCCGAAGAACGCGCATTGCACTTCCACGTCTCATCCGTAACTTGGTCAGAACGGTCAGAACCGACAAGAATCGAGGGTATCTCGGCCAAATACTAACTTTTTTCTGAATTTTCGGTGCGGGGCAGCTGAGTGTCTGGAGCCCTGACGAACCCACCCAAGAATTTCAGGATCGGTTCATAAATAGCCGAGATACGTTGAAAAATGTCGAATTTTTGGCTATCTTGTCTCTAAATCAAGATTCCTCAATTTTTCTGCTGGTCTGACCCGAATGTCTGCGATTCCGAAGAACGCGCATTGCACTTCCACGTCTCATCCGTAACTTGGTCAGAACGGTCAGAACCGACAAGAATCGAGGGTATCTCGGCCAAATACTAACTTTTTTCTGAATTTTCGGTGCGGGGCAGCTGAGTGTCTGGAGCCCTGACGAACCCACCCAAGAATTTCAGGATCGGTTCATAAATAGCCGAGATTCGTTGAAAAATGTCGAATTTCTGGCTATCTTGTCTCTAAATCAAGATTCCTCAATTTCTCTGCTGGTCTGACCCGAATGTCTGCGATTCCGAAGAACGCGCATTGCACTTCCACGTCTCATCCGTAACTTGGTCAGAACGGTCAGAACCGACGAGAATCGAGGGTATCTCGGCCAAATACTAACTTTTTTCTAAATTTTCGGTGCGGGGCAGCTGAGTGTCTGGAGCCCTGACGAACCCACCCAAGAATTTTAGGATCGGTTCATAAATAGCCGAGATTCGTTGAAAAATGTCGAATTTCTGGCTATCTTGTCTCTAAATCAAGATTCCTCAATTTCTCTGCTGGTCTGACCCGAATGTCTGCGATTCCGAAGAACGCGCATTGCACTTCCACGTCTCATCCGTAACTTGGTCAGAACGGTCAGAACCGACAAGAATCGAGGGTATCTCGGCCAAATACTAACTTTTTTCTGAATTTTCGGTGCGGGGCAGCTGAGTGTCTGGAGCCCTGACGAACCCACCCAAGAATTTCAGGATCGGTTCATAAATAGCCGAGATACGTTGAAAAATGTCGAATTTTTGGCTATCTTGTCTCTAAATCAAGATTCCTCAATTTTTCTGCTGGTCTGACCCGAATGTCTGCGATTCCGAAGAACGCGCATTGCACTTCCACGTCTCATCCGTAACTTGGTCAGAACGGTCAGAACCGACAAGAATCGAGGGTATCTCGGCCAAATACTAACTTTTTTCTGAATTTTCGGTGCGGGGCAGTTGAGTGTCTGGAGCCCTGACGAACCCACCCAAGAATTTCAGGATCGGTTCATAAATAGCCGAGATACGTTGAAAAATGTCAAATTTTTGGCTATCTTGTCTCTAAATCAAGATTCCTCAATTTTTCTGTGGTCTGACCCGAATGTCTGCGATTCCGAAGAACGCGCATTGCACTTCCACGTCTCATCCGTAACTTGGTCAGAACGGTCAGAACCGACAAGAATCGAGGGTATCTCGGCCAAATACTAACTTTTTTCTAAATTTTCGGTGCGGGGCAGCTGAGTGTCTGGAGCCCTGACGAACCCACCCAAGAATTTCAGGATCGGTTCATAAATAGCCGAGATTCGTTGAAAAATGTCGAATTTCTGGCTATCTTGTCTCTGAATCAAGATTCCTCAATTTCTCTGCTGGTCTGACCCGAATGTCTGCGATTCCGAAGAACGCGCATTGCACTTCCACGTCTCATCCGTAACTCGGTCAGAACGGTCAGAACCGACAAGAATCGGGGGTATCTCGGCCAAATACTAACTTTTTTCTGAATTTTCGGTGCGGGGCAGCTGAGTGTCTGGAGCCCTGACGAACCCACCCAAGAATTTCAGGATCGGTTCATAAATAGCCGAGATTCGTTGAAAAATGTCGAATTTCTGGCTATCTTGTCTCTAAATCAAGATTCCTCAATTTCTCTGCTGGTCTGACCCGAATGTCTGCGATTCCGAAGAACGCGCATTGCAATTCGACGTCTCATCCGTAACTTGGTCAGAACGGTCAGAACCGACGAGAATCGAGGGTATCTCGGCCAAATACTAACTTTTTTCTGAATTTTCGGTGCGGGGCAGCTGAGTGTCTGGAGCCCTGACGAACCCACCCAAGAATTTCAGGATCGGTTCATAAATAGCCAAGATTCGTTGAAAAATGTCGAATTTCTGGCTATCTTGTCTCTAAATCAAGATTCCTCAATTTTACTGCCGGTCTGACCCGAATGTCTGCGAATCCGACAAACGCGCATTGCATATTGAGGTCTCATCCGCAACTTGGTAAGAACGGTCAGAACCGACAAGAATCGAGGGTTTCTAGGCCAAATACGAACTTTTTTCTGAATTTTTGATGCGGGGCAGCTGAGTGTCTGGAGCCCTGTCGAACCCACCGAAGACTTTCAGGATCGGTTCATAAATAGCCGAGATTCGTTGAAAAATGTCGAATTTCTGGCTATCTTGTCTCTAAATCAAGATTCCTCAATTTCTCTGCTGGTCTGACCCGAATGTCTGCGATTCCGAAGAACGCGCATTGCAATTCGACGTCTCATCCGTAACTTGGTCAGAACGGTCAGAACCGACGAGAATCGAGGGTATCTCGGCCAAATACTAACTTTTTCCTGAATTTTCGGTGCGGGGCAGCTGAGTGTCTGGAGCCCTGACGAACCCACCCAAGAATTTCAGGATCGGTTCATAAATAGCCGAGATTCGTTGAAAAATGTCGAATTTCTGGCTATCTTGTCTCTAAATCAAGATTCCTCAATTTCTCTGCTGGTCTGACCCGAATGTCTGCGATTCCGAAGAACACGCATTGCAATTCGACGTCTCATCCGTAACTTGGTCAGAACGGTCAGAACCGACGAGAATCGAGGGTATCTCGGCCAAATACTAACTTTTTTCTGAATTTTCGGTGCGGGGCAGCTGAGTGTCTGGAGCCCTGACGAACCCACCCAAGAATTTCAGGATCGGTTCATAAATAGCCGAGATACGTTGAAAAATGTCGAATTTTTGGCTATCTTGTCTCTAAATCAAGATTCCTCAATTTTTCTGCTGGTCTGACCCGAATGTCTGCGATTCCGAAGAACGCGCATTGCACTTCCACGTCTCATCCGTAACTTGGTCAGAACGGTCAGAACCGACAAGAATCGAGGGTATCTCGGCCAAATACTAACTTTTTTCTGAATTTTCGGTGCGGGGCAGCTGAGTGTCTGGAGCCCTGACGAACCCACCCAAGAATTTCAGGATCGGTTCATAAATAGCCAAGATTCGTTGAAAAATGTCGAATTTCTGGCTATCTTGTCTCTAAATCAAGATTCCTCAATTTTACTGCCGGTCTGACCCGAATGTCTGCGAATCCGACAAACGCGCATTGCATATTGAGGTCTCATCCGCAACTTGGTAAGAACGGTCAGAACCGACAAGAATCGAGGGTTTCTAGGCCAAATACGAACTTTTTTCTGAATTTTTGATGCGGGGCAGCTGAGTGTCTGGAGCCCTGTCAAACCCACCGAAGACTTTCAGGATCGGTTCATAAATAGCCGAGATTCGTTGAAAAATGTCGAATTTCTGGCTATCTTGTCTCTAAATCAAGATTCCTCAATTTCTCTGCTGGTCTGACCCGAATGTCTGCGATTCCGAAGAACGCGCATTGCAATTCGACGTCTCATCCGTAACTTGGTCAGAACGGTCAGAACCGACGAGAATCGAGGGTATCTCGGCCAAATACTAACTTTTTCCTGAATTTTCGGTGCGGGGCAGCTGAGTGTCTGGAGCCCTGACGAACCCACCCAAGAATTTCAGGATCGGTTCATAAATAGCCGAGATTCGTTGAAAAATGTCGAATTTCTGGCTATCTTGTCTCTAAATCAAGATTCCTCAATTTCTCTGCTGGTCTGACCCGAATGTCTGCGATTCCGAAGAACACGCATTGCAATTCGACGTCTCATCCGTAACTTGGTCAGAACGGTCAGAACCGACGAGAATCGAGGGTATCTCGGCCAAATACTAACTTTTTTCTGAATTTTCGGTGCGGGGCAGCTGAGTGTCTGGAGCCCTGACGAACCCACCCAAGAATTTCAGGATCGGTTCATAAATAGCCGAGATACGTTGAAAAATGTCGAATTTTTGGCTATCTTGTCTCTAAATCAAGATTCCTCAATTTTTCTGCTGGTCTGACCCGAATGTCTGCGATTCCGAAGAACGCGCATTGCACTTCCACGTCTCATCCGTAACTTGGTCAGAACGGTCAGAACCGACAAGAATCGAGGGTATCTCGGCCAAATACTAACTTTTTTCTGAATTTTCGGTGCGGGGCAGTTGAGTGTCTGGAGCCCTGACGAACCCACCCAAGAATTTCAGGATCGGTTCATAAATAGCCGAGATACGTTGAAAAATGTCAAATTTTTGGCTATCTTGTCTCTAAATCAAGATTCCTCAATTTTTCTGTGGTCTGACCCGAATGTCTGCGATTCCGAAGAACGCGCATTGCACTTCCACGTCTCATCCGTAACTTGGTCAGAACGGTCAGAACCGACAAGAATCGAGGGTATCTCGGCCAAATACTAACTTTTTTTTAAATTTTCGGTGCGGGGCAGCTGAGTGTCTGGAGCCCTGACGAACCCACCCAAGAATTTCAGGATCGGTTCATAAATAGCCGAGATTCGTTGAAAAATGTCGAATTTCTGGCTATCTTGTCTCTAAATCAAGATTCCTCAATTTCTCTGCTGGTCTGACCCGAATGTCTGCGATTCCGAAGAACGCGCATTGCACTTCCACGTCTCATCCGTAACTCGGTCAGAACGGTCAGAACCGACAAGAATCGGGGGTATCTCGGCCAAATACTAACTTTTTTCTGAATTTTCGGTGCGGGGCAGCTGAGTGTCTGGAGCCCTGACGAACCCACCCAAGAATTTCAGGATCGGTTCATAAATAGCCGAGATTCGTTGAAAAATGTCGAATTTCTGGCTATCTTGTCTCTAAATCAAGATTCCTCAATTTCTCTGCTGGTCTGACCCGAATGTCTGCGATTCCGAAGAACGCGCATTGCAATTCGACGTCTCATCCGTAACTTGGTCAGAACGGTCAGAACCGACGAGAATCGAGGGTATCTCGGCCAAATACTAACTTTTTTCTGAATTTTCGGTGCGGGGCAGCTGAGTGTCTGGAGCCCTGACGAACCCACCCAAGAATTTCAGGATCGGTTCATAAATAGCCAAGATTCGTTGAAAAATGTCGAATTTCTGGCTATCTTGTCTCTAAATCAAGATTCCTCAATTTTACTGCCGGTCTGACCCGAATGTCTGCGAATCCGACAAACGCGCATTGCATATTGAGGTCTCATCCGCAACTTGGTAAGAACGGTCAGAACCGACAAGAATCGAGGGTTTCTAGGCCAAATACGAACTTTTTTCTGAATTTTTGATGCGGGGCAGCTGAGTGTCTGGAGCCCTGTCGAACCCACCGAAGACTTTCAGGATCGGTTCATAAATAGCCGAGATTCGTTGAAAAATGTCGAATTTCTGGCTATCTTGTCTCTAAATCAAGATTCCTCAATTTCTCTGCTGGTCTGACCCGAATGTCTGCGATTCCGAAGAACGCGCATTGCAATTCGACGTCTCATCCGTAACTTGGTCAGAACGGTCAGAACCGACGAGAATCGAGGGTATCTCGGCCAAATACTAACTTTTTCCTGAATTTTCGGTGCGGGGCAGCTGAGTGTCTGGAGCCCTGACGAACCCACCCAAGAATTTCAGGATCGGTTCATAAATAGCCGAGATTCGTTGAAAAATGTCGAATTTCTGGCTATCTTGTCTCTAAATCAAGATTCCTCAATTTCTCTGCTGGTCTGACCCGAATGTCTGCGATTCCGAAGAACACGCATTGCAATTCGACGTCTCATCCGTAACTTGGTCAGAACGGTCAGAACCGACGAGAATCGAGGGTATCTCGGCCAAATACTAACTTTTTTCTGAATTTTCGGTGCGGGGCAGCTGAGTGTCTGGAGCCCTGACGAACCCACCCAAGAATTTCAGGATCGGTTCATAAATAGCCGAGATACGTTGAAAAATGTCGAATTTTTGGCTATCTTGTCTCTAAATCAAGATTCCTCAATTTTTCTGCTGGTCTGACCCGAATGTCTGCGATTCCGAAGAACGCGCATTGCACTTCCACGTCTCATCCGTAACTTGGTCAGAACGGTCAGAACCGACAAGAATCGAGGGTATCTCGGCCAAATACTAACTTTTTTCTGAATTTTCGGTGCGGGGCAGCTGAGTGTCTGGAGCCCTGACGAACCCACCCAAGAATTTCAGGATCGGTTCATAAATAGCCGAGATTCGTTGAAAAATGTCGAATTTCTGGCTATCTTGTCTCTGAATCAAGATTCCTCAATTTCTCTGCTGGTCTGACCCGAATGTCTGCGATTCCGAAGAACGCGCATTGCACTTCCACGTCTCATCCGTAACTTGGTCAGAACGGTCAGAACCGACAAGAATCGAGGGTATCTCGGCCAAATACTAACTTTTTTCTGAATTTTCGGTGCGGGGCAGCTGAGTGTCTGGAGCCCTGACGAACCCACCCAAGAATTTCAGGATCGGTTCATAAATAGCCGAGATTCGTTGAAAAATGTCGAATTTCTGGCTATCTTGTCTCTAAATCAAGATTCCTCAATTTCTCTGCTGGTCTGACCCGAATGTCTGCGATTCCGAAGAACGCGCATTGCAATTCGACGTCTCATCCGTAACTTGGTCAGAACGGTCAGAACCGACGAGAATCGAGGGTATCTCGGCCAAATACTAACTTTTTTCTGAATTTTCGGTGCGGGGCAGCTGAGTGTCTGGAGCCCTGACGAACCCACCCAAGAATTTCAGGATCGGTTCATAAATAGCCGAGATTCGTTGAAAAATGTCGAATTTCTGGCTATCTTGTCTCTGAATCAAGATTCCTCAATTTCTCTGCTGGTCTGACCCGAATGTCTGCGATTCCGAAGAACGCGCATTGCACTTCCACGTCTCATCCGTAACTTGGTCAGAACGGTCAGAACCGACGAGAATCGAGGGTATCTCGGCCAAATACTAACTTTTTTCTAAATTTTCGGTGCGGGGCAGCTGAGTGTCTGGAGCCCTGACGAACCCACCCAAGAATTTTAGGATCGGTTCATAAATAGCCGAGATTCGTTGAAAAATGTCGAATTTCTGGCTATCTTGTCTCTAAATCAAGATTCCTCAATTTCTCTGCTGGTCTGACCCGAATGTCTGCGATTCCGAAGAACGCGCATTGCACTTCCACGTCTCATCCGTAACTTGGTCAGAACGGTCAGAACCGACAAGAATCGAGGGTATCTCGGCCAAATACTAACTTTTTTCTGAATTTTCGGTGCGGGGCAGCTGAGTGTCTGGAGCCCTGACGAACCCACCCAAGAATTTCAGGATCGGTTCATAAATAGCCGAGATACGTTGAAAAATGTCGAATTTTTGGCTATCTTGTCTCTAAATCAAGATTCCTCAATTTTTCTGCTGGTCTGACCCGAATGTCTGCGATTCCGAAGAACGCGCATTGCACTTCCACGTCTCATCCGTAACTTGGTCAGAACGGTCAGAACCGACAAGAATCGAGGGTATCTCGGCCAAATACTAACTTTTTTCTGAATTTTCGGTGCGGGGCAGTTGAGTGTCTGGAGCCCTGACGAACCCACCCAAGAATTTCAGGATCGGTTCATAAATAGCCGAGATACGTTGAAAAATGTCAAATTTTTGGCTATCTTGTCTCTAAATCAAGATTCCTCAATTTTTCTGTGGTCTGACCCGAATGTCTGCGATTCCGAAGAACGCGCATTGCACTTCCACGTCTCATCCGTAACTTGGTCAGAACGGTCAGAACCGACAAGAATCGAGGGTATCTCGGCCAAATACTAACTTTTTTCTAAATTTTCGGTGCGGGGCAGCTGAGTGTCTGGAGCCCTGACGAACCCACCCAAGAATTTCAGGATCGGTTCATAAATAGCCGAGATTCGTTGAAAAATGTCGAATTTCTGGCTATCTTGTCTCTAAATCAAGATTCCTCAATTTCTCTGCTGGTCTGACCCGAATGTCTGCGATTCCGAAGAACGCGCATTGCACTTCCACGTCTCATCCGTAACTTGGTCAGAACGGTCAGAACCGACAAGAATCGAGGGTATCTCGGCCAAATACTAACTTTTTTCTGAATTTTCGGTGCGGGGCAGCTGAGTGTCTGGAGCCCTGACGAACCCACCCAAGAATTTCAGGATCGGTTCATAAATAGCCGAGATACGTTGAAAAATGTCGAATTTTTGGCTATCTTGTCTCTAAATCAAGATTCCTCAATTTTTCTGCTGGTCTGACCCGAATGTCTGCGATTCCGAAGAACGCGCATTGCACTTCCACGTCTCATCCGTAACTTGGTCAGAACGGTCAGAACCGACAAGAATCGAGGGTATCTCGGCCAAATACTAACTTTTTTCTGAATTTTCGGTGCGGGGCAGCTGAGTGTCTGGAGCCCTGACGAACCCACCCAAGAATTTCAGGATCGGTTCATAAATAGCCGAGATACGTTGAAAAATGTCGAATTTTTGGCTATCTTGTCTCTAAATCAAGATTCCTCAATTTTTCTGCTGGTCTGACCCGAATGTCTGCGATTCCGAAGAACGCGCATTGCACTTCCACGTCTCATCCGTAACTTGGTCAGAACGGTCAGAACCGACAAGAATCGAGGGTATCTCGGCCAAATACTAACTTTTTTCTGAATTTTCGGTGCGGGGCAGCTGAGTGTCTGGAGCCCTGACGAACCCACCCAAGAATTTCAGGATCGGTTCATAAATAGCCGAGATTCGTTGAAAAATGTCGAATTTCTGGCTATCTTGTCTCTGAATCAAGATTCCTCAATTTCTCTGCTGGTCTGACCCGAATGTCTGCGATTCCGAAGAACGCGCATTGCACTTCCACGTCTCATCCGTAACTTGGTCAGAACGGTCAGAACCGACAAGAATCGAGGGTATCTCGGCCAAATACTAACTTTTTTCTGAATTTTCGGTGCGGGGCAGCTGAGTGTCTGGAGCCCTGACGAACCCACCCAAGAATTTCAGGATCGGTTCATAAATAGCCGAGATTCGTTGAAAAATGTCGAATTTCTGGCTATCTTGTCTCTAAATCAAGATTCCTCAATTTCTCTGCTGGTCTGACCCGAATGTCTGCGATTCCGAAGAACGCGCATTGCAATTCGACGTCTCATCCGTAACTTGGTCAGAACGGTCAGAACCGACGAGAATCGAGGGTATCTCGGCCAAATACTAACTTTTTTCTGAATTTTCGGTGCGGGGCAGCTGAGTGTCTGGAGCCCTGACGAACCCACCCAAGAATTTCAGGATCGGTTCATAAATAGCCGAGATTCGTTGAAAAATGTCGAATTTCTGGCTATCTTGTCTCTGAATCAAGATTCCTCAATTTCTCTGCTGGTCTGACCCGAATGTCTGCGATTCCGAAGAACGCGCATTGCACTTCCACGTCTCATCCGTAACTTGGTCAGAACGGTCAGAACCGACGAGAATCGAGGGTATCTCGGCCAAATACTAACTTTTTTCTAAATTTTCGGTGCGGGGCAGCTGAGTGTCTGGAGCCCTGACGAACCCACCCAAGAATTTTAGGATCGGTTCATAAATAGCCGAGATTCGTTGAAAAATGTCGAATTTCTGGCTATCTTGTCTCTAAATCAAGATTCCTCAATTTCTCTGCTGGTCTGACCCGAATGTCTGCGATTCCGAAGAACGCGCATTGCACTTCCACGTCTCATCCGTAACTTGGTCAGAACGGTCAGAACCGACAAGAATCGAGGGTATCTCGGCCAAATACTAACTTTTTTCTGAATTTTCGGTGCGGGGCAGCTGAGTGTCTGGAGCCCTGACGAACCCACCCAAGAATTTCAGGATCGGTTCATAAATAGCCGAGATACGTTGAAAAATGTCGAATTTTTGGCTATCTTGTCTCTAAATCAAGATTCCTCAATTTTTCTGCTGGTCTGACCCGAATGTCTGCGATTCCGAAGAACGCGCATTGCACTTCCACGTCTCATCCGTAACTTGGTCAGAACGGTCAGAACCGACAAGAATCGAGGGTATCTCGGCCAAATACTAACTTTTTTCTAAATTTTCGGTGCGGGGCAGCTGAGTGTCTGGAGCCCTGACGAACCCACCCAAGAATTTCAGGATCGGTTCATAAATAGCCGAGATTCGTTGAAAAATGTCGAATTTCTGGCTATCTTGTCTCTAAATCAAGATTCCTCAATTTCTCTGCTGGTCTGACCCGAATGTCTGCGATTCCGAAGAACGCGCATTGCACTTCCACGTCTCATCCGTAACTTGGTCAGAACGGTCAGAACCGACAAGAATCGAGGGTATCTCGGCCAAATACTAACTTTTTTCTGAATTTTCGGTGCGGGGCAGCTGAGTGTCTGGAGCCCTGACGAACCCACCCAAGAATTTCAGGATCGGTTCATAAATAGCCGAGATACGTTGAAAAATGTCGAATTTTTGGCTATCTTGTCTCTAAATCAAGATTCCTCAATTTTTCTGCTGGTCTGACCCGAATGTCTGCGATTCCGAAGAACGCGCATTGCACTTCCACGTCTCATCCGTAACTTGGTCAGAACGGTCAGAACCGACAAGAATCGAGGGTATCTCGGCCAAATACTAACTTTTTTCTGAATTTTCGGTGCGGGGCAGCTGAGTGTCTGGAGCCCTGACGAACCCACCCAAGAATTTCAGGATCGGTTCATAAATAGCCGAGATACGTTGAAAAATGTCGAATTTTTGGCTATCTTGTCTCTAAATCAAGATTCCTCAATTTTTCTGCTGGTCTGACCCGAATGTCTGCGATTCCGAAGAACGCGCATTGCACTTCCACGTCTCATCCGTAACTTGGTCAGAACGGTCAGAACCGACAAGAATCGAGGGTATCTCGGCCAAATACTAACTTTTTTCTGAATTTTCGGTGCGGGGCAGCTGAGTGTCTGGAGCCCTGACGAACCCACCCAAGAATTTCAGGATCGGTTCATAAATAGCCGAGATTCGTTGAAAAATGTCGAATTTCTGGCTATCTTGTCTCTGAATCAAGATTCCTCAATTTCTCTGCTGGTCTGACCCGAATGTCTGCGATTCCGAAGAACGCGCATTGCACTTCCACGTCTCATCCGTAACTTGGTCAGAACGGTCAGAACCGACAAGAATCGAGGGTATCTCGGCCAAATACTAACTTTTTTCTGAATTTTCGGTGCGGGGCAGCTGAGTGTCTGGAGCCCTGACGAACCCACCCAAGAATTTCAGGATCGGTTCATAAATAGCCGAGATTCGTTGAAAAATGTCGAATTTCTGGCTATCTTGTCTCTAAATCAAGATTCCTCAATTTCTCTGCTGGTCTGACCCGAATGTCTGCGATTCCGAAGAACGCGCATTGCAATTCGACGTCTCATCCGTAACTTGGTCAGAACGGTCAGAACCGACGAGAATCGAGGGTATCTCGGCCAAATACTAACTTTTTTCTGAATTTTCGGTGCGGGGCAGCTGAGTGTCTGGAGCCCTGACGAACCCACCCAAGAATTTCAGGATCGGTTCATAAATAGCCGAGATTCGTTGAAAAATGTCGAATTTCTGGCTATCTTGTCTCTGAATCAAGATTCCTCAATTTCTCTGCTGGTCTGACCCGAATGTCTGCGATTCCGAAGAACGCGCATTGCACTTCCACGTCTCATCCGTAACTTGGTCAGAACGGTCAGAACCGACGAGAATCGAGGGTATCTCGGCCAAATACTAACTTTTTTCTAAATTTTCGGTGCGGGGCAGCTGAGTGTCTGGAGCCCTGACGAACCCACCCAAGAATTTTAGGATCGGTTCATAAATAGCCGAGATTCGTTGAAAAATGTCGAATTTCTGGCTATCTTGTCTCTAAATCAAGATTCCTCAATTTCTCTGCTGGTCTGACCCGAATGTCTGCGATTCCGAAGAACGCGCATTGCACTTCCACGTCTCATCCGTAACTTGGTCAGAACGGTCAGAACCGACAAGAATCGAGGGTATCTCGGCCAAATACTAACTTTTTTCTGAATTTTCGGTGCGGGGCAGCTGAGTGTCTGGAGCCCTGACGAACCCACCCAAGAATTTCAGGATCGGTTCATAAATAGCCGAGATACGTTGAAAAATGTCGAATTTTTGGCTATCTTGTCTCTAAATCAAGATTCCTCAATTTTTCTGCTGGTCTGACCCGAATGTCTGCGATTCCGAAGAACGCGCATTGCACTTCCACGTCTCATCCGTAACTTGGTCAGAACGGTCAGAACCGACAAGAATCGAGGGTATCTCGGCCAAATACTAACTTTTTTCTGAATTTTCGGTGCGGGGCAGCTGAGTGTCTGGAGCCCTGACGAACCCACCCAAGAATTTCAGGATCGGTTCATAAATAGCCGAGATTCGTTGAAAAATGTCGAATTTCTGGCTATCTTGTCTCTGAATCAAGATTCCTCAATTTCTCTGCTGGTCTGACCCGAATGTCTGCGATTCCGAAGAACGCGCATTGCACTTCCACGTCTCATCCGTAACTTGGTCAGAACGGTCAGAACCGACAAGAATCGAGGGTATCTCGGCCAAATACTAACTTTTTTCTGAATTTTCGGTGCGGGGCAGCTGAGTGTCTGGAGCCCTGACGAACCCACCCAAGAATTTCAGGATCGGTTCATAAATAGCCGAGATACGTTGAAAAATGTCGAATTTTTGGCTATCTTGTCTCTAAATCAAGATTCCTCAATTTTTCTGCTGGTCTGACCCGAATGTCTGCGATTCCGAAGAACGCGCATTGCACTTCCACGTCTCATCCGTAACTTGGTCAGAACGGTCAGAACCGACAAGAATCGAGGGTATCTCGGCCAAATACTAACTTTTTTCTGAATTTTCGGTGCGGGGCAGCTGAGTGTCTGGAGCCCTGACGAACCCACCCAAGAATTTCAGGATCGGTTCATAAATAGCCGAGATTCGTTGAAAAATGTCGAATTTCTGGCTATCTTGTCTCTAAATCAAGATTCCTCAATTTCTCTGCTGGTCTGACCCGAATGTCTGCGATTCCGAAGAACGCGCATTGCAATTCGACGTCTCATCCGTAACTTGGTCAGAACGGTCAGAACCGACGAGAATCGAGGGTATCTCGGCCAAATACTAACTTTTTTCTGAATTTTCGGTGCGGGGCAGCTGAGTGTCTGGAGCCCTGACGAACCCACCCAAGAATTTCAGGATCGGTTCATAAATAGCCGAGATTCGTTGAAAAATGTCGAATTTCTGGCTATCTTGTCTCTGAATCAAGATTCCTCAATTTCTCTGCTGGTCTGACCCGAATGTCTGCGATTCCGAAGAACGCGCATTGCACTTCCACGTCTCATCCGTAACTTGGTCAGAACGGTCAGAACCGACGAGAATCGAGGGTATCTCGGCCAAATACTAACTTTTTTCTAAATTTTCGGTGCGGGGCAGCTGAGTGTCTGGAGCCCTGACGAACCCACCCAAGAATTTTAGGATCGGTTCATAAATAGCCGAGATTCGTTGAAAAATGTCGAATTTCTGGCTATCTTGTCTCTAAATCAAGATTCCTCAATTTCTCTGCTGGTCTGACCCGAATGTCTGCGATTCCGAAGAACGCGCATTGCACTTCCACGTCTCATCCGTAACTTGGTCAGAACGGTCAGAACCGACAAGAATCGAGGGTATCTCGGCCAAATACTAACTTTTTTCTGAATTTTCGGTGCGGGGCAGCTGAGTGTCTGGAGCCCTGACGAACCCACCCAAGAATTTCAGGATCGGTTCATAAATAGCCGAGATACGTTGAAAAATGTCGAATTTTTGGCTATCTTGTCTCTAAATCAAGATTCCTCAATTTTTCTGCTGGTCTGACCCGAATGTCTGCGATTCCGAAGAACGCGCATTGCACTTCCACGTCTCATCCGTAACTTGGTCAGAACGGTCAGAACCGACAAGAATCGAGGGTATCTCGGCCAAATACTAACTTTTTTCTAAATTTTCGGTGCGGGGCAGCTGAGTGTCTGGAGCCCTGACGAACCCACCCAAGAATTTCAGGATCGGTTCATAAATAGCCGAGATTCGTTGAAAAATGTCGAATTTCTGGCTATCTTGTCTCTAAATCAAGATTCCTCAATTTCTCTGCTGGTCTGACCCGAATGTCTGCGATTCCGAAGAACGCGCATTGCACTTCCACGTCTCATCCGTAACTTGGTCAGAACGGTCAGAACCGACAAGAATCGAGGGTATCTCGGCCAAATACTAACTTTTTTCTGAATTTTCGGTGCGGGGCAGCTGAGTGTCTGGAGCCCTGACGAACCCACCCAAGAATTTCAGGATCGGTTCATAAATAGCCGAGATACGTTGAAAAATGTCGAATTTTTGGCTATCTTGTCTCTAAATCAAGATTCCTCAATTTTTCTGCTGGTCTGACCCGAATGTCTGCGATTCCGAAGAACGCGCATTGCACTTCCACGTCTCATCCGTAACTTGGTCAGAACGGTCAGAACCGACAAGAATCGAGGGTATCTCGGCCAAATACTAACTTTTTTCTGAATTTTCGGTGCGGGGCAGCTGAGTGTCTGGAGCCCTGACGAACCCACCCAAGAATTTCAGGATCGGTTCATAAATAGCCGAGATACGTTGAAAAATGTCGAATTTTTGGCTATCTTGTCTCTAAATCAAGATTCCTCAATTTTTCTGCTGGTCTGACCCGAATGTCTGCGATTCCGAAGAACGCGCATTGCACTTCCACGTCTCATCCGTAACTTGGTCAGAACGGTCAGAACCGACAAGAATCGAGGGTATCTCGGCCAAATACTAACTTTTTTCTGAATTTTCGGTGCGGGGCAGCTGAGTGTCTGGAGCCCTGACGAACCCACCTAAGAATTTCAGGATCGGTTCATAAATAGCCGAGATTCGTTGAAAAATGTCGAATTTCTGGCTATCTTGTCTCTGAATCAAGATTCCTCAATTTCTCTGCTGGTCTGACCCGAATGTCTGCGATTCCGAAGAACGCGCATTGCACTTCCACGTCTCATCCGTAACTTGGTCAGAACGGTCAGAACCGACAAGAATCGAGGGTATCTCGGCCAAATACTAACTTTTTTCTGAATTTTCGGTGCGGGGCAGCTGAGTGTCTGGAGCCCTGACGAACCCACCCAAGAATTTCAGGATCGGTTCATAAATAGCCGAGATTCGTTGAAAAATGTCGAATTTCTGGCTATCTTGTCTCTAAATCAAGATTCCTCAATTTCTCTGCTGGTCTGACCCGAATGTCTGCGATTCCGAAGAACGCGCATTGCAATTCGACGTCTCATCCGTAACTTGGTCAGAACGGTCAGAACCGACGAGAATCGAGGGTATCTCGGCCAAATACTAACTTTTTTCTGAATTTTCGGTGCGGGGCAGCTGAGTGTCTGGAGCCCTGACGAACCCACCCAAGAATTTCAGGATCGGTTCATAAATAGCCGAGATTCGTTGAAAAATGTCGAATTTCTGGCTATCTTGTCTCTGAATCAAGATTCCTCAATTTCTCTGCTGGTCTGACCCGAATGTCTGCGATTCCGAAGAACGCGCATTGCACTTCCACGTCTCATCCGTAACTTGGTCAGAACGGTCAGAACCGACGAGAATCGAGGGTATCTCGGCCAAATACTAACTTTTTTCTAAATTTTCGGTGCGGGGCAGCTGAGTGTCTGGAGCCCTGACGAACCCACCCAAGAATTTTAGGATCGGTTCATAAATAGCCGAGATTCGTTGAAAAATGTCGAATTTCTGGCTATCTTGTCTCTAAATCAAGATTCCTCAATTTCTCTGCTGGTCTGACCCGAATGTCTGCGATTCCGAAGAACGCGCATTGCACTTCCACGTCTCATCCGTAACTTGGTCAGAACGGTCAGAACCGACAAGAATCGAGGGTATCTCGGCCAAATACTAACTTTTTTCTGAATTTTCGGTGCGGGGCAGCTGAGTGTCTGGAGCCCTGACGAACCCACCCAAGAATTTCAGGATCGGTTCATAAATAGCCGAGATACGTTGAAAAATGTCGAATTTTTGGCTATCTTGTCTCTAAATCAAGATTCCTCAATTTTTCTGCTGGTCTGACCCGAATGTCTGCGATTCCGAAGAACGCGCATTGCACTTCCACGTCTCATCCGTAACTTGGTCAGAACGGTCAGAACCGACAAGAATCGAGGGTATCTCGGCCAAATACTAACTTTTTTCTGAATTTTCGGTGCGGGGCAGCTGAGTGTCTGGAGCCCTGACGAACCCACCCAAGAATTTCAGGATCGGTTCATAAATAGCCGAGATTCGTTGAAAAATGTCGAATTTCTGGCTATCTTGTCTCTGAATCAAGATTCCTCAATTTCTCTGCTGGTCTGACCCGAATGTCTGCGATTCCGAAGAACGCGCATTGCACTTCCACGTCTCATCCGTAACTTGGTCAGAACGGTCAGAACCGACAAGAATCGAGGGTATCTCGGCCAAATACTAACTTTTTTCTGAATTTTCGGTGCGGGGCAGCTGAGTGTCTGGAGCCCTGACGAACCCACCCAAGAATTTCAGGATCGGTTCATAAATAGCCGAGATACGTTGAAAAATGTCGAATTTTTGGCTATCTTGTCTCTAAATCAAGATTCCTCAATTTTTCTGCTGGTCTGACCCGAATGTCTGCGATTCCGAAGAACGCGCATTGCACTTCCACGTCTCATCCGTAACTTGGTCAGAACGGTCAGAACCGACAAGAATCGAGGGTATCTCGGCCAAATACTAACTTTTTTCTGAATTTTCGGTGCGGGGCAGCTGAGTGTCTGGAGCCCTGACGAACCCACCCAAGAATTTCAGGATCGGTTCATAAATAGCCGAGATACGTTGAAAAATGTCGAATTTTTGGCTATCTTGTCTCTAAATCAAGATTCCTCAATTTTTCTGCTGGTCTGACCCGAATGTCTGCGATTCCGAAGAACGCGCATTGCACTTCCACGTCTCATCCGTAACTTGGTCAGAACGGTCAGAACCGACAAGAATCGAGGGTATCTCGGCCAAATACTAACTTTTTTCTGAATTTTCGGTGCGGGGCAGCTGAGTGTCTGGAGCCCTGACGAACCCACCCAAGAATTTCAGGATCGGTTCATAAATAGCCGAGATACGTTGAAAAATGTCGAATTTTTGGCTATCTTGTCTCTAAATCAAGATTCCTCAATTTTTCTGCTGGTCTGACCCGAATGTCTGCGATTCCGAAGAACGCGCATTGCACTTCCACGTCTCATCCGTAACTTGGTCAGAACGGTCAGAACCGACAAGAATCGAGGGTATCTCGGCCAAATACTAACTTTTTTCTGAATTTTCGGTGCGGGGCAGCTGAGTGTCTGGAGCCCTGACGAACCCACCCAAGAATTTCAGGATCGGTTCATAAATAGCCGAGATACGTTGAAAAATGTCGAATTTTTGGCTATCTTGTCTCTGAATCAAGATTCCTCAATTTCTCTGCTGGTCTGACCCGAATGTCTGCGATTCCGAAGAACGCGCATTGCACTTCCACGTCTCATCCGTAACTTGGTCAGAACGGTCAGAACCGACAAGAATCGAGGGTATCTCGGCCAAATACTAACTTTTTTCTGAATTTTCGGTGCGGGGCAGCTGAGTGTCTGGAGCCCTGACGAACCCACCCAAGAATTTCAGGATCGGTTCATAAATAGCCGAGATTCGTTGAAAAATGTCGAATTTCTGGCTATCTTGTCTCTAAATCAAGATTCCTCAATTTCTCTGCTGGTCTGACCCGAATGTCTGCGATTCCGAAGAACGCGCATTGCAATTCGACGTCTCATCCGTAACTTGGTCAGAACGGTCAGAACCGACGAGAATCGAGGGTATCTCGGCCAAATACTAACTTTTTTCTGAATTTTCGGTGCGGGGCAGCTGAGTGTCTGGAGCCCTGACGAACCCACCCAAGAATTTCAGGATCGGTTCATAAATAGCCGAGATTCGTTGAAAAATGTCGAATTTCTGGCTATCTTGTCTCTGAATCAAGATTCCTCAATTTCTCTGCTGGTCTGACCCGAATGTCTGCGATTCCGAAGAACGCGCATTGCACTTCCACGTCTCATCCGTAACTTGGTCAGAACGGTCAGAACCGACGAGAATCGAGGGTATCTCGGCCAAATACTAACTTTTTTCTAAATTTTCGGTGCGGGGCAGCTGAGTGTCTGGAGCCCTGACGAACCCACCCAAGAATTTTAGGATCGGTTCATAAATAGCCGAGATTCGTTGAAAAATGTCGAATTTCTGGCTATCTTGTCTCTAAATCAAGATTCCTCAATTTCTCTGCTGGTCTGACCCGAATGTCTGCGATTCCGAAGAACGCGCATTGCACTTCCACGTCTCATCCGTAACTTGGTCAGAACGGTCAGAACCGACAAGAATCGAGGGTATCTCGGCCAAATACTAACTTTTTTCTGAATTTTCGGTGCGGGGCAGCTGAGTGTCTGGAGCCCTGACGAACCCACCCAAGAATTTCAGGATCGGTTCATAAATAGCCGAGATACGTTGAAAAATGTCGAATTTTTGGCTATCTTGTCTCTAAATCAAGATTCCTCAATTTTTCTGCTGGTCTGACCCGAATGTCTGCGATTCCGAAGAACGCGCATTGCACTTCCACGTCTCATCCGTAACTTGGTCAGAACGGTCAGAACCGACAAGAATCGAGGGTATCTCGGCCAAATACTAACTTTTTTCTAAATTTTCGGTGCGGGGCAGCTGAGTGTCTGGAGCCCTGACGAACCCACCCAAGAATTTCAGGATCGGTTCATAAATAGCCGAGATTCGTTGAAAAATGTCGAATTTCTGGCTATCTTGTCTCTAAATCAAGATTCCTCAATTTCTCTGCTGGTCTGACCCGAATGTCTGCGATTCCGAAGAACGCGCATTGCACTTCCACGTCTCATCCGTAACTTGGTCAGAACGGTCAGAACCGACAAGAATCGAGGGTATCTCGGCCAAATACTAACTTTTTTCTGAATTTTCGGTGCGGGGCAGCTGAGTGTCTGGAGCCCTGACGAACCCACCCAAGAATTTCAGGATCGGTTCATAAATAGCCGAGATACGTTGAAAAATGTCGAATTTTTGGCTATCTTGTCTCTAAATCAAGATTCCTCAATTTTTCTGCTGGTCTGACCCGAATGTCTGCGATTCCGAAGAACGCGCATTGCACTTCCACGTCTCATCCGTAACTTGGTCAGAACGGTCAGAACCGACAAGAATCGAGGGTATCTCGGCCAAATACTAACTTTTTTCTGAATTTTCGGTGCGGGGCAGCTGAGTGTCTGGAGCCCTGACGAACCCACCCAAGAATTTCAGGATCGGTTCATAAATAGCCGAGATACGTTGAAAAATGTCGAATTTTTGGCTATCTTGTCTCTAAATCAAGATTCCTCAATTTTTCTGCTGGTCTGACCCGAATGTCTGCGATTCCGAAGAACGCGCATTGCACTTCCACGTCTCATCCGTAACTTGGTCAGAACGGTCAGAACCGACAAGAATCGAGGGTATCTCGGCCAAATACTAACTTTTTTCTGAATTTTCGGTGCGGGGCAGCTGAGTGTCTGGAGCCCTGACGAACCCACCCAAGAATTTCAGGATCGGTTCATAAATAGCCGAGATTCGTTGAAAAATGTCGAATTTCTGGCTATCTTGTCTCTGAATCAAGATTCCTCAATTTCTCTGCTGGTCTGACCCGAATGTCTGCGATTCCGAAGAACGCGCATTGCACTTCCACGTCTCATCCGTAACTTGGTCAGAACGGTCAGAACCGACAAGAATCGAGGGTATCTCGGCCAAATACTAACTTTTTTCTGAATTTTCGGTGCGGGGCAGCTGAGTGTCTGGAGCCCTGACGAACCCACCCAAGAATTTCAGGATCGGTTCATAAATAGCCGAGATTCGTTGAAAAATGTCGAATTTCTGGCTATCTTGTCTCTAAATCAAGATTCCTCAATTTCTCTGCTGGTCTGACCCGAATGTCTGCGATTCCGAAGAACGCGCATTGCAATTCGACGTCTCATCCGTAACTTGGTCAGAACGGTCAGAACCGACGAGAATCGAGGGTATCTCGGCCAAATACTAACTTTTTTCTGAATTTTCGGTGCGGGGCAGCTGAGTGTCTGGAGCCCTGACGAACCCACCCAAGAATTTCAGGATCGGTTCATAAATAGCCGAGATTCGTTGAAAAATGTCGAATTTCTGGCTATCTTGTCTCTGAATCAAGATTCCTCAATTTCTCTGCTGGTCTGACCCGAATGTCTGCGATTCCGAAGAACGCGCATTGCACTTCCACGTCTCATCCGTAACTTGGTCAGAACGGTCAGAACCGACGAGAATCGAGGGTATCTCGGCCAAATACTAACTTTTTTCTAAATTTTCGGTGCGGGGCAGCTGAGTGTCTGGAGCCCTGACGAACCCACCCAAGAATTTTAGGATCGGTTCATAAATAGCCGAGATTCGTTGAAAAATGTCGAATTTCTGGCTATCTTGTCTCTAAATCAAGATTCCTCAATTTCTCTGCTGGTCTGACCCGAATGTCTGCGATTCCGAAGAACGCGCATTGCACTTCCACGTCTCATCCGTAACTTGGTCAGAACGGTCAGAACCGACAAGAATCGAGGGTATCTCGGCCAAATACTAACTTTTTTCTGAATTTTCGGTGCGGGGCAGCTGAGTGTCTGGAGCCCTGACGAACCCACCCAAGAATTTCAGGATCGGTTCATAAATAGCCGAGATACGTTGAAAAATGTCGAATTTTTGGCTATCTTGTCTCTAAATCAAGATTCCTCAATTTTTCTGCTGGTCTGACCCGAATGTCTGCGATTCCGAAGAACGCGCATTGCACTTCCACGTCTCATCCGTAACTTGGTCAGAACGGTCAGAACCGACAAGAATCGAGGGTATCTCGGCCAAATACTAACTTTTTTCTGAATTTTCGGTGCGGGGCAGCTGAGTGTCTGGAGCCCTGACGAACCCACCCAAGAATTTCAGGATCGGTTCATAAATAGCCGAGATTCGTTGAAAAATGTCGAATTTCTGGCTATCTTGTCTCTGAATCAAGATTCCTCAATTTCTCTGCTGGTCTGACCCGAATGTCTGCGATTCCGAAGAACGCGCATTGCACTTCCACGTCTCATCCGTAACTTGGTCAGAACGGTCAGAACCGACAAGAATCGAGGGTATCTCGGCCAAATACTAACTTTTTTCTGAATTTTCGGTGCGGGGCAGCTGAGTGTCTGGAGCCCTGACGAACCCACCCAAGAATTTCAGGATCGGTTCATAAATAGCCGAGATTCGTTGAAAAATGTCGAATTTCTGGCTATCTAGTCTCTAAATCAAGATTCCTCAATTTCTCTGCTGGTCTGACCCGAATGTCTGCGATTCCGAAGAACGCGCATTGCAATTCGACGTCTCATCCGTAACTTGGTCAGAACGGTCAGAACCGACGAGAATCGAGGGTATCTCGGCCAAATACTAACTTTTTTCTGAATTTTCGGTGCGGGGCAGCTGAGTGTCTGGAGCCCTGACGAACCCACCCAAGAATTTCAGGATCGGTTCATAAATAGCCGAGATTCGTTGAAAAATGTCGAATTTCTGGCTATCTTGTCTCTGAATCAAGATTCCTCAATTTCTCTGCTGGTCTGACCCGAATGTCTGCGATTCCGAAGAACGCGCATTGCACTTCCACGTCTCATCCGTAACTTGGTCAGAACGGTCAGAACCGACGAGAATCGAGGGTATCTCGGCCAAATACTAACTTTTTTCTAAATTTTCGGTGCGGGGCAGCTGAGTGTCTGGAGCCCTGACGAACCCACCCAAGAATTTTAGGATCGGTTCATAAATAGCCGAGATTCGTTGAAAAATGTCGAATTTCTGGCTATCTTGTCTCTAAATCAAGATTCCTCAATTTCTCTGCTGGTCTGACCCGAATGTCTGCGATTCCGAAGAACGCGCATTGCACTTCCACGTCTCATCCGTAACTTGGTCAGAACGGTCAGAACCGACAAGAATCGAGGGTATCTCGGCCAAATACTAACTTTTTTCTGAATTTTCGGTGCGGGGCAGCTGAGTGTCTGGAGCCCTGACGAACCCACCCAAGAATTTCAGGATCGGTTCATAAATAGCCGAGATACGTTGAAAAATGTCGAATTTTTGGCTATCTTGTCTCTAAATCAAGATTCCTCAATTTTTCTGCTGGTCTGACCCGAATGTCTGCGATTCCGAAGAACGCGCATTGCACTTCCACGTCTCATCCGTAACTTGGTCAGAACGGTCAGAACCGACAAGAATCGAGGGTATCTCGGCCAAATACTAACTTTTTTCTGAATTTTCGGTGCGGGGCAGCTGAGTGTCTGGAGCCCTGACGAACCCACCCAAGAATTTCAGGATCGGTTCATAAATAGCCGAGATTCGTTGAAAAATGTCGAATTTCTGGCTATCTTGTCTCTGAATCAAGATTCCTCAATTTCTCTGCTGGTCTGACCCGAATGTCTGCGATTCCGAAGAACGCGCATTGCACTTCCACGTCTCATCCGTAACTTGGTCAGAACGGTCAGAACCGACAAGAATCGAGGGTATCTCGGCCAAATACTAACTTTTTTCTGAATTTTCGGTGCGGGGCAGCTGAGTGTCTGGAGCCCTGACGAACCCACCCAAGAATTTCAGGATCGGTTCATAAATAGCCGAGATTCGTTGAAAAATGTCGAATTTCTGGCTATCTAGTCTCTAAATCAAGATTCCTCAATTTCTCTGCTGGTCTGACCCGAATGTCTGCGATTCCGAAGAACGCGCATTGCAATTCGACGTCTCATCCGTAACTTGGTCAGAACGGTCAGAACCGACGAGAATCGAGGGTATCTCGGCCAAATACTAACTTTTTTCTGAATTTTCGGTGCGGGGCAGCTGAGTGTCTGGAGCCCTGACGAACCCACCCAAGAATTTCAGGATCGGTTCATAAATAGCCGAGATTCGTTGAAAAATGTCGAATTTCTGGCTATCTTGTCTCTGAATCAAGATTCCTCAATTTCTCTGCTGGTCTGACCCGAATGTCTGCGATTCCGAAGAACGCGCATTGCACTTCCACGTCTCATCCGTAACTTGGTCAGAACGGTCAGAACCGACGAGAATCGAGGGTATCTCGGCCAAATACTAACTTTTTTCTAAATTTTCGGTGCGGGGCAGCTGAGTGTCTGGAGCCCTGACGAACCCACCCAAGAATTTTAGGATCGGTTCATAAATAGCCGAGATTCGTTGAAAAATGTCGAATTTCTGGCTATCTTGTCTCTAAATCAAGATTCCTCAATTTCTCTGCTGGTCTGACCCGAATGTCTGCGATTCCGAAGAACGCGCATTGCACTTCCACGTCTCATCCGTAACTTGGTCAGAACGGTCAGAACCGACAAGAATCGAGGGTATCTCGGCCAAATACTAACTTTTTTCTGAATTTTCGGTGCGGGGCAGCTGAGTGTCTGGAGCCCTGACGAACCCACCCAAGAATTTCAGGATCGGTTCATAAATAGCCGAGATACGTTGAAAAATGTCGAATTTTTGGCTATCTTGTCTCTAAATCAAGATTCCTCAATTTTTCTGCTGGTCTGACCCGAATGTCTGCGATTCCGAAGAACGCGCATTGCACTTCCACGTCTCATCCGTAACTTGGTCAGAACGGTCAGAACCGACAAGAATCGAGGGTATCTCGGCCAAATACTAACTTTTTTCTGAATTTTCGGTGCGGGGCAGTTGAGTGTCTGGAGCCCTGACGAACCCACCCAAGAATTTCAGGATCGGTTCATAAATAGCCGAGATACGTTGAAAAATGTCAAATTTTTGGCTATCTTGTCTCTAAATCAAGATTCCTCAATTTTTCTGTGGTCTGACCCGAATGTCTGCGATTCCGAAGAACGCGCATTGCACTTCCACGTCTCATCCGTAACTTGGTCAGAACGGTCAGAACCGACAAGAATCGAGGGTATCTCGGCCAAATACTAACTTTTTTCTAAATTTTCGGTGCGGGGCAGCTGAGTGTCTGGAGCCCTGACGAACCCACCCAAGAATTTCAGGATCGGTTCATAAATAGCCGAGATTCGTTGAAAAATGTCGAATTTCTGGCTATCTTGTCTCTAAATCAAGATTCCTCAATTTCTCTGCTGGTCTGACCCGAATGTCTGCGATTCCGAAGAACGCGCATTGCACTTCCACGTCTCATCCGTAACTTGGTCAGAACGGTCAGAACCGACAAGAATCGAGGGTATCTCGGCCAAATACTAACTTTTTTCTGAATTTTCGGTGCGGGGCAGCTGAGTGTCTGGAGCCCTGACGAACCCACCCAAGAATTTCAGGATCGGTTCATAAATAGCCGAGATACGTTGAAAAATGTCGAATTTTTGGCTATCTTGTCTCTAAATCAAGATTCCTCAATTTTTCTGCTGGTCTGACCCGAATGTCTGCGATTCCGAAGAACGCGCATTGCACTTCCACGTCTCATCCGTAACTTGGTCAGAACGGTCAGAACCGACAAGAATCGAGGGTATCTCGGCCAAATACTAACTTTTTTCTGAATTTTCGGTGCGGGGCAGCTGAGTGTCTGGAGCCCTGACGAACCCACCCAAGAATTTCAGGATCGGTTCATAAATAGCCGAGATACGTTGAAAAATGTCGAATTTTTGGCTATCTTGTCTCTAAATCAAGATTCCTCAATTTTTCTGCTGGTCTGACCCGAATGTCTGCGATTCCGAAGAACGCGCATTGCACTTCCACGTCTCATCCGTAACTTGGTCAGAACGGTCAGAACCGACAAGAATCGAGGGTATCTCGGCCAAATACTAACTTTTTTCTGAATTTTCGGTGCGGGGCAGCTGAGTGTCTGGAGCCCTGACGAACCCACCCAAGAATTTCAGGATCGGTTCATAAATAGCCGAGATTCGTTGAAAAATGTCGAATTTCTGGCTATCTTGTCTCTGAATCAAGATTCCTCAATTTCTCTGCTGGTCTGACCCGAATGTCTGCGATTCCGAAGAACGCGCATTGCACTTCCACGTCTCATCCGTAACTTGGTCAGAACGGTCAGAACCGACAAGAATCGAGGGTATCTCGGCCAAATACTAACTTTTTTCTGAATTTTCGGTGCGGGGCAGCTGAGTGTCTGGAGCCCTGACGAACCCACCCAAGAATTTCAGGATCGGTTCATAAATAGCCGAGATTCGTTGAAAAATGTCGAATTTCTGGCTATCTTGTCTCTAAATCAAGATTCCTCAATTTCTCTGCTGGTCTGACCCGAATGTCTGCGATTCCGAAGAACGCGCATTGCAATTCGACGTCTCATCCGTAACTTGGTCAGAACGGTCAGAACCGACGAGAATCGAGGGTATCTCGGCCAAATACTAACTTTTTTCTGAATTTTCGGTGCGGGGCAGCTGAGTGTCTGGAGCCCTGACGAACCCACCCAAGAATTTCAGGATCGGTTCATAAATAGCCGAGATTCGTTGAAAAATGTCGAATTTCTGGCTATCTTGTCTCTGAATCAAGATTCCTCAATTTCTCTGCTGGTCTGACCCGAATGTCTGCGATTCCGAAGAACGCGCATTGCACTTCCACGTCTCATCCGTAACTTGGTCAGAACGGTCAGAACCGACGAGAATCGAGGGTATCTCGGCCAAATACTAACTTTTTTCTAAATTTTCGGTGCGGGGCAGCTGAGTGTCTGGAGCCCTGACGAACCCACCCAAGAATTTTAGGATCGGTTCATAAATAGCCGAGATTCGTTGAAAAATGTCGAATTTCTGGCTATCTTGTCTCTAAATCAAGATTCCTCAATTTCTCTGCTGGTCTGACCCGAATGTCTGCGATTCCGAAGAACGCGCATTGCACTTCCACGTCTCATCCGTAACTTGGTCAGAACGGTCAGAACCGACAAGAATCGAGGGTATCTCGGCCAAATACTAACTTTTTTCTGAATTTTCGGTGCGGGGCAGCTGAGTGTCTGGAGCCCTGACGAACCCACCCAAGAATTTCAGGATCGGTTCATAAATAGCCGAGATACGTTGAAAAATGTCGAATTTTTGGCTATCTTGTCTCTAAATCAAGATTCCTCAATTTTTCTGCTGGTCTGACCCGAATGTCTGCGATTCCGAAGAACGCGCATTGCACTTCCACGTCTCATCCGTAACTTGGTCAGAACGGTCAGAACCGACAAGAATCGAGGGTATCTCGGCCAAATACTAACTTTTTTCTGAATTTTCGGTGCGGGGCAGTTGAGTGTCTGGAGCCCTGACGAACCCACCCAAGAATTTCAGGATCGGTTCATAAATAGCCGAGATACGTTGAAAAATGTCAAATTTTTGGCTATCTTGTCTCTAAATCAAGATTCCTCAATTTTTCTGTGGTCTGACCCGAATGTCTGCGATTCCGAAGAACGCGCATTGCACTTCCACGTCTCATCCGTAACTTGGTCAGAACGGTCAGAACCGACAAGAATCGAGGGTATCTCGGCCAAATACTAACTTTTTTCTAAATTTTCGGTGCGGGGCAGCTGAGTGTCTGGAGCCCTGACGAACCCACCCAAGAATTTCAGGATCGGTTCATAAATAGCCGAGATTCGTTGAAAAATGTCGAATTTCTGGCTATCTTGTCTCTGAATCAAGATTCCTCAATTTCTCTGCTGGTCTGACCCGAATGTCTGCGATTCCGAAGAACGCGCATTGCACTTCCACGTCTCATCCGTAACTTGGTCAGAACGGTCAGAACCGACGAGAATCGAGGGTATCTCGGCCAAATACTAACTTTTTTCTAAATTTTCGGTGCGGGGCAGCTGAGTGTCTGGAGCCCTGACGAACCCACCCAAGAATTTTAGGATCGGTTCATAAATAGCCGAGATTCGTTGAAAAATGTCGAATTTCTGGCTATCTTGTCTCTAAATCAAGATTCCTCAATTTCTCTGCTGGTCTGACCCGAATGTCTGCGATTCCGAAGAACGCGCATTGCACTTCCACGTCTCATCCGTAACTTGGTCAGAACGGTCAGAACCGACAAGAATCGAGGGTATCTCGGCCAAATACTAACTTTTTTCTGAATTTTCGGTGCGGGGCAGCTGAGTGTCTGGAGCCCTGACGAACCCACCCAAGAATTTCAGGATCGGTTCATAAATAGCCGAGATACGTTGAAAAATGTCGAATTTTTGGCTATCTTGTCTCTAAATCAAGATTCCTCAATTTTTCTGCTGGTCTGACCCGAATGTCTGCGATTCCGAAGAACGCGCATTGCACTTCCACGTCTCATCCGTAACTTGGTCAGAACGGTCAGAACCGACAAGAATCGAGGGTATCTCGGCCAAATACTAACTTTTTTCTGAATTTTCGGTGCGGGGCAGTTGAGTGTCTGGAGCCCTGACGAACCCACCCAAGAATTTCAGGATCGGTTCATAAATAGCCGAGATACGTTGAAAAATGTCAAATTTTTGGCTATCTTGTCTCTAAATCAAGATTCCTCAATTTTTCTGTGGTCTGACCCGAATGTCTGCGATTCCGAAGAACGCGCATTGCACTTCCACGTCTCATCCGTAACTTGGTCAGAACGGTCAGAACCGACAAGAATCGAGGGTATCTCGGCCAAATACTAACTTTTTTCTAAATTTTCGGTGCGGGGCAGCTGAGTGTCTGGAGCCCTGACGAACCCACCCAAGAATTTCAGGATCGGTTCATAAATAGCCGAGATTCGTTGAAAAATGTCGAATTTCTGGCTATCTTGTCTCTAAATCAAGATTCCTCAATTTCTCTGCTGGTCTGACCCGAATGTCTGCGATTCCGAAGAACGCGCATTGCACTTCCACGTCTCATCCGTAACTTGGTCAGAACGGTCAGAACCGACAAGAATCGAGGGTATCTCGGCCAAATACTAACTTTTTTCTGAATTTTCGGTGCGGGGCAGCTGAGTGTCTGGAGCCCTGACGAACCCACCCAAGAATTTCAGGATCGGTTCATAAATAGCCGAGATTCGTTGAAAAATGTCGAATTTCTGGCTATCTTGTCTCTAAATCAAGATTCCTCAATTTCTCTGCTGGTCTGACCCGAATGTCTGCGATTCCGAAGAACGCGCATTGCACTTCCACGTCTCATCCGTAACTTGGTCAGAACGGTCAGAACCGACAAGAATCGAGGGTATCTCGGCCAAATACTAACTTTTTTCTGAATTTTCGGTGCGGGGCAGCTGAGTGTCTGGAGCCCTGACGAACCCACCCAAGAATTTCAGGATCGGTTCATAAATAGCCGAGATACGTTGAAAAATGTCGAATTTTTGGCTATCTTGTCTCTAAATCAAGATTCCTCAATTTTTCTGCTGGTCTGACCCGAATGTCTGCGATTCCGAAGAACGCGCATTGCACTTCCACGTCTCATCCGTAACTTGGTCAGAACGGTCAGAACCGACAAGAATCGAGGGTATCTCGGCCAAATACTAACTTTTTTCTGAATTTTCGGTGCGGGGCAGCTGAGTGTCTGGAGCCCTGACGAACCCACCCAAGAATTTCAGGATCGGTTCATAAATAGCCGAGATTCGTTGAAAAATGTCGAATTTCTGGCTATCTTGTCTCTAAATCAAGATTCCTCAATTTCTCTGCTGGTCTGACCCGAATGTCTGCGATTCCGAAGAACGCGCATTGCAATTCGACGTCTCATCCGTAACTTGGTCAGAACGGTCAGAACCGACGAGAATCGAGGGTATCTCGGCCAAATACTAACTTTTTTCTGAATTTTCGGTGCGGGGCAGCTGAGTGTCTGGAGCCCTGACGAACCCACCCAAGAATTTCAGGATCGGTTCATAAATAGCCGAGATTCGTTGAAAAATGTCGAATTTCTGGCTATCTTGTCTCTGAATCAAGATTCCTCAATTTCTCTGCTGGTCTGACCCGAATGTCTGCGATTCCGAAGAACGCGCATTGCACTTCCACGTCTCATCCGTAACTTGGTCAGAACGGTCAGAACCGACGAGAATCGAGGGTATCTCGGCCAAATACTAACTTTTTTCTAAATTTTCGGTGCGGGGCAGCTGAGTGTCTGGAGCCCTGACGAACCCACCCAAGAATTTTAGGATCGGTTCATAAATAGCCGAGATTCGTTGAAAAATGTCGAATTTCTGGCTATCTTGTCTCTAAATCAAGATTCCTCAATTTCTCTGCTGGTCTGACCCGAATGTCTGCGATTCCGAAGAACGCGCATTGCACTTCCACGTCTCATCCGTAACTTGGTCAGAACGGTCAGAACCGACAAGAATCGAGGGTATCTCGGCCAAATACTAACTTTTTTCTGAATTTTCGGTGCGGGGCAGCTGAGTGTCTGGAGCCCTGACGAACCCACCCAAGAATTTCAGGATCGGTTCATAAATAGCCGAGATACGTTGAAAAATGTCGAATTTTTGGCTATCTTGTCTCTAAATCAAGATTCCTCAATTTTTCTGCTGGTCTGACCCGAATGTCTGCGATTCCGAAGAACGCGCATTGCACTTCCACGTCTCATCCGTAACTTGGTCAGAACGGTCAGAACCGACAAGAATCGAGGGTATCTCGGCCAAATACTAACTTTTTTCTGAATTTTCGGTGCGGGGCAGTTGAGTGTCTGGAGCCCTGACGAACCCACCCAAGAATTTCAGGATCGGTTCATAAATAGCCGAGATACGTTGAAAAATGTCAAATTTTTGGCTATCTTGTCTCTAAATCAAGATTCCTCAATTTTTCTGTGGTCTGACCCGAATGTCTGCGATTCCGAAGAACGCGCATTGCACTTCCACGTCTCATCCGTAACTTGGTCAGAACGGTCAGAACCGACAAGAATCGAGGGTATCTCGGCCAAATACTAACTTTTTTCTAAATTTTCGGTGCGGGGCAGCTGAGTGTCTGGAGCCCTGACGAACCCACCCAAGAATTTCAGGATCGGTTCATAAATAGCCGAGATTCGTTGAAAAATGTCGAATTTCTGGCTATCTTGTCTCTAAATCAAGATTCCTCAATTTCTCTGCTGGTCTGACCCGAATGTCTGCGATTCCGAAGAACGCGCATTGCACTTCCACGTCTCATCCGTAACTTGGTCAGAACGGTCAGAACCGACAAGAATCGAGGGTATCTCGGCCAAATACTAACTTTTTTCTGAATTTTCGGTGCGGGGCAGCTGAGTGTCTGGAGCCCTGACGAACCCACCCAAGAATTTCAGGATCGGTTCATAAATAGCCGAGATTCGTTGAAAAATGTCGAATTTCTGGCTATCTTGTCTCTAAATCAAGATTCCTCAATTTCTCTGCTGGTCTGACCCGAATGTCTGCGATTCCGAAGAACGCGCATTGCACTTCCACGTCTCATCCGTAACTTGGTCAGAACGGTCAGAACCGACAAGAATCGAGGGTATCTCGGCCAAATACTAACTTTTTTCTGAATTTTCGGTGCGGGGCAGCTGAGTGTCTGGAGCCCTGACGAACCCACCCAAGAATTTCAGGATCGGTTCATAAATAGCCGAGATACGTTGAAAAATGTCGAATTTTTGGCTATCTTGTCTCTAAATCAAGATTCCTCAATTTTTCTGCTGGTCTGACCCGAATGTCTGCGATTCCGAAGAACGCGCATTGCACTTCCACGTCTCATCCGTAACTTGGTCAGAACGGTCAGAACCGACAAGAATCGAGGGTATCTCGGCCAAATACTAACTTTTTTCTGAATTTTCGGTGCGGGGCAGCTGAGTGTCTGGAGCCCTGACGAACCCACCCAAGAATTTCAGGATCGGTTCATAAATAGCCGAGATTCGTTGAAAAATGTCGAATTTCTGGCTATCTTGTCTCTAAATCAAGATTCCTCAATTTCTCTGCTGGTCTGACCCGAATGTCTGCGATTCCGAAGAACGCGCATTGCAATTCGACGTCTCATCCGTAACTTGGTCAGAACGGTCAGAACCGACGAGAATCGAGGGTATCTCGGCCAAATACTAACTTTTTTCTGAATTTTCGGTGCGGGGCAGCTGAGTGTCTGGAGCCCTGACGAACCCACCCAAGAATTTCAGGATCGGTTCATAAATAGCCGAGATTCGTTGAAAAATGTCGAATTTCTGGCTATCTTGTCTCTGAATCAAGATTCCTCAATTTCTCTGCTGGTCTGACCCGAATGTCTGCGATTCCGAAGAACGCGCATTGCACTTCCACGTCTCATCCGTAACTTGGTCAGAACGGTCAGAACCGACGAGAATCGAGGGTATCTCGGCCAAATACTAACTTTTTTCTAAATTTTCGGTGCGGGGCAGCTGAGTGTCTGGAGCCCTGACGAACCCACCCAAGAATTTTAGGATCGGTTCATAAATAGCCGAGATTCGTTGAAAAATGTCGAATTTCTGGCTATCTTGTCTCTAAATCAAGATTCCTCAATTTCTCTGCTGGTCTGACCCGAATGTCTGCGATTCCGAAGAACGCGCATTGCACTTCCACGTCTCATCCGTAACTTGGTCAGAACGGTCAGAACCGACAAGAATCGAGGGTATCTCGGCCAAATACTAACTTTTTTCTGAATTTTCGGTGCGGGGCAGCTGAGTGTCTGGAGCCCTGACGAACCCACCCAAGAATTTCAGGATCGGTTCATAAATAGCCGAGATACGTTGAAAAATGTCGAATTTTTGGCTATCTTGTCTCTAAATCAAGATTCCTCAATTTTTCTGCTGGTCTGACCCGAATGTCTGCGATTCCGAAGAACGCGCATTGCACTTCCACGTCTCATCCGTAACTTGGTCAGAACGGTCAGAACCGACAAGAATCGAGGGTATCTCGGCCAAATACTAACTTTTTTCTGAATTTTCGGTGCGGGGCAGCTGAGTGTCTGGAGCCCTGACGAACCCACCCAAGAATTTCAGGATCGGTTCATAAATAGCCGAGATTCGTTGAAAAATGTCGAATTTCTGGCTATCTTGTCTCTAAATCAAGATTCCTCAATTTCTCTGCTGGTCTGACCCGAATGTCTGCGATTCCGAAGAACGCGCATTGCAATTCGACGTCTCATCCGTAACTTGGTCAGAACGGTCAGAACCGACGAGAATCGAGGGTATCTCGGCCAAATACTAACTTTTTTCTGAATTTTCGGTGCGGGGCAGCTGAGTGTCTGGAGCCCTGACGAACCCACCCAAGAATTTCAGGATCGGTTCATAAATAGCCGAGATTCGTTGAAAAATGTCGAATTTCTGGCTATCTTGTCTCTGAATCAAGATTCCTCAATTTCTCTGCTGGTCTGACCCGAATGTCTGCGATTCCGAAGAACGCGCATTGCACTTCCACGTCTCATCCGTAACTTGGTCAGAACGGTCAGAACCGACGAGAATCGAGGGTATCTCGGCCAAATACTAACTTTTTTCTAAATTTTCGGTGCGGGGCAGCTGAGTGTCTGGAGCCCTGACGAACCCACCCAAGAATTTTAGGATCGGTTCATAAATAGCCGAGATTCGTTGAAAAATGTCGAATTTCTGGCTATCTTGTCTCTAAATCAAGATTCCTCAATTTCTCTGCTGGTCTGACCCGAATGTCTGCGATTCCGAAGAACGCGCATTGCACTTCCACGTCTCATCCGTAACTTGGTCAGAACGGTCAGAACCGACAAGAATCGAGGGTATCTCGGCCAAATACTAACTTTTTTCTGAATTTTCGGTGCGGGGCAGCTGAGTGTCTGGAGCCCTGACGAACCCACCCAAGAATTTCAGGATCGGTTCATAAATAGCCGAGATACGTTGAAAAATGTCGAATTTTTGGCTATCTTGTCTCTAAATCAAGATTCCTCAATTTTTCTGCTGGTCTGACCCGAATGTCTGCGATTCCGAAGAACGCGCATTGCACTTCCACGTCTCATCCGTAACTTGGTCAGAACGGTCAGAACCGACAAGAATCGAGGGTATCTCGGCCAAATACTAACTTTTTTCTGAATTTTCGGTGCGGGGCAGTTGAGTGTCTGGAGCCCTGACGAACCCACCCAAGAATTTCAGGATCGGTTCATAAATAGCCGAGATACGTTGAAAAATGTCAAATTTTTGGCTATCTTGTCTCTAAATCAAGATTCCTCAATTTTTCTGTGGTCTGACCCGAATGTCTGCGATTCCGAAGAACGCGCATTGCACTTCCACGTCTCATCCGTAACTTGGTCAGAACGGTCAGAACCGACAAGAATCGAGGGTATCTCGGCCAAATACTAACTTTTTTCTAAATTTTCGGTGCGGGGCAGCTGAGTGTCTGGAGCCCTGACGAACCCACCCAAGAATTTCAGGATCGGTTCATAAATAGCCGAGATTCGTTGAAAAATGTCGAATTTCTGGCTATCTTGTCTCTAAATCAAGATTCCTCAATTTCTCTGCTGGTCTGACCCGAATGTCTGCGATTCCGAAGAACGCGCATTGCACTTCCACGTCTCATCCGTAACTTGGTCAGAACGGTCAGAACCGACAAGAATCGAGGGTATCTCGGCCAAATACTAACTTTTTTCTGAATTTTCGGTGCGGGGCAGCTGAGTGTCTGGAGCCCTGACGAACCCACCCAAGAATTTCAGGATCGGTTCATAAATAGCCGAGATTCGTTGAAAAATGTCGAATTTCTGGCTATCTTGTCTCTAAATCAAGATTCCTCAATTTCTCTGCTGGTCTGACCCGAATGTCTGCGATTCCGAAGAACGCGCATTGCACTTCCACGTCTCATCCGTAACTTGGTCAGAACGGTCAGAACCGACAAGAATCGAGGGTATCTCGGCCAAATACTAACTTTTTTCTGAATTTTCGGTGCGGGGCAGCTGAGTGTCTGGAGCCCTGACGAACCCACCCAAGAATTTCAGGATCGGTTCATAAATAGCCGAGATACGTTGAAAAATGTCGAATTTTTGGCTATCTTGTCTCTAAATCAAGATTCCTCAATTTTTCTGCTGGTCTGACCCGAATGTCTGCGATTCCGAAGAACGCGCATTGCACTTCCACGTCTCATCCGTAACTTGGTCAGAACGGTCAGAACCGACAAGAATCGAGGGTATCTCGGCCAAATACTAACTTTTTTCTGAATTTTCGGTGCGGGGCAGCTGAGTGTCTGGAGCCCTGACGAACCCACCCAAGAATTTCAGGATCGGTTCATAAATAGCCGAGATTCGTTGAAAAATGTCGAATTTCTGGCTATCTTGTCTCTAAATCAAGATTCCTCAATTTCTCTGCTGGTCTGACCCGAATGTCTGCGATTCCGAAGAACGCGCATTGCAATTCGACGTCTCATCCGTAACTTGGTCAGAACGGTCAGAACCGACGAGAATCGAGGGTATCTCGGCCAAATACTAACTTTTTTCTGAATTTTCGGTGCGGGGCAGCTGAGTGTCTGGAGCCCTGACGAACCCACCCAAGAATTTCAGGATCGGTTCATAAATAGCCGAGATTCGTTGAAAAATGTCGAATTTCTGGCTATCTTGTCTCTGAATCAAGATTCCTCAATTTCTCTGCTGGTCTGACCCGAATGTCTGCGATTCCGAAGAACGCGCATTGCACTTCCACGTCTCATCCGTAACTTGGTCAGAACGGTCAGAACCGACGAGAATCGAGGGTATCTCGGCCAAATACTAACTTTTTTCTAAATTTTCGGTGCGGGGCAGCTGAGTGTCTGGAGCCCTGACGAACCCACCCAAGAATTTTAGGATCGGTTCATAAATAGCCGAGATTCGTTGAAAAATGTCGAATTTCTGGCTATCTTGTCTCTAAATCAAGATTCCTCAATTTCTCTGCTGGTCTGACCCGAATGTCTGCGATTCCGAAGAACGCGCATTGCACTTCCACGTCTCATCCGTAACTTGGTCAGAACGGTCAGAACCGACAAGAATCGAGGGTATCTCGGCCAAATACTAACTTTTTTCTGAATTTTCGGTGCGGGGCAGCTGAGTGTCTGGAGCCCTGACGAACCCACCCAAGAATTTCAGGATCGGTTCATAAATAGCCGAGATACGTTGAAAAATGTCGAATTTTTGGCTATCTTGTCTCTAAATCAAGATTCCTCAATTTTTCTGCTGGTCTGACCCGAATGTCTGCGATTCCGAAGAACGCGCATTGCACTTCCACGTCTCATCCGTAACTTGGTCAGAACGGTCAGAACCGACAAGAATCGAGGGTATCTCGGCCAAATACTAACTTTTTTCTGAATTTTCGGTGCGGGGCAGTTGAGTGTCTGGAGCCCTGACGAACCCACCCAAGAATTTCAGGATCGGTTCATAAATAGCCGAGATACGTTGAAAAATGTCAAATTTTTGGCTATCTTGTCTCTAAATCAAGATTCCTCAATTTTTCTGTGGTCTGACCCGAATGTCTGCGATTCCGAAGAACGCGCATTGCACTTCCACGTCTCATCCGTAACTTGGTCAGAACGGTCAGAACCGACAAGAATCGAGGGTATCTCGGCCAAATACTAACTTTTTTCTGAATTTTCGGTGCGGGGCAGCTGAGTGTCTGGAGCCCTGACGAACCCACCCAAGAATTTCAGGATCGGTTCATAAATAGCCGAGATTCGTTGAAAAATGTCGAATTTCTGGCTATCTTGTCTCTAAATCAAGATTCCTCAATTTCTCTGCTGGTCTGACCCGAATGTCTGCGATTCCGAAGAACGCGCATTGCACTTCCACGTCTCATCCGTAACTTGGTCAGAACGGTCAGAACCGACAAGAATCGAGGGTATCTCGGCCAAATACTAACTTTTTTCTGAATTTTCGGTGCGGGGCAGCTGAGTGTCTGGAGCCCTGACGAACCCACCCAAGAATTTCAGGATCGGTTCATAAATAGCCGAGATACGTTGAAAAATGTCGAATTTTTGGCTATCTTGTCTCTAAATCAAGATTCCTCAATTTTTCTGCTGGTCTGACCCGAATGTCTGCGATTCCGAAGAACGCGCATTGCACTTCCACGTCTCATCCGTAACTTGGTCAGAACGGTCAGAACCGACAAGAATCGAGGGTATCTCGGCCAAATACTAACTTTTTTCTGAATTTTCGGTGCGGGGCAGCTGAGTGTCTGGAGCCCTGACGAACCCACCCAAGAATTTCAGGATCGGTTCATAAATAGCCGAGATTCGTTGAAAAATGTCGAATTTCTGGCTATCTTGTCTCTAAATCAAGATTCCTCAATTTCTCTGCTGGTCTGACCCGAATGTCTGCGATTCCGAAGAACGCGCATTGCAATTCGACGTCTCATCCGTAACTTGGTCAGAACGGTCAGAACCGACGAGAATCGAGGGTATCTCGGCCAAATACTAACTTTTTTCTGAATTTTCGGTGCGGGGCAGCTGAGTGTCTGGAGCCCTGACGAACCCACCCAAGAATTTCAGGATCGGTTCATAAATAGCCGAGATTCGTTGAAAAATGTCGAATTTCTGGCTATCTTGTCTCTGAATCAAGATTCCTCAATTTCTCTGCTGGTCTGACCCGAATGTCTGCGATTCCGAAGAACGCGCATTGCACTTCCACGTCTCATCCGTAACTTGGTCAGAACGGTCAGAACCGACGAGAATCGAGGGTATCTCGGCCAAATACTAACTTTTTTCTAAATTTTCGGTGCGGGGCAGCTGAGTGTCTGGAGCCCTGACGAACCCACCCAAGAATTTTAGGATCGGTTCATAAATAGCCGAGATTCGTTGAAAAATGTCGAATTTCTGGCTATCTTGTCTCTAAATCAAGATTCCTCAATTTCTCTGCTGGTCTGACCCGAATGTCTGCGATTCCGAAGAACGCGCATTGCACTTCCACGTCTCATCCGTAACTTGGTCAGAACGGTCAGAACCGACAAGAATCGAGGGTATCTCGGCCAAATACTAACTTTTTTCTGAATTTTCGGTGCGGGGCAGCTGAGTGTCTGGAGCCCTGACGAACCCACCCAAGAATTTCAGGATCGGTTCATAAATAGCCGAGATACGTTGAAAAATGTCGAATTTTTGGCTATCTTGTCTCTAAATCAAGATTCCTCAATTTTTCTGCTGGTCTGACCCGAATGTCTGCGATTCCGAAGAACGCGCATTGCACTTCCACGTCTCATCCGTAACTTGGTCAGAACGGTCAGAACCGACAAGAATCGAGGGTATCTCGGCCAAATACTAACTTTTTTCTGAATTTTCGGTGCGGGGCAGTTGAGTGTCTGGAGCCCTGACGAACCCACCCAAGAATTTCAGGATCGGTTCATAAATAGCCGAGATACGTTGAAAAATGTCAAATTTTTGGCTATCTTGTCTCTAAATCAAGATTCCTCAATTTTTCTGTGGTCTGACCCGAATGTCTGCGATTCCGAAGAACGCGCATTGCACTTCCACGTCTCATCCGTAACTTGGTCAGAACGGTCAGAACCGACAAGAATCGAGGGTATCTCGGCCAAATACTAACTTTTTTCTAAATTTTCGGTGCGGGGCAGCTGAGTGTCTGGAGCCCTGACGAACCCACCCAAGAATTTCAGGATCGGTTCATAAATAGCCGAGATTCGTTGAAAAATGTCGAATTTCTGGCTATCTTGTCTCTAAATCAAGATTCCTCAATTTCTCTGCTGGTCTGACCCGAATGTCTGCGATTCCGAAGAACGCGCATTGCACTTCCACGTCTCATCCGTAACTTGGTCAGAACGGTCAGAACCGACAAGAATCGAGGGTATCTCGGCCAAATACTAACTTTTTTCTGAATTTTCGGTGCGGGGCAGCTGAGTGTCTGGAGCCCTGACGAACCCACCCAAGAATTTCAGGATCGGTTCATAAATAGCCGAGATTCGTTGAAAAATGTCGAATTTCTGGCTATCTTGTCTCTAAATCAAGATTCCTCAATTTCTCTGCTGGTCTGACCCGAATGTCTGCGATTCCGAAGAACGCGCATTGCACTTCCACGTCTCATCCGTAACTTGGTCAGAACGGTCAGAACCGACAAGAATCGAGGGTATCTCGGCCAAATACTAACTTTTTTCTGAATTTTCGGTGCGGGGCAGCTGAGTGTCTGGAGCCCTGACGAACCCACCCAAGAATTTCAGGATCGGTTCATAAATAGCCGAGATACGTTGAAAAATGTCGAATTTTTGGCTATCTTGTCTCTAAATCAAGATTCCTCAATTTTTCTGCTGGTCTGACCCGAATGTCTGCGATTCCGAAGAACGCGCATTGCACTTCCACGTCTCATCCGTAACTTGGTCAGAACGGTCAGAACCGACAAGAATCGAGGGTATCTCGGCCAAATACTAACTTTTTTCTGAATTTTCGGTGCGGGGCAGCTGAGTGTCTGGAGCCCTAACGAACCCACCCAAGAATTTCAGGATCGGTTCATAAATAGCCGAGATTCGTTGAAAAATGTCGAATTTCTGGCTATCCTGTCTCTAAATCAAGATTCCTCAATTTCTCTGCTGGTCTGACCCGAATGTCTGCGATTCCGAAGAACGCGCATTGCAATTCGACGTCTCATCCGTAACTTGGTCAGAACGGTCAGAACCGACGAGAATCGAGGGTATCTCGGCCAAATACTAACTTTTTTCTGAATTTTCGGTGCGGGGCAGCTGAGTGTCTGGAGCCCTGACGAACCCACCCAAGAATTTCAGGATCGGTTCATAAATAGCCGAGATACGTTGAAAAATGTCGAATTTTTGGCTATCTTGTCTCTAAATCAAGATTCCTCAATTTTTCTGCTGGTCTGACCCGAATGTCTGCGATTCCGAAGAACGCGCATTGCACTTCCACGTCTCATCCGTAACTTGGTCAGAACGGTCAGAACCGACAAGAATCGAGGGTATCTCGGCCAAATACTAACTTTTTTCTGAATTTTCGGTGCGGGGCAGCTGAGTGTCTGGAGCCCTGACGAACCCACCCAAGAATTTCAGGATCGGTTCATAAATAGCCGAGATACGTTGAAAAATGTCGAATTTTTGGCTATCTTGTCTCTAAATCAAGATTCCTCAATTTTTCTGCTGGTCTGACCCGAATGTCTGCGATTCCGAAAAACGCGCATTGCACTTCCACGTCTCATCCGTAACTTGGTCAGAACGGTCAGAACCGACAAGAATCGAGGGTATCTCGGCCAAATACTAACTTTTTTCTGAATTTTCGGTGCGGGGCAGCTGAGTGTCTGGAGCCCTGACGAACCCACCCAAGAATTTCAGGATCGGTTCATAAATAGCCGAGATTCGTTGAAAAATGTCGAATTTCTGTCTATCTTGTCTCTAAATCAAGATTCCTCAATTTCTCTGCTGGTCTGACCCGAATGTCTGCGATTCCGAAGAACGCGCATTGCAATTCGACGTCTCATCCGTAACTTGGTCAGAACGGTCAGAACCGACGAGAATCGGGGGTATCTCGGCCAAATACTAACTTTTTTCTGAATTTTCGGTGCGGGGCAGCTGAGTGTCTGGAGCCCTGACGAACCCACCCAAGAATTTCAGGATCGGTTCATAAATAGCCGAGATTCGTTGAAAAATGTCGAATTTCTGGCTATCTTGTCTCTAAATCAAGATTCCTCAATTTCTCTGCTGGTCTGACCCGAATGTCTGCGATTCCGAAGAACGCGCATTGCAATTCGACGTCTCATCCGTAACTTGGTCAGAACGGTCAGAACCGACGAGAATCGAGGGTATCTCGGCCAAATACTAACTTTTTTCTGAATTTTCGGTGCGGGGCAGCTGAGTGTCTGGAGCCCTGACGAACCCACCCAAGAATTTCAGGATCGGTTCATAAATAGCCGAGATACGTTGAAAAATGTCGAATTTTTGGCTATCTTGTCTCTAAATCAAGATTCCTCAATTTCTCTGCTGGTCTGACCCGAATGTCTGCGATTCCGAAGAACGCGCATTGCACTTCCACGTCTCATCCGTAACTTGGTCAGAACGGTCAGAACCGACAAGAATCGAGGGTATCTCGGCCAAATACTAACTTTTTTCTGAATTTTCGGTGCGGGGCAGCTGAGTGTCTGGAGCCCTGACGAACCCACCCAAGAATTTCAGGATCGGTTCATAAATAGCCGAGATACGTTGAAAAATGTCGAATTTTTGGCTATCTTGTCTCTAAATCAAGATTCCTCAATTTTTCTGCTGGTCTGACCCGAATGTCTGCGATTCCGAAGAACGCGCATTGCACTTCCACGTCTCATCCGTAACTTGGTCAGAACGGTCAGAACCGACAAGAATCGAGGGTATCTCGGCCAAATACTAACTTTTTTCTGAATTTTCGGTGCGGGGCAGCTGAGTGTCTGGAGCCCTGACGAACCCACCCAAGAATTTCAGGATCGGTTCATAAATAGCCGAGATACGTTGAAAAATGTCAAATTTTTGGCTATCTTGTCTCTAAATCAAGATTCCTCAATTTTTCTGTGGTCTGACCCGAATGTCTGCGATTCCGAAGAACGCGCATTGCACTTCCACGTCTCATCCGTAACTTGGTCAGAACGGTCAGAACCGACAAGAATCGAGGGTATCTCGGCCAAATACTAACTTTTTTCTAAATTTTCGGTGCGGGGCAGCTGAGTGTCTGGAGCCCTGACGAACCCACCCAAGAATTTCAGGATCGGTTCATAAATAGCCGAGATTCGTTGAAAAATGTCGAATTTCTGGCTATCTTGTCTCTAAATCAAGATTCCTCAATTTCTCTGCTGGTCTGACCCGAATGTCTGCGATTCCGAAGAACGCGCATTGCACTTCCACGTCTCATCCGTAACTTGGTCAGAACGGTCAGAACCGACAAGAATCGAGGGTATCTCGGCCAAATACTAACTTTTTTCTGAATTTTCGGTGCGGGGCAGCTGAGTGTCTGGAGCCCTGACGAACCCACCCAAGAATTTCAGGATCGGTTCATAAATAGCCGAGATACGTTGAAAAATGTCGAATTTTTGGCTATCTTGTCTCTAAATCAAGATTCCTCAATTTTTCTGCTGGTCTGACCCGAATGTCTGCGATTCCGAAGAACGCGCATTGCACTTCCACGTCTCATCCGTAACTTGGTCAGAACGGTCAGAACCGACAAGAATCGAGGGTATCTCGGCCAAATACTAACTTTTTTCTGAATTTTCGGTGCGGGGCAGCTGAGTGTCTGGAGCCCTGACGAACCCACCCAAGAATTTCAGGATCGGTTCATAAATAGCCGAGATTCGTTGAAAAATGTCGAATTTCTGGCTATCTTGTCTCTAAATCAAGATTCCTCAATTTCTCTGCTGGTCTGACCCGAATGTCTGCGATTCCGAAGAACGCGCATTGCACTTCCACGTCTCATCCGTAACTTGGTCAGAACGGTCAGAACCGACAAGAATCGAGGGTATCTCGGCCAAATACTAACTTTTTTCTGAATTTTCGGTGCGGGGCAGCTGAGTGTCTGGAGCCCTGACGAACCCACCCAAGAATTTCAGGATCGGTTCATAAATAGCCGAGATACGTTGAAAAATGTCAAATTTTTGGCTATCTTGTCTCTAAATCAAGATTCCTCAATTTTTCTGTGGTCTGACCCGAATGTCTGCGATTCCGAAGAACGCGCATTGCACTTCCACGTCTCATCCGTAACTTGGTCAGAACGGTCAGAACCGACAAGAATCGAGGGTATCTCGGCCAAATACTAACTTTCTTCTAAATTTTCGGTGCGGGGCAGCTGAGTGTCTGGAGCCCTGACGAACCCACCCAAGAATTTCAGGATCGGTTCCTAGATAGCCGAGATTCGTTGAAAAATGTCGAATTTCTGGCTATCTTGTCTCTAAATCAAGATTCCTCAATTTCTCTGCTGGTCTGACCCGAATGTCTGCGATTCCGAAGAACGCGCATTGCACTTCCACGTCTCATCCGTAACTTGGTCAGAACGGTCAGAACCGACAAGAATCGAGGGTATCTCGGCCAAATACTAACTTTTTTCTGAATTTTCGGTGCGGGGCAGCTGAGTGTCTGGAGCCCTGACGAACCCACCCAAGAATTTCAGGATCGGTTCATAAATAGCCGAGATACGTTGAAAAATGTCGAATTTCTGGCTATCTTGTCTCTAAATCAAGATTCCTCAATTTCTCTGCTGGTCTGACCCGAATGTCTGCGATTCCGAAGAACGCGCATTGCACTTCCACGTCTCATCCGTAACTTGGTCAGAACGGTCAGAACCGACAAGAATCGAGGGTATCTCGGCCAAATACTAACTTTTTTCTGAATTTTCGGTGCGGGGCAGCTGAGTGTCTGGAGCCCTAACGAACCCACCCAAGAATTTCAGGATCGGTTCATAAATAGCCGAGATTCGTTGAAAAATGTCGAATTTCTGGCTATCCTGTCTCTAAATCAAGATTCCTCAATTTCTCTGCTGGTCTGACCCGAACGTCTGCGATTCCGAAGAACGCGCATTGCACTTCCACGTCTCATCCGTAACTTGGTCAGAACGGTCAGAACCGACAAGAATCGAGGGTATCTCGGCCAAATACTAACTTTTTTCTAAATTTTCGGTGCGGGGCAGCTGAGTGTCTGGAGCCCTGACGAACCCACCCAAGAATTTCAGGATCGGTTCATAAATAGCCGAGATTCGTTGAAAAATGTCGAATTTCTGGCTATCTTGTCTCTAAATCAAGATTCCTCAATTTCTCTGCTGGTCTGACCCGAATGTCTGCGATTCCGAAGAACGCGCATTGCACTTCCACGTCTCATCCGTAACTTGGTCAGAACGGTCAGAACCGACAAGAATCGAGGGTATCTCGGCCAAATACTAACTTTTTTCTGAATTTTCGGTGCGGGGCAGCTGAGTGTCTGGAGCCCTGACGAACCCACCCAAGAATTTCAGGATCGGTTCATAAATAGCCGAGATACGTTGAGAAATGTCGAATTTTTGGCTATCTTGTCTCTAAATCAAGATTCCTCAATTTTTCTGCTGGTCTGACCCGAATGTCTGCGATTCCGAAGAACGCGCATTGCACTTCCACGTCTCATCCGTAACTTGGTCAGAACGGTCAGAACCGACAAGAATCGAGGGTATCTCGGCCAAATACTAACTTTTTTCTGAATTTTCGGTGCGGGGCAGCTGAGTGTCTGGAGCCCTGACGAACCCACCAAAGAATTTCAGGATCGGTTCATAAATAGCCGAGATTCGTTGAAAAATGTCGAATTTCTGGCTATCTTGTCTCTAAATCAAGATTCCTCAATTTCTCTGCTGGTCTGACCCGAATGTCTGCGATTCCGAAGAACGCGCATTGCACTTCCACGTCTCATCCGTAACTTGGTCAGAACGGTCAGAACCGACAAGAATCGAGGGTATCTCGGCCAAATACTAACTTTTTTCTGAATTTTCGATGCGGGGCAGCTGAGTGTCTGGAGCCCTGACGAACCCACCCAAGAATTTCAGGATCGGTTCATAAATAGCCGAGATTCGTTGAAAAATGTCGAATTTCTGGCTATCTTGTCTCTAAATCAAGATTCCTCAATTTCTCTGCTGGTCTGACCCGAATGTCTGCGATTCCGAAGAACGCGCATTGCAATTCGACGTCTCATCCGTAACTTGGTCAGAACGGTCAGAACCGACGAGAATCGAGGGTATCTCGGCCAAATACTAACTTTTTTCTGAATTTTCGGTGCGGGGCAGCTGAGTGTCTGGAGCCCTGACGAACCCACCCAAGAATTTCAGGATCGGTTCATAAATAGCCGAGATACGTTGAAAAATGTCGAATTTTTGGCTATCTTGTCTCTAAATCAAGATTCCTCAATTTTTCTGCTGGTCTGACCCGAATGTCTGCGATTCCGAAGAACGCGCATTGCACTTCCACGTCTCATCCGTAACTTGGTCAGAACGGTCAGAACCGACAAGAATCGAGGGTATCTCGGCCAAATACTAACTTTTTTCTGAATTTTCGGTGCGGGGCAGCTGAGTGTCTGGAGCCCTGACGAACCCACCCAAGAATTTCAGGATCGGTTCATAAATAGCCGAGATTCGTTGAAAAATGTCGAATTTCTGGCTATCTTGTCTCTAAATCAAGATTCCTCAATTTCTCTGCTGGTCTGACCCGAATGTCTGCGATTCCGAAGAACGCGCATTGCACTTCCACGTCTCATCCGTAACTTGGTCAGAACGGTCAGAACCGACAAGAATCGAGGGTATCTCGGCCAAATACTAACTTTTTTCTGAATTTTCGGTGCGGGGCAGCTGAGTGTCTGGAGCCCTGACGAACCCACCCAAGAATTTCAGGATCGGTTCATAAATAGCCGAGATACGTTGAAAAATGTCAAATTTTTGGCTATCTTGTCTCTAAATCAAGATTCCTCAATTTTTCTGTGGTCTGACCCGAATGTCTGCGATTCCGAAGAACGCGCATTGCACTTCCACGTCTCATCCGTAACTTGGTCAGAACGGTCAGAACCGACAAGAATCGAGGGTATCTCGGCCAAATACTAACTTTTTTCTAAATTTTCGGTGCGGGGCAGCTGAGTGTCTGGAGCCCTGACGAACCCACCCAAGAATTTCAGGATCGGTTCATAGATAGCCGAGATTCGTTGAAAAATGTCGAATTTCTGGCTATCTTGTCTCTAAATCAAGATTCCTCAATTTCTCTGCTGGTCTGACCCGAATGTCTGCGATTCCGAAGAACGCGCATTGCACTTCCACGTCTCATCCGTAACTTGGTCAGAACGGTCAGAACCGACAAGAATCGAGGGTATCTCGGCCAAATACTAACTTTTTTCTGAATTTTCGGTGCGGGGCAGCTGAGTGTCTGGAGCCCTGACGAACCCACCCAAGAATTTCAGGATCGGTTCATAAATAGCCGAGATACGTTGAAAAATGTCGAATTTCTGGCTATCTTGTCTCTAAATCAAGATTCCTCAATTTCTCTGCTGGTCTGACCCGAATGTCTGCGATTCCGAAGAACGCGCATTGCACTTCCACGTCTCATCCGTAACTTGGTCAGAACGGTCAGAACCGACAAGAATCGAGGGTATCTCGGCCAAATACTAACTTTTTTCTGAATTTTCGGTGCGGGGCAGCTGAGTGTCTGGAGCCCTAACGAACCCACCCAAGAATTTCAGGATCGGTTCATAAATAGCCGAGATTCGTTGAAAAATGTCGAATTTCTGGCTATCCTGTCTCTAAATCAAGATTCCTCAATTTCTCTGCTGGTCTGACCCGAATGTCTGCGATTCCGAAGAACGCGCATTGCAATTCGACGTCTCATCCGTAACTTGGTCAGAACGGTCAGAACCGACGAGAATCGAGGGTATCTCGGCCAAATACTAACTTTTTTCTGAATTTTCGGTGCGGGGCAGCTGAGTGTCTGGAGCCCTGACGAACCCACCCAAGAATTTCAGGATCGGTTCATAAATAGCCGAGATACGTTGAAAAATGTCGAATTTTTGGCTATCTTGTCTCTAAATCAAGATTCCTCAATTTTTCTGCTGGTCTGACCCGAATGTCTGCGATTCCGAAGAACGCGCATTGCACTTCCACGTCTCATCCGTAACTTGGTCAGAACGGTCAGAACCGACGAGAATCGGGGGTATCTCGGCCAAATACTAACTTTTTTCTGAATTTTCGGTGCGGGGCAGCTGAGTGTCTGGAGCCCTGACGAACCCACCCAAGAATTTCAGGATCGGTTCATAAATAGCCGAGATTCGTTGAAAAATGTCGAATTTCTGGCTATCTTGTCTCTAAATCAAGATTCCTCAATTTCTCTGCTGGTCTGACCCGAATGTCTGCGATTCCGAAGAACGCGCATTGCAATTCGACGTCTCATCCGTAACTTGGTCAGAACGGTCAGAACCGACGAGAATCGAGGGTATCTCGGCCAAATACTAACTTTTTTCTGAATTTTCGGTGCGGGGCAGCTGAGTGTCTGGAGCCCTGACGAACCCACCCAAGAATTTCAGGATCGGTTCATAAATAGCCGAGATACGTTGAAAAATGTCGAATTTTTGGCTATCTTGTCTCTAAATCAAGATTCCTCAATTTCTCTGCTGGTCTGACCCGAATGTCTGCGATTCCGAAGAACGCGCATTGCACTTCCACGTCTCATCCGTAACTTGGTCAGAACGGTCAGAACCGACAAGAATCGAGGGTATCTCGGCCAAATACTAACTTTTTTCTGAATTTTCGGTGCGGGGCAGCTGAGTGTCTGGAGCCCTGACGAACCCACCCAAGAATTTCAGGATCGGTTCATAAATAGCCGAGATACGTTGAAAAATGTCGAATTTTTGGCTATCTTGTCTCTAAATCAAGATTCCTCAATTTTTCTGCTGGTCTGACCCGAATGTCTGCGATTCCGAAGAACGCGCATTGCACTTCCACGTCTCATCCGTAACTTGGTCAGAACGGTCAGAACCGACAAGAATCGAGGGTATCTCGGCCAAATACTAACTTTTTTCTGAATTTTCGGTGCGGGGCAGCTGAGTGTCTGGAGCCCTGACGAACCCACCCAAGAATTTCAGGATCGGTTCATAAATAGCCGAGATACGTTGAAAAATGTCAAATTTTTGGCTATCTTGTCTCTAAATCAAGATTCCTCAATTTTTCTGTGGTCTGACCCGAATGTCTGCGATTCCGAAGAACGCGCATTGCACTTCCACGTCTCATACGTAACTTGGTCAGAACGGTCAGAACCGACAAGAATCGAGGGTATCTCGGCCAAATACTAACTTTTTTCTAAATTTTCGGTGCGGGGCAGCTGAGTGTCTGGAGCCCTGACGAACCCACCCAAGAATTTCAGGATCGGTTCATAAATAGCCGAGATTCGTTGAAAAATGTCGAATTTCTGGCTATCTTGTCTCTAAATCAAGATTCCTCAATTTCTCTGCTGGTCTGACCCGAATGTCTGCGATTCCGAAGAACGCGCATTGCACTTCCACGTCTCATCCGTAACTTGGTCAGAACGGTCAGAACCGACAAGAATCGAGGGTATCTCGGCCAAATACTAACTTTTTTCTGAATTTTCGGTGCGGGGCAGCTGAGTGTCTGGAGCCCTGACGAACCCACCCAAGAATTTCAGGATCGGTTCATAAATAGCCGAGATACGTTGAAAAATGTCGAATTTTTGGCTATCTTGTCTCTAAATCAAGATTCCTCAATTTTTCTGCTGGTCTGACCCGAATGTCTGCGATTCCGAAGAACGCGCATTGCACTTCCACGTCTCATCCGTAACTTGGTCAGAACGGTCAGAACCGACAAGAATCGAGGGTATCTCGGCCAAATACTAACTTTTTTCTGAATTTTCGGTGCGGGGCAGCTGAGTGTCTGGAGCCCTGACGAACCCACCCAAGAATTTCAGGATCGGTTCATAAATAGCCGAGATACGTTGAAAAATGTCAAATTTTTGGCTATCTTGTCTCTAAATCAAGATTCCTCAATTTTTCTGTGGTCTGACCCGAATGTCTGCGATTCCGAAGAACGCGCATTGCACTTCCACGTCTCATCCGTAACTTGGTCAGAACGGTCAGAACCGACAAGAATCGAGGGTATCTCGGCCAAATACTAACTTTTTTCTAAATTTTCGGTGCGGGGCAGCTGAGTGTCTGGAGCCCTGACGAACCCACCCAAGAATTTCAGGATCGGTTCATAGATAGCCGAGATTCGTTGAAAAATGTCGAATTTCTGGCTATCTTGTCTCTAAATCAAGATTCCTCAATTTCTCTGCTGGTCTGACCCGAATGTCTGCGATTCCGAAGAACGCGCATTGCACTTCCACGTCTCATCCGTAACTTGGTCAGAACGGTCAGAACCGACAAGAATCGAGGGTATCTCGGCCAAATACTAACTTTTTTCTGAATTTTCGGTGCGGGGCAGCTGAGTGTCTGGAGCCCTGACGAACCCACCCAAGAATTTCAGGATCGGTTCATAAATAGCCGAGATACGTTGAAAAATGTCGAATTTCTGGCTATCTTGTCTCTAAATCAAGATTCCTCAATTTCTCTGCTGGTCTGACCCGAATGTCTGCGATTCCGAAGAACGCGCATTGCACTTCCACGTCTCATCCGTAACTTGGTCAGAACGGTCAGAACCGACAAGAATCGAGGGTATCTCGGCCAAATACTAACTTTTTTCTGAATTTTCGGTGCGGGGCAGCTGAGTGTCTGGAGCCCTAACGAACCCACCCAAGAATTTCAGGATCGGTTCATAAATAGCCGAGATTCGTTGAAAAATGTCGAATTTCTGGCTATCCTGTCTCTAAATCAAGATTCCTCAATTTCTCTGCTGGTCTGACCCGAACGTCTGCGATTCCGAAGAACGCGCATTGCACTTCCACGTCTCATCCGTAACTTGGTCAGAACGGTCAGAACCGACAAGAATCGAGGGTATCTCGGCCAAATACTAACTTTTTTCTAAATTTTCGGTGCGGGGCAGCTGAGTGTCTGGAGCCCTGACGAACCCACCCAAGAATTTCAGGATCGGTTCATAAATAGCCGAGATTCGTTGAAAAATGTCGAATTTCTGGCTATCTTGTCTCTAAATCAAGATTCCTCAATTTCTCTGCTGGTCTGACCCGAATGTCTGCGATTCCGAAGAACGCGCATTGCACTTCCACGTCTCATCCGTAACTTGGTCAGAACGGTCAGAACCGACAAGAATCGAGGGTATCTCGGCCAAATACTAACTTTTTTCTGAATTTTCGGTGCGGGGCAGCTGAGTGTCTGGAGCCCTGACGAACCCACCCAAGAATTTCAGGATCGGTTCATAAATAGCCGAGATACGTTGAAAAATGTCGAATTTTTGGCTATCTTGTCTCTAAATCAAGATTCCTCAATTTTTCTGCTGGTCTGACCCGAATGTCTGCGATTCCGAAGAACGCGCATTGCACTTCCACGTCTCATCCGTAACTTGGTCAGAACGGTCAGAACCGACAAGAATCGAGGGTATCTCGGCCAAATACTAACTTTTTTCTGAATTTTCGGTGCGGGGCAGCTGAGTGTCTGGAGCCCTGACGAACCCACCCAAGAATTTCAGGATCGGTTCATAAATAGCCGAGATACGTTGAAAAATGTCGAATTTCTGGCTATCTTGTCTCTAAATCAAGATTCCTCAATTTTTCTGCTGGTCTGACCCGAATGTCTGCGATTCCGAAGAACGCGCATTGCACTTCCACGTCTCATCCGTAACTTGGTCAGAACGGTCAGAACCGACAAGAATCGAGGGTATCTCGGCCAAATACTAACTTTTTTCTGAATTTTCGGTGCGGGGCAGCTGAGTGTCTGGAGCCCTGACGAACCCACCCAAGAATTTCAGGATCGGTTCATAAATAGCCGAGATTCGTTGAAAAATGTCGAATTTCTGGCTATCTTGTCTCTAAATCAAGATTCCTCAATTTCTCTGCTGGTCTGACCCGAATGTCTGCGATTCCGAAGAACGCGCATTGCACTTCCACGTCTCATCCGTAACTTGGTCAGAACGGTCAGAACCGACAAGAATCGAGGGTATCTCGGCCAAATACTAACTTTTTTCTGAATTTTCGGTGCGGGGCAGCTGAGTGTCTGGAGCCCTGACGAACCCACCCAAGAATTTCAGGATCGGTTCATAAATAGCCGAGATACGTTGAAAAATGTCAAATTTTTGGCTATCTTGTCTCTAAATCAAGATTCCTCAATTTTTCTGTGGTCTGACCCGAATGTCTGCGATTCCGAAGAACGCGCATTGCACTTCCACGTCTCATCCGTAACTTGGTCAGAACGGTCAGAACCGACAAGAATCGAGGGTATCTCGGCCAAATACTAACTTTTTTCTAAATTTTCGGTGCGGGGCAGCTGAGTGTCTGGAGCCCTGACGAACCCACCCAAGAATTTCAGGATCGGTTCATAGATAGCCGAGATTCGTTGAAAAATGTCGAATTTCTGGCTATCTTGTCTCTAAATCAAGATTCCTCAATTTCTCTGCTGGTCTGACCCGAATGTCTGCGATTCCGAAGAACGCGCATTGCACTTCCACGTCTCATCCGTAACTTGGTCAGAACGGTCAGAACCGACAAGAATCGAGGGTATCTCGGCCAAATACTAACTTTTTTCTGAATTTTCGGTGCGGGGCAGCTGAGTGTCTGGAGCCCTGACGAACCCACCCAAGAATTTCAGGATCGGTTCATAAATAGCCGAGATACGTTGAAAAATGTCGAATTTTTGGCTATCTTGTCTCTAAATCAAGATTCCTCAATTTTTCTGCTGGTCTGACCCGAATGTCTGCGATTCCGAAGAACGCGCATTGCACTTCCACGTCTCATCCGTAACTTGGTCAGAACGGTCAGAACCGACAAGAATCGAGGGTATCTCGGCCAAATACTAACTTTTTTCTGAATTTTCGGTGCGGGGCAGCTGAGTGTCTGGAGCCCTGACGAACCCACCCAAGAATTTCAGGATCGGTTCATAAATAGCCGAGATACGTTGAAAAATGTCAAATTTTTGGCTATCTTGTCTCTAAATCAAGATTCCTCAATTTTTCTGTGGTCTGACCCGAATGTCTGCGATTCCGAAGAACGCGCATTGCACTTCCACGTCTCATACGTAACTTGGTCAGAACGGTCAGAACCGACAAGAATCGAGGGTATCTCGGCCAAATACTAACTTTTTTCTAAATTTTCGGTGCGGGGCAGCTGAGTGTCTGGAGCCCTGACGAACCCACCCAAGAATTTCAGGATCGGTTCATAAATAGCCGAGATTCGTTGAAAAATGTCGAATTTCTGGCTATCTTGTCTCTAAATCAAGATTCCTCAATTTCTCTGCTGGTCTGACCCGAATGTCTGCGATTCCGAAGAACGCGCATTGCACTTCCACGTCTCATCCGTAACTTGGTCAGAACGGTCAGAACCGACAAGAATCGAGGGTATCTCGGCCAAATACTAACTTTTTTCTGAATTTTCGGTGCGGGGCAGCTGAGTGTCTGGAGCCCTGACGAACCCACCCAAGAATTTCAGGATCGGTTCATAAATAGCCGAGATACGTTGAAAAATGTCGAATTTTTGGCTATCTTGTCTCTAAATCAAGATTCCTCAATTTTTCTGCTGGTCTGACCCGAATGTCTGCGATTCCGAAGAACGCGCATTGCACTTCCACGTCTCATCCGTAACTTGGTCAGAACGGTCAGAACCGACAAGAATCGAGGGTATCTCGGCCAAATACTAACTTTTTTCTGAATTTTCGGTGCGGGGCAGCTGAGTGTCTGGAGCCCTGACGAACCCACCCAAGAATTTCAGGATCGGTTCATAAATAGCCGAGATTCGTTGAAAAATGTCGAATTTCTGGCTATCTTGTCTCTAAATCAAGATTCCTCAATTTCTCTGCTGGTCTGACCCGAATGTCTGCGATTCCGAAGAACGCGCATTGCACTTCCACGTCTCATCCGTAACTTGGTCAGAACGGTCAGAACCGACAAGAATCGAGGGTATCTCGGCCAAATACTAACTTTTTTCTGAATTTTCGGTGCGGGGCAGCTGAGTGTCTGGAGCCCTGACGAACCCACCCAAGAATTTCAGGATCGGTTCATAAATAGCCGAGATACGTTGAAAAATGTCAAATTTTTGGCTATCTTGTCTCTAAATCAAGATTCCTCAATTTTTCTGTGGTCTGACCCGAATGTCTGCGATTCCGAAGAACGCGCATTGCACTTCCACGTCTCATCCGTAACTTGGTCAGAACGGTCAGAACCGACAAGAATCGAGGGTATCTCGGCCAAATACTAACTTTTTTCTAAATTTTCGGTGCGGGGCAGCTGAGTGTCTGGAGCCCTGACGAACCCACCCAAGAATTTCAGGATCGGTTCATAGATAGCCGAGATTCGTTGAAAAATGTCGAATTTCTGGCTATCTTGTCTCTAAATCAAGATTCCTCAATTTCTCTGCTGGTCTGACCCGAATGTCTGCGATTCCGAAGAACGCGCATTGCACTTCCACGTCTCATCCGTAACTTGGTCAGAACGGTCAGAACCGACAAGAATCGAGGGTATCTCGGCCAAATACTAACTTTTTTCTGAATTTTCGGTGCGGGGCAGCTGAGTGTCTGGAGCCCTGACGAACCCACCCAAGAATTTCAGGATCGGTTCATAAATAGCCGAGATACGTTGAAAAATGTCGAATTTCTGGCTATCTTGTCTCTAAATCAAGATTCCTCAATTTCTCTGCTGGTCTGACCCGAATGTCTGCGATTCCGAAGAACGCGCATTGCACTTCCACGTCTCATCCGTAACTTGGTCAGAACGGTCAGAACCGACAAGAATCGAGGGTATCTCGGCCAAATACTAACTTTTTTCTGAATTTTCGGTGCGGGGCAGCTGAGTGTCTGGAGCCCTAACGAACCCACCCAAGAATTTCAGGATCGGTTCATAAATAGCCGAGATTCGTTGAAAAATGTCGAATTTCTGGCTATCCTGTCTCTAAATCAAGATTCCTCAATTTCTCTGCTGGTCTGACCCGAACGTCTGCGATTCCGAAGAACGCGCATTGCACTTCCACGTCTCATCCGTAACTTGGTCAGAACGGTCAGAACCGACAAGAATCGAGGGTATCTCGGCCAAATACTAACTTTTTTCTAAATTTTCGGTGCGGGGCAGCTGAGTGTCTGGAGCCCTGACGAACCCACCCAAGAATTTCAGGATCGGTTCATAAATAGCCGAGATTCGTTGAAAAATGTCGAATTTCTGGCTATCTTGTCTCTAAATCAAGATTCCTCAATTTCTCTGCTGGTCTGACCCGAATGTCTGCGATTCCGAAGAACGCGCATTGCACTTCCACGTCTCATCCGTAACTTGGTCAGAACGGTCAGAACCGACAAGAATCGAGGGTATCTCGGCCAAATACTAACTTTTTTCTGAATTTTCGGTGCGGGGCAGCTGAGTGTCTGGAGCCCTGACGAACCCACCCAAGAATTTCAGGATCGGTTCATAAATAGCCGAGATACGTTGAAAAATGTCGAATTTTTGGCTATCTTGTCTCTAAATCAAGATTCCTCAATTTTTCTGCTGGTCTGACCCGAATGTCTGCGATTCCGAAGAACGCGCATTGCACTTCCACGTCTCATCCGTAACCTGGTCAGAACGGTCAGAACCGACAAGAATCGAGGGTATCTCGGCCAAATACTAACTTTTTTCTGAATTTTCGGTGCGGGGCAGCTGAGTGTCTGGAGCCCTGACGAACCCACCCAAGAATTTCAGGATCGGTTCATAAATAGCCGAGATACGTTGAAAAATGTCGAATTTCTGGCTATCTTGTCTCTAAATCAAGATTCCTCAATTTTTCTGCTGGTCTGACCCGAATGTCTGCGATTCCGAAGAACGCGCATTGCACTTCCACGTCTCATCCGTAACTTGGTCAGAACGGTCAGAACCGACAAGAATCGAGGGTATCTCGGCCAAATACTAACTTTTTTCTGAATTTTCGGTGCGGGGCAGCTGAGTGTCTGGAGCCCTGACGAACCCACCCAAGAATTTCAGGATCGGTTCATAAATAGCCGAGATTCGTTGAAAAATGTCGAATTTCTGGCTATCTTGTCTCTAAATCAAGATTCCTCAATTTCTCTGCTGGTCTGACCCGAATGTCTGCGATTCCGAAGAACGCGCATTGCACTTCCACGTCTCATCCGTAACTTGGTCAGAACGGTCAGAACCGACAAGAATCGAGGGTATCTCGGCCAAATACTAACTTTTTTCTGAATTTTCGGTGCGGGGCAGCTGAGTGTCTGGAGCCCTGACGAACCCACCCAAGAATTTCAGGATCGGTTCATAAATAGCCGAGATACGTTGAAAAATGTCAAATTTTTGGCTATCTTGTCTCTAAATCAAGATTCCTCAATTTTTCTGTGGTCTGACCCGAATGTCTGCGATTCCGAAGAACGCGCATTGCACTTCCACGTCTCATCCGTAACTTGGTCAGAACGGTCAGAACCGACAAGAATCGAGGGTATCTCGGCCAAATACTAACTTTTTTCTAAATTTTCGGTGCGGGGCAGCTGAGTGTCTGGAGCCCTGACGAACCCACCCAAGAATTTCAGGATCGGTTCATAGATAGCCGAGATTCGTTGAAAAATGTCGAATTTCTGGCTATCTTGTCTCTAAATCAAGATTCCTCAATTTCTCTGCTGGTCTGACCCGAATGTCTGCGATTCCGAAGAACGCGCATTGCACTTCCACGTCTCATCCGTAACTTGGTCAGAACGGTCAGAACCGACAAGAATCGAGGGTATCTCGGCCAAATACTAACTTTTTTCTGAATTTTCGGTGCGGGGCAGCTGAGTGTCTGGAGCCCTGACGAACCCACCCAAGAATTTCAGGATCGGTTCATAAATAGCCGAGATACGTTGAAAAATGTCGAATTTCTGGCTATCTTGTCTCTAAATCAAGATTCCTCAATTTCTCTGCTGGTCTGACCCGAATGTCTGCGATTCCGAAGAACGCGCATTGCACTTCCACGTCTCATCCGTAACTTGGTCAGAACGGTCAGAACCGACAAGAATCGAGGGTATCTCGGCCAAATACTAACTTTTTTCTGAATTTTCGGTGCGGGGCAGCTGAGTGTCTGGAGCCCTAACGAACCCACCCAAGAATTTCAGGATCGGTTCATAAATAGCCGAGATTCGTTGAAAAATGTCGAATTTCTGGCTATCCTGTCTCTAAATCAAGATTCCTCAATTTCTCTGCTGGTCTGACCCGAACGTCTGCGATTCCGAAGAACGCGCATTGCACTTCCACGTCTCATCCGTAACTTGGTCAGAACGGTCAGAACCGACAAGAATCGAGGGTATCTCGGCCAAATACTAACTTTTTTCTAAATTTTCGGTGCGGGGCAGCTGAGTGTCTGGAGCCCTGACGAACCCACCCAAGAATTTCAGGATCGGTTCATAAATAGCCGAGATTCGTTGAAAAATGTCGAATTTCTGGCTATCCTGTCTCTAAATCAAGATTCCTCAATTTCTCTGCTGGTCTGACCCGAACGTCTGCGATTCCGAAGAACGCGCATTGCACTTCCACGTCTCATCCGTAACTTGGTCAGAACGGTCAGAACCGACAAGAATCGAGGGTATCTCGGCCAAATACTAACTTTTTTCTAAATTTTCGGTGCGGGGCAGCTGAGTGTCTGGAGCCCTGACGAACCCACCCAAGAATTTCAGGATCGGTTCATAAATAGCCGAGATTCGTTGAAAAATGTCGAATTTCTGGCTATCTTGTCTCTAAATCAAGATTCCTCAATTTCTCTGCTGGTCTGACCCGAATGTCTGCGATTCCGAAGAACGCGCATTGCACTTCCACGTCTCATCCGTAACTTGGTCAGAACGGTCAGAACCGACAAGAATCGAGGGTATCTCGGCCAAATACTAACTTTTTTCTGAATTTTCGGTGCGGGGCAGCTGAGTGTCTGGAGCCCTGACGAACCCACCCAAGAATTTCAGGATCGGTTCATAAATAGCCGAGATACGTTGAAAAATGTCGAATTTTTGGCTATCTTGTCTCTAAATCAAGATTCCTCAATTTTTCTGCTGGTCTGACCCGAATGTCTGCGATTCCGAAGAACGCGCATTGCACTTCCACGTCTCATCCGTAACTTGGTCAGAACGGTCAGAACCGACAAGAATCGAGGGTATCTCGGCCAAATACTAACTTTTTTCTGAATTTTCGGTGCGGGGCAGCTGAGTGTCTGGAGCCCTGACGAACCCACCCAAGAATTTCAGGATCGGTTCATAAATAGCCGAGATACGTTGAAAAATGTCGAATTTCTGGCTATCTTGTCTCTAAATCAAGATTCCTCAATTTTTCTGCTGGTCTGACCCGAATGTCTGCGATTCCGAAGAACGCGCATTGCACTTCCACGTCTCATCCGTAACTTGGTCAGAACGGTCAGAACCGACAAGAATCGAGGGTATCTCGGCCAAATACTAACTTTTTTCTGAATTTTCGGTGCGGGGCAGCTGAGTGTCTGGAGCCCTGACGAACCCACCCAAGAATTTCAGGATCGGTTCATAAATAGCCGAGATTCGTTGAAAAATGTCGAATTTCTGGCTATCTTGTCTCTAAATCAAGATTCCTCAATTTCTCTGCTGGTCTGACCCGAATGTCTGCGATTCCGAAGAACGCGCATTGCACTTCCACGTCTCATCCGTAACTTGGTCAGAACGGTCAGAACCGACAAGAATCGAGGGTATCTCGGCCAAATACTAACTTTTTTCTGAATTTTCGGTGCGGGGCAGCTGAGTGTCTGGAGCCCTGACGAACCCACCCAAGAATTTCAGGATCGGTTCATAAATAGCCGAGATACGTTGAAAAATGTCAAATTTTTGGCTATCTTGTCTCTAAATCAAGATTCCTCAATTTTTCTGTGGTCTGACCCGAATGTCTGCGATTCCGAAGAACGCGCATTGCACTTCCACGTCTCATCCGTAACTTGGTCAGAACGGTCAGAACCGACAAGAATCGAGGGTATCTCGGCCAAATACTAACTTTTTTCTAAATTTTCGGTGCGGGGCAGCTGAGTGTCTGGAGCCCTGACGAACCCACCCAAGAATTTCAGGATCGGTTCATAGATAGCCGAGATTCGTTGAAAAATGTCGAATTTCTGGCTATCTTGTCTCTAAATCAAGATTCCTCAATTTCTCTGCTGGTCTGACCCGAATGTCTGCGATTCCGAAGAACGCGCATTGCACTTCCACGTCTCATCCGTAACTTGGTCAGAACGGTCAGAACCGACAAGAATCGAGGGTATCTCGGCCAAATACTAACTTTTTTCTGAATTTTCGGTGCGGGGCAGCTGAGTGTCTGGAGCCCTGACGAACCCACCCAAGAATTTCAGGATCGGTTCATAAATAGCCGAGATACGTTGAAAAATGTCGAATTTTTGGCTATCTTGTCTCTAAATCAAGATTCCTCAATTTTTCTGCTGGTCTGACCCGAATGTCTGCGATTCCGAAGAACGCGCATTGCACTTCCACGTCTCATCCGTAACTTGGTCAGAACGGTCAGAACCGACAAGAATCGAGGGTATCTCGGCCAAATACTAACTTTTTTCTGAATTTTCGGTGCGGGGCAGCTGAGTGTCTGGAGCCCTGACGAACCCACCCAAGAATTTCAGGATCGGTTCATAAATAGCCGAGATTCGTTGAAAAATGTCGAATTTCTGGCTATCTTGTCTCTAAATCAAGATTCCTCAATTTCTCTGCTGGTCTGACCCGAATGTCTGCGATTCCGAAGAACGCGCATTGCAATTCGACGTCTCATCCGTAACTTGGTCAGAACGGTCAGAACCGACGAGAATCGAGGGTATCTCGGCCAAATACTAACTTTTTTCTGAATTTTCGGTGCGGGGCAGCTGAGTGTCTGGAGCCCTGACGAACCCACCCAAGAATTTCAGGATCGGTTCATAAATAGCCGAGATACGTTGAAAAATGTCGAATTTTTGGCTATCTTGTCTCTAAATCAAGATTCCTCAATTTTTCTGCTGGTCTGACCCGAATGTCTGCGATTCCGAAAAACGCGCATTGCACTTCCACGTCTCATCCGTAACTTGGTCAGAACGGTCAGAACCGACAAGAATCGAGGGTATCTCGGCCAAATACTAACTTTTTTCTGAATTTTCGGTGCGGGGCAGCTGAGTGTCTGGAGCCCTGACGAACCCACCCAAGAATTTCAGGATCGGTTCATAAATAGCCGAGATACGTTGAAAAATGTCGAATTTCTGGCTATCTTGTCTCTAAATCAAGATTCCTCAATTTCTCTGCTGGTCTGACCCGAATGTCTGCGATTCCGAAGAACGCGCATTGCACTTCCACGTCTCATCCGTAACTTGGTCAGAACGGTCAGAACCGACAAGAATCGAGGGTATCTCGGCCAAATACTAACTTTTTTCTGAATTTTCGGTGCGGGGCAGCTGAGTGTCTGGAGCCCTAACGAACCCACCCAAGAATTTCAGGATCGGTTCATAAATAGCCGAGATTCGTTGAAAAATGTCGAATTTCTGGCTATCCTGTCTCTAAATCAAGATTCCTCAATTTCTTTGCTGGTCTGACCCGAACGTCTGCGATTCCGAAGAACGCGCATTGCACTTCCACGTCTCATCCGTAACTTGGTCAGAACGGTCAGAACCGACAAGAATCGAGGGTATCTCGGCCAAATACTAACTTTTTTCTAAATTTTCGGTGCGGGGCAGCTGAGTGTCTGGAGCCCTGACGAACCCACCCAAGAATTTCAGGATCGGTTCATAAATAGCCGAGATTCGTTGAAAAATGTCGAATTTCTGGCTATCTTGTCTCTAAATCAAGATTCCTCAATTTCTCTGCTGGTCTGACCCGAATGTCTGCGATTCCGAAGAACGCGCATTGCACTTCCACGTCTCATCCGTAACTTGGTCAGAACGGTCAGAACCGACAAGAATCGAGGGTATCTCGGCCAAATACTAACTTTTTTCTGAATTTTCGGTGCGGGGCAGCTGAGTGTCTGGAGCCCTGACGAACCCACCCAAGAATTTCAGGATCGGTTCATAAATAGCCGAGATACGTTGAGAAATGTCGAATTTTTGGCTATCTTGTCTCTAAATCAAGATTCCTCAATTTTTCTGCTGGTCTGACCCGAATGTCTGCGATTCCGAAGAACGCGCATTGCACTTCCACGTCTCATCCGTAACTTGGTCAGAACGGTCAGAACCGACAAGAATCGAGGGTATCTCGGCCAAATACTAACTTTTTTCTGAATTTTCGGTGCGGGGCAGCTGAGTGTCTGGAGCCCTGACGAACCCACCCAAGAATTTCAGGATCGGTTCATAAATAGCCGAGATTCGTTGAAAAATGTCGAATTTCTGGCTATCTTGTCTCTAAATCAAGATTCCTCAATTTCTCTGCTGGTCTGACCCGAATGTCTGCGATTCCGAAGAACGCGCATTGCACTTCCACGTCTCATCCGTAACTTGGTCAGAACGGTCAGAACCGACAAGAATCGAGGGTATCTCGGCCAAATACTAACTTTTTTCTGAATTTTCGATGCGGGGCAGCTGAGTGTCTGGAGCCCTGACGAACCCACCCAAGAATTTCAGGATCGGTTCATAAATAGCCGAGATTCGTTGAAAAATGTCGAATTTCTGGCTATCTTGTCTCTAAATCAAGATTCCTCAATTTCTCTGCTGGTCTGACCCGAATGTCTGCGATTCCGAAGAATGCGCATTGCAATTCGACGTCTCATCCGTAACTTGGTCAGAACGGTCAGAACCGACGAGAATCGAGGGTATCTCGGCCAAATACTAACTTTTTTCTGAATTTTCGGTGCGGGGCAGCTGAGTGTCTGGAGCCCTGACGAACCCACCCAAGAATTTCAGGATCGGTTCATAAATAGCCGAGATACGTTGAAAAATGTCGAATTTTTGGCTATCTTGTCTCTAAATCAAGATTCCTCAATTTTTCTGCTGGTCTGACCCGAATGTCTGCGATTCCGAAGAACGCGCATTGCACTTCCACGTCTCATCCGTAACTTGGTCAGAACGGTCAGAACCGACAAGAATCGAGGGTATCTCGGCCAAATACTAACTTTTTTCTGAATTTTCGGTGCGGGGCAGCTGAGTGTCTGGAGCCCTGACGAACCCACCCAAGAATTTCAGGATCGGTTCATAAATAGCCGAGATTCGTTGAAAAATGTCGAATTTCTGGCTATCTTGTCTCTAAATCAAGATTCCTCAATTTCTCTGCTGGTCTGACCCGAATGTCTGCGATTCCGAAGAACGCGCATTGCAATTCGACGTCTCATCCGTAACTTGGTCAGAACGGTCAGAACCGACGAGAATCGAGGGTATCTCGGCCAAATACTAACTTTTTTCTGAATTTTCGGTGCGGGGCAGCTGAGTGTCTGGAGCCCTGACGAACCCACCCAAGAATTTCAGGATCGGTTCATAAATAGCCGAGATACGTTGAAAAATGTCGAATTTTTGGCTATCTTGTCTCTAAATCAAGATTCCTCAATTTTTCTGCTGGTCTGACCCGAATGTCTGCGATTCCGAAGAACGCGCATTGCACTTCCACGTCTCATCCGTAACTTGGTCAGAACGGTCAGAACCGACAAGAATCGAGGGTATCTCGGCCAAATACTAACTTTTTTCTGAATTTTCGGTGCGGGGCAGCTGAGTGTCTGGAGCCCTGACGAACCCACCCAAGAATTTCAGGATCGGTTCATAAATAGCCGAGATTCGTTGAAAAATGTCGAATTTCTGGCTATCTTGTCTCTAAATCAAGATTCCTCAATTTCTCTGCTGGTCTGACCCGAATGTCTGCGATTCCGAAGAACGCGCATTGCAATTCGACGTCTCATCCGTAACTTGGTCAGAACGGTCAGAACCGACGAGAATCGAGGGTATCTCGGCCAAATACTAACTTTTTTCTGAATTTTCGGTGCGGGGCAGCTGAGTGTCTGGAGCCCTGACGAACCCACCCAAGAATTTCAGGATCGGTTCATAAATAGCCGAGATACGTTGAAAAATGTCGAATTTTTGGCTATCTTGTCTCTAAATCAAGATTCCTCAATTTTTCTGCTGGTCTGACCCGAATGTCTGCGATTCCGAAAAACGCGCATTGCACTTCCACGTCTCATCCGTAACTTGGTCAGAACGGTCAGAACCGACAAGAATCGAGGGTATCTCGGCCAAATACTAACTTTTTTCTGAATTTTCGGTGCGGGGCAGCTGAGTGTCTGGAGCCCTGACGAACCCACCCAAGAATTTCAGGATCGGTTCATAAATAGCCGAGATACGTTGAAAAATGTCGAATTTCTGGCTATCTTGTCTCTAAATCAAGATTCCTCAATTTCTCTGCTGGTCTGACCCGAATGTCTGCGATTCCGAAGAACGCGCATTGCACTTCCACGTCTCATCCGTAACTTGGTCAGAACGGTCAGAACCGACAAGAATCGAGGGTATCTCGGCCAAATACTAACTTTTTTCTGAATTTTCGGTGCGGGGCAGCTGAGTGTCTGGAGCCCTAACGAACCCACCCAAGAATTTCAGGATCGGTTCATAAATAGCCGAGATTCGTTGAAAAATGTCGAATTTCTGGCTATCCTGTCTCTAAATCAAGATTCCTCAATTTCTTTGCTGGTCTGACCCGAACGTCTGCGATTCCGAAGAACGCGCATTGCACTTCCACGTCTCATCCGTAACTTGGTCAGAACGGTCAGAACCGACAAGAATCGAGGGTATCTCGGCCAAATACTAACTTTTTTCTAAATTTTCGGTGCGGGGCAGCTGAGTGTCTGGAGCCCTGACGAACCCACCCAAGAATTTCAGGATCGGTTCATAAATAGCCGAGATTCGTTGAAAAATGTCGAATTTCTGGCTATCTTGTCTCTAAATCAAGATTCCTCAATTTCTCTGCTGGTCTGACCCGAATGTCTGCGATTCCGAAGAACGCGCATTGCACTTCCACGTCTCATCCGTAACTTGGTCAGAACGGTCAGAACCGACAAGAATCGAGGGTATCTCGGCCAAATACTAACTTTTTTCTGAATTTTCGGTGCGGGGCAGCTGAGTGTCTGGAGCCCTGACGAACCCACCCAAGAATTTCAGGATCGGTTCATAAATAGCCGAGATACGTTGAGAAATGTCGAATTTTTGGCTATCTTGTCTCTAAATCAAGATTCCTCAATTTTTCTGCTGGTCTGACCCGAATGTCTGCGATTCCGAAGAACGCGCATTGCACTTCCACGTCTCATCCGTAACTTGGTCAGAACGGTCAGAACCGACAAGAATCGAGGGTATCTCGGCCAAATACTAACTTTTTTCTGAATTTTCGGTGCGGGGCAGCTGAGTGTCTGGAGCCCTGACGAACCCACCCAAGAATTTCAGGATCGGTTCATAAATAGCCGAGATTCGTTGAAAAATGTCGAATTTCTGGCTATCTTGTCTCTAAATCAAGATTCCTCAATTTCTCTGCTGGTCTGACCCGAATGTCTGCGATTCCGAAGAACGCGCATTGCACTTCCACGTCTCATCCGTAACTTGGTCAGAACGGTCAGAACCGACAAGAATCGAGGGTATCTCGGCCAAATACTAACTTTTTTCTGAATTTTCGATGCGGGGCAGCTGAGTGTCTGGAGCCCTGACGAACCCACCCAAGAATTTCAGGATCGGTTCATAAATAGCCGAGATTCGTTGAAAAATGTCGAATTTCTGGCTATCTTGTCTCTAAATCAAGATTCCTCAATTTCTCTGCTGGTCTGACCCGAATGTCTGCGATTCCGAAGAATGCGCATTGCAATTCGACGTCTCATCCGTAACTTGGTCAGAACGGTCAGAACCGACGAGAATCGAGGGTATCTCGGCCAAATACTAACTTTTTTCTGAATTTTCGGTGCGGGGCAGCTGAGTGTCTGGAGCCCTGACGAACCCACCCAAGAATTTCAGGATCGGTTCATAAATAGCCGAGATACGTTGAAAAATGTCGAATTTTTGGCTATCTTGTCTCTAAATCAAGATTCCTCAATTTTTCTGCTGGTCTGACCCGAATGTCTGCGATTCCGAAGAACGCGCATTGCACTTCCACGTCTCATCCGTAACTTGGTCAGAACGGTCAGAACCGACAAGAATCGAGGGTATCTCGGCCAAATACTAACTTTTTTCTGAATTTTCGGTGCGGGGCAGCTGAGTGTCTGGAGCCCTGACGAACCCACCCAAGAATTTCAGGATCGGTTCATAAATAGCCGAGATTCGTTGAAAAATGTCGAATTTCTGGCTATCTTGTCTCTAAATCAAGATTCCTCAATTTCTCTGCTGGTCTGACCCGAATGTCTGCGATTCCGAAGAACGCGCATTGCAATTCGACGTCTCATCCGTAACTTGGTCAGAACGGTCAGAACCGACGAGAATCGAGGGTATCTCGGCCAAATACTAACTTTTTTCTGAATTTTCGGTGCGGGGCAGCTGAGTGTCTGGAGCCCTGACGAACCCACCCAAGAATTTCAGGATCGGTTCATAAATAGCCGAGATACGTTGAAAAATGTCGAATTTTTGGCTATCTTGTCTCTAAATCAAGATTCCTCAATTTTTCTGCTGGTCTGACCCGAATGTCTGCGATTCCGAAGAACGCGCATTGCACTTCCACGTCTCATCCGTAACTTGGTCAGAACGGTCAGAACCGACAAGAATCGAGGGTATCTCGGCCAAATACTAACTTTTTTCTGAATTTTCGGTGCGGGGCAGCTGAGTGTCTGGAGCCCTGACGAACCCACCCAAGAATTTCAGGATCGGTTCATAAATAGCCGAGATTCGTTGAAAAATGTCGAATTTCTGGCTATCTTGTCTCTAAATCAAGATTCCTCAATTTCTCTGCTGGTCTGACCCGAATGTCTGCGATTCCGAAGAACGCGCATTGCAATTCGACGTCTCATCCGTAACTTGGTCAGAACGGTCAGAACCGACGAGAATCGAGGGTATCTCGGCCAAATACTAACTTTTTTCTGAATTTTCGATGCGGGGCAGCTGAGTGTCTGGAGCCCTGACGAACCCACCCAAGAATTTCAGGATCGGTTCATAAATAGCCGAGATACGTTGAAAAATGTCGAATTTTTGGCTATCTTGTCTCTAAATCAAGATTCCTCAATTTTTCTGCTGGTCTGACCCGAATGTCTGCGATTCCGAAGAACGCGCATTGCACTTCCACGTCTCATCCGTAACTTGGTCAGAACGGTCAGAACCGACAAGAATCGAGGGTATCTCGGCCAAATACTAACTTTTTTCTGAATTTTCGGTGCGGGGCAGCTGAGTGTCTGGAGCCCTAACGAACCCACCCAAGAATTTCAGGATCGGTTCATAAATAGCCGAGATTCGTTGAAAAATGTCGAATTTCTGGCTATCCTGTCTCTAAATCAAGATTCCTCAATTTCTTTGCTGGTCTGACCCGAACGTCTGCGATTCCGAAGAACGCGCATTGCACTTCCACGTCTCATCCGTAACTTGGTCAGAACGGTCAGAACCGACAAGAATCGAGGGTATCTCGGCCAAATACTAACTTTTTTCTAAATTTTCGGTGCGGGGCAGCTGAGTGTCTGGAGCCCTGACGAACCCACCCAAGAATTTCAGGATCGGTTCATAAATAGCCGAGATTCGTTGAAAAATGTCGAATTTCTGGCTATCTTGTCTCTAAATCAAGATTCCTCAATTTCTCTGCTGGTCTGACCCGAGCGTCTGCGATTCCGAAGAACGCGCATTGCACTTCCACGTCTCATCCGTAACTTGGTCAGAACGGTCAGAACCGACAAGAATCGAGGGTATCTCGGCCAAATACTAACTTTTTTCTGAATTTTCGGTGCGGGGCAGCTGAGTGTCTGGAGCCCTGACGAACCCACCCAAGAATTTCAGGATCGGTTCATAAATAGCCGAGATACGTTGAGAAATGTCGAATTTTTGGCTATCTTGTCTCTAAATCAAGATTCCTCAATTTTTCTGCTGGTCTGACCCGAATGTCTGCGATTCCGAAGAACGCGCATTGCACTTCCACGTCTCATCCGTAACTTGGTCAGAACGGTCAGAACCGACAAGAATCGAGGGTATCTCGGCCAAATACTAACTTTTTTCTGAATTTTCGGTGCGGGGCAGCTGAGTGTCTGGAGCCCTGACGAACCCACCCAAGAATTTCAGGATCGGTTCATAAATAGCCGAGATTCGTTGAAAAATGTCGAATTTCTGGCTATCTTGTCTCTAAATCAAGATTCCTCAATTTCTCTGCTGGTCTGACCCGAATGTCTGCGATTCCGAAGAACGCGCATTGCACTTCCACGTCTCATCCGTAACTTGGTCAGAACGGTCAGAACCGACAAGAATCGAGGGTATCTCGGCCAAATACTAACTTTTTTCTGAATTTTCGATGCGGGGCAGCTGAGTGTCTGGAGCCCTGACGAACCCACCCAAGAATTTCAGGATCGGTTCATAAATAGCCGAGATTCGTTGAAAAATGTCGAATTTCTGGCTATCTTGTCTCTAAATCAAGATTCCTCAATTTCTCTGCTGGTCTGACCCGAATGTCTGCGATTCCGAAGAATGCGCATTGCAATTCGACGTCTCATCCGTAACTTGGTCAGAACGGTCAGAACCGACGAGAATCGAGGGTATCTCGGCCAAATACTAACTTTTTTCTGAATTTTCGGTGCGGGGCAGCTGAGTGTCTGGAGCCCTGACGAACCCACCCAAGAATTTCAGGATCGGTTCATAAATAGCCGAGATACGTTGAAAAATGTCGAATTTTTGGCTATCTTGTCTCTAAATCAAGATTCCTCAATTTTTCTGCTGGTCTGACCCGAATGTCTGCGATTCCGAAGAACGCGCATTGCACTTCCACGTCTCATCCGTAACTTGGTCAGAACGGTCAGAACCGACAAGAATCGAGGGTATCTCGGCCAAATACTAACTTTTTTCTGAATTTTCGGTGCGGGGCAGCTGAGTGTCTGGAGCCCTGACGAACCCACCCAAGAATTTCAGGATCGGTTCATAAATAGCCGAGATTCGTTGAAAAATGTCGAATTTCTGGCTATCTTGTCTCTAAATCAAGATTCCTCAATTTCTCTGCTGGTCTGACCCGAATGTCTGCGATTCCGAAGAACGCGCATTGCAATTCGACGTCTCATCCGTAACTTGGTCAGAACGGTCAGAACCGACGAGAATCGAGGGTATCTCGGCCAAATACTAACTTTTTTCTGAATTTTCGGTGCGGGGCAGCTGAGTGTCTGGAGCCCTGACGAACCCACCCAAGAATTTCAGGATCGGTTCATAAATAGCCGAGATACGTTGAAAAATGTCGAATTTTTGGCTATCTTGTCTCTAAATCAAGATTCCTCAATTTTTCTGCTGGTCTGACCCGAATGTCTGCGATTCCGAAGAACGCGCATTGCACTTCCACGTCTCATCCGTAACTTGGTCAGAACGGTCAGAACCGACAAGAATCGAGGGTATCTCGGCCAAATACTAACTTTTTTCTGAATTTTCGGTGCGGGGCAGCTGAGTGTCTGGAGCCCTGACGAACCCACCCAAGAATTTCAGGATCGGTTCATAAATAGCCGAGATTCGTTGAAAAATGTCGAATTTCTGGCTATCTTGTCTCTAAATCAAGATTCCTCAATTTCTCTGCTGGTCTGACCCGAATGTCTGCGATTCCGAAGAACGCGCATTGCAATTCGACGTCTCATCCGTAACTTGGTCAGAACGGTCAGAACCGACGAGAATCGAGGGTATCTCGGCCAAATACTAACTTTTTTCTGAATTTTCGATGCGGGGCAGCTGAGTGTCTGGAGCCCTGACGAACCCACCCAAGAATTTCAGGATCGGTTCATAAATAGCCGAGATACGTTGAAAAATGTCGAATTTTTGGCTATCTTGTCTCTAAATCAAGATTCCTCAATTTTTCTGCTGGTCTGACCCGAATGTCTGCGATTCCGAAGAACGCGCATTGCACTTCCACGTCTCATCCGTAACTTGGTCAGAACGGTCAGAACCGACAAGAATCGAGGGTATCTCGGCCAAATACTAACTTTTTCCTGAATTTTCGGTGCGGGGCAGCTGAGTGTCTGGAGCCCTGACGAACCCACCCAAGAATTTCAGGATCGGTTCATAAATAGCCGAGATACGTTGAAAAATGTCGAATTTTTGGCTATCTTGTCTCTAAATCAAGATTCCTCAATTTTTCTGCTGGTCTGACCCGAATGTCTGCGATTCCGAAGAACGCGCATTGCACTTCCACGTCTCATCCGTAACTTGGTCAGAACGGTCAGAACCGACAAGAATCGAGGGTATCTCGGCCAAATACTAACTTTTTTCTGAATTTTCGGTGCGGGGCAGCTGAGTGTCTGGAGCCCTGACGAACCCACCCAAGAATTTCAGGATCGGTTCATAAATAGCCGAGATTCGTTGAAAAATGTCGAATTTCTGGCTATCTTGTCTCTAAATCAAGATTCCTCAATTTCTCTGCTGGTCTGACCCGAATGTCTGCGATTCCGAAGAACGCGCATTGCAATTCGACGTCTCATCCGTAACTTGGTCAGAACGGTCAGAACCGACGAGAATCGAGGGTATCTCGGCCAAATACTAACTTTTTTCTGAATTTTCGGTGCGGGGCAGCTGAGTGTCTGGAGCCCTGACGAACCCACCCAAGAATTTCAGGATCGGTTCATAAATAGCCGAGATTCGTTGAAAAATGTCGAATTTCTGGCTATCTTGTCTCTAAATCAAGATTCCTCAATTTCTCTGCTGGTCTGACCCGAATGTCTGCGATTCCGAAGAACGCGCATTGCAATTCGACGTCTCATCCGTAACTTGGTCAGAACGGTCAGAACCGACGAGAATCGAGGGTATCTCGGCCAAATACTAACTTTTTTCTGAATTTTCGGTGCGGGGCAGCTGAGTGTCTGGAGCCCTGACGAACCCACCCAAGAATTTCAGGATCGGTTCATAAATAGCCGAGATACGTTGAAAAATGTCGAATTTTTGGCTATCTTGTCTCTAAATCAAGATTCCTCAATTTTTCTGCTGGTCTGACCCGAATGTCTGCGATTCCGAAAAACGCGCATTGCACTTCCACGTCTCATCCGTAACTTGGTCAGAACGGTCAGAACCGACAAGAATCGAGGGTATCTCGGCCAAATACTAACTTTTTTCTGAATTTTCGGTGCGGGGCAGCTGAGTGTCTGGAGCCCTGACGAACCCACCCAAGAATTTCAGGATCGGTTCATAAATAGCCGAGATACGTTGAAAAATGTCGAATTTCTGGCTATCTTGTCTCTAAATCAAGATTCCTCAATTTCTCTGCTGGTCTGACCCGAATGTCTGCGATTCCGAAGAACGCGCATTGCACTTCCACGTCTCATCCGTAACTTGGTCAGAACGGTCAGAACCGACAAGAATCGAGGGTATCTCGGCCAAATACTAACTTTTTTCTGAATTTTCGGTGCGGGGCAGCTGAGTGTCTGGAGCCCTAACGAACCCACCCAAGAATTTCAGGATCGGTTCATAAATAGCCGAGATTCGTTGAAAAATGTCGAATTTCTGGCTATCCTGTCTCTAAATCAAGATTCCTCAATTTCTTTGCTGGTCTGACCCGAACGTCTGCGATTCCGAAGAACGCGCATTGCACTTCCACGTCTCATCCGTAACTTGGTCAGAACGGTCAGAACCGACAAGAATCGAGGGTATCTCGGCCAAATACTAACTTTTTTCTAAATTTTCGGTGCGGGGCAGCTGAGTGTCTGGAGCCCTGACGAACCCACCCAAGAATTTCAGGATCGGTTCATAAATAGCCGAGATTCGTTGAAAAATGTCGAATTTCTGGCTATCTTGTCTCTAAATCAAGATTCCTCAATTTCTCTGCTGGTCTGACCCGAATGTCTGCGATTCCGAAGAACGCGCATTGCACTTCCACGTCTCATCCGTAACTTGGTCAGAACGGTCAGAACCGACAAGAATCGAGGGTATCTCGGCCAAATACTAACTTTTTTCTGAATTTTCGGTGCGGGGCAGCTGAGTGTCTGGAGCCCTGACGAACCCACCCAAGAATTTCAGGATCGGTTCATAAATAGCCGAGATACGTTGAGAAATGTCGAATTTTTGGCTATCTTGTCTCTAAATCAAGATTCCTCAATTTTTCTGCTGGTCTGACCCGAATGTCTGCGATTCCGAAGAACGCGCATTGCACTTCCACGTCTCATCCGTAACTTGGTCAGAACGGTCAGAACCGACAAGAATCGAGGGTATCTCGGCCAAATACTAACTTTTTTCTGAATTTTCGGTGCGGGGCAGCTGAGTGTCTGGAGCCCTGACGAACCCACCCAAGAATTTCAGGATCGGTTCATAAATAGCCGAGATTCGTTGAAAAATGTCGAATTTCTGGCTATCTTGTCTCTAAATCAAGATTCCTCAATTTCTCTGCTGGTCTGACCCGAATGTCTGCGATTCCGAAGAACGCGCATTGCACTTCCACGTCTCATCCGTAACTTGGTCAGAACGGTCAGAACCGACAAGAATCGAGGGTATCTCGGCCAAATACTAACTTTTTTCTGAATTTTCGATGCGGGGCAGCTGAGTGTCTGGAGCCCTGACGAACCCACCCAAGAATTTCAGGATCGGTTCATAAATAGCCGAGATTCGTTGAAAAATGTCGAATTTCTGGCTATCTTGTCTCTAAATCAAGATTCCTCAATTTCTCTGCTGGTCTGACCCGAATGTCTGCGATTCCGAAGAATGCGCATTGCAATTCGACGTCTCATCCGTAACTTGGTCAGAACGGTCAGAACCGACGAGAATCGAGGGTATCTCGGCCAAATACTAACTTTTTTCTGAATTTTCGGTGCGGGGCAGCTGAGTGTCTGGAGCCCTGACGAACCCACCCAAGAATTTCAGGATCGGTTCATAAATAGCCGAGATACGTTGAAAAATGTCGAATTTTTGGCTATCTTGTCTCTAAATCAAGATTCCTCAATTTTTCTGCTGGTCTGACCCGAATGTCTGCGATTCCGAAGAACGCGCATTGCAATTCGACGTCTCATCCGTAACTTGGTCAGAACGGTCAGAACCGACGAGAATCGAGGGTATCTCGGCCAAATACTAACTTTTTTCTGAATTTTCGGTGCGGGGCAGCTGAGTGTCTGGAGCCCTGACGAACCCACCCAAGAATTTCAGGATCGGTTCATAAATAGCCGAGATACGTTGAAAAATGTCGAATTTTTGGCTATCTTGTCTCTAAATCAAGATTCCTCAATTTTTCTGCTGGTCTGACCCGAATGTCTGCGATTCCGAAGAACGCGCATTGCACTTCCACGTCTCATCCGTAACTTGGTCAGAACGGTCAGAACCGACAAGAATCGAGGGTATCTCGGCCAAATACTAACTTTTTTCTGAATTTTCGGTGCGGGGCAGCTGAGTGTCTGGAGCCCTGACGAACCCACCCAAGAATTTCAGGATCGGTTCATAAATAGCCGAGATTCGTTGAAAAATGTCGAATTTCTGGCTATCTTGTCTCTAAATCAAGATTCCTCAATTTCTCTGCTGGTCTGACCCGAATGTCTGCGATTCCGAAGAACGCGCATTGCAATTCGACGTCTCATCCGTAACTTGGTCAGAACGGTCAGAACCGACGAGAATCGAGGGTATCTCGGCCAAATACTAACTTTTTTCTGAATTTTCGGTGCGGGGCAGCTGAGTGTCTGGAGCCCTGACGAACCCACCCAAGAATTTCAGGATCGGTTCATAAATAGCCGAGATACGTTGAAAAATGTCGAATTTTTGGCTATCTTGTCTCTAAATCAAGATTCCTCAATTTTTCTGCTGGTCTGACCCGAATGTCTGCGATTCCGAAGAACGCGCATTGCACTTCCACGTCTCATCCGTAACTTGGTCAGAACGGTCAGAACCGACAAGAATCGAGGGTATCTCGGCCAAATACTAACTTTTTCCTGAATTTTCGGTGCGGGGCAGCTGAGTGTCTGGAGCCCTGACGAACCCACCCAAGAATTTCAGGATCGGTTCATAAATAGCCGAGATACGTTGAAAAATGTCGAATTTTTGGCTATCTTGTCTCTAAATCAAGATTCCTCAATTTTTCTGCTGGTCTGACCCGAATGTCTGCGATTCCGAAGAACGCGCATTGCACTTCCACGTCTCATCCGTAACTTGGTCAGAACGGTCAGAACCGACAAGAATCGAGGGTATCTCGGCCAAATACTAACTTTTTTCTGAATTTTCGGTGCGGGGCAGCTGAGTGTCTGGAGCCCTGACGAACCCACCCAAGAATTTCAGGATCGGTTCATAAATAGCCGAGATTCGTTGAAAAATGTCGAATTTCTGGCTATCTTGTCTCTAAATCAAGATTCCTCAATTTCTCTGCTGGTCTGACCCGAATGTCTGCGATTCCGAAGAACGCGCATTGCAATTCGACGTCTCATCCGTAACTTGGTCAGAACGGTCAGAACCGACGAGAATCGAGGGTATCTCGGCCAAATACTAACTTTTTTCTGAATTTTCGGTGCGGGGCAGCTGAGTGTCTGGAGCCCTGACGAACCCACCCAAGAATTTCAGGATCGGTTCATAAATAGCCGAGATTCGTTGAAAAATGTCGAATTTCTGGCTATCTTGTCTCTGAATCAAGATTCCTCAATTTCTCTGCTGGTCTGACCCGAATGTCTGCGATTCCGAAGAACGCGCATTGCAATTCGACGTCTCATCCGTAACTTGGTCAGAACGGTCAGAACCGACGAGAATCGAGGGTATCTCGGCCAAATACTAACTTTTTTCTGAATTTTTGGTGCGGGGCAGCTGAGTGTCTGGAGCCCTGACGAACCCACCCAAGAATTTCAGGATCGGTTCATAAATAGCCGAGATTCGTTGAAAAATGTCGAATTTCTGGCTATCTTGTCTCTAAATCAAGATTCCTCAATTTCTCTGCTGGTCTGACCCGAATGTCTGCGATTCCGAAGAACGCGCATTGCAATTCGACGTCTCATCCGTAACTTGGTCAGAACGGTCAGAACCGACGAGAATCGAGGGTATCTCGGCCAAATACTAACTTTTTTCTGAATTTTCGGTGCGGGGCAGCTGAGTGTCTGGAGCCCTGACGAACCCACCCAAGAATTTCAGGATCGGTTCATAAATAGCCGAGATACGTTGAAAAATGTCGAATTTTTGGCTATCTTGTCTCTAAATCAAGATTCCTCAATTTTTCTGCTGGTCTGACCCGAATGTCTGCGATTCCGAAGAACGCGCATTGCACTTCCACGTCTCATCCGTAACTTGGTCAGAACGGTCAGAACCGACAAGAATCGAGGGTATCTCGGCCAAATACTAACTTTTTCCTGAATTTTCGGTGCGGGGCAGCTGAGTGTCTGGAGCCCTGACGAACCCACCCAAGAATTTCAGGATCGGTTCATAAATAGCCGAGATACGTTGAAAAATGTCGAATTTTTGGCTATCTTGTCTCTAAATCAAGATTCCTCAATTTTTCTGCTGGTCTGACCCGAATGTCTGCGATTCCGAAGAACGCGCATTGCACTTCCACGTCTCATCCGTAACTTGGTCAGAACGGTCAGAACCGACAAGAATCGAGGGTATCTCGGCCAAATACTAACTTTTTTCTGAATTTTCGGTGCGGGGCAGCTGAGTGTCTGGAGCCCTGACGAACCCACCCAAGAATTTCAGGATCGGTTCATAAATAGCCGAGATTCGTTGAAAAATGTCGAATTTCTGGCTATCTTGTCTCTAAATCAAGATTCCTCAATTTCTCTGCTGGTCTGACCCGAATGTCTGCGATTCCGAAGAACGCGCATTGCAATTCGACGTCTCATCCGTAACTACGTCAGAACGGTCAGAACCGACGAGAATCGAGGGTATCTCGGCCAAATACTAACTTTTTTCTGAATTTTCGGTGCGGGGCAGCTGAGTGTCTGGAGCCCTGACGAACCCACCCAAGAATTTCAGGATCGGTTCATAAATAGCCGAGATACGTTGAAAAATGTCGAATTTTTGGCTATCTTGTCTCTAAATCAAGATTCCTCAATTTTTCTGCTGGTCTGACCCGAATGTCTGCGATTCCGAAGAACGCGCATTGCACTTTCACGTCTCATCCGTAACTTGGTCAGAACGGTCAGAACCGACAAGAATCGAGGGTATCTCGGCCAAATACTAACTTTTTTCTGAATTTTCGGTGCGGGGCAGCTGAGTGTCTGGAGCCCTGACGAACCCACCCAAGAATTTCAGGATCGGTTCATAAATAGCCGAGATTCGTTGAAAAATGTCGAATTTCTGGCTATCTTGTCTCTAAATCAAGATTCCTCAATTTCTCTGCTGGTCTGACCCGAATGTCTGCGATTCCGAAGAACGCGCATTGCAATTCGACGTCTCATCCGTAACTTGGTCAGAACGGTCAGAACCGACGAGAATCGAGGGTATCTCGGCCAAATACTAACTTTTTCCTGAATTTTCGGTGCGGGGCAGCTGAGTGTCTGGAGCCCTGACGAACCCACCCAAGAATTTCAGGATCGGTTCATAAATAGCCGAGATACGTTGAAAAATGTCGAATTTTTGGCTATCTTGTCTCTAAATCAAGATTCCTCAATTTTTCTGCTGGTCTGACCCGAATGTCTGCGATTCCGAAGAACGCGCATTGCACTTTCACGTCTCATCCGTAACTTGGTCAGAACGGTCAGAACCGACAAGAATCGAGGGTATCTCGGCCAAATACTAACTTTTTTCTGAATTTTCGGTGCGGGGCAGCTGAGTGTCTGGAGCCCTGACGAACCCACCCAAGAATTTCAGGATCGGTTCATAAATAGCCGAGATTCGTTGAAAAATGTCGAATTTCTGGCTATCTTGTCTCTAAATCAAGATTCCTCAATTTCTCTGCTGGTCTGACCCGAATGTCTGCGATTCCGAAGAACGCGCATTGCAATTCGACGTCTCATCCGTAACTTGGTCAGAACGGTCAGAACCGACGAGAATCGAGGGTATCTCGGCCAAATACTAACTTTTTTCTGAATTTTCGGTGCGGGGCAGCTGAGTGTCTGGAGCCCTGACGAACCCACCCAAGAATTTCAGGATCGGTTCATAAATAGCCGAGATACGTTGAAAAATGTCGAATTTTTGGCTATCTTGTCTCTAAATCAAGATTCCTCAATTTTTCTGCTGGTCTGACCCGAATGTCTGCGATTCCGAAGAACGCGCATTGCACTTCCACGTCTCATCCGTAACTTGGTCAGAACGGTCAGAACCGACAAGAATCGAGGGTATCTCGGCCAAATACTAACTTTTTCCTGAATTTTCGGTGCGGGGCAGCTGAGTGTCTGGAGCCCTGACGAACCCACCCAAGAATTTCAGGATCGGTTCATAAATAGCCGAGATACGTTGAAAAATGTCGAATTTTTGGCTATCTTGTCTCTAAATCAAGATTCCTCAATTTTTCTGCTGGTCTGACCCGAATGTCTGCGATTCCGAAGAACGCGCATTGCACTTCCACGTCTCATCCGTAACTTGGTCAGAACGGTCAGAACCGACAAGAATCGAGGGTATCTCGGCCAAATACTAACTTTTTTCTGAATTTTCGGTGCGGGGCAGCTGAGTGTCTGGAGCCCTGACGAACCCACCCAAGAATTTCAGGATCGGTTCATGAATAGCCGAGATTCGTTGAAAAATGTCGAATTTCTGGCTATCTTGTCTCTAAATCAAGATTCCTCAATTTCTCTGCTGGTCTGACCCGAATGTCTGCGATTCCGAAGAACGCGCATTGCAATTCGACGTCTCATCCGTAACTTGGTCAGAACGGTCAGAACCGACGAGAATCGAGGGTATCTCGGCCAAATACTAACTTTTTTCTGAATTTTCGGTGCGGGGCAGCTGAGTGTCTGGAGCCCTGACGAACCCACCCAAGAATTTCAGGATCGGTTCATAAATAGCCGAGATTCGTTGAAAAATGTCGAATTTCTGGCTATCTTGTCTCTGAATCAAGATTCCTCAATTTCTCTGCTGGTCTGACCCGAATGTCTGCGATTCCGAAGAACGCGCATTGCAATTCGACGTCTCATCCGTAACTTGGTCAGAACGGTCAGAACCGACGAGAATCGAGGGTATCTCGGCCAAATACTAACTTTTTTCTGAATTTTTGGTGCGGGGCAGCTGAGTGTCTGGAGCCCTGACGAACCCACCCAAGAATTTCAGGATCGGTTCATAAATAGCCGAGATTCGTTGAAAAATGTCGAATTTCTGGCTATCTTGTCTCTAAATCAAGATTCCTCAATTTCTCTGCTGGTCTGACCCGAATGTCTGCGATTCCGAAGAACGCGCATTGCAATTCGACGTCTCATCCGTAACTTGGTCAGAACGGTCAGAACCGACGAGAATCGAGGGTATCTCGGCCAAATACTAACTTTTTTCTGAATTTTCGGTGCGGGGCAGCTGAGTGTCTGGAGCCCTGACGAACCCACCCAAGAATTTCAGGATCGGTTCATAAATAGCCGAGATACGTTGAAAAATGTCGAATTTTTGGCTATCTTGTCTCTAAATCAAGATTCCTCAATTTTTCTGCTGGTCTGACCCGAATGTCTGCGATTCCGAAGAACGCGCATTGCACTTCCACGTCTCATCCGTAACTTGGTCAGAACGGTCAGAACCGACGAGAATCGAGGGTATCTCGGCCAAATACTAACTTTTTCCTGAATTTTCGGTGCGGGGCAGCTGAGTGTCTGGAGCCCTGACGAACCCACCCAAGAATTTCAGGATCGGTTCATAAATAGCCGAGATACGTTGAAAAATGTCGAATTTTTGGCTATCTTGTCTCTAAATCAAGATTCCTCAATTTTTCTGCTGGTCTGACCCGAATGTCTGCGATTCCGAAGAACGCGCATTGCACTTCCACGTCTCATCCGTAACTTGGTCAGAACGGTCAGAACCGACAAGAATCGAGGGTATCTCGGCCAAATACTAACTTTTTTCTGAATTTTCGGTGCGGGGCAGCTGAGTGTCTGGAGCCCTGACGAACCCACCCAAGAATTTCAGGATCGGTTCATAAATAGCCGAGATTCGTTGAAAAATGTCGAATTTCTGGCTATCTTGTCTCTAAATCAAGATTCCTCAATTTCTCTGCTGGTCTGACCCGAATGTCTGCGATTCCGAAGAACGCGCATTGCAATTCGACGTCTCATCCGTAACTTGGTCAGAACGGTCAGAACCGACGAGAATCGAGGGTATCTCGGCCAAATACTAACTTTTTTCTGAATTTTCGGTGCGGGGCAGCTGAGTGTCTGGAGCCCTGACGAACCCACCCAAGAATTTCAGGATCGGTTCATAAATAGCCGAGATACGTTGAAAAATGTCGAATTTTTGGCTATCTTGTCTCTAAATCAAGATTCCTCAATTTTTCTGCTGGTCTGACCCGAATGTCTGCGATTCCGAAGAACGCGCATTGCACTTTCACGTCTCATCCGTAACTTGGTCAGAACGGTCAGAACCGACAAGAATCGAGGGTATCTCGGCCAAATACTAACTTTTTTCTGAATTTTCGGTGCGGGGCAGCTGAGTGTCTGGAGCCCTGACGAACCCACCCAAGAATTTCAGGATCGGTTCATAAATAGCCGAGATTCGTTGAAAAATGTCGAATTTCTGGCTATCTTGTCTCTAAATCAAGATTCCTCAATTTCTCTGCTGGTCTGACCCGAATGTCTGCGATTCCGAAGAACGCGCATTGCAATTCGACGTCTCATCCGTAACTTGGTCAGAACGGTCAGAACCGACGAGAATCGAGGGTATCTCGGCCAAATACTAACTTTTTCCTGAATTTTCGGTGCGGGGCAGCTGAGTGTCTGGAGCCCTGACGAACCCACCCAAGAATTTCAGGATCGGTTCATAAATAGCCGAGATACGTTGAAAAATGTCGAATTTTTGGCTATCTTGTCTCTAAATCAAGATTCCTCAATTTTTCTGCTGGTCTGACCCGAATGTCTGCGATTCCGAAGAACGCGCATTGCACTTTCACGTCTCATCCGTAACTTGGTCAGAACGGTCAGAACCGACAAGAATCGAGGGTATCTCGGCCAAATACTAACTTTTTTCTGAATTTTCGGTGCGGGGCAGCTGAGTGTCTGGAGCCCTGACGAACCCACCCAAGAATTTCAGGATCGGTTCATAAATAGCCGAGATTCGTTGAAAAATGTCGAATTTCTGGCTATCTTGTCTCTAAATCAAGATTCCTCAATTTCTCTGCTGGTCTGACCCGAATGTCTGCGATTCCGAAGAACGCGCATTGCAATTCGACGTCTCATCCGTAACTTGGTCAGAACGGTCAGAACCGACGAGAATCGAGGGTATCTCGGCCAAATACTAACTTTTTTCTGAATTTTCGGTGCGGGGCAGCTGAGTGTCTGGAGCCCTGACGAACCCACCCAAGAATTTCAGGATCGGTTCATAAATAGCCGAGATACGTTGAAAAATGTCGAATTTTTGGCTATCTTGTCTCTAAATCAAGATTCCTCAATTTCTCTGCTGGTCTGACCCGAATGTCTGCGATTCCGAAGAACGCGCATTGCAATTCGACGTCTCATCCGTAACTTGGTCAGAACGGTCAGAACCGACGAGAATCGAGGGTATCTCGGCCAAATACTAACTTTTTTCTGAATTTTCGGTGCGGGGCAGCTGAGTGTCTGGAGCCCTGACGAACCCACCCAAGAATTTCAGGATCGGTTCATAAATAGCCGAGATTCGTTGAAAAATGTCGAATTTCTGGCTATCTTGTCTCTGAATCAAGATTCCTCAATTTCTCTGCTGGTCTGACCCGAATGTCTGCGAATCCGACAAACGCGCATTGCATATTGAGGTCTCATCCGCAACTTGGTAAGAACGGTCAGAACCGACAAGAATCGAGGGTTTCTAGGCCAAATACGAACTTTTTTCTGAATTTTTGATGCGGGGCAGCTGAGTGTCTGGAGCCCTGTCGAACCCACCGAAGACTTTCAGGATCGGTTCATAAATAGCCGAGATTCGTTAAAAAATGTCGAATTTCTGGCTATCTTGTCTCTAAATCAAGATTCCTCAATTTCTCTGCTGGTCTGACCCGAATGTCTGCGATTCCGAAGAACGCGCATTGCAATTCGACGTCTCATCCGTAACTTGGTCAGAACGGTCAGAACCGACGAGAATCGAGGGTATCTCGGCCAAATACTAACTTTTTTCTGAATTTTCGGTGCGGGGCAGCTGAGTGTCTGGAGCCCTGACGAACCCACCCAAGAATTTCAGGATCGGTTCATAAATAGCCGAGATACGTTGAAAAATGTCGAATTTTTGGCTATCTTGTCTCTAAATCAAGATTCCTCAATTTTTCTGCTGGTCCGACCCGAATGTCCGCGATTCCGAAGAACGCGCATTGCAATTCGACGTCTCATCCGTAACTTGGTCAGAACGGTCAGAACCGACGAGAATCGAGGGTATCTCGGCCAAATACTAACTTTTTTCTGAATTTTCGGTGCGGGGCAGCTGAGTGTCTGGAGCCCTGACGAACCCACCCAAGAATTTCAGGATCGGTTCATAAATAGCCGAGATACGTTGAAAAATGTCGAATTTTTGGCTATCTTGTCTCTAAATCAAGATTCCTCAATTTTTCTGCTGGTCTGACCCGAATGTCTGCGATTCCGAAGAACGCGCATTGCACTTCCACGTCTCATCCGTAACTTGGTCAGAACGGTCAGAACCGACAAGAATCGAGGGTATCTCGGCCAAATACTAACTTTTTTCTGAATTTTCGGTGCGGGGCAGCTGAGTGTCTGGAGCCCTGACGAACCCACCCAAGAATTTCAGGATCGGTTCATAAATAGCCGAGATTCGTTGAAAAATGTCGAATTTCTGGCTATCTTGTCTCTAAATCAAGATTCCTCAATTTCTCTGCTGGTCTGACCCGAATGTCTGCGATTCCGAAGAACGCGCATTGCAATTCGACGTCTCATCCGTAACTTGGTCAGAACGGTCAGAACCGACGAGAATCGAGGGTATCTCGGCCAAATACTAACTTTTTTCTGAATTTTCGGTGCGGGGCAGCTGAGTGTCTGGAGCCCTGACGAACCCACCCAAGAATTTCAGGATCGGTTCATAAATAGCCGAGATACGTTGAAAAATGTCGAATTTTTGGCTATCTTGTCTCTAAATCAAGATTCCTCAATTTTTCTGCTGGTCTGACCCGAATGTCTGCGATTCCGAAAAACGCGCATTGCACTTCCACGTCTCATCCGTAACTTGGTCAGAACGGTCAGAACCGACAAGAATCGAGGGTATCTCGGCCAAATACTAACTTTTTTCTGAATTTTCGGTGCGGGGCAGCTGAGTGTCTGGAGCCCTGACGAACCCACCCAAGAATTTCAGGATCGGTTCATAAATAGCCGAGATTCGTTGAAAAATGTCGAATTTCTGGCTATCTTGTCTCTAAATCAAGATTCCTCAATTTCTCTGCTGGTCTGACCCGAATGTCTGCGATTCCGAAGAACGCGCATTGCACTTCCACGTCTCATCCGTAACTTGGTCAGAACGGTCAGAACCGACAAGAATCGAGGGTATCTCGGCCAAATACTAACTTTTTTCTGAATTTTCGATGCGGGGCAGCTGAGTGTCTGGAGCCCTGACGAACCCACCCAAGAATTTCAGGATCGGTTCATAAATAGCCGAGATACGTTGAAAAATGTCGAATTTTTGGCTATCTCGTCTCTAAATCAAGATTCCTCAATTTTTCTGCTGGTCTGACCCGAATGTCTGCGATTCCGAAGAACGCGCATTGCACTTCCACGTCTCATCCGTAACTTGGTCAGAACGGTCAGAACCGACAAGAATCGAGGGTATCTCGGCCAAATACTAACTTTTTTCTGAATTTTCGGTGCGGGGCAGCTGAGTGTCTGGAGCCCTGACGAACCCACCCAAGAATTTCAGGATCGGTTCATAAATAGCCGAGATTCGTTGAAAAATGTCGAATTTCTGGCTATCTTGTCTCTAAATCAAGATTCCTCAATTTCTCTGCTGGTCTGACCCGAATGTCTGCGATTCCGAAGAACGCGCATTGCAATTCGACGTCTCATCCGTAACTTGGTCAGAACGGTCAGAACCGACGAGAATCGAGGGTATCTCGGCCAAATACTAACTTTTTTCTGAATTTTCGGTGCGGGGCAGCTGAGTGTCTGGAGCCCTGACGAACCCACCCAAGAATTTCAGGATCGGTTTATAAATAGCCGAGATTCGTTGAAAAATGTCGAATTTCTGGCTATCTTGTCTCTGAATCAAGATTCCTCAATTTCTCTGCTGGTCTGACCCGAATGTCTGCGAATCCGACAAACGCGCATCGCATATTGAGGTCTCATTCGCAACTTGGTAAGAACGGTCAGAACCGACAAGAATCGAGGGTTTCTAGGCCAAATACGAACTTTTTTCTGAATTTTTGATGCGGGGCAGCTGAGTGTCTGGAGCCCTGTCGAACCCACCGAAGACTTTCAGGATCGGTTCATAAATAGCCGAGATTCGTTAAAAAATGTCGAATTTCTGGCCATCTTGTCTCTAAATCAAGATTCCTCAATTTCTCTGCTGGTCTGACCCGAATGTCTGCGATTCCGAAGAACGCGCATTGCAATTCGACGTCTCATCCGTAACTTGGTCAGAACGGTCAGAACCGACGAGAATCGAGGGTATCTCGGCCAAATACTAACTTTTTTCTGAATTTTCGGTGCGGGGCAGCTGAGTGTCTGGAGCCCTGACGAACCCACCCAAGAATTTCAGGATCGGTTCATAAATAGCCGAGATTCGTTGAAAAATGTCGAATTTCTGGCTATCTTGTCTCTAAATCAAGATTCCTCAATTTCTCTGCTGGTCTGACCCGAATGTCTGCGATTCCGAAGAACGCGCATTGCAATTCGACGTCTCATCCGTAACTTGGTCAGAACGGTCAGAACCGACGAGAATCGAGGGTATCTCGGCCAAATACTAACTTTTTTCTGAATTTTCGGTGCGGGGCAGCTGAGTGTCTGGAGCCCTGACGAACCCACCCAAGAATTTCAGGATCGGTTCATAAATAGCCGAGATACGTTGAAAAATGTCGAATTTTTGGCTATCTTGTCTCTAAATCAAGATTCCTCAATTTTTCTGCTGGTCCGACCCGAATGTCCGCGATTCCGAAGAACGCGCATTGCAATTCGACGTCTCATCCGTAACTTGGTCAGAACGGTCAGAACCGACGAGAATCGAGGGTATCTCGGCCAAATACTAACTTTTTTCTGAATTTTCGGTGCGGGGCAGCTGAGTGTCTGGAGCCCTGACGAACCCACCCAAGAATTTCAGGATCGGTTCATAAATAGCCGAGATACGTTGAAAAATGTCGAATTTTTGGCTATCTTGTCTCTAAATCAAGATTCCTCAATTTTTCTGCTGGTCTGACCCGAATGTCTGCGATTCCGAAGAACGCGCATTGCACTTCCACGTCTCATCCGTAACTTGGTCAGAACGGTCAGAACCGACAAGAATCGAGGGTATCTCGGCCAAATACTAACTTTTTTCTGAATTTTCGGTGCGGGGCAGCTGAGTGTCTGGAGCCCTGACGAACCCACCCAAGAATTTCAGGATCGGTTCATAAATAGCCGAGATTCGTTGAAAAATGTCGAATTTCTGGCTATCTTGTCTCTGAATCAAGATTCCTCAATTTCTCTGCTGGTCTGACCCGAATGTCTGCGATTCCGAAGAACGCGCATTGCACTTCCACGTCTCATCCGTAACTTGGTCAGAACGGTCAGAACCGACAAGAATCGAGGGTATCTCGGCCAAATACTAACTTTTTTCTGAATTTTCGATGCGGGGCAGCTGCGTGTCTGGAGCCCTGACGAACCCACCCAAGAATTTCAGGATCGGTTCATAAATAGCCGAGATTCGTTGAAAAATGTCGAATTTCTGGCTATCTTGTCTCTAAATCAAGATTCCTCAATTTCTCTGCTGGTCTGACCCGAATGTCTGCGATTCCGAAGAACGCGCATTGCAATTCGACGTCTCATCCGTAACTTGGTCAGAACGGTCAGAACCGACGAGAATCGAGGGTATCTCGGCCAAATACTAACTTTTTTCTGAATTTTCGGTGCGGGGCAGCTGAGTGTCTGGAGCCCTGACGAACCCACCCAAGAATTTCAGGATCGGTTCATAAATAGCCGAGATACGTTGAAAAATGTCGAATTTTTGGCTATCTTGTCTCTAAATCAAGATTCCTCAATTTTTCTGCTGGTCTGACCCGAATGTCTGCGATTCCGAAGAACGCGCATTGCACTTCCACGTCTCATCCGTAACTTGGTCAGAACGGTCAGAACCGACAAGAATCGAGGGTATCTCGGCCAAATACTAACTTTTTTCTGAATTTTCGGTGCGGGGCAGCTGAGTGTCTGGAGCCCTGACGAACCCACCCAAGAATTTCAGGATCGGTTCATAAATAGCCGAGATTCGTTGAAAAATGTCGAATTTCTGGCTATCTTGTCTCTAAATCAAGATTCCTCAATTTCTCTGCTGGTCTGACCCGAATGTCTGCGATTCCGAAGAACGCGCATTGAAATTCGACGTCTCATCCGTAACTTGGTCAGAACGGTCAGAACCGACGAGAATCGAGGGTATCTCGGCCTAATACTAACTTTTTTCTGAATTTTCGGTGCGGGGCAGCTGAGTGTCTGGAGCCCTGACGAACCCACCCAAGAATTTCAGGATCGGTTCATAAATAGCCGAGATACGTTGAAAAATGTCGAATTTTTGGCTATCTTGTCTCTAAATCAAGATTCCTCAATTTTTCTGCTGGTCTGACCCGAATGTCTGCGATTCCGAAAAACGCGCATTGCACTTCCACGTCTCATCCGTAACTTGGTCAGAACGGTCAGAACCGACAAGAATCGAGGGTATCTCGGCCAAATACTAACTTTTTTCTGAATTTTCGGTGCGGGGCAGCTGAGTGTCTGGAGCCCTGACGAACCCACCCAAGAATTTCAGGATCGGTTCATAAATAGCCGAGATTCGTTGAAAAATGTCGAATTTCTGGCTATCTTGTCTCTAAATCAAGATTCCTCAATTTCTCTGCTGGTCTGACCCGAATGTCTGCGATTCCGAAGAACGCGCATTGCAATTCGACGTCTCATCCGTAACTTGGTCAGAACGGTCAGAACCGACGAGAATCGAGGGTATCTCGGCCAAATACTAACTTTTTTCTGAATTTTCGGTGCGGGGCAGCTGAGTGTCTGGAGCCCTGACGAACCCACCCAAGAATTTCAGGATCGGTTCATAAATAGCCGAGATACGTTGAAAAATGTCGAATTTTTGGCTATCTTGTCTCTAAATCAAGATTCCTCAATTTTTCTGCTGGTCTGACCCGAATGTCTGCGATTCCGAAGAACGCGCATTGCACTTCCACGTCTCATCCGTAACTTGGTCAGAACGGTCAGAACCGACAAGAATCGAGGGTATCTCGGCCAAATACTAACTTTTTTCTGAATTTTCGGTGCGGGGCAGCTGAGTGTCTGGAGCCCTGACGAACCCACCCAAGAATTTCAGGATCGGTTCATAAATAGCCGAGATTCGTTGAAAAATGTCGAATTTCTGGCTATCTTGTCTCTAAATCAAGATTCCTCAATTTCTCTGCTGGTCTGACCCGAATGTCTGCGATTCCGAAGAACGCGCATTGCAATTCGACGTCTCATCCGTAACTTGGTCAGAACGGTCAGAACCGACGAGAATCGAGGGTATCTCGGCCAAATACTAACTTTTTTCTGAATTTTCGGTGCGGGGCAGCTGAGTGTCTGGAGCCCTGACGAACCCACCCAAGAATTTCAGGATCGGTTCATAAATAGCCGAGATTCGTTGAAAAATGTCGAATTTCTGGCTATCTTGTCTCTGAATCAAGATTCCTCAATTTCTCTGCTGGTCTGACCCGAATGTCTGCGAATCCGACAAACGCGCATTGCATATTGAGGTCTCATCCGCAACTTGGTAAGAACGGTCAGAACCGACAAGAATCGAGGGTTTCTAGGCCAAATACGAACTTTTTTCTGAATTTTTGATGCGGGGCAGCTGAGTGTCTGGAGCCCTGTCGAACCCACCGAAGACTTTCAGGATCGGTTCATAAATAGCCGAGATTCGTTAAAAAATGTCGAATTTCTGGCTATCTTGTCTCTAAATCAAGATTCCTCAATTTCTCTGCTGGTCTGACCCGAATGTCTGCGATTCCGAAGAACGCGCATTGCAATTCGACGTCTCATCCGTAACTTGGTCAGAACGGTCAGAACCGACGAGAATCGAGGGTATCTCGGCCAAATACTAACTTTTTTCTGAATTTTCGGTGCGGGGCAGCTGAGTGTCTGGAGCCCTGACGAACCCACCCAAGAATTTCAGGATCGGTTCATAAATAGCCGAGATTCGTTGAAAAATGTCGAATTTCTGGCTATCTTGTCTCTAAATCAAGATTCCTCAATTTCTCTGCTGGTCTGACCCGAATGTCCGCGATTCCGAAGAACGCGCATTGCAATTCGACGTCTCATCCGTAACTTGGTCAGAACGGTCAGAACCGACGAGAATCGAGGGTATCTCGGCCAAATACTAACTTTTTTCTGAATTTTCGGTGCGGGGCAGCTGAGTGTCTGGAGCCCTGACGAACCCACCCAAGAATTTCAGGATCGGTTCATAAATAGCCGAGATACGTTGAAAAATGTCGAATTTTTGGCTATCTTGTCTCTAAATCAAGATTCCTCAATTTTTCTGCTGGTCTGACCCGAATGTCTGCGATTCCGAAGAACGCGCATTGCACTTCCACGTCTCATCCGTAACTTGGTCAGAACGGTCAGAACCGACAAGAATCGAGGGTATCTCGGCCAAATACTAACTTTTTTCTGAATTTTCGGTGCGGGGCAGCTGAGTGTCTGGAGCCCTGACGAACCCACCCAAGAATTTCAGGATCGGTTCATAAATAGCCGAGATACGTTGAAAAATGTCGAATTTTTGGCTATCTTGTCTCTAAATCAAGATTCCTCAATTTTTCTGCTGGTCTGACCCGAATGTCTGCGATTCCGAAGAACGCGCATTGCACTTCCACGTCTCATCCGTAACTTGGTCAGAACGGTCAGAACCGACTAGAATCGAGGGTATCTCGGCCAAATACTAACTTTTTTCTGAATTTTCGGTGCGGGGCAGCTGAGTGTCTGGAGCCCTGACGAACCCACCCAAGAATTTCAGGATCGGTTCATAAATAGCCGAGATACGTTGAAAAATGTCGAATTTTTGGCTATCTCGTCTCTAAATCAAGATTCCTCAATTTTTCTGCTGGTCTGACCCGAATGTCTGCGATTCCGAAGAACGCGCATTGCACTTCCACGTCTCATCCGTAACTTGGTCAGAACGGTCAGAACCGACAAGAATCGAGGGTATCTCGGCCAAATACTAACTTTTTTCTGAATTTTCGGTGCGGGGCAGCTGAGTGTCTGGAGCCCTGACGAACCCACCCAAGAATTCCAGGATCGGTTCATAAATAGCCGAGATTCGTTGAAAAATGTCGAATTTCTGGCTATCTTGTCTCTAAATCAAGATTCCTCAATTTCTCTGCTGGTCTGACCCGAATGTCTGCGATTCCGAAGAACGCGCATTGCAATTCGACGTCTCATCCGTAACTTGGTCAGAACGGTCAGAACCGACGAGAATCGAGGGTATCTCGGCCAAATACTAACTTTTTTCTGAATTTTCGGTGCGGGGCAGCTGAGTGTCTGGAGCCCTGACGAACCCACCCAAGAATTTCAGGATCGGTTTATAAATAGCCGAGATTCGTTGAAAAATGTCGAATTTCTGGCTATCTTGTCTCTGAATCAAGATTCCTCAATTTCTCTGCTGGTCTGACCCGAATGTCTGCGAATCCGACAAACGCGCATCGCATATTGAGGTCTCATTCGCAACTTGGTAAGAACGGTCAGAACCGACAAGAATCGAGGGTTTCTAGGCCAAATACGAACTTTTTTCTGAATTTTTGATGCGGGGCAGCTGAGTGTCTGGAGCCCTGTCGAACCCACCGAAGACTTTCAGGATCGGTTCATAAATAGCCGAGATTCGTTAAAAAATGTCGAATTTCTGGCTATCTTGTCTCTAAATCAAGATTCCTCAATTTCTCTGCTGGTCTGACCCGAATGTCTGCGATTCCGAAGAACGCGCATTGCAATTCGACGTCTCATCCGTAACTTGGTCAGAACGGTCAGAACCGACGAGAATCGAGGGTATCTCGGCCAAATACTAACTTTTTTCTGAATTTTCGGTGCGGGGCAGCTGAGTGTCTGGAGCCCTGACGAACCCACCCAAGAATTTCAGGATCGGTTCATAAATAGCCGAGATTCGTTGAAAAATGTCGAATTTCTGGCTATCTTGTCTCTAAATCAAGATTCCTCAATTTCTCTGCTGGTCTGACCCGAATGTCTGCGATTCCGAAGAACGCGCATTGCAATTCGACGTCTCATCCGTAACTTGGTCAGAACGGTCAGAACCGACGAGAATCGAGGGTATCTCGGCCAAATACTAACTTTTTTCTGAATTTTCGGTGCGGGGCAGCTGAGTGTCTGGAGCCCTGACGAACCCACCCAAGAATTTCAGGATCGGTTCATAAATAGCCGAGATACGTTGAAAAATGTCGAATTTTTGGCTATCTTGTCTCTAAATCAAGATTCCTCAATTTTTCTGCTGGTCCGACCCGAATGTCCGCGATTCCGAAGAACGCGCATTGCAATTCGACGTCTCATCCGTAACTTGGTCAGAACGGTCAGAACCGACGAGAATCGAGGGTATCTCGGCCAAATACTAACTTTTTTCTGAATTTTCGGTGCGGGGCAGCTGAGTGTCTGGAGCCCTGACGAACCCACCCAAGAATTTCAGGATCGGTTCATAAATAGCCGAGATACGTTGAAAAATGTCGAATTTTTGGCTATCTTGTCTCTAAATCAAGATTCCTCAATTTTTCTGCTGGTCTGACCCGAATGTCTGCGATTCCGAAGAACGCGCATTGCACTTCCACGTCTCATCCGTAACTTGGTCAGAACGGTCAGAACCGACAAGAATCGAGGGTATCTCGGCCAAATACTAACTTTTTTCTGAATTTTCGGTGCGGGGCAGCTGAGTGTCTGGAGCCCTGACGAACCCACCCAAGAATTTCAGGATCGGTTCATAAATAGCCGAGATTCGTTGAAAAATGTCGAATTTCTGGCTATCTTGTCTCTAAATCAAGATTCCTCAATTTCTCTGCTGGTCTGACCCGAATGTCTGCGATTCCGAAGAACGCGCATTGCAATTCGACGTCTCATCCGTAACTTGGTCAGAACGGTCAGAACCGACGAGAATCGAGGGTATCTCGGCCAAATACTAACTTTTTTCTGAATTTTCGGTGCGGGGCAGCTGAGTGTCTGGAGCCCTGACGAACCCACCCAAGAATTTCAGGATCGGTTCATAAATAGCCGAGATACGTTGAAAAATGTCGAATTTTTGGCTATCTTGTCTCTAAATCAAGATTCCTCAATTTTTCTGCTGGTCTGACCCGAATGTCTGCGATTCCGAAAAACGCGCATTGCACTTCCACGTCTCATCCGTAACTTGGTCAGAACGGTCAGAACCGACAAGAATCGAGGGTATCTCGGCCAAATACTAACTTTTTTCTGAATTTTCGGTGCGGGGCAGCTGAGTGTCTGGAGCCCTGACGAACCCACCCAAGAATTTCAGGATCGGTTCATAAATAGCCGAGATTCGTTGAAAAATGTCGAATTTCTGGCTATCTTGTCTCTAAATCAAGATTCCTCAATTTCTCTGCTGGTCTGACCCGAATGTCTGCGATTCCGAAGAACGCGCATTGCACTTCCACGTCTCATCCGTAACTTGGTCAGAACGGTCAGAACCGACAAGAATCGAGGGTATCTCGGCCAAATACTAACTTTTTTCTGAATTTTCGATGCGGGGCAGCTGAGTGTCTGGAGCCCTGACGAACCCACCCAAGAATTTCAGGATCGGTTCATAAATAGCCGAGATACGTTGAAAAATGTCGAATTTTTGGCTATCTCGTCTCTAAATCAAGATTCCTTAATTTTTCTGCTGGTCTGACCCGAATGTCTGCGATTCCGAAGAACGCGCATTGCACTTCCACGTCTCATCCGTAACTTGGTCAGAACGGTCAGAACCGACAAGAATCGAGGGTATCTCGGCCAAATACTAACTTTTTTCTGAATTTTCGGTGCGGGGCAGCTGAGTGTCTGGAGCCCTGACGAACCCACCCAAGAATTTCAGGATCGGTTCATAAATAGCCGAGATTCGTTGAAAAATGTCGAATTTCTGGCTATCTTGTCTCTAAATCAAGATTCCTCAATTTCTCTGCTGGTCTGACCCGAATGTCTGCGATTCCGAAGAACGCGCATTGCAATTCGACGTCTCATCCGTAACTTGGTCAGAACGGTCAGAACCGACGAGAATCGAGGGTATCTCGGCCAAATACTAACTTTTTTCTGAATTTTCGGTGCGGGGCAGCTGAGTGTCTGGAGCCCTGACGAACCCACCCAAGAATTTCAGGATCGGTTTATAAATAGCCGAGATTCGTTGAAAAATGTCGAATTTCTGGCTATCTTGTCTCTGAATCAAGATTCCTCAATTTCTCTGCTGGTCTGACCCGAATGTCTGCGAATCCGACAAACGCGCATCGCATATTGAGGTCTCATTCGCAACTTGGTAAGAACGGTCAGAACCGACAAGAATCGAGGGTTTCTAGGCCAAATACGAACTTTTTTCTGAATTTTTGATGCGGGGCAGCTGAGTGTCTGGAGCCCTGTCGAACCCACCGAAGACTTTCAGGATCGGTTCATAAATAGCCGAGATTCGTTAAAAAATGTCGAATTTCTGGCCATCTTGTCTCTAAATCAAGATTCCTCAATTTCTCTGCTGGTCTGACCCGAATGTCAGCGATTCCGAAGAACGCGCATTGCAATTCGACGTCTCATCCGTAACTTGGTCAGAACGGTCAGAACCGACGAGAATCGAGGGTATCTCGGCCAAATACTAACTTTTTTCTGAATTTTCGGTGCGGGGCAGCTGAGTGTCTGGAGCCCTGACGAACCCACCCAAGAATTTCAGGATCGGTTCATAAATAGCCGAGATTCGTTGAAAAATGTCGAATTTCTGGCTATCTTGTCTCTAAATCAAGATTCCTCAATTTCTCTGCTGGTCTGACCCGAATGTCTGCGATTCCGAAGAACGCGCATTGCAATTCGACGTCTCATCCGTAACTTGGTCAGAACGGTCAGAACCGACGAGAATCGAGGGTATCTCGGCCAAATACTAACTTTTTTCTGAATTTTCGGTGCGGGGCAGCTGAGTGTCTGGAGCCCTGACGAACCCACCCAAGAATTTCAGGATCGGTTCATAAATAGCCGAGATACGTTGAAAAATGTCGAATTTTTGGCTATCTTGTCTCTAAATCAAGATTCCTCAATTTTTCTGCTGGTCCGACCCGAATGTCCGCGATTCCGAAGAACGCGCATTGCAATTCGACGTCTCATCCGTAACTTGGTCAGAACGGTCAGAACCGACGAGAATCGAGGGTATCTCGGCCAAATACTAACTTTTTTCTGAATTTTCGGTGCGGGGCAGCTGAGTGTCTGGAGCCCTGACGAACCCACCCAAGAATTTCAGGATCGGTTCATAAATAGCCGAGATACGTTGAAAAATGTCGAATTTTTGGCTATCTTGTCTCTAAATCAAGATTCCTCAATTTTTCTGCTGGTCTGACCCGAATGTCTGCGATTCCGAAGAACGCGCATTGCACTTCCACGTCTCATCCGTAACTTGGTCAGAACGGTCAGAACCGACAAGAATCGAGGGTATCTCGGCCAAATACTAACTTTTTTCTGAATTTTCGGTGCGGGGCAGCTGAGTGTCTGGAGCCCTGACGAACCCACCCGAGAATTTCAGGATCGGTTCATAAATAGCCGAGATACGTTGAAAAATGTCGAATTTTTGGCTATCTTGTCTCTAAATCAAGATTCCTCAATTTTTCTGCTGGTCTGACCCGAATGTCTGCGATTCCGAAGAACGCGCATTGCACTTCCACGTCTCATCCGTAACTTGGTCAGAACGGTCAGAACCGACAAGAATCGAGGGTATCTCGGCCAAATACTAACTTTTTTCTGAATTTTCGGTGCGGGGCAGCTGAGTGTCTGGAGCCCTGACGAACCCACCCAAGAATTTCAGGATCGGTTCATAAATAGCCGAGATACGTTGAAAAATGTCGAATTTTTGGCTATCTTGTCTCTAAATCAAGATTCCTCAATTTTTCTGCTGGTCTGACCCGAATGTCTGCGATTCCGAAGAACGCGCATTGCACTTCCACGTCTCATCCGTAACTTGGTCAGAACGGTCAGAACCGACAAGAATCGAGGGTATCTCGGCCAAATACTAACTTTTTTCTGAATTTTCGGTGCGGGGCAGCTGAGTGTCTAGAGCCCTGACGAACCCACCCAAGAATTTCAGGATCGGTTCATAAATAGCCGAGATTCGTTGAAAAATGTCGAATTTCTGGCTATCTTGTCTCTAAATCAAGATTCCTCAATTTCTCTGCTGGTCTGACCCGAATGTCTGCGATTCCGAAGAACGCGCATTGCAATTCGACGTCTCATCCGTAACTTGGTCAGAACGGTCAGAACCGACGAGAATCGAGGGTATCTCGGCCAAATACTAACTTTTTTCTGAATTTTCGGTGCGGGGCAGCTGAGTGTCTGGAGCCCTGACGAACCCACCCAAGAATTTCAGGATCGGTTCATAAATAGCCGAGATACGTTGAAAAATGTCGAATTTTTGGCTATCTTGTCTCTAAATCAAGATTCCTCAATTTTTCTGCTGGTCTGACCCGAATGTCTGCGATTCCGAAGAACGCGCATTGCACTTCCACGTCTCATCCGTAACTTGGTCAGAACGGTCAGAACCGACGAGAATCGAGGGTATCTCGGCCAAATACTAACTTTTTTCTGAATTTTCGGTGCGGGGCAGCTGAGTGTCTGGAGCCCTGACGAACCCACCCAAGAATTTCAGGATCGGTTCATAAATAGCCGAGATACGTTGAAAAATGTCGAATTTTTGGCTATCTTGTCTCTAAATCAAGATTCCTCAATTTTTCTGCTGGTCTGACCCGAATGTCTGCGATTCCGAAGAACGCGCATTGCACTTCCACGTATCATCCGTAACTTGGTCAGAACGGTCAGAACCGACAAGAATCGAGGGTATCTCGGCCAAATACTAACTTTTTTCTGAATTTTCGGTGCGGGGCAGCTGAGTGTCTGGAGCCCTGACGAACCCACCCAAGAATTTCAGGATCGGTTCATAAATAGCCGAGATTCGTTGAAAAATGTCGAATTTCTGGCTATCTTGTCTCTAAATCAAGATTCCTCAATTTCTCTGCTGGTCTGACCCGAATGTCTGCGATTCCGAAGAACGCGCATTGCAATTCGACGTCTCATCCGTAACTTGGTCAGAACGGTCAGAACCGACGAGAATCGAGGGTATCTCGGCCAAATACTAACTTTTTTCTGAATTTTCGGTGCGGGGCAGCTGAGTGTCTGGAGCCCTGACGAACCCACCCAAGAATTTCAGGATCGGTTCATAAATAGCCGAGATTCGTTGAAAAATGTCGAATTTCTGGCTATCTTGTCTCTGAATCAAGATTCCTCAATTTCTCTGCTGGTCTGACCCGAATGTCTGCGAATCCGACAAACGCGCATTGCATATTGAGGTCTCATCCGCAACTTGGTAAGAACGGTCAGAACCGACAAGAATCGAGGGTTTCTAGGCCAAATACGAACTTTTTTCTGAATTTTTGATGCGGGGCAGCTGAGTGTCTGGAGCCCTGTCGAACCCACCGAAGACTTTCAGGATCGGTTCATAAATAGCCGAGATTCGTTAAAAAATGTCGAATTTCTGGCTATCTTGTCTCTAAATCAAGATTCCTCAATTTCTCTGCTGGTCTGACCCGAATGTCTGCGATTCCGAAGAACGCGCATTGCAATTCGACGTCTCATCCGTAACTTGGTCAGAACGGTCAGAACCGACGAGAATCGAGGGTATCTCGGCCAAATACTAACTTTTTTCTGAATTTTCGGTGCGGGGCAGCTGAGTGTCTGGAGCCCTGACGAACCCACCCAAGAATTTCAGGATCGGTTCATAAATAGCCGAGATTCGTTGAAAAATGTCGAATTTCTGGCTATCTTGTCTCTAAATCAAGATTCCTCAATTTCTCTGCTGGTCTGACCCGAATGTCCGCGATTCCGAAGAACGCGCATTGCAATTCGACGTCTCATCCGTAACTTGGTCAGAACGGTCAGAACCGACGAGAATCGAGGGTATCTCGGCCAAATACTAACTTTTTTCTGAATTTTCGGTGCGGGGCAGCTGAGTGTCTGGAGCCCTGACGAACCCACCCAAGAATTTCAGGATCGGTTTATAAATAGCCGAGATTCGTTGAAAAATGTCGAATTTCTGGCTATCTTGTCTCTGAATCAAGATTCCTCAATTTCTCTGCTGGTCTGACCCGAATGTCTGCGAATCCGACAAACGCGCATCGCATATTGAGGTCTCATTCGCAACTTGGTAAGAACGGTCAGAACCGACAAGAATCGAGGGTTTCTAGGCCAAATACGAACTTTTTTCTGAATTTTTGATGCGGGGCAGCTGAGTGTCTGGAGCCCTGTCGAACCCACCGAAGACTTTCAGGATCGGTTCATAAATAGCCGAGATTCGTTAAAAAATGTCGAATTTCTGGCTATCTTGTCTCTAAATCAAGATTCCTCAATTTCTCTGCTGGTCTGACCCGAATGTCTGCGATTCCGAAGAACGCGCATTGCAATTCGACGTCTCATCCGTAACTTGGTCAGAACGGTCAGAACCGACGAGAATCGAGGGTATCTCGGCCAAATACTAACTTTTTTCTGAATTTTCGGTGCGGGGCAGCTGAGTGTCTGGAGCCCTGACGAACCCACCCAAGAATTTCAGGATCGGTTCATAAATAGCCGAGATTCGTTGAAAAATGTCGAATTTCTGGCTATCTTGTCTCTAAATCAAGATTCCTCAATTTCTCTGCTGGTCTGACCCGAATGTCTGCGATTCCGAAGAACGCGCATTGCAATTCGACGTCTCATCCGTAACTTGGTCAGAACGGTCAGAACCGACGAGAATCGAGGGTATCTCGGCCAAATACTAACTTTTTTCTGAATTTTCGGTGCGGGGCAGCTGAGTGTCTGGAGCCCTGACGAACCCACCCAAGAATTTCAGGATCGGTTCATAAATAGCCGAGATACGTTGAAAAATGTCGAATTTTTGGCTATCTTGTCTCTAAATCAAGATTCCTCAATTTTTCTGCTGGTCCGACCCGAATGTCCGCGATTCCGAAGAACGCGCATTGCAATTCGACGTCTCATCCGTAACTTGGTCAGAACGGTCAGAACCGACGAGAATCGAGGGTATCTCGGCCAAATACTAACTTTTTTCTGAATTTTCGGTGCGGGGCAGCTGAGTGTCTGGAGCCCTGACGAACCCACCCAAGAATTTCAGGATCGGTTCATAAATAGCCGAGATTCGTTGAAAAATGTCGAATTTCTGGCTATCTTGTCTCTGAATCAAGATTCCTCAATTTCTCTGCTGGTCTGACCCGAATGTCTGCGAATCCGACAAACGCGCATTGCATATTGAGGTCTCATCCGCAACTTGGTAAGAACGGTCAGAACCGACAAGAATCGAGGGTTTCTAGGCCAAATACGAACTTTTTTCTGAATTTTTGATGCGGGGCAGCTGAGTGTCTGGAGCCCTGTCGAACCCACCGAAGACTTTCAGGATCGGTTCATAAATAGCCGAGATTCGTTAAAAAATGTCGAATTTCTGGCTATCTTGTCTCTAAATCAAGATTCCTCAATTTCTCTGCTGGTCTGACCCGAATGTCTGCGATTCCGAAGAACGCGCATTGCAATTCGACGTCTCATCCGTAACTTGGTCAGAACGGTCAGAACCGACGAGAATCGAGGGTATCTCGGCCAAATACTAACTTTTTTCTGAATTTTCGGTGCGGGGCAGCTGAGTGTCTGGAGCCCTGACGAACCCACCCAAGAATTTCAGGATCGGTTCATAAATAGCCGAGATTCGTTGAAAAATGTCGAATTTCTGGCTATCTTGTCTCTAAATCAAGATTCCTCAATTTCTCTGCTGGTCTGACCCGAATGTCCGCGATTCCGAAGAACGCGCATTGCAATTCGACGTCTCATCCGTAACTTGGTCAGAACGGTCAGAACCGACGAGAATCGAGGGTATCTCGGCCAAATACTAACTTTTTTCTGAATTTTCGGTGCGGGGCAGCTGAGTGTCTGGAGCCCTGACGAACCCACCCAAGAATTTCAGGATCGGTTTATAAATAGCCGAGATTCGTTGAAAAATGTCGAATTTCTGGCTATCTTGTCTCTGAATCAAGATTCCTCAATTTCTCTGCTGGTCTGACCCGAATGTCTGCGAATCCGACAAACGCGCATCGCATATTGAGGTCTCATTCGCAACTTGGTAAGAACGGTCAGAACCGACAAGAATCGAGGGTTTCTAGGCCAAATACGAACTTTTTTCTGAATTTTTGATGCGGGGCAGCTGAGTGTCTGGAGCCCTGTCGAACCCACCGAAGACTTTCAGGATCGGTTCATAAATAGCCGAGATTCGTTAAAAAATGTCGAATTTCTGGCTATCTTGTCTCTAAATCAAGATTCCTCAATTTCTCTGCTGGTCTGACCCGAATGTCTGCGATTCCGAAGAACGCGCATTGCAATTCGACGTCTCATCCGTAACTTGGTCAGAACGGTCAGAACCGACGAGAATCGAGGGTATCTCGGCCAAATACTAACTTTTTTCTGAATTTTCGGTGCGGGGCAGCTGAGTGTCTGGAGCCCTGACGAACCCACCCAAGAATTTCAGGATCGGTTCATAAATAGCCGAGATTCGTTGAAAAATGTCGAATTTCTGGCTATCTTGTCTCTAAATCAAGATTCCTCAATTTCTCTGCTGGTCTGACCCGAATGTCTGCGATTCCGAAGAACGCGCATTGCAATTCGACGTCTCATCCGTAACTTGGTCAGAACGGTCAGAACCGACGAGAATCGAGGGTATCTCGGCCAAATACTAACTTTTTTCTGAATTTTCGGTGCGGGGCAGCTGAGTGTCTGGAGCCCTGACGAACCCACCCAAGAATTTCAGGATCGGTTCATAAATAGCCGAGATTCGTTGAAAAATGTCGAATTTCTGGCTATCTTGTCTCTGAATCAAGATTCCTCAATTTCTCTGCTGGTCTGACCCGAATGTCTGCGAATCCGACAAACGCGCATTGCATATTGAGGTCTCATCCGCAACTTGGTAAGAACGGTCAGAACCGACAAGAATCGAGGGTTTCTAGGCCAAATACGAACTTTTTTCTGAATTTTTGATGCGGGGCAGCTGAGTGTCTGGAGCCCTGTCGAACCCACCGAAGACTTTCAGGATCGGTTCATAAATAGCCGAGATTCGTTAAAAAATGTCGAATTTCTGGCTATCTTGTCTCTAAATCAAGATTCCTCAATTTCTCTGCTGGTCTGACCCGAATGTCTGCGATTCCGAAGAACGCGCATTGCAATTCGACGTCTCATCCGTAACTTGGTCAGAACGGTCAGAACCGACGAGAATCGAGGGTATCTCGGCCAAATACTAACTTTTTTCTGAATTTTCGGTGCGGGGCAGCTGAGTGTCTGGAGCCCTGACGAACCCACCCAAGAATTTCAGGATCGGTTCATAAATAGCCGAGATTCGTTGAAAAATGTCGAATTTCTGGCTATCTTGTCTCTAAATCAAGATTCCTCAATTTCTCTGCTGGTCTGACCCGAATGTCCGCGATTCCGAAGAACGCGCATTGCAATTCGACGTCTCATCCGTAACTTGGTCAGAACGGTCAGAACCGACGAGAATCGAGGGTATCTCGGCCAAATACTAACTTTTTTCTGAATTTTCGGTGCGGGGCAGCTGAGTGTCTGGAGCCCTGACGAACCCACCCAAGAATTTCAGGATCGGTTTATAAATAGCCGAGATTCGTTGAAAAATGTCGAATTTCTGGCTATCTTGTCTCTGAATCAAGATTCCTCAATTTCTCTGCTGGTCTGACCCGAATGTCTGCGAATCCGACAAACGCGCATCGCATATTGAGGTCTCATTCGCAACTTGGTAAGAACGGTCAGAACCGACAAGAATCGAGGGTTTCTAGGCCAAATACGAACTTTTTTCTGAATTTTTGATGCGGGGCAGCTGAGTGTCTGGAGCCCTGTCGAACCCACCGAAGACTTTCAGGATCGGTTCATAAATAGCCGAGATTCGTTAAAAAATGTCGAATTTCTGGCTATCTTGTCTCTAAATCAAGATTCCTCAATTTCTCTGCTGGTCTGACCCGAATGTCTGCGATTCCGAAGAACGCGCATTGCAATTCGACGTCTCATCCGTAACTTGGTCAGAACGGTCAGAACCGACGAGAATCGAGGGTATCTCGGCCAAATACTAACTTTTTTCTGAATTTTCGGTGCGGGGCAGCTGAGTGTCTGGAGCCCTGACGAACCCACCCAAGAATTTCAGGATCGGTTCATAAATAGCCGAGATTCGTTGAAAAATGTCGAATTTCTGGCTATCTTGTCTCTAAATCAAGATTCCTCAATTTCTCTGCTGGTCTGACCCGAATGTCTGCGATTCCGAAGAACGCGCATTGCAATTCGACGTCTCATCCGTAACTTGGTCAGAACGGTCAGAACCGACGAGAATCGAGGGTATCTCGGCCAAATACTAACTTTTTTCTGAATTTTCGGTGCGGGGCAGCTGAGTGTCTGGAGCCCTGACGAACCCACCCAAGAATTTCAGGATCGGTTCATAAATAGCCGAGATACGTTGAAAAATGTCGAATTTTTGGCTATCTTGTCTCTAAATCAAGATTCCTCAATTTTTCTGCTGGTCCGACCCGAATGTCCGCGATTCCGAAGAACGCGCATTGCAATTCGACGTCTCATCCGTAACTTGGTCAGAACGGTCAGAACCGACGAGAATCGAGGGTATCTCGGCCAAATACTAACTTTTTTCTGAATTTTCGGTGCGGGGCAGCTGAGTGTCTGGAGCCCTGACGAACCCACCCAAGAATTTCAGGATCGGTTCATAAATAGCCGAGATACGTTGAAAAATGTCGAATTTTTGGCTATCTTGTCTCTAAATCAAGATTCCTCAATTTTTCTGCTGGTCTGACCCGAATGTCTGCGATTCCGAAGAACGCGCATTGCACTTCCACGTCTCATCCGTAACTTGGTCAGAACGGTCAGAACCGACAAGAATCGAGGGTATCTCGGCCAAATACTAACTTTTTTCTGAATTTTCGGTGCGGGGCAGCTGAGTGTCTGGAGCCCTGACGAACCCACCCAAGAATTTCAGGATCGGTTCATAAATAGCCGAGATTCGTTGAAAAATGTCGAATTTCTGGCTATCTTGTCTCTAAATCAAGATTCCTCAATTTCTCTGCTGGTCTGACCCGAATGTCTGCGATTCCGAAGAACGCGCATTGCACTTCCACGTCTCATCCGTAACTTGGTCAGAACGGTCAGAACCGACAAGAATCGAGGGTATCTCGGCCAAATACTAACTTTTTTCTGAATTTTCGATGCGGGGCAGCTGAGTGTCTGGAGCCCTGACGAACCCACCCAAGAATTTCAGGATCGGTTCATAAATAGCCGAGATTCGTTGAAAAATGTCGAATTTCTGGCTATCTTGTCTCTAAATCAAGATTCCTCAATTTCTCTGCTGGTCTGACCCGAATGTCTGCGATTCCGAAGAACGCGCATTGCAATTCGACGTCTCATCCGTAACTTGGTCAGAACGGTCAGAACCGACGAGAATCGAGGGTATCTCGGCCAAATACTAACTTTTTTCTGAATTTTCGGTGCGGGGCAGCTGAGTGTCTGGAGCCCTGACGAACCCACCCAAGAATTTCAGGATCGGTTCATAAATAGCCGAGATACGTTGAAAAATGTCGAATTTTTGGCTATCTTGTCTCTAAATCAAGATTCCTCAATTTTTCTGCTGGTCTGACCCGAATGTCTGCGATTCCGAAGAACGCGCATTGCACTTCCACGTCTCATCCGTAACTTGGTCAGAACGGTCAGAACCGACAAGAATCGAGGGTATCTCGGCCAAATACTAACTTTTTTCTGAATTTTCGGTGCGGGGCAGCTGAGTGTCTGGAGCCCTGACGAACCCACCCAAGAATTTCAGGATCGGTTCATAAATAGCCGAGATTCGTTGAAAAATGTCGAATTTCTGGCTATCTTGTCTCTAAATCAAGATTCCTCAATTTCTCTGCTGGTCTGACCCGAATGTCTGCGATTCCGAAGAACGCGCATTGCAATTCGACGTCTCATCCGTAACTTGGTCAGAACGGTCAGAACCGACGAGAATCGAGGGTATCTCGGCCAAATACTAACTTTTTTCTGAATTTTCGGTGCGGGGCAGCTGAGTGTCTGGAGCCCTGACGAACCCACCCAAGAATTTCAGGATCGGTTCATAAATAGCCGAGATACGTTGAAAAATGTCGAATTTTTGGCTATCTTGTCTCTAAATCAAGATTCCTCAATTTTTCTGCTGGTCTGACCCGAATGTCTGCGATTCCGAAAAACGCGCATTGCACTTCCACGTCTCATCCGTAACTTGGTCAGAACGGTCAGAACCGACAAGAATCGAGGGTATCTCGGCCAAATACTAACTTTTTTCTGAATTTTCGGTGCGGGGCAGCTGAGTGTCTGGAGCCCTGACGAACCCACCCAAGAATTTCAGGATCGGTTCATAAATAGCCGAGATTCGTTGAAAAATGTCGAATTTCTGGCTATCTTGTCTCTAAATCAAGATTCCTCAATTTCTCTGCTGGTCTGACCCGAATGTCTGCGATTCCGAAGAACGCGCATTGCAATTCGACGTCTCATCCGTAACTTGGTCAGAACGGTCAGAACCGACGAGAATCGAGGGTATCTCGGCCAAATACTAACTTTTTTCTGAATTTTCGGTGCGGGGCAGCTGAGTGTCTGGAGCCCTGACGAACCCACCCAAGAATTTCAGGATCGGTTCATAAATAGCCGAGATACGTTGAAAAATGTCGAATTTTTGGCTATCTTGTCTCTAAATCAAGATTCCTCAATTTTTCTGATGGTCTGACCCGAATGTCTGCGATTCCGAAGAACGCGCATTGCACTTCCACGTCTCATCCGTAACTTGGTCAGAACGGTCAGAACCGACAAGAATCGAGGGTATCTCGGCCAAATACTAACTTTTTCCTGAATTTTCGGTGCGGGGCAGCTGAGTGTCTGGAGCCCTGACGAACCCACCCAAGAATTTCAGGATCGGTTCATCAATAGCCGAGATACGTTGAAAAATGTCGAATTTTTGGCTATCTTGTCTCTAAATCAAGATTCCTCAATTTTTCTGCTGGTCTGACCCGAATGTCTGCGATTCCGAAGAACGCGCATTGCACTTCCACGTCTCATCCGTAACTTGGTCAGAACGGTCAGAACCGACAAGAATCGAGGGTATCTCGGCCAAATACTAACTTTTTTCTGAATTTTCGGTGCGGGGCAGCTGAGTGTCTGGAGCCCTGACGAACCCACCCAAGAATTTCAGGATCGGTTCATAAATAGCCGAGATTCGTTGAAAAATGTCGAATTTCTGGCTATCTTGTCTCTAAATCAAGATTCCTCAATTTCTCTGCTGGTCTGACCCGAATGTCAGCGATTCCGAAGAACGCGCATTGCAATTCGACGTCTCATCCGTAACTTGGTCAGAACGGTCAGAACCGACGAGAATCGAGGGTATCTCGGCCAAATACTAACTTTTTTCTGAATTTTCGGTGCGGGGCAGCTGAGTGTCTGGAGCCCTGACGAACCCACCCAAGAATTTCAGGATCGGTTCATAAATAGCCGAGATACGTTGAAAAATGTCGAATTTTTGGCTATCTTGTCTCTAAATCAAGATTCCTCAATTTTCCTGCTGGTCTGACCCGAATGTCTGCGATTCCGAAGAACGCGCATTGCACTTCCACGTCTCATCCGTAACTTGGTCAGAACGGTCAGAACCGACAAGAATCGAGGGTATCTCGGCCAAATACTAACTTTTTTCTGAATTTTCGGTGCGGGGCAGCTGAGTGTCTGGAGCCCTGACGAACCCACCCAAGAATTTCAGGATCGGTTCATAAATAGCCGAGATACGTTGAAAAATGTCGAATTTTTGGCTATCTTGTCTCTAAATCAAGATTCCTCAATTTTTCTGCTGGTCTGACCCGAATGTCTGCGATTCCGAAGAACGCGCATTGCACTTCCACGTCTCATCCGTAACTTGGTCAGAACGGTCAGAACCGACGAGAATCGAGGGTATCTCGGCCAAATACTAACTTTTTTCTGAATTTTCGGTGCGGGGCAGCTGAGTGTCTGGAGCCCTGACGAACCCACCCAAGAATTTCAGGATCGGTTCATAAATAGCCGAGATTCGTTGAAAAATGTCGAATTTCTGGCTATCTTGTCTCTAAATCAAGATTCCTCAATTTCTCTGCTGGTCTGACCCGAATGTCTGCGATTCCGAAGAACGCGCATTGCAATTCGACGTCTCATCCGTAACTTGGTCAGAACGGTCAGAACCGACGAGAATCGAGGGTATCTCGGCCAAATACTAACTTTTTTCTGAATTTTCGGTGCGGGGCAGCTGAGTGTCTGGAGCCCTGACGAACCCACCCAAGAATTTCAGGATCGGTTCATAAATAGCCGAGATTCGTTGAAAAATGTCGAATTTCTGGCTATCTTGTCTCTAAATCAAGATTCCTCAATTTCTCTGCTGGTCTGACCCGAATGTCTGCGATTCCGAAGAACGCGCATTGCAATTCGACGTCTCATCCGTAACTTGGTCAGAACGGTCAGAACCGACGAGAATCGAGGGTATCTCGGCCAAATACTAACTTTTTTCTGAATTTTCGGTGCGGGGCAGCTGAGTGTCTGGAGCCCTGACGAACCCACCCAAGAATTTCAGGATCGGTTCATAAATAGCCGAGATACGTTGAAAAATGTCGAATTTTTGGCTATCTTGTCTCTAAATCAAGATTCCTCAATTTTTCTGCTGGTCTGACCCGAATGTCTGCGATTCCGAAGAACGCGCATTGCACTTCCACGTCTCATCCGTAACTTGGTCAGAACGGTCAGAACCGACAAGAATCGAGGGTATCTCGGCCAAATACTAACTTTTTTCTGAATTTTCGGTGCGGGGCAGCTGAGTGTCTGGAGCCCTGACGAACCCACCCAAGAATTTCAGGATCGGTTCATAAATAGCCGAGATACGTTGAAAAATGTCGAATTTTTGGCTATCTTGTCTCTAAATCAAGATTCCTCAATTTTTCTGCTGGTCTGACCCGAATGTCTGCGATTCCGAAGAACGCGCATTGCACTTCCACGTCTCATCCGTAACTTGGTCAGAACGGTCAGAACCGACGAGAATCGAGGGTATCTCGGCCAAATACTAACTTTTTTCTGAATTTTCGGTGCGGGGCAGCTGAGTGTCTGGAGCCCTGACGAACCCACCCAAGAATTTCAGGATCGGTTCATAAATAGCCGAGATTCGTTGAAAAATGTCGAATTTCTGGCTATCTTGTCTCTAAATCAAGATTCCTCAATTTCTCTGCTGGTCTGACCCGAATGTCTGCGATTCCGAAGAACGCGCATTGCAATTCGACGTCTCATCCGTAACTTGGTCAGAACGGTCAGAACCGACGAGAATCGAGGGTATCTCGGCCAAATACTAACTTTTTTCTGAATTTTCGGTGCGGGGCAGCTGAGTGTCTGGAGCCCTGACGAACCCACCCAAGAATTTCAGGATCGGTTCATAAATAGCCGAGATACGTTGAAAAATGTCGAATTTTTGGCTATCTTGTCTCTAAATCAAGATTCCTCAATTTTTCTGCTGGTCTGACCCGAATGTCTGCGATTCCGAAAAACGCGCATTGCACTTCCACGTCTCATCCGTAACTTGGTCAGAACGGTCAGAACCGACAAGAATCGAGGGTATCTCGGCCAAATACTAACTTTTTTCTGAATTTTCGGTGCGGGGCAGCTGAGTGTCTGGAGCCCTGACGAACCCATCCAAGAATTTCAGGATCGGTTCATAAATAGCCGAGATTCGTTGAAAAATGTCGAATTTCTGTCTATCTTGTCTCTAAATCAAGATTCCTCAATTTCTCTGCTGGTCTGACCCGAATGTCTGCGATTCCGAAGAACGCGCATTGCAATTCGACGTCTCATCCGTAACTTGGTCAGAACGGTCAGAACCGACGAGAATCGGGGGTATCTCGGCCAAATACTAACTTTTTTCTGAATTTTCGGTGCGGGGCAGCTGAGTGTCTGGAGCCCTGACGAACCCACCCAAGAATTTCAGGATCGGTTCATAAATAGCCGAGATTCGTTGAAAAATGTCGAATTTCTGGCTATCTTGTCTCTAAATCAAGATTCCTCAATTTCTCTGCTGGTCTGACCCGAATGTCCGCGATTCCGAAGAACGCGCATTGCAATTCGACGTCTCATCCGTAACTTGGTCAGAACGGTCAGAACCGACGAGAATCGAGGGTATCTCGGCCAAATACTAACTTTTTTCTGAATTTTCGGTGCGGGGCAGCTGAGTGTCTGGAGCCCTGACGAACCCACCCAAGAATTTCAGGATCGGTTCATAAATAGCCGAGATTCGTTGAAAAATGTCGAATTTCTGGCTATCTTGTCTCTAAATCAAGATTCCTCAATTTCTCTGCTGGTCTGACCCGAATGTCCGCGATTCCGAAGAACGCGCATTGCAATTCGACGTCTCATCCGTAACTTGGTCAGAACGGTCAGAACCGACGAGAATCGAGGGTATCTCGGCCAAATACTAACTTTTTTCTGAATTTTCGGTGCGGGGCAGCTGAGTGTCTGGAGCCCTGACGAACCCACCCAAGAATTTCAGGATCGGTTCATAAATAGCCGAGATACGTTGAAAAATGTCGAATTTTTGGCTATCTTGTCTCTAAATCAAGATTCCTCAATTTTTCTGCTGGTCTGACCCGAATGTCTGCGATTCCGAAGAACGCGCATTGCACTTCCACGTCTCATCCGTAACTTGGTCAGAACGGTCAGAACCGACAAGAATCGAGGGTATCTCGGCCAAATACTAACTTTTTTCTGAATTTTCGGTGCGGGGCAGCTGAGTGTCTGGAGCCCTGACGAACCCACCCAAGAATTTCAGGATCGGTTCATAAATAGCCGAGATTCGTTGAAAAATGTCGAATTTCTGGCTATCTTGTCTCTAAATCAAGATTCCTCAATTTCTCTGCTGGTCTGACCCGAATGTCTGCGATTCCGAAGAACGCGCATTGCAATTCGACGTCTCATCCGTAACTTGGTCAGAACGGTCAGAACCGACGAGAATCGAGGGTATCTCGGCCAAATACTAACTTTTTTCTGAATTTTCGGTGCGGGGCAGCTGAGTGTCTGGAGCCCTGACGAACCCACCCAAGAATTTCAGGATCGGTTCATAAATAGCCGAGATTCGTTGAAAAATGTCGAATTTCTGGCTATCTTGTCTCTAAATCAAGATTCCTCAATTTCTCTGCTGGTCTGACCCGAATGTCCGCGATTCCGAAGAACGCGCATTGCAATTCGACGTCTCATCCGTAACTTGGTCAGAACGGTCAGAACCGACGAGAATCGAGGGTATCTCGGCCAAATACTAACTTTTTTCTGAATTTTCGGTGCGGGGCAGCTGAGTGTCTGGAGCCCTGACGAACCCACCCAAGAATTTCAGGATCGGTTCATAAATAGCCGAGATTCGTTGAAAAATGTCGAATTTCTGGCTATCTTGTCTCTAAATCAAGATTCCTCAATTTCTCTGCTGGTCTGACCCGAATGTCTGCGATTCCGAAGAACGCGCATTGCAATTCGACGTCTCATCCGTAACTTGGTCAGAACGGTCAGAACCGACGAGAATCGAGGGTATCTCGGCCAAATACTAACTTTTTTCTGAATTTTCGGTGCGGGGCAGCTGAGTGTCTGGAGCCCTGACGAACCCACCCAAGAATTTCAGGATCGGTTCATAAATAGCCGAGATACGTTGAAAAATGTCGAATTTTTGGCTATCTTGTCTCTAAATCAAGATTCCTCAATTTTTCTGCTGGTCTGACCCGAATGTCTGCGATTCCGAAAAACGCGCATTGCACTTCCACGTCTCATCCGTAACTTGGTCAGAACGGTCAGAACCGACAAGAATCGAGGGTATCTCGGCCAAATACTAACTTTTTTCTGAATTTTCGGTGCGGGGCAGCTGAGTGTCTGGAGCCCTGACGAACCCATCCAAGAATTTCAGGATCGGTTCATAAATAGCCGAGATTCGTTGAAAAATGTCGAATTTCTGTCTATCTTGTCTCTAAATCAAGATTCCTCAATTTCTCTGCTGGTCTGACCCGAATGTCTGCGATTCCGAAGAACGCGCATTGCAATTCGACGTCTCATCCGTAACTTGGTCAGAACGGTCAGAACCGACGAGAATCGGGGGTATCTCGGCCAAATACTAACTTTTTTCTGAATTTTCGGTGCGGGGCAGCTGAGTGTCTGGAGCCCTGACGAACCCACCCAAGAATTTCAGGATCGGTTCATAAATAGCCGAGATACGTTGAAAAATGTCGAATTTTTGGCTATCTTGTCTCTAAATCAAGATTCCTCAATTTTTCTGCTGGTCTGACCCGAATGTCTGCGATTCCGAAGAACGCGCATTGCACTTCCACGTCTCATCCGTAACTTGGTCAGAACGGTCAGAACCGACGAGAATCGAGGGTATCTCGGCCAAATACTAACTTTTTTCTGAATTTTCGGTGCGGGGCAGCTGAGTGTCTGGAGCCCTGACGAACCCACCCAAGAATTTCAGGATCGGTTCATAAATAGCCGAGATTCGTTGAAAAATGTCGAATTTCTGGCTATCTTGTCTCTAAATCAAGATTCCTCAATTTCTCTGCTGGTCTGACCCGAATGTCTGCGATTCCGAAGAACGCGCATTGCAATTCGACGTCTCATCCGTAACTTGGTCAGAACGGTCAGAACCGACGAGAATCGAGGGTATCTCGGCCAAATACTAACTTTTTTCTGAATTTTCGGTGCGGGGCAGCTGAGTGTCTGGAGCCCTGACGAACCCACCCAAGAATTTCAGGATCGGTTCATAAATAGCCGAGATACGTTGAAAAATGTCGAATTTTTGGCTATCTTGTCTCTAAATCAAGATTCCTCAATTTTTCTGCTGGTCTGACCCGAATGTCTGCGATTCCGAAAAACGCGCATTGCACTTCCACGTCTCATCCGTAACTTGGTCAGAACGGTCAGAACCGACAAGAATCGAGGGTATCTCGGCCAAATACTAACTTTTTTCTGAATTTTCGGTGCGGGGCAGCTGAGTGTCTGGAGCCCTGACGAACCCACCCAAGAATTTCAGGATCGGTTCATAAATAGCCGAGATACGTTGAAAAATGTCGAATTTTTGGCTATCTTGTCTCTAAATCAAGATTCCTCAATTTTTCTGCTGGTCTGACCCGAATGTCTGCGATTCCGAAAAACGCGCATTGCACTTCCACGTCTCATCCGTAACTTGGTCAGAACGGTCAGAACCGACAAGAATCGAGGGTATCTCGGCCAAATACTAACTTTTTTCTGAATTTTCGGTGCGGGGCAGCTGAGTGTCTGGAGCCCTGACGAACCCATCCAAGAATTTCAGGATCGGTTCATAAATAGCCGAGATTCGTTGAAAAATGTCGAATTTCTGTCTATCTTGTCTCTAAATCAAGATTCCTCAATTTCTCTGCTGGTCTGACCCGAATGTCTGCGATTCCGAAGAACGCGCATTGCAATTCGACGTCTCATCCGTAACTTGGTCAGAACGGTCAGAACCGACGAGAATCGGGGGTATCTCGGCCAAATACTAACTTTTTTCTGAATTTTCGGTGCGGGGCAGCTGAGTGTCTGGAGCCCTGACGAACCCACCCAAGAATTTCAGGATCGGTTCATAAATAGCCGAGATTCGTTGAAAAATGTCGAATTTCTGGCTATCTTGTCTCTAAATCAAGATTCCTCAATTTCTCTGCTGGTCTGACCCGAATGTCCGCGATTCCGAAGAACGCGCATTGCAATTCGACGTCTCATCCGTAACTTGGTCAGAACGGTCAGAACCGACGAGAATCGAGGGTATCTCGGCCAAATACTAACTTTTTTCTGAATTTTCGGTGCGGGGCAGCTGAGTGTCTGGAGCCCTGACGAACCCACCCAAGAATTTCAGGATCGGTTCATAAATAGCCGAGATTCGTTGAAAAATGTCGAATTTCTGGCTATCTTGTCTCTAAATCAAGATTCCTCAATTTCTCTGCTGGTCTGACCCGAATGTCCGCGATTCCGAAGAACGCGCATTGCAATTCGACGTCTCATCCGTAACTTGGTCAGAACGGTCAGAACCGACGAGAATCGAGGGTATCTCGGCCAAATACTAACTTTTTTCTGAATTTTCGGTGCGGGGCAGCTGAGTGTCTGGAGCCCTGACGAACCCACCCAAGAATTTCAGGATCGGTTCATAAATAGCCGAGATACGTTGAAAAATGTCGAATTTTTGGCTATCTTGTCTCTAAATCAAGATTCCTCAATTTTTCTGCTGGTCTGACCCGAATGTCTGCGATTCCGAAGAACGCGCATTGCACTTCCACGTCTCATCCGTAACTTGGTCAGAACGGTCAGAACCGACAAGAATCGAGGGTATCTCGGCCAAATACTAACTTTTTTCTGAATTTTCGGTGCGGGGCAGCTGAGTGTCTGGAGCCCTGACGAACCCACCCAAGAATTTCAGGATCGGTTCATAAATAGCCGAGATTCGTTGAAAAATGTCGAATTTCTGGCTATCTTGTCTCTAAATCAAGATTCCTCAATTTCTCTGCTGGTCTGACCCGAATGTCTGCGATTCCGAAGAACGCGCATTGCAATTCGACGTCTCATCCGTAACTTGGTCAGAACGGTCAGAACCGACGAGAATCGAGGGTATCTCGGCCAAATACTAACTTTTTTCTGAATTTTCGGTGCGGGGCAGCTGAGTGTCTGGAGCCCTGACGAACCCACCCAAGAATTTCAGGATCGGTTCATAAATAGCCGAGATTCGTTGAAAAATGTCGAATTTCTGGCTATCTTGTCTCTAAATCAAGATTCCTCAATTTCTCTGCTGGTCTGACCCGAATGTCCGCGATTCCGAAGAACGCGCATTGCAATTCGACGTCTCATCCGTAACTTGGTCAGAACGGTCAGAACCGACGAGAATCGAGGGTATCTCGGCCAAATACTAACTTTTTTCTGAATTTTCGGTGCGGGGCAGCTGAGTGTCTGGAGCCCTGACGAACCCACCCAAGAATTTCAGGATCGGTTCATAAATAGCCGAGATTCGTTGAAAAATGTCGAATTTCTGGCTATCTTGTCTCTAAATCAAGATTCCTCAATTTCTCTGCTGGTCTGACCCGAATGTCTGCGATTCCGAAGAACGCGCATTGCAATTCGACGTCTCATCCGTAACTTGGTCAGAACGGTCAGAACCGACGAGAATCGAGGGTATCTCGGCCAAATACTAACTTTTTTCTGAATTTTCGGTGCGGGGCAGCTGAGTGTCTGGAGCCCTGACGAACCCACCCAAGAATTTCAGGATCGGTTCATAAATAGCCGAGATACGTTGAAAAATGTCGAATTTTTGGCTATCTTGTCTCTAAATCAAGATTCCTCAATTTTTCTGCTGGTCTGACCCGAATGTCTGCGATTCCGAAAAACGCGCATTGCACTTCCACGTCTCATCCGTAACTTGGTCAGAACGGTCAGAACCGACAAGAATCGAGGGTATCTCGGCCAAATACTAACTTTTTTCTGAATTTTCGGTGCGGGGCAGCTGAGTGTCTGGAGCCCTGACGAACCCATCCAAGAATTTCAGGATCGGTTCATAAATAGCCGAGATTCGTTGAAAAATGTCGAATTTCTGTCTATCTTGTCTCTAAATCAAGATTCCTCAATTTCTCTGCTGGTCTGACCCGAATGTCTGCGATTCCGAAGAACGCGCATTGCAATTCGACGTCTCATCCGTAACTTGGTCAGAACGGTCAGAACCGACGAGAATCGGGGGTATCTCGGCCAAATACTAACTTTTTTCTGAATTTTCGGTGCGGGGCAGCTGAGTGTCTGGAGCCCTGACGAACCCACCCAAGAATTTCAGGATCGGTTCATAAATAGCCGAGATACGTTGAAAAATGTCGAATTTTTGGCTATCTTGTCTCTAAATCAAGATTCCTCAATTTTTCTGCTGGTCTGACCCGAATGTCTGCGATTCCGAAGAACGCGCATTGCACTTCCACGTCTCATCCGTAACTTGGTCAGAACGGTCAGAACCGACGAGAATCGAGGGTATCTCGGCCAAATACTAACTTTTTTCTGAATTTTCGGTGCGGGGCAGCTGAGTGTCTGGAGCCCTGACGAACCCACCCAAGAATTTCAGGATCGGTTCATAAATAGCCGAGATTCGTTGAAAAATGTCGAATTTCTGGCTATCTTGTCTCTAAATCAAGATTCCTCAATTTCTCTGCTGGTCTGACCCGAATGTCTGCGATTCCGAAGAACGCGCATTGCAATTCGACGTCTCATCCGTAACTTGGTCAGAACGGTCAGAACCGACGAGAATCGAGGGTATCTCGGCCAAATACTAACTTTTTTCTGAATTTTCGGTGCGGGGCAGCTGAGTGTCTGGAGCCCTGACGAACCCACCCAAGAATTTCAGGATCGGTTCATAAATAGCCGAGATACGTTGAAAAATGTCGAATTTTTGGCTATCTTGTCTCTAAATCAAGATTCCTCAATTTTTCTGCTGGTCTGACCCGAATGTCTGCGATTCCGAAAAACGCGCATTGCACTTCCACGTCTCATCCGTAACTTGGTCAGAACGGTCAGAACCGACAAGAATCGAGGGTATCTCGGCCAAATACTAACTTTTTTCTGAATTTTCGGTGCGGGGCAGCTGAGTGTCTGGAGCCCTGACGAACCCATCCAAGAATTTCAGGATCGGTTCATAAATAGCCGAGATTCGTTGAAAAATGTCGAATTTCTGTCTATCTTGTCTCTAAATCAAGATTCCTCAATTTCTCTGCTGGTCTGACCCGAATGTCTGCGATTCCGAAGAACGCGCATTGCAATTCGACGTCTCATCCGTAACTTGGTCAGAACGGTCAGAACCGACGAGAATCGGGGGTATCTCGGCCAAATACTAACTTTTTTCTGAATTTTCGGTGCGGGGCAGCTGAGTGTCTGGAGCCCTGACGAACCCACCCAAGAATTTCAGGATCGGTTCATAAATAGCCGAGATTCGTTGAAAAATGTCGAATTTCTGGCTATCTTGTCTCTAAATCAAGATTCCTCAATTTCTCTGCTGGTCTGACCCGAATGTCCGCGATTCCGAAGAACGCGCATTGCAATTCGACGTCTCATCCGTAACTTGGTCAGAACGGTCAGAACCGACGAGAATCGAGGGTATCTCGGCCAAATACTAACTTTTTTCTGAATTTTCGGTGCGGGGCAGCTGAGTGTCTGGAGCCCTGACGAACCCACCCAAGAATTTCAGGATCGGTTCATAAATAGCCGAGATTCGTTGAAAAATGTCGAATTTCTGGCTATCTTGTCTCTAAATCAAGATTCCTCAATTTCTCTGCTGGTCTGACCCGAATGTCCGCGATTCCGAAGAACGCGCATTGCAATTCGACGTCTCATCCGTAACTTGGTCAGAACGGTCAGAACCGACGAGAATCGAGGGTATCTCGGCCAAATACTAACTTTTTTCTGAATTTTCGGTGCGGGGCAGCTGAGTGTCTGGAGCCCTGACGAACCCACCCAAGAATTTCAGGATCGGTTCATAAATAGCCGAGATACGTTGAAAAATGTCGAATTTTTGGCTATCTTGTCTCTAAATCAAGATTCCTCAATTTTTCTGCTGGTCTGACCCGAATGTCTGCGATTCCGAAGAACGCGCATTGCACTTCCACGTCTCATCCGTAACTTGGTCAGAACGGTCAGAACCGACAAGAATCGAGGGTATCTCGGCCAAATACTAACTTTTTTCTGAATTTTCGGTGCGGGGCAGCTGAGTGTCTGGAGCCCTGACGAACCCACCCAAGAATTTCAGGATCGGTTCATAAATAGCCGAGATTCGTTGAAAAATGTCGAATTTCTGGCTATCTTGTCTCTAAATCAAGATTCCTCAATTTCTCTGCTGGTCTGACCCGAATGTCTGCGATTCCGAAGAACGCGCATTGCAATTCGACGTCTCATCCGTAACTTGGTCAGAACGGTCAGAACCGACGAGAATCGAGGGTATCTCGGCCAAATACTAACTTTTTTCTGAATTTTCGGTGCGGGGCAGCTGAGTGTCTGGAGCCCTGACGAACCCACCCAAGAATTTCAGGATCGGTTCATAAATAGCCGAGATTCGTTGAAAAATGTCGAATTTCTGGCTATCTTGTCTCTAAATCAAGATTCCTCAATTTCTCTGCTGGTCTGACCCGAATGTCCGCGATTCCGAAGAACGCGCATTGCAATTCGACGTCTCATCCGTAACTTGGTCAGAACGGTCAGAACCGACGAGAATCGAGGGTATCTCGGCCAAATACTAACTTTTTTCTGAATTTTCGGTGCGGGGCAGCTGAGTGTCTGGAGCCCTGACGAACCCACCCAAGAATTTCAGGATCGGTTCATAAATAGCCGAGATTCGTTGAAAAATGTCGAATTTCTGGCTATCTTGTCTCTAAATCAAGATTCCTCAATTTCTCTGCTGGTCTGACCCGAATGTCTGCGATTCCGAAGAACGCGCATTGCAATTCGACGTCTCATCCGTAACTTGGTCAGAACGGTCAGAACCGACGAGAATCGAGGGTATCTCGGCCAAATACTAACTTTTTTCTGAATTTTCGGTGCGGGGCAGCTGAGTGTCTGGAGCCCTGACGAACCCACCCAAGAATTTCAGGATCGGTTCATAAATAGCCGAGATACGTTGAAAAATGTCGAATTTTTGGCTATCTTGTCTCTAAATCAAGATTCCTCAATTTTTCTGCTGGTCTGACCCGAATGTCTGCGATTCCGAAAAACGCGCATTGCACTTCCACGTCTCATCCGTAACTTGGTCAGAACGGTCAGAACCGACAAGAATCGAGGGTATCTCGGCCAAATACTAACTTTTTTCTGAATTTTCGGTGCGGGGCAGCTGAGTGTCTGGAGCCCTGACGAACCCATCCAAGAATTTCAGGATCGGTTCATAAATAGCCGAGATTCGTTGAAAAATGTCGAATTTCTGTCTATCTTGTCTCTAAATCAAGATTCCTCAATTTCTCTGCTGGTCTGACCCGAATGTCTGCGATTCCGAAGAACGCGCATTGCAATTCGACGTCTCATCCGTAACTTGGTCAGAACGGTCAGAACCGACGAGAATCGGGGGTATCTCGGCCAAATACTAACTTTTTTCTGAATTTTCGGTGCGGGGCAGCTGAGTGTCTGGAGCCCTGACGAACCCACCCAAGAATTTCAGGATCGGTTCATAAATAGCCGAGATTCGTTGAAAAATGTCGAATTTCTGGCTATCTTGTCTCTAAATCAAGATTCCTCAATTTCTCTGCTGGTCTGACCCGAATGTCTGCGATTCCGAAGAACGCGCATTGCAATTCGACGTCTCATCCGTAACTTGGTCAGAACGGTCAGAACCGACGAGAATCGAGGGTATCTCGGCCAAATACTAACTTTTTTCTGAATTTTCGGTGCGGGGCAGCTGAGTGTCTGGAGCCCTGACGAACCCACCCAAGAATTTCAGGATCGGTTCATAAATAGCCGAGATACGTTGAAAAATGTCGAATTTTTGGCTATCTTGTCTCTAAATCAAGATTCCTCAATTTTTCTGCTGGTCTGACCCGAATGTCTGCGATTCCGAAAAACGCGCATTGCACTTCCACGTCTCATCCGTAACTTGGTCAGAACGGTCAGAACCGACAAGAATCGAGGGTATCTCGGCCAAATACTAACTTTTTTCTGAATTTTCGGTGCGGGGCAGCTGAGTGTCTGGAGCCCTGACGAACCCACCCAAGAATTTCAGGATCGGTTCATAAATAGCCGAGATTCGTTGAAAAATGTCGAATTTCTGGCTATCTTGTCTCTAAATCAAGATTCCTCAATTTCTCTGCTGGTCTGACCCGAATGTCCGCGATTCCGAAGAACGCGCATTGCAATTCGACGTCTCATCCGTAACTTGGTCAGAACGGTCAGAACCGACGAGAATCGAGGGTATCTCGGCCAAATACTAACTTTTTTCTGAATTTTCGGTGCGGGGCAGCTGAGTGTCTGGAGCCCTGACGAACCCACCCAAGAATTTCAGGATCGGTTCATAAATAGCCGAGATTCGTTGAAAAATGTCGAATTTCTGGCTATCTTGTCTCTAAATCAAGATTCCTCAATTTCTCTGCAGGTCTGACCCGAATGTCCGCGATTCCGAAGAACGCGCATTGCAATTCGACGTCTCATCCGTAACTTGGTCAGAACGGTCAGAACCGACGAGAATCGAGGGTATCTCGGCCAAATACTAACTTTTTTCTGAATTTTCGGTGCGGGGCAGCTGAGTGTCTGGAGCCCTGACGAACCCACCCAAGAATTTCAGGATCGGTTCATAAATAGCCGAGATACGTTGAAAAATGTCGAATTTTTGGCTATCTTGTCTCTAAATCAAGATTCCTCAATTTTTCTGCTGGTCTGACCCGAATGTCTGCGATTCCGAAGAACGCGCATTGCACTTCCACGTCTCATCCGTAACTTGGTCAGAACGGTCAGAACCGACAAGAATCGAGGGTATCTCGGCCAAATACTAACTTTTTTCTGAATTTTCGGTGCGGGGCAGCTGAGTGTCTGGAGCCCTGACGAACCCACCCAAGAATTTCAGGATCGGTTCATAAATAGCCGAGATTCGTTGAAAAATGTCGAATTTCTGGCTATCTTGTCTCTAAATCAAGATTCCTCAATTTCTCTGCTGGTCTGACCCGAATGTCTGCGATTCCGAAGAACGCGCATTGCAATTCGACGTCTCATCCGTAACTTGGTCAGAACGGTCAGAACCGACGAGAATCGAGGGTATCTCGGCCAAATACTAACTTTTTTCTGAATTTTCGGTGCGGGGCAGCTGAGTGTCTGGAGCCCTGACGAACCCACCCAAGAATTTCAGGATCGGTTCATAAATAGCCGAGATTCGTTGAAAAATGTCGAATTTCTGGCTATCTTGTCTCTGAATCAAGATTCCTCAATTTCTCTGCTGGTCTGACCCGAATGTCTGCGAATCCGACAAACGCGCATTGCATATTGAGGTCTCATCCGCAACTTGGTAAGAACGGTCAGAACCGACAAGAATCGAGGGTTTCTAGGCCAAATACGAACTTTTTTCTGAATTTTTGATGCGGGGCAGCTGAGTGTCTGGAGCCCTGTCGAACCCACCGAAGACTTTCAGGATCGGTTCATAAATAGCCGAGATTCGTTAAAAAATGTCGAATTTCTGGCTATCTTGTCTCTAAATCAAGATTCCTCAATTTCTCTGCTGGTCTGACCCGAATGTCTGCGATTCCGAAGAACGCGCATTGCAATTCGACGTCTCATCCGTAACTTGGTCAGAACGGTCAGAACCGACGAGAATCGAGGGTATCTCGGCCAAATACTAACTTTTTTCTGAATTTTCGGTGCGGGGCAGCTGAGTGTCTGGAGCCCTGACGAACCCACCCAAGAATTTCAGGATCGGTTCATAAATAGCCGAGATTCGTTGAAAAATGTCGAATTTCTGGCTATCTTGTCTCTAAATCAAGATTCCTCAATTTCTCTGCTGGTCTGACCCGAATGTCCGCGATTCCGAAGAACGCGCATTGCAATTCGACGTCTCATCCGTAACTTGGTCAGAACGGTCAGAACCGACGAGAATCGAGGGTATCTCGGCCAAATACTAACTTTTTTCTGAATTTTCGGTGCGGGGCAGCTGAGTGTCTGGAGCCCTGACGAACCCACCCAAGAATTTCAGGATCGGTTCATAAATAGCCGAGATACGTTGAAAAATGTCGAATTTTTGGCTATCTTGTCTCTAAATCAAGATTCCTCAATTTTTCTGCTGGTCTGACCCGAATGTCTGCGATTCCGAAGAACGCGCATTGCACTTCCACGTCTCATCCGTAACTTGGTCAGAACGGTCAGAACCGACAAGAATCGAGGGTATCTCGGCCAAATACTAACTTTTTTCTGAATTTTCGGTGCGGGGCAGCTGAGTGTCTGGAGCCCTGACGAACCCACCCAAGAATTTCAGGATCGGTTCATAAATAGCCGAGATACGTTGAAAAATGTCGAATTTTTGGCTATCTTGTCTCTAAATCAAGATTCCTCAATTTTTCTGCTGGTCTGACCCGAATGTCTGCGATTCCGAAGAACGCGCATTGCACTTCCACGTCTCATCCGTAACTTGGTCAGAACGGTCAGAACCGACTAGAATCGAGGGTATCTCGGCCAAATACTAACTTTTTTCTGAATTTTCGGTGCGGGGCAGCTGAGTGTCTGGAGCCCTGACGAACCCACCCAAGAATTTCAGGATCGGTTCATAAATAGCCGAGATACGTTGAAAAATGTCGAATTTTTGGCTATCTCGTCTCTAAATCAAGATTCCTCAATTTTTCTGCTGGTCTGACCCGAATGGCTGCGATTCCGAAGAACGCGCATTGCACTTCCACGTCTCATCCGTAACTTGGTCAGAACGGTCAGAACCGACGAGAATCGAGGGTATCTCGGCCAAATACTAACTTTTTTCTGAATTTTCGGTGCGGGGCAGCTGAGTGTCTGGAGCCCTGACGAACCCACCCAAGAATTTCAGGATCGGTTTATAAATAGCCGAGATTCGTTGAAAAATGTCGAATTTCTGGCTATCTTGTCTCTGAATCAAGATTCCTCAATTTCTCTGCTGGTCTGACCCGAATGTCTGCGAATCCGACAAACGCGCATCGCATATTGAGGTCTCATTCGCAACTTGGTAAGAACGGTCAGAACCGACAAGAATCGAGGGTTTCTAGGCCAAATACGAACTTTTTTCTGAATTTTTGATGCGGGGCAGCTGAGTGTCTGGAGCCCTGTCGAACCCACCGAAGACTTTCAGGATCGGTTCATAAATAGCCGAGATTCGTTAAAAAATGTCGAATTTCTGGCTATCTTGTCTCTAAATCAAGATTCCTCAATTTCTCTGCTGGTCTGACCCGAATGTCTGCGATTCCGAAGAACGCGCATTGCAATTCGACGTCTCATCCGTAACTTGGTCAGAACGGTCAGAACCGACGAGAATCGAGGGTATCTCGGCCAAATACTAACTTTTTTCTGAATTTTCGGTGCGGGGCAGCTGAGTGTCTGGAGCCCTGACGAACCCACCCAAGAATTTCAGGATCGGTTCATAAATAGCCGAGATTCGTTGAAAAATGTCGAATTTCTGGCTATCTTGTCTCTAAATCAAGATTCCTCAATTTCTCTGCTGGTCTGACCCGAATGTCTGCGATTCCGAAGAACGCGCATTGCAATTCGACGTCTCATCCGTAACTTGGTCAGAACGGTCAGAACCGACGAGAATCGAGGGTATCTCGGCCAAATACTAACTTTTTTCTGAATTTTCGGTGCGGGGCAGCTGAGTGTCTGGAGCCCTGACGAACCCACCCAAGAATTTCAGGATCGGTTCATAAATAGCCGAGATACGTTGAAAAATGTCGAATTTTTGGCTATCTTGTCTCTAAATCAAGATTCCTCAATTTTTCTGCTGGTCTGACCTGAATGTCTGCGATTCCGAAAAACGCGCATTGCACTTCCACGTCTCATCCGTAACTTGGTCAGAACGGTCAGAACCGACGAGAATCGAGGGTATCTCGGCCAAATACTAACTTTTTTCTGAATTTTCGGTGCGGGGCAGCTGAGTGTCTGGAGCCCTGACGAACCCACCCAAGAATTTCAGGATCGGTTCATAAATAGCCGAGATTCGTTGAAAAATGTCGAATTTCTGGCTATCTTGTCTCTAAATCAAGATTCCTCAATTTCTCTGCTGGTCTGACCCGAATGTCCGCGATTCCGAAGAACGCGCATTGCAATTCGACGTCTCATCCGTAACTTGGTCAGAACGGTCAGAACCGACGAGAATCGAGGGTATCTCGGCCAAATACTAACTTTTTTCTGAATTTTCGGTGCGGGGCAGCTGAGTGTCTGGAGCCCTGACGAACCCACCCAAGAATTTCAGGATCGGTTCATAAATAGCCGAGATTCGTTGAAAAATGTCGAATTTCTGGCTATCTTGTCTCTAAATCAAGATTCCTCAATTTCTCTGCTGGTCTGACCCGAATGTCTGCGATTCCGAAGAACGCGCATTGCAATTCGACGTCTCATCCGTAACTTGGTCAGAACGGTCAGAACCGACGAGAATCGAGGGTATCTCGGCCAAATACTAACTTTTTTCTGAATTTTCGGTGCGGGGCAGCTGAGTGTCTGGAGCCCTGACGAACCCACCCAAGAATTTCAGGATCGGTTCATAAATAGCCGAGATACGTTGAAAAATGTCGAATTTTTGGCTATCTTGTCTCTAAATCAAGATTCCTCAATTTTTCTGCTGGTCTGACCCGAATGTCTGCGATTCCGAAAAACGCGCATTGCACTTCCACGTCTCATCCGTAACTTGGTCAGAACGGTCAGAACCGACAAGAATCGAGGGTATCTCGGCCAAATACTAACTTTTTTCTGAATTTTCGGTGCGGGGCAGCTGAGTGTCTGGAGCCCTGACGAACCCATCCAAGAATTTCAGGATCGGTTCATAAATAGCCGAGATACGTTGAAAAATGTCGAATTTTTGGCTATCTTGTCTCTAAATCAAGATTCCTCAATTTTTCTGCTGGTCTGACCCGAATGTCTGCGATTCCGAAAAACGCGCATTGCACTTCCACGTCTCATCCGTAACTTGGTCAGAACGGTCAGAACCGACAAGAATCGAGGGTATCTCGGCCAAATACTAACTTTTTTCTGAATTTTCGGTGCGGGGCAGCTGAGTGTCTGGAGCCCTGACGAACCCACCCAAGAATTTCAGGATCGGTTCATAAATAGCCGAGATTCGTTGAAAAATGTCGAATTTCTGGCTATCTTGTCTCTAAATCAAGATTCCTCAATTTCTCTGCTGGTCTGACCCGAATGTCCGCGATTCCGAAGAACGCGCATTGCAATTCGACGTCTCATCCGTAACTTGGTCAGAACGGTCAGAACCGACGAGAATCGAGGGTATCTCGGCCAAATACTAACTTTTTTCTGAATTTTCGGTGCGGGGCAGCTGAGTGTCTGGAGCCCTGACGAACCCACCCAAGAATTTCAGGATCGGTTCATAAATAGCCGAGATTCGTTGAAAAATGTCGAATTTCTGGCTATCTTGTCTCTAAATCAAGATTCCTCAATTTCTCTGCAGGTCTGACCCGAATGTCCGCGATTCCGAAGAACGCGCATTGCAATTCGACGTCTCATCCGTAACTTGGTCAGAACGGTCAGAACCGACGAGAATCGAGGGTATCTCGGCCAAATACTAACTTTTTTCTGAATTTTCGGTGCGGGGCAGCTGAGTGTCTGGAGCCCTGACGAACCCACCCAAGAATTTCAGGATCGGTTCATAAATAGCCGAGATACGTTGAAAAATGTCGAATTTTTGGCTATCTTGTCTCTAAATCAAGATTCCTCAATTTTTCTGCTGGTCTGACCCGAATGTCTGCGATTCCGAAGAACGCGCATTGCACTTCCACGTCTCATCCGTAACTTGGTCAGAACGGTCAGAACCGACAAGAATCGAGGGTATCTCGGCCAAATACTAACTTTTTTCTGAATTTTCGGTGCGGGGCAGCTGAGTGTCTGGAGCCCTGACGAACCCACCCAAGAATTTCAGGATCGGTTCATAAATAGCCGAGATTCGTTGAAAAATGTCGAATTTCTGGCTATCTTGTCTCTAAATCAAGATTCCTCAATTTCTCTGCTGGTCTGACCCGAATGTCTGCGATTCCGAAGAACGCGCATTGCAATTCGACGTCTCATCCGTAACTTGGTCAGAACGGTCAGAACCGACGAGAATCGAGGGTATCTCGGCCAAATACTAACTTTTTTCTGAATTTTCGGTGCGGGGCAGCTGAGTGTCTGGAGCCCTGACGAACCCACCCAAGAATTTCAGGATCGGTTCATAAATAGCCGAGATTCGTTGAAAAATGTCGAATTTCTGGCTATCTTGTCTCTGAATCAAGATTCCTCAATTTCTCTGCTGGTCTGACCCGAATGTCTGCGAATCCGACAAACGCGCATTGCATATTGAGGTCTCATCCGCAACTTGGTAAGAACGGTCAGAACCGACAAGAATCGAGGGTTTCTAGGCCAAATACGAACTTTTTTCTGAATTTTTGATGCGGGGCAGCTGAGTGTCTGGAGCCCTGTCGAACCCACCGAAGACTTTCAGGATCGGTTCATAAATAGCCGAGATTCGTTAAAAAATGTCGAATTTCTGGCTATCTTGTCTCTAAATCAAGATTCCTCAATTTCTCTGCTGGTCTGACCCGAATGTCTGCGATTCCGAAGAACGCGCATTGCAATTCGACGTCTCATCCGTAACTTGGTCAGAACGGTCAGAACCGACGAGAATCGAGGGTATCTCGGCCAAATACTAACTTTTTTCTGAATTTTCGGTGCGGGGCAGCTGAGTGTCTGGAGCCCTGACGAACCCACCCAAGAATTTCAGGATCGGTTCATAAATAGCCGAGATTCGTTGAAAAATGTCGAATTTCTGGCTATCTTGTCTCTAAATCAAGATTCCTCAATTTCTCTGCTGGTCTGACCCGAATGTCCGCGATTCCGAAGAACGCGCATTGCAATTCGACGTCTCATCCGTAACTTGGTCAGAACGGTCAGAACCGACGAGAATCGAGGGTATCTCGGCCAAATACTAACTTTTTTCTGAATTTTCGGTGCGGGGCAGCTGAGTGTCTGGAGCCCTGACGAACCCACCCAAGAATTTCAGGATCGGTTCATAAATAGCCGAGATACGTTGAAAAATGTCGAATTTTTGGCTATCTTGTCTCTAAATCAAGATTCCTCAATTTTTCTGCTGGTCTGACCCGAATGTCTGCGATTCCGAAGAACGCGCATTGCACTTCCACGTCTCATCCGTAACTTGGTCAGAACGGTCAGAACCGACAAGAATCGAGGGTATCTCGGCCAAATACTAACTTTTTTCTGAATTTTCGGTGCGGGGCAGCTGAGTGTCTGGAGCCCTGACGAACCCACCCAAGAATTTCAGGATCGGTTCATAAATAGCCGAGATACGTTGAAAAATGTCGAATTTTTGGCTATCTTGTCTCTAAATCAAGATTCCTCAATTTTTCTGCTGGTCTGACCCGAATGTCTGCGATTCCGAAGAACGCGCATTGCACTTCCACGTCTCATCCGTAACTTGGTCAGAACGGTCAGAACCGACTAGAATCGAGGGTATCTCGGCCAAATACTAACTTTTTTCTGAATTTTCGGTGCGGGGCAGCTGAGTGTCTGGAGCCCTGACGAACCCACCCAAGAATTTCAGGATCGGTTCATAAATAGCCGAGATACGTTGAAAAATGTCGAATTTTTGGCTATCTCGTCTCTAAATCAAGATTCCTCAATTTTTCTGCTGGTCTGACCCGAATGGCTGCGATTCCGAAGAACGCGCATTGCACTTCCACGTCTCATCCGTAACTTGGTCAGAACGGTCAGAACCGACGAGAATCGAGGGTATCTCGGCCAAATACTAACTTTTTTCTGAATTTTCGGTGCGGGGCAGCTGAGTGTCTGGAGCCCTGACGAACCCACCCAAGAATTTCAGGATCGGTTTATAAATAGCCGAGATTCGTTGAAAAATGTCGAATTTCTGGCTATCTTGTCTCTGAATCAAGATTCCTCAATTTCTCTGCTGGTCTGACCCGAATGTCTGCGAATCCGACAAACGCGCATCGCATATTGAGGTCTCATTCGCAACTTGGTAAGAACGGTCAGAACCGACAAGAATCGAGGGTTTCTAGGCCAAATACGAACTTTTTTCTGAATTTTTGATGCGGGGCAGCTGAGTGTCTGGAGCCCTGTCGAACCCACCGAAGACTTTCAGGATCGGTTCATAAATAGCCGAGATTCGTTAAAAAATGTCGAATTTCTGGCTATCTTGTCTCTAAATCAAGATTCCTCAATTTCTCTGCTGGTCTGACCCGAATGTCTGCGATTCCGAAGAACGCGCATTGCAATTCGACGTCTCATCCGTAACTTGGTCAGAACGGTCAGAACCGACGAGAATCGAGGGTATCTCGGCCAAATACTAACTTTTTTCTGAATTTTCGGTGCGGGGCAGCTGAGTGTCTGGAGCCCTGACGAACCCACCCAAGAATTTCAGGATCGGTTCATAAATAGCCGAGATTCGTTGAAAAATGTCGAATTTCTGGCTATCTTGTCTCTAAATCAAGATTCCTCAATTTCTCTGCTGGTCTGACCCGAATGTCTGCGATTCCGAAGAACGCGCATTGCAATTCGACGTCTCATCCGTAACTTGGTCAGAACGGTCAGAACCGACGAGAATCGAGGGTATCTCGGCCAAATACTAACTTTTTTCTGAATTTTCGGTGCGGGGCAGCTGAGTGTCTGGAGCCCTGACGAACCCACCCAAGAATTTCAGGATCGGTTCATAAATAGCCGAGATACGTTGAAAAATGTCGAATTTTTGGCTATCTTGTCTCTAAATCAAGATTCCTCAATTTTTCTGCTGGTCTGACCTGAATGTCTGCGATTCCGAAAAACGCGCATTGCACTTCCACGTCTCATCCGTAACTTGGTCAGAACGGTCAGAACCGACAAGAATCGAGGGTATCTCGGCCAAATACTAACTTTTTTCTGAATTTTCGGTGCGGGGCAGCTGAGTGTCTGGAGCCCTGACGAACCCACCCAAGAATTTCAGGATCGGTTCATAAATAGCCGAGATTCGTTGAAAAATGTCGAATTTCTGGCTATCTTGTCTCTAAATCAAGATTCCTCAATTTCTCTGCTGGTCTGACCCGAATGTCTGCGATTCCGAAGAACGCGCATTGCAATTCGACGTCTCATCCGTAACTTGGTCAGAACGGTCAGAACCGACGAGAATCGAGGGTATCTCGGCCAAATACTAACTTTTTTCTGAATTTTCGGTGCGGGGCAGCTGAGTGTCTGGAGCCCTGACGAACCCACCCAAGAATTTCAGGATCGGTTCATAAATAGCCGAGATTCGTTGAAAAATGTCGAATTTCTGGCTATCTTGTCTCTGAATCAAGATTCCTCAATTTCTCTGCTGGTCTGACCCGAATGTCTGCGAATCCGACAAACGCGCATTGCATATTGAGGTCTCATCCGCAACTTGGTAAGAACGGTCAGAACCGACAAGAATCGAGGGTTTCTAGGCCAAATACGAACTTTTTTCTGAATTTTTGATGCGGGGCAGCTGAGTGTCTGGAGCCCTGTCGAACCCACCGAAGACTTTCAGGATCGGTTCATAAATAGCCGAGATTCGTTAAAAAATGTCGAATTTCTGGCTATCTTGTCTCTAAATCAAGATTCCTCAATTTCTCTGCTGGTCTGACCCGAATGTCTGCGATTCCGAAGAACGCGCATTGCAATTCGACGTCTCATCCGTAACTTGGTCAGAACGGTCAGAACCGACGAGAATCGAGGGTATCTCGGCCAAATACTAACTTTTTTCTGAATTTTCGGTGCGGGGCAGCTGAGTGTCTGGAGCCCTGACGAACCCACCCAAGAATTTCAGGATCGGTTCATAAATAGCCGAGATTCGTTGAAAAATGTCGAATTTCTGGCTATCTTGTCTCTAAATCAAGATTCCTCAATTTCTCTGCTGGTCTGACCCGAATGTCCGCGATTCCGAAGAACGCGCATTGCAATTCGACGTCTCATCCGTAACTTGGTCAGAACGGTCAGAACCGACGAGAATCGAGGGTATCTCGGCCAAATACTAACTTTTTTCTGAATTTTCGGTGCGGGGCAGCTGAGTGTCTGGAGCCCTGACGAACCCACCCAAGAATTTCAGGATCGGTTCATAAATAGCCGAGATACGTTGAAAAATGTCGAATTTTTGGCTATCTTGTCTCTAAATCAAGATTCCTCAATTTTTCTGCTGGTCTGACCCGAATGTCTGCGATTCCGAAGAACGCGCATTGCACTTCCACGTCTCATCCGTAACTTGGTCAGAACGGTCAGAACCGACAAGAATCGAGGGTATCTCGGCCAAATACTAACTTTTTTCTGAATTTTCGGTGCGGGGCAGCTGAGTGTCTGGAGCCCTGACGAACCCACCCAAGAATTTCAGGATCGGTTCATAAATAGCCGAGATACGTTGAAAAATGTCGAATTTTTGGCTATCTTGTCTCTAAATCAAGATTCCTCAATTTTTCTGCTGGTCTGACCCGAATGTCTGCGATTCCGAAGAACGCGCATTGCACTTCCACGTCTCATCCGTAACTTGGTCAGAACGGTCAGAACCGACTAGAATCGAGGGTATCTCGGCCAAATACTAACTTTTTTCTGAATTTTCGGTGCGGGGCAGCTGAGTGTCTGGAGCCCTGACGAACCCACCCAAGAATTTCAGGATCGGTTCATAAATAGCCGAGATACGTTGAAAAATGTCGAATTTTTGGCTATCTCGTCTCTAAATCAAGATTCCTCAATTTTTCTGCTGGTCTGACCCGAATGGCTGCGATTCCGAAGAACGCGCATTGCACTTCCACGTCTCATCCGTAACTTGGTCAGAACGGTCAGAACCGACGAGAATCGAGGGTATCTCGGCCAAATACTAACTTTTTTCTGAATTTTCGGTGCGGGGCAGCTGAGTGTCTGGAGCCCTGACGAACCCACCCAAGAATTTCAGGATCGGTTTATAAATAGCCGAGATTCGTTGAAAAATGTCGAATTTCTGGCTATCTTGTCTCTGAATCAAGATTCCTCAATTTCTCTGCTGGTCTGACCCGAATGTCTGCGAATCCGACAAACGCGCATCGCATATTGAGGTCTCATTCGCAACTTGGTAAGAACGGTCAGAACCGACAAGAATCGAGGGTTTCTAGGCCAAATACGAACTTTTTTCTGAATTTTTGATGCGGGGCAGCTGAGTGTCTGGAGCCCTGTCGAACCCACCGAAGACTTTCAGGATCGGTTCATAAATAGCCGAGATTCGTTAAAAAATGTCGAATTTCTGGCTATCTTGTCTCTAAATCAAGATTCCTCAATTTCTCTGCTGGTCTGACCCGAATGTCTGCGATTCCGAAGAACGCGCATTGCAATTCGACGTCTCATCCGTAACTTGGTCAGAACGGTCAGAACCGACGAGAATCGAGGGTATCTCGGCCAAATACTAACTTTTTTCTGAATTTTCGGTGCGGGGCAGCTGAGTGTCTGGAGCCCTGACGAACCCACCCAAGAATTTCAGGATCGGTTCATAAATAGCCGAGATTCGTTGAAAAATGTCGAATTTCTGGCTATCTTGTCTCTAAATCAAGATTCCTCAATTTCTCTGCTGGTCTGACCCGAATGTCTGCGATTCCGAAGAACGCGCATTGCAATTCGACGTCTCATCCGTAACTTGGTCAGAACGGTCAGAACCGACGAGAATCGAGGGTATCTCGGCCAAATACTAACTTTTTTCTGAATTTTCGGTGCGGGGCAGCTGAGTGTCTGGAGCCCTGACGAACCCACCCAAGAATTTCAGGATCGGTTCATAAATAGCCGAGATACGTTGAAAAATGTCGAATTTTTGGCTATCTTGTCTCTAAATCAAGATTCCTCAATTTTTCTGCTGGTCTGACCTGAATGTCTGCGATTCCGAAAAACGCGCATTGCACTTCCACGTCTCATCCGTAACTTGGTCAGAACGGTCAGAACCGACAAGAATCGAGGGTATCTCGGCCAAATACTAACTTTTTTCTGAATTTTCGGTGCGGGGCAGCTGAGTGTCTGGAGCCCTGACGAACCCACCCAAGAATTTCAGGATCGGTTCATAAATAGCCGAGATTCGTTGAAAAATGTCGAATTTCTGGCTATCTTGTCTCTAAATCAAGATTCCTCAATTTCTCTGCTGGTCTGACCCGAATGTCTGCGATTCCGAAGAACGCGCATTGCAATTCGACGTCTCATCCGTAACTTGGTCAGAACGGTCAGAACCGACGAGAATCGAGGGTATCTCGGCCAAATACTAACTTTTTTCTGAATTTTCGGTGCGGGGCAGCTGAGTGTCTGGAGCCCTGACGAACCCACCCAAGAATTTCAGGATCGGTTCATAAATAGCCGAGATTCGTTGAAAAATGTCGAATTTCTGGCTATCTTGTCTCTAAATCAAGATTCCTCAATTTCTCTGCTGGTCTGACCCGAATGTCCGCGATTCCGAAGAACGCGCATTGCAATTCGACGTCTCATCCGTAACTTGGTCAGAACGGTCAGAACCGACGAGAATCGAGGGTATCTCGGCCAAATACTAACTTTTTTCTGAATTTTCGGTGCGGGGCAGCTGAGTGTCTGGAGCCCTGACGAACCCACCCAAGAATTTCAGGATCGGTTCATAAATAGCCGAGATTCGTTGAAAAATGTCGAATTTCTGGCTATCTTGTCTCTAAATCAAGATTCCTCAATTTCTCTGCTGGTCTGACCCGAATGTCTGCGATTCCGAAGAACGCGCATTGCAATTCGACGTCTCATCCGTAACTTGGTCAGAACGGTCAGAACCGACGAGAATCGAGGGTATCTCGGCCAAATACTAACTTTTTTCTGAATTTTCGGTGCGGGGCAGCTGAGTGTCTGGAGCCCTGACGAACCCACCCAAGAATTTCAGGATCGGTTCATAAATAGCCGAGATACGTTGAAAAATGTCGAATTTTTGGCTATCTTGTCTCTAAATCAAGATTCCTCAATTTTTCTGCTGGTCTGACCCGAATGTCTGCGATTCCGAAAAACGCGCATTGCACTTCCACGTCTCATCCGTAACTTGGTCAGAACGGTCAGAACCGACAAGAATCGAGGGTATCTCGGCCAAATACTAACTTTTTTCTGAATTTTCGGTGCGGGGCAGCTGAGTGTCTGGAGCCCTGACGAACCCATCCAAGAATTTCAGGATCGGTTCATAAATAGCCGAGATTCGTTGAAAAATGTCGAATTTCTGTCTATCTTGTCTCTAAATCAAGATTCCTCAATTTCTCTGCTGGTCTGACCCGAATGTCTGCGATTCCGAAGAACGCGCATTGCAATTCGACGTCTCATCCGTAACTTGGTCAGAACGGTCAGAACCGACGAGAATCGGGGGTATCTCGGCCAAATACTAACTTTTTTCTGAATTTTCGGTGCGGGGCAGCTGAGTGTCTGGAGCCCTGACGAACCCACCCAAGAATTTCAGGATCGGTTCATAAATAGCCGAGATTCGTTGAAAAATGTCGAATTTCTGGCTATCTTGTCTCTAAATCAAGATTCCTCAATTTCTCTGCTGGTCTGACCCGAATGTCTGCGATTCCGAAGAACGCGCATTGCAATTCGACGTCTCATCCGTAACTTGGTCAGAACGGTCAGAACCGACGAGAATCGAGGGTATCTCGGCCAAATACTAACTTTTTTCTGAATTTTCGGTGCGGGGCAGCTGAGTGTCTGGAGCCCTGACGAACCCACCCAAGAATTTCAGGATCGGTTCATAAATAGCCGAGATACGTTGAAAAATGTCGAATTTTTGGCTATCTTGTCTCTAAATCAAGATTCCTCAATTTTTCTGCTGGTCTGACCCGAATGTCTGCGATTCCGAAAAACGCGCATTGCACTTCCACGTCTCATCCGTAACTTGGTCAGAACGGTCAGAACCGACAAGAATCGAGGGTATCTCGGCCAAATACTAACTTTTTTCTGAATTTTCGGTGCGGGGCAGCTGAGTGTCTGGAGCCCTGACGAACCCACCCAAGAATTTCAGGATCGGTTCATAAATAGCCGAGATTCGTTGAAAAATGTCGAATTTCTGGCTATCTTGTCTCTAAATCAAGATTCCTCAATTTCTCTGCTGGTCTGACCCGAATGTCTGCGATTCCGAAGAACGCGCATTGCAATTCGACGTCTCATCCGTAACTTGGTCAGAACGGTCAGAACCGACGAGAATCGAGGGTATCTCGGCCAAATACTAACTTTTTTCTGAATTTTCGGTGCGGGGCAGCTGAGTGTCTGGAGCCCTGACGAACCCACCCAAGAATTTCAGGATCGGTTCATAAATAGCCGAGATTCGTTGAAAAATGTCGAATTTCTGGCTATCTTGTCTCTAAATCAAGATTCCTCAATTTCTCTGCAGGTCTGACCCGAATGTCCGCGATTCCGAAGAACGCGCATTGCAATTCGACGTCTCATCCGTAACTTGGTCAGAACGGTCAGAACCGACGAGAATCGAGGGTATCTCGGCCAAATACTAACTTTTTTCTGAATTTTCGGTGCGGGGCAGCTGAGTGTCTGGAGCCCTGACGAACCCACCCAAGAATTTCAGGATCGGTTCATAAATAGCCGAGATACGTTGAAAAATGTCGAATTTTTGGCTATCTTGTCTCTAAATCAAGATTCCTCAATTTTTCTGCTGGTCTGACCCGAATGTCTGCGATTCCGAAGAACGCGCATTGCACTTCCACGTCTCATCCGTAACTTGGTCAGAACGGTCAGAACCGACAAGAATCGAGGGTATCTCGGCCAAATACTAACTTTTTTCTGAATTTTCGGTGCGGGGCAGCTGAGTGTCTGGAGCCCTGACGAACCCACCCAAGAATTTCAGGATCGGTTCATAAATAGCCGAGATTCGTTGAAAAATGTCGAATTTCTGGCTATCTTGTCTCTAAATCAAGATTCCTCAATTTCTCTGCTGGTCTGACCCGAATGTCTGCGATTCCGAAGAACGCGCATTGCAATTCGACGTCTCATCCGTAACTTGGTCAGAACGGTCAGAACCGACGAGAATCGAGGGTATCTCGGCCAAATACTAACTTTTTTCTGAATTTTCGGTGCGGGGCAGCTGAGTGTCTGGAGCCCTGACGAACCCACCCAAGAATTTCAGGATCGGTTCATAAATAGCCGAGATTCGTTGAAAAATGTCGAATTTCTGGCTATCTTGTCTCTGAATCAAGATTCCTCAATTTCTCTGCTGGTCTGACCCGAATGTCTGCGAATCCGACAAACGCGCATTGCATATTGAGGTCTCATCCGCAACTTGGTAAGAACGGTCAGAACCGACAAGAATCGAGGGTTTCTAGGCCAAATACGAACTTTTTTCTGAATTTTTGATGCGGGGCAGCTGAGTGTCTGGAGCCCTGTCGAACCCACCGAAGACTTTCAGGATCGGTTCATAAATAGCCGAGATTCGTTAAAAAATGTCGAATTTCTGGCTATCTTGTCTCTAAATCAAGATTCCTCAATTTCTCTGCTGGTCTGACCCGAATGTCTGCGATTCCGAAGAACGCGCATTGCAATTCGACGTCTCATCCGTAACTTGGTCAGAACGGTCAGAACCGACGAGAATCGAGGGTATCTCGGCCAAATACTAACTTTTTTCTGAATTTTCGGTGCGGGGCAGCTGAGTGTCTGGAGCCCTGACGAACCCACCCAAGAATTTCAGGATCGGTTCATAAATAGCCGAGATTCGTTGAAAAATGTCGAATTTCTGGCTATCTTGTCTCTAAATCAAGATTCCTCAATTTCTCTGCTGGTCTGACCCGAATGTCCGCGATTCCGAAGAACGCGCATTGCAATTCGACGTCTCATCCGTAACTTGGTCAGAACGGTCAGAACCGACGAGAATCGAGGGTATCTCGGCCAAATACTAACTTTTTTCTGAATTTTCGGTGCGGGGCAGCTGAGTGTCTGGAGCCCTGACGAACCCACCCAAGAATTTCAGGATCGGTTCATAAATAGCCGAGATACGTTGAAAAATGTCGAATTTTTGGCTATCTTGTCTCTAAATCAAGATTCCTCAATTTTTCTGCTGGTCTGACCCGAATGTCTGCGATTCCGAAGAACGCGCATTGCACTTCCACGTCTCATCCGTAACTTGGTCAGAACGGTCAGAACCGACAAGAATCGAGGGTATCTCGGCCAAATACTAACTTTTTTCTGAATTTTCGGTGCGGGGCAGCTGAGTGTCTGGAGCCCTGACGAACCCACCCAAGAATTTCAGGATCGGTTCATAAATAGCCGAGATACGTTGAAAAATGTCGAATTTTTGGCTATCTTGTCTCTAAATCAAGATTCCTCAATTTTTCTGCTGGTCTGACCCGAATGTCTGCGATTCCGAAGAACGCGCATTGCACTTCCACGTCTCATCCGTAACTTGGTCAGAACGGTCAGAACCGACTAGAATCGAGGGTATCTCGGCCAAATACTAACTTTTTTCTGAATTTTCGGTGCGGGGCAGCTGAGTGTCTGGAGCCCTGACGAACCCACCCAAGAATTTCAGGATCGGTTCATAAATAGCCGAGATACGTTGAAAAATGTCGAATTTTTGGCTATCTCGTCTCTAAATCAAGATTCCTCAATTTTTCTGCTGGTCTGACCCGAATGGCTGCGATTCCGAAGAACGCGCATTGCACTTCCACGTCTCATCCGTAACTTGGTCAGAACGGTCAGAACCGACGAGAATCGAGGGTATCTCGGCCAAATACTAACTTTTTTCTGAATTTTCGGTGCGGGGCAGCTGAGTGTCTGGAGCCCTGACGAACCCACCCAAGAATTTCAGGATCGGTTTATAAATAGCCGAGATTCGTTGAAAAATGTCGAATTTCTGGCTATCTTGTCTCTGAATCAAGATTCCTCAATTTCTCTGCTGGTCTGACCCGAATGTCTGCGAATCCGACAAACGCGCATCGCATATTGAGGTCTCATTCGCAACTTGGTAAGAACGGTCAGAACCGACAAGAATCGAGGGTTTCTAGGCCAAATACGAACTTTTTTCTGAATTTTTGATGCGGGGCAGCTGAGTGTCTGGAGCCCTGTCGAACCCACCGAAGACTTTCAGGATCGGTTCATAAATAGCCGAGATTCGTTAAAAAATGTCGAATTTCTGGCTATCTTGTCTCTAAATCAAGATTCCTCAATTTCTCTGCTGGTCTGACCCGAATGTCTGCGATTCCGAAGAACGCGCATTGCAATTCGACGTCTCATCCGTAACTTGGTCAGAACGGTCAGAACCGACGAGAATCGAGGGTATCTCGGCCAAATACTAACTTTTTTCTGAATTTTCGGTGCGGGGCAGCTGAGTGTCTGGAGCCCTGACGAACCCACCCAAGAATTTCAGGATCGGTTCATAAATAGCCGAGATTCGTTGAAAAATGTCGAATTTCTGGCTATCTTGTCTCTAAATCAAGATTCCTCAATTTCTCTGCTGGTCTGACCCGAATGTCTGCGATTCCGAAGAACGCGCATTGCAATTCGACGTCTCATCCGTAACTTGGTCAGAACGGTCAGAACCGACGAGAATCGAGGGTATCTCGGCCAAATACTAACTTTTTTCTGAATTTTCGGTGCGGGGCAGCTGAGTGTCTGGAGCCCTGACGAACCCACCCAAGAATTTCAGGATCGGTTCATAAATAGCCGAGATACGTTGAAAAATGTCGAATTTTTGGCTATCTTGTCTCTAAATCAAGATTCCTCAATTTTTCTGCTGGTCTGACCTGAATGTCTGCGATTCCGAAAAACGCGCATTGCACTTCCACGTCTCATCCGTAACTTGGTCAGAACGGTCAGAACCGACAAGAATCGAGGGTATCTCGGCCAAATACTAACTTTTTTCTGAATTTTCGGTGCGGGGCAGCTGAGTGTCTGGAGCCCTGACGAACCCCTCCAAGAATTTCAGGATCGGTTCATAAATAGCCGAGATTCGTTGAAAAATGTCGAATTTCTGGCTATCTTGTCTCTAAATCAAGATTCCTCAATTTCTCTGCTGGTCTGACCCGAATGTCTGCGATTCCGAAGAACGCGCATTGCAATTCGACGTCTCATCCGTAACTTGGTCAGAACGGTCAGAACCGACGAGAATCGAGGGTATCTCGGCCAAATACTAACTTTTTTCTGAATTTTCGGTGCGGGGCAGCTGAGTGTCTGGAGCCCTGACGAACCCACCCAAGAATTTCAGGATCGGTTCATAAATAGCCGAGATACGTTGAAAAATGTCGAATTTTTGGCTATCTTGTCTCTAAATCAAGATTCCTCAATTTTTCTGCTGGTCTGACCCGAATGTCTGCGATTCCGAAGAACGCGCATTGCACTTCCACGTCTCATCCGTAACTTGGTCAGAACGGTCAGAACCGACAAGAATCGAGGGTATCTCGGCCAAATACTAACTTTTTTCTGAATTTTCGGTGCGGGGCAGCTGAGTGTCTGGAGCCCTGACGAACCCACCCAAGAATTTCAGGATCGGTTCATAAATAGCCGAGATACGTTGAAAAATGTCAAATTTTTGGCTATCTTGTCTCTAAATCAAGATTCCTCAATTTTTCTGCTGGTCTGACCCGAATGTCTGCGATTCCGAAGAACGCGCATTGCACTTCCACGTCTCATCCGTAACTTGGTCAGAACGGTCAGAACCGACAAGAATCGAGGGTATCTCGGCCAAATACTAACTTTTTTCTGAATTTTCGGTGCGGGGCAGCTGAGTGTCTGGAGCCCTGACGAACCCACCCAAGAATTTCAGGATCGGTTCATAAATAGCCGAGATTCGTTGAAAAATGTCGAATTTCTGGCTATCTTGTCTCTAAATCAAGATTCCTCAATTTCTCTGCTGGTCTGACCCGAATGTCTGCGATTCCGAAGAACGCGCATTGCAATTCGACGTCTCATCCGTAACTTGGTCAGAACGGTCAGAACCGACGAGAATCGAGGGTATCTCGGCCAAATACTAACTTTTTTCTGAATTTTCGGTGCGGGGCAGCTGAGTGTCTGGAGCCCTGACGAACCCACCCAAGAATTTCAGGATCGGTTCATAAATAGCCGAGATACGTTGAAAAATGTCGAATTTTTGGCTATCTTGTGTCTAAATCAAGATTCCTCAATTTTTCTGCTGGTCTGACCCGAATGTCTGCGATTCCGAAGAACGCGCATTGCACTTCCACGTCTCATCCGTAACTTGGTCAGAACGGTCAGAACCGACGAGAATCGAGGGTATCTCGGCCAAATACTAACTTTTTTCTGAATTTTCGGTGCGGGGCAGCTGAGTGTCTGGAGCCCTGACGAACCCACCCAAGAATTTCAGGATCGGTTCATAAATAGCCGAGATACGTTGAAAAATGTCGAATTTTTGGCTATCTTGTCTCTAAATCAAGATTCCTCAATTTTTCTGCTGGTCTGACCCGAATGTCTGCGATTCCGAAGAACGCGCATTGCACTTCCACGTCTCATCCGTAACTTGGTCAGAACGGTCAGAACCGACGAGAATCGAGGGTATCTCGGCCAAATACTAACTTTTTTCTGAATTTTCGGTGCGGGGCAGCTGAGTGTCTGGAGCCCTGACGAACCCACCCAAGAATTTCAGGATCGGTTTATAAATAGCCGAGATTCGTTGAAAAATGTCGAATTTCTGGCTATCTTGTCTCTGAATCAAGATTCCTCAATTTCTCTGCTGGTCTGACCCGAATGTCTGCGAATCCGACAAACGCGCATCGCATATTGAGGTCTCATTCGCAACTTGGTAAGAACGGTCAGAACCGACAAGAATCGAGGGTTTCTAGGCCAAATACGAACTTTTTTCTGAATTTTTGATGCGGGGCAGCTGAGTGTCTGGAGCCCTGTCGAACCCACCGAAGACTTTCAGGATCGGTTCATAAATAGCCGAGATTCGTTAAAAAATGTCGAATTTCTGGCTATCTTGTCTCTAAATCAAGATTCCTCAATTTCTCTGCTGGTCTGACCCGAATGTCTGCGATTCCGAAGAACGCGCATTGCAATTCGACGTCTCATCCGTAACTTGGTCAGAACGGTCAAAACCGACGAGAATCGAGGGTATCTCGGCCAAATACTAACTTTTTTCTGAATTTTCGGTGCGGGGCAGCTGAGTGTCTGGAGCCCTGACGAACCCACCCAAGAATTTCAGGATCGGTTCATAAATAGCCGAGATTCGTTGAAAAATGTCGAATTTCTGGCTATCTTGTCTCTAAATCAAGATTCCTCAATTTCTCTGCTGGTCTGACCCGAATGTCTGCGATTCCGAAGAACGCGCATTGCAATTCGACGTCTCATCCGTAACTTGGTCAGAACGGTCAGAACCGACGAGAATCGAGGGTATCTCGGCCAAATACTAACTTTTTTCTGAATTTTCGGTGCGGGGCAGCTGAGTGTCTGGAGCCCTGACGAACCCACCCAAGAATTTCAGGATCGGTTCATAAATAGCCGAGATTCGTTGAAAAATGTCGAATTTCTGGCTATCTTGTCTCTGAATCAAGATTCCTCAATTTCTCTGCTGGTCTGACCCGAATGTCTGCGAATCCGACAAACGCGCATTGCATATTGAGGTCTCATCCGCAACTTGGTAAGAACGGTCAGAACCGACAAGAATCGAGGGTTTCTAGGCCAAATACGAACTTTTTTCTGAATTTTTGATGCGGGGCAGCTGAGTGTCTGGAGCCCTGTCGAACCCACCGAAGACTTTCAGGATCGGTTCATAAATAGCCGAGATTCGTTAAAAAATGTCGAATTTCTGGCTATCTTGTCTCTAAATCAAGATTCCTCAATTTCTCTGCTGGTCTGACCCGAATGTCTGCGATTCCGAAGAACGCGCATTGCAATTCGACGTCTCATCCGTAACTTGGTCAGAACGGTCAGAACCGACGAGAATCGAGGGTATCTCGGCCAAATACTAACTTTTTTCTGAATTTTCGGTGCGGGGCAGCTGAGTGTCTGGAGCCCTGACGAACCCACCCAAGAATTTCAGGATCGGTTCATAAATAGCCGAGATTCGTTGAAAAATGTCGAATTTCTGGCTATCTTGTCTCTAAATCAAGATTCCTCAATTTCTCTGCTGGTCTGACCCGAATGTCCGCGATTCCGAAGAACGCGCATTGCAATTCGACGTCTCATCCGTAACTTGGTCAGAACGGTCAGAACCGACGAGAATCGAGGGTATCTCGGCCAAATACTAACTTTTTTCTGAATTTTCGGTGCGGGGCAGCTGAGTGTCTGGAGCCCTGACGAACCCACCCAAGAATTTCAGGATCGGTTCATAAATAGCCGAGATACGTTGAAAAATGTCGAATTTTTGGCTATCTTGTCTCTAAATCAAGATTCCTCAATTTTTCTGCTGGTCTGACCCGAATGTCTGCGATTCCGAAGAACGCGCATTGCACTTCCACGTCTCATCCGTAACTTGGTCAGAACGGTCAGAACCGACAAGAATCGAGGGTATCTCGGCCAAATACTAACTTTTTTCTGAATTTTCGGTGCGGGGCAGCTGAGTGTCTGGAGCCCTGACGAACCCACCCAAGAATTTCAGGATCGGTTCATAAATAGCCGAGATACGTTGAAAAATGTCGAATTTTTGGCTATCTTGTCTCTAAATCAAGATTCCTCAATTTTTCTGCTGGTCTGACCCGAATGTCTGCGATTCCGAAGAACGCGCATTGCACTTCCACGTCTCATCCGTAACTTGGTCAGAACGGTCAGAACCGACTAGAATCGAGGGTATCTCGGCCAAATACTAACTTTTTTCTGAATTTTCGGTGCGGGGCAGCTGAGTGTCTGGAGCCCTGACGAACCCACCCAAGAATTTCAGGATCGGTTCATAAATAGCCGAGATACGTTGAAAAATGTCGAATTTTTGGCTATCTCGTCTCTAAATCAAGATTCCTCAATTTTTCTGCTGGTCTGACCCGAATGTCTGCGATTCCGAAGAACGCGCATTGCACTTCCACGTCTCATCCGTAACTTGGTCAGAACGGTCAGAACCGACAAGAATCGAGGGTATCTCGGCCAAATACTAACTTTTTTCTGAATTTTCGGTGCGGGGCAGCTGAGTGTCTGGAGCCCTGACGAACCCACCCAAGAATTTCAGGATCGGTTCATAAATAGCCGAGATTCGTTGAAAAATGTCGAATTTCTGGCTATCTTGTCTCTAAATCAAGATTCCTCAATTTCTCTGCTGGTCTGACCCGAATGTCTGCGATTCCGAAGAACGCGCATTGCAATTCGACGTCTCATCCGTAACTTGGTCAGAACGGTCAGAACCGACGAGAATCGAGGGTATCTCGGCCAAATACTAACTTTTTTCTGAATTTTCGGTGCGGGGCAGCTGAGTGTCTGGAGCCCTGACGAACCCACCCAAGAATTTCAGGATCGGTTCATAAATAGCCGAGATACGTTGAAAAATGTCGAATTTTTGGCTATCTTGTCTCTAAATCAAGATTCCTCAATTTTTCTGCTGGTCTGACCCGAATGTCTGCGATTCCGAAAAACGCGCATTGCACTTCCACGTCTCATCCGTAACTTGGTCAGAACGGTCAGAACCGACAAGAATCGAGGGTATCTCGGCCAAATACTAACTTTTTTCTGAATTTTCGGTGCGGGGCAGCTGAGTGTCTGGAGCCCTGACGAACCCACCCAAGAATTTCAGGATCGGTTCATAAATAGCCGAGATTCGTTGAAAAATGTCGAATTTCTGGCTATCTTGTCTCTAAATCAAGATTCCTCAATTTCTCTGCTGGTCTGACCCGAATGTCCGCGATTCCGAAGAACGCGCATTGCAATTCGACGTCTCATCCGTAACTTGGTCAGAACGGTCAGAACCGACGAGAATCGAGGGTATCTCGGCCAAATACTAACTTTTTTCTGAATTTTCGGTGCGGGGCAGCTGAGTGTCTGGAGCCCTGACGAACCCACCCAAGAATTTCAGGATCGGTTCATAAATAGCCGAGATACGTTGAAAAATGTCGAATTTTTGGCTATCTTGTCTCTAAATCAAGATTCCTCAATTTTTCTGCTGGTCTGACCCGAATGTCTGCGATTCCGAAGAACGCGCATTGCACTTCCACGTCTCATCCGTAACTTGGTCAGAACGGTCAGAACCGACGAGAATCGAGGGTATCTCGGCCAAATACTAACTTTTTTCTGAATTTTCGGTGCGGGGCAGCTGAGTGTCTGGAGCCCTGACGAACCCACCCAAGAATTTCAGGATCGGTTCATAAATAGCCGAGATTCGTTGAAAAATGTCGAATTTCTGGCTATCTTGTCTCTAAATCAAGATTCCTCAATTTCTCTGCTGGTCTGACCCGAATGTCTGCGATTCCGAAGAACGCGCATTGCAATTCGACGTCTCATCCGTAACTTGGTCAGAACGGTCAGAACCGACGAGAATCGAGGGTATCTCGGCCAAATACTAACTTTTTTCTGAATTTTCGGTGCGGGGCAGCTGAGTGTCTGGAGCCCTGACGAACCCACCCAAGAATTTCAGGATCGGTTCATAAATAGCCGAGATACGTTGAAAAATGTCGAATTTTTGGCTATCTTGTCTCTAAATCAAGATTCCTCAATTTTTCTGCTGGTCTGACCCGAATGTCTGCGATTCCGAAAAACGCGCATTGCACTTCCACGTCTCATCCGTAACTTGGTCAGAACGGTCAGAACCGACAAGAATCGAGGGTATCTCGGCCAAATACTAACTTTTTTCTGAATTTTCGGTGCGGGGCAGCTGAGTGTCTGGAGCCCTGACGAACCCATCCAAGAATTTCAGGATCGGTTCATAAATAGCCGAGATTCGTTGAAAAATGTCGAATTTCTGTCTATCTTGTCTCTAAATCAAGATTCCTCAATTTCTCTGCTGGTCTGACCCGAATGTCTGCGATTCCGAAGAACGCGCATTGCAATTCGACGTCTCATCCGTAACTTGGTCAGAACGGTCAGAACCGACGAGAATCGGGGGTATCTCGGCCAAATACTAACTTTTTTCTGAATTTTCGGTGCGGGGCAGCTGAGTGTCTGGAGCCCTGACGAACCCACCCAAGAATTTCAGGATCGGTTCATAAATAGCCGAGATTCGTTGAAAAATGTCGAATTTCTGGCTATCTTGTCTCTAAATCAAGATTCCTCAATTTCTCTGCTGGTCTGACCCGAATGTCTGCGATTCCGAAGAACGCGCATTGCAATTCGACGTCTCATCCGTAACTTGGTCAGAACGGTCAGAACCGACGAGAATCGAGGGTATCTCGGCCAAATACTAACTTTTTTCTGAATTTTCGGTGCGGGGCAGCTGAGTGTCTGGAGCCCTGACGAACCCACCCAAGAATTTCAGGATCGGTTCATAAATAGCCGAGATACGTTGAAAAATGTCGAATTTTTGGCTATCTTGTCTCTAAATCAAGATTCCTCAATTTTTCTGCTGGTCTGACCCGAATGTCTGCGATTCCGAAAAACGCGCATTGCACTTCCACGTCTCATCCGTAACTTGGTCAGAACGGTCAGAACCGACAAGAATCGAGGGTATCTCGGCCAAATACTAACTTTTTTCTGAATTTTCGGTGCGGGGCAGCTGAGTGTCTGGAGCCCTGACGAACCCACCCAAGAATTTCAGGATCGGTTCATAAATAGCCGAGATTCGTTGAAAAATGTCGAATTTCTGGCTATCTTGTCTCTAAATCAAGATTCCTCAATTTCTCTGCTGGTCTGACCCGAATGTCCGCGATTCCGAAGAACGCGCATTGCAATTCGACGTCTCATCCGTAACTTGGTCAGAACGGTCAGAACCGACGAGAATCGAGGGTATCTCGGCCAAATACTAACTTTTTTCTGAATTTTCGGTGCGGGGCAGCTGAGTGTCTGGAGCCCTGACGAACCCACCCAAGAATTTCAGGATCGGTTCATAAATAGCCGAGATACGTTGAAAAATGTCGAATTTTTGGCTATCTTGTCTCTAAATCAAGATTCCTCAATTTTTCTGCTGGTCTGACCCGAATGTCTGCGATTCCGAAGAACGCGCATTGCACTTCCACGTCTCATCCGTAACTTGGTCAGAACGGTCAGGACCGACAAGAATCGAGGGTATCTCGGCCAAATACTAACTTTTTTCTGAATTTTCGGTGCGGGGCAGCTGAGTGTCTGGAGCCCTGACGAACCCACCCAAGAATTTCAGGATCGGTTCATAAATAGCCGAGATACGTTGAAAAATGTCGAATTTTTGGCTATCTTGTCTCTAAATCAAGATTCCTCAATTTTTCTGCTGGTCTGACCCGAATGTCTGCGATTCCGAAGAACGCGCATTGCACTTCCACGTCTCATCCGTAACTTGGTCAGAACGGTCAGAACCGACAAGAATCGAGGGTATCTCGGCCAAATACTAACTTTTTTTTGAATTTTCGGTGCGGGGCAGCTGAGTGTCTGGAGCCCTGACGAACCCACCCAAGAATTTCAGGATCGGTTCATAAATAGCCGAGATTCGTTGAAAAATGTCGAATTTCTGGCTATCTTGTCTCTAAATCAAGATTCCTCAATTTCTCTGCTGGTCTGACCCGAATGTCTGCGATTCCGAAGAACGCGCATTGCAATTCGACGTCTCATCCGTAACTTGGTCAGAACGGTCAGAACCGACGAGAATCGAGGGTATCTCGGCCAAATACTAACTTTTTTCTGAATTTTCGGTGCGGGGCAGCTGAGTGTCTGGAGCCCTGACGAACCCACCCAAGAATTTCAGGATCGGTTCATAAATAGCCGAGATTCGTTGAAAAATGTCGAATTTCTGGCTATCTTGTCTCTGAATCAAGATTCCTCAATTTCTCTGCTGGTCTGACCCGAATGTCTGCGAATCCGACAAACGCGCATTGCATATTGAGGTCTCATCCGCAACTTGGTAAGAACGGTCAGAACCGACAAGAATCGAGGGTTTCTAGGCCAAATACGAACTTTTTTCTGAATTTTTGATGCGGGGCAGCTGAGTGTCTGGAGCCCTGTCGAACCCACCGAAGACTTTCAGGATCGGTTCATAAATAGCCGAGATTCGTTAAAAAATGTCGAATTTCTGGCTATCTTGTCTCTAAATCAAGATTCCTCAATTTCTCTGCTGGTCTGACCCGAATGTCTGCGATTCCGAAGAACGCGCATTGCAATTCGACGTCTCATCCGTAACTTGGTCAGAACGGTCAGAACCGACGAGAATCGAGGGTATCTCGGCCAAATACTAACTTTTTTCTGAATTTTCGGTGCGGGGCAGCTGAGTGTCTGGAGCCCTGACGAACCCACCCAAGAATTTCAGGATCGGTTCATAAATAGCCGAGATTCGTTGAAAAATGTCGAATTTCTGGCTATCTTGTCTCTAAATCAAGATTCCTCAATTTCTCTGCTGGTCTGACCCGAATGTCCGCGATTCCGAAGAACGCGCATTGCAATTCGACGTCTCATCCGTAACTTGGTCAGAACGGTCAGAACCGACGAGAATCGAGGGTATCTCGGCCAAATACTAACTTTTTTCTGAATTTTCGGTGCGGGGCAGCTGAGTGTCTGGAGCCCTGACGAACCCACCCAAGAATTTCAGGATCGGTTCATAAATAGCCGAGATACGTTGAAAAATGTCGAATTTTTGGCTATCTTGTCTCTAAATCAAGATTCCTCAATTTTTCTGCTGGTCTGACCCGAATGTCTGCGATTCCGAAGAACGCGCATTGCACTTCCACGTCTCATCCGTAACTTGGTCAGAACGGTCAGAACCGACAAGAATCGAGGGTATCTCGGCCAAATACTAACTTTTTTCTGAATTTTCGGTGCGGGGCAGCTGAGTGTCTGGAGCCCTGACGAACCCACCCAAGAATTTCAGGATCGGTTCATAAATAGCCGAGATACGTTGAAAAATGTCGAATTTTTGGCTATCTTGTCTCTAAATCAAGATTCCTCAATTTTTCTGCTGGTCTGACCCGAATGTCTGCGATTCCGAAGAACGCGCATTGCACTTCCACGTCTCATCCGTAACTTGGTCAGAACGGTCAGAACCGACTAGAATCGAGGGTATCTCGGCCAAATACTAACTTTTTTCTGAATTTTCGGTGCGGGGCAGCTGAGTGTCTGGAGCCCTGACGAACCCACCCAAGAATTTCAGGATCGGTTCATAAATAGCCGAGATACGTTGAAAAATGTCGAATTTTTGGCTATCTCGTCTCTAAATCAAGATTCCTCAATTTTTCTGCTGGTCTGACCCGAATGTCTGCGATTCCGAAGAACGCGCATTGCACTTCCACGTCTCATCCGTAACTTGGTCAGAACGGTCAGAACCGACAAGAATCGAGGGTATCTCGGCCAAATACTAACTTTTTTCTGAATTTTCGGTGCGGGGCAGCTGAGTGTCTGGAGCCCTGACGAACCCACCCAAGAATTTCAGGATCGGTTCATAAATAGCCGAGATTCGTTGAAAAATGTCGAATTTCTGGCTATCTTGTCTCTAAATCAAGATTCCTCAATTTCTCTGCTGGTCTGACCCGAATGTCTGCGATTCCGAAGAACGCGCATTGCAATTCGACGTCTCATCCGTAACTTGGTCAGAACGGTCAGAACCGACGAGAATCGAGGGTATCTCGGCCAAATACTAACTTTTTTCTGAATTTTCGGTGCGGGGCAGCTGAGTGTCTGGAGCCCTGACGAACCCACCCAAGAATTTCAGGATCGGTTTATAAATAGCCGAGATTCGTTGAAAAATGTCGAATTTCTGGCTATCTTGTCTCTGAATCAAGATTCCTCAATTTCTCTGCTGGTCTGACCCGAATGTCTGCGAATCCGACAAACGCGCATCGCATATTGAGGTCTCATTCGCAACTTGGTAAGAACGGTCAGAACCGACAAGAATCGAGGGTTTCTAGGCCAAATACGAACTTTTTTCTGAATTTTTGATGCGGGGCAGCTGAGTGTCTGGAGCCCTGTCGAACCCACCGAAGACTTTCAGGATCGGTTCATAAATAGCCGAGATTCGTTAAAAAATGTCGAATTTCTGGCTATCTTGTCTCTAAATCAAGATTCCTCAATTTCTCTGCTGGTCTGACCCGAATGTCTGCGATTCCGAAGAACGCGCATTGCAATTCGACGTCTCATCCGTAACTTGGTCAGAACGGTCAGAACCGACGAGAATCGAGGGTATCTCGGCCAAATACTAACTTTTTTCTGAATTTTCGGTGCGGGGCAGCTGAGTGTCTGGAGCCCTGACGAACCCACCCAAGAATTTCAGGATCGGTTCATAAATAGCCGAGATTCGTTGAAAAATGTCGAATTTCTGGCTATCTTGTCTCTAAATCAAGATTCCTCAATTTCTCTGCTGGTCTGACCCGAATATCCGCGATTCCGAAGAACGCGCATTGCAATTCGACGTCTCATCCGTAACTTGGTCAGAACGGTCAGAACTGACGAGAATCGAGGGTATCTCGGCCAAATACTAACTTTTTTCTGAATTTTCGGTGCGGGGCAGCTGAGTGTCTGGAGCCCTGACGAACCCACCCAAGAATTTCAGGATCGGTTCATAAATAGCCGAGATACGTTGAAAAATGTCGAATTTTTGGCTATCTTGTCTCTAAATCAAGATTCCTCAATTTTTCTGCTGGTCTGACCCGAATGTCTGCGATTCCGAAGAACGCGCATTGCACTTCCACGTCTCATCCGTAACTTGGTCAGAACGGTCAGAACCGACAAGAATCGAGGGTATCTCGGCCAAATACTAACTTTTTTCTGAATTTTCGGTGCGGGGCAGCTGAGTGTCTGGAGCCCTGACGAACCCACCCAAGAATTTCAGGATCGGTTCATAAATAGCCGAGATACGTTGAAAAATGTCGAATTTTTGGCTATCTTGTCTCTAAATCAAGATTCCTCAATTTTTCTGCTGGTCTGACCCGAATGTCTGCGATTCCGAAGAACGCGCATTGCACTTCCACGTCTCATCCGTAACTTGGTCAGAACGGTCAGAACCGACTAGAATCGAGGGTATCTCGGCCAAATACTAACTTTTTTCTGAATTTTCGGTGCGGGGCAGCTGAGTGTCTGGAGCCCTGACGAACCCACCCAAGAATTTCAGGATCGGTTCATAAATAGCCGAGATTCGTTGAAAAATGTCGAATTTCTGGCTATCTTGTCTCTAAATCAAGATTCCTCAATTTCTCTGCTGGTCTGACCCGAATGTCTGCGATTCCGAAGAACGCGCATTGCAATTCGACGTCTCATCCGTAACTTGGTCAGAACGGTCAGAACCGACGAGAATCGAGGGTATCTCGGCCAAATACTAACTTTTTTCTGAATTTTCGGTGCGGGGCAGCTGAGTGTCTGGAGCCCTGACGAACCCACCCAAGAATTTCAGGATCGGTTCATAAATAGCCGAGATTCGTTGAAAAATGTCGAATTTCTGGCTATCTTGTCTCTAAATCAAGATTCCTCAATTTCTCTGCTGGTCTGACCCGAATGTCTGCGATTCCGAAGAACGCGCATTGCAATTCGACGTCTCATCCGTAACTTGGTCAGAACGGTCAGAACCGACGAGAATCGAGGGTATCTCGGCCAAATACTAACTTTTTTCTGAATTTTCGGTGCGGGGCAGCTGAGTGTCTGGAGCCCTGACGAACCCACCCAAGAATTTCAGGATCGGTTTATAAATAGCCGAGATTCGTTGAAAAATGTCGAATTTCTGGCTATCTTGTCTCTGAATCAAGATTCCTCAATTTCTCTGCTGGTCTGACCCGAATGTCTGCGAATCCGACAAACGCGCATCGCATATTGAGGTCTCATTCGCAACTTGGTAAGAACGGTCAGAACCGACAAGAATCGAGGGTTTCTAGGCCAAATACGAACTTTTTTCTGAATTTTTGATTCGGGGCAGCTGAGTGTCTGGAGCCCTGTCGAACCCACCGAAGACTTTCAGGATCGGTTCATAAATAGCCGAGATTCGTTAAAAAATGTCGAATTTCTGGCTATCTTGTCTCTAAATCAAGATTCCTCAATTTCTCTGCTGGTCTGACCCGAATGTCTGCGATTCCGAAGAACGCGCATTGCAATTCGACGTCTCATCCGTAACTTGGTCAGAACGGTCAGAACCGACGAGAATCGAGGGTATCTCGGCCAAATACTAACTTTTTTCTGAATTTTCGGTGCGGGGCAGCTGAGTGTCTGGAGCCCTGACGAACCCACCCAAGAATTTCAGGATCGGTTCATAAATAGCCGAGATTCGTTGAAAAATGTCGAATTTCTGGCTATCTTGTCTCTAAATCAAGATTCCTCAATTTCTCTGCTGGTCTGACCCGAATGTCTGCGATTCCGAAGAACGCGCATTGCAATTCGACGTCTCATCCGTAACTTGGTCAGAACGGTCAGAACCGACGAGAATCGAGGGTATCTCGGCCAAATACTAACTTTTTTCTGAATTTTCGGTGCGGGGCAGCTGAGTGTCTGGAGCCCTGACGAACCCACCCAAGAATTTCAGGATCGGTTCATAAATAGCCGAGATACGTTGAAAAATGTCGAATTTTTGGCTATCTTGTCTCTAAATCAAGATTCCTCAATTTTTCTGCTGGTCTGACCCGAATGTCCGCGATTCCGAAGAACGCGCATTGCAATTCGACGTCTCATCCGTAACTTGGTCAGAACGGTCAGAACCGACGAGAATCGAGGGTATCTCGGCCAAATACTAACTTTTTTCTGAATTTTCGGTGCGGGGCAGCTGAGTGTCTGGAGCCCTGACGAACCCACCCAAGAATTTCAGGATCGGTTCATAAATAGCCGAGATACGTTGAAAAATGTCGAATTTTTGGCTATCTTGTCTCTAAATCAAGATTCCTCAATTTTTCTGCTGGTCTGACCCGAATGTCTGCGATTCCGAAGAACGCGCATTGCACTTCCACGTCTCATCCGTAACTTGGTCAGAACGGTCAGAACCGACAAGAATCGAGGGTATCTCGGCCAAATACTAACTTTTTTCTGAATTTTCGGTGCGGGGCAGCTGAGTGTCTGGAGCCCTGACGAACCCACCCAAGAATTTCAGGATCGGTTCATAAATAGCCGAGATACGTTGAAAAATGTCGAATTTTTGGCTATCTTGTCTCTAAATCAAGATTCCTCAATTTTTCTGCTGGTCTGACCCGAATGTCTGCGATTCCGAAGAACGCGCATTGCACTTCCACGTCTCATCCGTAACTTGGTCAGAACGGTCAGAACCGACTAGAATCGAGGGTATCTCGGCCAAATACTAACTTTTTTCTGAATTTTCGGTGCGGGGCAGCTGAGTGTCTGGAGCCCTGACGAACCCACCCAAGAATTTCAGGATCGGTTCATAAATAGCCGAGATACGTTGAAAAATGTCGAATTTTTGGCTATCTCGTCTCTAAATCAAGATTCCTCAATTTTTCTGCTGGTCTGACCCGAATGTCTGCGATTCCGAAGAACGCGCATTGCACTTCCACGTCTCATCCGTAACTTGGTCAGAACGGTCAGAACCGACAAGAATCGAGGGTATCTCGGCCAAATACTAACTTTTTTCTGAATTTTCGGTGCGGGGAAGCTGAGTGTCTGGAGCCCTGACAAACCCACCCAAGAATTTCAGGATCGGTTCATAAATAGCCGAGATTCGTTGAAAAATGTCGAATTTCTGGCTATCTTGTCTCTAAATCAAGATTCCTCAATTTCTCTGCTGGTCTGACCCGAATGTCTGCGATTCCGAAGAACGCGCATTGCAATTCGACGTCTCATCCGTAACTTGGTCAGAACGGTCAGAACCGACGAGAATCGAGGGTATCTCGGCCAAATACTAACTTTTTTCTGAATTTTCGGTGCGGGGCAGCTGAGTGTCTGGAGCCCTGACGAACCCACCCAAGAATTTCAGGATCGGTTTATAAATAGCCGAGATTCGTTGAAAAATGTCGAATTTCTGGCTATCTTGTCTCTGAATCAAGATTCCTCAATTTCTCTGCTGGTCTGACCCGAATGTCTGCGAATCCGACAAACGCGCATCGCATATTGAGGTCTCATTCGCAACTTGGTAAGAACGGTCAGAACCGACAAGAATCGAGGGTTTCTAGGCCAAATACGAACTTTTTTCTGAATTTTTGATGCGGGGCAGCTGAGTGTCTGGAGCCCTGTCGAACCCACCGAAGACTTTCAGGATCGGTTCATAAATAGCCGAGATTCGTTAAAAAATGTCGAATTTCTGGCTATCTTGTCTCTAAATCAAGATTCCTCAATTTCTCTGCTGGTCTGACCCGAATGTCTGCGATTCCGAAGAACGCGCATTGCAATTCGACGTCTCATCCGTAACTTGGTCAGAACGGTCAGAACCGACGAGAATCGAGGGTATCTCGGCCAAATACTAACTTTTTTCTGAATTTTCGGTGCGGGGCAGCTGAGTGTCTGGAGCCCTGACGAACCCACCCAAGAATTTCAGGATCGGTTCATAAATAGCCGAGATTCGTTGAAAAATGTCGAATTTCTGGCTATCTTGTCTCTAAATCAAGATTCCTCAATTTCTCTGCTGGTCTGACCCGAATGTCTGCGATTCCGAAGAACGCGCATTGCAATTCGACGTCTCATCCGTAACTTGGTCAGAACGGTCAGAACCGACGAGAATCGAGGGTATCTCGGCCAAATACTAACTTTTTTCTGAATTTTCGGTGCGGGGCAGCTGAGTGTCTGGAGCCCTGACGAACCCACCCAAGAATTTCAGGATCGGTTCATAAATAGCCGAGATTCGTTGAAAAATGTCGAATTTCTGGCTATCTTGTCTCTAAATCAAGATTCCTCAATTTCTCTGCTGGTCTGACCCGAATGTCTGCGATTCCGAAGAACGCGCATTGCAATTCGACGTCTCATCCGTAACTTGGTCAGAACGGTCAGAACCGACGAGAATCGAGGGTATCTCGGCCAAATACTAACTTTTTTCTGAATTTTCGGTGCGGGGCAGCTGAGTGTCTGGAGCCCTGACGAACCCACCCAAGAATTTCAGGATCGGTTCATAAATAGCCGAGATACGTTGAAAAATGTCGAATTTTTGGCTATCTTGTCTCTAAATCAAGATTCCTCAATTTTTCTGCTGGTCTGACCCGAATGTCCGCGATTCCGAAGAACGCGCATTGCAATTCGACGTCTCATCCGTAACTTGGTCAGAACGGTCAGAACCGACGAGAATCGAGGGTATCTCGGCCAAATACTAACTTTTTTCTGAATTTTCGGTGCGGGGCAGCTGAGTGTCTGGAGCCCTGACGAACCCACCCAAGAATTTCAGGATCGGTTCATAAATAGCCGAGATACGTTGAAAAATGTCGAATTTTTGGCTATCTTGTCTCTAAATCAAGATTCCTCAATTTTTCTGCTGGTCTGACCCGAATGTCTGCGATTCCGAAGAACGCGCATTGCACTTCCACGTCTCATCCGTAACTTGGTCAGAACGGTCAGAACCGACTAGAATCGAGGGTATCTCGGCCAAATACTAACTTTTTTCTGAATTTTCGGTGCGGGGCAGCTGAGTGTCTGGAGCCCTGACGAACCCACCCAAGAATTTCAGGATCGGTTCATAAATAGCCGAGATACGTTGAAAAATGTCGAATTTTTGGCTATCTCGTCTCTAAATCAAGATTCCTCAATTTTTCTGCTGGTCTGACCCGAATGTCTGCGATTCCGAAGAACGCGCATTGCACTTCCACGTCTCATCCGTAACTTGGTCAGAACGGTCAGAACCGACAAGAATCGAGGGTATCTCGGCCAAATACTAACTTTTTTCTGAATTTTCGGTGCGGGGCAGCTGAGTGTCTGGAGCCCTGACGAACCCACCCAAGAATTTCAGGATCGGTTCATAAATAGCCGAGATTCGTTGAAAAATGTCGAATTTCTGGCTATCTTGTCTCTAAATCAAGATTCCTCAATTTCTCTGCTGGTCTGACCCGAATGTCTGCGATTCCGAAGAACGCGCATTGCAATTCGACGTCTCATCCGTAACTTGGTCAGAACGGTCAGAACCGACGAGAATCGAGGGTATCTCGGCCAAATACTAACTTTTTTCTGAATTTTCGGTGCGGGGCAGCTGAGTGTCTGGAGCCCTGACGAACCCACCCAAGAATTTCAGGATCGGTTTATAAATAGCCGAGATTCGTTGAAAAATGTCGAATTTCTGGCTATCTTGTCTCTGAATCAAGATTCCTCAATTTCTCTGCTGGTCTGACCCGAATGTCTGCGATTCCGAAGAACGCGCATTGCACTTCCACGTCTCATCCGTAACTTGGTCAGAACGGTCAGAACCGACAAGAATCGAGGGTATCTCGGCCAAATACTAACTTTTTTCTGAATTTTCGGTGCGGGGCAGCTGAGTGTCTGGAGCCCTGACGAACCCACCCAAGAATTTCAGGATCGGTTCATAAACAGCCGAGATTCGTTGAAAAATGTCGAATTTCTGGCTATCTTGTCTCTAAATCAAGATTCCTCAATTTCTCTGCTGGTCTGACCCGAATGTCCGCGATTCCGAAGAACGCGCATTGCAATTCGACGTCTCATCCGTAACTTGGTCAGAACGGTCAGAACCGACGAGAATCGAGGGTATCTCGGCCAAATACTAACTTTTTTCTGAATTTTCGGTGCGGGGCAGCTGAGTGTCTGGAGCCCTGACGAACCCACCCAAGAATTTCAGGATCGGTTCATAAATAGCCGAGATACGTTGAAAAATGTCGAATTTTTGGCTATCTTGTCTCTAAATCAAGATTCCTCAATTTTTCTGCTGGTCTGACCCGAATGTCTGCGATTCCGAAGAACGCGCATTGCACTTCCACGTCTCATCCGTAACTTGGTCAGAACGGTCAGGACCGACAAGAATCGAGGGTATCTCGGCCAAATACTAACTTTTTTCTGAATTTTCGGTGCGGGGCAGCTGAGTGTCTGGAGCCCTGACGAACCCACCCAAAAATTTCAGGATCGGTTCATAAATAGCCGAGATACGTTGAAAAATGTCGAATTTTTGGCTATCTTGTCTCTAAATCAAGATTCCTCAATTTTTCTGCTGGTCTGACCCGAATGTCTGCGATTCCGAAGAACGCGCATTGCACTTCCACGTCTCATCCGTAACTTGGTCAGAACGGTCAGAACCGACGAGAATCGAGGGTATCTCGGCCAAATACTAACTTTTTTCTGAATTTTCGGTGCGGGGCAGCTGAGTGTCTGGAGCCCTGACGAACCCACCCAAGAATTTCAGGATCGGTTCATAAATAGCCGAGATTCGTTGAAAAATGTCGAATTTCTGGCTATCTTGTCTCTAAATCAAGATTCCTCAATTTCTCTGCTGGTCTGACCCGAATGTCTGCGATTCCGAAGAACGCGCATTGCAATTCGACGTCTCATCCGTAACTTGGTCAGAACGGTCAGAACCGACGAGAATCGAGGGTATCTCGGCCAAATACTAACTTTTTTCTGAATTTTCGGTGCGGGGCAGCTGAGTGTCTGGAGCCCTGACGAACCCACCCAAGAATTTCAGGATCGGTTCATAAATAGCCGAGATACGTTGAAAAATGTCGAATTTTTGGCTATCTTGTCTCTAAATCAAGATTCCTCAATTTTTCTGCTGGTCTGACCCGAATGTCTGCGATTCCGAAAAACGCGCATTGCACTTCCACGTCTCATCCGTAACTTGGTCAGAACGGTCAGAACCGACAAGAATCGAGGGTATCTCGGCCAAATACTAACTTTTTTCTGAATTTTCGGTGCGGGGCAGCTGAGTGTCTGGAGCCCTGACGAACCCATCCAAGAATTTCAGGATCGGTTCATAAATAGCCGAGATTCGTTGAAAAATGTCGAATTTCTGTCTATCTTGTCTCTAAATCAAGATTCCTCAATTTCTCTGCTGGTCTGACCCGAATGTCTGCGATTCCGAAGAACGCGCATTGCAATTCGACGTCTCATCCGTAACTTGGTCAGAACGGTCAGAACCGACGAGAATCGGGGGTATCTCGGCCAAATACTAACTTTTTTCTGAATTTTCGGTGCGGGGCAGCTGAGTGTCTGGAGCCCTGACGAACCCACCCAAGAATTTCAGGATCGGTTCATAAATAGCCGAGATTCGTTGAAAAATGTCGAATTTCTGGCTATCTTGTCTCTAAATCAAGATTCCTCAATTTCTCTGCTGGTCTGACCCGAATGTCTGCGATTCCGAAGAACGCGCATTGCAATTCGACGTCTCATCCGTAACTTGGTCAGAACGGTCAGAACCGACGAGAATCGAGGGTATCTCGGCCAAATACTAACTTTTTTCTGAATTTTCGGTGCGGGGCAGCTGAGTGTCTGGAGCCCTGACGAACCCACCCAAGAATTTCAGGATCGGTTCATAAATAGCCGAGATACGTTGAAAAATGTCGAATTTTTGGCTATCTTGTCTCTAAATCAAGATTCCTCAATTTTTCTGCTGGTCTGACCCGAATGTCTGCGATTCCGAAAAACGCGCATTGCACTTCCACGTCTCATCCGTAACTTGGTCAGAACGGTCAGAACCGACAAGAATCGAGGGTATCTCGGCCAAATACTAACTTTTTTCTGAATTTTCGGTGCGGGGCAGCTGAGTGTCTGGAGCCCTGACGAACCCACCCAAGAATTTCAGGATCGGTTCATAAATAGCCGAGATTCGTTGAAAAATGTCGAATTTCTGGCTATCTTGTCTCTAAATCAAGATTCCTCAATTTCTCTGCTGGTCTGACCCGAATGTCCGCGATTCCGAAGAACGCGCATTGCAATTCGACGTCTCATCCGTAACTTGGTCAGAACGGTCAGAACCGACGAGAATCGAGGGTATCTCGGCCAAATACTAACTTTTTTCTGAATTTTCGGTGCGGGGCAGCTGAGTGTCTGGAGCCCTGACGAACCCACCCAAGAATTTCAGGATCGGTTCATAAATAGCCGAGATACGTTGAAAAATGTCGAATTTTTGGCTATCTTGTCTCTAAATCAAGATTCCTCAATTTTTCTGCTGGTCTGACCCGAATGTCTGCGATTCCGAAGAACGCGCATTGCACTTCCACGTCTCATCCGTAACTTGGTCAGAACGGTCAGGACCGACAAGAATCGAGGGTATCTCGGCCAAATACTAACTTTTTTCTGAATTTTCGGTGCGGGGCAGCTGAGTGTCTGGAGCCCTGACGAACCCACCCAAGAATTTCAGGATCGGTTCATAAATAGCCGAGATACGTTGAAAAATGTCGAATTTTTGGCTATCTTGTCTCTAAATCAAGATTCCTCACTTTTTCTGCTGGTCTGACCCGAATGTCTGCGATTCCGAAGAACGCGCATTGCACTTCCACGTCTCATCCGTAACTTGGTCAGAACGGTCAGAACCGACAAGAATCGAGGGTATCTCGGCCAAATACTAACTTTTTTCTGAATTTTCGGTGCGGGGCAGCTGAGTGTCTGGAGCCCTGACGAACCCACCCAAGAATTTCAGGATCGGTTCATAAATAGCCGAGATTCGTTGAAAAATGTCGAATTTCTGGCTATCTTGTCTCTAAATCAAGATTCCTCAATTTCTCTGCTGGTCTGACCCGAATGTCTGCGATTCCGAAGAACGCGCATTGCAATTCGACGTCTCATCCGTAACTTGGTCAGAACGGTCAGAACCGACGAGAATCGAGGGTATCTCGGCCAAATACTAACTTTTTTCTGAATTTTCGGTGCGGGGCAGCTGAGTGTCTGGAGCCCTGACGAACCCATCCAAGAATTTCAGGATCGGTTCATAAATAGCCGAGATTCGTTGAAAAATGTCGAATTTCTGTCTATCTTGTCTCTAAATCAAGATTCCTCAATTTCTCTGCTGGTCTGACCCGAATGTCTGCGATTCCGAAGAACGCGCATTGCAATTCGACGTCTCATCCGTAACTTGGTCAGAACGGTCAGAACCGACGAGAATCGGGGGTATCTCGGCCAAATACTAACTTTTTTCTGAATTTTTGGTGCGGGGCAGCTGAGTGTCTGGAGCCCTGACGAACCCACCCAAGAATTTCAGGATCGGTTCATAAATAGCCGAGATTCGTTGAAAAATGTCGAATTTCTGGCTATCTTGTCTCTAAATCAAGATTCCTCAATTTCTCTGCTGGTCTGACCCGAATGTCTGCGATTCCGAAGAACGCGCATTGCAATTCGACGTCTCATCCGTAACTTGGTCAGAACGGTCAGAACCGACGAGAATCGAGGGTATCTCGGCCAAATACTAACTTTTTTCTGAATTTTCGGTGCGGGGCAGCTGAGTGTCTGGAGCCCTGACGAACCCACCCAAGAATTTCAGGATCGGTTCATAAATAGCCGAGATACGTTGAAAAATGTCGAATTTTTGGCTATCTTGTCTCTAAATCAAGATTCCTCAATTTTTCTGCTGGTCTGACCCGAATGTCTGCGATTCCGAAAAACGCGCATTGCACTTCCACGTCTCATCCGTAACTTGGTCAGAACGGTCAGAACCGACAAGAATCGAGGGTATCTCGGCCAAATACTAACTTTTTTCTGAATTTTCGGTGCGGGGCAGCTGAGTGTCTGGAGCCCTGACGAACCCACCCAAGAATTTCAGGATCGGTTCATAAATAGCCGAGATTCGTTGAAAAATGTCGAATTTCTGGCTATCTTGTCTCTAAATCAAGATTCCTCAATTTCTCTGCTGGTCTGACCCGAATGTCCGCGATTCCGAAGAACGCGCATTGCAATTCGACGTCTCATCCGTAACTTGGTCAGAACGGTCAGAACCGACGAGAATCGAGGGTATCTCGGCCAAATACTAACTTTTTTCTGAATTTTCGGTGCGGGGCAGCTGAGTGTCTGGAGCCCTGACGAACCCACCCAAGAATTTCAGGATCGGTTCATAAATAGCCGAGATACGTTGAAAAATGTCGAATTTTTGGCTATCTTGTCTCTAAATCAAGATTCCTCAATTTTTCTGTTGGTCTGACCCGAATGTCTGCGATTCCGAAGAACGCGCATTGCACTTCCACGTCTCATCCGTAACTTGGTCAGAACGGTCAGGACCGACAAGAATCGAGGGTATCTCGGCCAAATACTAACTTTTTTCTGAATTTTCGGTGCGGGGCAGCTGAGTGTCTGGAGCCCTGACGAACCCACCCAAGAATTTCAGGATCGGTTCATAAATAGCCGAGATACGTTGAAAAATGTCGAATTTTTGGCTATCTTGTCTCTAAATCAAGATTCCTCACTTTTTCTGCTGGTCTGACCCGAATGTCTGCGATTCCGAAGAACGCGCATTGCACTTCCACGTCTCATCCGTAACTTGGTCAGAACGGTCAGAACCGACAAGAATCGAGGGTATCTCGGCCAAATACTAACTTTTTTCTGAATTTTCGGTGCGGGGCAGCTGAGTGTCTGGAGCCCTGACGAACCCACCCAAGAATTTCAGGATCGGTTCATAAATAGCCGAGATTCGTTGAAAAATGTCGAATTTCTGTCTATCTTGTCTCTAAATCAAGATTCCTCAATTTCTCTGCTGGTCTGACCCGAATGTCTGCGATTCCGAAGAACGCGCATTGCAATTCGACGTCTCATCCGTAACTTGGTCAGAACGGTCAGAACCGACGAGAATCGGGGGTATCTCGGCCAAATACTAACTTTTTTCTGAATTTTCGGTGCGGGGCAGCTGAGTGTCTGGAGCCCTGACGAACCCACCCAAGAATTTCAGGATCGGTTCATAAATAGCCGAGATTCGTTGAAAAATGTCGAATTTCTGGCTATCTTGTCTCTAAATCAAGATTCCTCAATTTCTCTGCTGGTCTGACCCGAATGTCTGCGATTCCGAAGAACGCGCATTGCAATTCGACGTCTCATCCGTAACTTGGTCAGAACGGTCAGAACCGACGAGAATCGAGGGTATCTCGGCCAAATACTAACTTTTTTCTGAATTTTCGGTGCGGGGCAGCTGAGTGTCTGGAGCCCTGACGAACCCACCCAAGAATTTCAGGATCGGTTCATAAATAGCCGAGATACGTTGAAAAATGTCGAATTTTTGGCTATCTTGTCTCTAAATCAAGATTCCTCAATTTTTCTGCTGGTCTGACCCGAATGTCTGCGATTCCGAAAAACGCGCATTGCACTTCCACGTCTCATCCGTAACTTGGTCAGAACGGTCAGAACCGACAAGAATCGAGGGTATCTCGGCCAAATACTAACTTTTTTCTGAATTTTCGGTGCGGGGCAGCTGAGTGTCTGGAGCCCTGACGAACCCACCCAAGAATTTCAGGATCGGTTCATAAATAGCCGAGATTCGTTGAAAAATGTCGAATTTCTGGCTATCTTGTCTCTAAATCAAGATTCCTCAATTTCTCTGCTGGTCTGACCCGAATGTCTCCGATTCCGAAGAACGCGCATTGCAATTCGACGTCTCATCCGTAACTTGGTCAGAACGGTCAGAACCGACGAGAATCGAGGGTATCTCGGCCAAATACTAACTTTTTTCTGAATTTTCGGTGCGGGGCAGCTGAGTGTCTGGAGCCCTGACGAACCCACCCAAGAATTTCAGGATCGGTTCATAAATAGCCGAGATACGTTGAAAAATGTCGAATTTTTGGCTATCTTGTCTCTAAATCAAGATTCCTCAATTTTTCTGCTGGTCTGACCCGAATGTCTGCGATTCCGAAGAACGCGCATTGCACTTCCACGTCTCATCCGTAACTTGGTCAGAACGGTCAGAACCGACAAGAATCGAGGGTATCTCGGCCAAATACTAACTTTTTTCTGAATTTTCGGTGCGGGGCAGCTGAGTGTCTGGAGCCCTGACGAACCCACCCAAGAATTTCAGGATCGGTTCATAAATAGCCGAGATACGTTGAAAAATGTCGAATTTTTGGCTATCTTGTCTCTAAATCAAGATTCCTCAATTTTTCTGCTGGTCTGACCCGAATGTCTGCGATTCCGAAGAACGCGCATTGCACTTCCACGTCTCATCCGTAACTTGGTCAGAACGGTCAGAACCGACAAGAATCGAGGGTATCTCGGCCAAATACTAACTTTTTTCTGAATTTTCGGTGCGGGGCAGCTGAGTGTCTGGAGCCCTGACGAACCCACCCAAGAATTTCAGGATCGGTTCATAAATAGCCGAGATTCGTTGGAAAATGTCGAATTTCTGGCTATCTTGTCTCTAAATCAAGATTCCTCAATTTCTCTGCTGGTCTGACCCGAATGTCTGCGATTCCGAAGAACGCGCATTGCAATTCGACGTCTCATCCGTAACTTGGTCAGAACGGTCAGAACCGACGAGAATCGAGGGTATCTCGGCCAAATACTAACTTTTTTCTGAATTTTCGGTGCGGGGCAGCTGAGTGTCTGGAGCCCTGACGAACCCACCCAAGAATTTCAGGATCGGTTCATAAATAGCCGAGATTCGTTGAAAAATGTCGAATTTCTGGCTATCTTGTCTCTAAATCAAGATTCCTCAATTTCTCTGCTGGTCTGACCCGAATGTCTGCGATTCCGAAGAACGCGCATTGCAATTCGACGTCTCATCCGTAACTTGGTCAGAACGGTCAGAACCGACGAGAATCGAGGGTATCTCGGCCAAATACTAACTTTTTTCTGAATTTTCGGTGCGGGGCAGCTGAGTGTCTGGAGCCCTGACGAACCCACCCAAGAATTTCAGGATCGGTTCATAAATAGCCGAGATACGTTGAAAAATGTCGAATTTTTGGCTATCTTGTCTCTAAATCAAGATTCCTCAATTTTTCTGCTGGTCTGACCCGAATGTCTGCGATTCCGAAAAACGCGCATTGCACTTCCACGTCTCATCCGTAACTTGGTCAGAACGGTCAGAACCGACAAGAATCGAGGGTATCTCGGCCAAATACTAACTTTTTTCTGAATTTTCGGTGCGGGGCAGCTGAGTGTCTGGAGCCCTGACGAACCCACCCAAGAATTTCAGGATCGGTTCATAAATAGCCGAGATTCGTTGAAAAATGTCGAATTTCTGGCTATCTTGTCTCTAAATCAAGATTCCTCAATTTCTCTGCTGGTCTGACCCGAATGTCTGCGATTCCGAAGAACGCGCATTGCAATTCGACGTCTCATCCGTAACTTGGTCAGAACGGTCAGAACCGACGAGAATCGAGGGTATCTCGGCCAAATACTAACTTTTTTCTGAATTTTCGGTGCGGGGCAGCTGAGTGTCTGGAGCCCTGACGAACCCACCCAAGAATTTCAGGATCGGTTCATAAATAGCCGAGATACGTTGAAAAATGTCGAATTTTTGGCTATCTTGTCTCTAAATCAAGATTCCTCAATTTTTCTGCTGGTCTGACCCGAATGTCTGCGATTCCGAAGAACGCGCATTGCACTTCCACGTCTCATCCGTAACTTGGTCAGAACGGTCAGAACCGACAAGAATCGAGGGTATCTCGGCCAAATACTAACTTTTTTCTGAATTTTCGGTGCGGGGCAGCTGAGTGTCTGGAGCCCTGACGAACCCACCCAAGAATTTCAGGATCGGTTCATAAATAGCCGAGATTCGTTGAAAAATGTCGAATTTCTGGCTATCTTGTCTCTAAATCAAGATTCCTCAATTTCTCTGCTGGTCTGACCCGAATGTCTGCGATTCCGAAGAACGCGCATTGCAATTCGACGTCTCATCCGTAACTTGGTCAGAACGGTCAGAACCGACGAGAATCGAGGGTATCTCGGCCAAATACTAACTTTTTTCTGAATTTTCGGTGCGGGGCAGCTGAGTGTCTGGAGCCCTGACGAACCCACCCAAGAATTTCAGGATCGGTTCATAAATAGCCGAGATTCGTTGAAAAATGTCGAATTTCTGGCTATCTTGTCTCTAAATCAAGATTCCTCAATTTCTCTGCTGGTCTGACCCGAATGTCTGCGATTCCGAAGAACGCGCATTGCAATTCGACGTCTCATCCGTAACTTGGTCAGAACGGTCAGAACCGACGAGAATCGAGGGTATCTCGGCCAAATACTAACTTTTTTCTGAATTTTCGGTGCGGGGCAGCTGAGTGTCTGGAGCCCTGACGAACCCACCCAAGAATTTCAGGATCGGTTCATAAATAGCCGAGATTCGTTAAAAAATGTCGAATTTCTGGCTATCTTGTCTCTAAATCAAGATTCCTCAATTTCTCTGCTGGTCTGACCCGAATGTCTGCGATTCCGAAGAACGCGCATTGCAATTCGACGTCTCATCCGTAACTTGGTCAGAACGGTCAGAACCGACGAGAATCGAGGGTATCTCGGCCAAATACTAACTTTTTTCTGAATTTTCGGTGCGGGGCAGCTGAGTGTCTGGAGCCCTGACGAACCCACCCAAGAATTTCAGGATCGGTTCATAAATAGCCGAGATTCGTTGAAAAATGTCGAATTTCTGGCTATCTTGTCTCTAAATCAAGATTCCTCAATTTCTCTGCTGGTCTGACCCGAATGTCTGCGATTCCGAAGAACGCGCATTGCAATTCGACGTCTCATCCGTAACTTGGTCAGAACGGTCAGAACCGACGAGAATCGAGGGTATCTCGGCCAAATACTAACTTTTTTCTGAATTTTCGGTGCGGGGCAGCTGAGTGTCTGGAGCCCTGACGAACCCACCCAAGAATTTCAGGATCGGTTTATAAATAGCCGAGATTCGTTGAAAAATGTCGAATTTCTGGCTATCTTGTCTCTGAATCAAGATTCCTCAATTTCTCTGCTGGTCTGACCCGAATGTCTGCGAATCCGACAAACGCGCATCGCATATTGAGGTCTCATTCGCAACTTGGTAAGAACGGTCAGAACCGACAAGAATCGAGGGTTTCTAGGCCAAATACGAACTTTTTTCTGAATTTTTGATGCGGGGCAGCTGAGTGTCTGGAGCCCTGTCGAACCCACCGAAGACTTTCAGGATCGGTTCATAAATAGCCGAGATTCGTTAAAAAATGTCGAATTTCTGGCTATCTTGTCTCTAAATCAAGATTCCTCAATTTCTCTGCTGGTCTGACCCGAATGTCTGCGATTCCGAAGAACGCGCATTGCAATTCGACGTCTCATCCGTAACTTGGTCAGAACGGTCAGAACCGACGAGAATCGAGGGTATCTCGGCCAAATACTAACTTTTTTCTGAATTTTCGGTGCGGGGCAGCTGAGTGTCTGGAGCCCTGACGAACCCACCCAAGAATTTCAGGATCGGTTCATAAATAGCCGAGATTCGTTGAAAAATGTCGAATTTCTGGCTATCTTGTCTCTAAATCAAGATTCCTCAATTTCTCTGCTGGTCTGACCCGAATGTCTGCGATTCCGAAGAACGCGCATTGCAATTCGACGTCTCATCCGTAACTTGGTCAGAACGGTCAGAACCGACGAGAATCGAGGGTATCTCGGCCAAATACTAACTTTTTTCTGAATTTTCGGTGCGGGGCAGCTGAGTGTCTGGAGCCCTGACGAACCCACCCAAGAATTTCAGGATCGGTTCATAAATAGCCGAGATACGTTGAAAAATGTCGAATTTTTGGCTATCTTGTCTCTAAATCAAGATTCCTCAATTTTTCTGCTGGTCTGACCCGAATGTCCGCGATTCCGAAGAACGCGCATTGCAATTCGACGTCTCATCCGTAACTTGGTCAGAACGGTCAGAACCGACGAGAATCGAGGGTATCTCGGCCAAATACTAACTTTTTTCTGAATTTTCGGTGCGGGGCAGCTGAGTGTCTGGAGACCTGACGAACCCACCCAAGAATTTCAGGATCGGTTCATAAATAGCCGAGATACGTTGAAAAATGTCGAATTTTTGGCTATCTTGTCTCTAAATCAAGATTCCTCAATTTTTCTGCTGGTCTGACCCGAATGTCTGCGATTCCGAAGAACGCGCATTGCACTTCCACGTCTCATCCGTAACTTGGTCAGAACGGTCAGAACCGACAAGAATCGAGGGTATCTCGGCCAAATACTAACTTTTTTCTGAATTTTCGGTGCGGGGCAGCTGAGTGTCTGGAGCCCTGACGAACCCACCCAAGAATTTCAGGATCGGTTCATAAATAGCCGAGATACGTTGAAAAATGTCGAATTTTTGGCTATCTTGTCTCTAAATCAAGATTCCTCAATTTTTCTGCTGGTCTGACCCGAATGTCTGCGATTCCGAAGAACGCGCATTGCACTTCCACGTCTCATCCGTAACTTGGTCAGAACGGTCAGAACCGACTAGAATCGAGGGTATCTCGGCCAAATACTAACTTTTTTCTGAATTTTCGGTGCGGGGCAGCTGAGTGTCTGAAGCCCTGACGAACCCACCCAAGAATTTCAGGATCGGTTCATAAATAGCCGAGATACGTTGAAAAATGTCGAATTTTTGGCTATCTCGTCTCTAAATCAAGATTCCTCAATTTTTCTGCTGGTCTGACCCGAATGTCTGCGATTCCGAAGAACGCGCATTGCACTTCCACGTCTCATCCGTAACTTGGTCAGAACGGTCAGAACCGACAAGAATCGAGGGTATCTCGGCCAAATACTAACTTTTTTCTGAATTTTCGGTGCGGGGCAGCTGAGTGTCTGGAGCCCTGACGAACCCACCCAAGAATTTCAGGATCGGTTCATAAATAGCCGAGATTCGTTGAAAAATGTCGAATTTCTGGCTATCTTGTCTCTAAATCAAGATTCCTCAATTTCTCTGCTGGTCTGACCCGAATGTCTGCGATTCCGAAGAACGCGCATTGCAATTCGACGTCTCATCCGTAACTTGGTCAGAACGGTCAGAACCGACGAGAATCGAGGGTATCTCGGCCAAATACTAACTTTTTTCTGAATTTTCGGTGCGGGGCAGCTGAGTGTCTGGAGCCCTGACGAACCCACCCAAGAATTTCAGGATCGGTTCATAAATAGCCGAGATTCGTTGAAAAATGTCGAATTTCTGGCTATCTTGTCTCTAAATCAAGATTCCTCAATTTCTCTGCTGGTCTGACCCGAATGTCTGCGATTCCGAAGAACGCGCATTGCAATTCGACGTCTCATCCGTAACTTGGTCAGAACGGTCAGAACCGACGAGAATCGAGGGTATCTCGGCCAAATACTAACTTTTTTCTGAATTTTCGGTGCGGGGCAGCTGAGTGTCTGGAGCCCTGACGAACCCACCCCAGAATTTCAGGATCGGTTTATAAATAGCCGAGATTCGTTGAAAAATGTCGAATTTCTGGCTATCTTGTCTCTGAATCAAGATTCCTCAATTTCTCTGCTGGTCTGACCCGAATGTCTGCGAATCCGACAAACGCGCATCGCATATTGAGGTCTCATTCGCAACTTGGTAAGAACGGTCAGAACCGACAAGAATCGAGGGTTTCTAGGCCAAATACGAACTTTTTTCTGAATTTTTGATGCGGGGCAGCTGAGTGTCTGGAGCCCTGTCGAACCCACCGAAGACTTTCAGGATCGGTTCATAAATAGCCGAGATTCGTTAAAAAATGTCGAATTTCTGGCTATCTTGTCTCTAAATCAAGATTCCTCAATTTCTCTGCTGGTCTGACCCGAATGTCTGCGATTCCGAAGAACGCGCATTGCAATTCGACGTCTCATCCGTAACTTGGTCAGAACGGTCAGAACCGACGAGAATCGAGGGTATCTCGGCCAAATACTAACTTTTTTCTGAATTTTCGGTGCGGGGCAGCTGAGTGTCTGGAGCCCTGACGAACCCACCCAAGAATTTCAGGATCGGTTCATAAATAGCCGAGATTCGTTGAAAAATGTCGAATTTCTGGCTATCTTGTCTCTAAATCAAGATTCCTCAATTTCTCTGCTGGTCTGACCCGAATGTCTGCGATTCCGAAGAACGCGCATTGCAATTCGACGTCTCATCCGTAACTTGGTCAGAACGGTCAGAACCGACGAGAATCGAGGGTATCTCGGCCAAATACTAACTTTTTTCTGAATTTTCGGTGCGGGGCAGCTGAGTGTCTGGAGCCCTGACGAACCCACCCAAGAATTTCAGGATCGGTTCATAAATAGCCGAGATACGTTGAAAAATGTCGAATTTTTGGCTATCTTGTCTCTAAATCAAGATTCCTCAATTTTTCTGCTGGTCTGACCCGAATGTCCGCGATTCCGAAGAACGCGCATTGCAATTCGACGTCTCATCCGTAACTTGGTCAGAACGGTCAGAACCGACGAGAATCGAGGGTATCTCGGCCAAATACTAACTTTTTTCTGAATTTTCGGTGCGGGGCAGCTGAGTGTCTGGAGCCCTGACGAACCCACCCAAGAATTTCAGGATCGGTTCATAAATAGCCGAGATACGTTGAAAAATGTCGAATTTTTGGCTATCTTGTCTCTAAATCAAGATTCCTCAATTTTTCTGCTGGTCTGACCCGAATGTCTGCGATTCCGAAGAACGCGCATTGCACTTCCACGTCTCATCCGTAACTTGGTCAGAACGGTCAGAACCGACAAGAATCGAGGGTATCTCGGCCAAATACTAACTTTTTTCTGAATTTTCGGTGCGGGGCAGCTGAGTGTCTGGAGCCCTGACGAACCCACCCAAGAATTTCAGGATCGGTTCATAAATAGCCGAGATACGTTGAAAAATGTCGAATTTTTGGCTATCTTGTCTCTAAATCAAGATTCCTCAATTTTTCTGCTGGTCTGACCCGAATGTCTGCGATTCCGAAGAACGCGCATTGCCCTTCCACGTCTCATCCGTAACTTGGTCAGAACGGTCAGAACCGACTAGAATCGAGGGTATCTCGGCCAAATACTAACTTTTTTCTGAATTTTCGGTGCGGGGCAGCTGAGTGTCTGGAGCCCTGACGAACCCACCCAAGAATTTCAGGATCGGTTCATAAATAGCCGAGATACGTTGAAAAATGTCGAATTTTTGGCTATCTCGTCTCTAAATCAAGATTCCTCAATTTTTCTGCTGGTCTGACCCGAATGTCTGCGATTCCGAAGAACGCGCATTGCACTTCCACGTCTCATCCGTAACTTGGTCAGAACGGTCAGAACCGACAAGAATCGAGGGTATCTCGGCCAAATACTAACTTTTTTCTGAATTTTCGGTGCGGGGCAGCTGAGTGTCTGGAGCCCTGACGAACCTACCCAAGAATTTCAGGATCGGTTCATAAATAGCCGAGATTCGTTGAAAAATGTCGAATTTCTGGCTATCTTGTCTCTAAATCAAGATTCCTCAATTTCTCTGCTGGTCTGACCCGAATGTCTGCGATTCCGAAGAACGCGCATTGCAATTCGACGTCTCATCCGTAACTTGGTCAGAACGGTCAGAACCGACGAGAATCGAGGGTATCTCGGCCAAATACTAACTTTTTTCTGAATTTTCGGTGCGGGGCAGCTGAGTGTCTGGAGCCCTGACGAACCCACCCAAGAATTTCAGGATCGGTTTATAAATAGCCGAGATTCGTTGAAAAATGTCGAATTTCTGGCTATCTTGTCTCTGAATCAAGATTCCTCAATTTCTCTGCTGGTCTGACCCGAATGTCTGCGAATCCGACAAACGCGCATCGCATATTGAGGTCTCATTCGCAACTTGGTAAGAACGGTCAGAACCGACGAGAATCGAGGGTATCTCGGCCAAATACTAACTTTTTTCTGAATTTTCGGTGCGGGGCAGCTGAGTGTCTGGAGCCCTGACGAACCCACCCAAGAATTTCAGGATCGGTTCATAAATAGCCGAGATTCGTTGAAAAATGTCGAATTTCTGGCTATCTTGTCTCTAAATCAAGATTCCTCAATTTCTCTGCTGGTCTGACCCGAATGTCTGCGATTCCGAAGAACGCGCATTGCAATTCGACGTCTCATCCGTAACTTGGTCAGAACGGTCAGAACCGACGAGAATCGAGGGTATCTCGGCCAAATACTAACTTTTTTCTGAATTTTCGGTGCGGGGCAGCTGAGTGTCTGGAGCCCTGACGAACCCACCCAAGAATTTCAGGATCGGTTCATAAATAGCCGAGATACGTTGAAAAATGTCGAATTTTTGGCTATCTTGTCTCTAAATCAAGATTCCTCAATTTTTCTGCTGGTCTGACCCGAATGTCTGCGATTCCGAAAAACGCGCATTGCACTTCCACGTCTCATCCGTAACTTGGTCAGAACGGTCAGAACCGACAAGAATCGAGGGTATCTCGGCCAAATACTAACTTTTTTCTGAATTTTCGGTGCGGGGCAGCTGAGTGTCTGGAGCCCTGACGAACCCATCCAAGAATTTCAGGATCGGTTCATAAATAGCCGAGATTCGTTGAAAAATGTCGAATTTCTGTCTATCTTGTCTCTAAATCAAGATTCCTCAATTTCTCTGCTGGTCTGACCCGAATGTCTGCGATTCCGAAGAACGCGCATTGCAATTCGACGTCTCATCCGTAACTTGGTCAGAACGGTCAGAACCGACGAGAATCGGGGGTATCTCGGCCAAATACTAACTTTTTTCTGAATTTTCGGTGCGGGGCAGCTGAGTGTCTGGAGCCCTGACGAACCCACCCAAGAATTTCAGGATCGGTTCATAAATAGCCGAGATTCGTTGAAAAATGTCGAATTTCTGGCTATCTTGTCTCTAAATCAAGATTCCTCAATTTCTCTGCTGGTCTGACCCGAATGTCTGCGATTCCGAAGAACGCGCATTGCAATTCGACGTCTCATCCGTAACTTGGTCAGAACGGTCAGAACCGACGAGAATCGAGGGTATCTCGGCCAAATACTAACTTTTTTCTGAATTTTCGGTGCGGGGCAGCTGAGTGTCTGGAGCCCTGACGAACCCACCCAAGAATTTCAGGATCGGTTCATAAATAGCCGAGATACGTTGAAAAATGTCGAATTTTTGGCTATCTTGTCTCTAAATCAAGATTCCTCAATTTTTCTGCTGGTCTGACCCGAATGTCTGCGATTCCGAAAAACGCGCATTGCACTTCCACGTCTCATCCGTAACTTGGTCAGAACGGTCAGAACCGACAAGAATCGAGGGTATCTCGGCCAAATACTAACTTTTTTCTGAATTTTCGGTGCGGGGCAGCTGAGTGTCTGGAGCCCTGACGAACCCACCCAAGAATTTCAGGATCGGTTCATAAACAGCCGAGATTCGTTGAAAAATGTCGAATTTCTGGCTATCTTGTCTCTAAATCAAGATTCCTCAATTTCTCTGCTGGTCTGACCCGAATGTCCGCGATTCCGAAGAACGCGCATTGCAATTCGACGTCTCATCCGTAACTTGGTCAGAACGGTCAGAACCGACGAGAATCGAGGGTATCTCGGCCAAATACTAACTTTTTTCTGAATTTTCGGTGCGGGGCAGCTGAGTGTCTGGAGCCCTGACGAACCCACCCAAGAATTTCAGGATCGGTTCATAAATAGCCGAGATACGTTGAAAAATGTCGAATTTTTGGCTATCTTGTCTCTAAATCAAGATTCCTCAATTTTTCTGCTGGTCTGACCCGAATGTCTGCGATTCCGAAGAACGCGCATTGCACTTCCACGTCTCATCCGTAACTTGGTCAGAACGGTCAGGACCGACAAGAATCGAGGGTATCTCGGCCAAATACTAACTTTTTTCTGAATTTTCGGTGCGGGGCAGCTGAGTGTCTGGAGCCCTGACGAGCCCACCCAAGAATTTCAGGATCGGTTCATAAATAGCCGAGATACGTTGAAAAATGTCGAATTTTTGGCTATCTTGTCTCTAAATCAAGATTCCTCAATTTTTCTGCTGGTCTGACCCGAATGTCTGCGATTCCGAAGAACGCGCATTGCACTTCCACGTCTCATCCGTAACTTGGTCAGAACGGTCAGAACCGACGAGAATCGAGGGTATCTCGGCCAAATACTAACTTTTTTCTGAATTTTCGGTGCGGGGCAGCTGAGTGTCTGGAGCCCTGACGAACCCACCCAAGAATTTCAGGATCGGTTCATAAATAGCCGAGATTCGTTGAAAAATGTCGAATTTCTGGCTATCTTGTCTCTAAATCAAGATTCCTCAATTTCTCTGCTGGTCTGACCCGAATGTCTGCGATTCCGAAGAACGCGCATTGCAATTCGACGTCTCATCCGTAACTTGGTCAGAACGGTCAGAACCGACGAGAATCGAGGGTATCTCGGCCAAATACTAACTTTTTTCTGAATTTTCGGTGCGGGGCAGCTGAGTGTCTGGAGCCCTGACGAACCCACCCAAGAATTTCAGGATCGGTTCATAAATAGCCGAGATACGTTGAAAAATGTCGAATTTTTGGCTATCTTGTCTCTAAATCAAGATTCCTCAATTTTTCTGCTGGTCTGACCCGAATGTCTGCGATTCCGAAAAACGCGCATTGCACTTCCACGTCTCATCCGTAACTTGGTCAGAACGGTCAGAACCGACAAGAATCGAGGGTATCTCGGCCAAATACTAACTTTTTTCTGAATTTTCGGTGCGGGGCAGCTGAGTGTCTGGAGCCCTGACGAACCCATCCAAGAATTTCAGGATCGGTTCATAAATAGCCGAGATTCGTTGAAAAATGTCGAATTTCTGTCTATCTTGTCTCTAAATCAAGATTCCTCAATTTCTCTGCTGGTCTGACCCGAATGTCTGCGATTCCGAAGAACGCGCATTGCAATTCGACGTCTCATCCGTAACTTGGTCAGAACGGTCAGAACCGACGAGAATCGGGGGTATCTCGGCCAAATACTAACTTTTTTCTGAATTTTCGGTGCGGGGCAGCTGAGTGTCTGGAGCCCTGACGAACCCACCCAAGAATTTCAGGATCGGTTCATAAATAGCCGAGATTCGTTGAAAAATGTCGAATTTCTGGCTATCTTGTCTCTAAATCAAGATTCCTCAATTTCTCTGCTGGTCTGACCCGAATGTCTGCGATTCCGAAGAACGCGCATTGCAATTCGACGTCTCATCCGTAACTTGGTCAGAACGGTCAGAACCGACGAGAATCGAGGGTATCTCGGCCAAATACTAACTTTTTTCTGAATTTTCGGTGCGGGGCAGCTGAGTGTCTGGAGCCCTGACGAACCCACCCAAGAATTTCAGGATCGGTTCATAAATAGCCGAGATACGTTGAAAAATGTCGAATTTTTGGCTATCTTGTCTCTAAATCAAGATTCCTCAATTTTTCTGCTGGTCTGACCCGAATGTCTGCGATTCCGAAAAACGCGCATTGCACTTCCACGTCTCATCCGTAACTTGGTCAGAACGGTCAGAACCGACAAGAATCGAGGGTATCTCGGCCAAATACTAACTTTTTTCTGAATTTTCGGTGCGGGGCAGCTGAGTGTCTGGAGCCCTGACGAACCCACCCAAGAATTTCAGGATCGGTTCATAAATAGCCGAGATTCGTTGAAAAATGTCGAATTTCTGGCTATCTTGTCTCTAAATCAAGATTCCTCAATTTCTCTGCTGGTCTGACCCGAATGTCCGCGATTCCGAAGAACGCGCATTGCAATTCGACGTCTCATCCGTAACTTGGTCAGAACGGTCAGAACCGACGAGAATCGAGGGTATCTCGGCCAAATACTAACTTTTTTCTGAATTTTCGGTGCGGGGCAGCTGAGTGTCTGGAGCCCTGACGAACCCACCCAAGAATTTCAGGATCGGTTCATAAATAGCCGAGATACGTTGAAAAATGTCGAATTTTTGGCTATCTTGTCTCTAAATCAAGATTCCTCAATTTTTCTGCTGGTCTGACCCGAATGTCTGCGATTCCGAAGAACGCGCATTGCACTTCCACGTCTCATCCGTAACTTGGTCAGAACGGTCAGGACCGACAAGAATCGAGGGTATCTCGGCCAAATACTAACTTTTTTCTGAATTTTCGGTGCGGGGCAGCTGAGTGTCTGGAGCCCTGACGAACCCACCCAAGAATTTCAGGATCGGTTCATAAATAGCCGAGATACGTTGAAAAATGTCGAATTTTTGGCTATCTTGTCTCTAAATCAAGATTCCTCAATTTTTCTGCTGGTCTGACCCGAATGTCTGCGATTCCGAAGAACGCGCATTGCACTTCCACGTCTCATCCGTAACTTGGTCAGAACGGTCAGAACCGACAAGAATCGAGGGTATCTCGGCCAAATACTAACTTTTTTCTGAATTTTCGGTGCGGGGCAGCTGAGTGTCTGGAGCCCTGACGAACCCACCCAAGAATTTCAGGATCGGTTCATAAATAGCCGAGATTCGTTGAAAAATGTCGAATTTCTGGCTATCTTGTCTCTAAATCAAGATTCCTCAATTTCTCTGCTGGTCTGACCCGAATGTCTGCGATTCCGAAGAACGCGCATTGCAATTCGACGTCTCATCCGTAACTTGGTCAGAACGGTCAGAACCGACGAGAATCGAGGGTATCTCGGCCAAATACTAACTTTTTTCTGAATTTTCGGTGCGGGGCAGCTGAGTGTCTGGAGCCCTGACGAACCCACCCAAGAATTTCAGGATCGGTTCATAAATAGCCGAGATTCGTTGAAAAATGTCGAATTTCTGGCTATCTTGTCTCTGAATCAAGATTCCTCAATTTCTCTGCTGGTCTGACCCGAATGTCTGCGAATCCGACAAACGCGCATTGCATATTGAGGTCTCATCCGCAACTTGGTAAGAACGGTCAGAACCGACAAGAATCGAGGGTTTCTAGGCCAAATACGAACTTTTTTCTGAATTTTTGATGCGGGGCAGCTGAGTGTCTGGAGCCCTGTCGAACCCACCGAAGACTTTCAGGATCGGTTCATAAATAGCCGAGATTCGTTAAAAAATGTCAAATTTCTGGCTATCTTGTCTCTAAATCAAGATTCCTCAATTTCTCTGCTGGTCTGACCCGAATGTCTGCGATTCCGAAGAACGCGCATTGCAATTCGACGTCTCATCCGTAACTTGGTCAGAACGGTCAGAACCGACGAGAATCGAGGGTATCTCGGCCAAATACTAACTTTTTTCTGAATTTTCGGTGCGGGGCAGCTGAGTGTCTGGAGCCCTGACGAACCCACCCAAGAATTTCAGGATCGGTTCATAAATAGCCGAGATTCGTTGAAAAATGTCGAATTTCTGGCTATCTTGTCTCTAAATCAAGATTCCTCAATTTCTCTGCTGGTCTGACCCGAATGTCCGCGATTCCGAAGAACGCGCATTGCAATTCGACGTCTCATCCGTAACTTGGTCAGAACGGTCAGAACCGACGAGAATCGAGGGTATCTCGGCCAAATACTAACTTTTTTCTGAATTTTCGGTGCGGGGCAGCTGAGTGTCTGGAGCCCTGACGAACCCACCCAAGAATTTCAGGATCGGTTCATAAATAGCCGAGATACGTTGAAAAATGTCGAATTTTTGGCTATCTTGTCTCTAAATCAAGATTCCTCAATTTTTCTGCTGGTCTGACCCGAATGTCTGCGATTCCGAAGAACGCGCATTGCACTTCCACGTCTCATCCGTAACTTGGTCAGAACGGTCAGAACCGACAAGAATCGAGGGTATCTCGGCCAAATACTAACTTTTTTCTGAATTTTCGGTGCGGGGCAGCTGAGTGTCTGGAGCCCTGACGAACCCACCCAAGAATTTCAGGATCGGTTCATAAATAGCCGAGATACGTTGAAAAATGTCGAATTTTTGGCTATCTTGTCTCTAAATCAAGATTCCTCAATTTTTCTGCTGGTCTGACCCGAATGTCTGCGATTCCGAAGAACGCGCATTGCACTTCCACGTCTCATCCGTAACTTGGTCAGAACGGTCAGAACCGACAAGAATCGAGGGTATCTCGGCCAAATACTAACTTTTTTCTGAATTTTCGGTGCGGGGCAGCTGAGTGTCTGGAGCCCTGACGAACCCACCCAAGAATTTCAGGATCGGTTCATAAATAGCCGAGATTCGTTGAAAAATGTCGAATTTCTGGCTATCTTGTCTCTAAATCAAGATTCCTCAATTTCTCTGCTGGTCTGACCCGAATGTCCGCGATTCCGAAGAACGCGCATTGCAATTCGACGTCTCATCCGTAACTTGGTCAGAACGGTCAGAACCGACGAGAATCGAGGGTATCTCGGCCAAATACTAACTTTTTTCTGAATTTTCGGTGCGGGGCAGCTGAGTGTCTGGAGCCCTGACGAACCCACCCAAGAATTTCAGGATCGGTTCATAAATAGCCGAGATACGTTGAAAAATGTCGAATTTTTGGCTATCTTGTCTCTAAATCAAGATTCCTCAATTTTTCTGCTGGTCTGACCCGAATGTCTGCGATTCCGAAGAACGCGCATTGCACTTCCACGTCTCATCCGTAACTTGGTCAGAACGGTCAGGACCGACAAGAATCGAGGGTATCTCGGCCAAATACTAACTTTTTTCTGAATTTTCGGTGCGGGGCAGCTGAGTGTCTGGAGCCCTGACGAACCCACCCAAGAATTTCAGGATCGGTTCATAAATAGCCGAGATACGTTGAAAAATGTCGAATTTTTGGCTATCTTGTCTCTAAATCAAGATTCCTCAATTTTTCTGCTGGTCTGACCCGAATGTCTGCGATTCCGAAGAACGCGCATTGCACTTCCACGTCTCATCCGTAACTTGGTCAGAACGGTCAGAACCGACAAGAATCGAGGGTATCTCGGCCAAATACTAACTTTTTTCTGAATTTTCGGTGCGGGGCAGCTGAGTGTCTGGAGCCCTGACGAACCCACCCAAGAATTTCAGGATCGGTTCATAAATAGCCGAGATTCGTTAAAAATTGTCGAATTTCTGGCTATCTTGTCTCTAAATCAAGATTCCTCAATTTCTCTGCTGGTCTGACCCGAATGTCTGCGATTCCGAAGAACGCGCATTGCAATTCGACGTCTCATCCGTAACTTGGTCAGAACGGTCAGAACCGACGAGAATCGAGGGTATCTCGGCCAAATACTAACTTTTTTCTGAATTTTCGGTGCGGGGCAGCTGAGTGTCTGGAGCCCTGACGAACCCACCCAAGAATTTCAGGATCGGTTCATAAATAGCCGAGATTCGTTGAAAAATGTCGAATTTCTGGCTATCTTGTCTCTAAATCAAGATTCCTCAATTTCTCTGCTGGTCTGACCCGAATGTCCGCGATTCCGAAGAACGCGCATTGCAATTCGACGTCTCATCCGTAACTTGGTCAGAACGGTCAGAACCGACGAGAATCGAGGGTATCTCGGCCAAATACTAACTTTTTTCTGAATTTTCGGTGCGGGGCAGCTGAGTGTCTGGAGCCCTGACGAACCCACCCAAGAATTTCAGGATCGGTTCATAAATAGCCGAGATACGTTGAAAAATGTCGAATTTTTGGCTATCTTGTCTCTAAATCAAGATTCCTCAATTTTTCTGCTGGTCTGACCCGAATGTCTGCGATTCCGAAGAACGCGCATTGCACTTCCACGTCTCATCCGTAACTTGGTCAGAACGGTCAGAACCGACAAGAATCGAGGGTATCTCGGCCAAATACTAACTTTTTTCTGAATTTTCGGTGCGGGGCAGCTGAGTGTCTGGAGCCCTGACGAACCCACCCAAGAATTTCAGGATCGGTTCATAAATAGCCGAGATACGTTGAAAAATGTCGAATTTTTGGCTATCTTGTCTCTAAATCAAGATTCCTCAATTTTTCTGCTGGTCTGACCCGAATGTCTGCGATTCCGAAGAACGCGCATTGCACTTCCACGTCTCATCCGTAACTTGGTCAGAACGGTCAGAACCGACTAGAATCGAGGGTATCTCGGCCAAATACTAACTTTTTTCTGAATTTTCGGTGCGGGGCAGCTGAGTGTCTGGAGCCCTGACGAACCCACCCAAGAATTTCAGGATCGGTTCATAAATAGCCGAGATACGTTGAAAAATGTCGAATTTTTGGCTATCACGTCTCTAAATCAAGATTCCTCAATTTTTCTGCTGGTCTGACCCGAATGTCTGCGATTCCGAAGAACGCGCATTGCACTTCCACGTCTCATCCGTAACTTGGTCAGAACGGTCAGAACCGACGAGAATCGAGGGTATCTCGGCCAAATACTAACTTTTTTCTGAATTTTCGGTGCGGGGCAGCTGAGTGTCTGGAGCCCTGACGAACCCACCCAAGAATTTCAGGATCGGTTTATAAATAGCCGAGATTCGTTGAAAAATGTCGAATTTCTGGCTATCTTGTCTCTGAATCAAGATTCCTCAATTTCTCTGCTGGTCTGACCCGAATGTCTGCGAATCCGACAAACGGGCATCGCATATTGAGGTCTCATTCGCAACTTGGTAAGAACGGTCAGAACCGACAAGAATCGAGGGTTTCTAGGCCAAATACGAACTTTTTTCTGAATTTTTGATGCGGGGCAGCTGAGTGTCTGGAGCCCTGTCGAACCCACCGAAGACTTTCAGGATCGGTTCATAAATAGCCGAGATTCGTTAAAAAATGTCGAATTTCTGGCTATCTTGTCTCTAAATCAAGATTCCTCAATTTCTCTGCTGGTCTGACCCGAATGTCTGCGATTCCGAAGAACGCGCATTGCAATTCGACGTCTCATCCGTAACTTGGTCAGAACGGTCAGAACCGACGAGAATCGAGGGTATCTCGGCCAAATACTAACTTTTTTCTGAATTTTCGGTGCGGGGCAGCTGAGTGTCTGGAGCCCTGACGAACCCACCCAAGAATTTCAGGATCGGTTCATAAATAGCCGAGATTCGTTGAAAAATGTCGAATTTCTGGCTATCTTGTCTCTAAATCAAGATTCCTCAATTTCTCTGCTGGTCTGACCCGAATGTCTGCGATTCCGAAGAACGCGCATTGCAATTCGACGTCTCATCCGTAACTTGGTCAGAACGTTCAGAACCGACGAGAATCGAGGGTATCTCGGCCAAATACTAACTTTTTTCTGAATTTTCGGTGCGGGGCAGCTGAGTGTCTGGAGCCCTGACGAACCCACCCAAGAATTTCAGGATCGGTTCATAAATAGCCGAGATACGTTGAAAAATGTCGAATTTTTGGCTATCTTGTCTCTAAATCAAGATTCCTCAATTTTTCTGCTGGTCTGACCCGAATGTCTGCGATTCCGAAGAACGCGCATTGCACTTCCGCGTCTCATCCGTAACTTGGTCAGAACGGTCAGAACCGACAAGAATCGAGGGTATCTCGGCCAAATACTAACTTTTTTCTGAATTTTCGGTGCGGGGCAGCTGAGTGTCTGGAGCCCTGACGAACCCACCCAAGAATTTCAGGATCGGTACATAAATAGCCGAGATACGTTGAAAAATGTCGAATTTTTGGCTATCTTGTCTCTAAATCAAGATTCCTCAATTTTTCTGCTGGTCTGACCCGAATGTCTGCGATTCCGAAGAACGCGCATTGCACTTCCACGTCTCATCCGTAACTTGGTCAGAACGGTCAGAACCGACGAGAATCGAGGGTATCTCGGCCAAATACTAACTTTTTTCTGAATTTTCGGTGCGGGGCAGCTGAGTGTCTGGAGCCCTGACGAACCCACCCAAGAATTTCAGGATCGGTTCATAAATAGCCGAGATTCGTTGAAAAATGTCGAATTTCTGGCTATCTTGTCTCTAAATCAAGATTCCTCAATTTCTCTGCTGGTCTGACCCGAATGTCTGCGATTCCGAAGAACGCGCATTGCAATTCGACGTCTCATCCGTAACTTGGTCAGAACGGTCAGAACCGACGAGAATCGAGGGTATCTCGGCCAAATACTAACTTTTTTCTGAATTTTCGGTGCGGGGCAGCTGAGTGTCTGGAGCCCTGACGAACCCACCCAAGAATTTCAGGATCGGTTCATAAATAGCCGAGATACGTTGAAAAATGTCGAATTTTTGGCTATCTTGTCTCTAAATCAAGATTCCTCAATTTTTCTGCTGGTCTGACCCGAATGTCTGCGATTCCGAAAAACGCGCATTGCACTTCCACGTCTCATCCGTAACTTGGTCAGAACGGTCAGAACCGACAAGAATCGAGGGTATCTCGGCCAAATACTAACTTTTTTCTGAATTTTCGGTGCGGGGCAGCTGAGTGTCTGGAGCCCTGACGAACCCACCCAAGAATTTCAGGATCGGTTCATAAATAGCCGAGATTCGTTGAAAAATGTCGAATTTCTGTCTATCTTGTCTCTAAATCAAGATTCCTCAATTTCTCTGCTGGTCTGACCCGAATGTCTGCGATTCCGAAGAACGCGCATTGCAATTCGACGTCTCATCCGTAACTTGGTCAGAACGGTCAGAACCGACGAGAATCGGGGGTATCTCGGCCAAATACTAACTTTTTTCTGAATTTTCGGTGCGGGGCAGCTGAGTGTCTGGAGCCCTGACGAACCCACCCAAGAATTTCAGGATCGGTTCATAAATAGCCGAGATTCGTTGAAAAATGTCGAATTTCTGGCTATCTTGTCTCTAAATCAAGATTCCTCAATTTCTCTGCTGGTCTGACCCGAATGTCTGCGATTCCGAAGAACGCGCATTGCAATTCGACGTCTCATCCGTAACTTGGTCAGAACGGTCAGAACCGACGAGAATCGAGGGTATCTCGGCCAAATACTAACTTTTTTCTGAATTTTCGGTGCGGGGCAGCTGAGTGTCTGGAGCCCTGACGAACCCACCCAAGAATTTCAGGATCGGTTCATAAATAGCCGAGATACGTTGAAAAATGTCGAATTTTTGGCTATCTTGTCTCTAAATCAAGATTCCTCAATTTTTCTGCTGGTCTGACCCGAATGTCTGCGATTCCGAAAAACGCGCATTGCACTTCCACGTCTCATCCGTAACTTGGTCAGAACGGTCAGAACCGACAAGAATCGAGGGTATCTCGGCCAAATACTAACTTTTTTCTGAATTTTCGGTGCGGGGCAGCTGAGTGTCTGGAGCCCTGACGAACCCACCCAAGAATTTCAGGATCGGTTCATAAATAGCCGAGATTCGTTGAAAAATGTCGAATTTCTGGCTATCTTGTCTCTAAATCAAGATTCCTCAATTTCTCTGCTGGTCTGACCCGAATGTCTCCGATTCCGAAGAACGCGCATTGCAATTCGACGTCTCATCCGTAACTTGGTCAGAACGGTCAGAACCGACGAGAATCGAGGGTATCTCGGCCAAATACTAACTTTTTTCTGAATTTTCGGTGCGGGGCAGCTGAGTGTCTGGAGCCCTGACGAACCCACCCAAGAATTTCAGGATCGGTTCATAAATAGCCGAGATACGTTGAAAAATGTCGAATTTCTGGCTATCTTGTCTCTAAATCAAGATTCCTCAATTTCTCTGCTGGTCTGACCCGAATGTCTGCGATTCCGAAGAACGCGCATTGCAATTCGACGTCTCATCCGTAACTTGGTCAGAACGGTCAGAACCGACGAGAATCGAGGGTATCTCGGCCAAATACTAACTTTTTTCTGAATTTTCGGTGCGGGGCAGCTGAGTGTCTGGAGCCCTGACGAACCCACCCAAGAATTTCAGGATCGGTTCATAAATAGCCGAGATTCGTTGAAAAATGTCGAATTTCTGGCTATCTTGTCTCTAAATCAAGATTCCTCAATTTCTCTGCTGGTCTGACCCGAATGTCTGCGATTCCGAAGAACGCGCATTGCAATTCGACGTCTCATCCGTAACTTGGTCAGAACGGTCAGAACCGACGAGAATCGAGGGTATCTCGGCCAAATACTAACTTTTTTCTGAATTTTCGGTGCGGGGCAGCTGAGTGTCTGGAGCCCTGACGAACCCACCCAAGAATTTCAGGATCGGTTCATAAATAGCCGAGATACGTTGAAAAATGTCGAATTTTTGGCTATCTTGTCTCTAAATCAAGATTCCTCAATTTTTCTGCTGGTCTGACCCGAATGTCTGCGGTTCCGAAAAACGCGCATTGCACTTCCACGTCTCATCCGTAACTTGGTCAGAACGGTCAGAACCGACAAGAATCGAGGGTATCTCGGCCAAATACTAACTTTTTTCTGAATTTTCGGTGCGGGGCAGCTGAGTGTCTGGAGCCCTGACGAACCCACCCAAGAATTTCAGGATCGGTTCATAAATAGCCGAGATTCGTTGAAAAATGTCGAATTTCTGGCTATCTTGTCTCTAAATCAAGATTCCTCAATTTCTCTGCTGGTCTGACCCGAATGTCTGCGATTCCGAAGAACGCGCATTGCAATTCGACGTCTCATCCGTAACTTGGTCAGAACGGTCAGAACCGACGAGAATCGAGGGTATCTCGGCCAAATACTAACTTTTTTCTGAATTTTCGGTGCGGGGCAGCTGAGTGTCTGGAGCCCTGACGAACCCACCCAAGAATTTCAGGATCGGTTCATAAATAGCCGAGATACGTTGAAAAATGTCGAATTTTTGGCTATCTTGTCTCTAAATCAAGATTCCTCAATTTTTCTGCTGGTCTGACCCGAATGTCTGCGATTCCGAAGAACGCGCATTGCACTTCCGCGTCTCATCCGTAACTTGGTCAGAACGGTCAGAACCGACAAGAATCGAGGGTATCTCGGCCAAATACTAACTTTTTTCTGAATTTTCGGTGCGGGGCAGCTGAGTGTCTGGAGCCCTGACGAACCCACCCAAGAATTTCAGGATCGGTACATAAATAGCCGAGATACGTTGAAAAATGTCGAATTTTTGGCTATCTTGTCTCTAAATCAAGATTCCTCAATTTTTCTGCTGGTCTGACCCGAATGTCTGCGATTCCGAAGAACGCGCATTGCACTTCCACGTCTCATCCGTAACTTGGTCAGAACGGTCAGAACCGACGAGAATCGAGGGTATCTCGGCCAAATACTAACTTTTTTCTGAATTTTCGGTGCGGGGCAGCTGAGTGTCTGGAGCCCTGACGAACCCACCCAAGAATTTCAGGATCGGTTCATAAATAGCCGAGATTCGTTGAAAAATGTCGAATTTCTGGCTATCTTGTCTCTAAATCAAGATTCCTCAATTTCTCTGCTGGTCTGACCCGAATGTCTGCGATTCCGAAGAACGCGCATTGCAATTCGACGTCTCATCCGTAACTTGGTCAGAACGGTCAGAACCGACGAGAATCGAGGGTATCTCGGCCAAATACTAACTTTTTTCTGAATTTTCGGTGCGGGGCAGCTGAGTGTCTGGAGCCCTGACGAACCCACCCAAGAATTTCAGGATCGGTTCATAAATAGCCGAGATACGTTGAAAAATGTCGAATTTTTGGCTATCTTGTCTCTAAATCAAGATTCCTCAATTTTTCTGCTGGTCTGACCCGAATGTCTGCGATTCCGAAAAACGCGCATTGCACTTCCACGTCTCATCCGTAACTTGGTCAGAACGGTCAGAACCGACAAGAATCGAGGGTATCTCGGCCAAATACTAACTTTTTTCTGAATTTTCGGTGCGGGGCAGCTGAGTGTCTGGAGCCCTGACGAACCCACCCAAGAATTTCAGGATCGGTTCATAAATAGCCGAGATTCGTTGAAAAATGTCGAATTTCTGTCTATCTTGTCTCTAAATCAAGATTCCTCAATTTCTCTGCTGGTCTGACCCGAATGTCTGCGATTCCGAAGAACGCGCATTGCAATTCGACGTCTCATCCGTAACTTGGTCAGAACGGTCAGAACCGACGAGAATCGGGGGTATCTCGGCCAAATACTAACTTTTTTCTGAATTTTCGGTGCGGGGCAGCTGAGTGTCTGGAGCCCTGACGAACCCACCCAAGAATTTCAGGATCGGTTCATAAATAGCCGAGATTCGTTGAAAAATGTCGAATTTCTGGCTATCTTGTCTCTAAATCAAGATTCCTCAATTTCTCTGCTGGTCTGACCCGAATGTCTGCGATTCCGAAGAACGCGCATTGCAATTCGACGTCTCATCCGTAACTTGGTCAGAACGGTCAGAACCGACGAGAATCGAGGGTATCTCGGCCAAATACTAACTTTTTTCTGAATTTTCGGTGCGGGGCAGCTGAGTGTCTGGAGCCCTGACGAACCCACCCAAGAATTTCAGGATCGGTTCATAAATAGCCGAGATACGTTGAAAAATGTCGAATTTTTGGCTATCTTGTCTCTAAATCAAGATTCCTCAATTTTTCTGCTGGTCTGACCCGAATGTCTGCGATTCCGAAAAACGCGCATTGCACTTCCACGTCTCATCCGTAACTTGGTCAGAACGGTCAGAACCGACAAGAATCGAGGGTATCTCGGCCAAATACTAACTTTTTTCTGAATTTTCGGTGCGGGGCAGCTGAGTGTCTGGAGCCCTGACGAACCCACCCAAGAATTTCAGGATCGGTTCATAAATAGCCGAGATTCGTTGAAAAATGTCGAATTTCTGGCTATCTTGTCTCTAAATCAAGATTCCTCAATTTCTCTGCTGGTCTGACCCGAATGTCTCCGATTCCGAAGAACGCGCATTGCAATTCGACGTCTCATCCGTAACTTGGTCAGAACGGTCAGAACCGACGAGAATCGAGGGTATCTCGGCCAAATACTAACTTTTTTCTGAATTTTCGGTGCGGGGCAGCTGAGTGTCTGGAGCCCTGACGAACCCACCCAAGAATTTCAGGATCGGTTCATAAATAGCCGAGATACGTTGAAAAATGTCGAATTTCTGGCTATCTTGTCTCTAAATCAAGATTCCTCAATTTCTCTGCTGGTCTGACCCGAATGTCTGCGATTCCGAAGAACGCGCATTGCAATTCGACGTCTCATCCGTAACTTGGTCAGAACGGTCAGAACCGACGAGAATCGAGGGTATCTCGGCCAAATACTAACTTTTTTCTGAATTTTCGGTGCGGGGCAGCTGAGTGTCTGGAGCCCTGACGAACCCACCCAAGAATTTCAGGATCGGTTCATAAATAGCCGAGATTCGTTGAAAAATGTCGAATTTCTGGCTATCTTGTCTCTAAATCAAGATTCCTCAATTTCTCTGCTGGTCTGACCCGAATGTCTGCGATTCCGAAGAACGCGCATTGCAATTCGACGTCTCATCCGTAACTTGGTCAGAACGGTCAGAACCGACGAGAATCGAGGGTATCTCGGCCAAATACTAACTTTTTTCTGAATTTTCGGTGCGGGGCAGCTGAGTGTCTGGAGCCCTGACGAACCCACCCAAGAATTTCAGGATCGGTTCATAAATAGCCGAGATACGTTGAAAAATGTCGAATTTTTGGCTATCTTGTCTCTAAATCAAGATTCCTCAATTTTTCTGCTGGTCTGACCCGAATGTCTGCGGTTCCGAAAAACGCGCATTGCACTTCCACGTCTCATCCGTAACTTGGTCAGAACGGTCAGAACCGACAAGAATCGAGGGTATCTCGGCCAAATACTAACTTTTTTCTGAATTTTCGGTGCGGGGCAGCTGAGTGTCTGGAGCCCTGACGAACCCACCCAAGAATTTCAGGATCGGTTCATAAATAGCCGAGATTCGTTGAAAAATGTCGAATTTCTGGCTATCTTGTCTCTAAATCAAGATTCCTCAATTTCTCTGCTGGTCTGACCCGAATGTCTGCGATTCCGAAGAACGCGCATTGCAATTCGACGTCTCATCCGTAACTTGGTCAGAACGGTCAGAACCGACGAGAATCGAGGGTATCTCGGCCAAATACTAACTTTTTTCTGAATTTTCGGTGCGGGGCAGCTGAGTGTCTGGAGCCCTGACGAACCCACCCAAGAATTTCAGGATCGGTTCATAAATAGCCGAGATACGTTGAAAAATGTCGAATTTTTGGCTATCTTGTCTCTAAATCAAGATTCCTCAATTTTTCTGCTGGTCTGACCCGAATGTCTGCGATTCCGAAGAACGCGCATTGCACTTCCACGTCTCATCCGTAACTTGGTCAGAACGGTCAGAACCGACAAGAATCGAGGGTATCTCGGCCAAATACTAACTTTTTTCTGAATTTTCGGTGCGGGGCAGCTGAGTGTCTGGAGCCCTGACGAACCCACCCAAGAATTTCAGGATCGGTTCATAAATAGCCGAGATTCGTTGAAAAATGTCGAATTTCTGGCTATCTTGTCTCTAAATCAAGATTCCTCAATTTCTCTGCTGGTCTGACCCGAATGTCTGCGATTCCGAAGAACGCGCATTGCAATTCGACGTCTCATCCGTAACTTGGTCAGAACGGTCAGAACCGACGAGAATCGAGGGTATCTCGGCCAAATACTAACTTTTTTCTGAATTTTCGGTGCGGGGCAGCTGAGTGTCTGGAGCCCTGACGAACCCACCCAAGAATTTCAGGATCGGTTCATAAATAGCCGAGATTCGTTGAAAAATGTCGAATTTCTGGCTATCTTGTCTCTAAATCAAGATTCCTCAATTTCTCTGCTGGTCTGACCCGAATGTCTGCGATTCCGAAGAACGCGCATTGCAATTCGACGTCTCATCCGTAACTTGGTCAGAACGGTCAGAACCGACGAGAATCGAGGGTATCTCGGCCAAATACTAACTTTTTTCTGAATTTTCGGTGCGGGGCAGCTGAGTGTCTGGAGCCCTGACGAACCCACCCAAGAATTTCAGGATCGGTTCATAAATAGCCGAGATTCGTTAAAAAATGTCGAATTTCTGGCTATCTTGTCTCTAAATCAAGATTCCTCAATTTCTCTGCTGGTCTGACCCGAATGTCTGCGATTCCGAAGAACGCGCATTGCAATTCGACGTCTCATCCGTAACTTGGTCAGAACGGTCAGAACCGACGAGAATCGAGGGTATCTCGGCCAAATACTAACTTTTTTCTGAATTTTCGGTGCGGGGCAGCTGAGTGTCTGGAGCCCTGACGAACCCACCCAAGAATTTCAGGATCGGTTCATAAATAGCCGAGATTCGTTGAAAAATGTCGAATTTCTGGCTATCTTGTCTCTAAATCAAGATTCCTCAATTTCTCTGCTGGTCTGACCCGAATGTCTGCGATTCCGAAGAACGCGCATTGCAATTCGACGTCTCATCCGTAACTTGGTCAGAACGGTCAGAACCGACGAGAATCGAGGGTATCTCGGCCAAATACTAACTTTTTTCTGAATTTTCGGTGCGGGGCAGCTGAGTGTCTGGAGCCCTGACGAACCCACCCAAGAATTTCAGGATCGGTTCATAAATAGCCGAGATACGTTGAAAAATGTCGAATTTTTGGCTATCTTGTCTCTAAATCAAGATTCCTCAATTTTTCTGCTGGTCTGACCCGAATGTCTGCGATTCCGAAAAACGCGCATTGCACTTCCACGTCTCATCCGTAACTTGGTCAGAACGGTCAGAACCGACAAGAATCGAGGGTATCTCGGCCAAATACTAACTTTTTTCTGAATTTTCGGTGCGGGGCAGCTGAGTGTCTGGAGCCCTGACGAACCCACCCAAGAATTTCAGGATCGGTTCATAAATAGCCGAGATTCGTTGAAAAATGTCGAATTTCTGGCTATCTTGTCTCTAAATCAAGATTCCTCAATTTCTCTGCTGGTCTGACCCGAATGTCTGCGATTCCGAAGAACGCGCATTGCAATTCGACGTCTCATCCGTAACTTGGTCAGAACGGTCAGAACCGACGAGAATCGAGGGTATCTCGGCCAAATACTAACTTTTTTCTGAATTTTCGGTGCGGGGCAGCTGAGTGTCTGGAGCCCTGACGAACCCACCCAAGAATTTCAGGATCGGTTCATAAATAGCCGAGATTCGTTGAAAAATGTCGAATTTCTGGCTATCTTGTCTCTAAATCAAGATTCCTCAATTTCTCTGCTGGTCTGACCCGAATGTCTGCGATTCCGAAGAACGCGCATTGCAATTCGACGTCTCATCCGTAACTTGGTCAGAACGGTCAGAACCGACGAGAATCGAGGGTATCTCGGCCAAATACTAACTTTTTTCTGAATTTTCGGTGCGGGGCAGCTGAGTGTCTGGAGCCCTGACGAACCCACCCAAGAATTTCAGGATCGGTTCATAAATAGCCGAGATTCGTTAAAAAATGTCGAATTTCTGGCTATCTTGTCTCTAAATCAAGATTCCTCAATTTCTCTGCTGGTCTGACCCGAATGTCTGCGATTCCGAAGAACGCGCATTGCAATTCGACGTCTCATCCGTAACTTGGTCAGAACGGTCAGAACCGACGAGAATCGAGGGTATCTCGGCCAAATACTAACTTTTTTCTGAATTTTCGGTGCGGGGCAGCTGAGTGTCTGGAGCCCTGACGAACCCACCCAAGAATTTCAGGATCGGTTCATAAATAGCCGAGATTCGTTGAAAAATGTCGAATTTCTGGCTATCTTGTCTCTAAATCAAGATTCCTCAATTTCTCTGCTGGTCTGACCCGAATGTCTGCGATTCCGAAGAACGCGCATTGCAATTCGACGTCTCATCCGTAACTTGGTCAGAACGGTCAGAACCGACGAGAATCGAGGGTATCTCGGCCAAATACTAACTTTTTTCTGAATTTTCGGTGCGGGGCAGCTGAGTGTCTGGAGCCCTGACGAACCCACCCAAGAATTTCAGGATCGGTTCATAAATAGCCGAGATACGTTGAAAAATGTCGAATTTTTGGCTATCTTGTCTCTAAATCAAGATTCCTCAATTTTTCTGCTGGTCTGACCCGAATGTCTGCGATTCCGAAAAACGCGCATTGCACTTCCACGTCTCATCCGTAACTTGGTCAGAACGGTCAGAACCGACAAGAATCGAGGGTATCTCGGCCAAATACTAACTTTTTTCTGAATTTTCGGTGCGGGGCAGCTGAGTGTCTGGAGCCCTGACGAACCCACCCAAGAATTTCAGGATCGGTTCATAAATAGCCGAGATTCGTTGAAAAATGTCGAATTTCTGGCTATCTTGTCTCTAAATCAAGATTCCTCAATTTCTCTGCTGGTCTGACCCGAATGTCTGCGATTCCGAAGAACGCGCATTGCAATTCGACGTCTCATCCGTAACTTGGTCAGAACGGTCAGAACCGACGAGAATCGAGGGTATCTCGGCCAAATACTAACTTTTTTCTGAATTTTCGGTGCGGGGCAGCTGAGTGTCTGGAGCCCTGACGAACCCACCCAAGAATTTCAGGATCGGTTCATAAATAGCCGAGATACGTTGAAAAATGTCGAATTTTTGGCTATCTTGTCTCTAAATCAAGATTCCTCAATTTTTCTGCTGGTCTGACCCGAATGTCTGCGATTCCGAAGAACGCGCATTGCACTTCCACGTCTCATCCGTAACTTGGTCAGAACGGTCAGAACCGACAAGAATCGAGGGTATCTCGGCCAAATACTAACTTTTTTCTGAATTTTCGGTGCGGGGCAGCTGAGTGTCTGGAGCCCTGACGAACCCACCCAAGAATTTCAGGATCGGTTCATAAATAGCCGAGATACGTTGAAAAATGTCGAATTTTTGGCTATCTTGTCTCTAAATCAAGATTCCTCAATTTTTCTGCTGGTCTGACCCGAATGTCTGCGATTCCGAAGAACGCGCATTGCACTTCCACGTCTCATCCGTAACTTGGTCAGAACGGTCAGAACCGACAAGAATCGAGGGTATCTCGGCCAAATACTAACTTTTTTCTGAATTTTCGGTGCGGGGCAGCTGAGTGTCTGGAGCCCTGACGAACCCACCCAAGAATTTCAGGATCGGTTCATAAATAGCCGAGATTCGTTGAAAAATGTCGAATTTCTGGCTATCTTGTCTCTAAATCAAGATTCCTCAATTTCTCTGCTGGTCTGACCCGAATGTCTGCGATTCCGAAGAACGCGCATTGCAATTCGACGTCTCATCCGTAACTTGGTCAGAACGGTCAGAACCGACGAGAATCGAGGGTATCTCGGCCAAATACTAACTTTTTTCTGAATTTTCGGTGCGGGGCAGCTGAGTGTCTGGAGCCCTGACGAACCCACCCAAGAATTTCAGGATCGGTTCATAAATAGCCGAGATTCGTTGAAAAATGTCGAATTTCTGGCTATATTGTCTCTGAATCAAGATTCCTCAATTTCTCTGCTGGTCTGACCCGAATGTCTGCGAATCCGACAAACGCGCATTGCATATTGAGGTCTCATCCGCAACTTGGTAAGAACGGTCAGAACCGACAAGAATCGAGGGTTTCTAGGCCAAATACGAACTTTTTTCTGAATTTTTGATGCGGGGCAGCTGAGTGTCTGGAGCCCTGTCGAACCCACCGAAGACTTTCAGGATCGGTTCATAAATAGCCGAGATTCGTTAAAAAATGTCGAATTTCTGGCTATCTTGTCTCTAAATCAAGATTCCTCAATTTCTCTGCTGGTCTGACCCGAATGTCTGCGATTCCGAAGAACGCGCATTGCAATTCGACGTCTCATCCGTAACTTGGTCAGAACGGTCAGAACCGACGAGAATCGAGGGTATCTCGGCCAAATACTAACTTTTTTCTGAATTTTCGGTGCGGGGCAGCTGAGTGTCTGGAGCCCTGACGAACCCACCCAAGAATTTCAGGATCGGTTCATAAATAGCCGAGATTCGTTGAAAAATGTCGAATTTCTGGCTATCTTGTCTCTAAATCAAGATTCCTCAATTTCTCTGCTGGTCTGACCCGAATGTCTGCGATTCCGAAGAACGCGCATTGCAATTCGACGTCTCATCCGTAACTTGGTCAGAACGGTCAGAACCGACGAGAATCGAGGGTATCTCGGCCAAATACTAACTTTTTTCTGAATTTTCGGTGCGGGGCAGCTGAGTGTCTGGAGCCCTGACGAACCCACCCAAGAATTTCAGGATCGGTTCATAAATAGCCGAGATACGTTGAAAAATGTCGAATTTTTGGCTATCTTGTCTCTAAATCAAGATTCCTCAATTTTTCTGCTGGTCTGACCCGAATGTCTGCGATTCCGAAGAACGCGCATTGCACTTCCACGTCTCATCCGTAACTTGGTCAGAACGGTCAGAACCGACAAGAATCGAGGGTATCTCGGCCAAATACTAACTTTTTTCTGAATTTTCGGTGCGGGGCAGCTGAGTGTCTGGAGCCCTGACGAACCCACCCAAGAATTTCAGGATCGGATCATAAATAGCCGAGATTCGTTGAAAAATGTCGAATTTCTGGCTATCTTGTCTCTAAATCAAGATTCCTCAATTTCTCTGCTGGTCTGACCCGAATGTCTGCGATTCCGAAGAACGCGCATTGCAATTCGACGTCTCATCCGTAACTTGGTCAGAACGGTCAGAACCGACGAGAATCGAGGGTATCTCGGCCAAATACTAACTTTTTTCTGAATTTTCGGTGCGGGGCAGCTGAGTGTCTGGAGCCCTGACGAACCCACCCAAGAATTTCAGGATCGGTTCATAAATAGCCGAGATTCGTTGAAAAATGTCGAATTTCTGGCTATCTTGTCTCTGAATCAAGATTCCTCAATTTCTCTGCTGGTCTGACCCGAATGTCTGCGAATCCGACAAACGCGCATTGCATATTGAGGTCTCATCCGCAACTTGGTAAGAACGGTCAGAACCGACAAGAATCGAGGGTTTCTAGGCCAAATACGAACTTTTTTCTGAATTTTTGATGCGGGGCAGCTGAGTGTCTGGAGCCCTGTCGAACCCACCGAAGACTTTCAGGATCGGTTCATAAATAGCCGAGATTCGTTAAAAAATGTCGAATTTCTGGCTATCTTGTCTCTAAATCAAGATTCCTCAAGTTCTCTGCTGGTCTGACCCGAATGTCTGCGATTCCGAAGAACGCGCATTGCAATTCGACGTCTCATCCGTAACTTGGTCAGAACGGTCAGAACCGACGAGAATCGAGGGTATCTCGGCCAAATACTAACTTTTTTCTGAATTTTCGGTGCGGGGCAGCTGAGTGTCTGGAGCCCTGACGAACCCACCCAAGAATTTCAGGATCGGTTTATAAATAGCCGAGATTCGTTGAAAAATGTCGAATTTCTGGCTATCTTGTCTCTAAATCAAGATTCCTCAATTTTTCTGCTGGTCTGACCCGAATGTCTGCGATTCCGAAAAACGCGCATTGCACTTCCACGTCTCATCCGTAACTTGGTCAGAACGGTCAGAACCGACAAGAATCGAGGGTATCTCGGCCAAATACTAACTTTTTTCTGAATTTTCGGTGCGGGGCAGCTGAGTGTCTGGAGCCCTGACGAACCCACCCAAGAATTTCAGGATCGGTTCATAAATAGCCGAGATTCGTTGAAAAATGTCGAATTTCTGGCTATCTTGTCTCTAAATCAAGATTCCTCAATTTCTCTGCTGGTCTGACCCGAATGTCTGCGATTCCGAAGAACGCGCATTGCAATTCGACGTCTCATCCGTAACTTGGTCAGAACGGTCAGAACCGACGAGAATCGAGGGTATCTCGGCCAAATACTAACTTTTTTCTGAATTTTCGGTGCGGGGCAGCTGAGTGTCTGGAGCCCTGACGAACCCACCCAAGAATTTCAGGATCGGTTCATAAATAGCCGAGATACGTTGAAAAATGTCGAATTTTTGGCTATCTTGTCTCTAAATCAAGATTCCTCAATTTTTCTGCTGGTCTGACCCGAATGTCTGCGATTCCGAAGAACGCGCATTGCACTTCCACGTCTCATCCGTAACTTGGTCAGAACGGTCAGAACCGACAAGAATCGAGGGTATCTCGGCCAAATACTAACTTTTTTCTGAATTTTCGGTGCGGGGCAGCTGAGTGTCTGGAGCCCTGACGAACCCACCCAAGAATTTCAGGATCGGTTCATAAATAGCCGAGATACGTTGAAAAATGTCGAATTTTTGGCTATCTTGTCTCTAAATCAAGATTCCTCAATTTTTCTGCTGGTCTGACCCGAATGTCTGCGATTCCGAAGAACGCGCATTGCACTTCCACGTCTCATCCGTAACTTGGTCAGAACGGTCAGAACCGACAAGAATCGAGGGTATCTCGGCCAAATACTAACTTTTTTCTGAATTTTCGGTGCGGGGCAGCTGAGTGTCTGGAGCCCTGACGAACCCACCCAAGAATTTCAGGATCGGTTCATAAATAGCCGAGATTCGTTGAAAAATGTCGAATTTCTGGCTATCTTGTCTCTAAATCAAGATTCCTCAATTTCTCTGCTGGTCTGACCCGAATGTCTGCGATTCCGAAGAACGCGCATTGCAATTCGACGTCTCATCCGTAACTTGGTCAGAACGGTCAGAACCGACGAGAATCGAGGGTATCTCGGCCAAATACTAACTTTTTTCTGAATTTTCGGTGCGGGGCAGCTGAGTGTCTGGAGCCCTGACGAACCCACCCAAGAATTTCAGGATCGGTTCATAAATAGCCGAGATTCGTTGAAAAATGTCGAATTTCTGGCTATCTTGTCTCTGAATCAAGATTCCTCAATTTCTCTGCTGGTCTGACCCGAATGTCTGCGAATCCGACAAACGCGCATTGCATATTGAGGTCTCATCCGCAACTTGGTAAGAACGGTCAGAACCGACAAGAATCGAGGGTTTCTAGGCCAAATACGAACTTTTTTCTGAATTTTTGATGCGGGGCAGCTGAGTGTCTGGAGCCCTGTCGAACCCACCGAAGACTTTCAGGATCGGTTCATAAATAGCCGAGATTCGTTAAAAAATGTCGAATTTCTGGCTATCTTGTCTCTAAATCAAGATTCCTCAATTTCTCTGCTGGTCTGACCCGAATGTCTGCGATTCCGAAGAACGCGCATTGCAATTCGACGTCTCATCCGTAACTTGGTCAGAACGGTCAGAACCGACGAGAATCGAGGGTATCTCGGCCAAATACTAACTTTTTTCTGAATTTTCGGTGCGGGGCAGCTGAGTGTCTGGAGCCCTGACGAACCCACCCAAGAATTTCAGGATCGGTTCATAAATAGCCGAGATTCGTTGAAAAATGTCGAATTTCTGGCTATCTTGTCTCTAAATCAAGATTCCTCAATTTCTCTGCTGGTCTGACCCGAATGTCTGCGATTCCAAAGAACGCGCATTGCAATTCGACGTCTCATCCGTAACTTGGTCAGAACGGTCAGAACCGACGAGAATCGAGGGTATCTCGGCCAAATACTAACTTTTTTCTGAATTTTCGGTGCGGGGCAGCTGAGTGTCTGGAGCCCTGACGAACCCACCCAAGAATTTCAGGATCGGTTCATAAATAGCCGAGATACGTTGAAAAATGTCGAATTTTTGGCTATCTTGTCTCTAAATCAAGATTCCTCAATTTTTCTGCTGGTCTGACCCGAATGTCTGCGATTCCGAAGAACGCGCATTGCACTTCCACGTCTCATCCGTAACTTGGTCAGAACGGTCAGAACCGACAAGAATCGAGGGTATCTCGGCCAAATACTAACTTTTTTCTGAATTTTCGGTGCGGGGCAGCTGAGTGTCTGGAGCCCTGACGAACCCACCCAAGAATTTCAGGATCGGTTCATAAATAGCCGAGATACGTTGAAAAATGTCGAATTTTTGGCTATCTTGTCTCTAAATCAAGATTCCTCAATTTTTCTGCTGGTCTGACCCGAATGTCTGCGATTCCGAAGAACGCGCATTGCACTTCCACGTCTCATCCGTAACTTGGTCAGAACGGTCAGAACCGACAAGAATCGAGGGTATCTCGGCCAAATACTAACTTTTTTCTGAATTTTCGGTGCGGGGCAGCTGAGTGTCTGGAGCCCTGACGAACCCACCCAAGAATTTCAGGATCGGTTCATAAATAGCCGAGATACGTTGAAAAATGTCGAATTTTTGGCTATCTTGTCTCTAAATCAAGATTCCTCAATTTTTCTGCTGGTCTGACCCGAATGTCTGCGATTCCGAAGAACGCGCATTGCACTTCCACGTCTCATCCGTAACTTGGTCAGAACGGTCAGAACCGACAAGAATCGAGGGTATCTCGGCCAAATACTAACTTTTTTCTGAATTTTCGGTGCGGGGCAGCTGAGTGTCTGGAGCCCTGACGAACCCACCCAAGAATTTCAGGATCGGATCATAAATAGCCGAGATTCGTTGAAAAATGTCGAATTTCTGGCTATCTTGTCTCTAAATCAAGATTCCTCAATTTCTCTGCTGGTCTGACCCGAATGTCTGCGATTCCGAAGAACGCGCATTGCAATTCGACGTCTCATCCGTAACTTGGTCAGAACGGTCAGAACCGACGAGAATCGAGGGTATCTCGGCCAAATACTAACTTTTTTCTGAATTTTCGGTGCGGGGCAGCTGAGTGTCTGGAGCCCTGACGAACCCACCCAAGAATTTCAGGATCGGTTCATAAATAGCCGAGATTCGTTGAAAAATGTCGAATTTCTGGCTATCTTGTCTCTGAATCAAGATTCCTCAATTTCTCTGCTGGTCTGACCCGAATGTCTGCGAATCCGACAAACGCGCATTGCATATTGAGGTCTCATCCGCAACTTGGTAAGAACGGTCAGAACCGACAAGAATCGAGGGTTTCTAGGCCAAATACGAACTTTTTTCTGAATTTTTGATGCGGGGCAGCTGAGTGTCTGGAGCCCTGTCGAACCCACCGAAGACTTTCAGGATCGGTTCATAAATAGCCGAGATTCGTTAAAAAATGTCGAATTTCTGGCTATCTTGTCTCTAAATCAAGATTCCTCAAGTTCTCTGCTGGTCTGACCCGAATGTCTGCGATTCCGAAGAACGCGCATTGCAATTCGACGTCTCATCCGTAACTTGGTCAGAACGGTCAGAACCGACGAGAATCGAGGGTATCTCGGCCAAATACTAACTTTTTTCTGAATTTTCGGTGCGGGGCAGCTGAGTGTCTGGAGCCCTGACGAACCCACCCAAGAATTTCAGGATCGGTTCATAAATAGCCGAGATTCGTTGAAAAATGTCGAATTTCTGGCTATCTTGTCTCTAAATCAAGATTCCTCAATTTTTCTGCTGGTCTGACCCGAATGTCTGCGATTCCGAAAAACGCGCATTGCACTTCCACGTCTCATCCGTAACTTGGTCAGAACGGTCAGAACCGACAAGAATCGAGGGTATCTCGGCCAAATACTAACTTTTTTCTGAATTTTCGGTGCGGGGCAGCTGAGTGTCTGGAGCCCTGACGAACCCACCCAAGAATTTCAGGATCGGTTCATAAATAGCCGAGATTCGTTGAAAAATGTCGAATTTCTGGCTATCTTGTCTCTAAATCAAGATTCCTCAATTTCTCTGCTGGTCTGACCCGAATGTCTGCGATTCCGAAGAACGCGCATTGCAATTCGACGTCTCATCCGTAACTTGGTCAGAACGGTCAGAACCGACGAGAATCGAGGGTATCTCGGCCAAATACTAACTTTTTTCTGAATTTTCGGTGCGGGGCAGCTGAGTGTCTGGAGCCCTGACGAACCCACCCAAGAATTTCAGGATCGGTTCATAAATAGCCGAGATACGTTGAAAAATGTCGAATTTTTGGCTATCTTGTCTCTAAATCAAGATTCCTCAATTTTTCTGCTGGTCTGACCCGAATGTCTGCGATTCCGAAGAACGCGCATTGCACTTCCACGTCTCATCCGTAACTTGGTCAGAACGGTCAGAACCGACAAGAATCGAGGGTATCTCGGCCAAATACTAACTTTTTTCTGAATTTTCGGTGCGGGGCAGCTGAGTGTCTGGAGCCCTGACGAACCCACCCAAGAATTTCAGGATCGGTTCATAAATAGCCGAGATACGTTGAAAAATGTCGAATTTTTGGCTATCTTGTCTCTAAATCAAGATTCCTCAATTTTTCTGCTGGTCTGACCCGAATGTCTGCGATTCCGAAGAACGCGCATTGCACTTCCACGTCTCATCCGTAACTTGGTCAGAACGGTCAGAACCGACAAGAATCGAGGGTATCTCGGCCAAATACTAACTTTTTTCTGAATTTTCGGTGCGGGGCAGCTGAGTGTCTGGAGCCCTGACGAACCCACCCAAGAATTTCAGGATCGGTTCATAAATAGCCGAGATTCGTTGAAAAATGTCGAATTTCTGGCTATCTTGTCTCTAAATCAAGATTCCTCAATTTCTCTGCTGGTCTGACCCGAATGTCTGCGATTCCGAAGAACGCGCATTGCAATTCGACGTCTCATCCGTAACTTGGTCAGAACGGTCAGAACCGACGAGAATCGAGGGTATCTCGGCCAAATACTAACTTTTTTCTGAATTTTCGGTGCGGGGCAGCTGAGTGTCTGGAGCCCTGACGAACCCACCCAAGAATTTCAGGATCGGTTCATAAATAGCCGAGATTCGTTGAAAAATGTCGAATTTCTGGCTATCTTGTCTCTGAATCAAGATTCCTCAATTTCTCTGCTGGTCTGACCCGAATGTCTGCGAATCCGACAAACGCGCATTGCATATTGAGGTCTCATCCGCAACTTGGTAAGAACGGTCAGAACCGACAAGAATCGAGGGTTTCTAGGCCAAATACGAACTTTTTTCTGAATTTTTGATGCGGGGCAGCTGAGTGTCTGGAGCCCTGTCGAACCCACCGAAGACTTTCAGGATCGGTTCATAAATAGCCGAGATTCGTTAAAAAATGTCGAATTTCTGGCTATCTTGTCTCTAAATCAAGATTCCTCAATTTCTCTGCTGGTCTGACCCGAATGTCTGCGATTCCGAAGAACGCGCATTGCAATTCGACGTCTCATCCGTAACTTGGTCAGAACGGTCAGAACCGACGAGAATCGAGGGTATCTCGGCCAAATACTAACTTTTTTCTGAATTTTCGGTGCGGGGCAGCTGAGTGTCTGGAGCCCTGACGAACCCACCCAAGAATTTCAGGATCGGTTCATAAATAGCCGAGATACGTTGAAAAATGTCGAATTTTTGGCTATCTTGTCTCTAAATCAAGATTCCTCAATTTTTCTGCTGGTCTGACCCGAATGTCTGCGATTCCGAAAAACGCGCATTGCACTTCCACGTCTCATCCGTAACTTGGTCAGAACGGTCAGAACCGACAAGAATCGAGGGTATCTCGGCGAAATACTAACTTTTTTCTGAATTTTCGGTGCGGGGCAGCTGAGTGTCTGGAGCCCTGACGAACCCACCCAAGAATTTCAGGATCGGTTCATAAATAGCCGAGATTCGTTGAAAAATGTCGAATTTCTGGCTATCTTGTCTCTAAATCAAGATTCCTCAATTTCTCTGCTGGTCTGACCCGAATGTCTGCGATTCCGAAGAACGCGCATTGCAATTCGACGTCTCATCCGTAACTTGGTCAGAACGGTCAGAACCGACGAGAATCGAGGGTATCTCGGCCAAATACTAACTTTTTTCTGAATTTTCGGTGCGGGGCAGCTGAGTGTCTGGAGCCCTGACGAACCCACCCAAGAATTTCAGGATCGGTTCATAAATAGCCGAGATACGTTGAAAAATGTCGAATTTTTGGCTATCTTGTCTCTAAATCAAGATTCCTCAATTTTTCTGCTGGTCTGACCCGAATGTCTGCGATTCCGAAGAACGCGCATTGCACTTCCACGTCTCATCCGTAACTTGGTCAGAACGGTCAGAACCGACAAGAATCGAGGGTATCTCGGCCAAATACTAACTTTTTTCTGAATTTTCGGTGCGGGGCAGCTGAGTGTCTGGAGCCCTGACGAACCCACCCAAGAATTTCAGGATCGGTTCATAAATAGCCGAGATACGTTGAAAAATGTCGAATTTTTGGCTATCTTGTCTCTAAATCAAGATTCCTCAATTTTTCTGCTGGTCTGACCCGAATGTCTGCGATTCCGAAGAACGCGCATTGCACTTCCACGTCTCATCCGTAACTTGGTCAGAACGGTCAGAACCGACAAGAATCGAGGGTATCTCGGCCAAATACTAACTTTTTTCTGAATTTTCGGTGCGGGGCAGCTGAGTGTCTGGAGCCCTGACGAACCCACCCAAGAATTTCAGGATCGGATCATAAATAGCCGAGATTCGTTGAAAAATGTCGAATTTCTGGCTATCTTGTCTCTAAATCAAGATTCCTCAATTTCTCTGCTGGTCTGACCCGAATGTCTGCGATTCCGAAGAACGCGCATTGCAATTCGACGTCTCATCCGTAACTTGGTCAGAACGGTCAGAACCGACGAGAATCGAGGGTATCTCGGCCAAATACTAACTTTTTTCTGAATTTTCGGTGCGGGGCAGCTGAGTGTCTGGAGCCCTGACGAACCCACCCAAGAATTTCAGGATCGGTTCATAAATAGCCGAGATTCGTTGAAAAATGTCGAATTTCTGGCTATCTTGTCTCTGAATCAAGATTCCTCAATTTCTCTGCTGGTCTGACCCGAATGTCTGCGAATCCGACAAACGCGCATTGCATATTGAGGTCTCATCCGTAACTTGGTCAGAACGGTCAGAACCGACGAGAATCGAGGGTATCTCGGCCAAATACTAACTTTTTTCTGAATTTTCGGTGCGGGGCAGCTGAGTGTCTGGAGCCCTGACGAACCCACCCAAGAATTTCAGGATCGGTTCATAAATAGCCGAGATACGTTGAAAAATGTCGAATTTTTGGCTATCTTGTCTCTAAATCAAGATTCCTCAATTTTTCTGCTGGTCTGACCCGAATGTCTGCGATTCCGAAGAACGCGCATTGCACTTCCACGTCTCATCCGTAACTTGGTCAGAACGGTCAGAACCGACAAGAATCGAGGGTATCTCGGCCAAATACTAACTTTTTTCTGAATTTTCGGTGCGGGGCAGCTGAGTGTCTGGAGCCCTGACGAACCCACCCAAGAATTTCAGGATCGGATCATAAATAGCCGAGATTCGTTGAAAAATGTCGAATTTCTGGCTATCTTGTCTCTAAATCAAGATTCCTCAATTTCTCTGCTGGTCTGACCCGAATGTCTGCGATTCCGAAGAACGCGCATTGCAATTCGACGTCTCATCCGTAACTTGGTCAGAACGGTCAGAACCGACGAGAATCGAGGGTATCTCGGCCAAATACTAACTTTTTTCTGAATTTTCGGTGCGGGGCAGCTGAGTGTCTGGAGCCCTGACGAACCCACCCAAGAATTTCAGGATCGGTTCATAAATAGCCGAGATTCGTTGAAAAATGTCGAATTTCTGGCTATCTTGTCTCTGAATCAAGATTCCTCAATTTCTCTGCTGGTCTGACCCGAATGTCTGCGAATCCGACAAACGCGCATTGCATATTGAGGTCTCATCCGCAACTTGGTAAGAACGGTCAGAACCGACAAGAATCGAGGGTTTCTAGGCCAAATACGAACTTTTTTCTGAATTTTTGATGCGGGGCAGCTGAGTGTCTGGAGCCCTGTCGAACCCACCGAAGACTTTCAGGATCGGTTCATAAATAGCCGAGATTCGTTAAAAAATGTCGAATTTCTGGCTATCTTGTCTCTAAATCAAGATTCCTCAAGTTCTCTGCTGGTCTGACCCGAATGTCTGCGATTCCGAAGAACGCGCATTGCAATTCGACGTCTCATCCGTAACTTGGTCAGAACGGTCAGAACCGACGAGAATCGAGGGTATCTCGGCCAAATACTAACTTTTTTCTGAATTTTCGGTGCGGGGCAGCTGAGTGTCTGGAGCCCTGACGAACCCACCCAAGAATTTCAGGATCGGTTCATAAATAGCCGAGATTCGTTGAAAAATGTCGAATTTCTGGCTATCTTGTCTCTAAATCAAGATTCCTCAATTTTTCTGCTGGTCTGACCCGAATGTCTGCGATTCCGAAAAACGCGCATTGCACTTCCACGTCTCATCCGTAACTTGGTCAGAACGGTCAGAACCGACAAGAATCGAGGGTATCTCGGCCAAATACTAACTTTTTTCTGAATTTTCGGTGCGGGGCAGCTGAGTGTCTGGAGCCCTGACGAACCCACCCAAGAATTTCAGGATCGGTTCATAAATAGCCGAGATTCGTTGAAAAATGTCGAATTTCTGGCTATCTTGTCTCTAAATCAAGATTCCTCAATTTCTCTGCTGGTCTGACCCGAATGTCTGCGATTCCGAAGAACGCGCATTGCAATTCGACGTCTCATCCGTAACTTGGTCAGAACGGTCAGAACCGACGAGAATCGAGGGTATCTCGGCCAAATACTAACTTTTTTCTGAATTTTCGGTGCGGGGCAGCTGAGTGTCTGGAGCCCTGACGAACCCACCCAAGAATTTCAGGATCGGTTCATAAATAGCCGAGATACGTTGAAAAATGTCGAATTTTTGGCTATCTTGTCTCTAAATCAAGATTCCTCAATTTTTCTGCTGGTCTGACCCGAATGTCTGCGATTCCGAAGAACGCGCATTGCACTTCCACGTCTCATCCGTAACTTGGTCAGAACGGTCAGAACCGACAAGAATCGAGGGTATCTCGGCCAAATACTAACTTTTTTCTGAATTTTCGGTGCGGGGCAGCTGAGTGTCTGGAGCCCTGACGAACCCACCCAAGAATTTCAGGATCGGTTCATAAATAGCCGAGATACGTTGAAAAATGTCGAATTTTTGGCTATCTTGTCTCTAAATCAAGATTCCTCAATTTTTCTGCTGGTCTGACCCGAATGTCTGCGATTCCGAAGAACGCGCATTGCACTTCCACGTCTCATCCGTAACTTGGTCAGAACGGTCAGAACCGACAAGAATCGAGGGTATCTCGGCCAAATACTAACTTTTTTCTGAATTTTCGGTGCGGGGCAGCTGAGTGTCTGGAGCCCTGACGAACCCACCCAAGAATTTCAGGATCGGTTCATAAATAGCCGAGATTCGTTGAAAAATGTCGAATTTCTGGCTATCTTGTCTCTAAATCAAGATTCCTCAATTTCTCTGCTGGTCTGACCCGAATGTCTGCGATTCCGAAGAACGCGCATTGCAATTCGACGTCTCATCCGTAACTTGGTCAGAACGGTCAGAACCGACGAGAATCGGGGGTATCTCGGCCAAATACTAACTTTTTTCTGAATTTTCGGTGCGGGGCAGCTGAGTGTCTGGAGCCCTGACGAACCCACCCAAGAATTTCAGGATCGGTTCATAAATAGCCGAGATTCGTTGAAAAATGTCGAATTTCTGGCTATCTTGTCTCTAAATCAAGATTCCTCAATTTTTCTGCTGGTCTGACCCGAATGTCTGCGATTCCGAAAAACGCGCATTGCACTTCCACGTCTCATCCGTAACTTGGTCAGAACGGTCAGAACCGACAAGAATCGAGGGTATCTCGGCGAAATACTAACTTTTTTCTGAATTTTCGGTGCGGGGCAGCTGAGTGTCTGGAGCCCTGACGAACCCACCCAAGAATTTCAGGATCGGTTCATAAATAGCCGAGATTCGTTGAAAAATGTCGAATTTCTGGCTATCTTGTCTCTAAATCAAGATTCCTCAATTTCTCTGCTGGTCTGACCCGAATGTCTGCGATTCCGAAGAACGCGCATTGCAATTCGACGTCTCATCCGTAACTTGGTCAGAACGGTCAGAACCGACGAGAATCGAGGGTATCTCGGCCAAATACTAACTTTTTTCTGAATTTTCGGTGCGGGGCAGCTGAGTGTCTGGAGCCCTGACGAACCCACCCAAGAATTTCAGGATCGGTTCATAAATAGCCGAGATACGTTGAAAAATGTCGAATTTTTGGCTATCTTGTCTCTAAATCAAGATTCCTCAATTTTTCTGCTGGTCTGACCCGAATGTCTGCGATTCCGAAGAACGCGCATTGCACTTCCACGTCTCATCCGTAACTTGGTCAGAACGGTCAGAACCGACAAGAATCGAGGGTATCTCGGCCAAATACTAACTTTTTTCTGAATTTTCGGTGCGGGGCAGCTGAGTGTCTGGAGCCCTGACGAACCCACCCAAGAATTTCAGGATCGGTTCATAAATAGCCGAGATACGTTGAAAAATGTCGAATTTTTGGCTATCTTGTCTCTAAATCAAGATTCCTCAATTTTTCTGCTGGTCTGACCCGAATGTCTGCGATTCCGAAGAACGCGCATTGCACTTCCACGTCTCATCCGTAACTTGGTCAGAACGGTCAGAACCGACAAGAATCGAGGGTATCTCGGCCAAATACTAACTTTTTTCTGAATTTTCGGTGCGGGGCAGCTGAGTGTCTGGAGCCCTGACGAACCCACCCAAGAATTTCAGGATCGGATCATAAATAGCCGAGATTCGTTGAAAAATGTCGAATTTCTGGCTATCTTGTCTCTAAATCAAGATTCCTCAATTTCTCTGCTGGTCTGACCCGAATGTCTGCGATTCCGAAGAACGCGCATTGCAATTCGACGTCTCATCCGTAACTTGGTCAGAACGGTCAGAACCGACGAGAATCGAGGGTATCTCGGCCAAATACTAACTTTTTTCTGAATTTTCGGTGCGGGGCAGCTGAGTGTCTGGAGCCCTGACGAACCCACCCAAGAATTTCAGGATCGGTTCATAAATAGCCGAGATTCGTTGAAAAATGTCGAATTTCTGGCTATCTTGTCTCTGAATCAAGATTCCTCAATTTCTCTGCTGGTCTGACCCGAATGTCTGCGAATCCGACAAACGCGCATTGCATATTGAGGTCTCATCCGTAACTTGGTCAGAACGGTCAGAACCGACGAGAATCGAGGGTATCTCGGCCAAATACTAACTTTTTTCTGAATTTTCGGTGCGGGGCAGCTGAGTGTCTGGAGCCCTGACGAACCCACCCAAGAATTTCAGGATCGGTTCATAAATAGCCGAGATACGTTGAAAAATGTCGAATTTTTGGCTATCTTGTCTCTAAATCAAGATTCCTCAATTTTTCTGCTGGTCTGACCCGAATGTCTGCGATTCCGAAGAACGCGCATTGCACTTCCACGTCTCATCCGTAACTTGGTCAGAACGGTCAGAACCGACAAGAATCGAGGGTATCTCGGCCAAATACTAACTTTTTTCTGAATTTTCGGTGCGGGGCAGCTGAGTGTCTGGAGCCCTGACGAACCCACCCAAGAATTTCAGGATCGGATCATAAATAGCCGAGATTCGTTGAAAAATGTCGAATTTCTGGCTATCTTGTCTCTAAATCAAGATTCCTCAATTTCTCTGCTGGTCTGACCCGAATGTCTGCGATTCCGAAGAACGCGCATTGCAATTCGACGTCTCATCCGTAACTTGGTCAGAACGGTCAGAACCGACGAGAATCGAGGGTATCTCGGCCAAATACTAACTTTTTTCTGAATTTTCGGTGCGGGGCAGCTGAGTGTCTGGAGCCCTGACGAACCCACCCAAGAATTTCAGGATCGGTTCATAAATAGCCGAGATTCGTTGAAAAATGTCGAATTTCTGGCTATCTTGTCTCTGAATCAAGATTCCTCAATTTCTCTGCTGGTCTGACCCGAATGTCTGCGAATCCGACAAACGCGCATTGCATATTGAGGTCTCATCCGCAACTTGGTAAGAACGGTCAGAACCGACAAGAATCGAGGGTTTCTAGGCCAAATACGAACTTTTTTCTGAATTTTTGATGCGGGGCAGCTGAGTGTCTGGAGCCCTGTCGAACCCACCGAAGACTTTCAGGATCGGTTCATAAATAGCCGAGATTCGTTAAAAAATGTCGAATTTCTGGCTATCTTGTCTCTAAATCAAGATTCCTCAAGTTCTCTGCTGGTCTGACCCGAATGTCTGCGATTCCGAAGAACGCGCATTGCAATTCGACGTCTCATCCGTAACTTGGTCAGAACGGTCAGAACCGACGAGAATCGAGGGTATCTCGGCCAAATACTAACTTTTTTCTGAATTTTCGGTGCGGGGCAGCTGAGTGTCTGGAGCCCTGACGAACCCACCCAAGAATTTCAGGATCGGTTCATAAATAGCCGAGATTCGTTGAAAAATGTCGAATTTCTGGCTATCTTGTCTCTAAATCAAGATTCCTCAATTTTTCTGCTGGTCTGACCCGAATGTCTGCGATTCCGAAAAACGCGCATTGCACTTCCACGTCTCATCCGTAACTTGGTCAGAACGGTCAGAACCGACAAGAATCGAGGGTATCTCGGCCAAATACTAACTTTTTTCTGAATTTTCGGTGCGGGGCAGCTGAGTGTCTGGAGCCCTGACGAACCCACCCAAGAATTTCAGGATCGGTTCATAAATAGCCGAGATTCGTTGAAAAATGTCGAATTTCTGGCTATCTTGTCTCTAAATCAAGATTCCTCAATTTCTCTGCTGGTCTGACCCGAATGTCTGCGATTCCGAAGAACGCGCATTGCAATTCGACGTCTCATCCGTAACTTGGTCAGAACGGTCAGAACCGACGAGAATCGAGGGTATCTCGGCCAAATACTAACTTTTTTCTGAATTTTCGGTGCGGGGCAGCTGAGTGTCTGGAGCCCTGACGAACCCACCCAAGAATTTCAGGATCGGTTCATAAATAGCCGAGATACGTTGAAAAATGTCGAATTTTTGGCTATCTTGTCTCTAAATCAAGATTCCTCAATTTTTCTGCTGGTCTGACCCGAATGTCTGCGATTCCGAAGAACGCGCATTGCACTTCCACGTCTCATCCGTAACTTGGTCAGAACGGTCAGAACCGACAAGAATCGAGGGTATCTCGGCCAAATACTAACTTTTTTCTGAATTTTCGGTGCGGGGCAGCTGAGTGTCTGGAGCCCTGACGAACCCACCCAAGAATTTCAGGATCGGTTCATAAATAGCCGAGATACGTTGAAAAATGTCGAATTTTTGGCTATCTTGTCTCTAAATCAAGATTCCTCAATTTTTCTGCTGGTCTGACCCGAATGTCTGCGATTCCGAAGAACGCGCATTGCACTTCCACGTCTCATCCGTAACTTGGTCAGAACGGTCAGAACCGACAAGAATCGAGGGTATCTCGGCCAAATACTAACTTTTTTCTGAATTTTCGGTGCGGGGCAGCTGAGTGTCTGGAGCCCTGACGAACCCACCCAAGAATTTCAGGATCGGTTCATAAATAGCCGAGATTCGTTGAAAAATGTCGAATTTCTGGCTATCTTGTCTCTAAATCAAGATTCCTCAATTTCTCTGCTGGTCTGACCCGAATGTCTGCGATTCCGAAGAACGCGCATTGCAATTCGACGTCTCATCCGTAACTTGGTCAGAACGGTCAGAACCGACGAGAATCGAGGGTATCTCGGCCAAATACTAACTTTTTTCTGAATTTTCGGTGCGGGGCAGCTGAGTGTCTGGAGCCCTGACGAACCCACCCAAGAATTTCAGGATCGGTTCATAAATAGCCGAGATTCGTTGAAAAATGTCGAATTTCTGGCTATCTTGTCTCTGAATCAAGATTCCTCAATTTCTCTGCTGGTCTGACCCGAATGTCTGCGAATCCGACAAACGCGCATTGCATATTGAGGTCTCATCCGCAACTTGGTAAGAACGGTCAGAACCGACAAGAATCGAGGGTTTCTAGGCCAAATACGAACTTTTTTCTGAATTTTTGATGCGGGGCAGCTGAGTGTCTGGAGCCCTGTCGAACCCACCGAAGACTTTCAGGATCGGTTCATAAATAGCCGAGATTCGTTAAAAAATGTCGAATTTCTGGCTATCTTGTCTCTAAATCAAGATTCCTCAATTTCTCTGCTGGTCTGACCCGAATGTCTGCGATTCCGAAGAACGCGCATTGCAATTCGACGTCTCATCCGTAACTTGGTCAGAACGGTCAGAACCGACGAGAATCGAGGGTATCTCGGCCAAATACTAACTTTTTTCTGAATTTTCGGTGCGGGGCAGCTGAGTGTCTGGAGCCCTGACGAACCCACCCAAGAATTTCAGGATCGGTTCATAAATAGCCGAGATTCGTTGAAAAATGTCGAATTTCTGGCTATCTTGTCTCTAAATCAAGATTCCTCAATTTCTCTGCTGGTCTGACCCGAATGTCTGCGATTCCGAAGAACGCGCATTGCAATTCGACGTCTCATCCGTAACTTGGTCAGAACGGTCAGAACCGACGAGAATCGAGGGTATCTCGGCCAAATACTAACTTTTTTCTGAATTTTCGGTGCGGGGCAGCTGAGTGTCTGGAGCCCTGACGAACCCACCCAAGAATTTCAGGATCGGTTCATAAATAGCCGAGATACGTTGAAAAATGTCGAATTTTTGGCTATCTTGTCTCTAAATCAAGATTCCTCAATTTTTCTGCTGGTCTGACCCGAATGTCTGCGATTCCGAAGAACGCGCATTGCACTTCCACGTCTCATCCGTAACTTGGTCAGAACGGTCAGAACCGACAAGAATCGAGGGTATCTCGGCCAAATACTAACTTTTTTCTGAATTTTCGGTGCGGGGCAGCTGAGTGTCTGGAGCCCTGACGAACCCACCCAAGAATTTCAGGATCGGTTCATAAATAGCCGAGATACGTTGAAAAATGTCGAATTTTTGGCTATCTTGTCTCTAAATCAAGATTCCTCAATTTTTCTGCTGGTCTGACCCGAATGTCTGCGATTCCGAAGAACGCGCATTGCACTTCCACGTCTCATCCGTAACTTAGTCAGAACGGTCAGAACCGACAAGAATCGAGGGTATCTCGGCCAAATACTAACTTTTTTCTGAATTTTCGGTGCGGGGCAGCTGAGTGTCTGGAGCCCTGACGAACCCACCCAAGAATTTCAGGATCGGTTCATAAATAGCCGAGATACGTTGAAAAATGTCGAATTTTTGGCTATCTTGTCTCTAAATCAAGATTCCTCAATTTTTCTGCTGGTCTGACCCGAATGTCTGCGATTCCGAAGAACGCGCATTGCACTTCCACGTCTCATCCGTAACTTGGTCAGAACGGTCAGAACCGACAAGAATCGAGGGTATCTCGGCCAAATACTAACTTTTTTCTGAATTTTCGGTGCGGGGCAGCTGAGTGTCTGGAGCCCTGACGAACCCACCCAAGAATTTCAGGATCGGATCATAAATAGCCGAGATTCGTTGAAAAATGTCGAATTTCTGGCTATCTTGTCTCTAAATCAAGATTCCTCAATTTCTCTGCTGGTCTGACCCGAATGTCTGCGATTCCGAAGAACGCGCATTGCAATTCGACGTCTCATCCGTAACTTGGTCAGAACGGTCAGAACCGACGAGAATCGAGGGTATCTCGGCCAAATACTAACTTTTTTCTGAATTTTCGGTGCGGGGCAGCTGAGTGTCTGGAGCCCTGACGAACCCACCCAAGAATTTCAGGATCGGTTCATAAATAGCCGAGATTCGTTGAAAAATGTCGAATTTCTGGCTATCTTGTCTCTGAATCAAGATTCCTCAATTTCTCTGCTGGTCTGACCCGAATGTCTGCGAATCCGACAAACGCGCATTGCATATTGAGGTCTCATCCGCAACTTGGTAAGAACGGTCAGAACCGACAAGAATCGAGGGTTTCTAGGCCAAATACGAACTTTTTTCTGAATTTTTGATGCGGGGCAGCTGAGTGTCTGGAGCCCTGTCGAACCCACCGAAGACTTTCAGGATCGGTTCATAAATAGCCGAGATTCGTTAAAAAATGTCGAATTTCTGGCTATCTTGTCTCTAAATCAAGATTCCTCAAGTTCTCTGCTGGTCTGACCCGAATGTCTGCGATTCCGAAGAACGCGCATTGCAATTCGACGTCTCATCCGTAACTTGGTCAGAACGGTCAGAACCGACGAGAATCGAGGGTATCTCGGCCAAATACTAACTTTTTTCTGAATTTTCGGTGCGGGGCAGCTGAGTGTCTGGAGCCCTGACGAACCCACCCAAGAATTTCAGGATCGGTTCATAAATAGCCGAGATTCGTTGAAAAATGTCGAATTTCTGGCTATCTTGTCTCTAAATCAAGATTCCTCAATTTTTCTGCTGGTCTGACCCGAATGTCTGCGATTCCGAAAAACGCGCATTGCACTTCCACGTCTCATCCGTAACTTGGTCAGAACGGTCAGAACCGACAAGAATCGAGGGTATCTCGGCCAAATACTAACTTTTTTCTGAATTTTCGGTGCGGGGCAGCTGAGTGTCTGGAGCCCTGACGAACCCACCCAAGAATTTCAGGATCGGTTCATAAATAGCCGAGATTCGTTGAAAAATGTCGAATTTCTGGCTATCTTGTCTCTAAATCAAGATTCCTCAATTTCTCTGCTGGTCTGACCCGAATGTCTGCGATTCCGAAGAACGCGCATTGCAATTCGACGTCTCATCCGTAACTTGGTCAGAACGGTCAGAACCGACGAGAATCGAGGGTATCTCGGCCAAATACTAACTTTTTTCTGAATTTTCGGTGCGGGGCAGCTGAGTGTCTGGAGCCCTGACGAACCCACCCAAGAATTTCAGGATCGGTTCATAAATAGCCGAGATACGTTGAAAAATGTCGAATTTTTGGCTATCTTGTCTCTAAATCAAGATTCCTCAATTTTTCTGCTGGTCTGACCCGAATGTCTGCGATTCCGAAGAACGCGCATTGCACTTCCACGTCTCATCCGTAACTTGGTCAGAACGGTCAGAACCGACAAGAATCGAGGGTATCTCGGCCAAATACTAACTTTTTTCTGAATTTTCGGTGCGGGGCAGCTGAGTGTCTGGAGCCCTGACGAACCCACCCAAGAATTTCAGGATCGGTTCATAAATAGCCGAGATACGTTGAAAAATGTCGAATTTTTGGCTATCTTGTCTCTAAATCAAGATTCCTCAATTTTTCTGCTGGTCTGACCCGAATGTCTGCGATTCCGAAGAACGCGCATTGCACTTCCACGTCTCATCCGTAACTTGGTCAGAACGGTCAGAACCGACAAGAATCGAGGGTATCTCGGCCAAATACTAACTTTTTTCTGAATTTTCGGTGCGGGGCAGCTGAGTGTCTGGAGCCCTGACGAACCCACCCAAGAATTTCAGGATCGGTTCATAAATAGCCGAGATTCGTTGAAAAATGTCGAATTTCTGGCTATCTTGTCTCTAAATCAAGATTCCTCAATTTCTCTGCTGGTCTGACCCGAATGTCTGCGATTCCGAAGAACGCGCATTGCAATTCGACGTCTCATCCGTAACTTGGTCAGAACGGTCAGAACCGACGAGAATCGAGGGTATCTCGGCCAAATACTAACTTTTTTCTGAATTTTCGGTGCGGGGCAGCTGAGTGTCTGGAGCCCTGACGAACCCACCCAAGAATTTCAGGATCGGTTCATAAATAGCCGAGATTCGTTGAAAAATGTCGAATTTCTGGCTATCTTGTCTCTGAATCAAGATTCCTCAATTTCTCTGCTGGTCTGACCCGAATGTCTGCGAATCCGACAAACGCGCATTGCATATTGAGGTCTCATCCGCAACTTGGTAAGAACGGTCAGAACCGACAAGAATCGAGGGTTTCTAGGCCAAATACGAACTTTTTTCTGAATTTTTGATGCGGGGCAGCTGAGTGTCTGGAGCCCTGTCGAACCCACCGAAGACTTTCAGGATCGGTTCATAAATAGCCGAGATTCGTTAAAAAATGTCGAATTTCTGGCTATCTTGTCTCTAAATCAAGATTCCTCAATTTCTCTGCTGGTCTGACCCGAATGTCTGCGATTCCGAAGAACGCGCATTGCAATTCGACGTCTCATCCGTAACTTGGTCAGAACGGTCAGAACCGACGAGAATCGAGGGTATCTCGGCCAAATACTAACTTTTTTCTGAATTTTCGGTGCGGGGCAGCTGAGTGTCTGGAGCCCTGACGAACCCACCCAAGAATTTCAGGATCGGTTCATAAATAGCCGAGATACGTTGAAAAATGTCGAATTTTTGGCTATCTTGTCTCTAAATCAAGATTCCTCAATTTTTCTGCTGGTCTGACCCGAATGTCTGCGATTCCGAAAAACGCGCATTGCACTTCCACGTCTCATCCGTAACTTGGTCAGAACGGTCAGAACCGACAAGAATCGAGGGTATCTCGGCGAAATACTAACTTTTTTCTGAATTTTCGGTGCGGGGCAGCTGAGTGTCTGGAGCCCTGACGAACCCACCCAAGAATTTCAGGATCGGTTCATAAATAGCCGAGATTCGTTGAAAAATGTCGAATTTCTGGCTATCTTGTCTCTAAATCAAGATTCCTCAATTTCTCTGCTGGTCTGACCCGAATGTCTGCGATTCCGAAGAACGCGCATTGCAATTCGACGTCTCATCCGTAACTTGGTCAGAACGGTCAGAACCGACGAGAATCGAGGGTATCTCGGCCAAATACTAACTTTTTTCTGAATTTTCGGTGCGGGGCAGCTGAGTGTCTGGAGCCCTGACGAACCCACCCAAGAATTTCAGGATCGGTTCATAAATAGCCGAGATACGTTGAAAAATGTCGAATTTTTGGCTATCTTGTCTCTAAATCAAGATTCCTCAATTTTTCTGCTGGTCTGACCCGAATGTCTGCGATTCCGAAGAACGCGCATTGCACTTCCACGTCTCATCCGTAACTTGGTCAGAACGGTCAGAACCGACAAGAATCGAGGGTATCTCGGCCAAATACTAACTTTTTTCTGAATTTTCGGTGCGGGGCAGCTGAGTGTCTGGAGCCCTGACGAACCCACCCAAGAATTTCAGGATCGGTTCATAAATAGCCGAGATACGTTGAAAAATGTCGAATTTTTGGCTATCTTGTCTCTAAATCAAGATTCCTCAATTTTTCTGCTGGTCTGACCCGAATGTCTGCGATTCCGAAGAACGCGCATTGCACTTCCACGTCTCATCCGTAACTTGGTCAGAACGGTCAGAACCGACAAGAATCGAGGGTATCTCGGCCAAATACTAACTTTTTTCTGAATTTTCGGTGCGGGGCAGCTGAGTGTCTGGAGCCCTGACGAACCCACCCAAGAATTTCAGGATCGGATCATAAATAGCCGAGATTCGTTGAAAAATGTCGAATTTCTGGCTATCTTGTCTCTAAATCAAGATTCCTCAATTTCTCTGCTGGTCTGACCCGAATGTCTGCGATTCCGAAGAACGCGCATTGCAATTCGACGTCTCATCCGTAACTTGGTCAGAACGGTCAGAACCGACGAGAATCGAGGGTATCTCGGCCAAATACTAACTTTTTTCTGAATTTTCGGTGCGGGGCAGCTGAGTGTCTGGAGCCCTGACGAACCCACCCAAGAATTTCAGGATCGGTTCATAAATAGCCGAGATTCGTTGAAAAATGTCGAATTTCTGGCTATCTTGTCTCTGAATCAAGATTCCTCAATTTCTCTGCTGGTCTGACCCGAATGTCTGCGAATCCGACAAACGCGCATTGCATATTGAGGTCTCATCCGTAACTTGGTCAGAACGGTCAGAACCGACGAGAATCGAGGGTATCTCGGCCAAATACTAACTTTTTTCTGAATTTTCGGTGCGGGGCAGCTGAGTGTCTGGAGCCCTGACGAACCCACCCAAGAATTTCAGGATCGGTTCATAAATAGCCGAGATTCGTTGAAAAATGTCGAATTTCTGGCTATCTTGTCTCTAAATCAAGATTCCTCAATTTCTCTGCTGGTCTGACCCGAATGTCTGCGATTCCGAAGAACGCGCATTGCAATTCGACGTCTCATCCGTAACTTGGTCAGAACGGTCAGAACCGACGAGAATCGAGGGTATCTCGGCCAAATACTAACTTTTTTCTGAATTTTCGGTGCGGGGCAGCTGAGTGTCTGGAGCCCTGACGAACCCACCCAAGAATTTCAGGATCGGTTCATAAATAGCCGAGATTCGTTGAAAAATGTCGAATTTCTGGCTATCTTGTCTCTAAATCAAGATTCCTCAATTTCTCTGCTGGTCTGACCCGAATGTCTGCGATTCCGAAGAACGCGCATTGCAATTCGACGTCTCATCCGTAACTTGGTCAGAACGGTCAGAACCGACGAGAATCGAGGGTATCTCGGCCAAATACTAACTTTTTTCTGAATTTTCGGTGCGGGGCAGCTGAGTGTCTGGAGCCCTGACGAACCCACCCAAGAATTTCAGGATCGGTTCATAAATAGCCGAGATTCGTTGAAAAATGTCGAATTTCTGGCTATCTTGTCTCTAAATCAAGATTCCTCAATTTCTCTGCTGGTCTGACCCGAATGTCTGCGATTCCGAAGAACGCGCATTGCAATTCGACGTCTCATCCGTAACTTGGTCAGAACGGTCAGAACCGACGAGAATCGAGGGTATCTCGGCCAAATACTAACTTTTTTCTGAATTTTCGGTGCGGGGCAGCTGAGTGTCTGGAGCCCTGACGAACCCACCCAAGAATTTCAGGATCGGTTCATAAATAGCCGAGATTCGTTGAAAAATGTCGAATTTCTGGCTATCTTGTCTCTAAATCAAGATTCCTCAATTTCTCTGCTGGTCTGACCCGAATGTCTGCGATTCCGAAGAACGCGCATTGCAATTCGACGTCTCATCCGTAACTTGGTCAGAACGGTCAGAACCGACGAGAATCGAGGGTATCTCGGCCAAATACTAACTTTTTTCTGAATTTTCGGTGCGGGGCAGCTGAGTGTCTGGAGCCCTGACGAACCCACCCAAGAATTTCAGGATCGGTTCATAAATAGCCGAGATACGTTGAAAAATGTCGAATTTTTGGCTATCTTGTCTCTAAATCAAGATTCCTCAATTTTTCTGCTGGTCTGACCCGAATGTCTGCGATTCCGAAGAACGCGCATTGCACTTCCACGTCTCATCCGTAACTTGGTCAGAACGGTCAGAACCGACAAGAATCGAGGGTATCTCGGCCAAATACTAACTTTTTTCTGAATTTTCGGTGCGGGGCAGCTGAGTGTCTGGAGCCCTGACGAACCCACCCAAGAATTTCAGGATCGGTTCATAAATAGCCGAGATACGTTGAAAAATGTCGAATTTTTGGCTATCTTGTCTCTAAATCAAGATTCCTCAATTTTTCTGCTGGTCTGACCCGAATGTCTGCGATTCCGAAGAACGCGCATTGCACTTCCACGTCTCATCCGTAACTTGGTCAGAACGGTCAGAACCGACAAGAATCGAGGGTATCTCGGCCAAATACTAACTTTTTTCTGAATTTTCGGTGCGGGGCAGCTGAGTGTCTGGAGCCCTGACGAACCCACCCAAGAATTTCAGGATCGGATCATAAATAGCCGAGATTCGTTGAAAAATGTCGAATTTCTGGCTATCTTGTCTCTAAATCAAGATTCCTCAATTTCTCTGCTGGTCTGACCCGAATGTCTGCGATTCCGAAGAACGCGCATTGCAATTCGACGTCTCATCCGTAACTTGGTCAGAACGGTCAGAACCGACGAGAATCGAGGGTATCTCGGCCAAATACTAACTTTTTTCTGAATTTTCGGTGCGGGGCAGCTGAGTGTCTGGAGCCCTGACGAACCCACCCAAGAATTTCAGGATCGGTTCATAAATAGCCGAGATTCGTTGAAAAATGTCGAATTTCTGGCTATCTTGTCTCTGAATCAAGATTCCTCAATTTCTCTGCTGGTCTGACCCGAATGTCTGCGAATCCGACAAACGCGCATTGCATATTGAGGTCTCATCCGTAACTTGGTCAGAACGGTCAGAACCGACGAGAATCGAGGGTATCTCGGCCAAATACTAACTTTTTTCTGAATTTTCGGTGCGGGGCAGCTGAGTGTCTGGAGCCCTGACGAACCCACCCAAGAATTTCAGGATCGGTTCATAAATAGCCGAGATTCGTTGAAAAATGTCGAATTTCTGGCTATCTTGTCTCTAAATCAAGATTCCTCAATTTCTCTGCTGGTCTGACCCGAATGTCTGCGATTCCGAAGAACGCGCATTGCAATTCGACGTCTCATCCGTAACTTGGTCAGAACGGTCAGAACCGACGAGAATCGAGGGTATCTCGGCCAAATACTAACTTTTTTCTGAATTTTCGGTGCGGGGCAGCTGAGTGTCTGGAGCCCTGACGAACCCACCCAAGAATTTCAGGATCGGTTCATAAATAGCCGAGATTCGTTGAAAAATGTCGAATTTCTGGCTATCTTGTCTCTAAATCAAGATTCCTCAATTTCTCTGCTGGTCTGACCCGAATGTCTGCGATTCCGAAGAACGCGCATTGCAATTCGACGTCTCATCCGTAACTTGGTCAGAACGGTCAGAACCGACGAGAATCGAGGGTATCTCGGCCAAATACTAACTTTTTTCTGAATTTTCGGTGCGGGGCAGCTGAGTGTCTGGAGCCCTGACGAACCCACCCAAGAATTTCAGGATCGGTTCATAAATAGCCGAGATTCGTTGAAAAATGTCGAATTTCTGGCTATCTTGTCTCTAAATCAAGATTCCTCAATTTCTCTGCTGGTCTGACCCGAATGTCTGCGATTCCGAAGAACGCGCATTGCAATTCGACGTCTCATCCGTAACTTGGTCAGAACGGTCAGAACCGACGAGAATCGAGGGTATCTCGGCCAAATACTAACTTTTTTCTGAATTTTCGGTGCGGGGCAGCTGAGTGTCTGGAGCCCTGACGAACCCACCCAAGAATTTCAGGATCGGTTCATAAATAGCCGAGATACGTTGAAAAATGTCGAATTTTTGGCTATCTTGTCTCTAAATCAAGATTCCTCAATTTTTCTGCTGGTCTGACCCGAATGTCTGCGATTCCGAAAAACGCGCATTGCACTTCCACGTCTCATCCGTAACTTGGTCAGAACGGTCAGAACCGACAAGAATCGAGGGTATCTCGGCCAAATACTAACTTTTTTCTGAATTTTCGGTGCGGGGCAGCTGAGTGTCTGGAGCCCTGACGAACCCACCCAAGAATTTCAGGATCGGTTCATAAATAGCCGAGATTTGTTGAAAAATGTCGAATTTCTGGCTATCTTGTCTCTAAATCAAGATTCCTCAATTTCTCTGCTGGTCTGACCCGAATGTCTGCGATTCCGAAGAACGCGCATTGCAATTCGACGTCTCATCCGTAACTTGGTCAGAACGGTCAGAACCGACGAGAATCGAGGGTATCTCGGCCAAATACTAACTTTTTTCTGAATTTTCGGTGCGGGGCAGCTGAGTGTCTGGAGCCCTGACGAACCCACCCAAGAATTTCAGGATCGGTTCATAAATAGCCGAGATACGTTGAAAAATGTCGAATTTTTGGCTATCTTGTCTCTAAATCAAGATTCCTCAATTTTTCTGCTGGTCTGACCCGAATGTCTGCGATTCCGAAGAACGCGCATTGCACTTCCACGTCTCATCCGTAACTTGGTCAGAACGGTCAGAACCGACAAGAATCGAGGGTATCTCGGCCAAATACTAACTTTTTTCTGAATTTTCGGTGCGGGGCAGCTGAGTGTCTGGAGCCCTGACGAACCCACCCAAGAATTTCAGGATCGGTTCATAAATAGCCGAGATACGTTGAAAAATGTCGAATTTTTGGCTATCTTGTCTCTAAATCAAGATTCCTCAATTTTTCTGCTGGTCTGACCCGAATGTCTGCGATTCCGAAGAACGCGCATTGCACTTCCACGTCTCATCCGTAACTTGGTCAGAACGGTCAGAACCGACAAGAATCGAGGGTATCTCGGCCAAATACTAACTTTTTTCTGAATTTTCGGTGCGGGGCAGCTGAGTGTCTGGAGCCCTGACGAACCCACCCAAGAATTTCAGGATCGGTTCATAAATAGCCGAGATTCGTTGAAAAATGTCGAATTTCTGGCTATCTTGTCTCTAAATCAAGATTCCTCAATTTCTCTGCTGGTCTGACCCGAATGTCTGCGATTCCGAAGAACGCGCATTGCAATTCGACGTCTCATCCGTAACTTGGTCAGAACGGTCAGAACCGACGAGAATCGAGGGTATCTCGGCCAAATACTAACTTTTTTCTGAATTTTCGGTGCGGGGCAGCTGAGTGTCTGGAGCCCTGACGAACCCACCCAAGAATTTCAGGATCGGTTCATAAATAGCCGAGATTCGTTGAAAAATGTCGAATTTCTGGCTATCTTGTCTCTGAATCAAGATTCCTCAATTTCTCTGCTGGTCTGACCCGAATGTCTGCGAATCCGACAAACGCGCATTGCATATTGAGGTCTCATCCGCAACTTGGTAAGAACGGTCAGAACCGACAAGAATCGAGGGTTTCTAGGCCAAATACGAACTTTTTTCTGAATTTTTGATGCGGGGCAGCTGAGTGTCTGGAGCCCTGTCGAACCCACCGAAGACTTTCAGGATCGGTTCATAAATAGCCGAGATTCGTTAAAAAATGTCGAATTTCTGGCTATCTTGTCTCTAAATCAAGATTCCTCAATTTCTCTGCTGGTCTGACCCGAATGTCTGCGATTCCGAAGAACGCGCATTGCAATTCGACGTCTCATCCGTAACTTGGTCAGAACGGTCAGAACCGACGAGAATCGAGGGTATCTCGGCCAAATACTAACTTTTTTCTGAATTTTCGGTGCGGGGCAGCTGAGTGTCTGGAGCCCTGACGAACCCACCCAAGAATTTCAGGATCGGTTCATAAATAGCCGAGATTCGTTGAAAAATGTCGAATTTCTGGCTATCTTGTCTCTAAATCAAGATTCCTCAATTTCTCTGCTGGTCTGACCCGAATGTCTGCGATTCCGAAGAACGCGCATTGCAATTCGACGTCTCATCCGTAACTTGGTCAGAACGGTCAGAACCGACGAGAATCGAGGGTATCTCGGCCAAATACTAACTTTTTTCTGAATTTTCGGTGCGGGGCAGCTGAGTGTCTGGAGCCCTGACGAACCCACCCAAGAATTTCAGGATCGGTTCATAAATAGCCGAGATACGTTGAAAAATGTCGAATTTTTGGCTATCTTGTCTCTAAATCAAGATTCCTCAATTTTTCTGCTGGTCTGACCCGAATGTCTGCGATTCCGAAGAACGCGCATTGCACTTCCACGTCTCATCCGTAACTTGGTCAGAACGGTCAGAACCGACAAGAATCGAGGGTATCTCGGCCAAATACTAACTTTTTTCTGAATTTTCGGTGCGGGGCAGCTGAGTGTCTGGAGCCCTGACGAACCCACCCAAGAATTTCAGGATCGGTTCATAAATAGCCGAGATACGTTGAAAAATGTCGAATTTTTGGCTATCTTGTCTCTAAATCAAGATTCCTCAATTTTTCTGCTGGTCTGACCCGAATGTCTGCGATTCCGAAGAACGCGCATTGCACTTCCACGTCTCATCCGTAACTTGGTCAGAACGGTCAGAACCGACAAGAATCGAGGGTATCTCGGCCAAATACTAACTTTTTTCTGAATTTTCGGTGCGGGGCAGCTGAGTGTCTGGAGCCCTGACGAACCCACCCAAGAATTTCAGGATCGGTTCATAAAGAGCCGAGATTCGTTGAAAAATGTCGAATTTCTGGCTATCTTGTCTCTAAATCAAGATTCCTCAATTTCTCTGCTGGTCTGACCCGAATGTCTGCGATTCCGAAGAACGCGCATTGCAATTCGACGTCTCATCCGTAACTTGGTCAGAACGGTCAGAACCGACGAGAATCGAGGGTATCTCGGCCAAATACTAACTTTTTTCTGAATTTTCGGTGCGGGGCAGCTGAGTGTCTGGAGCCCTGACGAACCCACCCAAGAATTTCAGGATCGGTTCATAAATAGCCGAGATTCGTTGAAAAATGTCGAATTTCTGGCTATCTTGTCTCTGAATCAAGATTCCTCAATTTCTCTGCTGGTCTGACCCGAATGTCTGCGAATCCGACAAACGCGCATTGCATATTGAGGTCTCATCCGCAACTTGGTAAGAACGGTCAGAACCGACAAGAATCGAGGGTTTCTAGGCCAAATACGAACTTTTTTCTGAATTTTTGATGCGGGGCAGCTGAGTGTCTGGAGCCCTGTCGAACCCACCGAAGACTTTCAGGATCAGTTCATAAATAGCCGAGATTCGTTAAAAAATGTCGAATTTCTGGCTATCTTGTCTCTAAATCAAGATTCCTCAATTTCTCTGCTGGTCTGACCCGAATGTCTGCGATTCCGAAGAACGCGCATTGCAATTCGACGTCTCATCCGTAACTTGGTCAGAACGGTCAGAACCGACGAGAATCGAGGGTATCTCGGCCAAATACTAACTTTTTTCTGAATTTTCGGTGCGGGGCAGCTGAGTGTCTGGAGCCCTGACGAACCCACCCAAGAATTTCAGGATCGGTTCATAAATAGCCGAGATTCGTTGAAAAATGTCGAATTTCTGGCTATCTTGTCTCTAAATCAAGATTCCTCAATTTCTCTGCTGGTCTGACCCGAATGTCTGCGATTCCGAAGAACGCGCATTGCAATTCGACGTCTCATCCGTAACTTGGTCAGAACGGTCAGAACCGACGAGAATCGAGGGTATCTCGGCCAAATACTAACTTTTTTCTGAATTTTCGGTGCGGGGCAGCTGAGTGTCTGGAGCCCTGACGAACCCACCCAAGAATTTCAGGATCGGTTCATAAATAGCCGAGATTCGTTGAAAAATGTCGAATTTCTGGCTATCTTGTCTCTAAATCAAGATTCCTCAATTTCTCTGCTGGTCTGACCCGAATGTCTGCGATTCCGAAGAACGCGCATTGCAATTCGACGTCTCATCCGTAACTTGGTCAGAACGGTCAGAACCGACGAGAATCGAGGGTATCTCGGCCAAATACTAACTTTTTTCTGAATTTTCGGTGCGGGGCAGCTGAGTGTCTGGAGCCCTGACGAACCCACCCAAGAATTTCAGGATCGGTTCATAAATAGCCGAGATACGTTGAAAAATGTCGAATTTTTGGCTATCTTGTCTCTAAATCAAGATTCCTCAATTTTTCTGCTGGTCTGACCCGAATGTCTGCGATTCCGAAAAACGCGCATTGCACTTCCACGTCTCATCCGTAACTTGGTCAGAACGGTCAGAACCGACAAGAATCGAGGGTATCTCGGCCAAATACTAACTTTTTTCTGAATTTTCGGTGCGGGGCAGCTGAGTGTCTGGAGCCCTGACGAACCCACCCAAGAATTTCAGGATCGGTTCATAAATAGCCGAGATTCGTTGAAAAATGTCGAATTTCTGGCTATCTTGTCTCTAAATCAAGATTCCTCAATTTCTCTGCTGGTCTGACCCGAATGTCTGCGATTCCGAAGAACGCGCATTGCAATTCGACGTCTCATCCGTAACTTGGTCAGAACGGTCAGAACCGACGAGAATCGAGGGTATCTCGGCCAAATACTAACTTTTTTCTGAATTTTCGGTGCGGGGCAGCTGAGTGTCTGGAGCCCTGACGAACCCACCCAAGAATTTCAGGATCGGTTCATAAATAGCCGAGATTCGTTGAAAAATGTCGAATTTCTGGCTATCTTGTTTCTGAATCAAGATTCCTCAATTTCTCTGCTGGTCTGACCCGAATGTCTGCGAATCCGACAAACGCGCATTGCATATTGAGGTCTCATCCGCAACTTGGTAAGAACGGTCAGAACCGACAAGAATCGAGGGTTTCTAGGCCAAATACGAACTTTTTTCTGAATTTTTGATGCGGGGCAGCTGAGTGTCTGGAGCCCTGTCGAACCCACCGAAGACTTTCAGGATCGGTTCATAAATAGCCGAGATTCGTTAAAAAATGTCGAATTTCTGGCTATCTTGTCTCTAAATCAAGATTCCTCAATTTCTCTGCTGGTCTGACCCGAATGTCTGCGATTCCGAAGAACGCGCATTGCAATTCGACGTCTCATCCGTAACTTGGTCAGAACGGTCAGAACCGACGAGAATCGAGGGTATCTCGGCCAAATACTAACTTTTTTCTGAATTTTCGGTGCGGGGCAGCTGAGTGTCTGGAGCCCTGACGAACCCACCCAAGAATTTCAGGATCGGTTCATAAATAGCCGAGATTCGTTGAAAAATGTCGAATTTCTGGCTATCTTGTCTCTAAATCAAGATTCCTCAATTTCTCTGCTGGTCTGACCCGAATGTCTGCGATTCCGAAGAACGCGCATTGCAATTCGACGTCTCATCCGTAACTTGGTCAGAACGGTCAGAACCGACGAGAATCGAGGGTATCTCGGCCAAATACTAACTTTTTTCTGAATTTTCGGTGCGGGGCAGCTGAGTGTCTGGAGCCCTGACGAACCCACCCAAGAATTTCAGGATCGGTTCATAAATAGCCGAGATTCGTTGAAAAATGTCGAATTTCTGGCTATCTTGTCTCTAAATCAAGATTCCTCAATTTCTCTGCTGGTCTGACCCGAATGTCTGCGATTCCGAAGAACGCGCATTGCAATTCGACGTCTCATCCGTAACTTGGTCAGAACGGTCAGAACCGACGAGAATCGAGGGTATCTCGGCCAAATACTAACTTTTTTCTGAATTTTCGGTGCGGGGCAGCTGAGTGTCTGGAGCCCTGACGAACCCACCCAAGAATTTCAGGATCGGTTCATAAATAGCCGAGATTCGTTGAAAAATGTCGAATTTCTGGCTATCTTGTCTCTGAATCAAGATTCCTCAATTTCTCTGCTGGTCTGACCCGAATGTCTGCGAATCCGACAAACGCGCATTGCATATTGAGGTCTCATCCGCAACTTGGTAAGAACGGTCAGAACCGACAAGAATCGAGGGTTTCTAGGCCAAATACGAACTTTTTTCTGAATTTTTGATGCGGGGCAGCTGAGTGTCTGGAGCCCTGTCGAACCCACCGAAGACTTTCAGGATCGGTTCATAAATAGCCGAGATTCGTTGAAAAATGTCGAATTTCTGGCTATCTTGTCTCTAAATCAAGATTCCTCAATTTCTCTGCTGGTCTGACCCGAATGTCTGCGATTCCGATGAACGCGCATTGCAATTCGACGTCTCATCCGTAACTTGGTCAGAACGGTCAGAACCGACGAGAATCGAGGGTATCTCGGCCAAATACTAACTTTTTTCTGAATTTTCGGTGCGGGGCAGCTGAGTGTCTGGAGCCCTGACGAACCCACCCAAGAATTTCAGGATCGGTTCATAAATAGCCGAGATACGTTGAAAAATGTCGAATTTTTGGCTATCTTGTCTCTAAATCAAGATTCCTCAATTTTTCTGCTGGTCTGACCCGAATGTCTGCGATTCCGAAGAACGCGCATTGCACTTCCACGTCTCATCCGTAACTTGGTCAGAACGGTCAGAACCGACAAGAATCGAGGGTATCTCGGCCAAATACTAACTTTTTTCTGAATTTTCGGTGCGGGGCAGCTGAGTGTCTGGAGCCCTGACGAACCCACCCAAGAATTTCAGGATCGGTTCATAAATAGCCGAGATACGTTGAAAAATGTCGAATTTTTGGCTATCTTGTCTCTAAATCAAGATTCCTCAATTTTTCTGCTGGTCTGACCCGAATGTCTGCGATTCCGAAGAACGCGCATTGCACTTCCACGTCTCATCCGTAACTTGGTCAGAACGGTCAGAACCGACAAGAATCGAGGGTATCTCGGCCAAATACTAACTTTTTTCTGAATTTTCGGTGCGGGGCAGCTGAGTGTCTGGAGCCCTGACGAACCCACCCAAGAATTTCAGGATCGGATCATAAATAGCCGAGATTCGTTGAAAAATGTCGAATTTCTGGCTATCTTGTCTCTAAATCAAGATTCCTCAATTTCTCTGCTGGTCTGACCCGAATGTCTGCGATTCCGAAGAACGCGCATTGCAATTCGACGTCTCATCCGTAACTTGGTCAGAACGGTCAGAACCGACGAGAATCGAGGGTATCTCGGCCAAATACTAACTTTTTTCTGAATTTTCGGTGCGGGGCAGCTGAGTGTCTGGAGCCCTGACGAACCCACCCAAGAATTTCAGGATCGGTTCATAAATAGCCGAGATTCGTTGAAAAATGTCGAATTTCTGGCTATCTTGTCTCTGAATCAAGATTCCTCAATTTCTCTGCTGGTCTGACCCGAATGTCTGCGAATCCGACAAACGCGCATTGCATATTGAGGTCTCATCCGTAACTTGGTCAGAACGGTCAGAACCGACGAGAATCGAGGGTATCTCGGCCAAATACTAACTTTTTTCTGAATTTTCGGTGCGGGGCAGCTGAGTGTCTGGAGCCCTGACGAACCCACCCAAGAATTTCAGGATCGGTTCATAAATAGCCGAGATTCGTTGAAAAATGTCGAATTTCTGGCTATCTTGTCTCTAAATCAAGATTCCTCAATTTCTCTGCTGGTCTGACCCGAATGTCTGCGATTCCGAAGAACGCGCATTGCAATTCGACGTCTCATCCGTAACTTGGTCAGAACGGTCAGAACCGACGAGAATCGAGGGTATCTCGGCCAAATACTAACTTTTTTCTGAATTTTCGGTGCGGGGCAGCTGAGTGTCTGGAGCCCTGACGAACCCACCCAAGAATTTCAGGATCGGTTCATAAATAGCCGAGATTCGTTGAAAAATGTCGAATTTCTGGCTATCTTGTCTCTAAATCAAGATTCCTCAATTTCTCTGCTGGTCTGACCCGAATGTCTGCGATTCCGAAGAACGCGCATTGCAATTCGACGTCTCATCCGTAACTTGGTCAGAACGGTCAGAACCGACGAGAATCGAGGGTATCTCGGCCAAATACTAACTTTTTTCTGAATTTTCGGTGCGGGGCAGCTGAGTGTCTGGAGCCCTGACGAACCCACCCAAGAATTTCAGGATCGGTTCATAAATAGCCGAGATTCGTTGAAAAATGTCGAATTTCTGGCTATCTTGTCTCTAAATCAAGATTCCTCAATTTCTCTGCTGGTCTGACCCGAATGTCTGCGATTCCGAAGAACGCGCATTGCAATTCGACGTCTCATCCGTAACTTGGTCAGAACGGTCAGAACCGACGAGAATCGAGGGTATCTCGGCCAAATACAAACTTTTTTCTGAATTTTCGGTGCGGGGCAGCTGAGTGTCTGGAGCCCTGACGAACCCACCCAAGAATTTCAGGATCGGTTCATAAATAGCCGAGATACGTTGAAAAATGTCGAATTTTTGGCTATCTTGTCTCTAAATCAAGATTCCTCAATTTTTCTGCTGGTCTGACCCGAATGTCTGCGATTCCGAAAAACGCGCATTGCACTTCCACGTCTCATCCGTAACTTGGTCAGAACGGTCAGAACCGACAAGAATCGAGGGTATCTCGGCCAAATACTAACTTTTTTCTGAATTTTCGGTGCGGGGCAGCTGAGTGTCTGGAGCCCTGACGAACCCACCCAAGAATTTCAGGATCGGTTCATAAATAGCCGAGATTCGTTGAAAAATGTCGAATTTCTGGCTATCTTGTCTCTAAATCAAGATTCCTCAATTTCTCTGCTGGTCTGACCCGAATGTCTGCGATTCCGAAGAACGCGCATTGCAATTCGACGTCTCATCCGTAACTTGGTCAGAACGGTCAGAACCGACGAGAATCGAGGGTATCTCGGCCAAATACTAACTTTTTTCTGAATTTTCGGTGCGGGGCAGCTGAGTGTCTGGAGCCCTGACGAACCCACCCAAGAATTTCAGGATCGGTTCATAAATAGCCGAGATACGTTGAAAAATGTCGAATTTTTGGCTATCTTGTCTCTAAATCAAGATTCCTCAATTTTTCTGCTGGTCTGACCCGAATGTCTGCGATTCCGAAGAACGCGCATTGCACTTCCACGTCTCATCCGTAACTTGGTCAGAACGGTCAGAACCGACAAGAATCGAGGGTATCTCGGCCAAATACTAACTTTTTTCTGAATTTTCGGTGCGGGGCAGCTGAGTGTCTGGAGCCCTGACGAACCCACCCAAGAATTTCAGGATCGGTTCATAAATAGCCGAGATACGTTGAAAAATGTCGAATTTTTGGCTATCTTGTCTCTAAATCAAGATTCCTCAATTTTTCTGCTGGTCTGACCCGAATGTCTGCGATTCCGAAGAACGCGCATTGCACTTCCACGTCTCATCCGTAACTTGGTCAGAACGGTCAGAACCGACAAGAATCGAGGGTATCTCGGCCAAATACTAACTTTTTTCTGAATTTTCGGTGCGGGGCAGCTGAGTGTCTGGAGCCCTGACGAACCCACCCAAGAATTTCAGGATCGGTTCATAAATAGCCGAGATTCGTTGAAAAATGTCGAATTTCTGGCTATCTTGTCTCTAAATCAAGATTCCTCAATTTCTCTGCTGGTCTGACCCGAATGTCTGCGATTCCGAAGAACGCGCATTGCAATTCGACGTCTCATCCGTAACTTGGTCAGAACGGTCAGAACCGACGAGAATCGAGGGTATCTCGGCCAAATACTAACTTTTTTCTGAATTTTCGGTGCGGGGCAGCTGAGTGTCTGGAGCCCTGACGAACCCACCCAAGAATTTCAGGATCGGTTCATAAATAGCCGAGATTCGTTGAAAAATGTCGAATTTCTGGCTATCTTGTCTCTGAATCAAGATTCCTCAATTTCTCTGCTGGTCTGACCCGAATGTCTGCGAATCCGACAAACGCGCATTGCATATTGAGGTCTCATCCGCAACTTGGTAAGAACGGTCAGAACCGACAAGAATCGAGGGTTTCTAGGCCAAATACGAACTTTTTTCTGAATTTTTGATGCGGGGCAGCTGAGTGTCTGGAGCCCTGTCGAACCCACCGAAGACTTTCAGGATCGGTTCATAAATAGCCGAGATTCGTTAAAAAATGTCGAATTTCTGGCTATCTTGTCTCTAAATCAAGATTCCTCAATTTCTCTGCTGGTCTGACCCGAATGTCTGCGATTCCGAAGAACGCGCATTGCAATTCGACGTCTCATCCGTAACTTGGTCAGAACGGTCAGAACCGACGAGAATCGAGGGTATCTCGGCCAAATACTAACTTTTTTCTGAATTTTCGGTGCGGGGCAGCTGAGTGTCTGGAGCCCTGACGAACCCACCCAAGAATTTCAGGATCGGTTCATAAATAGCCGAGATTCGTTGAAAAATGTCGAATTTCTGGCTATCTTGTCTCTAAATCAAGATTCCTCAATTTCTCTGCTGGTCTGACCCGAATGTCTGCGATTCCGAAGAACGCGCATTGCAATTCGACGTCTCATCCGTAACTTGGTCAGAACGGTCAGAACCGACGAGAATCGAGGGTATCTCGGCCAAATACTAACTTTTTTCTGAATTTTCGGTGCGGGGCAGCTGAGTGTCTGGAGCCCTGACGAACCCACCCAAGAATTTCAGGATCGGTTCATAAATAGCCGAGATACGTTGAAAAATGTCGAATTTTTGGCTATCTTGTCTCTAAATCAAGATTCCTCAATTTTTCTGCTGGTCTGACCCGAATGTCTGCGATTCCGAAGAACGCGCATTGCACTTCCACGTCTCATCCGTAACTTGGTCAGAACGGTCAGAACCGACAAGAATCGAGGGTATCTCGGCCAAATACTAACTTTTTTCTGAATTTTCGGTGCGGGGCAGCTGAGTGTCTGGAGCCCTGACGAACCCACCCAAGAATTTCAGGATCGGTTCATAAATAGCCGAGATACGTTGAAAAATGTCGAATTTTTGGCTATCTTGTCTCTAAATCAAGATTCCTCAATTTTTCTGCTGGTCTGACCCGAATGTCTGCGATTCCGAAGAACGCGCATTGCACTTCCACGTCTCATCCGTAACTTGGTCAGAACGGTCAGAACCGACAAGAATCGAGGGTATCTCGGCCAAATACTAACTTTTTTCTGAATTTTCGGTGCGGGGCAGCTGAGTGTCTGGAGCCCTGACGAACCCACCCAAGAATTTCAGGATCGGTTCATAAATAGCCGAGATACGTTGAAAAATGTCGAATTTTTGGCTATCTTGTCTCTAAATCAAGATTCCTCAATTTTTCTGCTGGTCTGACCCGAATGTCTGCGATTCCGAAGAACGCGCATTGCACTTCCACGTCTCATCCGTAACTTGGTCAGAACGGTCAGAACCGACAAGAATCGAGGGTATCTCGGCCAAATACTAACTTTTTTCTGAATTTTCGGTGCGGGGCAGCTGAGTGTCTGGAGCCCTGACGAACCCACCCAAGAATTTCAGGATCGGTTCATAAATAGCCGAGATTCGTTGAAAAATGTCGAATTTCTGGCTATCTTGTCTCTAAATCAAGATTCCTCAATTTCTCTGCTGGTCTGACCCGAATGTCTGCGATTCCGAAGAACGCGCATTGCAATTCGACGTCTCATCCGTAACTTGGTCAGAACGGTCAGAACCGACGAGAATCGAGGGTATCTCGGCCAAATACTAACTTTTTTCTGAATTTTCGGTGCGGGGCAGCTGAGTGTCTGGAGCCCTGACGAACCCACCCAAGAATTTCAGGATCGGTTCATAAATAGCCGAGATTCGTTGAAAAATGTCGAATTTCTGGCTATCTTGTCTCTGAATCAAGATTCCTCAATTTCTCTGCTGGTCTGACCCGAATGTCTGCGAATCCGACAAACGCGCATTGCATATTGAGGTCTCATCCGCAACTTGGTAAGAACGGTCAGAACCGACAAGAATCGAGGGTTTCTAGGCCAAATACGAACTTTTTTCTGAATTTTTGATGCGGGGCAGCTGAGTGTCTGGAGCCCTGTCGAACCCACCGAAGACTTTCAGGATCGGTTCATAAATAGCCGAGATTCGTTAAAAAATGTCGAATTTCTGGCTATCTTGTCTCTAAATCAAGATTCCTCAATTTCTCTGCTGGTCTGACCCGAATGTCTGCGATTCCGAAGAACGCGCATTGCAATTCGACGTCTCATCCGTAACTTGGTCAGAACGGTCAGAACCGACGAGAATCGAGGGTATCTCGGCCAAATACTAACTTTTTTCTGAATTTTCGGTGCGGGGCAGCTGAGTGTCTGGAGCCCTGACGAACCCACCCAAGAATTTCAGGATCGGTTCATAAATAGCCGAGATTCGTTGAAAAATGTCGAATTTCTGGCTATCTTGTCTCTAAATCAAGATTCCTCAATTTCTCTGCTGGTCTGACCCGAATGTCTGCGATTCCGAAGAACGCGCATTGCAATTCGACGTCTCATCCGTAACTTGGTCAGAACGGTCAGAACCGACGAGAATCGAGGGTATCTCGGCCAAATACTAACTTTTTTCTGAATTTTCGGTGCGGGGCAGCTGAGTGTCTGGAGCCCTGACGAACCCACCCAAGAATTTCAGGATCGGTTCATAAATAGCCGAGATACGTTGAAAAATGTCGAATTTTTGGCTATCTTGTCTCTAAATCAAGATTCCTCAATTTTTCTGCTGGTCTGACCCGAATGTCTGCGATTCCGAAGAACGCGCATTGCACTTCCACGTCTCATCCGTAACTTGGTCAGAACGGTCAGAACCGACAAGAATCGAGGGTATCTCGGCCAAATACTAACTTTTTTCTGAATTTTCGGTGCGGGGCAGCTGAGTGTCTGGAGCCCTGACGAACCCACCCAAGAATTTCAGGATCGGTTCATAAATAGCCGAGATACGTTGAAAAATGTCGAATTTTTGGCTATCTTGTCTCTAAATCAAGATTCCTCAATTTTTCTGCTGGTCTGACCCGAATGTCTGCGATTCCGAAGAACGCGCATTGCACTTCCACGTCTCATCCGTAACTTGGTCAGAACGGTCAGAACCGACAAGAATCGAGGGTATCTCGGCCAAATACTAACTTTTTTCTGAATTTTCGGTGCGGGGCAGCTGAGTGTCTGGAGCCCTGACGAACCCACCCAAGAATTTCAGGATCGGTTCATAAAGAGCCGAGATTCGTTGAAAAATGTCGAATTTCTGGCTATCTTGTCTCTAAATCAAGATTCCTCAATTTCTCTGCTGGTCTGACCCGAATGTCTGCGATTCCGAAGAACGCGCATTGCAATTCGACGTCTCATCCGTAACTTGGTCAGAACGGTCAGAACCGACGAGAATCGAGGGTATCTCGGCCAAATACTAACTTTTTTCTGAATTTTCGGTGCGGGGCAGCTGAGTGTCTGGAGCCCTGACGAACCCACCCAAGAATTTCAGGATCGGTTCATAAATAGCCGAGATTCGTTGAAAAATGTCGAATTTCTGGCTATCTTGTCTCTGAATCAAGATTCCTCAATTTCTCTGCTGGTCTGACCCGAATGTCTGCGAATCCGACAAACGCGCATTGCATATTGAGGTCTCATCCGCAACTTGGTAAGAACGGTCAGAACCGACAAGAATCGAGGGTTTCTAGGCCAAATACGAACTTTTTTCTGAATTTTTGATGCGGGGCAGCTGAGTGTCTGGAGCCCTGTCGAACCCACCGAAGACTTTCAGGATCAGTTCATAAATAGCCGAGATTCGTTAAAAAATGTCGAATTTCTGGCTATCTTGTCTCTAAATCAAGATTCCTCAATTTCTCTGCTGGTCTGACCCGAATGTCTGCGATTCCGAAGAACGCGCATTGCAATTCGACGTCTCATCCGTAACTTGGTCAGAACGGTCAGAACCGACGAGAATCGAGGGTATCTCGGCCAAATACTAACTTTTTTCTGAATTTTCGGTGCGGGGCAGCTGAGTGTCTGGAGCCCTGACGAACCCACCCAAGAATTTCAGGATCGGTTCATAAATAGCCGAGATTCGTTGAAAAATGTCGAATTTCTGGCTATCTTGTCTCTAAATCAAGATTCCTCAATTTCTCTGCTGGTCTGACCCGAATGTCTGCGATTCCGAAGAACGCGCATTGCAATTCGACGTCTCATCCGTAACTTGGTCAGAACGGTCAGAACCGACGAGAATCGAGGGTATCTCGGCCAAATACTAACTTTTTTCTGAATTTTCGGTGCGGGGCAGCTGAGTGTCTGGAGCCCTGACGAACCCACCCAAGAATTTCAGGATCGGTTCATAAATAGCCGAGATTCGTTGAAAAATGTCGAATTTCTGGCTATCTTGTCTCTAAATCAAGATTCCTCAATTTCTCTGCTGGTCTGACCCGAATGTCTGCGATTCCGAAGAACGCGCATTGCAATTCGACGTCTCATCCGTAACTTGGTCAGAACGGTCAGAACCGACGAGAATCGAGGGTATCTCGGCCAAATACTAACTTTTTTCTGAATTTTCGGTGCGGGGCAGCTGAGTGTCTGGAGCCCTGACGAACCCACCCAAGAATTTCAGGATCGGTTCATAAATAGCCGAGATTCGTTGAAAAATGTCGAATTTCTGGCTATCTTGTCTCTAAATCAAGATTCCTCAATTTCTCTGCTGGTCTGACCCGAATGTCTGCGATTCCGAAGAACGCGCATTGCAATTCGACGTCTCATCCGTAACTTGGTCAGAACGGTCAGAACCGACGAGAATCGAGGGTATCTCGGCCAAATACTAACTTTTTTCTGAATTTTCGGTGCGGGGCAGCTGAGTGTCTGGAGCCCTGACGAACCCACCCAAGAATTTCAGGATCGGTTCATAAATAGCCGAGATACGTTGAAAAATGTCGAATTTTTGGCTATCTTGTCTCTAAATCAAGATTCCTCAATTTTTCTGCTGGTCTGACCCGAATGTCTGCGATTCCGAAAAACGCGCATTGCACTTCCACGTCTCATCCGTAACTTGGTCAGAACGGTCAGAACCGACAAGAATCGAGGGTATCTCGGCCAAATACTAACTTTTTTCTGAATTTTCGGTGCGGGGCAGCTGAGTGTCTGGAGCCCTGACGAACCCACCCAAGAATTTCAGGATCGGTTCATAAATAGCCGAGATTCGTTGAAAAATGTCGAATTTCTGGCTATCTTGTCTCTAAATCAAGATTCCTCAATTTCTCTGCTGGTCTGACCCGAATGTCTGCGATTCCGAAGAACGCGCATTGCAATTCGACGTCTCATCCGTAACTTGGTCAGAACGGTCAGAACCGACGAGAATCGAGGGTATCTCGGCCAAATACTAACTTTTTTCTGAATTTTCGGTGCGGGGCAGCTGAGTGTCTGGAGCCCTGACGAACCCACCCAAGAATTTCAGGATCGGTTCATAAATAGCCGAGATACGTTGAAAAATGTCGAATTTTTGGCTATCTTGTCTCTAAATCAAGATTCCTCAATTTTTCTGCTGGTCTGACCCGAATGTCTGCGATTCCGAAGAACGCGCATTGCACTTCCACGTCTCATCCGTAACTTGGTCAGAACGGTCAGAACCGACTAGAATCGAGGGTATCTCGGCCAAATACTAACTTTTTTCTGAATTTTCGGTGCGGGGCAGCTGAGTGTCTGGAGCCCTGACGAACCCACCCAAGAATTTCAGGATCGGTTCATAAATAGCCGAGATTCGTTGAAAAATGTCGAATTTCTGGCTATCTTGTCTCTAAATCAAGATTCCTCAATTTCTCTGCTGGTCTGACCCGAATGTCTGCGATTCCGAAGAACGCGCATTGCAATTCGACGTCTCATCCGTAACTTGGTCAGAACGGTCAGAACCGACGAGAATCGAGGGTATCTCGGCCAAATACTAACTTTTTTCTGAATTTTCGGTGCGGGGCAGCTGAGTGTCTGGAGCCCTGACGAACCCACCCAAGAATTTCAGGATCGGTTCATAAATAGCCGAGATTCGTTGAAAAATGTCGAATTTCTGGCTATCTTGTCTCTGAATCAAGATTCCTCAATTTCTCTGCTGGTCTGACCCGAATGTCTGCGAATCCGACAAACGCGCATTGCATATTGAGGTCTCATCCGCAACTTGGTAAGAACGGTCAGAACCGACAAGAATCGAGGGTTTCTAGGCCAAATACGAACTTTTTTCTGAATTTTTGATGCGGGGCAGCTGAGTGTCTGGAGCCCTGTCGAACCCACCGAAGACTTTCAGGATCGGTTCATAAATAGCCGAGATTCGTTGAAAAATGTCGAATTTCTGGCTATCTTGTCTCTAAATCAAGATTCCTCAATTTCTCTGCTGGTCTGACCCGAATGTCTGCGATTCCGATGAACGCGCATTGCAATTCGACGTCTCATCCGTAACTTGGTCAGAACGGTCAGAACCGACGAGAATCGAGGGTATCTCGGCCAAATACTAACTTTTTTCTGAATTTTCGGTGCGGGGCAGCTGAGTGTCTGGAGCCCTGACGAACCCACCCAAGAATTTCAGGATCGGTTCATAAATAGCCGAGATACGTTGAAAAATGTCGAATTTTTGGCTATCTTGTCTCTAAATCAAGATTCCTCAATTTTTCTGCTGGTCTGACCCGAATGTCTGCGATTCCGAAGAACGCGCATTGCACTTCCACGTCTCATCCGTAACTTGGTCAGAACGGTCAGAACCGACAAGAATCGAGGGTATCTCGGCCAAATACTAACTTTTTTCTGAATTTTCGGTGCGGGGCAGCTGAGTGTCTGGAGCCCTGACGAACCCACCCAAGAATTTCAGGATCGGTTCATAAATAGCCGAGATACGTTGAAAAATGTCGAATTTTTGGCTATCTTGTCTCTAAATCAAGATTCCTCAATTTTTCTGCTGGTCTGACCCGAATGTCTGCGATTCCGAAGAACGCGCATTGCACTTCCACGTCTCATCCGTAACTTGGTCAGAACGGTCAGAACCGACAAGAATCGAGGGTATCTCGGCCAAATACTAACTTTTTTCTGAATTTTCGGTGCGGGGCAGCTGAGTGTCTGGAGCCCTGACGAACCCACCCAAGAATTTCAGGATCGGTTCATAAAGAGCCGAGATTCGTTGAAAAATGTCGAATTTCTGGCTATCTTGTCTCTAAATCAAGATTCCTCAATTTCTCTGCTGGTCTGACCCGAATGTCTGCGATTCCGAAGAACGCGCATTGCAATTCGACGTCTCATCCGTAACTTGGTCAGAACGGTCAGAACCGACGAGAATCGAGGGTATCTCGGCCAAATACTAACTTTTTTCTGAATTTTCGGTGCGGGGCAGCTGAGTGTCTGGAGCCCTGACGAACCCACCCAAGAATTTCAGGATCGGTTCATAAATAGCCGAGATTCGTTGAAAAATGTCGAATTTCTGGCTATCTTGTCTCTGAATCAAGATTCCTCAATTTCTCTGCTGGTCTGACCCGAATGTCTGCGAATCCGACAAACGCGCATTGCATATTGAGGTCTCATCCGCAACTTGGTAAGAACGGTCAGAACCGACAAGAATCGAGGGTTTCTAGGCCAAATACGAACTTTTTTCTGAATTTTTGATGCGGGGCAGCTGAGTGTCTGGAGCCCTGTCGAACCCACCGAAGACTTTCAGGATCGGTTCATAAATAGCCGAGATTCGTTAAAAAATGTCGAATTTCTGGCTATCTTGTCTCTAAATCAAGATTCCTCAATTTCTCTGCTGGTCTGACCCGAATGTCTGCGATTCCGAAGAACGCGCATTGCAATTCGACGTCTCATCCGTAACTTGGTCAGAACGGTCAGAACCGACGAGAATCGAGGGTATCTCGGCCAAATACTAACTTTTTTCTGAATTTTCGGTGCGGGGCAGCTGAGTGTCTGGAGCCCTGACGAACCCACCCAAGAATTTCAGGATCGGTTCATAAATAGCCGAGATTCGTTGAAAAATGTCGAATTTCTGGCTATCTTGTCTCTAAATCAAGATTCCTCAATTTCTCTGCTGGTCTGACCCGAATGTCTGCGATTCCGAAGAACGCGCATTGCAATTCGACGTCTCATCCGTAACTTGGTCAGAACGGTCAGAACCGACGAGAATCGAGGGTATCTCGGCCAAATACTAACTTTTTTCTGAATTTTCGGTGCGGGGCAGCTGAGTGTCTGGAGCCCTGACGAACCCACCCAAGAATTTCAGGATCGGTTCATAAATAGCCGAGATTCGTTGAAAAATGTCGAATTTCTGGCTATCTTGTCTCTAAATCAAGATTCCTCAATTTCTCTGCTGGTCTGACCCGAATGTCTGCGATTCCGAAGAACGCGCATTGCAATTCGACGTCTCATCCGTAACTTGGTCAGAACGGTCAGAACCGACGAGAATCGAGGGTATCTCGGCCAAATACTAACTTTTTTCTGAATTTTCGGTGCGGGGCAGCTGAGTGTCTGGAGCCCTGACGAACCCACCCAAGAATTTCAGGATCGGTTCATAAATAGCCGAGATACGTTGAAAAATGTCGAATTTTTGGCTATCTTGTCTCTAAATCAAGATTCCTCAATTTTTCTGCTGGTCTGACCCGAATGTCTGCGATTCCGAAAAACGCGCATTGCACTTCCACGTCTCATCCGTAACTTGGTCAGAACGGTCAGAACCGACAAGAATCGAGGGTATCTCGGCCAAATACTAACTTTTTTCTGAATTTTCGGTGCGGGGCAGCTGAGTGTCTGGAGCCCTGACGAACCCACCCAAGAATTTCAGGATCGGTTCATAAATAGCCGAGATTCGTTGAAAAATGTCGAATTTCTGGCTATCTTGTCTCTAAATCAAGATTCCTCAATTTCTCTGCTGGTCTGACCCGAATGTCTGCGATTCCGAAGAACGCGCATTGCAATTCGACGTCTCATCCGTAACTTGGTCAGAACGGTCAGAACCGACGAGAATCGAGGGTATCTCGGCCAAATACTAACTTTTTTCTGAATTTTCGGTGCGGGGCAGCTGAGTGTCTGGAGCCCTGACGAACCCACCCAAGAATTTCAGGATCGGTTCATAAATAGCCGAGATTCGTTGAAAAATGTCGAATTTCTGGCTATCTTGTCTCTGAATCAAGATTCCTCAATTTCTCTGCTGGTCTGACCCGAATGTCTGCGAATCCGACAAACGCGCATTGCATATTGAGGTCTCATCCGCAACTTGGTAAGAACGGTCAGAACCGACAAGAATCGAGGGTTTCTAGGCCAAATACGAACTTTTTTCTGAATTTTTGATGCGGGGCAGCTGAGTGTCTGGAGCCCTGTCGAACCCACCGAAGACTTTCAGGATCGGTTCATAAATAGCCGAGATTCGTTAAAAAATGTCGAATTTCTGGCTATCTTGTCTCTAAATCAAGATTCCTCAATTTCTCTGCTGGTCTGACCCGAATGTCTGCGATTCCGAAGAACGCGCATTGCAATTCGACGTCTCATCCGTAACTTGGTCAGAACGGTCAGAACCGACGAGAATCGAGGGTATCTCGGCCAAATACTAACTTTTTTCTGAATTTTCGGTGCGGGGCAGCTGAGTGTCTGGAGCCCTGACGAACCCACCCAAGAATTTCAGGATCGGTTCATAAATAGCCGAGATTCGTTGAAAAATGTCGAATTTCTGGCTATCTTGTCTCTAAATCAAGATTCCTCAATTTCTCTGCTGGTCTGACCCGAATGTCTGCGATTCCGAAGAACGCGCATTGCAATTCGACGTCTCATCCGTAACTTGGTCAGAACGGTCAGAACCGACGAGAATCGAGGGTATCTCGGCCAAATACTAACTTTTTTCTGAATTTTCGGTGCGGGGCAGCTGAGTGTCTGGAGCCCTGACGAACCCACCCAAGAATTTCAGGATCGGTTCATAAATAGCCGAGATTCGTTGAAAAATGTCGAATTTCTGGCTATCTTGTCTCTAAATCAAGATTCCTCAATTTCTCTGCTGGTCTGACCCGAATGTCTGCGATTCCGAAGAACGCGCATTGCAATTCGACGTCTCATCCGTAACTTGGTCAGAACGGTCAGAACCGACGAGAATCGAGGGTATCTCGGCCAAATACTAACTTTTTTCTGAATTTTCGGTGCGGGGCAGCTGAGTGTCTGGAGCCCTGACGAACCCACCCAAGAATTTCAGGATCGGTTCATAAATAGCCGAGATACGTTGAAAAATGTCGAATTTTTGGCTATCTTGTCTCTAAATCAAGATTCCTCAATTTTTCTGCTGGTCTGACCCGAATGTCTGCGATTCCGAAAAACGCGCATTGCACTTCCACGTCTCATCCGTAACTTGGTCAGAACGGTCAGAACCGACAAGAATCGAGGGTATCTCGGCCAAATACTAACTTTTTTCTGAATTTTCGGTGCGGGGCAGCTGAGTGTCTGGAGCCCTGACGAACCCACCCAAGAATTTCAGGATCGGTTCATAAATAGCCGAGATTCGTTGAAAAATGTCGAATTTCTGGCTATCTTGTCTCTAAATCAAGATTCCTCAATTTCTCTGCTGGTCTGACCCGAATGTCTGCGATTCCGAAGAACGCGCATTGCAATTCGACGTCTCATCCGTAACTTGGTCAGAACGGTCAGAACCGACGAGAATCGAGGGTATCTCGGCCAAATACTAACTTTTTTCTGAATTTTCGGTGCGGGGCAGCTGAGTGTCTGGAGCCCTGACGAACCCACCCAAGAATTTCAGGATCGGTTCATAAATAGCCGAGATACGTTGAAAAATGTCGAATTTTTGGCTATCTTGTCTCTAAATCAAGATTCCTCAATTTTTCTGCTGGTCTGACCCGAATGTCTGCGATTCCGAAGAACGCGCATTGCACTTCCACGTCTCATCCGTAACTTGGTCAGAACGGTCAGAACCGACTAGAATCGAGGGTATCTCGGCCAAATACTAACTTTTTTCTGAATTTTCGGTGCGGGGCAGCTGAGTGTCTGGAGCCCTGACGAACCCACCCAAGAATTTCAGGATCGGTTCATAAATAGCCGAGATACGTTGAAAAATGTCGAATTTTTGGCTATCTCGTCTCTAAATCAAGATTCCTCAATTTTTCTGCTGGTCTGACCCGAATGTCTGCGATTCCGAAGAACGCGCATTGCACTTCCACGTCTCATCCGTAACTTGGTCAGAACGGTCAGAACCGACAAGAATCGAGGGTATCTCGGCCAAATACTAACTTTTTTCTGAATTTTCGGTGCGGGGCAGCTGAGTGTCTGGAGCCCTGACGAACCCACCCAAGAATTTCAGGATCGGTTCATAAATAGCCGAGATTCGTTGAAAAATGTCGAATTTCTGGCTATCTTGTCTCTAAATCAAGATTCCTCAATTTCTCTGCTGGTCTGACCCGAATGTCTGCGATTCCGAAGAACGCGCATTGCAATTCGACGTCTCATCCGTAACTTGGTCAGAACGGTCAGAACCGACGAGAATCGAGGGTATCTCGGCCAAATACTAACTTTTTTCTGAATTTTCGGTGCGGGGCAGCTGAGTGTCTGGAGCCCTGACGAACCCACCCAAGAATTTCAGGATCGGTTCATAAATAGCCGAGATACGTTGAAAAATGTCGAATTTTTGGCTATCTTGTCTCTAAATCAAGATTCCTCAATTTTTCTGCTGGTCTGACCCGAATGTCTGCGATTCCGAAAAACGCGCATTGCACTTCCACGTCTCATCCGTAACTTGGTCAGAACGGTCAGAACCGACAAGAATCGAGGGTATCTCGGCCAAATACTAACTTTTTTCTGAATTTTCGGTGCGGGGCAGCTGAGTGTCTGGAGCCCTGACGAACCCACCCAAGAATTTCAGGATCGGTTCATAAATAGCCGAGATTCGTTGAAAAATGTCGAATTTCTGGCTATCTTGTCTCTAAATCAAGATTCCTCAATTTCTCTGCTGGTCTGACCCGAATGTCTGCGATTCCGAAGAACGCGCATTGCAATTCGACGTCTCATCCGTAACTTGGTCAGAACGGTCAGAACCGACGAGAATCGAGGGTATCTCGGCCAAATACTAACTTTTTTCTGAATTTTCGGTGCGGGGCAGCTGAGTGTCTGGAGCCCTGACGAACCCACCCAAGAATTTCAGGATCGGTTCATAAATAGCCGAGATACGTTGAAAAATGTCGAATTTTTGGCTATCTTGTCTCTAAATCAAGATTCCTCAATTTTTCTGCTGGTCTGACCCGAATGTCTGCGATTCCGAAGAACGCGCATTGCACTTCCACGTCTCATCCGTAACTTGGTCAGAACGGTCAGAACCGACTAGAATCGAGGGTATCTCGGCCAAATACTAACTTTTTTCTGAATTTTCGGTGCGGGGCAGCTGAGTGTCTGGAGCCCTGACGAACCCACCCAAGAATTTCAGGATCGGTTCATAAATAGCCGAGATACGTTGAAAAATGTCGAATTTTTGGCTATCTCGTCTCTAAATCAAGATTCCTCAATTTTTCTGCTGGTCTGACCCGAATGTCTGCGATTCCGAAGAACGCGCATTGCACTTCCACGTCTCATCCGTAACTTGGTCAGAACGGTCAGAACCGACAAGAATCGAGGGTATCTCGGCCAAATACTAACTTTTTTCTGAATTTTCGGTGCGGGGCAGCTGAGTGTCTGGAGCCCTGACGAACCCACCCAAGAATTTCAGGATCGGTTCATAAATAGCCGAGATTCGTTGAAAAATGTCGAATTTCTGGCTATCTTGTCTCTAAATCAAGATTCCTCAATTTCTCTGCTGGTCTGACCCGAATGTCTGCGATTCCGAAGAACGCGCATTGCAATTCGACGTCTCATCCGTAACTTGGTCAGAACGGTCAGAACCGACGAGAATCGAGGGTATCTCGGCCAAATACTAACTTTTTTCTGAATTTTCGGTGCGGGGCAGCTGAGTGTCTGGAGCCCTGACGAACCCACCCAAGAATTTCAGGATCGGTTTATAAATAGCCGAGATTCGTTGAAAAATGTCGAATTTCTGGCTATCTTGTCTCTGAATCAAGATTCCTCAATTTCTCTGCTGGTCTGACCCGAATGTCTGCGAATCCGACAAACGCGCATCGCATATTGAGGTCTCATTCGCAACTTGGTAAGAACGGTCAGAACCGACAAGAATCGAGGGTTTCTAGGCCAAATACGAACTTTTTTCTGAATTTTTGATGCGGGGCAGCTGAGTGTCTGGAGCCCTGTCGAACCCACCGAAGACTTTCAGGATCGGTTCATAAATAGCCGAGATTCGTTAAAAAATGTCGAATTTCTGGCTATCTTGTCTCTAAATCAAGATTCCTCAATTTCTCTGCTGGTCTGACCCGAATGTCTGCGATTCCGAAGAACGCGCATTGCAATTCGACGTCTCATCCGTAACTTGGTCAGAACGGTCAGAACCGACGAGAATCGAGGGTATCTCGGCCAAATACTAACTTTTTTCTGAATTTTCGGTGCGGGGCAGCTGAGTGTCTGGAGCCCTGACGAACCCACCCAAGAATTTCAGGATCGGTTCATAAATAGCCGAGATTCGTTGAAAAATGTCGAATTTCTGGCTATCTTGTCTCTAAATCAAGATTCCTCAATTTCTCTGCTGGTCTGACCCGAATGTCTGCGATTCCGAAGAACGCGCATTGCAATTCGACGTCTCATCCGTAACTTGGTCAGAACGGTCAGAACCGACGAGAATCGAGGGTATCTCGGCCAAATACTAACTTTTTTCTGAATTTTCGGTGCGGGGCAGCTGAGTGTCTGGAGCCCTGACGAACCCACCCAAGAATTTCAGGATCGGTTCATAAATAGCCGAGATACGTTGAAAAATGTCGAATTTTTGGCTATCTTGTCTCTAAATCAAGATTCCTCAATTTTTCTGCTGGTCTGACCCGAATGTCTGCGATTCCGAAAAACGCGCATTGCACTTCCACGTCTCATCCGTAACTTGGTCAGAACGGTCAGAACCGACAAGAATCGAGGGTATCTCGGCCAAATACTAACTTTTTTCTGAATTTTCGGTGCGGGGCAGCTGAGTGTCTGGAGCCCTGACGAACCCACCCAAGAATTTCAGGATCGGTTCATAAATAGCCGAGATTCGTTGAAAAATGTCGAATTTCTGTCTATCTTGTCTCTAAATCAAGATTCCTCAATTTCTCTGCTGGTCTGACCCGAATGTCTGCGATTCCGAAGAACGCGCATTGCAATTCGACGTCTCATCCGTAACTTGGTCAGAACGGTCAGAACCGACGAGAATCGGGGGTATCTCGGCCAAATACTAACTTTTTTCTGAATTTTCGGTGCGGGGCAGCTGAGTGTCTGGAGCCCTGACGAACCCACCCAAGAATTTCAGGATCGGTTCATAAATAGCCGAGATTCGTTGAAAAATGTCGAATTTCTGGCTATCTTGTCTCTAAATCAAGATTCCTCAATTTCTCTGCTGGTCTGACCCGAATGTCTCCGATTCCGAAGAACGCGCATTGCAATTCGACGTCTCATCCGTAACTTGGTCAGAACGGTCAGAACCGACGAGAATCGAGGGTATCTCGGCCAAATACTAACTTTTTTCTGAATTTTCGGTGCGGGGCAGCTGAGTGTCTGGAGCCCTGACGAACCCACCCAAGAATTTCAGGATCGGTTCATAAATAGCCGAGATACGTTGAAAAATGTCGAATTTTTGGCTATCTTGTCTCTAAATCAAGATTCCTCAATTTTTCTGCTGGTCTGACCCGAATGTCTGCGATTCCGAAGAACGCGCATTGCAGATCCACGTCTCATCCGTAACTTGGTCAGAACGGTCAGAACCGACAAGAATCGAGGGTATCTCGGCCAAATACTAACTTTTTTCTGAATTTTCGGTGCGGGGCAGCTGAGTGTCTGGAGCCCTGACGAACCCACCCAAGAATTTCAGGATCGGTTCATAAATAGCCGAGATACGTTGAAAAATGTCGAATTTTTGGCTATCTTGTCTCTAAATCAAGATTCCTCAATTTTTCTGCTGGTCTGACCCGAATGTCTGCGATTCCGAAGAACGCGCATTGCACTTCCACGTCTCATCCGTAACTTGGTCAGAACGGTCAGAACCGACAAGAATCGAGGGTATCTCGGCCAAATACTAACTTTTTTCTGAATTTTCGGTGCGGGGCAGCTGAGTGTCTGGAGCCCTGACGAACCCACCCAAGAATTTCAGGATCGGTTCATAAATAGCCGAGATTCGTTGAAAAATGTCGAATTTCTGGCTATCTTGTCTCTAAATCAAGATTCCTCAATTTCTCTGCTGGTCTGACCCGAATGTCTGCGATTCCGAAGAACGCGCATTGCAATTCGACGTCTCATCCGTAACTTGGTCAGAACGGTCAGAACCGACGAGAATCGAGGGTATCTCGGCCAAATACTAACTTTTTTCTGAATTTTCGGTGCGGGGCAGCTGAGTGTCTGGAGCCCTGACGAACCCACCCAAGAATTTCAGGATCGGTTCATAAATAGCCGAGATTCGTTGAAAAATGTCGAATTTCTGGCTATCTTGTCTCTAAATCAAGATTCCTCAATTTCTCTGCTGGTCTGACCCGAATGTCTGCGATTCCGAAGAACGCGCATTGCAATTCGACGTCTCATCCGTAACTTGGTCAGAACGGTCAGAACCGACGAGAATCGAGGGTATCTCGGCCAAATACTAACTTTTTTCTGAATTTTCGGTGCGGGGCAGCTGAGTGTCTGGAGCCCTGACGAACCCACCCAAGAATTTCAGGATCGGTTCATAAATAGCCGAGATACGTTGAAAAATGTCGAATTTTTGGCTATCTTGTCTCTAAATCAAGATTCCTCAATTTTTCTGCTGGTCTGACCCGAATGTCTGCGATTCCGAAAAACGCGCATTGCACTTCCACGTCTCATCCGTAACTTGGTCAGAACGGTCAGAACCGACAAGAATCGAGGGTATCTCGGCCAAATACTAACTTTTTTCTGAATTTTCGGTGCGGGGCAGCTGAGTGTCTGGAGCCCTGACGAACCCACCCAAGAATTTCAGGATCGGTTCATAAATAGCCGAGATTCGTTGAAAAATGTCGAATTTCTGGCTATCTTGTCTCTAAATCAAGATTCCTCAATTTCTCTGCTGGTCTGACCCGAATGTCTGCGATTCCGAAGAACGCGCATTGCAATTCGACGTCTCATCCGTAACTTGGTCAGAACGGTCAGAACCGACGAGAATCGAGGGTATCTCGGCCAAATACTAACTTTTTTCTGAATTTTCGGTGCGGGGCAGCTGAGTGTCTGGAGCCCTGACGAACCCACCCAAGAATTTCAGGATCGGTTCATAAATAGCCGAGATACGTTGAAAAATGTCGAATTTTTGGCTATCTTGTCTCTAAATCAAGATTCCTCAATTTTTCTGCTGGTCTGACCCGAATGTCTGCGATTCCGAAGAACGCGCATTGCACTTCCACGTCTCATCCGTAACTTGGTCAGAACGGTCAGAACCGACAAGAATCGAGGGTATCTCGGCCAAATACTAACTTTTTTCTGAATTTTCGGTGCGGGGCAGCTGAGTGTCTGGAGCCCTGACGAACCCACCCAAGAATTTCAGGATCGGTTCATAAATAGCCGAGATACGTTGAAAAATGTCGAATTTTTGGCTATCTTGTCTCTAAATCAAGATTCCTCAATTTTTCTGCTGGTCTGACCCGAATGTCTGCGATTCCGAAGAACGCGCATTGCACTTCCACGTCTCATCCGTAACTTGGTCAGAACGGTCAGAACCGACAAGAATCGAGGGTATCTCGGCCAAATACTAACTTTTTTCTGAATTTTCGGTGCGGGGCAGCTGAGTGTCTGGAGCCCTGACGAACCCACCCAAGAATTTCAGGATCGGTTCATAAATAGCCGAGATTCGTTGAAAAATGTCGAATTTCTGGCTATCTTGTCTCTAAATCAAGATTCCTCAATTTCTCTGCTGGTCTGACCCGAATGTCTGCGATTCCGAAGAACGCGCATTGCAATTCGACGTCTCATCCGTAACTTGGTCAGAACGGTCAGAACCGACGAGAATCGAGGGTATCTCGGCCAAATACTAACTTTTTTCTGAATTTTCGGTGCGGGGCAGCTGAGTGTCTGGAGCCCTGACGAACCCACCCAAGAATTTCAGGATCGGTTCATAAATAGCCGAGATTCGTTGAAAAATGTCGAATTTCTGGCTATCTTGTCTCTGAATCAAGATTCCTCAATTTCTCTGCTGGTCTGACCCGAATGTCTGCGAATCCGACAAACGCGCATTGCATATTGAGGTCTCATCCGCAACTTGGTAAGAACGGTCAGAACCGACAAGAATCGAGGGTTTCTAGGCCAAATACGAACTTTTTTCTGAATTTTTGATGCGGGGCAGCTGAGTGTCTGGAGCCCTGTCGAACCCACCGAAGACTTTCAGGATCGGTTCATAAATAGCCGAGATTCGTTAAAAAATGTCGAATTTCTGGCTATCTTGTCTCTAAATCAAGATTCCTCAATTTCTCTGCTGGTCTGACCCGAATGTCTGCGATTCCGAAGAACGCGCATTGCAATTCGACGTCTCATCCGTAACTTGGTCAGAACGGTCAGAACCGACGAGAATCGAGGGTATCTCGGCCAAATACTAACTTTTTTCTGAATTTTCGGTGCGGGGCAGCTGAGTGTCTGGAGCCCTGACGAACCCACCCAAGAATTTCAGGATCGGTTCATAAATAGCCGAGATTCGTTGAAAAATGTCGAATTTCTGGCTATCTTGTCTCTAAATCAAGATTCCTCAATTTCTCTGCTGGTCTGACCCGAATGTCTGCGATTCCGAAGAACGCGCATTGCAATTCGACGTCTCATCCGTAACTTGGTCAGAACGGTCAGAACCGACGAGAATCGAGGGTATCTCGGCCAAATACTAACTTTTTTCTGAATTTTCGGTGCGGGGCAGCTGAGTGTCTGGAGCCCTGACGAACCCACCCAAGAATTTCAGGATCGGTTCATAAATAGCCGAGATACGTTGAAAAATGTCGAATTTTTGGCTATCTTGTCTCTAAATCAAGATTCCTCAATTTTTCTGCTGGTCTGACCCGAATGTCTGCGATTCCGAAGAACGCGCATTGCACTTCCACGTCTCATCCGTAACTTGGTCAGAACGGTCAGAACCGACAAGAATCGAGGGTATCTCGGCCAAATACTAACTTTTTTCTGAATTTTCGGTGCGGGGCAGCTGAGTGTCTGGAGCCCTGACGAACCCACCCAAGAATTTCAGGATCGGTTCATAAATAGCCGAGATACGTTGAAAAATGTCGAATTTTTGGCTATCTTGTCTCTAAATCAAGATTCCTCAATTTTTCTGCTGGTCTGACCCGAATGTCTGCGATTCCGAAGAACGCGCATTGCACTTCCACGTCTCATCCGTAACTTGGTCAGAACGGTCAGAACCGACAAGAATCGAGGGTATCTCGGCCAAATACTAACTTTTTTCTGAATTTTCGGTGCGGGGCAGCTGAGTGTCTGGAGCCCTGACGAACCCACCCAAGAATTTCAGGATCGGTTCATAAAGAGCCGAGATTCGTTGAAAAATGTCGAATTTCTGGCTATCTTGTCTCTAAATCAAGATTCCTCAATTTCTCTGCTGGTCTGACCCGAATGTCTGCGATTCCGAAGAACGCGCATTGCAATTCGACGTCTCATCCGTAACTTGGTCAGAACGGTCAGAACCGACGAGAATCGAGGGTATCTCGGCCAAATACTAACTTTTTTCTGAATTTTCGGTGCGGGGCAGCTGAGTGTCTGGAGCCCTGACGAACCCACCCAAGAATTTCAGGATCGGTTCATAAATAGCCGAGATTCGTTGAAAACTGTCGAATTTCTGGCTATCTTGTCTCTGAATCAAGATTCCTCAATTTCTCTGCTGGTCTGACCCGAATGTCTGCGAATCCGACAAACGCGCATTGCATATTGAGGTCTCATCCGCAACTTGGTAAGAACGGTCAGAACCGACAAGAATCGAGGGTTTCTAGGCCAAATACGAACTTTTTTCTGAATTTTTGATGCGGGGCAGCTGAGTGTCTGGAGCCCTGTCGAACCCACCGAAGACTTTCAGGATCGGTTCATAAATAGCCGAGATTCGTTAAAAAATGTCGAATTTCTGGCTATCTTGTCTCTAAATCAAGATTCCTCAATTTCTCTGCTGGTCTGACCCGAATGTCTGCGATTCCGAAGAACGCGCATTGCAATTCGACGTCTCATCCGTAACTTGGTCAGAACGGTCAGAACCGACGAGAATCGAGGGTATCTCGGCCAAATACTAACTTTTTTCTGAATTTTCGGTGCGGGGCAGCTGAGTGTCTGGAGCCCTGACGAACCCACCCAAGAATTTCAGGATCGGTTCATAAATAGCCGAGATTCGTTGAAAAATGTCGAATTTCTGGCTATCTTGTCTCTAAATCAAGATTCCTCAATTTCTCTGCTGGTCTGACCCGAATGTCTGCGATTCCGAAGAACGCGCATTGCAATTCGACGTCTCATCCGTAACTTGGTCAGAACGGTCAGAACCGACGAGAATCGAGGGTATCTCGGCCAAATACTAACTTTTTTCTGAATTTTCGGTGCGGGGCAGCTGAGTGTCTGGAGCCCTGACGAACCCACCCAAGAATTTCAGGATCGGTTCATAAATAGCCGAGATTCGTTGAAAAATGTCGAATTTCTGGCTATCTTGTCTCTAAATCAAGATTCCTCAATTTCTCTGCTGGTCTGACCCGAATGTCTGCGATTCCGAAGAACGCGCATTGCAATTCGACGTCTCATCCGTAACTTGGTCAGAACGGTCAGAACCGACGAGAATCGAGGGTATCTCGGCCAAATACTAACTTTTTTCTGAATTTTCGGTGCGGGGCAGCTGAGTGTCTGGAGCCCTGACGAACCCACCCAAGAATTTCAGGATCGGTTCATAAATAGCCGAGATACGTTGAAAAATGTCGAATTTTTGGCTATCTTGTCTCTAAATCAAGATTCCTCAATTTTTCTGCTGGTCTGACCCGAATGTCTGCGATTCCGAAAAACGCGCATTGCACTTCCACGTCTCATCCGTAACTTGGTCAGAACGGTCAGAACCGACAAGAATCGAGGGTATCTCGGCCAAATACTAACTTTTTTCTGAATTTTCGGTGCGGGGCAGCTGAGTGTCTGGAGCCCTGACGAACCCACCCAAGAATTTCAGGATCGGTTCATAAATAGCCGAGATTCGTTGAAAAATGTCGAATTTCTGGCTATCTTGTCTCTAAATCAAGATTCCTCAATTTCTCTGCTGGTCTGACCCGAATGTCTGCGATTCCGAAGAACGCGCATTGCAATTCGACGTCTCATCCGTAACTTGGTCAGAACGGTCAGAACCGACGAGAATCGAGGGTATCTCGGCCAAATACTAACTTTTTTCTGAATTTTCGGTGCGGGGCAGCTGAGTGTCTGGAGCCCTGACGAACCCACCCAAGAATTTCAGGATCGGTTCATAAATAGCCGAGATTCGTTGAAAAATGTCGAATTTCTGGCTATCTTGTCTCTGAATCAAGATTCCTCAATTTCTCTGCTGGTCTGACCCGAATGTCTGCGAATCCGACAAACGCGCATTGCATATTGAGGTCTCATCCGCAACTTGGTAAGAACGGTCAGAACCGACAAGAATCGAGGGTTTCTAGGCCAAATACGAACTTTTTTCTGAATTTTTGATGCGGGGCAGCTGAGTGTCTGGAGCCCTGTCGAACCCACCGAAGACTTTCAGGATCGGTTCATAAATAGCCGAGATTCGTTAAAAAATGTCGAATTTCTGGCTATCTTGTCTCTAAATCAAGATTCCTCAATTTCTCTGCTGGTCTGACCCGAATGTCTGCGATTCCGAAGAACGCGCATTGCAATTCGACGTCTCATCCGTAACTTGGTCAGAACGGTCAGAACCGACGAGAATCGAGGGTATCTCGGCCAAATACTAACTTTTTTCTGAATTTTCGGTGCGGGGCAGCTGAGTGTCTGGAGCCCTGACGAACCCACCCAAGAATTTCAGGATCGGTTCATAAATAGCCGAGATTCGTTGAAAAATGTCGAATTTCTGGCTATCTTGTCTCTAAATCAAGATTCCTCAATTTCTCTGCTGGTCTGACCCGAATGTCTGCGATTCCGAAGAACGCGCATTGCAATTCGACGTCTCATCCGTAACTTGGTCAGAACGGTCAGAACCGACGAGAATCGAGGGTATCTCGGCCAAATACTAACTTTTTTCTGAATTTTCGGTGCGGGGCAGCTGAGTGTCTGGAGCCCTGACGAACCCACCCAAGAATTTCAGGATCGGTTCATAAATAGCCGAGATTCGTTGAAAAATGTCGAATTTCTGGCTATCTTGTCTCTAAATCAAGATTCCTCAATTTCTCTGCTGGTCTGACCCGAATGTCTGCGATTCCGAAGAACGCGCATTGCAATTCGACGTCTCATCCGTAACTTGGTCAGAACGGTCAGAACCGACGAGAATCGAGGGTATCTCGGCCAAATACTAACTTTTTTCTGAATTTTCGGTGCGGGGCAGCTGAGTGTCTGGAGCCCTGACGAACCCACCCAAGAATTTCAGGATCGGTTCATAAATAGCCGAGATACGTTGAAAAATGTCGAATTTTTGGCTATCTTGTCTCTAAATCAAGATTCCTCAATTTTTCTGCTGGTCTGACCCGAATGTCTGCGATTCCGAAAAACGCGCATTGCACTTCCACGTCTCATCCGTAACTTGGTCAGAACGGTCAGAACCGACAAGAATCGAGGGTATCTCGGCGAAATACTAACTTTTTTCTGAATTTTCGGTGCGGGGCAGCTGAGTGTCTGGAGCCCTGACGAACCCACCCAAGAATTTCAGGATCGGTTCATAAATAGCCGAGATTCGTTGAAAAATGTCGAATTTCTGGCTATCTTGTCTCTAAATCAAGATTCCTCAATTTCTCTGCTGGTCTGACCCGAATGTCTGCGATTCCGAAGAACGCGCATTGCAATTCGACGTCTCATCCGTAACTTGGTCAGAACGGTCAGAACCGACGAGAATCGAGGGTATCTCGGCCAAATACTAACTTTTTTCTGAATTTTCGGTGCGGGGCAGCTGAGTGTCTGGAGCCCTGACGAACCCACCCAAGAATTTCAGGATCGGTTCATAAATAGCCGAGATACGTTGAAAAATGTCGAATTTTTGGCTATCTTGTCTCTAAATCAAGATTCCTCAATTTTTCTGCTGGTCTGACCCGAATGTCTGCGATTCCGAAGAACGCGCATTGCACTTCCACGTCTCATCCGTAACTTGGTCAGAACGGTCAGAACCGACTAGAATCGAGGGTATCTCGGCCAAATACTAACTTTTTTCTGAATTTTCGGTGCGGGGCAGCTGAGTGTCTGGAGCCCTGACGAACCCACCCAAGAATTTCAGGATCGGTTCATAAATAGCCGAGATACGTTGAAAAATGTCGAATTTTTGGCTATCTCGTCTCTAAATCAAGATTCCTCAATTTTTCTGCTGGTCTGACCCGAATGTCTGCGATTCCGAAGAACGCGCATTGCACTTCCACGTCTCATCCGTAACTTGGTCAGAACGGTCAGAACCGACAAGAATCGAGGGTATCTCGGCCAAATACTAACTTTTTTCTGAATTTTCGGTGCGGGGCAGCTGAGTGTCTGGAGCCCTGACGAACCCACCCAAGAATTTCAGGATCGGTTCATAAATAGCCGAGATTCGTTGAAAAATGTCGAATTTCTGGCTATCTTGTCTCTAAATCAAGATTCCTCAATTTCTCTGCTGGTCTGACCCGAATGTCTGCGATTCCGAAGAACGCGCATTGCAATTCGACGTCTCATCCGTAACTTGGTCAGAACGGTCAGAACCGACGAGAATCGAGGGTATCTCGGCCAAATACTAACTTTTTTCTGAATTTTCGGTGCGGGGCAGCTGAGTGTCTGGAGCCCTGACGAACCCACCCAAGAATTTCAGGATCGGTTTATAAATAGCCGAGATTCGTTGAAAAATGTCGAATTTCTGGCTATCTTGTCTCTGAATCAAGATTCCTCAATTTCTCTGCTGGTCTGACCCGAATGTCTGCGAATCCGACAAACGCGCATCGCATATTGAGGTCTCATTCGCAACTTGGTAAGAACGGTCAGAACCGACAAGAATCGAGGGTTTCTAGGCCAAATACGAACTTTTTTCTGAATTTTTGATGCGGGGCAGCTGAGTGTCTGGAGCCCTGTCGAACCCACCGAAGACTTTCAGGATCGGTTCATAAATAGCCGAGATTCGTTAAAAAATGTCGAATTTCTGGCTATCTTGTCTCTAAATCAAGATTCCTCAATTTCTCTGCTGGTCTGACCCGAATGTCTGCGATTCCGAAGAACGCGCATTGCAATTCGACGTCTCATCCGTAACTTGGTCAGAACGGTCAGAACCGACGAGAATCGAGGGTATCTCGGCCAAATACTAACTTTTTTCTGAATTTTCGGTGCGGGGCAGCTGAGTGTCTGGAGCCCTGACGAACCCACCCAAGAATTTCAGGATCGGTTCATAAATAGCCGAGATTCGTTGAAAAATGTCGAATTTCTGGCTATCTTGTCTCTAAATCAAGATTCCTCAATTTCTCTGCTGGTCTGACCCGAATGTCTGCGATTCCGAAGAACGCGCATTGCAATTCGACGTCTCATCCGTAACTTGGTCAGAACGGTCAGAACCGACGAGAATCGAGGGTATCTCGGCCAAATACTAACTTTTTTCTGAATTTTCGGTGCGGGGCAGCTGAGTGTCTGGAGCCCTGACGAACCCACCCAAGAATTTCAGGATCGGTTCATAAATAGCCGAGATTCGTTGAAAAATGTCGAATTTCTGGCTATCTTGTCTCTAAATCAAGATTCCTCAATTTCTCTGCTGGTCTGACCCGAATGTCTGCGATTCCGAAGAACGCGCATTGCAATTCGACGTCTCATCCGTAACTTGGTCAGAACGGTCAGAACCGACGAGAATCGAGGGTATCTCGGCCAAATACTAACTTTTTTCTGAATTTTCGGTGCGGGGCAGCTGAGTGTCTGGAGCCCTGACGAACCCACCCAAGAATTTCAGGATCGGTTCATAAATAGCCGAGATACGTTGAAAAATGTCGAATTTTTGGCTATCTTGTCTCTAAATCAAGATTCCTCAATTTTTCTGCTGGTCTGACCCGAATGTCTGCGATTCCGAAAAACGCGCATTGCACTTCCACGTCTCATCCGTAACTTGGTCAGAACGGTCAGAACCGACAAGAATCGAGGGTATCTCGGCCAAATACTAACTTTTTTCTGAATTTTCGGTGCGGGGCAGCTGAGTGTCTGGAGCCCTGACGAACCCACCCAAGAATTTCAGGATCGGTTCATAAATAGCCGAGATTCGTTGAAAAATGTCGAATTTCTGTCTATCTTGTCTCTAAATCAAGATTCCTCAATTTCTCTGCTGGTCTGACCCGAATGTCTGCGATTCCGAAGAACGCGCATTGCAATTCGACGTCTCATCCGTAACTTGGTCAGAACGGTCAGAACCGACGAGAATCGGGGGTATCTCGGCCAAATACTAACTTTTTTCTGAATTTTCGGTGCGGGGCAGCTGAGTGTCTGGAGCCCTGACGAACCCACCCAAGAATTTCAGGATCGGTTCATAAATAGCCGAGATTCGTTGAAAAATGTCGAATTTCTGGCTATCTTGTCTCTAAATCAAGATTCCTCAATTTCTCTGCTGGTCTGACCCGAATGTCTGCGATTCCGAAGAACGCGCATTGCAATTCGACGTCTCATCCGTAACTTGGTCAGAACGGTCAGAACCGACGAGAATCGAGGGTATCTCGGCCAAATACTAACTTTTTTCTGAATTTTCGGTGCGGGGCAGCTGAGTGTCTGGAGCCCTGACGAACCCACCCAAGAATTTCAGGATCGGTTCATAAATAGCCGAGATACGTTGAAAAATGTCGAATTTTTGGCTATCTTGTCTCTAAATCAAGATTCCTCAATTTTTCTGCTGGTCTGACCCGAATGTCTGCGATTCCGAAGAACGCGCATTGCACTTCCACGTCTCATCCGTAACTTGGTCAGAACGGTCAGAACCGACAAGAATCGAGGGTATCTCGGCCAAATACTAACTTTTTTCAGAATTTTCGGTGCGGGGCAGCTGAGTGTCTGGAGCCCTGACGAACCCACCCAAGAATTTCAGGATCGGTTCATAAATAGCCGAGATTCGTTGAAAAATGTCGAATTTCTGGCTATCTTGTCTCTAAATCAAGATTCCTCAATTTCTCTGCTGGTCTGACCCGAATGTCTCCGATTCCGAAGAACGCGCATTGCAATTCGACGTCTCATCCGTAACTTGGTCAGAACGGTCAGAACCGACGAGAATCGAGGGTATCTCGGCCAAATACTAACTTTTTTCTGAATTTTCGGTGCGGGGCAGCTGAGTGTCTGGAGCCCTGACGAACCCACCCAAGAATTTCAGGATCGGTTCATAAATAGCCGAGATACGTTGAAAAATGTCGAATTTTTGGCTATCTTGTCTCTAAATCAAGATTCCTCAATTTTTCTGCTGGTCTGACCCGAATGTCTGCGATTCCGAAGAACGCGCATTGCAGATCCACGTCTCATCCGTAACTTGGTCAGAACGGTCAGAACCGACAAGAATCGAGGGTATCTCGGCCAAATACTAACTTTTTTCTGAATTTTCGGTGCGGGGCAGCTGAGTGTCTGGAGCCCTGACGAACCCACCCAAGAATTTCAGGATCGGTTCATAAATAGCCGAGATACGTTGAAAAATGTCGAATTTTTGGCTATCTTGTCTCTAAATCAAGATTCCTCAATTTTTCTGCTGGTCTGACCCGAATGTCTGCGATTCCGAAGAACGCGCATTGCACTTCCACGTCTCATCCGTAACTTGGTCAGAACGGTCAGAACCGACAAGAATCGAGGGTATCTCGGCCAAATACTAACTTTTTTCTGAATTTTCGGTGCGGGGCAGCTGAGTGTCTGGAGCCCTGACGAACCCACCCAAGAATTTCAGGATCGGTTCATAAATAGCCGAGATTCGTTGAAAAATGTCGAATTTCTGGCTATCTTGTCTCTAAATCAAGATTCCTCAATTTCTCTGCTGGTCTGACCCGAATGTCTGCGATTCCGAAGAACGCGCATTGCAATTCGACGTCTCATCCGTAACTTGGTCAGAACGGTCAGAACCGACGAGAATCGAGGGTATCTCGGCCAAATACTAACTTTTTTCTGAATTTTCGGTGCGGGGCAGCTGAGTGTCTGGAGCCCTGACGAACCCACCCAAGAATTTCAGGATCGGTTTATAAATAGCCGAGATTCGTTGAAAAATGTCGAATTTCTGGCTATCTTGTCTCTGAATCAAGATTCCTCAATTTCTCTGCTGGTCTGACCCGAATGTCTGCGAATCCGACAAACGCGCATCGCATATTGAGGTCTCATTCGCAACTTGGTAAGAACGGTCAGAACCGACAAGAATCGAGGGTTTCTAGGCCAAATACGAACTTTTTTCTGAATTTTTGATGCGGGGCAGCTGAGTGTCTGGAGCCCTGTCGAACCCACCGAAGACTTTCAGGATCGGTTCATAAATAGCCGAGATTCGTTAAAAAATGTCGAATTTCTGGCTATCTTGTCTCTAAATCAAGATTCCTCAATTTCTCTGCTGGTCTGACCCGAATGTCTGCGATTCCGAAGAACGCGCATTGCAATTCGACGTCTCATCCGTAACTTGGTCAGAACGGTCAGAACCGACGAGAATCGAGGGTATCTCGGCCAAATACTAACTTTTTTCTGAATTTTCGGTGCGGGGCAGCTGAGTGTCTGGAGCCCTGACGAACCCACCCAAGAATTTCAGGATCGGTTCATAAATAGCCGAGATTCGTTGAAAAATGTCGAATTTCTGGCTATCTTGTCTCTAAATCAAGATTCCTCAATTTCTCTGCTGGTCTGACCCGAATGTCTGCGATTCCGAAGAACGCGCATTGCAATTCGACGTCTCATCCGTAACTTGGTCAGAACGGTCAGAACCGACGAGAATCGAGGGTATCTCGGCCAAATACTAACTTTTTTCTGAATTTTCGGTGCGGGGCAGCTGAGTGTCTGGAGCCCTGACGAACCCACCCAAGAATTTCAGGATCGGTTCATAAATAGCCGAGATTCGTTGAAAAATGTCGAATTTCTGGCTATCTTGTCTCTAAATCAAGATTCCTCAATTTCTCTGCTGGTCTGACCCGAATGTCTGCGATTCCGAAGAACGCGCATTGCAATTCGACGTCTCATCCGTAACTTGGTCAGAACGGTCAGAACCGACGAGAATCGAGGGTATCTCGGCCAAATACTAACTTTTTTCTGAATTTTCGGTGCGGGGCAGCTGAGTGTCTGGAGCCCTGACGAACCCACCCAAGAATTTCAGGATCGGTTCATAAATAGCCGAGATACGTTGAAAAATGTCGAATTTTTGGCTATCTTGTCTCTAAATCAAGATTCCTCAATTTTTCTGCTGGTCTGACCCGAATGTCTGCGATTCCGAAAAACGCGCATTGCACTTCCACGTCTCATCCGTAACTTGGTCAGAACGGTCAGAACCGACAAGAATCGAGGGTATCTCGGCCAAATACTAACTTTTTTCTGAATTTTCGGTGCGGGGCAGCTGAGTGTCTGGAGCCCTGACGAACCCACCCAAGAATTTCAGGATCGGTTCATAAATAGCCGAGATTCGTTGAAAAATGTCGAATTTCTGTCTATCTTGTCTCTAAATCAAGATTCCTCAATTTCTCTGCTGGTCTGACCCGAATGTCTGCGATTCCGAAGAACGCGCATTGCAATTCGACGTCTCATCCGTAACTTGGTCAGAACGGTCAGAACCGACGAGAATCGGGGGTATCTCGGCCAAATACTAACTTTTTTCTGAATTTTCGGTGCGGGGCAGCTGAGTGTCTGGAGCCCTGACGAACCCACCCAAGAATTTCAGGATCGGTTCATAAATAGCCGAGATTCGTTGAAAAATGTCGAATTTCTGGCTATCTTGTCTCTAAATCAAGATTCCTCAATTTCTCTGCTGGTCTGACCCGAATGTCTGCGATTCCGAAGAACGCGCATTGCAATTCGACGTCTCATCCGTAACTTGGTCAGAACGGTCAGAACCGACGAGAATCGAGGGTATCTCGGCCAAATACTAACTTTTTTCTGAATTTTCGGTGCGGGGCAGCTGAGTGTCTGGAGCCCTGACGAACCCACCCAAGAATTTCAGGATCGGTTCATAAATAGCCGAGATACGTTGAAAAATGTCGAATTTTTGGCTATCTTGTCTCTAAATCAAGATTCCTCAATTTTTCTGCTGGTCTGACCCGAATGTCTGCGATTCCGAAGAACGCGCATTGCACTTCCACGTCTCATCCGTAACTTGGTCAGAACGGTCAGAACCGACAAGAATCGAGGGTATCTCGGCCAAATACTAACTTTTTTCTGAATTTTCGGTGCGGGGCAGCTGAGTGTCTGGAGCCCTGACGAACCCACCCAAGAATTTCAGGATCGGTTCATAAATAGCCGAGATTCGTTGAAAAATGTCGAATTTCTGGCTATCTTGTCTCTAAATCAAGATTCCTCAATTTCTCTGCTGGTCTGACCCGAATGTCTCCGATTCCGAAGAACGCGCATTGCAATTCGACGTCTCATCCGTAACTTGGTCAGAACGGTCAGAACCGACGAGAATCGAGGGTATCTCGGCCAAATACTAACTTTTTTCTGAATTTTCGGTGCGGGGCAGCTGAGTGTCTGGAGCCCTGACGAACCCACCCAAGAATTTCAGGATCGGTTCATAAATAGCCGAGATACGTTGAAAAATGTCGAATTTTTGGCTATCTTGTCTCTAAATCAAGATTCCTCAATTTTTCTGCTGGTCTGACCCGAATGTCTGCGATTCCGAAGAACGCGCATTGCACTTCCACGTCTCATCCGTAACTTGGTCAGAACGGTCAGAACCGACAAGAATCGAGGGTATCTCGGCCAAATACTAACTTTTTTCTGAATTTTCGGTGCGGGGCAGCTGAGTGTCTGGAGCCCTGACGAACCCACCCAAGAATTTCAGGATCGGTTCATAAATAGCCGAGATTCGTTGAAAAATGTCGAATTTCTGGCTATCTTGTCTCTAAATCAAGATTCCTCAATTTCTCTGCTGGTCTGACCCGAATGTCTGCGATTCCGAAGAACGCGCATTGCAATTCGACGTCTCATCCGTAACTTGGTCAGAACGGTCAGAACCGACGAGAATCGAGGGTATCTCGGCCAAATACTAACTTTTTTCTGAATTTTCGGTGCGGGGCAGCTGAGTGTCTGGAGCCCTGACGAACCCACCCAAGAATTTCAGGATCGGTTCATAAATAGCCGAGATTCGTTGAAAAATGTCGAATTTCTGGCTATCTTGTCTCTAAATCAAGATTCCTCAATTTCTCTGCTGGTCTGACCCGAATGTCTGCGATTCCGAAGAACGCGCATTGCAATTCGACGTCTCATCCGTAACTTGGTCAGAACGGTCAGAACCGACGAGAATCGAGGGTATCTCGGCCAAATACTAACTTTTTTCTGAATTTTCGGTGCGGGGCAGCTGAGTGTCTGGAGCCCTGACGAACCCACCCAAGAATTTCAGGATCGGTTCATAAATAGCCGAGATACGTTGAAAAATGTCGAATTTTTGGCTATCTTGTCTCTAAATCAAGATTCCTCAATTTTTCTGCTGGTCTGACCCGAATGTCTGCGATTCCGAAAAACGCGCATTGCACTTCCACGTCTCATCCGTAACTTGGTCAGAACGGTCAGAACCGACAAGAATCGAGGGTATCTCGGCCAAATACTAACTTTTTTCTGAATTTTCGGTGCGGGGCAGCTGAGTGTCTGGAGCCCTGACGAACCCACCCAAGAATTTCAGGATCGGTTCATAAATAGCCGAGATTCGTTGAAAAATGTCGAATTTCTGGCTATCTTGTCTCTAAATCAAGATTCCTCAATTTCTCTGCTGGTCTGACCCGAATGTCTGCGATTCCGAAGAACGCGCATTGCAATTCGACGTCTCATCCGTAACTTGGTCAGAACGGTCAGAACCGACGAGAATCGAGGGTATCTCGGCCAAATACTAACTTTTTTCTGAATTTTCGGTGCGGGGCAGCTGAGTGTCTGGAGCCCTGACGAACCCACCCAAGAATTTCAGGATCGGTTCATAAATAGCCGAGATACGTTGAAAAATGTCGAATTTTTGGCTATCTTGTCTCTAAATCAAGATTCCTCAATTTTTCTGCTGGTCTGACCCGAATGTCTGCGATTCCGAAGAACGCGCATTGCACTTCCACGTCTCATCCGTAACTTGGTCAGAACGGTCAGAACCGACAAGAATCGAGGGTATCTCGGCCAAATACTAACTTTTTTCTGAATTTTCGGTGCGGGGCAGCTGAGTGTCTGGAGCCCTGACGAACCCACCCAAGAATTTCAGGATCGGTTCATAAATAGCCGAGATACGTTGAAAAATGTCGAATTTTTGGCTATCTTGTCTCTAAATCAAGATTCCTCAATTTTTCTGCTGGTCTGACCCGAATGTCTGCGATTCCGAAGAACGCGCATTGCACTTCCACGTCTCATCCGTAACTTGGTCAGAACGGTCAGAACCGACAAGAATCGAGGGTATCTCGGCCAAATACTAACTTTTTTCTGAATTTTCGGTGCGGGGCAGCTGAGTGTCTGGAGCCCTGACGAACCCACCCAAGAATTTCAGGATCGGTTCATAAATAGCCGAGATTCGTTGAAAAATGTCGAATTTCTGGCTATCTTGTCTCTAAATCAAGATTCCTCAATTTCTCTGCTGGTCTGACCCGAATGTCTGCGATTCCGAAGAACGCGCATTGCAATTCGACGTCTCATCCGTAACTTGGTCAGAACGGTCAGAACCGACGAGAATCGAGGGTATCTCGGCCAAATACTAACTTTTTTCTGAATTTTCGGTGCGGGGCAGCTGAGTGTCTGGAGCCCTGACGAACCCACCCAAGAATTTCAGGATCGGTTCATAAATAGCCGAGATTCGTTGAAAAATGTCGAATTTCTGGCTATCTTGTCTCTGAATCAAGATTCCTCAATTTCTCTGCTGGTCTGACCCGAATGTCTGCGAATCCGACAAACGCGCATTGCATATTGAGGTCTCATCCGCAACTTGGTAAGAACGGTCAGAACCGACAAGAATCGAGGGTTTCTAGGCCAAATACGAACTTTTTTCTGAATTTTTGATGCGGGGCAGCTGAGTGTCTGGAGCCCTGTCGAACCCACCGAAGACTTTCAGGATCGGTTCATAAATAGCCGAGATTCGTTAAAAAATGTCGAATTTCTGGCTATCTTGTCTCTAAATCAAGATTCCTCAATTTCTCTGCTGGTCTGACCCGAATGTCTGCGATTCCGAAGAACGCGCATTGCAATTCGACGTCTCATCCGTAACTTGGTCAGAACGGTCAGAACCGACGAGAATCGAGGGTATCTCGGCCAAATACTAACTTTTTTCTGAATTTTCGGTGCGGGGCAGCTGAGTGTCTGGAGCCCTGACGAACCCACCCAAGAATTTCAGGATCGGTTCATAAATAGCCGAGATTCGTTGAAAAATGTCGAATTTCTGGCTATCTTGTCTCTAAATCAAGATTCCTCAATTTCTCTGCTGGTCTGACCCGAATGTCTGCGATTCCGAAGAACGCGCATTGCAATTCGACGTCTCATCCGTAACTTGGTCAGAACGGTCAGAACCGACGAGAATCGAGGGTATCTCGGCCAAATACTAACTTTTTTCTGAATTTTCGGTGCGGGGCAGCTGAGTGTCTGGAGCCCTGACGAACCCACCCAAGAATTTCAGGATCGGTTCATAAATAGCCGAGATACGTTGAAAAATGTCGAATTTTTGGCTATCTTGTCTCTAAATCAAGATTCCTCAATTTTTCTGCTGGTCTGACCCGAATGTCTGCGATTCCGAAGAACGCGCATTGCACTTCCACGTCTCATCCGTAACTTGGTCAGAACGGTCAGAACCGACAAGAATCGAGGGTATCTCGGCCAAATACTAACTTTTTTCTGAATTTTCGGTGCGGGGCAGCTGAGTGTCTGGAGCCCTGACGAACCCACCCAAGAATTTCAGGATCGGTTCATAAATAGCCGAGATACGTTGAAAAATGTCGAATTTTTGGCTATCTTGTCTCTAAATCAAGATTCCTCAATTTTTCTGCTGGTCTGACCCGAATGTCTGCGATTCCGAAGAACGCGCATTGCACTTCCACGTCTCATCCGTAACTTGGTCAGAACGGTCAGAACCGACAAGAATCGAGGGTATCTCGGCCAAATACTAACTTTTTTCTGAATTTTCGGTGCGGGGCAGCTGAGTGTCTGGAGCCCTGACGAACCCACCCAAGAATTTCAGGATCGGTTCATAAAGAGCCGAGATTCGTTGAAAAATGTCGAATTTCTGGCTATCTTGTCTCTAAATCAAGATTCCTCAATTTCTCTGCTGGTCTGACCCGAATGTCTGCGATTCCGAAGAACGCGCATTGCAATTCGACGTCTCATCCGTAACTTGGTCAGAACGGTCAGAACCGACGAGAATCGAGGGTATCTCGGCCAAATACTAACTTTTTTCTGAATTTTCGGTGCGGGGCAGCTGAGTGTCTGGAGCCCTGACGAACCCACCCAAGAATTTCAGGATCGGTTCATAAATAGCCGAGATTCGTTGAAAAATGTCGAATTTCTGGCTATCTTGTCTCTGAATCAAGATTCCTCAATTTCTCTGCTGGTCTGACCCGAATGTCTGCGAATCCGACAAACGCGCATTGCATATTGAGGTCTCATCCGCAACTTGGTAAGAACGGTCAGAACCGACAAGAATCGAGGGTTTCTAGGCCAAATACGAACTTTTTTCTGAATTTTTGATGCGGGGCAGCTGAGTGTCTGGAGCCCTGTCGAACCCACCGAAGACTTTCAGGATCGGTTCATAAATAGCCGAGATTCGTTAAAAAATGTCGAATTTCTGGCTATCTTGTCTCTAAATCAAGATTCCTCAATTTCTCTGCTGGTCTGACCCGAATGTCTGCGATTCCGAAGAACGCGCATTGCAATTCGACGTCTCATCCGTAACTTGGTCAGAACGGTCAGAACCGACGAGAATCGAGGGTATCTCGGCCAAATACTAACTTTTTTCTGAATTTTCGGTGCGGGGCAGCTGAGTGTCTGGAGCCCTGACGAACCCACCCAAGAATTTCAGGATCGGTTCATAAATAGCCGAGATTCGTTGAAAAATGTCGAATTTCTGGCTATCTTGTCTCTAAATCAAGATTCCTCAATTTCTCTGCTGGTCTGACCCGAATGTCTGCGATTCCGAAGAACGCGCATTGCAATTCGACGTCTCATCCGTAACTTGGTCAGAACGGTCAGAACCGACGAGAATCGAGGGTATCTCGGCCAAATACTAACTTTTTTCTGAATTTTCGGTGCGGGGCAGCTGAGTGTCTGGAGCCCTGACGAACCCACCCAAGAATTTCAGGATCGGTTCATAAATAGCCGAGATTCGTTGAAAAATGTCGAATTTCTGGCTATCTTGTCTCTAAATCAAGATTCCTCAATTTCTCTGCTGGTCTGACCCGAATGTCTGCGATTCCGAAGAACGCGCATTGCAATTCGACGTCTCATCCGTAACTTGGTCAGAACGGTCAGAACCGACGAGAATCGAGGGTATCTCGGCCAAATACTAACTTTTTTCTGAATTTTCGGTGCGGGGCAGCTGAGTGTCTGGAGCCCTGACGAACCCACCCAAGAATTTCAGGATCGGTTCATAAATAGCCGAGATACGTTGAAAAATGTCGAATTTTTGGCTATCTTGTCTCTAAATCAAGATTCCTCAATTTTTCTGCTGGTCTGACCCGAATGTCTGCGATTCCGAAAAACGCGCATTGCACTTCCACGTCTCATCCGTAACTTGGTCAGAACGGTCAGAACCGACAAGAATCGAGGGTATCTCGGCCAAATACTAACTTTTTTCTGAATTTTCGGTGCGGGGCAGCTGAGTGTCTGGAGCCCTGACGAACCCACCCAAGAATTTCAGGATCGGTTCATAAATAGCCGAGATTCGTTGAAAAATGTCGAATTTCTGGCTATCTTGTCTCTAAATCAAGATTCCTCAATTTCTCTGCTGGTCTGACCCGAATGTCTGCGATTCCGAAGAACGCGCATTGCAATTCGACGTCTCATCCGTAACTTGGTCAGAACGGTCAGAACCGACGAGAATCGAGGGTATCTCGGCCAAATACTAACTTTTTTCTGAATTTTCGGTGCGGGGCAGCTGAGTGTCTGGAGCCCTGACGAACCCACCCAAGAATTTCAGGATCGGTTCATAAATAGCCGAGATTCGTTGAAAAATGTCGAATTTCTGGCTATCTTGTCTCTGAATCAAGATTCCTCAATTTCTCTGCTGGTCTGACCCGAATGTCTGCGAATCCGACAAACGCGCATTGCATATTGAGGTCTCATCCGCAACTTGGTAAGAACGGTCAGAACCGACAAGAATCGAGGGTTTCTAGGCCAAATACGAACTTTTTTCTGAATTTTTGATGCGGGGCAGCTGAGTGTCTGGAGCCCTGTCGAACCCACCGAAGACTTTCAGGATCGGTTCATAAATAGCCGAGATTCGTTAAAAAATGTCGAATTTCTGGCTATCTTGTCTCTAAATCAAGATTCCTCAATTTCTCTGCTGGTCTGACCCGAATGTCTGCGATTCCGAAGAACGCGCATTGCAATTCGACGTCTCATCCGTAACTTGGTCAGAACGGTCAGAACCGACGAGAATCGAGGGTATCTCGGCCAAATACTAACTTTTTTCTGAATTTTCGGTGCGGGGCAGCTGAGTGTCTGGAGCCCTGACGAACCCACCCAAGAATTTCAGGATCGGTTCATAAATAGCCGAGATTCGTTGAAAAATGTCGAATTTCTGGCTATCTTGTCTCTAAATCAAGATTCCTCAATTTCTCTGCTGGTCTGACCCGAATGTCTGCGATTCCGAAGAACGCGCATTGCAATTCGACGTCTCATCCGTAACTTGGTCAGAACGGTCAGAACCGACGAGAATCGAGGGTATCTCGGCCAAATACTAACTTTTTTCTGAATTTTCGGTGCGGGGCAGCTGAGTGTCTGGAGCCCTGACGAACCCACCCAAGAATTTCAGGATCGGTTCATAAATAGCCGAGATTCGTTGAAAAATGTCGAATTTCTGGCTATCTTGTCTCTAAATCAAGATTCCTCAATTTCTCTGCTGGTCTGACCCGAATGTCTGCGATTCCGAAGAACGCGCATTGCAATTCGACGTCTCATCCGTAACTTGGTCAGAACGGTCAGAACCGACGAGAATCGAGGGTATCTCGGCCAAATACTAACTTTTTTCTGAATTTTCGGTGCGGGGCAGCTGAGTGTCTGGAGCCCTGACGAACCCACCCAAGAATTTCAGGATCGGTTCATAAATAGCCGAGATACGTTGAAAAATGTCGAATTTTTGGCTATCTTGTCTCTAAATCAAGATTCCTCAATTTTTCTGCTGGTCTGACCCGAATGTCTGCGATTCCGAAAAACGCGCATTGCACTTCCACGTCTCATCCGTAACTTGGTCAGAACGGTCAGAACCGACAAGAATCGAGGGTATCTCGGCGAAATACTAACTTTTTTCTGAATTTTCGGTGCGGGGCAGCTGAGTGTCTGGAGCCCTGACGAACCCACCCAAGAATTTCAGGATCGGTTCATAAATAGCCGAGATTCGTTGAAAAATGTCGAATTTCTGGCTATCTTGTCTCTAAATCAAGATTCCTCAATTTCTCTGCTGGTCTGACCCGAATGTCTGCGATTCCGAAGAACGCGCATTGCAATTCGACGTCTCATCCGTAACTTGGTCAGAACGGTCAGAACCGACGAGAATCGAGGGTATCTCGGCCAAATACTAACTTTTTTCTGAATTTTCGGTGCGGGGCAGCTGAGTGTCTGGAGCCCTGACGAACCCACCCAAGAATTTCAGGATCGGTTCATAAATAGCCGAGATACGTTGAAAAATGTCGAATTTTTGGCTATCTTGTCTCTAAATCAAGATTCCTCAATTTTTCTGCTGGTCTGACCCGAATGTCTGCGATTCCGAAGAACGCGCATTGCACTTCCACGTCTCATCCGTAACTTGGTCAGAACGGTCAGAACCGACTAGAATCGAGGGTATCTCGGCCAAATACTAACTTTTTTCTGAATTTTCGGTGCGGGGCAGCTGAGTGTCTGGAGCCCTGACGAACCCACCCAAGAATTTCAGGATCGGTTCATAAATAGCCGAGATACGTTGAAAAATGTCGAATTTTTGGCTATCTCGTCTCTAAATCAAGATTCCTCAATTTTTCTGCTGGTCTGACCCGAATGTCTGCGATTCCGAAGAACGCGCATTGCACTTCCACGTCTCATCCGTAACTTGGTCAGAACGGTCAGAACCGACAAGAATCGAGGGTATCTCGGCCAAATACTAACTTTTTTCTGAATTTTCGGTGCGGGGCAGCTGAGTGTCTGGAGCCCTGACGAACCCACCCAAGAATTTCAGGATCGGTTCATAAATAGCCGAGATTCGTTGAAAAATGTCGAATTTCTGGCTATCTTGTCTCTAAATCAAGATTCCTCAATTTCTCTGCTGGTCTGACCCGAATGTCTGCGATTCCGAAGAACGCGCATTGCAATTCGACGTCTCATCCGTAACTTGGTCAGAACGGTCAGAACCGACGAGAATCGAGGGTATCTCGGCCAAATACTAACTTTTTTCTGAATTTTCGGTGCGGGGCAGCTGAGTGTCTGGAGCCCTGACGAACCCACCCAAGAATTTCAGGATCGGTTTATAAATAGCCGAGATTCGTTGAAAAATGTCGAATTTCTGGCTATCTTGTCTCTGAATCAAGATTCCTCAATTTCTCTGCTGGTCTGACCCGAATGTCTGCGAATCCGACAAACGCGCATCGCATATTGAGGTCTCATTCGCAACTTGGTAAGAACGGTCAGAACCGACAAGAATCGAGGGTTTCTAGGCCAAATACGAACTTTTTTCTGAATTTTTGATGCGGGGCAGCTGAGTGTCTGGAGCCCTGTCGAACCCACCGAAGACTTTCAGGATCGGTTCATAAATAGCCGAGATTCGTTAAAAAATGTCGAATTTCTGGCTATCTTGTCTCTAAATCAAGATTCCTCAATTTCTCTGCTGGTCTGACCCGAATGTCTGCGATTCCGAAGAACGCGCATTGCAATTCGACGTCTCATCCGTAACTTGGTCAGAACGGTCAGAACCGACGAGAATCGAGGGTATCTCGGCCAAATACTAACTTTTTTCTGAATTTTCGGTGCGGGGCAGCTGAGTGTCTGGAGCCCTGACGAACCCACCCAAGAATTTCAGGATCGGTTCATAAATAGCCGAGATTCGTTGAAAAATGTCGAATTTCTGGCTATCTTGTCTCTAAATCAAGATTCCTCAATTTCTCTGCTGGTCTGACCCGAATGTCTGCGATTCCGAAGAACGCGCATTGCAATTCGACGTCTCATCCGTAACTTGGTCAGAACGGTCAGAACCGACGAGAATCGAGGGTATCTCGGCCAAATACTAACTTTTTTCTGAATTTTCGGTGCGGGGCAGCTGAGTGTCTGGAGCCCTGACGAACCCACCCAAGAATTTCAGGATCGGTTCATAAATAGCCGAGATTCGTTGAAAAATGTCGAATTTCTGGCTATCTTGTCTCTAAATCAAGATTCCTCAATTTCTCTGCTGGTCTGACCCGAATGTCTGCGATTCCGAAGAACGCGCATTGCAATTCGACGTCTCATCCGTAACTTGGTCAGAACGGTCAGAACCGACGAGAATCGAGGGTATCTCGGCCAAATACTAACTTTTTTCTGAATTTTCGGTGCGGGGCAGCTGAGTGTCTGGAGCCCTGACGAACCCACCCAAGAATTTCAGGATCGGTTCATAAATAGCCGAGATTCGTTGAAAAATGTCGAATTTCTGGCTATCTTGTCTCTAAATCAAGATTCCTCAATTTCTCTGCTGGTCTGACCCGAATGTCTGCGATTCCGAAGAACGCGCATTGCAATTCGACGTCTCATCCGTAACTTGGTCAGAACGGTCAGAACCGACGAGAATCGAGGGTATCTCGGCCAAATACTAACTTTTTTCTGAATTTTCGGTGCGGGGCAGCTGAGTGTCTGGAGCCCTGACGAACCCACCCAAGAATTTCAGGATCGGTTCATAAATAGCCGAGATACGTTGAAAAATGTCGAATTTTTGGCTATCTTGTCTCTAAATCAAGATTCCTCAATTTTTCTGCTGGTCTGACCCGAATGTCTGCGATTCCGAAAAACGCGCATTGCACTTCCACGTCTCATCCGTAACTTGGTCAGAACGGTCAGAACCGACAAGAATCGAGGGTATCTCGGCGAAATACTAACTTTTTTCTGAATTTTCGGTGCGGGGCAGCTGAGTGTCTGGAGCCCTGACGAACCCACCCAAGAATTTCAGGATCGGTTCATAAATAGCCGAGATTCGTTGAAAAATGTCGAATTTCTGGCTATCTTGTCTCTAAATCAAGATTCCTCAATTTCTCTGCTGGTCTGACCCGAATGTCTGCGATTCCGAAGAACGCGCATTGCAATTCGACGTCTCATCCGTAACTTGGTCAGAACGGTCAGAACCGACGAGAATCGAGGGTATCTCGGCCAAATACTAACTTTTTTCTGAATTTTCGGTGCGGGGCAGCTGAGTGTCTGGAGCCCTGACGAACCCACCCAAGAATTTCAGGATCGGTTCATAAATAGCCGAGATACGTTGAAAAATGTCGAATTTTTGGCTATCTTGTCTCTAAATCAAGATTCCTCAATTTTTCTGCTGGTCTGACCCGAATGTCTGCGATTCCGAAGAACGCGCATTGCACTTCCACGTCTCATCCGTAACTTGGTCAGAACGGTCAGAACCGACTAGAATCGAGGGTATCTCGGCCAAATACTAACTTTTTTCTGAATTTTCGGTGCGGGGCAGCTGAGTGTCTGGAGCCCTGACGAACCCACCCAAGAATTTCAGGATCGGTTCATAAATAGCCGAGATACGTTGAAAAATGTCGAATTTTTGGCTATCTCGTCTCTAAATCAAGATTCCTCAATTTTTCTGCTGGTCTGACCCGAATGTCTGCGATTCCGAAGAACGCGCATTGCACTTCCACGTCTCATCCGTAACTTGGTCAGAACGGTCAGAACCGACAAGAATCGAGGGTATCTCGGCCAAATACTAACTTTTTTCTGAATTTTCGGTGCGGGGCAGCTGAGTGTCTGGAGCCCTGACGAACCCACCCAAGAATTTCAGGATCGGTTCATAAATAGCCGAGATTCGTTGAAAAATGTCGAATTTCTGGCTATCTTGTCTCTAAATCAAGATTCCTCAATTTCTCTGCTGGTCTGACCCGAATGTCTGCGATTCCGAAGAACGCGCATTGCAATTCGACGTCTCATCCGTAACTTGGTCAGAACGGTCAGAACCGACGAGAATCGAGGGTATCTCGGCCAAATACTAACTTTTTTCTGAATTTTCGGTGCGGGGCAGCTGAGTGTCTGGAGCCCTGACGAACCCACCCAAGAATTTCAGGATCGGTTTATAAATAGCCGAGATTCGTTGAAAAATGTCGAATTTCTGGCTATCTTGTCTCTGAATCAAGATTCCTCAATTTCTCTGCTGGTCTGACCCGAATGTCTGCGAATCCGACAAACGCGCATCGCATATTGAGGTCTCATTCGCAACTTGGTAAGAACGGTCAGAACCGACAAGAATCGAGGGTTTCTAGGCCAAATACGAACTTTTTTCTGAATTTTTGATGCGGGGCAGCTGAGTGTCTGGAGCCCTGTCGAACCCACCGAAGACTTTCAGGATCGGTTCATAAATAGCCGAGATTCGTTAAAAAATGTCGAATTTCTGGCTATCTTGTCTCTAAATCAAGATTCCTCAATTTCTCTGCTGGTCTGACCCGAATGTCTGCGATTCCGAAGAACGCGCATTGCAATTCGACGTCTCATCCGTAACTTGGTCAGAACGGTCAGAACCGACGAGAATCGAGGGTATCTCGGCCAAATACTAACTTTTTTCTGAATTTTCGGTGCGGGGCAGCTGAGTGTCTGGAGCCCTGACGAACCCACCCAAGAATTTCAGGATCGGTTCATAAATAGCCGAGATTCGTTGAAAAATGTCGAATTTCTGGCTATCTTGTCTCTAAATCAAGATTCCTCAATTTCTCTGCTGGTCTGACCCGAATGTCTGCGATTCCGAAGAACGCGCATTGCAATTCGACGTCTCATCCGTAACTTGGTCAGAACGGTCAGAACCGACGAGAATCGAGGGTATCTCGGCCAAATACTAACTTTTTTCTGAATTTTCGGTGCGGGGCAGCTGAGTGTCTGGAGCCCTGACGAACCCACCCAAGAATTTCAGGATCGGTTCATAAATAGCCGAGATTCGTTGAAAAATGTCGAATTTCTGGCTATCTTGTCTCTAAATCAAGATTCCTCAATTTCTCTGCTGGTCTGACCCGAATGTCTGCGATTCCGAAGAACGCGCATTGCAATTCGACGTCTCATCCGTAACTTGGTCAGAACGGTCAGAACCGACGAGAATCGAGGGTATCTCGGCCAAATACTAACTTTTTTCTGAATTTTCGGTGCGGGGCAGCTGAGTGTCTGGAGCCCTGACGAACCCACCCAAGAATTTCAGGATCGGTTCATAAATAGCCGAGATACGTTGAAAAATGTCGAATTTTTGGCTATCTTGTCTCTAAATCAAGATTCCTCAATTTTTCTGCTGGTCTGACCCGAATGTCTGCGATTCCGAAAAACGCGCATTGCACTTCCACGTCTCATCCGTAACTTGGTCAGAACGGTCAGAACCGACAAGAATCGAGGGTATCTCGGCCAAATACTAACTTTTTTCTGAATTTTCGGTGCGGGGCAGCTGAGTGTCTGGAGCCCTGACGAACCCACCCAAGAATTTCAGGATCGGTTCATAAATAGCCGAGATTCGTTGAAAAATGTCGAATTTCTGTCTATCTTGTCTCTAAATCAAGATTCCTCAATTTCTCTGCTGGTCTGACCCGAATGTCTGCGATTCCGAAGAACGCGCATTGCAATTCGACGTCTCATCCGTAACTTGGTCAGAACGGTCAGAACCGACGAGAATCGGGGGTATCTCGGCCAAATACTAACTTTTTTCTGAATTTTCGGTGCGGGGCAGCTGAGTGTCTGGAGCCCTGACGAACCCACCCAAGAATTTCAGGATCGGTTCATAAATAGCCGAGATTCGTTGAAAAATGTCGAATTTCTGGCTATCTTGTCTCTAAATCAAGATTCCTCAATTTCTCTGCTGGTCTGACCCGAATGTCTGCGATTCCGAAGAACGCGCATTGCAATTCGACGTCTCATCCGTAACTTGGTCAGAACGGTCAGAACCGACGAGAATCGAGGGTATCTCGGCCAAATACTAACTTTTTTCTGAATTTTCGGTGCGGGGCAGCTGAGTGTCTGGAGCCCTGACGAACCCACCCAAGAATTTCAGGATCGGTTCATAAATAGCCGAGATACGTTGAAAAATGTCGAATTTTTGGCTATCTTGTCTCTAAATCAAGATTCCTCAATTTTTCTGCTGGTCTGACCCGAATGTCTGCGATTCCGAAGAACGCGCATTGCACTTCCACGTCTCATCCGTAACTTGGTCAGAACGGTCAGAACCGACAAGAATCGAGGGTATCTCGGCCAAATACTAACTTTTTTCTGAATTTTCGGTGCGGGGCAGCTGAGTGTCTGGAGCCCTGACGAACCCACCCAAGAATTTCAGGATCGGTTCATAAATAGCCGAGATTCGTTGAAAAATGTCGAATTTCTGGCTATCTTGTCTCTAAATCAAGATTCCTCAATTTCTCTGCTGGTCTGACCCGAATGTCTCCGATTCCGAAGAACGCGCATTGCAATTCGACGTCTCATCCGTAACTTGGTCAGAACGGTCAGAACCGACGAGAATCGAGGGTATCTCGGCCAAATACTAACTTTTTTCTGAATTTTCGGTGCGGGGCAGCTGAGTGTCTGGAGCCCTGACGAACCCACCCAAGAATTTCAGGATCGGTTCATAAATAGCCGAGATACGTTGAAAAATGTCGAATTTTTGGCTATCTTGTCTCTAAATCAAGATTCCTCAATTTTTCTGCTGGTCTGACCCGAATGTCTGCGATTCCGAAGAACGCGCATTGCAGATCCACGTCTCATCCGTAACTTGGTCAGAACGGTCAGAACCGACAAGAATCGAGGGTATCTCGGCCAAATACTAACTTTTTTCTGAATTTTCGGTGCGGGGCAGCTGAGTGTCTGGAGCCCTGACGAACCCACCCAAGAATTTCAGGATCGGTTCATAAATAGCCGAGATACGTTGAAAAATGTCGAATTTTTGGCTATCTTGTCTCTAAATCAAGATTCCTCAATTTTTCTGCTGGTCTGACCCGAATGTCTGCGATTCCGAAGAACGCGCATTGCACTTCCACGTCTCATCCGTAACTTGGTCAGAACGGTCAGAACCGACAAGAATCGAGGGTATCTCGGCCAAATACTAACTTTTTTCTGAATTTTCGGTGCGGGGCAGCTGAGTGTCTGGAGCCCTGACGAACCCACCCAAGAATTTCAGGATCGGTTCATAAATAGCCGAGATTCGTTGAAAAATGTCGAATTTCTGGCTATCTTGTCTCTAAATCAAGATTCCTCAATTTCTCTGCTGGTCTGACCCGAATGTCTGCGATTCCGAAGAACGCGCATTGCAATTCGACGTCTCATCCGTAACTTGGTCAGAACGGTCAGAACCGACGAGAATCGAGGGTATCTCGGCCAAATACTAACTTTTTTCTGAATTTTCGGTGCGGGGCAGCTGAGTGTCTGGAGCCCTGACGAACCCACCCAAGAATTTCAGGATCGGTTTATAAATAGCCGAGATTCGTTGAAAAATGTCGAATTTCTGGCTATCTTGTCTCTGAATCAAGATTCCTCAATTTCTCTGCTGGTCTGACCCGAATGTCTGCGAATCCGACAAACGCGCATCGCATATTGAGGTCTCATTCGCAACTTGGTAAGAACGGTCAGAACCGACAAGAATCGAGGGTTTCTAGGCCAAATACGAACTTTTTTCTGAATTTTTGATGCGGGGCAGCTGAGTGTCTGGAGCCCTGTCGAACCCACCGAAGACTTTCAGGATCGGTTCATAAATAGCCGAGATTCGTTAAAAAATGTCGAATTTCTGGCTATCTTGTCTCTAAATCAAGATTCCTCAATTTCTCTGCTGGTCTGACCCGAATGTCTGCGATTCCGAAGAACGCGCATTGCAATTCGACGTCTCATCCGTAACTTGGTCAGAACGGTCAGAACCGACGAGAATCGAGGGTATCTCGGCCAAATACTAACTTTTTTCTGAATTTTCGGTGCGGGGCAGCTGAGTGTCTGGAGCCCTGACGAACCCACCCAAGAATTTCAGGATCGGTTCATAAATAGCCGAGATTCGTTGAAAAATGTCGAATTTCTGGCTATCTTGTCTCTAAATCAAGATTCCTCAATTTCTCTGCTGGTCTGACCCGAATGTCTGCGATTCCGAAGAACGCGCATTGCAATTCGACGTCTCATCCGTAACTTGGTCAGAACGGTCAGAACCGACGAGAATCGAGGGTATCTCGGCCAAATACTAACTTTTTTCTGAATTTTCGGTGCGGGGCAGCTGAGTGTCTGGAGCCCTGACGAACCCACCCAAGAATTTCAGGATCGGTTCATAAATAGCCGAGATTCGTTGAAAAATGTCGAATTTCTGGCTATCTTGTCTCTAAATCAAGATTCCTCAATTTCTCTGCTGGTCTGACCCGAATGTCTGCGATTCCGAAGAACGCGCATTGCAATTCGACGTCTCATCCGTAACTTGGTCAGAACGGTCAGAACCGACGAGAATCGAGGGTATCTCGGCCAAATACTAACTTTTTTCTGAATTTTCGGTGCGGGGCAGCTGAGTGTCTGGAGCCCTGACGAACCCACCCAAGAATTTCAGGATCGGTTCATAAATAGCCGAGATACGTTGAAAAATGTCGAATTTTTGGCTATCTTGTCTCTAAATCAAGATTCCTCAATTTTTCTGCTGGTCTGACCCGAATGTCTGCGATTCCGAAAAACGCGCATTGCACTTCCACGTCTCATCCGTAACTTGGTCAGAACGGTCAGAACCGACAAGAATCGAGGGTATCTCGGCCAAATACTAACTTTTTTCTGAATTTTCGGTGCGGGGCAGCTGAGTGTCTGGAGCCCTGACGAACCCACCCAAGAATTTCAGGATCGGTTCATAAATAGCCGAGATTCGTTGAAAAATGTCGAATTTCTGTCTATCTTGTCTCTAAATCAAGATTCCTCAATTTCTCTGCTGGTCTGACCCGAATGTCTGCGATTCCGAAGAACGCGCATTGCAATTCGACGTCTCATCCGTAACTTGGTCAGAACGGTCAGAACCGACGAGAATCGGGGGTATCTCGGCCAAATACTAACTTTTTTCTGAATTTTCGGTGCGGGGCAGCTGAGTGTCTGGAGCCCTGACGAACCCACCCAAGAATTTCAGGATCGGTTCATAAATAGCCGAGATTCGTTGAAAAATGTCGAATTTCTGGCTATCTTGTCTCTAAATCAAGATTCCTCAATTTCTCTGCTGGTCTGACCCGAATGTCTGCGATTCCGAAGAACGCGCATTGCAATTCGACGTCTCATCCGTAACTTGGTCAGAACGGTCAGAACCGACGAGAATCGAGGGTATCTCGGCCAAATACTAACTTTTTTCTGAATTTTCGGTGCGGGGCAGCTGAGTGTCTGGAGCCCTGACGAACCCACCCAAGAATTTCAGGATCGGTTCATAAATAGCCGAGATACGTTGAAAAATGTCGAATTTTTGGCTATCTTGTCTCTAAATCAAGATTCCTCAATTTTTCTGCTGGTCTGACCCGAATGTCTGCGATTCCGAAGAACGCGCATTGCACTTCCACGTCTCATCCGTAACTTGGTCAGAACGGTCAGAACCGACAAGAATCGAGGGTATCTCGGCCAAATACTAACTTTTTTCTGAATTTTCGGTGCGGGGCAGCTGAGTGTCTGGAGCCCTGACGAACCCACCCAAGAATTTCAGGATCGGTTCATAAATAGCCGAGATTCGTTGAAAAATGTCGAATTTCTGGCTATCTTGTCTCTAAATCAAGATTCCTCAATTTCTCTGCTGGTCTGACCCGAATGTCTCCGATTCCGAAGAACGCGCATTGCGATTCGACGTCTCATCCGTAACTTGGTCAGAACGGTCAGAACCGACGAGAATCGAGGGTATCTCGGCCAAATACTAACTTTTTTCTGAATTTTCGGTGCGGGGCAGCTGAGTGTCTGGAGCCCTGACGAACCCACCCAAGAATTTCAGGATCGGTTCATAAATAGCCGAGATACGTTGAAAAATGTCGAATTTTTGGCTATCTTGTCTCTAAATCAAGATTCCTCAATTTTTCTGCTGGTCTGACCCGAATGTCTGCGATTCCGAAGAACGCGCATTGCACTTCCACGTCTCATCCGTAACTTGGTCAGAACGGTCAGAACCGACAAGAATCGAGGGTATCTCGGCCAAATACTAACTTTTTTCTGAATTTTCGGTGCGGGGCAGCTGAGTGTCTGGAGCCCTGACGAACCCACCCAAGAATTTCAGGATCGGTTCATAAATAGCCGAGATACGTTGAAAAATGTCGAATTTTTGGCTATCTTGTCTCTAAATCAAGATTCCTCAATTTTTCTGCTGGTCTGACCCGAATGTCTGCGATTCCGAAGAACGCGCATTGCACTTCCACGTCTCATCCGTAACTTGGTCAGAACGGTCAGAACCGACAAGAATCGAGGGTATCTCGGCCAAATACTAACTTTTTTCTGAATTTTCGGTGCGGGGCAGCTGAGTGTCTGGAGCCCTGACGAACCCACCCAAGAATTTCAGGATCGGTTCATAAATAGCCGAGATTCGTTGAAAAATGTCGAATTTCTGGCTATCTTGTCTCTAAATCAAGATTCCTCAATTTCTCTGCTGGTCTGACCCGAATGTCTGCGATTCCGAAGAACGCGCATTGCAATTCGACGTCTCATCCGTAACTTGGTCAGAACGGTCAGAACCGACGAGAATCGAGGGTATCTCGGCCAAATACTAACTTTTTTCTGAATTTTCGGTGCGGGGCAGCTGAGTGTCTGGAGCCCTGACGAACCCACCCAAGAATTTCAGGATCGGTTCATAAATAGCCGAGATTCGTTGAAAAATGTCGAATTTCTGGCTATCTTGTCTCTAAATCAAGATTCCTCAATTTCTCTGCTGGTCTGACCCGAATGTCTGCGATTCCGAAGAACGCGCATTGCAATTCGACGTCTCATCCGTAACTTGGTCAGAACGGTCAGAACCGACGAGAATCGAGGGTATCTCGGCCAAATACTAACTTTTTTCTGAATTTTCGGTGCGGGGCAGCTGAGTGTCTGGAGCCCTGACGAACCCACCCAAGAATTTCAGGATCGGTTCATAAATAGCCGAGATACGTTGAAAAATGTCGAATTTTTGGCTATCTTGTCTCTAAATCAAGATTCCTCAATTTTTCTGCTGGTCTGACCCGAATGTCTGCGATTCCGAAGAACGCGCATTGCACTTCCACGTCTCATCCGTAACTTGGTCAGAACGGTCAGAACCGACAAGAATCGAGGGTATCTCGGCCAAATACTAACTTTTTTCTGAATTTTCGGTGCGGGGCAGCTGAGTGTCTGGAGCCCTGACGAACCCACCCAAGAATTTCAGGATCGGTTCATAAATAGCCGAGATTCGTTGAAAAATGTCGAATTTCTGGCTATCTTGTCTCTAAATCAAGATTCCTCAATTTCTCTGCTGGTCTGACCCGAATGTCTCCGATTCCGAAGAACGCGCATTGCAATTCGACGTCTCATCCGTAACTTGGTCAGAACGGTCAGAACCGACGAGAATCGAGGGTATCTCGGCCAAATACTAACTTTTTTCTGAATTTTCGGTGCGGGGCAGCTGAGTGTCTGGAGCCCTGACGAACCCACCCAAGAATTTCAGGATCGGTTCATAAATAGCCGAGATACGTTGAAAAATGTCGAATTTTTGGCTATCTTGTCTCTAAATCAAGATTCCTCAATTTTTCTGCTGGTCTGACCCGAATGTCTGCGATTCCGAAGAACGCGCATTGCACTTCCACGTCTCATCCGTAACTTGGTCAGAACGGTCAGAACCGACAAGAATCGAGGGTATCTCGGCCAAATACTAACTTTTTTCTGAATTTTCGGTGCGGGGCAGCTGAGTGTCTGGAGCCCTGACGAACCCACCCAAGAATTTCAGGATCGGTTCATAAATAGCCGAGATACGTTGAAAAATGTCGAATTTTTGGCTATCTTGTCTCTAAATCAAGATTCCTCAATTTTTCTGCTGGTCTGACCCGAATGTCTGCGATTCCGAAGAACGCGCATTGCACTTCCACGTCTCATCCGTAACTTGGTCAGAACGGTCAGAACCGACAAGAATCGAGGGTATCTCGGCCAAATACTAACTTTTTTCTGAATTTTCGGTGCGGGGCAGCTGAGTGTCTGGAGCCCTGACGAACCCACCCAAGAATTTCAGGATCGGTTCATAAATAGCCGAGATTCGTTGAAAAATGTCGAATTTCTGGCTATCTTGTCTCTAAATCAAGATTCCTCAATTTCTCTGCTGGTCTGACCCGAATGTCTGCGATTCCGAAGAACGCGCATTGCAATTCGACGTCTCATCCGTAACTTGGTCAGAACGGTCAGAACCGACGAGAATCGAGGGTATCTCGGCCAAATACTAACTTTTTTCTGAATTTTGGGTGCGGGGCAGCTGAGTGTCTGGAGCCCTGACGAACCCACCCAAGAATTTCAGGATCGGTTCATAAATAGCCGAGATTCGTTGAAAAATGTCGAATTTCTGGCTATCTTGTCTCTAAATCAAGATTCCTCAATTTCTCTGCTGGTCTGACCCGAATGTCTGCGATTCCGAAGAACGCGCATTGCAATTCGACGTCTCATCCGTAACTTGGTCAGAACGGTCAGAACCGACGAGAATCGAGGGTATCTCGGCCAAATACTAACTTTTTTCTGAATTTTCGGTGCGGGGCAGCTGAGTGTCTGGAGCCCTGACGAACCCACCCAAGAATTTCAGGATCGGTTCATAAATAGCCGAGATACGTTGAAAAATGTCGAATTTTTGGCTATCTTGTCTCTAAATCAAGATTCCTCAATTTTTCTGCTGGTCTGACCCGAATGTCTGCGATTCCGAAGAACGCGCATTGCACTTCCACGTCTCATCCGTAACTTGGTCAGAACGGTCAGAACCGACAAGAATCGAGGGTATCTCGGCCAAATACTAACTTTTTTCTGAATTTTCGGTGCGGGGCAGCTGAGTGTCTGGAGCCCTGACGAACCCACCCAAGAATTTCAGGATCGGTTCATAAATAGCCGAGATTCGTTGAAAAATGTCGAATTTCTGGCTATCTTGTCTCTAAATCAAGATTCCTCAATTTCTCTGCTGGTCTGACCCGAATGTCTCCGATTCCGAAGAACGCGCATTGCAATTCGACGTCTCATCCGTAACTTGGTCAGAACGGTCAGAACCGACGAGAATCGAGGGTATCTCGGCCAAATACTAACTTTTTTCTGAATTTTCGGTGCGGGGCAGCTGAGTGTCTGGAGCCCTGACGAACCCACCCAAGAATTTCAGGATCGGTTCATAAATAGCCGAGATACGTTGAAAAATGTCGAATTTTTGGCTATCTTGTCTCTAAATCAAGATTCCTCAATTTTTCTGCTGGTCTGACCCGAATGTCTGCGATTCCGAAGAACGCGCATTGCACTTCCACGTCTCATCCGTAACTTGGTCAGAACGGTCAGAACCGACAAGAATCGAGGGTATCTCGGCCAAATACTAACTTTTTTCTGAATTTTCGGTGCGGGGCAGCTGAGTGTCTGGAGCCCTGACGAACCCACCCAAGAATTCCAGGAGCGGTTCATAAATAGCCGAGATACGTTGAAAAATGTCGAATTTTTGGCTATCTTGTCTCTAAATCAAGATTCCTCAATTTTTCTGCTGGTCTGACCCGAATGTCTGCGATTCCGAAGAACGCGCATTGCACTTCCACGTCTCATCCGTAACTTGGTCAGAACGGTCAGAACCGACAAGAATCGAGGGTATCTCGGCCAAATACTAACTTTTTTCTGAATTTTCGGTGCGGGGCAGCTGAGTGTCTGGAGCCCTGACGAACCCACCCAAGAATTTCAGGATCGGTTCATAAATAGCCGAGATTCGTTGAAAAATGTCGAATTTCTGGCTATCTTGTCTCTAAATCAAGATTCCTCAATTTCTCTGCTGGTCTGACCCGAATGTCTGCGATTCCGAAGAACGCGCATTGCAATTCGACGTCTCATCCGTAACTTGGTCAGAACGGTCAGAACCGACGAGAATCGAGGGTATCTCGGCCAAATACTAACTTTTTTCTGAATTTTCGGTGCGGGGCAGCTGAGTGTCTGGAGCCCTGACGAACCCACCCAAGAATTTCAGGATCGGTTCATAAATAGCCGAGATTCGTTGAAAAATGTCGAATTTCTGGCTATCTTGTCTCTAAATCAAGATTCCTCAATTTCTCTGCTGGTCTGACCCGAATGTCTGCGATTCCGAAGAACGCGCATTGCAATTCGACGTCTCATCCGTAACTTGGTCAGAACGGTCAGAACCGACGAGAATCGAGGGTATCTCGGCCAAATACTAACTTTTTTCTGAATTTTCGGTGCGGGGCAGCTGAGTGTCTGGAGCCCTGACGAACCCACCCAAGAATTTCAGGATCGGTTCATAAATAGCCGAGATTCGTTGAAAAATGTCGAATTTCTGGCTATCTTGTCTCTAAATCAAGATTCCTCAATTTCTCTGCTGGTCTGACCCGAATGTCTGCGATTCCGAAGAACGCGCATTGCAATTCGACGTCTCATCCGTAACTTGGTCAGAACGGTCAGAACCGACGAGAATCGAGGGTATCTCGGCCAAATACTAACTTTTTTCTGAATTTTCGGTGCGGGGCAGCTGAGTGTCTGGAGCCCTGACGAACCCACCCAAGAATTTCAGGATCGGTTCATAAATAGCCGAGATTCGTTGAAAAATGTCGAATTTCTGGCTATCTTGTCTCTAAATCAAGATTCCTCAATTTCTCTGCTGGTCTGACCCGAATGTCTGCGATTCCGAAGAACGCGCATTGCAATTCGACGTCTCATCCGTAACTTGGTCAGAACGGTCAGAACCGACGAGAATCGAGGGTATCTCGGCCAAATACTAACTTTTTTCTGAATTTTCGGTGCGGGGCAGCTGAGTGTCTGGAGCCCTGACGAACCCACCCAAGAATTTCAGGATCGGTTCATAAATAGCCGAGATACGTTGAAAAATGTCGAATTTTTGGCTATCTTGTCTCTAAATCAAGATTCCTCAATTTTTCTGCTGGTCTGACCCGAATGTCTGCGATTCCGAAGAACGCGCATTGCACTTCCACGTCTCATCCGTAACTTGGTCAGAACGGTCAGAACCGACAAGAATCGAGGGTATCTCGGCCAAATACTAACTTTTTTCTGAATTTTCGGTGCGGGGCAGCTGAGTGTCTGGAGCCCTGACGAACCCACCCAAGAATTTCAGGATCGGTTCATAAATAGCCGAGATACGTTGAAAAATGTCGAATTTTTGGCTATCTTGTCTCTAAATCAAGATTCCTCAATTTTTCTGCTGGTCTGACCCGAATGTCTGCGATTCCGAAGAACGCGCATTGCACTTCCACGTCTCATCCGTAACTTGGTCAGAACGGTCAGAACCGACAAGAATCGAGGGTATCTCGGCCAAATACTAACTTTTTTCTGAATTTTCGGTGCGGGGCAGCTGAGTGTCTGGAGCCCTGACGAACCCACCCAAGAATTTCAGGATCGGTTCATAAATAGCCGAGATTCGTTGAAAAATGTCGAATTTCTGGCTATCTTGTCTCTAAATCAAGATTCCTCAATTTCTCTGCTGGTCTGACCCGAATGTCTGCGATTCCGAAGAACGCGCATTGCAATTCGACGTCTCATCCGTAACTTGGTCAGAACGGTCAGAACCGACGAGAATCGAGGGTATCTCGGCCAAATACTAACTTTTTTCTGAATTTTCGGTGCGGGGCAGCTGAGTGTCTGGAGCCCTGACGAACCCACCCAAGAATTTCAGGATCGGTTCATAAATAGCCGAGATTCGTTGAAAAATGTCGAATTTCTGGCTATCTTGTCTCTAAATCAAGATTCCTCAATTTCTCTGCTGGTCTGACCCGAATGTCTGCGATTCCGAAGAACGCGCATTGCAATTCGACGTCTCATCCGTAACTTGGTCAGAACGGTCAGAACCGACGAGAATCGAGGGTATCTCGGCCAAATACTAACTTTTTTCTGAATTTTCGGTGCGGGGCAGCTGAGTGTCTGGAGCCCTGACGAACCCACCCAAGAATTTCAGGATCGGTTCATAAATAGCCGAGATTCGTTGAAAAATGTCGAATTTCTGGCTATCTTGTCTCTAAATCAAGATTCCTCAATTTCTCTGCTGGTCTGACCCGAATGTCTGCGATTCCGAAGAACGCGCATTGCAATTCGACGTCTCATCCGTAACTTGGTCAGAACGGTCAGAACCGACGAGAATCGAGGGTATCTCGGCCAAATACTAACTTTTTTCTGAATTTTCGGTGCGGGGCAGCTGAGTGTCTGGAGCCCTGACGAACCCACCCAAGAATTTCAGGATCGGTTCATAAATAGCCGAGATTCGTTGAAAAATGTCGAATTTCTGGCTATCTTGTCTCTAAATCAAGATTCCTCAATTTCTCTGCTGGTCTGACCCGAATGTCTGCGATTCCGAAGAACGCGCATTGCAATTCGACGTCTCATCCGTAACTTGGTCAGAACGGTCAGAACCGACGAGAATCGAGGGTATCTCGGCCAAATACTAACTTTTTTCTGAATTTTCGGTGCGGGGCAGCTGAGTGTCTGGAGCCCTGACGAACCCACCCAAGAATTTCAGGATCGGTTCATAAATAGCCGAGATTCGTTGAAAAATGTCGAATTTCTGGCTATCTTGTCTCTAAATCAAGATTCCTCAATTTCTCTGCTGGTCTGACCCGAATGTCTGCGATTCCGAAGAACGCGCATTGCAATTCGACGTCTCATCCGTAACTTGGTCAGAACGGTCAGAACCGACGAGAATCGAGGGTATCTCGGCCAAATACTAACTTTTTTCTGAATTTTCGGTGCGGGGCAGCTGAGTGTCTGGAGCCCTGACGAACCCACCCAAGAATTTCAGGATCGGTTCATAAATAGCCGAGATTCGTTGAAAAATGTCGAATTTCTGGCTATCTTGTCTCTAAATCAAGATTCCTCAATTTCTCTGCTGGTCTGACCCGAATGTCTGCGATTCCGAAGAACGCGCATTGCAATTCGACGTCTCATCCGTAACTTGGTCAGAACGGTCAGAACCGACGAGAATCGAGGGTATCTCGGCCAAATACTAACTTTTTTCTGAATTTTCGGTGCGGGGCAGCTGAGTGTCTGGAGCCCTGACGAACCCACCCAAGAATTTCAGGATCGGTTCATAAATAGCCGAGATACGTTGAAAAATGTCGAATTTTTGGCTATCTTGTCTCTAAATCAAGATTCCTCAATTTTTCTGCTGGTCTGACCCGAATGTCTGCGATTCCGAAGAACGCGCATTGCACTTCCACGTCTCATCCGTAACTTGGTCAGAACGGTCAGAACCGACAAGAATCGAGGGTATCTCGGCCAAATACTAACTTTTTTCTGAATTTTCGGTGCGGGGCAGCTGAGTGTCTGGAGCCCTGACGAACCCACCCAAGAATTTCAGGATCGGTTCATAAATAGCCGAGATACGTTGAAAAATGTCGAATTTTTGGCTATCTTGTCTCTAAATCAAGATTCCTCAATTTTTCTGCTGGTCTGACCCGAATGTCTGCGATTCCGAAGAACGCGCATTGCACTTCCACGTCTCATCCGTAACTTGGTCAGAACGGTCAGAACCGACAAGAATCGAGGGTATCTCGGCCAAATACTAACTTTTTTCTGAATTTTCGGTGCGGGGCAGCTGAGTGTCTGGAGCCCTGACGAACCCACCCAAGAATTTCAGGATCGGTTCATAAATAGCCGAGATTCGTTGAAAAATGTCGAATTTCTGGCTATCTTGTCTCTAAATCAAGATTCCTCAATTTCTCTGCTGGTCTGACCCGAATGTCTGCGATTCCGAAGAACGCGCATTGCAATTCGACGTCTCATCCGTAACTTGGTCAGAACGGTCAGAACCGACGAGAATCGAGGGTATCTCGGCCAAATACTAACTTTTTTCTGAATTTTCGGTGCGGGGCAGCTGAGTGTCTGGAGCCCTGACGAACCCACCCAAGAATTTCAGGATCGGTTCATAAATAGCCGAGATTCGTTGAAAAATGTCGAATTTCTGGCTATCTTGTCTCTAAATCAAGATTCCTCAATTTCTCTGCTGGTCTGACCCAAATGTCTGCGATTCCGAAGAACGCGCATTGCAATTCGACGTCTCATCCGTAACTTGGTCAGAACGGTCAGAACCGACGAGAATCGAGGGTATCTCGGCCAAATACTAACTTTTTTCTGAATTTTCGGTGCGGGGCAGCTGAGTGTCTGGAGCCCTGACGAACCCACCCAAGAATTTCAGGATCGGTTCATAAATAGCCGAGATACGTTGAAAAATGTCGAATTTTTGGCTATCTTGTCTCTAAATCAAGATTCCTCAATTTTTCTGCTGGTCTGACCCGAATGTCTGCGATTCCGAAGAACGCGCATTGCACTTCCACGTCTCATCCGTAACTTGGTCAGAACGGTCAGAACCGACAAGAATCGAGGGTATCTCGGCCAAATACTAACTTTTTTCTGAATTTTCGGTGCGGGGCAGCTGAGTGTCTGGAGCCCTGACGAACCCACCCAAGAATTTCAGGATCGGTTCATAAATAGCCGAGATACGTTGAAAAATGTCGAATTTTTGGCTATCTTGTCTCTAAATCAAGATTCCTCAATTTTTCTGCTGGTCTGACCCGAATGTCTGCGATTCCGAAGAACGCGCATTGCACTTCCACGTCTCATCCGTAACTTGGTCAGAACGGTCAGAACCGACAAGAATCGAGGGTATCTCGGCCAAATACTAACTTTTTTCTGAATTTTCGGTGCGGGGCAGCTGAGTGTCTGGAGCCCTGACGAACCCACCCAAGAATTTCAGGATCGGTTCATAAATAGCCGAGATTCGTTGAAAAATGTCGAATTTCTGGCTATCTTGTCTCTAAATCAAGATTCCTCAATTTCTCTGCTGGTCTGACCCGAATGTCTGCGATTCCGAAGAACGCGCATTGCAATTCGACGTCTCATCCGTAACTTGGTCAGAACGGTCAGAACCGACGAGAATCGAGGGTATCTCGGCCAAATACTAACTTTTTTCTGAATTTTCGGTGCGGGGCAGCTGAGTGTCTGGAGCCCTGACGAACCCACCCAAGAATTTCAGGATCGGTTCATAAATAGCCGAGATTCGTTGAAAAATGTCGAATTTCTGGCTATCTTGTCTCTAAATCAAGATTCCTCAATTTCTCTGCTGGTCTGACCCGAATGTCTGCGATTCCGAAGAACGCGCATTGCAATTCGACGTCTCATCCGTAACTTGGTCAGAACGGTCAGAACCGACGAGAATCGAGGGTATCTAGGCCAAATACGAACTTTTTTCTGAATTTTTGATGCGGGGCAGCTGAGTGTCTGGAGCCCTGTCGAACCCACCGAAGACTTTCAGGATCGGTTCATAAATAGCCGAGATTCGTTAAAAAATGTCGAATTTCTGGCTATCTTGTCTCTAAATCAAGATTCCTCAATTTCTCTGCTGGTCTGACCCGAATGTCTGCGATTCCGAAGAACGCGCATTGCAATTCGACGTCTCATCCGTAACTTGGTCAGAACGGTCAGAACCGACGAGAATCGAGGGTATCTCGGCCAAATACTAACTTTTTTCTGAATTTTCGGTGCGGGGCAGCTGAGTGTCTGGAGCCCTGACGAACCCACCCAAGAATTTCAGGATCGGTTCATAAATAGCCGAGATTCGTTGAAAAATGTCGAATTTCTGGCTATCTTGTCTCTAAATCAAGATTCCTCAATTTCTCTGCTGGTCTGACCCGAATGTCTGCGATTCCGAAGAACGCGCATTGCAATTCGACGTCTCATCCGTAACTTGGTCAGAACGGTCAGAACCGACGAGAATCGAGGGTATCTCGGCCAAATACTAACTTTTTTCTGAATTTTCGGTGCGGGGCAGCTGAGTGTCTGGAGCCCTGACGAACCCACCCAAGAATTTCAGGATCGGTTCATAAATAGCCGAGATTCGTTGAAAAATGTCGAATTTCTGGCTATCTTGTCTCTAAATCAAGATTCCTCAATTTCTCTGCTGGTCTGACCCGAATGTCTGCGATTCCGAAGAACGCGCATTGCAATTCGACGTCTCATCCGTAACTTGGTCAGAACGGTCAGAACCGACGAGAATCGAGGGTATCTCGGCCAAATACTAACTTTTTTCTGAATTTTCGGTGCGGGGCAGCTGAGTGTCTGGAGCCCTGACGAACCCACCCAAGAATTTCAGGATCGGTTCATAAATAGCCGAGATACGTTGAAAAATGTCGAATTTTTGGCTATCTTGTCTCTAAATCAAGATTCCTCAATTTTTCTGCTGGTCTGACCCAAATGTCTGCGATTCCGAAAAACGCGCATTGCACTTCCACGTCTCATCCGTAACTTGGTCAGAACGGTCAGAACCGACAAGAATCGAGGGTATCTCGGCCAAATACTAACTTTTTTCTGAATTTTCGGTGCGGGGCAGCTGAGTGTCTGGAGCCCTGACGAACCCACCCAAGAATTTCAGGATCGGTTCATAAATAGCCGAGATTCGTTGAAAAATGTCGAATTTCTGGCTATCTTGTCTCTAAATCAAGATTCCTCAATTTCTCTGCTGGTCTGACCCGAATGTCTCCGATTCCGAAGAACGCGCATTGCAATTCGACGTCTCATCCGTAACTTGGTCAGAACGGTCAGAACCGACGAGAATCGAGGGTATCTCGGCCAAATACTAACTTTTTTCTGAATTTTCGGTGCGGGGCAGCTGAGTGTCTGGAGCCCTGACGAACCCACCCAAGAATTTCAGGATCGGTTCATAAATAGCCGAGATACGTTGAAAAATGTCGAATTTTTGGCTGTCTTGTCTCTAAATCAAGATTCCTCAATTTTTCTGCTGGTCTGACCCGAATGTCTGCGATTCCGAAGAACGCGCATTGCACTTCCACGTCTCATCCGTAACTTGGTCAGAACGGTCAGAACCGACAAGAATCGAGGGTATCTCGGCCAAATACTAACTTTTTTCTGAATTTTCGGTGCGGGGCAGCTGAGTGTCTGGAGCCCTGACGAACCCACCCAAGAATTTCAGGATCGGTTCATAAATAGCCGAGATACGTTGAAAAATGTCGAATTTTTGGCTATCTTGTCTCTAAATCAAGATTCCTCAATTTTTCTGCTGGTCTGACCCGAATGTCTGCGATTCCGAAGAACGCGCATTGCACTTCCACGTCTCATCCGTAACTTGGTCAGAACGGTCAGAACCGACAAGAATCGAGGGTATCTCGGCCAAATACTAACTTTTTACTGAATTTTCGGTGCGGGGCAGCTGAGTGTCTGGAGCCCTGACGAACCCACCCAAGAATTTCAGGATCGGTTTATAAATAGCCGAGATTCGTTGAAAAATGTCGAATTTCTGGCTATCTTGTCTCTAAATCAAGATTCCTCAATTTCTCTGCTGGTCTGACCCGAATGTCTGCGATTCCGAAGAACGCGCATTGCAATTCGACGTCTCATCCGTAACTTGGTCAGAACGGTCAGAACCGACTAGAATCGAGGGTATCTCGGCCAAATACTAACTTTTTTCTGAATTTTCGGTGCGGGGCAGCTGAGTGTCTGGAGCCCTGACGAACCCACCCAAGAATTTCAGGATCGGTTCATAAATAGCCGAGATTCGTTGAAAAATGTCGAATTTCTGGCTATCTTGTCTCTGAAACAAGATTCCTCAATTTCTCTGCTGGTCTGACCCGAATGTCTGCGAATCCGACGAACGCGCATTGCATATTGAGGTCTCATCCGCAACTTGGTAAGAACGGTCAGAACCGACAAGAATCGAGGGTTTCTAGGCCAAATACGAACTTTTTTCTGAATTTTTGATGCGGGGCAGCTGAGTGTCTGGAGCCCTGTCGAACCCACCGAAGACTTTCAGGATCGGTTCATAAATAGCCGAGATTCGTTAAAAAATGTCGAATTTCTGGCTATCTTGTCTCTAAATCAAGATTCCTCAATTTCTCTGCTGGTCTGACCCGAATGTCTGCGATTCCGAAGAACGCGCATTGCAATTCGACGTCTCATCCGTAACTTGGTCAGAACGGTCAGAACCGACGAGAATCGAGGGTATCTCGGCCAAATACTAACTTTTTTCTGAATTTTCGGTGCGGGGCAGCTGAGTGTCTGGAGCCCTGACGAACCCACCCAAGAATTTCAGGATCGGTTCATAAATAGCCGAGATTCGTTGAAAAATGTCGAATTTCTGGCTATCTTGTCTCTAAATCAAGATTCCTCAATTTCTCTGCTGGTCTGACCCGAATGTCTGCGATTCCGAAGAACGCGCATTGCAATTCGACGTCTCATCCGTAACTTGGTCAGAACGGTCAGAACCGACGAGAATCGAGGGTATCTCGGCCAAATACTAACTTTTTTCTGAATTTTCGGTGCGGGGCAGCTGAGTGTCTGGAGCCCTGACGAACCCACCCAAGAATTTCAGGATCGGTTCATAAATAGCCGAGATTCGTTGAAAAATGTCGAATTTCTGGCTATCTTGTCTCTAAATCAAGATTCCTCAATTTCTCTGCTGGTCTGACCCGAATGTCTGCGATTCCGAAGAACGCGCATTGCAATTCGACGTCTCATCCGTAACTTGGTCAGAACGGTCAGAACCGACGAGAATCGAGGGTATCTCGGCCAAATACTAACTTTTTTCTGAATTTTCGGTGCGGGGCAGCTGAGTGTCTGGAGCCCTGACGAACCCACCCAAGAATTTCAGGATCGGTTCATAAATAGCCGAGATACGTTGAAAAATGTCGAATTTTTGGCTATCTTGTCTCTAAATCAAGATTCCTCAATTTTTCTGCTGGTCTGACCCGAATGTCTGCGATTCCGAAAAACGCGCATTGCACTTCCACGTCTCATCCGTAACTTGGTCAGAACGGTCAGAACCGACAAGAATCGAGGGTATCTCGGCCAAATACTAACTTTTTTCTGAATTTTCGGTGCGGGGCAGCTGAGTGTCTGGAGCCCTGACGAACCCACCCAAGAATTTCAGGATCGGTTCATAAATAGCCGAGATTCGTTGAAAAATGTCGAATTTCTGGCTATCTTGTCTCTAAATCAAGATTCCTCAATTTCTCTGCTGGTCTGACCCGAATGTCTGCGATTCCGAAGAACGCGCATTGCAATTCGACGTCTCATCCGTAACTTGGTCAGAACGGTCAGAACCGACGAGAATCGAGGGTATCTCGGCCAAATACTAACTTTTTTCTGAATTTTCGGTGCGGGGCAGCTGAGTGTCTGGAGCCCTGACGAACCCACCCAAGAATTTCAGGATCGGTTCATAAATAGCCGAGATACGTTGAAAAATGTCGAATTTTTGGCTATCTTGTCTCTAAATCAAGATTCCTCAATTTTTCTGCTGGTCTGACCCGAATGTCTGCGATTCCGAAGAACGCGCATTGCACTTCCACGTCTCATCCGTAACTTGGTCAGAACGGTCAGAACCGACTAGAATCGAGGGTATCTCGGCCAAATACTAACTTTTTTCTGAATTTTCGGTGCGGGGCAGCTGAGTGTCTGGAGCCCTGACGAACCCACCCAAGAATTTCAGGATCGGTTCATAAATAGCCGAGATACGTTGAAAAATGTCGAATTTTTGGCTATCTTGTCTCTAAATCAAGATTCCTCAATTTTTCTGCTGGTCTGACCCGAATGTCTGCGATTCCGAAGAACGCGCATTGCACTTCCACGTCTCATCCGTAACTTGGTCAGAACGGTCAGAACCGACAAGAATCGAGGGTATCTCGGCCAAATACTAACTTTTTACTGAATTTTCGGTGCGGGGCAGCTGAGTGTCTGGAGCCCTGACGAACCCACCCAAGAATTTCAGGATCGGTTTATAAATAGCCGAGATTCGTTGAAAAATGTCGAATTTCTGGCTATCTTGTCTCTAAATCAAGATTCCTCAATTTCTCTGCTGGTCTGACCCGAATGTCTGCGATTCCGAAGAACGCGCATTGCAATTCGACGTCTCATCCGTAACTTGGTCAGAACGGTCAGAACCGACTAGAATCGAGGGTATCTCGGCCAAATACTAACTTTTTTCTGAATTTTCGGTGCGGGGCAGCTGAGTGTCTGGAGCCCTGACGAACCCACCCAAGAATTTCAGGATCGGTTCATAAATAGCCGAGATTCGTTGAAAAATGTCGAATTTCTGGCTATCTTGTCTCTGAAACAAGATTCCTCAATTTCTCTGCTGGTCTGACCCGAATGTCTGCGAATCCGACGAACGCGCATTGCATATTGAGGTCTCATCCGCAACTTGGTAAGAACGGTCAGAACCGACAAGAATCGAGGGTTTCTAGGCCAAATACGAACTTTTTTCTGAATTTTTGATGCGGGGCAGCTGAGTGTCTGGAGCCCTGTCGAACCCACCGAAGACTTTCAGGATCGGTTCATAAATAGCCGAGATTCGTTAAAAAATGTCGAATTTCTGGCTATCTTGTCTCTAAATCAAGATTCCTCAATTTCTCTGCTGGTCTGACCCGAATGTCTGCGATTCCGAAGAACGCGCATTGCAATTCGACGTCTCATCCGTAACTTGGTCAGAACGGTCAGAACCGACGAGAATCGAGGGTATCTCGGCCAAATACTAACTTTTTTCTGAATTTTCGGTGCGGGGCAGCTGAGTGTCTGGAGCCCTGACGAACCCACCCAAGAATTTCAGGATCGGTTCATAAATAGCCGAGATTCGTTGAAAAATGTCGAATTTCTGGCTATCTTGTCTCTAAATCAAGATTCCTCAATTTCTCTGCTGGTCTGACCCGAATGTCTGCGATTCCGAAGAACGCGCATTGCAATTCGACGTCTCATCCGTAACTTGGTCAGAACGGTCAGAACCGACGAGAATCGAGGGTATCTCGGCCAAATACTAACTTTTTTCTGAATTTTCGGTGCGGGGCAGCTGAGTGTCTGGAGCCCTGACGAACCCACCCAAGAATTTCAGGATCGGTTCATAAATAGCCGAGATTCGTTGAAAAATGTCGAATTTCTGGCTATCTTGTCTCTAAATCAAGATTCCTCAATTTCTCTGCTGGTCTGACCCGAATGTCTGCGATTCCGAAGAACGCGCATTGCAATTCGACGTCTCATCCGTAACTTGGTCAGAACGGTCAGAACCGACGAGAATCGAGGGTATCTCGGCCAAATACTAACTTTTTTCTGAATTTTCGGTGCGGGGCAGCTGAGTGTCTGGAGCCCTGACGAACCCACCCAAGAATTTCAGGATCGGTTCATAAATAGCCGAGATACGTTGAAAAATGTCGAATTTTTGGCTATCTTGTCTCTAAATCAAGATTCCTCAATTTTTCTGCTGGTCTGACCCGAATGTCTGCGATTCCGAAAAACGCGCATTGCACTTCCACGTCTCATCCGTAACTTGGTCAGAACGGTCAGAACCGACAAGAATCGAGGGTATCTCGGCCAAATACTAACTTTTTTCTGAATTTTCGGTGCGGGGCAGCTGAGTGTCTGGAGCCCTGACGAACCCACCCAAGAATTTCAGGATCGGTTCATAAATAGCCGAGATTCGTTGAAAAATGTCGAATTTCTGGCTATCTTGTCTCTAAATCAAGATTCCTCAATTTCTCTGCTGGTCTGACCCGAATGTCTGCGATTCCGAAGAACGCGCATTGCAATTCGACGTCTCATCCGTAACTTGGTCAGAACGGTCAGAACCGACGAGAATCGAGGGTATCTCGGCCAAATACTAACTTTTTTCTGAATTTTCGGTGCGGGGCAGCTGAGTGTCTGGAGCCCTGACGAACCCACCCAAGAATTTCAGGATCGGTTCATAAATAGCCGAGATACGTTGAAAAATGTCGAATTTTTGGCTATCTTGTCTCTAAATCAAGATTCCTCAATTTTTCTGCTGGTCTGACCCGAATGTCTGCGATTCCGAAGAACGCGCATTGCACTTCCACGTCTCATCCGTAACTTGGTCAGAACGGTCAGAACCGACTAGAATCGAGGGTATCTCGGCCAAATACTAACTTTTTTCTGAATTTTCGGTGCGGGGCAGCTGAGTGTCTGGAGCCCTGACGAACCCACCCAAGAATTTCAGGATCGGTTCATAAATAGCCGAGATACGTTGAAAAATGTCGAATTTTTGGCTATCTTGTCTCTAAATCAAGATTCCTCAATTTTTCTGCTGGTCTGACCCGAATGTCTGCGATTCCGAAGAACGCGCATTGCACTTCCACGTCTCATCCGTAACTTGGTCAGAACGGTCAGAACCGACAAGAATCGAGGGTATCTCGGCCAAATACTAACTTTTTTCTGAATTTTCGGTGCGGGGCAGCTGAGTGTCTGGAGCCCTGACGAACCCACCCAAGAATTTCAGGATCGGTTCATAAATAGCCGAGATTCGTTGAAAAATGTCGAATTTCTGGCTATCTTGTCTCTAAATCAAGATTCCTCAATTTCTCTGCTGGTCTGACCCGAATGTCTGCGATTCCGAAGAACGCGCATTGCAATTCGACGTCTCATCCGTAACTTGGTCAGAACGGTCAGAACCGACGAGAATCGAGGGTATCTCGGCCAAATACTAACTTTTTTCTGAATTTTCGGTGCGGGGCAGCTGAGTGTCTGGAGCCCTGACGAACCCACCCAAGAATTTCAGGATCGGTTCATAAATAGCCGAGATTCGTTGAAAAATGTCGAATTTCTGGCTATCTTGTCTCTAAATCAAGATTCCTCAATTTCTCTGCTGGTCTGACCCGAATGTCTGCGATTCCGAAGAACGCGCATTGCAATTCGACGTCTCATCCGTAACTTGGTCAGAACGGTCAGAACCGACGAGAATCGAGGGTATCTCGGCCAAATACTAACTTTTTTCTGAATTTTCGGTGCGGGGCAGCTGAGTGTCTGGAGCCCTGACGAACCCACCCAAGAATTTCAGGATCGGTTCATAAATAGCCGAGATACGTTGAAAAATGTCGAATTTTTGGCTATCTTGTCTCTAAATCAAGATTCCTCAATTTTTCTGCTGGTCTGACCCGAATGTCTGCGATTCCGAAAAACGCGCATTGCACTTCCACGTCTCATCCGTAACTTGGTCAGAACGGTCAGAACCGACAAGAATCGAGGGTATCTCGGCCAAATACTAACTTTTTTCTGAATTTTCGGTGCGGGGCAGCTGAGTGTCTGGAGCCCTGACGAACCCACCCAAGAATTTCAGGATCGGTTCATAGATAGCCGAGATTCGTTGATAAATGTCGAATTTCTGGCTATCTTGTCTCTAAATCAAGATTCCTCAATTTCTCTGCTGGTCTGACCCGAATGTCTGCGATTCCGAAGAACGCGCATTGCAATTCGACGTCTCATCCGTAACTTGGTCAGAACGGTCAGAACCGACGAGAATCGAGGGTATCTCGGCCAAATACTAACTTTTTTCTGAATTTTCGGTGCGGGGCAGCTGAGTGTCTGGAGCCCTGACGAACCCACCCAAGAATTTCAGGATCGGTTCATAAATAGCCGAGATTCGTTGAAAAATGTCGAATTTCTGGCTATCTTGTCTCTAAATCAAGATTCCTCAATTTCTCTGCTGGTCTGACCCGAATGTCTGCGATTCCGAAGAACGCGCATTGCAATTCGACGTCTCATCCGTAACTTGGTCAGAACGGTCAGAACCGACGAGAATCGAGGGTATCTCGGCCAAATACTAACTTTTTTCTGAATTTTCGGTGCGGGGCAGCTGAGTGTCTGGAGCCCTGACGAACCCACCCAAGAATTTCAGGATCGGTTCATAAATAGCCGAGATACGTTGAAAAATGTCGAATTTTTGGCTATCTTGTCTCTAAATCAAGATTCCTCAATTTTTCTGCTGGTCTGACCCGAATGTCTGCGATTCCGAAAAACGCGCATTGCACTTCCACGTCTCATCCGTAACTTGGTCAGAACGGTCAGAACCGACAAGAATCGAGGGTATCTCGGCCAAATACTAACTTTTTTCTGAATTTTCGGTGCGGGGCAGCTGAGTGTCTGGAGCCCTGACGAACCCACCCAAGAATTTCAGGATCGGTTCATAAATAGCCGAGATTCGTTGAAAAATGTCGAATTTCTGGCTATCTTGTCTCTAAATCAAGATTCCTCAATTTCTCTGCTGGTCTGACCCGAATGTCTGCGATTCCGAAGAACGCGCATTGCAATTCGACGTCTCATCCGTAACTTGGTCAGAACGGTCAGAACCGACGAGAATCGAGGGTATCTCGGCCAAATACTAACTTTTTTCTGAATTTTCGGTGCGGGGCAGCTGAGTGTCTGGAGCCCTGACGAACCCACCCAAGAATTTCAGGATCGGTTCATAAATAGCCGAGATACGTTGAAAAATGTCGAATTTTTGGCTATCTTGTCTCTAAATCAAGATTCCTCAATTTTTCTGCTGGTCTGACCCGAATGTCTGCGATTCCGAAGAACGCGCATTGCACTTCCACGTCTCATCCGTAACTTGGTCAGAACGGTCAGAACCGACGAGAATCGAGGGTATCTCGGCCAAATACTAACTTTTTTCTGAATTTTCGGTGCGGGGCAGCTGAGTGTCTGGAGCCCTGACGAACCCACCCAAGAATTTCAGGATCGGTTCATAAATAGCCGAGATACGTTGAAAAATGTCGAATTTTTGGCTATCTTGTCTCTAAATCAAGATTCCTCAATTTTTCTGCTGGTCTGACCCGAATGTCTGCGATTCCGAAGAACGCGCATTGCACTTCCACGTCTCATCCGTAACTTGGTCAGAACGGTCAGAACCGACTAGAATCGAGGGTATCTCGGCCAAATACTAACTTTTTTCTGAATTTTCGGTGCGGGGCAGCTGAGTGTCTGGAGCCCTGACGAACCCACCCAAGAATTTCAGGATCGGTTCATAAATAGCCGAGATACGTTGAAAAATGTCGAATTTTTGGCTATCTTGTCTCTAAATCAAGATTCCTCAATTTTTCTGCTGGTCTGACCCGAATGTCTGCGATTCCGAAGAACGCGCATTGCACTTCCACGTCTCATCCGTAACTTGGTCAGAACGGTCAGAACCGACAAGAATCGAGGGTATCTCGGCCAAATACTAACTTTTTTCTGAATTTTCGGTGCGGGGCAGCTGAGTGTCTGGAGCCCTGACGAACCCACCCAAGAATTTCAGGATCGGTTCATAAATAGCCGAGATTCGTTGAAAAATGTCGAATTTCTGGCTATCTTGTCTCTAAATCAAGATTCCTCAATTTCTCTGCTGGTCTGACCCGAATGTCTGCGATTCCGAAGAACGCGCATTGCAATTCGACGTCTCATCCGTAACTTGGTCAGAACGGTCAGAACCGACGAGAATCGAGGGTATCTCGGCCAAATACTAACTTTTTTCTGAATTTTCGGTGCGGGGCAGCTGAGTGTCTGGAGCCCTGACGAACCCACCCAAGAATTTCAGGATCGGTTCATAAATAGCCGAGATTCGTTGAAAAATGTCGAATTTCTGGCTATCTTGTCTCTAAATCAAGATTCCTCAATTTCTCTGCTGGTCTGACCCGAATGTCTGCGATTCCGAAGAACGCGCATTGCAATTCGACGTCTCATCCGTAACTTGGTCAGAACGGTCAGAACCGACGAGAATCGAGGGTATCTCGGCCAAATACTAACTTTTTTCTGAATTTTCGGTGCGGGGCAGCTGAGTGTCTGGAGCCCTGACGAACCCACCCAAGAATTTCAGGATCGGTTCATAAATAGCCGAGATACGTTGAAAAATGTCGAATTTTTGGCTATCTTGTCTCTAAATCAAGATTCCTCAATTTTTCTGCTGGTCTGACCCGAATGTCTGCGATTCCGAAAAACGCGCATTGCACTTCCACGTCTCATCCGTAACTTGGTCAGAACGGTCAGAACCGACAAGAATCGAGGGTATCTCGGCCAAATACTAACTTTTTTCTGAATTTTCGGTGCGGGGCAGCTGAGTGTCTGGAGCCCTGACGAACCCACCCAAGAATTTCAGGATCGGTTCATAGATAGCCGAGATTCGTTGAAAAATGTCGAATTTCTGGCTATCTTGTCTCTAAATCAAGATTCCTCAATTTCTCTGCTGGTCTGACCCGAATGTCTGCGATTCCGAAGAACGCGCATTGCAATTCGACGTCTCATCCGTAACTTGGTCAGAACGGTCAGAACCGACGAGAATCGAGGGTATCTCGGCCAAATACTAACTTTTTTCTGAATTTTCGGTGCGGGGCAGCTGAGTGTCTGGAGCCCTGACGAACCCACCCAAGAATTTCAGGATCGGTTCATAAATAGCCGAGATTCGTTGAAAAATGTCGAATTTCTGGCTATCTTGTCTCTAAATCAAGATTCCTCAATTTCTCTGCTGGTCTGACCCGAATGTCTGCGATTCCGAAGAACGCGCATTGCAATTCGACGTCTCATCCGTAACTTGGTCAGAACGGTCAGAACCGACGAGAATCGAGGGTATCTCGGCCAAATACTAACTTTTTTCTGAATTTTCGGTGCGGGGCAGCTGAGTGTCTGGAGCCCTGACGAACCCACCCAAGAATTTCAGGATCGGTTCATAAATAGCCGAGATACGTTGAAAAATGTCGAATTTTTGGCTATCTTGTCTCTAAATCAAGATTCCTCAATTTTTCTGCTGGTCTGACCCGAATGTCTGCGATTCCGAAAAACGCGCATTGCACTTCCACGTCTCATCCGTAACTTGGTCAGAACGGTCAGAACCGACAAGAATCGAGGGTATCTCGGCCAAATACTAACTTTTTTCTGAATTTTCGGTGCGGGGCAGCTGAGTGTCTGGAGCCCTGACGAACCCACCCAAGAATTTCAGGATCGGTTCATAAATAGCCGAGATTCGTTGAAAAATGTCGAATTTCTGGCTATCTTGTCTCTAAATCAAGATTCCTCAATTTCTCTGCTGGTCTGACCCGAATGTCTGCGATTCCGAAGAACGCGCATTGCAATTCGACGTCTCATCCGTAACTTGGTCAGAACGGTCAGAACCGACGAGAATCGAGGGTATCTCGGCCAAATACTAACTTTTTTCTGAATTTTCGGTGCGGGGCAGCTGAGTGTCTGGAGCCCTGACGAACCCACCCAAGAATTTCAGGATCGGTTCATAAATAGCCGAGATACGTTGAAAAATGTCGAATTTTTGGCTATCTTGTCTCTAAATCAAGATTCCTCAATTTTTCTGCTGGTCTGACCCGAATGTCTGCGATTCCGAAGAACGCGCATTGCACTTCCACGTCTCATCCGTAACTTGGTCAGAACGGTCAGAACCGACAAGAATCGAGGGTATCTCGGCCAAATACTAACTTTTTTCTGAATTTTCGGTGCGGGGCAGCTGAGTGTCTGGAGCCCTGTCGAACCCACCGAAGACTTTCAGGATCGGTTCATAAATAGCCGAGATTCGTTAAAAAATGTCGAATTTCTGGCTATCTTGTCTCTAAATCAAGATTCCTCAATTTCTCTGCTGGTCTGACCCGAATGTCTGCGATTCCGAAGAACGCGCATTGCAATTCGACGTCTCATCCGTAACTTGGTCAGAACGGTCAGAACCGACGAGAATCGAGGGTATCTCGGCCAAATACTAACTTTTTTCTGAATTTTCGGTGCGGGGCAGCTGAGTGTCTGGAGCCCTGACGAACCCACCCAAGAATCTCAGGATCGGTTCATAAATAGCCGAGATTCGTTGAAAAATGTCGAATTTCTGGCTATCTTGTCTCTAAATCAAGATTCCTCAATTTCTCTGCTGGTCTGACCCGAATGTCTGCGATTCCGAAGAACGCGCATTGCAATTCGACGTCTCATCCGTAACTTGGTCAGAACGGTCAGAACCGACGAGAATCGAGGGTATCTCGGCCAAATACTAACTTTTTTCTGAATTTTCGGTGCGGGGCAGCTGAGTGTCTGGAGCCCTGACGAACCCACCCAAGAATTTCAGGATCGGTTCATAAATAGCCGAGATTCGTTGAAAAATGTCGAATTTCTGGCTATCTTGTCTCTAAATCAAGATTCCTCAATTTCTCTGCTGGTCTGACCCGAATGTCTGCGATTCCGAAGAACGCGCATTGCAATTCGACGTCTCATCCGTAACTTGGTCAGAACGGTCAGAACCGACGAGAATCGAGGGTATCTCGGCCAAATACTAACTTTTTTCTGAATTTTCGGTGCGGGGCAGCTGAGTGTCTGGAGCCCTGACGAACCCACCCAAGAATTTCAGGATCGGTTCATAAATAGCCGAGATACGTTGAAAAATGTCGAATTTTTGGCTATCTTGTCTCTAAATCAAGATTCCTCAATTTTTCTGCTGGTCTGACCCGAATGTCTGCGATTCCGAAAAACGCGCATTGCACTTCCACGTCTCATCCGTAACTTGGTCAGAACGGTCAGAACCGACAAGAATCGAGGGTATCTCGGCCAAATACTAACTTTTTTCTGAATTTTCGGTGCGGGGCAGCTGAGTGTCTGGAGCCCTGACGAACCCACCCAAGAATTTCAGGATCGGTTCATAAATAGCCGAGATTCGTTGAAAAATGTCGAATTTCTGGCTATCTTGTCTCTAAATCAAGATTCCTCAATTTCTCTGCTGGTCTGACCCGAATGTCTGCGATTCCGAAGAACGCGCATTGCAATTCGACGTCTCATCCGTAACTTGGTCAGAACGGTCAGAACCGACGAGAATCGAGGGTATCTCGGCCAAATACTAACTTTTTTCTGAATTTTCGGTGCGGGGCAGCTGAGTGTCTGGAGCCCTGACGAACCCACCCAAGAATTTCAGGATCGGTTCATAAATAGCCGAGATACGTTGAAAAATGTCGAATTTTTGGCTATCTTGTCTCTAAATCAAGATTCCTCAATTTTTCTGCTGGTCTGACCCGAATGTCTGCGATTCCGAAGAACGCGCATTGCACTTCCACGTCTCATCCGTAACTTGGTCAGAACGGTCAGAACCGACTAGAATCGAGGGTATCTCGGCCAAATACTAACTTTTTTCTGAATTTTCGGTGCGGGGCAGCTGAGTGTCTGGAGCCCTGACGAACCCACCCAAGAATTTCAGGATCGGTTCATAAATAGCCGAGATTCGTTGAAAAATGTCGAATTTCTGGCTATCTTGTCTCTAAATCAAGATTCCTCAATTTCTCTGCTGGTCTGACCCGAATGTCTGCGATTCCGAAGAACGCGCATTGCAATTCGACGTCTCATCCGTAACTTGGTCAGAACGGTCAGAACCGACGAGAATCGAGGGTATCTCGGCCAAATACTAACTTTTTTCTGAATTTTCGGTGCGGGGCAGCTGAGTGTCTGGAGCCCTGACGAACCCACCCAAGAATTTCAGGATCGGTTCATAAATAGCCGAGATACGTTGAAAAATGTCGAATTTTTGGCTATCTTGTCTCTAAATCAAGATTCCTCAATTTTTCTGCTGGTCTGACCCGAATGTCTGCGATTCCGAAAAACGCGCATTGCACTTCCACGTCTCATCCGTAACTTGGTCAGAACGGTCAGAACCGACAAGAATCGAGGGTATCTCGGCCAAATACTAACTTTTTTCTGAATTTTCGGTGCGGGGCAGCTGAGTGTCTGGAGCCCTGACGAACCCACCCAAGAATTTCAGGATCGGTTCATAGATAGCCGAGATTCGTTGAAAAATGTCGAATTTCTGGCTATCTTGTCTCTAAATCAAGATTCCTCAATTTCTCTGCTGGTCTGACCCGAATGTCTGCGATTCCGAAGAACGCGCATTGCAATTCGACGTCTCATCCGTAACTTGGTCAGAACGGTCAGAACCGACGAGAATCGAGGGTATCTCGGCCAAATACTAACTTTTTACTGAATTTTCGGTGCGGGGCAGCTGAGTGTCTGGAGCCCTGACGAACCCACCCAAGAATTTCAGGATCGGTTCATAAATAGCCGAGATTCGTTGAAAAATGTCGAATTTCTGGCTATCTTGTCTCTAAATCAAGATTCCTCAATTTCTCTGCTGGTCTGACCCGAATGTCTGCGATTCCGAAGAACGCGCATTGCAATTCGACGTCTCATCCGTAACTTGGTCAGAACGGTCAGAACCGACGAGAATCGAGGGTATCTCGGCCAAATACTAACTTTTTTCTGAATTTTCGGTGCGGGGCAGCTGAGTGTCTGGAGCCCTGACGAACCCACCCAAGAATTTCAGGATCGGTTCATAAATAGCCGAGATACGTTGAAAAATGTCGAATTTTTGGCTATCTTGTCTCTAAATCAAGATTCCTCAATTTTTCTGCTGGTCTGACCCGAATGTCTGCGATTCCGAAAAACGCGCATTGCACTTCCACGTCTCATCCGTAACTTGGTCAGAACAGTCAGAACCGACAAGAATCGAGGGTATCTCGGCCAAATACTAACTTTTTTCTGAATTTTCGGTGCGGGGCAGCTGAGTGTCTGGAGCCCTGACGAACCCACCCAAGAATTTCAGGATCGGTTCATAAATAGCCGAGATTCGTTGAAAAATGTCGAATTTCTGGCTATCTTGTCTCTAAATCAAGATTCCTCAATTTCTCTGCTGGTCTGACCCGAATGTCTGCGATTCCGAAGAACGCGCATTGCAATTCGACGTCTCATCCGTAACTTGGTCAGAACGGTCAGAACCGACGAGAATCGAGGGTATCTCGGCCAAATACTAACTTTTTTCTGAATTTTCGGTGCGGGGCAGCTGAGTGTCTGGAGCCCTGACGAACCCACCCAAGAATTTCAGGATCGGTTCATAAATAGCCGAGATACGTTGAAAAATGTCGAATTTTTGGCTATCTTGTCTCTAAATCAAGATTCCTCAATTTTTCTGCTGGTCTGACCCGAATGTCTGCGATTCCGAAGAACGCGCATTGCACTTCCACGTCTCATCCGTAACTTGGTCAGAACGGTCAGAACCGACAAGAATCGAGGGTATCTCGGCCAAATACTAACTTTTTTCTGAATTTTCGGTGCGGGGCAGCTGAGTGTCTGGAGCCCTGACGAACCCACCCAAGAATTTCAGGATCGGTTCATAAATAGCCGAGATACGTTGAAAAATGTCGAATTTTTGGCTATCTTGTCTCTAAATCAAGATTCCTCAATTTTTCTGCTGGTCTGACCCGAATGTCTGCGATTCCGAAGAACGCGCATTGCACTTCCACGTCTCATCCGTAACTTGGTCAGAACGGTCAGAACCGACAAGAATCGAGGGTATCTCGGCCAAATACTAACTTTTTTCTGAATTTTCGGTGCGGGGCAGCTGAGTGTCTGGAGCCCTGACGAACCCACCCAAGAATTTCAGGATCGGTTCATAAATAGCCGAGATTCGTTGAAAAATGTCGAATTTCTGGCTATCTTGTCTCTAAATCAAGATTCCTCAATTTCTCTGCTGGTCTGACCCGAATGTCTGCGATTCCGAAGAACGCGCATTGCAATTCGACGTCTCATCCGTAACTTGGTCAGAACGGTCAGAACCGACGAGAATCGAGGGTATCTCGGCCAAATACTAACTTTTTTCTGAATTTTCGGTGCGGGGCAGCTGAGTGTCTGGAGCCCTGACGAACCCACCCAAGAATTTCAGGATCGGTTCATAAATAGCCGAGATTCGTTGAAAAATGTCGAATTTCTGGCTATCTTGTCTCTAAATCAAGATTCCTCAATTTCTCTGCTGGTCTGACCCGAATGTCTGCGATTCCGAAGAACGCGCATTGCAATTCGACGTCTCATCCGTAACTTGGTCAGAACGGTCAGAACCGACGAGAATCGAGGGTATCTAGGCCAAATACGAACTTTTTTCTGAATTTTTGATGCGGGGCAGCTGAGTGTCTGGAGCCCTGTCGAACCCACCGAAGACTTTCAGGATCGGTTCATAAATAGCCGAGATTCGTTAAAAAATGTCGAATTTCTGGCTATCTTGTCTCTAAATCAAGATTCCTCAATTTCTCTGCTGGTCTGACCCGAATGTCTGCGATTCCGAAGAACGCGCATTGCAATTCGACGTCTCATCCGTAACTTGGTCAGAACGGTCAGAACCGACGAGAATCGAGGGTATCTCGGCCAAATACTAACTTTTTTCTGAATTTTCGGTGCGGGGCAGCTGAGTGTCTGGAGCCCTGACGAACCCACCCAAGAATTTCAGGATCGGTTCATAAATAGCCGAGATTCGTTGAAAAATGTCGAATTTCTGGCTATCTTGTCTCTAAATCAAGATTCCTCAATTTCTCTGCTGGTCTGACCCGAATGTCTGCGATTCCGAAGAACGCGCATTGCAATTCGACGTCTCATCCGTAACTTGGTCAGAACGGTCAGAACCGACGAGAATCGAGGGTATCTCGGCCAAATACTAACTTTTTTCTGAATTTTCGGTGCGGGGCAGCTGAGTGTCTGGAGCCCTGACGAACCCACCCAAGAATTTCAGGATCGGTTCATAAATAGCCGAGATTCGTTGAAAAATGTCGAATTTCTGGCTATCTTGTCTCTAAATCAAGATTCCTCAATTTCTCTGCTGGTCTGACCCGAATGTCTGCGATTCCGAAGAACGCGCATTGCAATTCGACGTCTCATCCGTAACTTGGTCAGAACGGTCAGAACCGACGAGAATCGAGGGTATCTCGGCCAAATACTAACTTTTTTCTGAATTTTCGGTGCGGGGCAGCTGAGTGTCTGGAGCCCTGACGAACCCACCCAAGAATTTCAGGATCGGTTCATAAATAGCCGAGATTCGTTGAAAAATGTCGAATTTCTGGCTATCTTGTCTCTGAAACAAGATTCCTCAATTTCTCTGCTGGTCTGACCCGAATGTCTGCGAATCCGACAAACGCGCATTGCATATTGAGGTCTCATCCGCAACTTGGTAAGAACGGTCAGAACCGACGAGAATCGAGGGTTTCTAGGCCAAATACGAACTTTTTTCTGAATTTTTGATGCGGGGCAGCTGAGTGTCTGGAGCCCTGTCGAACCCACCGAAGACTTTCAGGATCGGTTCATAAATAGCCGAGATTCGTTAAAAAATGTCGAATTTCTGGCTATCTTGTCTCTAAATCAAGATTCCTCAATTTCTCTGCTGGTCTGACCCGAATGTCTGCGATTCCGAAGAACGCGCATTGCAATTCGACGTCTCATCCGTAACTTGGTCAGAACGGTCAGAACCGACGAGAATCGAGGGTATCTCGGCCAAATACTAACTTTTTTCTGAATTTTCGGTGCGGGGCAGCTGAGTGTCTGGAGCCCTGACGAACCCACCCAAGAATTTCAGGATCGGTTCATAAATAGCCGAGATTCGTTGAAAAATGTCGAATTTCTGGCTATCTTGTCTCTAAATCAAGATTCCTCAATTTCTCTGCTGGTCTGACCCGAATGTCTGCGATTCCGAAGAACGCGCATTGCAATTCGACGTCTCATCCGTAACTTGGTCAGAACGGTCAGAACCGACGAGAATCGAGGGTATCTCGGCCAAATACTAACTTTTTTCTGAATTTTCGGTGCGGGGCAGCTGAGTGTCTGGAGCCCTGACGAACCCACCCAAGAATTTCAGGATCGGTTCATAAATAGCCGAGATTCGTTGAAAAATGTCGAATTTCTGGCTATCTTGTCTCGAAATCAAGATTCCTCAATTTCTCTGCTGGTCTGACCCGAATGTCTGCGATTCCGAAGAACGCGCATTGCAATTCGACGTCTCATCCGTAACTTGGTCAGAACGGTCAGAACCGACGAGAATCGAGGGTATCTCGGCCAAATACTAACTTTTTTCTGAATTTTCGGTGCGGGGCAGCTGAGTGTCTGGAGCCCTGACGAACCCACCCAAGAATTTCAGGATCGGTTCATAAATAGCCGAGATACGTTGAAAAATGTCGAATTTTTGGCTATCTTGTCTCTAAATCAAGATTCCTCAATTTTTCTGCTGGTCTGACCCGAATGTCTGCGATTCCGAAAAACGCGCATTGCACTTCCACGTCTCATCCGTAACTTGGTCAGAACGGTCAGAACCGACAAGAATCGAGGGTATCTCGGCCAAATACTAACTTTTTTCTGAATTTTCGGTGCGGGGCAGCTGAGTGTCTGGAGCCCTGACGAACCCACCCAAGAATTTCAGGATCGGTTCATAAATAGCCGAGATTCGTTGAAAAATGTCGAATTTCTGGCTATCTTGTCTCTAAATCAAGATTCCTCAATTTCTCTGCTGGTCTGACCCGAATGTCTGCGATTCCGAAGAACGCGCATTGCAATTCGACGTCTCATCCGTAACTTGGTCAGAACGGTCAGAACCGACGAGAATCGAGGGTATCTCGGCCAAATACTAACTTTTTTCTGAATTTTCGGTGCGGGGCAGCTGAGTGTCTGGAGCCCTGACGAACCCACCCAAGAATTTCAGGATCGGTTCATAAATAGCCGAGATTCGTTGAAAAATGTCGAATTTCTGGCTATCTTGTCTCTAAATCAAGATTCCTCAATTTCTCTGCTGGTCTGACCCGAATGTCTGCGATTCCGAAGAACGCGCATTGCAATTCGACGTCTCATCCGTAACTTGGTCAGAACGGTCAGAACCGACGAGAATCGAGGGTATCTCGGCCAAATACTAACTTTTTTCTGAATTTTCGGTGCGGGGCAGCTGAGTGTCTGGAGCCCTGACGAACCCACCCAAGAATTTCAGGATCGGTTCATAAATAGCCGAGATTCGTTGAAAAATGTCGAATTTCTGGCTATCTTGTCTCTGAAACAAGATTCCTCAATTTCTCTGCTGGTCTGACCCGAATGTCTGCGAATCCGACAAACGCGCATTGCATATTGAGGTCTCATCCGCAACTTGGTAAGAACGGTCAGAACCGACGAGAATCGAGGGTTTCTAGGCCAAATACGAACTTTTTTCTGAATTTTTGATGCGGGGCAGCTGAGTGTCTGGAGCCCTGTCGAACCCACCGAAGACTTTCAGGATCGGTTCATAAATAGCCGAGATTCGTTAAAAAATGTCGAATTTCTGGCTATCTTGTCTCTAAATCAAGATTCCTCAATTTCTCTGCTGGTCTGACCCGAATGTCTGCGATTCCGAAGAACGCGCATTGCAATTCGACGTCTCATCCGTAACTTGGTCAGAACGGTCAGAACCGACGAGAATCGAGGGTATCTCGGCCAAATACTAACTTTTTTCTGAATTTTCGGTGCGGGGCAGCTGAGTGTCTGGAGCCCTGACGAACCCACCCAAGAATTTCAGGATCGGTTCATAAATAGCCGAGATTCGTTGAAAAATGTCGAATTTCTGGCTATCTTGTCTCTAAATCAAGATTCCTCAATTTCTCTGCTGGTCTGACCCGAATGTCTGCGATTCCGAAGAACGCGCATTGCAATTCGACGTCTCATCCGTAACTTGGTCAGAACGGTCAGAACCGACGAGAATCGAGGGTATCTCGGCCAAATACTAACTTTTTTCTGAATTTTCGGTGCGGGGCAGCTGAGTGTCTGGAGCCCTGACGAACCCACCCAAGAATTTCAGGATCGGTTCATAAATAGCCGAGATTCGTTGAAAAATGTCGAATTTCTGGCTATCTTGTCTCGAAATCAAGATTCCTCAATTTCTCTGCTGGTCTGACCCGAATGTCTGCGATTCCGAAGAACGCGCATTGCAATTCGACGTCTCATCCGTAACTTGGTCAGAACGGTCAGAACCGACGAGAATCGAGGGTATCTCGGCCAAATACTAACTTTTTTCTGAATTTTCGGTGCGGGGCAGCTGAGTGTCTGGAGCCCTGACGAACCCACCCAAGAATTTCAGGATCGGTTCATAAATAGCCGAGATACGTTGAAAAATGTCGAATTTTTGGCTATCTTGTCTCTAAATCAAGATTCCTCAATTTTTCTGCTGGTCTGACCCGAATGTCTGCGATTCCGAAAAACGCGCATTGCACTTCCACGTCTCATCCGTAACTTGGTCAGAACGGTCAGAACCGACAAGAATCGAGGGTATCTCGGCCAAATACTAACTTTTTTCTGAATTTTCGGTGCGGGGCAGCTGAGTGTCTGGAGCCCTGACGAACCCACCCAAGAATTTCAGGATCGGTTCATAAATAGCCGAGATTCGTTGAAAAATGTCGAATTTCTGGCTATCTTGTCTCTAAATCAAGATTCCTCAATTTCTCTGCTGGTCTGACCCGAATGTCTGCGATTCCGAAGAACGCGCATTGCAATTCGACGTCTCATCCGTAACTTGGTCAGAACGGTCAGAACCGACGAGAATCGAGGGTATCTCGGCCAAATACTAACTTTTTTCTGAATTTTCGGTGCGGGGCAGCTGAGTGTCTGGAGCCCTGACGAACCCACCCAAGAATTTCAGGATCGGTTCATAAATAGCCGAGATACGTTGAAAAATGTCGAATTTTTGGCTATCTTGTCTCTAAATCAAGATTCCTCAATTTTTCTGCTGGTCTGACCCGAATGTCTGCGATTCCGAAGAACGCGCATTGCACTTCCACGTCTCATCCGTAACTTGGTCAGAACGGTCAGAACCGACTAGAATCGAGGGTATCTCGGCCAAATACTAACTTTTTTCTGAATTTTCGGTGCGGGGCAGCTGAGTGTCTGGAGCCCTGACGAACCCACCCAAGAATTTCAGGATCGGTTCATAAATAGCCGAGATACGTTGAAAAATGTCGAATTTTTGGCTATCTTGTCTCTAAATCAAGATTCCTCAATTTTTCTGCTGGTCTGACCCGAATGTCTGCGATTCCGAAGAACGCGCATTGCACTTCCACGTCTCATCCGTAACTTGGTCAGAACGGTCAGAACCGACAAGAATCGAGGGTATCTCGGCCAAATACTAACTTTTTTCTGAATTTTCGGTGCGGGGCAGCTGAGTGTCTGGAGCCCTGACGAACCCACCCAAGAATTTCAGGATCGGTTCATAAATAGCCGAGATTCGTTGAAAAATGTCGAATTTCTGGCTATCTTGTCTCTAAATCAAGATTCCTCAATTTCTCTGCTGGTCTGACCCGAATGTCTGCGATTCCGAAGAACGCGCATTGCAATTCGACGTCTCATCCGTAACTTGGTCAGAACGGTCAGAACCGACGAGAATCGAGGGTATCTCGGCCAAATACTAACTTTTTTCTGAATTTTCGGTGCGGGGCAGCTGAGTGTCTGGAGCCCTGACGAACCCACCCAAGAATTTCAGGATCGGTTCATAAATAGCCGAGATTCGTTGAAAAATGTCGAATTTCTGGCTATCTTGTCTCTAAATCAAGATTCCTCAATTTCTCTGCTGGTCTGACCCGAATGTCTGCGATTCCGAAGAACGCGCATTGCAATTCGACGTCTCATCCGTAACTTGGTCAGAACGGTCAGAACCGACGAGAATCGAGGGTATCTCGGCCAAATACTAACTTTTTTCTGAATTTTCGGTGCGGGGCAGCTGAGTGTCTGGAGCCCTGACGAACCCACCCAAGAATTTCAGGATCGGTTCATAAATAGCCGAGATTCGTTGAAAAATGTCGAATTTCTGGCTATCTTGTCTCTGAAACAAGATTCCTCAATTTCTCTGCTGGTCTGACCCGAATGTCTGCGAATCCGACAAACGCGCATTGCATATTGAGGTCTCATCCGCAACTTGGTAAGAACGGTCAGAACCGACGAGAATCGAGGGTTTCTAGGCCAAATACGAACTTTTTTCTGAATTTTTGATGCGGGGCAGCTGAGTGTCTGGAGCCCTGTCGAACCCACCGAAGACTTTCAGGATCGGTTCATAAATAGCCGAGATTCGTTAAAAAATGTCGAATTTCTGGCTATCTTGTCTCTAAATCAAGATTCCTCAATTTCTCTGCTGGTCTGACCCGAATGTCTGCGATTCCGAAGAACGCGCATTGCAATTCGACGTCTCATCCGTAACTTGGTCAGAACGGTCAGAACCGACGAGAATCGAGGGTATCTCGGCCAAATACTAACTTTTTTCTGAATTTTCGGTGCGGGGCAGCTGAGTGTCTGGAGCCCTGACGAACCCACCCAAGAATTTCAGGATCGGTTCATAAATAGCCGAGATTCGTTGAAAAATGTCGAATTTCTGGCTATCTTGTCTCTAAATCAAGATTCCTCAATTTCTCTGCTGGTCTGACCCGAATGTCTGCGATTCCGAAGAACGCGCATTGCAATTCGACGTCTCATCCGTAACTTGGTCAGAACGGTCAGAACCGACGAGAATCGAGGGTATCTCGGCCAAATACTAACTTTTTTCTGAATTTTCGGTGCGGGGCAGCTGAGTGTCTGGAGCCCTGACGAACCCACCCAAGAATTTCAGGATCGGTTCATAAATAGCCGAGATTCGTTGAAAAATGTCGAATTTCTGGCTATCTTGTCTCTAAATCAAGATTCCTCAATTTCTCTGCTGGTCTGACCCGAATGTCTGCGATTCCGAAGAACGCGCATTGCAATTCGACGTCTCATCCGTAACTTGGTCAGAACGGTCAGAACCGACGAGAATCGAGGGTATCTCGGCCAAATACTAACTTTTTTCTGAATTTTCGGTGCGGGGCAGCTGAGTGTCTGGAGCCCTGACGAACCCACCCAAGAATTTCAGGATCGGTTCATAAATAGCCGAGATACGTTGAAAAATGTCGAATTTTTGGCTATCTTGTCTCTAAATCAAGATTCCTCAATTTTTCTGCTGGTCTGACCCGAATGTCTGCGATTCCGAAAAACGCGCATTGCACTTCCACGTCTCATCCGTAACTTGGTCAGAACGGTCAGAACCGACAAGAATCGAGGGTATCTCGGCCAAATACTAACTTTTTTCTGAATTTTCGGTGCGGGGCAGCTGAGTGTCTGGAGCCCTGACGAACCCACCCAAGAATTTCAGGATCGGTTCATAAATAGCCGAGATTCGTTGAAAAATGTCGAATTTCTGGCTATCTTGTCTCTAAATCAAGATTCCTCAATTTCTCTGCTGGTCTGACCCGAATGTCTGCGATTCCGAAGAACGCGCATTGCAATTCGACGTCTCATCCGTAACTTGGTCAGAACGGTCAGAACCGACGAGAATCGAGGGTATCTCGGCCAAATACTAACTTTTTTCTGAATTTTCGGTGCGGGGCAGCTGAGTGTCTGGAGCCCTGACGAACCCACCCAAGAATTTCAGGATCGGTTCATAAATAGCCGAGATACGTTGAAAAATGTCGAATTTTTGGCTATCTTGTCTCTAAATCAAGATTCCTCAATTTTTCTGCTGGTCTGACCCGAATGTCTGCGATTCCGAAGAACGCGCATTGCACTTCCACGTCTCATCCGTAACTTGGTCAGAACGGTCAGAACCGACTAGAATCGAGGGTATCTCGGCCAAATACCAACTTTTTTCTGAATTTTCGGTGCGGGGCAGCTGAGTGTCTGGAGCCCTGACGAACCCACCCAAGAATTTCAGGATCGGTTCATAAATAGCCGAGATACGTTGAAAAATGTCGAATTTTTGGCTATCTTGTCTCTAAATCAAGATTCCTCAATTTTTCTGCTGGTCTGACCCGAATGTCTGCGATTCCGAAGAACGCGCATTGCACTTCCACGTCTCATCCGTAACTTGGTCAGAACGGTCAGAACCGACAAGAATCGAGGGTATCTCGGCCAAATACTAACTTTTTTCTGAATTTTCGGTGCGGGGCAGCTGAGTGTCTGGAGCCCTGACGAACCCACCCAAGAATTTCAGGATCGGTTCATAAATAGCCGAGATTCGTTGAAAAATGTCGAATTTCTGGCTATCTTGTCTCTAAATCAAGATTCCTCAATTTCTCTGCTGGTCTGACCCGAATGTCTGCGATTCCGAAGAACGCGCATTGCAATTCGACGTCTCATCCGTAACTTGGTCAGAACGGTCAGAACCGACGAGAATCGAGGGTATCTCGGCCAAATACTAACTTTTTTCTGAATTTTCGGTGCGGGGCAGCTGAGTGTCTGGAGCCCTGACGAACCCACCCAAGAATTTCAGGATCGGTTCATAAATAGCCGAGATTCGTTGAAAAATGTCGAATTTCTGGCTATCTTGTCTCTAAATCAAGATTCCTCAATTTCTCTGCTGGTCTGACCCGAATGTCTGCGATTCCGAAGAACGCGCATTGCAATTCGACGTCTCATCCGTAACTTGGTCAGAACGGTCAGAACCGACGAGAATCGAGGGTATCTCGGCCAAATACTAACTTTTTTCTGAATTTTCGGTGCGGGGCAGCTGAGTGTCTGGAGCCCTGACGAACCCACCCAAGAATTTCAGGATCGGTTCATAAATAGCCGAGATTCGTTGAAAAATGTCGAATTTCTGGCTATCTTGTCTCTGAAACAAGATTCCTCAATTTCTCTGCTGGTCTGACCCGAATGTCTGCGAATCCGACAAACGCGCATTGCATATTGAGGTCTCATCCGCAACTTGGTAAGAACGGTCAGAACCGACAAGAATCGAGGGTTTCTAGGCCAAATACGAACTTTTTTCTGAATTTTTGATGCGGGGCAGCTGAGTGTCTGGAGCCCTGTCGAACCCACCGAAGACTTTCAGGATCGGTTCATAAATAGCCGAGATTCGTTAAAAAATGTCGAATTTCTGGCTATCTTGTCTCTAAATCAAGATTCCTCAATTTCTCTGCTGGTCTGACCCGAATGTCTGCGATTCCGAAGAACGCGCATTGCAATTCGACGTCTCATCCGTAACTTGGTCAGAACGGTCAGAACCGACGAGAATCGAGGGTATCTCGGCCAAATACTAACTTTTTTCTGAATTTTCGGTGCGGGGCAGCTGAGTGTCTGGAGCCCTGACGAACCCACCCAAGAATTTCAGGATCGGTTCATAAATAGCCGAGATTCGTTGAAAAATGTCGAATTTCTGGCTATCTTGTCTCTAAATCAAGATTCCTCAGATTCTCTGCTGGTCTGACCCGAATGTCTGCGATTCCGAAGAACGCGCATTGCAATTCGACGTCTCATCCGTAACTTGGTCAGAACGGTCAGAACCGACGAGAATCGAGGGTATCTCGGCCAAATACTAACTTTTTTCTGAATTTTCGGTGCGGGGCAGCTGAGTGTCTGGAGCCCTGACGAACCCACCCAAGAATTTCAGGATCGGTTCATAAATAGCCGAGATTCGTTGAAAAATGTCGAATTTCTGGCTATCTTGTCTCTAAATCAAGATTCCTCAATTTCTCTGCTGGTCTGACCCGAATGTCTGCGATTCCGAAGAACGCGCATTGCAATTCGACGTCTCATCCGTAACTTGGTCAGAACGGTCAGAACCGACGAGAATCGAGGGTATCTCGGCCAAATACTAACTTTTTTCTGAATTTTCGGTGCGGGGCAGCTGAGTGTCTGGAGCCCTGACGAACCCACCCAAGAATTTCAGGATCGGTTCATAAATAGCCGAGATTCGTTGAAAAATGTCGAATTTCTGGCTATCTTGTCTCTAAATCAAGATTCCTCAATTTCTCTGCTGGTCTGACCCGAATGTCTGCGATTCCGAAGAACGCGCATTGCAATTCGACGTCTCATCCGTAACTTGGTCAGAACGGTCAGAACCGACGAGAATCGAGGGTATCTCGGCCAAATACTAACTTTTTTCTGAATTTTCGGTGCGGGGCAGCTGAGTGTCTGGAGCCCTGACGAACCCACCCAAGAATTTCAGGATCGGTTCATAAATAGCCGAGATTCGTTGAAAAATGTCGAATTTCTGGCTATCTTGTCTCTAAATCAAGATTCCTCAATTTCTCTGCTGGTCTGACCCGAATGTCTGCGATTCCGAAGAACGCGCATTGCAATTCGACGTCTCATCCGTAACTTGGTCAGAACGGTCAGAACCGACGAGAATCGAGGGTATCTCGGCCAAATACTAACTTTTTTCTGAATTTTCGGTGCGGGGCAGCTGAGTGTCTGGAGCCCTGACGAACCCACCCAAGAATTTCAGGATCGGTTCATAAATAGCCGAGATACGTTGAAAAATGTCGAATTTTTGGCTATCTTGTCTCTAAATCAAGATTCCTCAATTTTTCTGCTGGTCTGACCCGAATGTCTGCGATTCCGAAGAACGCGCATTGCACTTCCACGTCTCATCCGTAACTTGGTCAGAACGGTCAGAACCGACTAGAATCGAGGGTATCTCGGCCAAATACTAACTTTTTTCTGAATTTTCGGTGCGGGGCAGCTGAGTGTCTGGAGCCCTGACGAACCCACCCAAGAATTTCAGGATCGGTTCATAAATAGCCGAGATACGTTGAAAAATGTCGAATTTTTGGCTATCTTGTCTCTAAATCAAGATTCCTCAATTTTTCTGCTGGTCTGACCCGAATGTCTGCGATTCCGAAGAACGCGCATTGCACTTCCACGTCTCATCCGTAACTTGGTCAGAACGGTCAGAACCGACAAGAATCGAGGGTATCTCGGCCAAATACTAACTTTTTTCTGAATTTTCGGTGCGGGGCAGCTGAGTGTCTGGAGCCCTGACGAACCCACCCAAGAATTTCAGGATCGGTTCATAAATAGCCGAGATTCGTTGAAAAATGTCGAATTTCTGGCTATCTTGTCTCTAAATCAAGATTCCTCAATTTCTCTGCTGGTCTGACCCGAATGTCTGCGATTCCGAAGAACGCGCATTGCAATTCGACGTCTCATCCGTAACTTGGTCAGAACGGTCAGAACCGACGAGAATCGAGGGTATCTCGGCCAAATACTAACTTTTTTCTGAATTTTCGGTGCGGGGCAGCTGAGTGTCTGGAGCCCTGACGAACCCACCCAAGAATTTCAGGATCGGTTCATAAATAGCCGAGATTCGTTGAAAAATGTCGAATTTCTGGCTATCTTGTCTCTAAATCAAGATTCCTCAATTTCTCTGCTGGTCTGACCCGAATGTCTGCGATTCCGAAGAACGCGCATTGCAATTCGACGTCTCATCCGTAACTTGGTCAGAACGGTCAGAACCGACGAGAATCGAGGGTATCTCGGCCAAATACTAACTTTTTTCTGAATTTTCGGTGCGGGGCAGCTGAGTGTCTGGAGCCCTGACGAACCCACCCAAGAATTTCAGGATCGGTTCATAAATAGCCGAGATTCGTTGAAAAATGTCGAATTTCTGGCTATCTTGTCTCTGAAACAAGATTCCTCAATTTCTCTGCTGGTCTGACCCGAATGTCTGCGAATCCGACAAACGCGCATTGCATATTGAGGTCTCATCCGCAACTTGGTAAGAACGGTCAGAACCGACAAGAATCGAGGGTTTCTAGGCCAAATACGAACTTTTTTCTGAATTTTTGATGCGGGGCAGCTGAGTGTCTGGAGCCCTGTCGAACCCACCGAAGACTTTCAGGATCGGTTCATAAATAGCCGAGATTCGTTAAAAAATGTCGAATTTCTGGCTATCTTGTCTCTAAATCAAGATTCCTCAATTTCTCTGCTGGTCTGACCCGAATGTCTGCGATTCCGAAGAACGCGCATTGCAATTCGACGTCTCATCCGTAACTTGGTCAGAACGGTCAGAACCGACGAGAATCGAGGGTATCTCGGCCAAATACTAACTTTTTTCTGAATTTTCGGTGCGGGGCAGCTGAGTGTCTGGAGCCCTGACGAACCCACCCAAGAATTTCAGGATCGGTTCATAAATAGCCGAGATTCGTTGAAAAATGTCGAATTTCTGGCTATCTTGTCTCTAAATCAAGATTCCTCAATTTCTCTGCTGGTCTGACCCGAATGTCTGCGATTCCGAAGAACGCGCATTGCAATTCGACGTCTCATCCGTAACTTGGTCAGAACGGTCAGAACCGACGAGAATCGAGGGTATCTCGGCCAAATACTAACTTTTTTCTGAATTTTCGGTGCGGGGCAGCTGAGTGTCTGGAGCCCTGACGAACCCACCCAAGAATTTCAGGATCGGTTCATAAATAGCCGAGATTCGTTGAAAAATGTCGAATTTCTGGCTATCTTGTCTCTAAATCAAGATTCCTCAATTTCTCTGCTGGTCTGACCCGAATGTCTGCGATTCCGAAGAACGCGCATTGCAATTCGACGTCTCATCCGTAACTTGGTCAGAACGGTCAGAACCGACGAGAATCGAGAGTATCTCGGCCAAATACTAACTTTTTTCTGAATTTTCGGTGCGGGGCAGCTGAGTGTCTGGAGCCCTGACGAACCCACCCAAGAATTTCAGGATCGGTTCATAAATAGCCGAGATACGTTGAAAAATGTCGAATTTTTGGCTATCTTGTCTCTAAATCAAGATTCCTCAATTTTTCTGCTGGTCTGACCCGAATGTCTGCGATTCCGAAAAACGCGCATTGCACTTCCACGTCTCATCCGTAACTTGGTCAGAACGGTCAGAACCGACAAGAATCGAGGGTACCTCGGCCAAATACTAACTTTTTTCTGAATTTTCGGTGCGGGGCAGCTGAGTGTCTGGAGCCCTGACGAACCCACCCAAGAATTTCAGGATCGGTTCATAAATAGCCGAGATTCGTTGAAAAATGTCGAATTTCTGGCTATCTTGTCTCTAAATCAAGATTCCTCAATTTCTCTGCTGGTCTGACCCGAATGTCTGCGATTCCGAAGAACGCGCATTGCAATTCGACGTCTCATCCGTAACTTGGTCAGAACGGTCAGAACCGACGAGAATCGAGGGTATCTCGGCCAAATACTAACTTTTTTCTGAATTTTCGGTGCGGGGCAGCTGAGTGTCTGGAGCCCTGACGAACCCACCCAAGAATTTCAGGATCGGTTCATAAATAGCCGAGATACGTTGAAAAATGTCGAATTTTTGGCTATCTTGTCTCTAAATCAAGATTCCTCAATTTTTCTGCTGGTCTGACCCGAATGTCTGCGATTCCGAAGAACGCGCATTGCACTTCCACGTCTCATCCGTAACTTGGTCAGAACGGTCAGAACCGACTAGAATCGAGGGTATCTCGGCCAAATACTAACTTTTTTCTGAATTTTCGGTGCGGGGCAGCTGAGTGTCTGGAGCCCTGACGAACCCACCCAAGAATTTCAGGATCGGTTCATAAATAGCCGAGATTCGTTGAAAAATGTCGAATTTCTGGCTATCTTGTCTCTAAATCAAGATTCCTCAATTTCTCTGCTGGTCTGACCCGAATGTCTGCGATTCCGAAGAACGCGCATTGCAATTCGACGTCTCATCCGTAACTTGGTCAGAACGGTCAGAACCGACGAGAATCGAGGGTATCTCGGCCAAATACTAACTTTTTTCTGAATTTTCGGTGCGGGGCAGCTGAGTGTCTGGAGCCCTGACGAACCCACCCAAGAATTTCAGGATCGGTTCATAAATAGCCGAGATTCGTTGAAAAATGTCGAATTTCTGGCTATCTTGTCTCTAAATCAAGATTCCTCAATTTCTCTGCTGGTCTGACCCGAATGTCTGCGATTCCGAAGAACGCGCATTGCAATTCGACGTCTCATCCGTAACTTGGTCAGAACGGTCAGAACCGACGAGAATCGAGGGTATCTCGGCCAAATACTAACTTTTTTCTGAATTTTCGGTGCGGGGCAGCTGAGTGTCTGGAGCCCTGACGAACCCACCCAAGAATTTCAGGATCGGTTCATAAATAGCCGAGATTCGTTGAAAAATGTCGAATTTCTGGCTATCTTGTCTCTGAAACAAGATTCCTCAATTTCTCTGCTGGTCTGACCCGAATGTCTGCGAATCCGACAAACGCGCATTGCATATTGAGGTCTCATCCGCAACTTGGTAAGAACGGTCAGAACCGACGAGAATCGAGGGTTTCTAGGCCAAATACGAACTTTTTTCTGAATTTTTGATGCGGGGCAGCTGAGTGTCTGGAGCCCTGTCGAACCCACCGAAGACTTTCAGGATCGGTTCATAAATAGCCGAGATTCGTTAAAAAATGTCGAATTTCTGGCTATCTTGTCTCTAAATCAAGATTCCTCAATTTCTCTGCTGGTCTGACCCGAATGTCTGCGATTCCGAAGAACGCGCATTGCAATTCGACGTCTCATCCGTAACTTGGTCAGAACGGTCAGAACCGACGAGAATCGAGGGTATCTCGGCCAAATACTAACTTTTTTCTGAATTTTCGGTGCGGGGCAGCTGAGTGTCTGGAGCCCTGACGAACCCACCCAAGAATTTCAGGATCGGTTCATAAATAGCCGAGATTCGTTGAAAAATGTCGAATTTCTGGCTATCTTGTCTCTAAATCAAGATTCCTCAATTTCTCTGCTGGTCTGACCCGAATGTCTGCGATTCCGAAGAACGCGCATTGCAATTCGACGTCTCATCCGTAACTTGGTCAGAACGGTCAGAACCGACGAGAATCGAGGGTATCTCGGCCAAATACTAACTTTTTTCTGAATTTTCGGTGCGGGGCAGCTGAGTGTCTGGAGCCCTGACGAACCCACCCAAGAATTTCAGGATCGGTTCATAAATAGCCGAGATTCGTTGAAAAATGTCGAATTTCTGGCTATCTTGTCTCGAAATCAAGATTCCTCAATTTCTCTGCTGGTCTGACCCGAATGTCTGCGATTCCGAAGAACGCGCATTGCAATTCGACGTCTCATCCGTAACTTGGTCAGAACGGTCAGAACCGACGAGAATCGAGGGTATCTCGGCCAAATACTAACTTTTTTCTGAATTTTCGGTGCGGGGCAGCTGAGTGTCTGGAGCCCTGACGAACCCACCCAAGAATTTCAGGATCGGTTCATAAATAGCCGAGATACGTTGAAAAATGTCGAATTTTTGGCTATCTTGTCTCTAAATCAAGATTCCTCAATTTTTCTGCTGGTCTGACCCGAATGTCTGCGATTCCGAAAAACGCGCATTGCACTTCCACGTCTCATCCGTAACTTGGTCAGAACGGTCAGAACCGACAAGAATCGAGGGTATCTCGGCCAAATACTAACTTTTTTCTGAATTTTCGGTGCGGGGCAGCTGAGTGTCTGGAGCCCTGACGAACCCACCCAAGAATTTCAGGATCGGTTCATAAATAGCCGAGATTCGTTGAAAAATGTCGAATTTCTGGCTATCTTGTCTCTAAATCAAGATTCCTCAATTTCTCTGCTGGTCTGACCCGAATGTCTGCGATTCCGAAGAACGCGCATTGCAATTCGACGTCTCATCCGTAACTTGGTCAGAACGGTCAGAACCGACGAGAATCGAGGGTATCTCGGCCAAATACTAACTTTTTTCTGAATTTTCGGTGCGGGGCAGCTGAGTGTCTGGAGCCCTGACGAACCCACCCAAGAATTTCAGGATCGGTTCATAAATAGCCGAGATACGTTGAAAAATGTCGAATTTTTGGCTATCTTGTCTCTAAATCAAGATTCCTCAATTTTTCTGCTGGTCTGACCCGAATGTCTGCGATTCCGAAGAACGCGCATTGCACTTCCACGTCTCATCCGTAACTTGGTCAGAACGGTCAGAACCGACTAGAATCGAGGGTATCTCGGCCAAATACTAACTTTTTTCTGAATTTTCGGTGCGGGGCAGCTGAGTGTCTGGAGCCCTGACGAACCCACCCAAGAATTTCAGGATCGGTTCATAAATAGCCGAGATACGTTGAAAAATGTCGAATTTTTGGCTATCTTGTCTCTAAATCAAGATTCCTCAATTTTTCTGCTGGTCTGACCCGAATGTCTGCGATTCCGAAGAACGCGCATTGCACTTCCACGTCTCATCCGTAACTTGGTCAGAACGGTCAGAACCGACAAGAATCGAGGGTATCTCGGCCAAATACTAACTTTTTTCTGAATTTTCGGTGCGGGGCAGCTGAGTGTCTGGAGCCCTGACGAACCCACCCAAGAATTTCAGGATCGGTTCATAAATAGCCGAGATTCGTTGAAAAATGTCGAATTTCTGGCTATCTTGTCTCTAAATCAAGATTCCTCAATTTCTCTGCTGGTCTGACCCGAATGTCTGCGATTCCGAAGAACGCGCATTGCAATTCGACGTCTCATCCGTAACTTGGTCAGAACGGTCAGAACCGACGAGAATCGAGGGTATCTCGGCCAAATACTAACTTTTTTCTGAATTTTCGGTGCGGGGCAGCTGAGTGTCTGGAGCCCTGACGAACCCACCCAAGAATTTCAGGATCGGTTCATAAATAGCCGAGATTCGTTGAAAAATGTCGAATTTCTGGCTATCTTGTCTCTAAATCAAGATTCCTCAATTTCTCTGCTGGTCTGACCCGAATGTCTGCGATTCCGAAGAACGCGCATTGCAATTCGACGTCTCATCCGTAACTTGGTCAGAACGGTCAGAACCGACGAGAATCGAGGGTATCTCGGCCAAATACTAACTTTTTTCTGAATTTTCGGTGCGGGGCAGCTGAGTGTCTGGAGCCCTGACGAACCCACCCAAGAATTTCAGGATCGGTTCATAAATAGCCGAGATTCGTTGAAAAATGTCGAATTTCTGGCTATCTTGTCTCTGAAACAAGATTCCTCAATTTCTCTGCTGGTCTGACCCGAATGTCTGCGAATCCGACAAACGCGCATTGCATATTGAGGTCTCATCCGCAACTTGGTAAGAACGGTCAGAACCGACGAGAATCGAGGGTTTCTAGGCCAAATACGAACTTTTTTCTGAATTTTTGATGCGGGGCAGCTGAGTGTCTGGAGCCCTGTCGAACCCACCGAAGACTTTCAGGATCGGTTCATAAATAGCCGAGATTCGTTAAAAAATGTCGAATTTCTGGCTATCTTGTCTCTAAATCAAGATTCCTCAATTTCTCTGCTGGTCTGACCCGAATGTCTGCGATTCCGAAGAACGCGCATTGCAATTCGACGTCTCATCCGTAACTTGGTCAGAACGGTCAGAACCGACGAGAATCGAGGGTATCTCGGCCAAATACTAACTTTTTTCTGAATTTTCGGTGCGGGGCAGCTGAGTGTCTGGAGCCCTGACGAACCCACCCAAGAATTTCAGGATCGGTTCATAAATAGCCGAGATTCGTTGAAAAATGTCGAATTTCTGGCTATCTTGTCTCTAAATCAAGATTCCTCAATTTCTCTGCTGGTCTGACCCGAATGTCTGCGATTCCGAAGAACGCGCATTGCAATTCGACGTCTCATCCGTAACTTGGTCAGAACGGTCAGAACCGACGAGAATCGAGGGTATCTCGGCCAAATACTAACTTTTTTCTGAATTTTCGGTGCGGGGCAGCTGAGTGTCTGGAGCCCTGACGAACCCACCCAAGAATTTCAGGATCGGTTCATAAATAGCCGAGATTCGTTGAAAAATGTCGAATTTCTGGCTATCTTGTCTCTAAATCAAGATTCCTCAATTTCTCTGCTGGTCTGACCCGAATGTCTGCGATTCCGAAGAACGCGCATTGCAATTCGACGTCTCATCCGTAACTTGGTCAGAACGGTCAGAACCGACGAGAATCGAGGGTATCTCGGCCAAATACTAACTTTTTTCTGAATTTTCGGTGCGGGGCAGCTGAGTGTCTGGAGCCCTGACGAACCCACCCAAGAATTTCAGGATCGGTTCATAAATAGCCGAGATACGTTGAAAAATGTCGAATTTTTGGCTATCTTGTCTCTAAATCAAGATTCCTCAATTTTTCTGCTGGTCTGACCCGAATGTCTGCGATTCCGAAAAACGCGCATTGCACTTCCACGTCTCATCCGTAACTTGGTCAGAACGGTCAGAACCGACAAGAATCGAGGGTATCTCGGCCAAATACTAACTTTTTTCTGAATTTTCGGTGCGGGGCAGCTGAGTGTCTGGAGCCCTGACGAACCCACCCAAGAATTTCAGGATCGGTTCATAAATAGCCGAGATTCGTTGAAAAATGTCGAATTTCTGGCTATCTTGTCTCTAAATCAAGATTCCTCAATTTCTCTGCTGGTCTGACCCGAATGTCTGCGATTCCGAAGAACGCGCATTGCAATTCGACGTCTCATCCGTAACTTGGTCAGAACGGTCAGAACCGACGAGAATCGAGGGTATCTCGGCCAAATACTAACTTTTTTCTGAATTTTCGGTGCGGGGCAGCTGAGTGTCTGGAGCCCTGACGAACCCACCCAAGAATTTCAGGATCGGTTCATAAATAGCCGAGATACGTTGAAAAATGTCGAATTTTTGGCTATCTTGTCTCTAAATCAAGATTCCTCAATTTTTCTGCTGGTCTGACCCGAATGTCTGCGATTCCGAAGAACGCGCATTGCACTTCCACGTCTCATCCGTAACTTGGTCAGAACGGTCAGAACCGACTAGAATCGAGGGTATCTCGGCCAAATACCAACTTTTTTCTGAATTTTCGGTGCGGGGCAGCTGAGTGTCTGGAGCCCTGACGAACCCACCCAAGAATTTCAGGATCGGTTCATAAATAGCCGAGATACGTTGAAAAATGTCGAATTTTTGGCTATCTTGTCTCTAAATCAAGATTCCTCAATTTTTCTGCTGGTCTGACCCGAATGTCTGCGATTCCGAAGAACGCGCATTGCACTTCCACGTCTCATCCGTAACTTGGTCAGAACGGTCAGAACCGACAAGAATCGAGGGTATCTCGGCCAAATACTAACTTTTTTCTGAATTTTCGGTGCGGGGCAGCTGAGTGTCTGGAGCCCTGACGAACCCACCCAAGAATTTCAGGATCGGTTCATAAATAGCCGAGATTCGTTGAAAAATGTCGAATTTCTGGCTATCTTGTCTCTAAATCAAGATTCCTCAATTTCTCTGCTGGTCTGACCCGAATGTCTGCGATTCCGAAGAACGCGCATTGCAATTCGACGTCTCATCCGTAACTTGGTCAGAACGGTCAGAACCGACGAGAATCGAGGGTATCTCGGCCAAATACTAACTTTTTTCTGAATTTTCGGTGCGGGGCAGCTGAGTGTCTGGAGCCCTGACGAACCCACCCAAGAATTTCAGGATCGGTTCATAAATAGCCGAGATTCGTTGAAAAATGTCGAATTTCTGGCTATCTTGTCTCTAAATCAAGATTCCTCAATTTCTCTGCTGGTCTGACCCGAATGTCTGCGATTCCGAAGAACGCGCATTGCAATTCGACGTCTCATCCGTAACTTGGTCAGAACGGTCAGAACCGACGAGAATCGAGGGTATCTCGGCCAAATACTAACTTTTTTCTGAATTTTCGGTGCGGGGCAGCTGAGTGTCTGGAGCCCTGACGAACCCACCCAAGAATTTCAGGATCGGTTCATAAATAGCCGAGATTCGTTGAAAAATGTCGAATTTCTGGCTATCTTGTCTCTGAAACAAGATTCCTCAATTTCTCTGCTGGTCTGACCCGAATGTCTGCGAATCCGACAAACGCGCATTGCATATTGAGGTCTCATCCGCAACTTGGTAAGAACGGTCAGAACCGACAAGAATCGAGGGTTTCTAGGCCAAATACGAACTTTTTTCTGAATTTTTGATGCGGGGCAGCTGAGTGTCTGGAGCCCTGTCGAACCCACCGAAGACTTTCAGGATCGGTTCATAAATAGCCGAGATTCGTTAAAAAATGTCGAATTTCTGGCTATCTTGTCTCTAAATCAAGATTCCTCAATTTCTCTGCTGGTCTGACCCGAATGTCTGCGATTCCGAAGAACGCGCATTGCAATTCGACGTCTCATCCGTAACTTGGTCAGAACGGTCAGAACCGACGAGAATCGAGGGTATCTCGGCCAAATACTAACTTTTTTCTGAATTTTCGGTGCGGGGCAGCTGAGTGTCTGGAGCCCTGACGAACCCACCCAAGAATTTCAGGATCGGTTCATAAATAGCCGAGATTCGTTGAAAAATGTCGAATTTCTGGCTATCTTGTCTCTAAATCAAGATTCCTCAGATTCTCTGCTGGTCTGACCCGAATGTCTGCGATTCCGAAGAACGCGCATTGCAATTCGACGTCTCATCCGTAACTTGGTCAGAACGGTCAGAACCGACGAGAATCGAGGGTATCTCGGCCAAATACTAACTTTTTTCTGAATTTTCGGTGCGGGGCAGCTGAGTGTCTGGAGCCCTGACGAACCCACCCAAGAATTTCAGGATCGGTTCATAAATAGCCGAGATTCGTTGAAAAATGTCGAATTTCTGGCTATCTTGTCTCTAAATCAAGATTCCTCAATTTCTCTGCTGGTCTGACCCGAATGTCTGCGATTCCGAAGAACGCGCATTGCAATTCGACGTCTCATCCGTAACTTGGTCAGAACGGTCAGAACCGACGAGAATCGAGGGTATCTCGGCCAAATACTAACTTTTTTCTGAATTTTCGGTGCGGGGCAGCTGAGTGTCTGGAGCCCTGACGAACCCACCCAAGAATTTCAGGATCGGTTCATAAATAGCCGAGATTCGTTGAAAAATGTCGAATTTCTGGCTATCTTGTCTCTAAATCAAGATTCCTCAATTTCTCTGCTGGTCTGACCCGAATGTCTGCGATTCCGAAGAACGCGCATTGCAATTCGACGTCTCATCCGTAACTTGGTCAGAACGGTCAGAACCGACGAGAATCGAGGGTATCTCGGCCAAATACTAACTTTTTTCTGAATTTTCGGTGCGGGGCAGCTGAGTGTCTGGAGCCCTGACGAACCCACCCAAGAATTTCAGGATCGGTTCATAAATAGCCGAGATTCGTTGAAAAATGTCGAATTTCTGGCTATCTTGTCTCTAAATCAAGATTCCTCAATTTCTCTGCTGGTCTGACCCGAATGTCTGCGATTCCGAAGAACGCGCATTGCAATTCGACGTCTCATCCGTAACTTGGTCAGAACGGTCAGAACCGACGAGAATCGAGGGTATCTCGGCCAAATACTAACTTTTTTCTGAATTTTCGGTGCGGGGCAGCTGAGTGTCTGGAGCCCTGACGAACCCACCCAAGAATTTCAGGATCGGTTCATAAATAGCCGAGATACGTTGAAAAATGTCGAATTTTTGGCTATCTTGTCTCGAAATCAAGATTCCTCAATTTTTCTGCTGGTCTGACCCGAATGTCTGCGATTCCGAAGAACGCGCATTGCACTTCCACGTCTCATCCGTAACTTGGTCAGAACGGTCAGAACCGACTAGAATCGAGGGTATCTCGGCCAAATACTAACTTTTTTCTGAATTTTCGGTGCGGGGCAGCTGAGTGTCTGGAGCCCTGACGAACCCACCCAAGAATTTCAGGATCAGTTCATAAATAGCCGAGATACGTTGAAAAATGTCGAATTTTTGGCTATCTTGTCTCTAAATCAAGATTCCTCAATTTTTCTGCTGGTCTGACCCGAATGTCTGCGATTCCGAAGAACGCGCATTGCACTTCCACGTCTCATCCGTAACTTGGTCAGAACGGTCAGAACCGACAAGAATCGAGGGTATCTCGGCCAAATACTAACTTTTTTCTGAATTTTCGGTGCGGGGCAGCTGAGTGTCTGGAGCCCTGACGAACCCACCCAAGAATTTCAGGATCGGTTCATAAATAGCCGAGATTCGTTGAAAAATGTCGAATTTCTGGCTATCTTGTCTCTAAATCAAGATTCCTCAATTTCTCTGCTGGTCTGACCCGAATGTCTGCGATTCCGAAGAACGCGCATTGCAATTCGACGTCTCATCCGTAACTTGGTCAGAACGGTCAGAACCGACGAGAATCGAGGGTATCTCGGCCAAATACTAACTTTTTTCTGAATTTTCGGTGCGGGGCAGCTGAGTGTCTGGAGCCCTGACGAACCCACCCAAGAATTTCAGGATCGGTTCATAAATAGCCGAGATTCGTTGAAAAATGTCGAATTTCTGGCTATCTTGTCTCTAAATCAAGATTCCTCAATTTCTCTGCTGGTCTGACCCGAATGTCTGCGATTCCGAAGAACGCGCATTGCAATTCGACGTCTCATCCGTAACTTGGTCAGAACGGTCAGAACCGACGAGAATCGAGGGTATCTCGGCCAAATACTAACTTTTTTCTGAATTTTCGGTGCGGGGCAGCTGAGTGTCTGGAGCCCTGACGAACCCACCCAAGAATTTCAGGATCGGTTCATAAATAGCCGAGATTCGTTGAAAAATGTCGAATTTCTGGCTATCTTGTCTCTGAAACAAGATTCCTCAATTTCTCTGCTGGTCTGACCCGAATGTCTGCGAATCCGACAAACGCGCATTGCATATTGAGGTCTCATCCGCAACTTGGTAAGAACGGTCAGAACCGACAAGAATCGAGGGTTTCTAGGCCAAATACGAACTTTTTTCTGAATTTTTGATGCGGGGCAGCTGAGTGTCTGGAGCCCTGTCGAACCCACCGAAGACTTTCAGGATCGGTTCATAAATAGCCGAGATTCGTTAAAAAATGTCGAATTTCTGGCTATCTTGTCTCTAAATCAAGATTCCTCAATTTCTCTGCTGGTCTGACCCGAATGTCTGCGATTCCGAAGAACGCGCATTGCAATTCGACGTCTCATCCGTAACTTGGTCAGAACGGTCAGAACCGACGAGAATCGAGGGTATCTCGGCCAAATACTAACTTTTTTCTGAATTTTCGGTGCGGGGCAGCTGAGTGTCTGGAGCCCTGACGAACCCACCCAAGAATTTCAGGATCGGTTCATAAATAGCCGAGATTCGTTGAAAAATGTCGAATTTCTGGCTATCTTGTCTCTAAATCAAGATTCCTCAATTTCTCTGCTGGTCTGACCCGAATGTCTGCGATTCCGAAGAACGCGCATTGCAATTCGACGTCTCATCCGTAACTTGGTCAGAACGGTCAGAACCGACGAGAATCGAGGGTATCTCGGCCAAATACTAACTTTTTTCTGAATTTTCGGTGCGGGGCAGCTGAGTGTCTGGAGCCCTGACGAACCCACCCAAGAATTTCAGGATCGGTTCATAAATAGCCGAGATTCGTTGAAAAATGTCGAATTTCTGGCTATCTTGTCTCTAAATCAAGATTCCTCAATTTCTCTGCTGGTCTGACCCGAATGTCTGCGATTCCGAAGAACGCGCATTGCAATTCGACGTCTCATCCGTAACTTGGTCAGAACGGTCAGAACCGACGAGAATCGAGAGTATCTCGGCCAAATACTAACTTTTTTCTGAATTTTCGGTGCGGGGCAGCTGAGTGTCTGGAGCCCTGACGAACCCACCCAAGAATTTCAGGATCGGTTCATAAATAGCCGAGATACGTTGAAAAATGTCGAATTTTTGGCTATCTTGTCTCTAAATCAAGATTCCTCAATTTTTCTGCTGGTCTGACCCGAATGTCTGCGATTCCGAAAAACGCGCATTGCACTTCCACGTCTCATCCGTAACTTGGTCAGAACGGTCAGAACCGACAAGAATCGAGGGTACCTCGGCCAAATACTATTTTTTTTCTGAATTTTCGGTGCGGGGCAGCTGAGTGTCTGGAGCCCTGACGAACCCACCCAAGAATTTCAGGATCGGTTCATAAATAGCCGAGATTCGTTGAAAAATGTCGAATTTCTGGCTATCTTGTCTCTAAATCAAGATTCCTCAATTTCTCTGCTGGTCTGACCCGAATGTCTGCGATTCCGAAGAACGCGCATTGCAATTCGACGTCTCATCCGTAACTTGGTCAGAACGGTCAGAACCGACGAGAATCGAGGGTATCTCGGCCAAATACTAACTTTTTTCTGAATTTTCGGTGCGGGGCAGCTGAGTGTCTGGAGCCCTGACGAACCCACCCAAGAATTTCAGGATCGGTTCATAAATAGCCGAGATACGTTGAAAAATGTCGAATTTTTGGCTATCTTGTCTCTAAATCAAGATTCCTCAATTTTTCTGCTGGTCTGACCCGAATGTCTGCGATTCCGAAGAACGCGCATTGCACTTCCACGTCTCATCCGTAACTTGGTCAGAACGGTCAGAACCGACTAGAATCGAGGGTATCTCGGCCAAATACTAACTTTTTTCTGAATTTTCGGTGCGGGGCAGCTGAGTGTCTGGAGCCCTGACGAACCCACCCAAGAATTTCAGGATCGGTTCATAAATAGCCGAGATTCGTTGAAAAATGTCGAATTTCTGGCTATCTTGTCTCTAAATCAAGATTCCTCAATTTCTCTGCTGGTCTGACCCGAATGTCTGCGATTCCGAAGAACGCGCATTGCAATTCGACGTCTCATCCGTAACTTGGTCAGAACGGTCAGAACCGACGAGAATCGAGGGTATCTCGGCCAAATACTAACTTTTTTCTGAATTTTCGGTGCGGGGCAGCTGAGTGTCTGGAGCCCTGACGAACCCACCCAAGAATTTCAGGATCGGTTCATAAATAGCCGAGATTCGTTGAAAAATGTCGAATTTCTGGCTATCTTGTCTCTAAATCAAGATTCCTCAATTTCTCTGCTGGTCTGACCCGAATGTCTGCGATTCCGAAGAACGCGCATTGCAATTCGACGTCTCATCCGTAACTTGGTCAGAACGGTCAGAACCGACGAGAATCGAGGGTATCTCGGCCAAATACTAACTTTTTTCTGAATTTTCGGTGCGGGGCAGCTGAGTGTCTGGAGCCCTGACGAACCCACCCAAGAATTTCAGGATCGGTTCATAAATAGCCGAGATACGTTGAAAAATGTCGAATTTTTGGCTATCTTGTCTCTAAATCAAGATTCCTCAATTTTTCTGCTGGTCTGACCCGAATGTCTGCGATTCCGAAGAACGCGCATTGCACTTCCACGTCTCATCCGTAACTTGGTCAGAACGGTCAGAACCGACAAGAATCGAGGGTATCTCGGCCAAATACTAACTTTTTTCTGAATTTTCGGTGCGGGGCAGCTGAGTGTCTGGAGCCCTGACGAACCCACCCAAGAATTTCAGGATCGGTTCATAAATAGCCGAGATACGTTGAAAAATGTCGAATTTTTGGCTATCTTGTCTCTAAATCAAGATTCCTCAATTTTTCTGCTGGTCTGACCCGAATGTCTGCGATTCCGAAGAACGCGCATTGCACTTCCACGTCTCATCCGTAACTTGGTCAGAACGGTCAGAACCGACAAGAATCGAGGGTATCTCGGCCAAATACTAACTTTTTTCTGAATTTTCGGTGCGGGGCAGCTGAGTGTCTGGAGCCCTGACGAACCCACCCAAGAATTTCAGGATCGGTTCATAAATAGCCGAGATTCGTTGAAAAATGTCGAATTTCTGGCTATCTTGTCTCTAAATCAAGATTCCTCAATTTCTCTGCTGGTCTGACCCGAATGTCTGCGATTCCGAAGAACGCGCATTGCAATTCGACGTCTCATCCGTAACTTGGTCAGAACGGTCAGAACCGACGAGAATCGAGGGTATCTCGGCCAAATACTAACTTTTTTCTGAATTTTCGGTGCGGGGCAGCTAAGTGTCTGGAGCCCTGACGAACCCACCCAAGAATTTCAGGATCGGTTCATAAATAGCCGAGATTCGTTGAAAAATGTCGAATTTCTGGCTATCTTGTCTCTAAATCAAGATTCCTCAATTTCTCTGCTGGTCTGACCCGAATGTCTGCGATTCCGAAGAACGCGCATTGCAATTCGACGTCTCATCCGTAACTTGGTCAGAACGGTCAGAACCGACGAGAATCGAGGGTATCTAGGCCAAATACGAACTTTTTTCTGAATTTTTGATGCGGGGCAGCTGAGTGTCTGGAGCCCTGTCGAACCCACCGAAGACTTTCAGGATCGGTTCATAAATAGCCGAGATTCGTTAAAAAATGTCGAATTTCTGGCTATCTTGTCTCTAAATCAAGATTCCTCAATTTCTCTGCTGGTCTGACCCGAATGTCTGCGATTCCGAAGAACGCGCATTGCAATTCGACGTCTCATCCGTAACTTGGTCAGAACGGTCAGAACCGACGAGAATCGAGGGTATCTCGGCCAAATACTAACTTTTTTCTGAATTTTCGGTGCGGGGCAGCTGAGTGTCTGGAGCCCTGACGAACCCACCCAAGAATTTCAGGATCGGTTCATAAATAGCCGAGATACGTTGAAAAATGTCGAATTTTTGGCTATCTTGTCTCTAAATCAAGATTCCTCAATTTTTCTGCTGGTCTGACCCGAATGTCTGCGATTCCGAAGAACGCGCATTGCACTTCCACGTCTCATCCGTAACTTGGTCAGAACGGTCAGAACCGACTAGAATCGAGGGTATCTCGGCCAAATACTAACTTTTTTCTGAATTTTCGGTGCGGGGCAGCTGAGTGTCTGGAGCCCTGACGAACCCACCCAAGAATTTCAGGATCGGTTCATAAATAGCCGAGATACGTTGAAAAATGTCGAATTTTTGGCTATCTTGTCTCTAAATCAAGATTCCTCAATTTTTCTGCTGGTCTGACCCGAATGTCTGCGATTCCGAAGAACGCGCATTGCACTTCCACGTCTCATCCGTAACTTGGTCAGAACGGTCAGAACCGACAAGAATCGAGGGTATCTCGGCCAAATACTAACTTTTTTCTGAATTTTCGGTGCGGGGCAGCTGAGTGTCTGGAGCCCTGACGAACCCACCCAAGAATTTCAGGATCGGTTCATAAATAGCCGAGATTCGTTGAAAAATGTCGAATTTCTGGCTATCTTGTCTCTAAATCAAGATTCCTCAATTTCTCTGCTGGTCTGACCCGAATGTCTGCGATTCCGAAGAACGCGCATTGCAATTCGACGTCTCATCCGTAACTTGGTCAGAACGGTCAGAACCGACGAGAATCGAGGGTATCTCGGCCAAATACTAACTTTTTTCTGAATTTTCGGTGCGGGGCAGCTGAGTGTCTGGAGCCCTGACGAACCCACCCAAGAATTTCAGGATCGGTTCATAAATAGCCGAGATTCGTTGAAAAATGTCGAATTTCTGGCTATCTTGTCTCTAAATCAAGATTCCTCAATTTCTCTGCTGGTCTGACCCGAATGTCTGCGATTCCGAAGAACGCGCATTGCAATTCGACGTCTCATCCGTAACTTGGTCAGAACGGTCAGAACCGACGAGAATCGAGGGTATCTCGGCCAAATACTAACTTTTTTCTGAATTTTCGGTGCGGGGCAGCTGAGTGTCTGGAGCCCTGACGAACCCACCCAAGAATTTCAGGATCGGTTCATAAATAGCCGAGATACGTTGAAAAATGTCGAATTTTTGGCTATCTTGTCTCTAAATCAAGATTCCTCAATTTTTCTGCTGGTCTGACCCGAATGTCTGCGATTCCGAAAAACGCGCATTGCACTTCCACGTCTCATCCGTAACTTGGTCAGAACGGTCAGAACCGACAAGAATCGAGGGTATCTCGGCCAAATACTAACTTTTTTCTGAATTTTCGGTGCGGGGCAGCTGAGTGTCTGGAGCCCTGACGAACCCACCCAAGAATTTCAGGATCGGTTCATAGATAGCCGAGATTCGTTGAAAAATGTCGAATTTCTGGCTATCTTGTCTCTAAATCAAGATTCCTCAATTTCTCTGCTGGTCTGACCCGAATGTCTGCGATTCCGAAGAACGCGCATTGCAATTCGACGTCTCATCCGTAACTTGGTCAGAACGGTCAGAACCGACGAGAATCGAGGGTATCTCGGCCAAATACTAACTTTTTTCTGAATTTTCGGTGCGGGGCAGCTGAGTGTCTGGAGCCCTGACGAACCCACCCAAGAATTTCAGGATCGGTTCATAAATAGCCGAGATTCGTTGAAAAATGTCGAATTTCTGGCTATCTTGTCTCTAAATCAAGATTCCTCAATTTCTCTGCTGGTCTGACCCGAATGTCTGCGATTCCGAAGAACGCGCATTGCAATTCGACGTCTCATCCGTAACTTGGTCAGAACGGTCAGAACCGACGAGAATCGAGGGTATCTCGGCCAAATACTAACTTTTTTCTGAATTTTCGGTGCGGGGCAGCTGAGTGTCTGGAGCCCTGACGAACCCACCCAAGAATTTCAGGATCGGTTCATAAATAGCCGAGATTCGTTGAAAAATGTCGAATTTCTGGCTATCTTGTCTCTAAATCAAGATTCCTCAATTTCTCTGCTGGTCTGACCCGAATGTCTGCGATTCCGAAGAACGCGCATTGCAATTCGACGTCTCATCCGTAACTTGGTCAGAACGGTCAGAACCGACGAGAATCGAGGGTATCTCGGCCAAATACTAACTTTTTTCTGAATTTTCGGTGCGGGGCAGCTGAGTGTCTGGAGCCCTGACGAACCCACCCAAGAATTTCAGGATCGGTTCATAAATAGCCGAGATTCGTTGAAAAATGTCGAATTTCTGGCTATCTTGTCTCTAAATCAAGATTCCTCAATTTCTCTGCTGGTCTGACCCGAATGTCTGCGATTCCGAAGAACGCGCATTGCAATTCGACGTCTCATCCGTAACTTGGTCAGAACGGTCAGAACCGACGAGAATCGAGGGTATCTCGGCCAAATACTAACTTTTTTCTGAATTTTCGGTGCGGGGCAGCTGAGTGTCTGGAGCCCTGACGAACCCACCCAAGAATTTCAGGATCGGTTCATAAATAGCCGAGATTCGTTGAAAAATGTCGAATTTCTGGCTATCTTGTCTCTAAATCAAGATTCCTCAATTTCTCTGCTGGTCTGACCCGAATGTCTGCGATTCCGAAGAACGCGCATTGCAATTCGACGTCTCATCCGTAACTTGGTCAGAACGGTCAGAACCGACGAGAATCGAGGGTATCTCGGCCAAATACTAACTTTTTTCTGAATTTTCGGTGCGGGGCAGCTGAGTGTCTGGAGCCCTGACGAACCCACCCAAGAATTTCAGGATCGGTTCATAAATAGCCGAGATACGTTGAAAAATGTCGAATTTTTGGCTATCTTGTCTCTAAATCAAGATTCCTCAATTTTTCTGCTGGTCTGACCCGAATGTCTGCGATTCCGAAGAACGCGCATTGCACTTCCACGTCTCATCCGTAACTTGGTCAGAACGGTCAGAACCGACAAGAATCGAGGGTATCTCGGCCAAATACTAACTTTTTTCTGAATTTTCGGTGCGGGGCAGCTGAGTGTCTGGAGCCCTGACGAACCCACCCAAGAATTTCAGGATCGGTTCATAAATAGCCGAGATACGTTGAAAAATGTCGAATTTTTGGCTATCTTGTCTCTAAATCAAGATTCCTCAATTTTTCTGCTGGTCTGACCCGAATGTCTGCGATTCCGAAGAACGCGCATTGCACTTCCACGTCTCATCCGTAACTTGGTCAGAACGGTCAGAACCGACAAGAATCGAGGGTATCTCGGCCAAATACTAACTTTTTTCTGAATTTTCGGTGCGGGGCAGCTGAGTGTCTGGAGCCCTGACGAACCCACCCAAGAATTTCAGGATCGGTTCATAAATAGCCGAGATTCGTTGAAAAATGTCGAATTTCTGGCTATCTTGTCTCTAAATCAAGATTCCTCAATTTCTCTGCTGGTCTGACCCGAATGTCTGCGATTCCGAAGAACGCGCATTGCAATTCGACGTCTCATCCGTAACTTGGTCAGAACGGTCAGAACCGACGAGAATCGAGGGTATCTCGGCCAAATACTAACTTTTTTCTGAATTTTCGGTGCGGGGCAGCTGAGTGTCTGGAGCCCTGACGAACCCACCCAAGAATTTCAGGATCGGTTCATAAATAGCCGAGATTCGTTGAAAAATGTCGAATTTCTGGCTATCTTGTCTCTAAATCAAGATTCCTCAATTTCTCTGCTGGTCTGACCCGAATGTCTGCGATTCCGAAGAACGCGCATTGCAATTCGACGTCTCATCCGTAACTTGGTCAGAACGGTCAGAACCGACGAGAATCGAGGGTATCTAGGCCAAATACGAACTTTTTTCTGAATTTTTGATGCGGGGCAGCTGAGTGTCTGGAGCCCTGTCGAACCCACCGAAGACTTTCAGGATCGGTTCATAAATAGCCGAGATTCGTTCAAAAATGTCGAATTTCTGGCTATCTTGTCTCTAAATCAAGATTCCTCAATTTCTCTGCTGGTCTGACCCGAATGTCTGCGATTCCGAAGAACGCGCATTGCAATTCGACGTCTCATCCGTAACTTGGTCAGAACGGTCAGAACCGACGAGAATCGAGGGTATCTCGGCCAAATACTAACTTTTTTCTGAATTTTCGGTGCGGGGCAGCTGAGTGTCTGGAGCCCTGACGAACCCACCCAAGAATTTCAGGATCGGTTCATAAATAGCCGAGATTCGTTGAAAAATGTCGAATTTCTGGCTATCTTGTCTCTAAATCAAGATTCCTCAATTTCTCTGCTGGTCTGACCCGAATGTCTGCGATTCCGAAGAACGCGCATTGCAATTCGACGTCTCATCCGTAACTTGGTCAGAACGGTCAGAACCGACGAGAATCGAGGGTATCTCGGCCAAATACTAACTTTTTTCTGAATTTTCGGTGCGGGGCAGCTGAGTGTCTGGAGCCCTGACGAACCCACCCAAGAATTTCAGGATCGGTTCATAAATAGCCGAGATTCGTTGAAAAATGTCGAATTTCTGGCTATCTTGTCTCTAAATCAAGATTCCTCAATTTCTCTGCTGGTCTGACCCGAATGTCTGCGATTCCGAAGAACGCGCATTGCAATTCGACGTCTCATCCGTAACTTGGTCAGAACGGTCAGAACCGACGAGAATCGAGGGTATCTCGGCCAAATACTAACTTTTTTCTGAATTTTCGGTGCGGGGCAGCTGAGTGTCTGGAGCCCTGACGAACCCACCCAAGAATTTCAGGATCGGTTCATAAATAGCCGAGATACGTTGAAAAATGTCGAATTTTTGGCTATCTTGTCTCTAAATCAAGATTCCTCAATTTTTCTGCTGGTCTGACCCAAATGTCTGCGATTCCGAAAAACGCGCATTGCACTTCCACGTCTCATCCGTAACTTGGTCAGAACGGTCAGAACCGACAAGAATCGAGGGTATCTCGGCCAAATACTAACTTTTTTCTGAATTTTCGGTGCGGGGCAGCTGAGTGTCTGGAGCCCTGACGAACCCACCCAAGAATTTCAGGATCGGTTCATAAATAGCCGAGATTCGTTGAAAAATGTCGAATTTCTGGCTATCTTGTCTCTAAATCAAGATTCCTCAATTTCTCTGCTGGTCTGACCCGAATGTCTCCGATTCCGAAGAACGCGCATTGCAATTCGACGTCTCATCCGTAACTTGGTCAGAACGGTCAGAACCGACGAGAATCGAGGGTATCTCGGCCAAATACTAACTTTTTTCTGAATTTTCGGTGCGGGGCAGCTGAGTGTCTGGAGCCCTGACGAACCCACCCAAGAATTTCAGGATCGGTTCATAAATAGCCGAGATACGTTGAAAAATGTCGAATTTTTGGCTATCTTGTCTCTAAATCAAGATTCCTCAATTTTTCTGCTGGTCTGACCCGAATGTCTGCGATTCCGAAGAACGCGCATTGCACTTCCACGTCTCATCCGTAACTTGGTCAGAACGGTCAGAACCGACAAGAATCGAGGGTATCTCGGCCAAATACTAACTTTTTTCTGAATTTTCGGTGCGGGGCAGCTGAGTGTCTGGAGCCCTGACGAACCCACCCAAGAATTTCAGGATCGGTTCATAAATAGCCGAGATACGTTGAAAAATGTCGAATTTTTGGCTATCTTGTCTCTAAATCAAGATTCCTCAATTTTTCTGCTGGTCTGACCCGAATGTCTGCGATTCCGAAGAACGCGCATTGCACTTCCACGTCTCATCCGTAACTTGGTCAGAACGGTCAGAACCGACAAGAATCGAGGGTATCTCGGCCAAATACTAACTTTTTTCTGAATTTTCGGTGCGGGGCAGCTGAGTGTCTGGAGCCCTGACGAACCCACCCAAGAATTTCAGGATCGGTTCATAAATAGCCGAGATTCGTTGAAAAATGTCGAATTTCTGGCTATCTTGTCTCTAAATCAAGATTCCTCAATTTCTCTGCTGGTCTGACCCGAATGTCTGCGATTCCGAAGAACGCGCATTGCAATTCGACGTCTCATCCGTAACTTGGTCAGAACGGTCAGAACCGACGAGAATCGAGGGTATCTCGGCCAAATACTAACTTTTTTCTGAATTTTCGGTGCGGGGCAGCTGAGTGTCTGGAGCCCTGACGAACCCACCCAAGAATTTCAGGATCGGTTCATAAATAGCCGAGATACGTTGAAAAATGTCGAATTTTTGGCTATCTTGTCTCTAAATCAAGATTCCTCAATTTTTCTGCTGGTCTGACCCGAATGTCTGCGATTCCGAAGAACGCGCATTGCACTTCCACGTCTCATCCGTAACTTGGTCAGAACGGTCAGAACCGACAAGAATCGAGGGTATCTCGGCCAAATACTAACTTTTTTCTGAATTTTCGGTGCGGGGCAGCTGAGTGTCTGGAGCCCTGACGAACCCACCCAAGAATTTCAGGATCGGTTCATAAATAGCCGAGATACGTTGAAAAATGTCGAATTTTTGGCTATCTTGTCTCTAAATCATGATTCCTCAATTTTTCTGCTGGTCTGACCCGAATGTCTGCGATTCCGAAGAACGCGCATTGCACTTCCACGTCTCATCCGTAACTTGGTCAGAACGGTCAGAACCGACAAGAATCGAGGGTATCTCGGCCAAATACTAACTTTTTTCCGAATTTTCGGTGCGGGGCAGCTGAGTGTCTGGAGCCCTGACGAACCCACCCAAGAATTTCAGGATCGGTTCATAAATAGCCGAGATTCGTTGAAAAATGTCGAATTTCTGGCTATCTTGTCTCTAAATCAAGATTCCTCAATTTCTCTGCTGGTCTGACCCGAATGTCTGCGATTCCGAAGAACGCGCATTGCAATTCGACGTCTCATCCGTAACTTGGTCAGAACGGTCAGAACCGACGAGAATCGAGGGTATCTCGGCCAAATACTAACTTTTTTCTGAATTTTCGGTGCGGGGCAGCTGAGTGTCTGGAGCCCTGACGAACCCACCCAAGAATTTCAGGATCGGTTCATAAATAGCCGAGATTCGTTGAAAAATGTCGAATTTCTGGCTATCTTGTCTCTAAATCAAGATTCCTCAATTTCTCTGCTGGTCTGACCCGAATGTCTGCGATTCCGAAGAACGCGCATTGCAATTCGACGTCTCATCCGTAACTTGGTCAGAACGGTCAGAACCGACGAGAATCGAGGGTATCTAGGCCAAATACGAACTTTTTTCTGAATTTTTGATGCGGGGCAGCTGAGTGTCTGGAGCCCTGTCGAACCCACCGAAGACTTTCAGGATCGGTTCATAAATAGCCGAGATTCGTTAAAAAATGTCGAATTTCTGGCTATCTTGTCTCTAAATCAAGATTCCTCAATTTCTCTGCTGGTCTGACCCGAATGTCTGCGATTCCGAAGAACGCGCATTGCAATTCGACGTCTCATCCGTAACTTGGTCAGAACGGTCAGAACCGACGAGAATCGAGGGTATCTCGGCCAAATACTAACTTTTTTCTGAATTTTCGGTGCGGGGCAGCTGAGTGTCTGGAGCCCTGACGAACCCACTCAAGAATTTCAGGATCGGTTCATAAATAGCCGAGATTCGTTGAAAAATGTCGAATTTCTGGCTATCTTGTCTCTAAATCAAGATTCCTCAATTTCTCTGCTGGTCTGACCCGAATGTCTGCGATTCCGAAGAACGCGCATTGCAATTCGACGTCTCATCCGTAACTTGGTCAGAACGGTCAGAACCGACGAGAATCGAGGGTATCTCGGCCAAATACTAACTTTTTTCTGAATTTTCGGTGCGGGGCAGCTGAGTGTCTGGAGCCCTGACGAACCCACCCAAGAATTTCAGGATCGGTTCATAAATAGCCGAGATTCGTTGAAAAATGTCGAATTTCTGGCTATCTTGTCTCTAAATCAAGATTCCTCAATTTCTCTGCTGGTCTGACCCGAATGTCTGCGATTCCGAAGAACGCGCATTGCAATTCGACGTCTCATCCGTAACTTGGTCAGAACGGTCAGAACCGACGAGAATCGAGGGTATCTCGGCCAAATACTAACTTTTTTCTGAATTTTCGGTGCGGGGCAGCTGAGTGTCTGGAGCCCTGACGAACCCACCCAAGAATTTCAGGATCGGTTCATAAATAGCCGAGATACGTTGAAAAATGTCGAATTTTTGGCTATCTTGTCTCTAAATCAAGATTCCTCAATTTTTCTGCTGGTCTGACCCGAATGTCTGCGATTCCGAAAAACGCGCATTGCACTTCCACGTCTCATCCGTAACTTGGTCAGAACGGTCAGAACCGACAAGAATCGAGGGTATCTCGGCCAAATACTAACTTTTTTCTGAATTTTCGGTGCGGGGCAGCTGAGTGTCTGGAGCCCTGACGAACCCACCCAAGAATTTCAGGATCGGTTCATAAATAGCCGAGATTCGTTGAAAAATGTCGAATTTCTGGCTATCTTGTCTCTAAATCAAGATTCCTCAATTTCTCTGCTGGTCTGACCCGAATGTCTGCGATTCCGAAGAACGCGCATTGCAATTCGACGTCTCATCCGTAACTTGGTCAGAACGGTCAGAACCGACGAGAATCGAGGGTATCTCGGCCAAATACTAACTTTTTTCTGAATTTTCGGTGCGGGGCAGCTGAGTGTCTGGAGCCCTGACGAACCCACCCAAGAATTTCAGGATCGGTTCATAAATAGCCGAGATACGTTGAAAAATGTCGAATTTTTGGCTATCTTGTCTCTAAATCAAGATTCCTCAATTTTTCTGCTGGTCTGACCCGAATGTCTGCGATTCCGAAGAACGCGCATTGCACTTCCACGTCTCATCCGTAACTTGGTCAGAACGGTCAGAACCGACTAGAATCGAGGGTATCTCGGCCAAATACTAACTTTTTTCTGAATTTTCGGTGCGGGGCAGCTGAGTGTCTGGAGCCCTGACGAACCCACCCAAGAATTTCAGGATCGGTTCATAAATAGCCGAGATACGTTGAAAAATGTCGAATTTTTGGCTATCTTGTCTCTAAATCAAGATTCCTCAATTTTTCTGCTGGTCTGACCCGAATGTCTGCGATTCCGAAGAACGCGCATTGCACTTCCACGTCTCATCCGTAACTTGGTCAGAACGGTCAGAACCGACAAGAATCGAGGGTATCTCGGCCAAATACTAACTTTTTTCTGAATTTTCGGTGCGGGGCAGCTGAGTGTCTGGAGCCCTGACGAACCCACCCAAGAATTTCAGGATCGGTTCATAAATAGCCGAGATTCGTTGAAAAATGTCGAATTTCTGGCTATCTTGTCTCTAAATCAAGATTCCTCAATTTCTCTGCTGGTCTGACCCGAATGTCTGCGATTCCGAAGAACGCGCATTGCAATTCGACGTCTCATCCGTAACTTGGTCAGAACGGTCAGAACCGACGAGAATCGAGGGTATCTCGGCCAAATACTAACTTTTTTCTGAATTTTCGGTGCGGGGCAGCTGAGTGTCTGGAGCCCTGACGAACCCACCCAAGAATTTCAGGATCGGTTCATAAATAGCCGAGATTCGTTGAAAAATGTCGAATTTCTGGCTATCTTGTCTCTAAATCAAGATTCCTCAATTTCTCTGCTGGTCTGACCCGAATGTCTGCGATTCCGAAGAACGCGCATTGCAATTCGACGTCTCATCCGTAACTTGGTCAGAACGGTCAGAACCGACGAGAATCGAGGGTATCTAGGCCAAATACGAACTTTTTTCTGAATTTTTGATGCGGGGCAGCTGAGTGTCTGGAGCCCTGTCGAACCCACCGAAGACTTTCAGGATCGGTTCATAAATAGCCGAGATTCGTTAAAAAATGTCGAATTTCTGGCTATCTTGTCTCTAAATCAAGATTCCTCAATTTCTCTGCTGGTCTGACCCGAATGTCTGCGATTCCGAAGAACGCGCATTGCAATTCGACGTCTCATCCGTAACTTGGTCAGAACGGTCAGAACCGACGAGAATCGAGGGTATCTCGGCCAAATACTAACTTTTTTCTGAATTTTCGGTGCGGGGCAGCTGAGTGTCTGGAGCCCTGACGAACCCACTCAAGAATTTCAGGATCGGTTCATAAATAGCCGAGATTCGTTGAAAAATGTCGAATTTCTGGCTATCCTGTCTCTAAATCAAGATTCCTCAATTTCTCTGCTGGTCTGACCCGAATGTCTGCGATTCCGAAGAACGCGCATTGCAATTCGACGTCTCATCCGTAACTTGGTCAGAACGGTCAGAACCGACGAGAATCGAGGGTATCTCGGCCAAATACTAACTTTTTTCTGAATTTTCGGTGCGGGGCAGCTGAGTGTCTGGAGCCCTGACGAACCCACCCAAGAATTTCAGGATCGGTTCATAAATAGCCGAGATTCGTTGAAAAATGTCGAATTTCTGGCTATCTTGTCTCTAAATCAAGATTCCTCAATTTCTCTGCTGGTCTGACCCGAATGTCTGCGATTCCGAAGAACGCGCATTGCAATTCGACGTCTCATCCGTAACTTGGTCAGAACGGTCAGAACCGACGAGAATCGAGGGTATCTCGGCCAAATACTAACTTTTTTCTGAATTTTCGGTGCGGGGCAGCTGAGTGTCTGGAGCCCTGACGAACCCACCCAAGAATTTCAGGATCGGTTCATAAATAGCCGAGATACGTTGAAAAATGTCGAATTTTTGGCTATCTTGTCTCTAAATCAAGATTCCTCAATTTTTCTGCTGGTCTGACCCGAATGTCTGCGATTCCGAAAAACGCGCATTGCACTTCCACGTCTCATCCGTAACTTGGTCAGAACGGTCAGAACCGACAAGAATCGAGGGTATCTCGGCCAAATACTAACTTTTTTCTGAATTTTCGGTGCGGGGCAGCTGAGTGTCTGGAGCCCTGACGAACCCACCCAAGAATTTCAGGATCGGTTCATAAATAGCCGAGATTCGTTGAAAAATGTCGAATTTCTGGCTATCTTGTCTCTAAATCAAGATTCCTCAATTTCTCTGCTGGTCTGACCCGAATGTCTGCGATTCCGAAGAACGCGCATTGCAATTCGACGTCTCATCCGTAACTTGGTCAGAACGGTCAGAACCGACGAGAATCGAGGGTATCTCGGCCAAATACTAACTTTTTTGTGAATTTTCGGTGCGGGGCAGCTGAGTGTCTGGAGCCCTGACGAACCCACCCAAGAATTTCAGGATCGGTTCATAAATAGCCGAGATACGTTGAAAAATGTCGAATTTTTGGCTATCTTGTCTCTAAATCAAGATTCCTCAATTTTTCTGCTGGTCTGACCCGAATGTCTGCGATTCCGAAGAACGCGCATTGCACTTCCACGTCTCATCCGTAACTTGGTCAGAACGGTCAGAACCGACTAGAATCGAGGGTATCTCGGCCAAATACTAACTTTTTTCTGAATTTTCGGTGCGGGGCAGCTGAGTGTCTGGAGCCCTGACGAACCCACCCAAGAATTTCAGGATCGGTTCATAAATAGCCGAGATACGTTGAAAAATGTCGAATTTTTGGCTATCTTGTCTCTAAATCAAGATTCCTCAATTTTTCTGCTGGTCTGACCCGAATGTCTGCGATTCCGAAGAACGCGCATTGCACTTCCACGTCTCATCCGTAACTTGGTCAGAACGGTCAGAACCGACAAGAATCGAGGGTATCTCGGCCAAATACTAACTTTTTTCTGAATTTTCGGTGCGGGGCAGCTGAGTGTCTGGAGCCCTGACGAACCCACCCAAGAATTTCAGGATCGGTTCATAAATAGCCGAGATTCGTTGAAAAATGTCGAATTTCTGGCTATCTTGTCTCTAAATCAAGATTCCTCAATTTCTCTGCTGGTCTGACCCGAATGTCTGCGATTCCGAAGAACGCGCATTGCAATTCGACGTCTCATCCGTAACTTGGTCAGAACGGTCAGAACCGACGAGAATCGAGGGTATCTCGGCCAAATACTAACTTTTTTCTGAATTTTCGGTGCGGGGCAGCTGAGTGTCTGGAGCCCTGACGAACCCACCCAAGAATTTCAGGATCGGTTCATAAATAGCCGAGATTCGTTGAAAAATGTCGAATTTCTGGCTATCTTGTCTCTAAATCAAGATTCCTCAATTTCTCTGCTGGTCTGACCCGAATGTCTGCGATTCCGAAGAACGCGCATTGCAATTCGACGTCTCATCCGTAACTTGGTCAGAACGGTCAGAACCGACGAGAATCGAGGGTATCTAGGCCAAATACGAACTTTTTTCTGAATTTTTGATGCGGGGCAGCTGAGTGTCTGGAGCCCTGTCGAACCCACCGAAGACTTTCAGGATCGGTTCATAAATAGCCGAGATTCGTTAAAAAATGTCGAATTTCTGGCTATCTTGTCTCTAAATCAAGATTCCTCAATTTCTCTGCTGGTCTGACCCGAATGTCTGCGATTCCGAAGAACGCGCATTGCAATTCGACGTCTCATCCGTAACTTGGTCAGAACGGTCAGAACCGACGAGAATCGAGGGTATCTCGGCCAAATACTAACTTTTTTCTGAATTTTCGGTGCGGGGCAGCTGAGTGTCTGGAGCCCTGACGAACCCACCCAAGAATTTCAGGATCGGTTCATAAATAGCCGAGATTCGTTGAAAAATGTCGAATTTCTGGCTATCTTGTCTCTAAATCAAGATTCCTCAATTTCTCTGCTGGTCTGACCCGAATGTCTGCGATTCCGAAGAACGCGCATTGCAATTCGACGTCTCATCCGTAACTTGGTCAGAACGGTCAGAACCGACGAGAATCGAGGGTATCTCGGCCAAATACTAACTTTTTTCTGAATTTTCGGTGCGGGGCAGCTGAGTGTCTGGAGCCCTGACGAACCCACCCAAGAATTTCAGGATCGGTTCATAAATAGCCGAGATACGTTGAAAAATGTCGAATTTTTGGCTATCTTGTCTCTAAATCAAGATTCCTCAATTTTTCTGCTGGTCTGACCCGAATGTCTGCGATTCCGAAAAACGCGCATTGCACTTCCACGTCTCATCCGTAACTTGGTCAGAACGGTCAGAACCGACAAGAATCGAGGGTATCTCGGCCAAATACTAACTTTTTTCTGAATTTTCGGTGCGGGGCAGCTGAGTGTCTGGAGCCCTGACGAACCCACCCAAGAATTTCAGGATCGGTTCATAAATAGCCGAGATTCGTTGAAAAATGTCGAATTTCTGGCTATCTTGTCTCTAAATCAAGATTCCTCAATTTCTCTGCTGGTCTGACCCGAATGTCTGCGATTCCGAAGAACGCGCATTGCAATTCGACGTCTCATCCGTAACTTGGTCAGAACGGTCAGAACCGACGAGAATCGAGGGTATCTCGGCCAAATACTAACTTTTTTCTGAATTTTCGGTGCGGGGCAGCTGAGTGTCTGGAGCCCTGACGAACCCACCCAAGAATTTCAGGATCGGTTCATAAATAGCCGAGATACGTTGAAAAATGTCGAATTTTTGGCTATCTTGTCTCTAAATCAAGATTCCTCAATTTTTCTGCTGGTCTGACCCGAATGTCTGCGATTCCGAAGAACGCGCATTGCACTTCCACGTCTCATCCGTAACTTGGTCAGAACGGTCAGAACCGACTAGAATCGAGGGTATCTCGGCCAAATACTAACTTTTTTCTGAATTTTCGGTGCGGGGCAGCTGAGTGTCTGGAGCCCTGACGAACCCACCCAAGAATTTCAGGATCGGTTCATAAATAGCCGAGATACGTTGAAAAATGTCGAATTTTTGGCTATCTTGTCTCTAAATCAAGATTCCTCAATTTTTCTGCTGGTCTGACCCGAATGTCTGCGATTCCGAAGAACGCGCATTGCACTTCCACGTCTCATCCGTAACTTGGTCAGAACGGTCAGAACCGACAAGAATCGAGGGTATCTCGGCCAAATACTAACTTTTTTCTGAATTTTCGGTGCGGGGCAGCTGAGTGTCTGGAGCCCTGACGAACCCACCCAAGAATTTCAGGATCGGTTCATAAATAGCCGAGATTCGTTGAAAAATGTCGAATTTCTGGCTATCTTGTCTCTAAATCAAGATTCCTCAATTTCTCTGCTGGTCTGACCCGAATGTCTGCGATTCCGAAGAACGCGCATTGCAATTCGACGTCTCATCCGTAACTTGGTCAGAACGGTCAGAACCGACGAGAATCGAGGGTATCTCGGCCAAATACTAACTTTTTTCTGAATTTTCGGTGCGGGGCAGCTGAGTGTCTGGAGCCCTGACGAACCCACCCAAGAATTTCAGGATCGGTTCATAAATAGCCGAGATTCGTTGAAAAATGTCGAATTTCTGGCTATCTTGTCTCTAAATCAAGATTCCTCAATTTCTCTGCTGGTCTGACCCGAATGTCTGCGATTCCGAAGAACGCGCATTGCAATTCGACGTCTCATCCGTAACTTGGTCAGAACGGTCAGAACCGACGAGAATCGAGGGTATCTAGGCCAAATACGAACTTTTTTCTGAATTTTTGATGCGGGGCAGCTGAGTGTCTGGAGCCCTGTCGAACCCACCGAAGACTTTCAGGATCGGTTCATAAATAGCCGAGATTCGTTAAAAAATGTCGAATTTCTGGCTATCTTGTCTCTAAATCAAGATTCCTCAATTTCTCTGCTGGTCTGACCCGAATGTCTGCGATTCCGAAGAACGCGCATTGCAATTCGACGTCTCATCCGTAACTTGGTCAGAACGGTCAGAACCGACGAGAATCGAGGGTATCTCGGCCAAATACTAACTTTTTTCTGAATTTTCGGTGCGGGGCAGCTGAGTGTCTGGAGCCCTGACGAACCCACCCAAGAATTTCAGGATCGGTTCATAAATAGCCGAGATTCGTTGAAAAATGTCGAATTTCTGGCTATCTTGTCTCTAAATCAAGATTCCTCAATTTCTCTGCTGGTCTGACCCGAATGTCTGCGATTCCGAAGAACGCGCATTGCAATTCGACGTCTCATCCGTAACTTGGTCAGAACGGTCAGAACCGACGAGAATCGAGGGTATCTCGGCCAAATACTAACTTTTTTCTGAATTTTCGGTGCGGGGCAGCTGAGTGTCTGGAGCCCTGACGAACCCACCCAAGAATTTCAGGATCGGTTCATAAATAGCCGAGATACGTTGAAAAATGTCGAATTTTTGGCTATCTTGTCTCTAAATCAAGATTCCTCAATTTTTCTGCTGGTCTGACCCAAATGTCTGCGATTCCGAAAAACGCGCATTGCACTTCCACGTCTCATCCGTAACTTGGTCAGAACGGTCAGAACCGACAAGAATCGAGGGTATCTCGGCCAAATACTAACTTTTTTCTGAATTTTCGGTGCGGGGCAGCTGAGTGTCTGGAGCCCTGACGAACCCACCCAAGAATTTCAGGATCGGTTCATAAATAGCCGAGATTCGTTGAAAAATGTCGAATTTCTGGCTATCTTGTCTCTAAATCAAGATTCCTCAATTTCTCTGCTGGTCTGACCCGAATGTCTCCGATTCCGAAGAACGCGCATTGCAATTCGACGTCTCATCCGTAACTTGGTCAGAACGGTCAGAACCGACGAGAATCGAGGGTATCTCGGCCAAATACTAACTTTTTTCTGAATTTTCGGTGCGGGGCAGCTGAGTGTCTGGAGCCCTGACGAACCCACCCAAGAATTTCAGGATCGGTTCATAAATAGCCGAGATACGTTGAAAAATGTCGAATTTTTGGCTATCTTGTCTCTAAATCAAGATTCCTCAATTTTTCTGCTGGTCTGACCCGAATGTCTGCGATTCCGAAGAACGCGCATTGCACTTCCACGTCTCATCCGTAACTTGGTCAGAACGGTCAGAACCGACAAGAATCGAGGGTATCTCGGCCAAATACTAACTTTTTTCTGAATTTTCGGTGCGGGGCAGCTGAGTGTCTGGAGCCCTGACGAACCCACCCAAGAATTTCAGGATCGGTTCATAAATAGCCGAGATACGTTGAAAAATGTCGAATTTTTGGCTATCTTGTCTCTAAATCAAGATTCCTCAATTTTTCTGCTGGTCTGACCCGAATGTCTGCGATTCCGAAGAACGCGCATTGCACTTCCACGTCTCATCCGTAACTTGGTCAGAACGGTCAGAACCGACAAGAATCGAGGGTATCTCGGCCAAATACTAACTTTTTTCTGAATTTTCGGTGCGGGGCAGCTGAGTGTCTGGAGCCCTGACGAACCCACCCAAGAATTTCAGGATCGGTTCATAAATAGCCGAGATACGTTGAAAAATGTCGAATTTTTGGCTATCTTGTCTCTAAATCAAGATTCCTCAATTTTTCTGCTGGTCTGACCCGAATGTCTGCGATTCCGAAGAACGCGCATTGCACTTCCACGTCTCATCCGTAACTTGGTCAGAACGGTCAGAACCGACAAGAATCGAGGGTATCTCGGCCAAATACTAACTTTTTTCTGAATTTTCGGTGCGGGGCAGCTGAGTGTCTGGAGCCCTGACGAACCCACCCAAGAATTTCAGGATCGGTTCATAAATAGCCGAGATTCGTTGAAAAATGTCGAATTTCTGGCTATCTTGTCTCTAAATCAAGATTCCTCAATTTCTCTGCTGGTCTGACCCGAATGTCTCCGATTCCGAAGAACGCGCATTGCAATTCGACGTCTCATCCGTAACTTGGTCAGAACGGTCAGAACCGACGAGAATCGAGGGTATCTCGGCCAAATACTAACTTTTTTCTGAATTTTCGGTGCGGGGCAGCTGAGTGTCTGGAGCCCTGACGAACCCACCCAAGAATTTCAGGATCGGTTCATAAATAGCCGAGATTCGTTGAAAAATGTCGAATTTCTGGCTATCTTGTCTCTAAATCAAGATTCCTCAATTTCTCTGCTGGTCTGACCCGAATGTCTGCGATTCCGAAGAACGCGCATTGCAATTCGACGTCTCATCCGTAACTTGGTCAGAACGGTCAGAACCGACGAGAATCGAGGGTATCTCGGCCAAATACTAACTTTTTTCTGAATTTTCGGTGCGGGGCAGCTGAGTGTCTGGAGCCCTGACGAACCCACCCAAGAATTTCAGGATCGGTTCATAAATAGCCGAGATTCGTTGAAAAATGTCGAATTTCTGGCTATCTTGTCTCTAAATCAAGATTCCTCAATTTCTCTGCTGGTCTGACCCGAATGTCTGCGATTCCGAAGAACGCGCATTGCAATTCGACGTCTCATCCGTAACTTGGTCAGAACGGTCAGAACCGACGAGAATCGAGGGTATCTAGGCCAAATACGAACTTTTTTCTGAATTTTTGATGCGGGGCAGCTGAGTGTCTGGAGCCCTGTCGAACCCACCGAAGACTTTCAGGATCGGTTCATAAATAGCCGAGATTCGTTAAAAAATGTCGAATTTCTGGCTATCTTGTCTCTAAATCAAGATTCCTCAATTTCTCTGCTGGTCTGACCCGAATGTCTGCGATTCCGAAGAACGCGCATTGCAATTCGACGTCTCATCCGTAACTTGGTCAGAACGGTCAGAACCGACGAGAATCGAGGGTATCTCGGCCAAATACTAACTTTTTTCTGAATTTTCGGTGCGGGGCAGCTGAGTGTCTGGAGCCCTGACGAACCCACCCAAGAATTTCAGGATCGGTTCATAAATAGCCGAGATTCGTTGAAAAATGTCGAATTTCTGGCTATCTTGTCTCTAAATCAAGATTCCTCAATTTCTCTGCTGGTCTGACCCGAATGTCTGCGATTCCGAAGAACGCGCATTGCAATTCGACGTCTCATCCGTAACTTGGTCAGAACGGTCAGAACCGACGAGAATCGAGGGTATCTCGGCCAAATACTAACTTTTTTCTGAATTTTCGGTGCGGGGCAGCTGAGTGTCTGGAGCCCTGACGAACCCACCCAAGAATTTCAGGATCGGTTCATAAATAGCCGAGATTCGTTGAAAAATGTCGAATTTCTGGCTATCTTGTCTCTAAATCAAGATTCCTCAATTTCTCTGCTGGTCTGACCCGAATGTCTGCGATTCCGAAGAACGCGCATTGCAATTCGACGTCTCATCCGTAACTTGGTCAGAACGGTCAGAACCGACGAGAATCGAGGGTATCTCGGCCAAATACTAACTTTTTTCTGAATTTTCGGTGCGGGGCAGCTGAGTGTCTGGAGCCCTGACGAACCCACCCAAGAATTTCAGGATCGGTTCATAAATAGCCGAGATACGTTGAAAAATGTCGAATTTTTGGCTATCTTGTCTCTAAATCAAGATTCCTCAATTTTTCTGCTGGTCTGACCCAAATGTCTGCGATTCCGAAAAACGCGCATTGCACTTCCACGTCTCATCCGTAACTTGGTCAGAACGGTCAGAACCGACAAGAATCGAGGGTATCTCGGCCAAATACTAACTTTTTTCTGAATTTTCGGTGCGGGGCAGCTGAGTGTCTGGAGCCCTGACGAACCCACCCAAGAATTTCAGGATCGGTTCATAAATAGCCGAGATTCGTTGAAAAATGTCGAATTTCTGGCTATCTTGTCTCTAAATCAAGATTCCTCAATTTCTCTGCTGGTCTGACCCGAATGTCTGCGATTCCGAAGAACGCGCATTGCAATTCGACGTCTCATCCGTAACTTGGTCAGAACGGTCAGAACCGACGAGAATCGAGGGTATCTCGGCCAAATACTAACTTTTTTCTGAATTTTCGGTGCGGGGCAGCTGAGTGTCTGGAGCCCTGACGAACCCACCCAAGAATTTCAGGATCGGTTCATAAATAGCCGAGATTCGTTGAAAAATGTCGAATTTCTGGCTATCTTGTCTCTAAATCAAGATTCCTCAATTTCTCTGCTGGTCTGACCCGAATGTCTGCGATTCCGAAGAACGCGCATTGCAATTCGACGTCTCATCCGTAACTTGGTCAGAACGGTCAGAACCGACGAGAATCGAGGGTATCTCGGCCAAATACTAACTTCTTTCTGAATTTTCGGTGCGGGGCAGCTGAGTGTCTGGAGCCCTGACGAACCCACCCAAGAATTTCAGGATCGGTTCATAAATAGCCGAGATACGTTGAAAAATGTCGAATTTTTGGCTATCTTGTCTCTAAATCAAGATTCCTCAATTTTTCTGCTGGTCTGACCCGAATGTCTGCGATTCCGAAGAACGCGCATTGCACTTCCACGTCTCATCCGTAACTTGGTCAGAACGGTCAGAACCGACAAGAATCGAGGGTATCTCGGCCAAATACTAACTTTTTTCTGAATTTTCGGTGCGGGGCAGCTGAGTGTCTGGAGCCCTGACGAACCCACCCAAGAATTTCAGGATCGGTTCATAAATAGCCGAGATTCGTTGAAAAATGTCGAATTTCTGGCTATCTTGTCTCTAAATCAAGATTCCTCAATTTCTCTGCTGGTCTGACCCGAATGTCTGCGATTCCGAAGAACGCGCATTGCAATTCGACGTCTCATCCGTAACTTGGTCAGAACGGTCAGAACCGACGAGAATCGAGGGTATCTCGGCCAAATACTAACTTTTTTCTGAATTTTCGGTGCGGGGCAGCTGAGTGTCTGGAGCCCTGACGAACCCACCCAAGAATTTCAGGATCGGTTCATAAATAGCCGAGATTCGTTGAAAAATGTCGAATTTCTGGCTATCTTGTCTCTAAATCAAGATTCCTCAATTTCTCTGCTGGTCTGACCCGAATGTCTGCGATTCCGAAGAACGCGCATTGCAATTCGACGTCTCATCCGTAACTTGGTCAGAACGGTCAGAACCGACGAGAATCGAGGGTATCTAGGCCAAATACGAACTTTTTTCTGAATTTTTGATGCGGGGCAGCTGAGTGTCTGGAGCCCTGTCGAACCCACCGAAGACTTTCAGGATCGGTTCATAAATAGCCGAGATTCGTTAAAAAATGTCGAATTTCTGGCTATCTTGTCTCTAAATCAAGATTCCTCAATTTCTCTGCTGGTCTGACCCGAATGTCTGCGATTCCGAAGAACGCGCATTGCAATTCGACGTCTCATCCGTAACTTGGTCAGAACGGTCAGAACCGACGAGAATCGAGGGTATCTCGGCCAAATACTAACTTTTTTCTGAATTTTCGGTGCGGGGCAGCTGAGTGTCTGGAGCCCTGACGAACCCACCCAAGAATTTCAGGATCGGTTCATAAATAGCCGAGATTCGTTGAAAAATGTCGAATTTCTGGCTATCTTGTCTCTAAATCAAGATTCCTCAATTTCTCTGCTGGTCTGACCCGAATGTCTGCGATTCCGAAGAACGCGCATTGCAATTCGACGTCTCATCCGTAACTTGGTCAGAACGGTCAGAACCGACGAGAATCGAGGGTATCTCGGCCAAATACTAACTTTTTTCTGAATTTTCGGTGCGGGGCAGCTGAGTGTCTGGAGCCCTGACGAACCCACCCAAGAATTTCAGGATCGGTTCATAAATAGCCGAGATACGTTGAAAAATGTCGAATTTTTGGCTATCTTGTCTCTAAATCAAGATTCCTCAATTTTTCTGCTGGTCTGACCCGAATGTCTGCGATTCCGAAGAACGCGCATTGCACTTCCACGTCTCATCCGTAACTTGGTCAGAACGGTCAGAACCGACTAGAATCGAGGGTATCTCGGCCAAATACTAACTTTTTTCTGAATTTTCGGTGCGGGGCAGCTGAGTGTCTGGAGCCCTGACGAACCCACCCAAGAATTTCAGGATCGGTTCATAAATAGCCGAGATACGTTGAAAAATGTCGAATTTTTGGCTATCTTGTCTCTAAATCAAGATTCCTCAATTTTTCTGCTGGTCTGACCCGAATGTCTGCGATTCCGAAGAACGCGCATTGCACTTCCACGTCTCATCCGTAACTTGGTCAGAACGGTCAGAACCGACAAGAATCGAGGGTATCTCGGCCAAATACTAACTTTTTTCTGAATTTTCGGTGCGGGGCAGCTGAGTGTCTGGAGCCCTGACGAACCCACCCAAGAATTTCAGGATCGGTTCATAAATAGCCGAGATTCGTTGAAAAATGTCGAATTTCTGGCTATCTTGTCTCTAAATCAAGATTCCTCAATTTCTCTGCTGGTCTGACCCGAATGTCTGCGATTCCGAAGAACGCGCATTGCAATTCGACGTCTCATCCGTAACTTGGTCAGAACGGTCAGAACCGACGAGAATCGAGGGTATCTCGGCCAAATACTAACTTTTTTCTGAATTTTCGGTGCGGGGCAGCTGAGTGTCTGGAGCCCTGACGAACCCACCCAAGAATTTCAGGATCGGTTCATAAATAGCCGAGATTCGTTGAAAAATGTCGAATTTCTGGCTATCTTGTCTCTAAATCAAGATTCCTCAATTTCTCTGCTGGTCTGACCCGAATGTCTGCGATTCCGAAGAACGCGCATTGCAATTCGACGTCTCATCCGTAACTTGGTCAGAACGGTCAGAACCGACGAGAATCGAGGGTATCTAGGCCAAATACGAACTTTTTTCTGAATTTTTGATGCGGGGCAGCTGAGTGTCTGGAGCCCTGTCGAACCCACCGAAGACTTTCAGGATCGGTTCATAAATAGCCGAGATTCGTTAAAAAATGTCGAATTTCTGGCTATCTTGTCTCTAAATCAAGATTCCTCAATTTCTCTGCTGGTCTGACCCGAATGTCTGCGATTCCGAAGAACGCGCATTGCAATTCGACGTCTCATCCGTAACTTGGTCAGAACGGTCAGAACCGACGAGAATCGAGGGTATCTCGGCCAAATACTAACTTTTTTCTGAATTTTCGGTGCGGGGCAGCTGAGTGTCTGGAGCCCTGACGAACCCACCCAAGAATTTCAGGATCGGTTCATAAATAGCCGAGATTCGTTGAAAAATGTCGAATTTCTGGCTATCTTGTCTCTAAATCAAGATTCCTCAATTTCTCTGCTGGTCTGACCCGAATGTCTGCGATTCCGAAGAACGCGCATTGCAATTCGACGTCTCATCCGTAACTTGGTCAGAACGGTCAGAACCGACGAGAATCGAGGGTATCTCGGCCAAATACTAACTTTTTTCTGAATTTTCGGTGCGGGGCAGCTGAGTGTCTGGAGCCCTGACGAACCCACCCAAGAATTTCAGGATCGGTTCATAAATAGCCGAGATTCGTTGAAAAATGTCGAATTTCTGGCTATCTTGTCTCTAAATCAAGATTCCTCAATTTCTCTGCTGGTCTGACCCGAATGTCTGCGATTCCGAAGAACGCGCATTGCAATTCGACGTCTCATCCGTAACTTGGTCAGAACGGTCAGAACCGACGAGAATCGAGGGTATCTCGGCCAAATACTAACTTTTTTCTGAATTTTCGGTGCGGGGCAGCTGAGTGTCTGGAGCCCTGACGAACCCACCCAAGAATTTCAGGATCGGTTCATAAATAGCCGAGATACGTTGAAAAATGTCGAATTTTTGGCTATCTTGTCTCTAAATCAAGATTCCTCAATTTTTCTGCTGGTCTGACCCAAATGTCTGCGATTCCGAAAAACGCGCATTGCACTTCCACGTCTCATCCGTAACTTGGTCAGAACGGTCAGAACCGACAAGAATCGAGGGTATCTCGGCCAAATACTAACTTTTTTCTGAATTTTCGGTGCGGGGCAGCTGAGTGTCTGGAGCCCTGACGAACCCACCCAAGAATTTCAGGATCGGTTCATAAATAGCCGAGATTCGTTGAAAAATGTCGAATTTCTGGCTATCTTGTCTCTAAATCAAGATTCCTCAATTTCTCTGCTGGTCTGACCCGAATGTCTCCGATTCCGAAGAACGCGCATTGCAATTCGACGTCTCATCCGTAACTTGGTCAGAACGGTCAGAACCGACGAGAATCGAGGGTATCTCGGCCAAATACTAACTTTTTTCTGAATTTTCGGTGCGGGGCAGCTGAGTGTCTGGAGCCCTGACGAACCCACCCAAGAATTTCAGGATCGGTTCATAAATAGCCGAGATACGTTGAAAAATGTCGAATTTTTGGCTATCTTGTCTCTAAATCAAGATTCCTCAATTTTTCTGCTGGTCTGACCCGAATGTCTGCGATTCCGAAGAACGCGCATTGCACTTCCACGTCTCATCCGTAACTTGGTCAGAACGGTCAGAACCGACAAGAATCGAGGGTATCTCGGCCAAATACTAACTTTTTTCTGAATTTTCGGTGCGGGGCAGCTGAGTGTCTGGAGCCCTGACGAACCCACCCAAGAATTTCAGGATCGGTTCATAAATAGCCGAGATACGTTGAAAAATGTCGAATTTTTGGCTATCTTGTCTCTAAATCAAGATTCCTCAATTTTTCTGCTGGTCTGACCCGAATGTCTGCGATTCCGAAGAACGCGCAAAGCACTTCCACGTCTCATCCGTAACTTGGTCAGAACGGTCAGAACCGACAAGAATCGAGGGTATCTCGGCCAAATACTAACTTTTTTCTGAATTTTCGGTGCGGGGCAGCTGAGTGTCTGGAGCCCTGACGAACCCACCCAAGAATTTCAGGATCGGTTCATAAATAGCCGAGATTCGTTGAAAAATGTCGAATTTCTGGCTATCTTGTCTCTAAATCAAGATTCCTCAATTTCTCTGCTGGTCTGACCCGAATGTCTCCGATTCCGAAGAACGCGCATTGCAATTCGACGTCTCATCCGTAACTTGGTCAGAACGGTCAGAACCGACGAGAATCGAGGGTATCTCGGCCAAATACTAACTTTTTTCTGAATTTTCGGTGCGGGGCAGCTGAGTGTCTGGAGCCCTGACGAACCCACCCAAGAATTTCAGGATCGGTTCATAAATAGCCGAGATACGTTGAAAAATGTCGAATTTTTGGCTATCTTGTCTCTAAATCAAGATTCCTCAATTTTTCTGCTGGCCTGACCCGAATGTCTGCGATTCCGAAGAACGCGCATTGCACTTCCACGTCTCATCCGTAACTTGGTCAGAACGGTCAGAACCGACAAGAATCGAGGGTATCTCGGCCAAATACTAACTTTTTTCTGAATTTTCGGTGCGGGGCAGCTGAGTGTCTGGAGCCCTGACGAACCCACCCAAGAATTTCAGGATCGGTTCATAAATAGCCGAGATTCGTTGAAAAATGTCGAATTTCTGGCTATCTTGTCTCTAAATCAAGATTCCTCAATTTCTCTGCTGGTCTGACCCGAATGTCTCCGATTCCGAAGAACGCGCATTGCAATTCGACGTCTCATCCGTAACTTGGTCAGAACGGTCAGAACCGACGAGAATCGAGGGTATCTCGGCCAAATACTAACTTTTTTCTGAATTTTCGGTGCGGGGCAGCTGAGTGTCTGGAGCCCTGACGAACCCACCCAAGAATTTCAGGATCGGTTCATAAATAGCCGAGATACGTTGAAAAATGTCGAATTTTTGGCTATCTTGTCTCTAAATCAAGATTCCTCAATTTTTCTGCTGGTCTGACCCGAATGTCTGCGATTCCGAAGAACGCGCATTGCACTTCCACGTCTCATCCGTAACTTGGTCAGAACGGTCAGAACCGACAAGAATCGAGGGTATCTCGGCCAAATACTAACTTTTTTCTGAATTTTCGGTGCGGGGCAGCTGAGTGTCTGGAGCCCTGACGAACCCACCCAAGAATTTCAGGATCGGTTCATAAATAGCCGAGATTCGTTGAAAAATGTCGAATTTCTGGCTATCTTGTCTCTGAAACAAGATTCCTCAATTTCTCTGCTGGTCTGACCCGAATGTCTGCGAATCCGACAAACGCGCATTGCATATTGAGGTCTCATCCGCAACTTGGTAAGAACGGTCAGAACCGACAAGAATCGAGGGTTTCTAGGCCAAATACGAACTTTTTTCTGAATTTTTGATGCGGGGCAGCTGAGTGTCTGGAGCCCTGTCGAACCCACCGAAGACTTTCAGGATCGGTTCATAAATAGCCGAGATTCGTTAAAAAATGTCGAATTTCTGGCTATCTTGTCTCTAAATCAAGATTCCTCAATTTCTCTGCTGGTCTGACCCGAATGTCTGCGATTCCGAAGAACGCGCATTGCAATTCGACGTCTCATCCGTAACTTGGTCAGAACGGTCAGAACCGACGAGAATCGAGGGTATCTCGGCCAAATACTAACTTTTTTCTGAATTTTCGGTGCGGGGCAGCTGAGTGTCTGGAGCCCTGACGAACCCACCCAAGAATTTCAGGATCGGTTCATAAATAGCCGAGATTCGTTGAAAAATGTCGAATTTCTGGCTATCTTGTCTCTAAATCAAGATTCCTCAATTTCTCTGCTGGTCTGACCCGAATGTCTGCGATTCCGAAGAACGCGCATTGCAATTCGACGTCTCATCCGTAACTTGGTCAGAACGGTCAGAACCGACGAGAATCGAGGGTATCTCGGCCAAATACTAACTTTTTTCTGAATTTTCGGTGCGGGGCAGCTGAGTGTCTGGAGCCCTGACGAACCCACCCAAGAATTTCAGGATCGGTTCATAAATAGCCGAGATTCGTTGAAAAATGTCGAATTTCTGGCTATCTTGTCTCTAAATCAAGATTCCTCAATTTCTCTGCTGGTCTGACCCGAATGTCTGCGATTCCGAAGAACGCGCATTGCAATTCGACGTCTCATCCGTAACTTGGTCAGAACGGTCAGAACCGACGAGAATCGAGGGTATCTCGGCCAAATACTAACTTTTTTCTGAATTTTCGGTGCGGGGCAGCTGAGTGTCTGGAGCCCTGACGAACCCACCCAAGAATTTCAGGATCGGTTCATAAATAGCCGAGATTCGTTGAAAAATGTCGAATTTCTGGCTATCTTGTCTCTAAATCAAGATTCCTCAATTTCTCTGCTGGTCTGACCCGAATGTCTCCGATTCCGAAGAACGCGCATTGCAATTCGACGTCTCATCCGTAACTTGGTCAGAACGGTCAGAACCGACGAGAATCGAGGGTATCTCGGCCAAATACTAACTTTTTTCTGAATTTTCGGTGCGGGGCAGCTGAGTGTCTGGAGCCCTGACGAACCCACCCAAGAATTTCAGGATCGGTTCATAAATAGCCGAGATACGTTGAAAAATGTCGAATTTTTGGCTATCTTGTCTCTAAATCAAGATTCCTCAATTTTTCTGCTGGCCTGACCCGAATGTCTGCGATTCCGAAGAACGCGCATTGCACTTCCACGTCTCATCCGTAACTTGGTCAGAACGGTCAGAACCGACAAGAATCGAGGGTATCTCGGCCAAATACTAACTTTTTTCTGAATTTTCGGTGCGGGGCAGCTGAGTGTCTGGAGCCCTGACGAACCCACCCAAGAATTTCAGGATCGGTTCATAAATAGCCGAGATTCGTTGAAAAATGTCGAATTTCTGGCTATCTTGTCTCTAAATCAAGATTCCTCAATTTCTCTGCTGGTCTGACCCGAATGTCTCCGATTCCGAAGAACGCGCATTGCAATTCGACGTCTCATCCGTAACTTGGTCAGAACGGTCAGAACCGACGAGAATCGAGGGTATCTCGGCCAAATACTAACTTTTTCCTGAATTTTCGGTGCGGGGCAGCTGAGTGTCTGGAGCCCTGACGAACCCACCCAAGAATTTCAGGATCGGTTCATAAATAGCCGAGATACGTTGAAAAATGTCGAATTTTTGGCTATCTTGTCTCTAAATCAAGATTCCTCAATTTTTCTGCTGGTCTGACCCGAATGTCTGCGATTCCGAAGAACGCGCATTGCACTTCCACGTCTCATCCGTAACTTGGTCAGAACGGTCAGAACCGACAAGAATCGAGGGTATCTCGGCCAAATACTAACTTTTTTCTGAATTTTCGGTGCGGGGCAGCTGAGTGTCTGGAGCCCTGACGAACCCACCCAAGAATTTCAGGATCGGTTCATAAATAGCCGAGATTCGTTGAAAAATGTCGAATTTCTGGCTATCTTGTCTCTGAAACAAGATTCCTCAATTTCTCTGCTGGTCTGACCCGAATGTCTGCGAATCCGACAAACGCGCATTGCATATTGAGGTCTCATCCGCAACTTGGTAAGAACGGTCAGAACCGACAAGAATCGAGGGTTTCTAGGCCAAATACGAACTTTTTTCTGAATTTTTGATGCGGGGCAGCTGAGTGTCTGGAGCCCTGTCGAACCCACCGAAGACTTTCAGGATCGGTTCATAAATAGCCGAGATTCGTTAAAAAATGTCGAATTTCTGGCTATCTTGTCTCTAAATCAAGATTCCTCAATTTCTCTGCTGGTCTGACCCGAATGTCTGCGATTCCGAAGAACGCGCATTGCAATTCGACGTCTCATCCGTAACTTGGTCAGAACGGTCAGAACCGACGAGAATCGAGGGTATCTCGGCCAAATACTAACTTTTTTCTGAATTTTCGGTGCGGGGCAGCTGAGTGTCTGGAGCCCTGACGAACCCACCCAAGAATTTCAGGATCGGTTCATAAATAGCCGAGATTCGTTGAAAAATGTCGAATTTCTGGCTATCTTGTCTCTAAATCAAGATTCCTCAATTTCTCTGCTGGTCTGACCCGAATGTCTGCGATTCCGAAGAACGCGCATTGCAATTCGACGTCTCATCCGTAACTTGGTCAGAACGGTCAGAACCGACGAGAATCGAGGGTATCTCGGCCAAATACTAACTTTTTTCTGAATTTTCGGTGCGGGGCAGCTGAGTGTCTGGAGCCCTGACGAACCCACCCAAGAATTTCAGGATCGGTTCATAAATAGCCGAGATTCGTTGAAAAATGTCGAATTTCTGGCTATCTTGTCTCTAAATCAAGATTCCTCAATTTCTCTGCTGGTCTGACCCGAATGTCTGCGATTCCGAAGAACGCGCATTGCAATTCGACGTCTCATCCGTAACTTGGTCAGAACGGTCAGAACCGACGAGAATCGAGGGTATCTCGGCCAAATACTAACTTTTTTCTGAATTTTCGGTGCGGGGCAGCTGAGTGTCTGGAGCCCTGACGAACCCACCCAAGAATTTCAGGATCGGTTCATAAATAGCCGAGATACGTTGAAAAATGTCGAATTTTTGGCTATCTTGTCTCTAAATCAAGATTCCTCAATTTTTCTGCTGGTCTGACCCGAATGTCTGCGATTCCGAAGAACGCGCATTGCACTTCCACGTCTCATCCGTAACTTGGTCAGAACGGTCAGAACCGACAAGAATCGAGGGTATCTCGGCCAAATACTAACTTTTTTCTGAATTTTCGGTGCGGGGCAGCTGAGTGTCTGGAGCCCTGACGAACCCACCCAAGAATTTCAGGATCGGTTCATAAATAGCCGAGATTCGTTGAAAAATGTCGAATTTCTGGCTATCTTGTCTCTGAAACAAGATTCCTCAATTTCTCTGCTGGTCTGACCCGAATGTCTGCGAATCCGACAAACGCGCATTGCATATTGAGGTCTCATCCGCAACTTGGTAAGAACGGTCAGAACCGACAAGAATCGAGGGTTTCTAGGCCAAATACGAACTTTTTTCTGAATTTTTGATGCGGGGCAGCTGAGTGTCTGGAGCCCTGTCGAACCCACCGAAGACTTTCAGGATCGGTTCATAAATAGCCGAGATTCGTTAAAAAATGTCGAATTTCTGGCTATCTTGTCTCTAAATCAAGATTCCTCAATTTCTCTGCTGGTCTGACCCGAATGTCTGCGATTCCGAAGAACGCGCATTGCAATTCGACGTCTCATCCGTAACTTGGTCAGAACGGTCAGAACCGACGAGAATCGAGGGTATCTCGGCCAAATACTAACTTTTTTCTGAATTTTCGGTGCGGGGCAGCTGAGTGTCTGGAGCCCTGACGAACCCACCCAAGAATTTCAGGATCGGTTCATAAATAGCCGAGATTCGTTGAAAAATGTCGAATTTCTGGCTATCTTGTCTCTAAATCAAGATTCCTCAATTTCTCTGCTGGTCTGACCCGAATGTCTGCGATTCCGAAGAACGCGCATTGCAATTCGACGTCTCATCCGTAACTTGGTCAGAACGGTCAGAACCGACGAGAATCGAGGGTATCTCGGCCAAATACTAACTTTTTTCTGAATTTTCGGTGCGGGGCAGCTGAGTGTCTGGAGCCCTGACGAACCCACCCAAGAATTTCAGGATCGGTTCATAAATAGCCGAGATTCGTTGAAAAATGTCGAATTTCTGGCTATCTTGTCTCTAAATCAAGATTCCTCAATTTCTCTGCTGGTCTGACCCGAATGTCTGCGATTCCGAAGAACGCGCATTGCAATTCGACGTCTCATCCGTAACTTGGTCAGAACGGTCAGAACCGACGAGAATCGAGGGTATCTCGGCCAAATACTAACTTTTTTTTGAATTTTCGGTGCGGGGCAGCTGAGTGTCTGGAGCCCTGACGAACCCACCCAAGAATTTCAGGATCGGTTCATAAATAGCCGAGATACGTTGAAAAATGTCGAATTTTTGGCTATCTTGTCTCTAAATCAAGATTTCTCAATTTTTCTGCTGGTCTGACCCGAATGTCTGCGATTCCGAAAAACGCGCATTGCACTTCCACGTCTCATCCGTAACTTGGTCAGAACGGTCAGAACCGACAAGAATCGAGGGTATCTCGGCCAAATACTAACTTTTTTCTGAATTTTCGGTGCGGGGCAGCTGAGTGTCTGGAGCCCTGACGAACCCACCCAAGAATTTCAGGATCGGTTCATAAATAGCCGAGATTCGTTGAAAAATGTCGAATTTCTGGCTATCTTGTCTCTAAATCAAGATTCCTCAATTTCTCTGCTGGTCTGACCCGAATGTCTGCGATTCCGAAGAACGCGCATTGCAATTCGACGTCTCATCCGTAACTTGGTCAGAACGGTCAGAACCGACGAGAATCGAGGGTATCTCGGCCAAATACTAACTTTTTTCTGAATTTTCGGTGCGGGGCAGCTGAGTGTCTGGAGCCCTGACGAACCCACCCAAGAATTTCAGGATCGGTTCATAAATAGCCGAGATACGTTGAAAAATGTCGAATTTTTGGCTATCTTGTCTCTAAATCAAGATTCCTCAATTTTTCTGCTGGTCTGACCCGAATGTCTGCGATTCCGAAGAACGCGCATTGCACTTCCACGTCTCATCCGTAACTTGGTCAGAACGGTCAGAACCGACAAGAATCGAGGGTATCTCGGCCAAATACTAACTTTTTTCTGAATTTTCGGTGCGGGGCAGCTGAGTGTCTGGAGCCCTGACGAACCCACCCAAGAATTTCAGGATCGGTTCATAAATAGCCGAGATACGTTGAAAAATGTCGAATTTTTGGCTATCTTGTCTCTAAATCAAGATTCCTCAATTTTTCTGCTGGTCTGACCCGAATGTCTGCGATTCCGAAGAACGCGCATTGCACTTCCACGTCTCATCCGTAACTTGGTCAGAACGGTCAGAACCGACAAGAATCGAGGGTATCTCGGCCAAATACTAACTTTTTTCTGAATTTTCGGTGCGGGGCAGCTGAGTGTCTGGAGCCCTGACGAACCCACCCAAGAATTTCAGGATCGGTTCATAAATAGCCGAGATTCGTTGAAAAATGTCGAATTTCTGGCTATCTTGTCTCTAAATCAAGATTCCTCAATTTCTCTGCTGGTCTGACCCGAATGTCTGCGATTCCGAAGAACGCGCATTGCAATTCGACGTCTCATCCGTAACTTGGTCAGAACGGTCAGAACCGACGAGAATCGAGGGTATCTCGGCCAAATACTAACTTTTTTCTGAATTTTCGGTGCGGGGCAGCTGAGTGTCTGGAGCCCTGACGAACCCACCCAAGAATTTCAGGATCGGTTCATAAATAGCCGAGATACGTTGAAAAATGTCGAATATTTGGCTATCTTGTCTCTAAATCAAGATTCCTCAATTTTTCTGCTGGTCTGACCCGAATGTCTGCGATTCCGAAGAACGCGCATTGCACTTCCACGTCTCATCCGTAACTTGGTCAGAACGGTCAGAACCGACTAGAATCGAGGGTATCTCGGCCAAATACTAACTTTTTTCTGAATTTTCGGTGCGGGGCAGCTGAGTGTCTGGAGCCCTGACGAACCCACCCAAGAATTTCAGGATCGGTTCATAAATAGCCGAGATACGTTGAAAAATGTCGAATTTTTGGCTATCTTGTCTCTGAATCAAGATTCCTCAATTTTTCTGCTGGTCTGACCCGAATGTCTGCGATTCCGAAGAACGCGCATTGCACTTCCACGTCTCATCCGTAACTTGGTCAGAACGGTCAGAACCGACAAGAATCGAGGGTATCTCGGCCAAATACTAACTTTTTCCTGAATTTTCGGTGCGGGGCAGCTGAGTGTCTGGAGCCCTGACGAACCCACCCAAGAATTTCAGGATCGGTTCATAAATAGCCGAGATTCGTTGAAAAATGTCGAATTTCTGGCTATCTTGTCTCTAAATCAAGATTCCTCAATTTCTCTGCTGGTCTGACCCGAATGTCTGCGATTCCGAAGAACGCGCATTGCAATTCGACGTCTCATCCGTAACTTGGTCAGAACGGTCAGAACCGACGAGAATCGAGGGTATCTCGGCCAAATACTAACTTTTTTCTGAATTTTCGGTGCGGGGCAGCTGAGTGTCTGGAGCCCTGACGAACCCACCCAAGAATTTCAGGATCGGTTTATAAATAGCCGAGATTCGTTGAAAAATGTCGAATTTCTGGCTATCTTGTCTCTGAATCAAGATTCCTCAATTTCTCTGCTGGTCTGACCCGAATGTCTGCGAATCCGACAAACGCGCATTGCATATTGAGGTCTCATTCGCAACTTGGTAAGAACGGTCAGAACCGACAAGAATCGAGGGTTTCTAGGCCAAATACGAACTTTTTTCTGAATTTTTGATGCGGGGCAGCTGAGTGTCTGGAGCCCTGTCGAACCCACCGAAGACTTTCAGGATCGGTTCATAAATAGCCGAGATTCGTTAAAAAATGTCGAATTTCTGGCTATCTTGTCTCTAAATCAAGATTCCTCAATTTCTCTGCTGGTCTGACCCGAATGTCTGCGATTCCGAAGAACGCGCATTGCAATTCGACGTCTCATCCGTAACTTGGTCAGAACGGTCAGAACCGACGAGAATCGAGGGTATCTCGGCCAAATACTAACTTTTTTCTGAATTTTCGGTGCGGGGCAGCTGAGTGTCTGGAGCCCTGACGAACCCACCCAAGAATTTCAGGATCGGTTCATAAATAGCCGAGATACGTTGAAAAATGTCGAATTTTTGGCTATCTTGTCTCTAAATCAAGATTCCTCAATTTTTCTGCTGATCTGACCTGAATGTCTGCGATTCCGAAAAACGCGCATTGCACTTCCACGTCTCATCCGTAACTTGGTCAGAACGGTCAGAACCGACAAGAATCGAGGGTATCTCGGCCAAATACTAACTTTTTTCTGAATTTTCGGTGCGGGGCAGCTGAGTGTCTGGAGCCCTGACGAACCCACCCAAGAATTTCAGGATCGGTTCATAAATAGCCGAGATTCGTTGAAAAATGTCGAATTTCTGGCTATCTTGTCTCTAAATCAAGATTCCTCAATTTCTCTGCTGGTCTGACCCGAATGTCTGCGATTCCGAAGAACGCGCATTGCAATTCGACGTCTCATCCGTAACTTGGTCAGAACGGTCAGAACCGACGAGAATCGAGGGTATCTCGGCCAAATACTAACTTTTTTCTGAATTTTCGGTGCGGGGCAGCTGAGTGTCTGGAGCCCTGACGAACCCACCCAAGAATTTCAGGATCGGTTCATAAATAGCCGAGATTCGTTGAAAAATGTCGAATTTCTGGCTATCTTGTCTCTAAATCAAGATTCCTCAATTTCTCTGCTGGTCTGACCCGAATGTCTGCGATTCCGAAGAACGCGCATTGCAATTCGACGTCTCATCCGTAACTTGGTCAGAACGGTCAGAACCGACGAGAATCGAGGGTATCTCGGCCAAATACTAACTTTTTTCTGAAGTTTTGGTGCGGGGCAGCTGAGTGTCTGGAGCCCTGACGAACCCACCCAAGAATTTCAGGATCGGTTCATAAATAGCCGAGATTCGTTGAAAAATGTCGAATTTCTGGCTATCTTGTCTCTAAATCAAGATTCCTCAATTTCTCTGCTGGTCTGACCCGAATGTCTGCGATTCCGAAGAACGCGCATTGCAATTCGACGTCTCATCCGTAACTTGGTCAGAACGGTCAGAACCGACGAGAATCGAGGGTATCTCGGCCAAATACTAACTTTTTTCTGAATTTTCGGTGCGGGGCAGCTGAGTGTCTGGAGCCCTGACGAACCCACCCAAGAATTTCAGGATCGGTTTATAAATAGCCGAGATTCGTTGAAAAATGTCGAATTTCTGGCTATCTTGTCTCTGAATCAAGATTCCTCAATTTCTCTGCTGGTCTGACCCGATTGTCTGCGAATCCGACAAACGCGCATTGCATATTGAGGTCTCATTCGCAACTTGGTAAGAACGGTCAGAACCGACAAGAATCGAGGGTTTCTAGGCCAAATACGAACTTTTTTCTGAATTTTTGATGCGGGGCAGCTGAGTGTCTGGAGCCCTGTCGAACCCACCGAAGACTTTCAGGATCGGTTCATAAATAGCCGAGATTCGTTAAAAAATGTCGAATTTCTGGCTATCTTGTCTCTAAATCAAGATTCCTCAATTTCTCTGCTGGTCTGACCCGAATGTCTGCGATTCCGAAGAACGCGCATTGCAATTCGACGTCTCATCCGTAACTTGGTCAGAACGGTCAGAACCGACGAGAATCGAGGGTATCTCGGCCAAATACTAACTTTTTTCTGAATTTTCGGTGCGGGGCAGCTGAGTGTCTGGAGCCCTGACGAACCCACCCAAGAATTTCAGGATCGGTTCATAAATAGCCGAGATACGTTGAAAAATGTCGAATTTTTGGCTATCTTGTCTCTAAATCAAGATTCCTCAATTTTTCTGCTGGTCTGACCTGAATGTCTGCGATTCCGAAAAACGCGCATTGCACTTCCACGTCTCATCCGTAACTTGGTCAGAACGGTCAGAACCGACAAGAATCGAGGGTATCTCGGCCAAATACTAACTTTTTTCTGAATTTTCGGTGCGGGGCAGCTGAGTGTCTGGAGCCCTGACGAACCCACCCAAGAATTTCAGGATCGGTTCATAAATAGCCGAGATTCGTTGAAAAATGTCGAATTTCTGGCTATCTTGTCTCTAAATCAAGATTCCTCAATTTCTCTGCTGGTCTGACCCGAATGTCTGCGATTCCGAAGAACGCGCATTGCAATTCGACGTCTCATCCGTAACTTGGTCAGAACGGTCAGAACCGACGAGAATCGAGGGTATCTCGGCCAAATACTAACTTTTTTCTGAATTTTCGGTGCGGGGCAGCTGAGTGTCTGGAGCCCTGACGAACCCACCCAAGAATTTCAGGATCGGTTCATAAATAGCCGAGATACGTTGAAAAATGTCGAATTTTTGGCTATCTTGTCTCTAAATCAAGATTCCTCAATTTTTCTGCTGGTCTGACCCGAATGTCTGCGATTCCGAAGAACGCGCATTGCACTTCCACGTCTCATCCGTAACTTGGTCAGAACGGTCAGAACCGACAAGAATCGAGGGTATCTCGGCCAAATACTAACTTTTTTCTGAATTTTCGGTGCGGGGCAGCTGAGTGTCTGGAGCCCTGACGAACCCACCCAAGAATTTCAGGATCGGTTCATAAATAGCCGAGATACGTTGAAAAATGTCGAATTTTTGGCTATCTTGTCTCTAAATCAAGATTCCTCAATTTTTCTGCTGGTCTGACCCGAATGTCTGCGATTCCGAAGAACGCGCATTGCACTTCCACGTCTCATCCGTAACTTGGTCAGAACGGTCAGAACCGACAAGAATCGAGGGTATCTCGGCCAAATACTAACTTTTTTCTGAATTTTCGGTGCGGGGCAGCTGAGTGTCTGGAGCCCTGACGAACCCACCCAAGAATTTCAGGATCGGTTCATAAATAGCCGAGATTCGTTGAAAAATGTCGAATTTCTGGCTATCTTGTCTCTAAATCAAGATTCCTCAATTTCTCTGCTGGTCTGACCCGAATGTCTGCGATTCCGAAGAACGCGCATTGCAATTCGACGTCTCATCCGTAACTTGGTCAGAACGGTCAGAACCGACGAGAATCGAGGGTATCTCGGCCAAATACTAACTTTTTTCTGAATTTTCGGTGCGGGGCAGCTGAGTGTCTGGAGCCCTGACGAACCCACCCAAGAATTTCAGGATCGGTTCATAAATAGCCGAGATACGTTGAAAAATGTCAAATTTTTGGCTATCTTGTCTCTAAATCAAGATTCCTCAATTTTTCTGCTGGTCTGACCCGAATGTCTGCGATTCCGAAGAACGCGCATTGCACTTCCACGTCTCATCCGTAACTTGGTCAGAACGGTCAGAACCGACAAGAATCGAGGGTATCTCGGCCAAATACTAACTTTTTTCTGAATTTTCGGTGCGGGGCAGCTGAGTGTCTGGAGCCCTGACGAACCCACCCAAGAATTTCAGGATCGGTTCATAAATAGCCGAGATACGTTGAAAAATGTCGAATTTTTGGCTATCTTGTCTCTAAATCAAGATTCCTCAATTTTTCTGCTGGTCTGACCCGAATGTCTGCGATTCCGAAGAACGCGCATTGCACTTCCACGTCTCATCCGTAACTTGGTCAGAACGGTCAGAACCGACAAGAATCGAGGGTATCTCGGCCAAATACTAACTTTTTTCTGAATTTTCGGTGCGGGGCAGCTGAGTGTCTGGAGCCCTGACGAACCCACCCAAGAATTTCAGGATCGGTTCATAAATAGCCGAGATTCGTTGAAAAATGTCGAATTTCTGGCTATCTTGTCTCTAAATCAAGATTCCTCAATTTCTCTGCTGGTCTGACCCGAATGTCTGCGATTCCGAAGAACGCGCATTGCAATTCGACGTCTCATCCGTAACTTGGTCAGAACGGTCAGAACCGACGAGAATCGAGGGTATCTCGGCCAAATACTAACTTTTTTCTGAATTTTCGGTGCGGGGCAGCTGAGTGTCTGGAGCCCTGACGAACCCACCCAAGAATTTCAGGATCGGTTCATAAATAGCCGAGATACGTTGAAAAATGTCGAATTTTTGGCTATCTTGTCTCTAAATCAAGATTCCTCAATTTTTCTGCTGGTCTGACCCGAATGTCTGCGATTCCGAAGAACGCGCATTGCACTTCCACGTCTCATCCGTAACTTGGTCAGAACGGTCAGAACCGACAAGAATCGAGGGTATCTCGGCCAAATACTAACTTTTTTCTGAATTTTCGGTGCGGGGCAGCTGAGTGTCTGGAGCCCTGACGAACCCACCCAAGAATTTCAGGATCAGTTCATAAATAGCCGAGATTCGTTGAAAAATGTCGAATTTCTGGCTATCTTGTCTCTAAATCAAGATTCCTCAATTTCTCTGCTGGTCTGACCCGAATGTCTGCGATTCCGAAGAACGCGCATTGCAATTCGACGTCTCATCCGTAACTTGGTCAGAACGGTCAGAACCGACGAGAATCGAGGGTATCTCGGCCAAATACTAACTTTTTTCTGAATTTTCGGTGCGGGGCAGCTGAGTGTCTGGAGCCCTGACGAACCCACCCAAGAATTTCAGGATCGGTTCATAAATAGCCGAGATTCGTTGAAAAATGTCGAATTTCTGGCTATCTTGTCTCTAAATCAAGATTCCTCAATTTCTCTGCTGGTCTGACCCGAATGTCTGCGATTCCGAAGAACGCGCATTGCAATTCGACGTCTCATCCGTAACTTGGTCAGAACGGTCAGAACCGACGAGAATCGAGGGTATCTCGGCCAAATACTAACTTTTTTCTGAATTTTCGGTGCGGGGCAGCTGAGTGTCTGGAGCCCTGACGAACCCACCCAAGAATTTCAGGATCGGTTCATAAATAGCCGAGATACGTTGAAAAATGTCAAATTTTTGGCTATCTTGTCTCTAAATCAAGATTCCTCAATTTTTCTGCTGGTCTGACCCGAATGTCTGCGATTCCGAAGAACGCGCATTGCACTTCCACGTCTCATCCGTAACTTGGTCAGAACGGTCAGAACCGACAAGAATCGAGGGTATCTCGGCCAAATACTAACTTTTTTCTGAATTTTCGGTGCGGGGCAGCTGAGTGTCTGGAGCCCTGACGAACCCACCCAAGAATTTCAGGATCGGTTCATAAATAGCCGAGATTTGTTGAAAAATGTCGAATTTCTGGCTATCTTGTCTCTAAATCAAGATTCCTCAATTTCTCTGCTGGTCTGACCCGAATGTCTGCGATTCCGAAGAACGCGCATTGCAATTCGACGTCTCATCCGTAACTTGGTCAGAACGGTCAGAACCGACGAGAATCGAGGGTATCTCGGCCAAATACTAACTTTTTTCTGAATTTTCGGTGCGGGGCAGCTGAGTGTCTGGAGCCCTGACGAACCCACCCAAGAATTTCAGGATCGGTTCATAATCAGCCGAGATACGTTGAAAAATGTCGAATTTTTGGCTATCTTGTCTCTAAATCAAGATTCCTCAATTTTTCTGCTGGTCTGACCCGAATGTCTGCGATTCCGAAGAACGCGCATTGCACTTCCACGTCTCATCCGTAACTTGGTCAGAACGGTCAGAACCGACAAGAATCGAGGGTATCTCGGCCAAATACTAACTTTTTTCTGAATTTTCGGTGCGGGGCAGCTGAGTGTCTGGAGCCCTGACGAACCCACCCAAGAATTTCAGGATCGGTTCATAAATAGCCGAGATTCGTTGAAAAATGTCGAATTTCTGGCTATCTTGTCTCTAAATCAAGATTCCTCAATTTCTCTGCTGGTCTGACCCGAATGTCTGCGATTCCGAAGAACGCGCATTGCAATTCGACGTCTCATCCGTAACTTGGTCAGAACGGTCAGAACCGACGAGAATCGGGGGTATCTCGGCCAAATACTAACTTTTTTCTGAATTTTCGGTGCGGGGCAGCTGAGTGTCTGGAGCCCTGACGAACCCACCCAAGAATTTCAGGATCGGTTCATAAATAGCCGAGATTCGTTGAAAAATGTCGAATTTCTGGCTATCTTGTCTCTAAATCAAGATTCCTCAATTTCTCTGCTGGTCTGACCCGAATGTCTGCGATTCCGAAGAACGCGCATTGCAATTCGACGTCTCATCCGTAACTTGGTCAGAACGGTCAGAACCGACGAGAATCGAGGGTATCTCGGCCAAATACTAACTTTTTTCTGAATTTTCGGTGCGGGGCAGCTGAGTGTCTGGAGCCCTGACGAACCCACCCAAGAATTTCAGGATCGGTTCATAAATAGCCGAGATTCGTTGAAAAATGTCGAATTTCTGGCTATCTTGTCTCTAAATCAAGATTCCTCAATTTCTCTGCTGGTCTGACCCGAATGTCTGCGATTCCGAAGAACGCGCATTGCAATTCGACGTCTCATTCGTAACTTGGTCAGAACGGTCAGAACCGACGAGAATCGAGGGTATCTCGGCCAAATACTAACTTTTTTCTGAATTTTCGGTGCGGGGCAGCTGAGTGTCTGGAGCCCTGACGAACCCACCCAAGAATTTCAGGATCGGTTCATAAATAGCCGAGATTCGTTGAAAAATGTCGAATTTCTGGCTATCTTGTCTCTAAATCAAGATTCCTCAATTTCTCTGCTGGTCTGACCCGAATGTCTGCGATTCCGAAGAACGCGCATTGCAATTCGACGTCTCATCCGTAACTTGGTCAGAACGGTCAGAACCGACGAGAATCGAGGGTATCTCGGCCAAATACTAACTTTTTTCTGAATTTTCGGTGCGGGGCAGCTGAGTGTCTGGAGCCCTGACGAACCCACCCAAGAATTTCAGGATCGGTTCATAAATAGCCGAGATACGTTGAAAAATGTCGAATTTTTGGCTATCTTGTCTCTAAATCAAGATTCCTCAATTTTTCTGCTGGTCTGACCCGAATGTCTGCGATTCCGAAGAACGCGCATTGCACTTCCACGTCTCATCCGTAACTTGGTCAGAACGGTCAGAACCGACAAGAATCGAGGGTATCTCGGCCAAATACTAACTTTTTTCTGAATTTTCGGTGCGGGGCAGCTGAGTGTCTGGAGCCCTGACGAACCCACCCAAGAATTTCAGGATCAGTTCATAAATAGCCGAGATTCGTTGAAAAATGTCGAATTTCTGGCTATCTTGTCTCTAAATCAAGATTCCTCAATTTCTCTGCTGGTCTGACCCGAATGTCTGCGATTCCGAAGAACGCGCATTGCAATTCGACGTCTCATCCGTAACTTGGTCAGAACGGTCAGAACCGACGAGAATCGAGGGTATCTCGGCCAAATACTAACTTTTTTCTGAATTTTCGGTGCGGGGCAGCTGAGTGTCTGGAGCCCTGACGAACCCACCCAAGAATTTCAGGATCGGTTCATAAATAGCCGAGATTCGTTGAAAAATGTCGAATTTCTGGCTATCTTGTCTCTAAATCAAGATTCCTCAATTTCTCTGCTGGTCTGACCCGAATGTCTGCGATTCCGAAGAACGCGCATTGCAATTCGACGTCTCATCCGTAACTTGGTCAGAACGGTCAGAACCGACGAGAATCGAGGGTATCTCGGCCAAATACTAACTTTTTTCTGAATTTTCGGTGCGGGGCAGCTGAGTGTCTGGAGCCCTGACGAACCCACCCAAGAATTTCAGGATCGGTTCATAATCAGCCGAGATACGTTGAAAAATGTCGAATTTTTGGCTATCTTGTCTCTAAATCAAGATTCCTCAATTTTTCTGCTGGTCTGACCCGAATGTCTGCGATTCCGAAGAACGCGCATTGCACTTCCACGTCTCATCCGTAACTTGGTCAGAACGGTCAGAACCGACAAGAATCGAGGGTATCTCGGCCAAATACTAACTTTTTTCTGAATTTTCGGTGCGGGGCAGCTGAGTGTCTGGAGCCCTGACGAACCCACCCAAGAATTTCAGGATCGGTTCATAAATAGCCGAGATTCGTTGAAAAATGTCGAATTTCTGGCTATCTTGTCTCTAAATCAAGATTCCTCAATTTCTCTGCTGGTCTGACCCGAATGTCTGCGATTCCGAAGAACGCGCATTGCAATTCGACGTCTCATCCGTAACTTGGTCAGAACGGTCAGAACCGACGAGAATCGGGGGTATCTCGGCCAAATACTAACTTTTTTCTGAATTTTCGGTGCGGGGCAGCTGAGTGTCTGGAGCCCTGACGAACCCACCCAAGAATTTCAGGATCGGTTCATAAATAGCCGAGATTCGTTGAAAAATGTCGAATTTCTGGCTATCTTGTCTCTAAATCAAGATTCCTCAATTTCTCTGCTGGTCTGACCCGAATGTCTGCGATTCCGAAGAACGCGCATTGCAATTCGACGTCTCATCCGTAACTTGGTCAGAACGGTCAGAACCGACGAGAATCGAGGGTATCTCGGCCAAATACTAACTTTTTTCTGAATTTTCGGTGCGGGGCAGCTGAGTGTCTGGAGCCCTGACGAACCCACCCAAGAATTTCAGGATCGGTTCATAAATAGCCGAGATTCGTTGAAAAATGTCGAATTTCTGGCTATCTTGTCTCTAAATCAAGATTCCTCAATTTCTCTGCTGGTCTGACCCGAATGTCTGCGATTCCGAAGAACGCGCATTGCAATTCGACGTCTCATTCGTAACTTGGTCAGAACGGTCAGAACCGACGAGAATCGAGGGTATCTCGGCCAAATACTAACTTTTTTCTGAATTTTCGGTGCGGGGCAGCTGAGTGTCTGGAGCCCTGACGAACCCACCCAAGAATTTCAGGATCGGTTCATAAATAGCCGAGATTCGTTGAAAAATGTCGAATTTCTGGCTATCTTGTCTCTAAATCAAGATTCCTCAATTTCTCTGCTGGTCTGACCCGAATGTCTGCGATTCCGAAGAACGCGCATTGCAATTCGACGTCTCATCCGTAACTTGGTCAGAACGGTCAGAACCGACGAGAATCGGGGGTATCTCGGCCAAATACTAACTTTTTTCTGAATTTTCGGTGCGGGGCAGCTGAGTGTCTGGAGCCCTGACGAACCCACCCAAGAATTTCAGGATCGGTTCATAAATAGCCGAGATTCGTTGAAAAATGTCGAATTTCTGGCTATCTTGTCTCTAAATCAAGATTCCTCAATTTCTCTGCTGGTCTGACCCGAATGTCTGCGATTCCGAAGAACGCGCATTGCAATTCGACGTCTCATCCGTAACTTGGTCAGAACGGTCAGAACCGACGAGAATCGAGGGTATCTCGGCCAAATACTAACTTTTTTCTGAATTTTCGGTGCGGGGCAGCTGAGTGTCTGGAGCCCTGACGAACCCACCCAAGAATTTCAGGATCGGTTCATAAATAGCCGAGATTCGTTGAAAAATGTCGAATTTCTGGCTATCTTGTCTCTAAATCAAGATTCCTCAATTTCTCTGCTGGTCTGACCCGAATGTCTGCGATTCCGAAGAACGCGCATTGCAATTCGACGTCTCATTCGTAACTTGGTCAGAACGGTCAGAACCGACGAGAATCGAGGGTATCTCGGCCAAATACTAACTTTTTTCTGAATTTTCGGTGCGGGGCAGCTGAGTGTCTGGAGCCCTGACGAACCCACCCAAGAATTTCAGGATCGGTTCATAAATAGCCGAGATTCGTTGAAAAATGTCGAATTTCTGGCTATCTTGTCTCTAAATCAAGATTCCTCAATTTCTCTGCTGGTCTGACCCGAATGTCTGCGATTCCGAAGAACGCGCATTGCAATTCGACGTCTCATCCGTAACTTGGTCAGAACGGTCAGAACCGACGAGAATCGAGGGTATCTCGGCCAAATACTAACTTTTTTCTGAATTTTCGGTGCGGGGCAGCTGAGTGTCTGGAGCCCTGACGAACCCACCCAAGAATTTCAGGATCGGTTCATAAATAGCCGAGATACGTTGAAAAATGTCAAATTTTTGGCTATCTTGTCTCTAAATCAAGATTCCTCAATTTTTCTGCTGGTCTGACCCGAATGTCTGCGATTCCGAAGAACGCGCATTGCACTTCCACGTCTCATCCGTAACTTGGTCAGAACGGTCAGAACCGACAAGAATCGAGGGTATCTCGGCCAAATACTAACTTTTTTCTGAATTTTCGGTGCGGGGCAGCTGAGTGTCTGGAGCCCTGACGAACCCACCCAAGAATTTCAGGATCGGTTCATAAATAGCCGAGATACGTTGAAAAATGTCGAATTTTTGGCTATCTTGTCTCTAAATCAAGATTCCTCAATTTTTCTGCTGGTCTGACCCGAATGTCTGCGATTCCGAAGAACGCGCATTGCACTTCCACGTCTCATCCGTAACTTGGTCAGAACGGTCAGAACCGACAAGAATCGAGGGTATCTCGGCCAAATACTAACTTTTTTCTGAATTTTCGGTGCGGGGCAGCTGAGTGTCTGGAGCCCTGACGAACCCACCCAAGAATTTCAGGATCGGTTCATAAATAGCCGAGATTCGTTGAAAAATGTCGAATTTCTGGCTATCTTGTCTCTAAATCAAGATTCCTCAATTTCTCTGCTGGTCTGACCCGAATGTCTGCGATTCCGAAGAACGCGCATTGCAATTCGACGTCTCATCCGTAACTTGGTCAGAACGGTCAGAACCGACGAGAATCGAGGGTATCTCGGCCAAATACTAACTTTTTTCTGAATTTTCGGTGCGGGGCAGCTGAGTGTCTGGAGCCCTGACGAACCCACCCAAGAATTTCAGGATCGGTTCATAAATAGCCGAGATACGTTGAAAAATGTCGAATTTTTGGCTATCTTGTCTCTAAATCAAGATTCCTCAATTTTTCTGCTGGTCTGACCCGAATGTCTGCGATTCCGAAGAACGCGCATTGCACTTCCACGTCTCATCCGTAACTTGGTCAGAACGGTCAGAACCGACAAGAATCGAGGGTATCTCGGCCAAATACTAACTTTTTTCTGAATTTTCGGTGCGGGGCAGCTGAGTGTCTGGAGCCCTGACGAACCCACCCAAGAATTTCAGGATCAGTTCATAAATAGCCGAGATTCGTTGAAAAATGTCGAATTTCTGGCTATCTTGTCTCTAAATCAAGATTCCTCAATTTCTCTGCTGGTCTGACCCGAATGTCTGCGATTCCGAAGAACGCGCATTGCAATTCGACGTCTCATCCGTAACTTGGTCAGAACGGTCAGAACCGACGAGAATCGAGGGTATCTCGGCCAAATACTAACTTTTTTCTGAATTTTCGGTGCGGGGCAGCTGAGTGTCTGGAGCCCTGACGAACCCACCCAAGAATTTCAGGATCGGTTCATAAATAGCCGAGATTCGTTGAAAAATGTCGAATTTCTGGCTATCTTGTCTCTAAATCAAGATTCCTCAATTTCTCTGCTGGTCTGACCCGAATGTCTGCGATTCCGAAGAACGCGCATTGCAATTCGACGTCTCATCCGTAACTTGGTCAGAACGGTCAGAACCGACGAGAATCGAGGGTATCTCGGCCAAATACTAACTTTTTTCTGAATTTTCGGTGCGGGGCAGCTGAGTGTCTGGAGCCCTGACGAACCCACCCAAGAATTTCAGGATCGGTTCATAAATAGCCGAGATACGTTGAAAAATGTCAAATTTTTGGCTATCTTGTCTCTAAATCAAGATTCCTCAATTTTTCTGCTGGTCTGACCCGAATGTCTGCGATTCCGAAGAACGCGCATTGCACTTCCACGTCTCATCCGTAACTTGGTCAGAACGGTCAGAACCGACAAGAATCGAGGGTATCTCGGCCAAATACTAACTTTTTTCTGAATTTTCGGTGCGGGGCAGCTGAGTGTCTGGAGCCCTGACGAACCCACCCAAGAATTTCAGGATCGGTTCATAAATAGCCGAGATTTGTTGAAAAATGTCGAATTTCTGGCTATCTTGTCTCTAAATCAAGATTCCTCAATTTCTCTGCTGGTCTGACCCGAATGTCTGCGATTCCGAAGAACGCGCATTGCAATTCGACGTCTCATCCGTAACTTGGTCAGAACGGTCAGAACCGACGAGAATCGAGGGTATCTCGGCCAAATACTAACTTTTTTCTGAATTTTCGGTGCGGGGCAGCTGAGTGTCTGGAGCCCTGACGAACCCACCCAAGAATTTCAGGATCGGTTCATAATCAGCCGAGATACGTTGAAAAATGTCGAATTTTTGGCTATCTTGTCTCTAAATCAAGATTCCTCAATTTTTCTGCTGGTCTGACCCGAATGTCTGCGATTCCGAAGAACGCGCATTGCACTTCCACGTCTCATCCGTAACTTGGTCAGAACGGTCAGAACCGACAAGAATCGAGGGTATCTCGGCCAAATACTAACTTTTTTCTGAATTTTCGGTGCGGGGCAGCTGAGTGTCTGGAGCCCTGACGAACCCACCCAAGAATTTCAGGATCGGTTCATAAATAGCCGAGATTCGTTGAAAAATGTCGAATTTCTGGCTATCTTGTCTCTAAATCAAGATTCCTCAATTTCTCTGCTGGTCTGACCCGAATGTCTGCGATTCCGAAGAACGCGCATTGCAATTCGACGTCTCATCCGTAACTTGGTCAGAACGGTCAGAACCGACGAGAATCGGGGGTATCTCGGCCAAATACTAACTTTTTTCTGAATTTTCGGTGCGGGGCAGCTGAGTGTCTGGAGCCCTGACGAACCCACCCAAGAATTTCAGGATCGGTTCATAAATAGCCGAGATTCGTTGAAAAATGTCGAATTTCTGGCTATCTTGTCTCTAAATCAAGATTCCTCAATTTCTCTGCTGGTCTGACCCGAATGTCTGCGATTCCGAAGAACGCGCATTGCAATTCGACGTCTCATCCGTAACTTGGTCAGAACGGTCAGAACCGACGAGAATCGAGGGTATCTCGGCCAAATACTAACTTTTTTCTGAATTTTCGGTGCGGGGCAGCTGAGTGTCTGGAGCCCTGACGAACCCACCCAAGAATTTCAGGATCGGTTCATAAATAGCCGAGATTCGTTGAAAAATGTCGAATTTCTGGCTATCTTGTCTCTAAATCAAGATTCCTCAATTTCTCTGCTGGTCTGACCCGAATGTCTGCGATTCCGAAGAACGCGCATTGCAATTCGACGTCTCATTCGTAACTTGGTCAGAACGGTCAGAACCGACGAGAATCGAGGGTATCTCGGCCAAATACTAACTTTTTTCTGAATTTTCGGTGCGGGGCAGCTGAGTGTCTGGAGCCCTGACGAACCCACCCAAGAATTTCAGGATCGGTTCATAAATAGCCGAGATTCGTTGAAAAATGTCGAATTTCTGGCTATCTTGTCTCTAAATCAAGATTCCTCAATTTCTCTGCTGGTCTGACCCGAATGTCTGCGATTCCGAAGAACGCGCATTGCAATTCGACGTCTCATCCGTAACTTGGTCAGAACGGTCAGAACCGACGAGAATCGAGGGTATCTCGGCCAAATACTAACTTTTTTCTGAATTTTCGGTGCGGGGCAGCTGAGTGTCTGGAGCCCTGACGAACCCACCCAAGAATTTCAGGATCGGTTCATAAATAGCCGAGATACGTTGAAAAATGTCGAATTTTTGGCTATCTTGTCTCTAAATCAAGATTCCTCAATTTTTCTGCTGGTCTGACCCGAATGTCTGCGATTCCGAAGAACGCGCATTGCACTTCCACGTCTCATCCGTAACTTGGTCAGAACGGTCAGAACCGACAAGAATCGAGGGTATCTCGGCCAAATACTAACTTTTTTCTGAATTTTCGGTGCGGGGCAGCTGAGTGTCTGGAGCCCTGACGAACCCACCCAAGAATTTCAGGATCGGTTCATAAATAGCCGAGATTCGTTGAAAAATGTCGAATTTCTGGCTATCTTGTCTCTAAATCAAGATTCCTCAATTTCTCTGCTGGTCTGACCCGAATGTCTGCGATTCCGAAGAACGCGCATTGCAATTCGACGTCTCATCCGTAACTTGGTCAGAACGGTCAGAACCGACGAGAATCGAGGGTATCTCGGCCAAATACTAACTTTTTTCTGAATTTTCGGTGCGGGGCAGCTGAGTGTCTGGAGCCCTGACGAACCCACCCAAGAATTTCAGGATCGGTTTATAAATAGCCGAGATTCGTTGAAAAATGTCGAATTTCTGGCTATCTTGTCTCTGAATCAAGATTCCTCAATTTCTCTGCTGGTCTGACCCGAATGTCTGCGATTCCGAAGAACGCGCATTGCACTTCCACGTCTCATCCGTAACTTGGTCAGAACGGTCAGAACCGACAAGAATCGAGGGTATCTCGGCCAAATACTAACTTTTTTCTGAATTTTCGGTGCGGGGCAGCTGAGTGTCTGGAGCCCTGACGAACCCACCCAAGAATTTCAGGATCGGTTCATAAATAGCCGAGATTCGTTGAAAAATGTCGAATTTCTGGCTATCTTGTCTCTAAATCAAGATTCCTCAATTTCTCTGCTGGTCTGACCCGAATGTCTGCGATTCCGAAGAACGCGCATTGCAATTCGACGTCTCATCCGTAACTTGGTCAGAACGGTCAGAACCGACGAGAATCGGGGGTATCTCGGCCAAATACTAACTTTTTTCTGAATTTTCGGTGCGGGGCAGCTGAGTGTCTGGAGCCCTGACGAACCCACCCAAGAATTTCAGGATCGGTTCATAAATAGCCGAGATTCGTTGAAAAATGTCGAATTTCTGGCTATCTTGTCTCTAAATCAAGATTCCTCAATTTCTCTGCTGGTCTGACCCGAATGTCTGCGATTCCGAAGAACGCGCATTGCAATTCGACGTCTCATCCGTAACTTGGTCAGAACGGTCAGAACCGACGAGAATCGAGGGTATCTCGGCCAAATACTAACTTTTTTCTGAATTTTCGGTGCGGGGCAGCTGAGTGTCTGGAGCCCTGACGAACCCACCCAAGAATTTCAGGATCGGTTCATAAATAGCCGAGATTCGTTGAAAAATGTCGAATTTCTGGCTATCTTGTCTCTAAATCAAGATTCCTCAATTTCTCTGCTGGTCTGACCCGAATGTCTGCGATTCCGAAGAACGCGCATTGCAATTCGACGTCTCATCCGTAACTTGGTCAGAACGGTCAGAACCGACGAGAATCGAGGGTATCTCGGCCAAATACTAACTTTTTTCTGAATTTTCGGTGCGGGGCAGCTGAGTGTCTGGAGCCCTGACGAACCCACCCAAGAATTTCAGGATCGGTTCATAATCAGCCGAGATACGTTGAAAAATGTCGAATTTTTGGCTATCTTGTCTCTAAATCAAGATTCCTCAATTTTTCTGCTGGTCTGACCCGAATGTCTGCGATTCCGAAGAACGCGCATTGCACTTCCACGTCTCATCCGTAACTTGGTCAGAACGGTCAGAACCGACAAGAATCGAGGGTATCTCGGCCAAATACTAACTTTTTTCTGAATTTTCGGTGCGGGGCAGCTGAGTGTCTGGAGCCCTGACGAACCCACCCAAGAATTTCAGGATCGGTTCATAAATAGCCGAGATTCGTTGAAAAATGTCGAATTTCTGGCTATCTTGTCTCTAAATCAAGATTCCTCAATTTCTCTGCTGGTCTGACCCGAATGTCTGCGATTCCGAAGAACGCGCATTGCAATTCGACGTCTCATCCGTAACTTGGTCAGAACGGTCAGAACCGACGAGAATCGGGGGTATCTCGGCCAAATACTAACTTTTTTCTGAATTTTCGGTGCGGGGCAGCTGAGTGTCTGGAGCCCTGACGAACCCACCCAAGAATTTCAGGATCGGTTCATAAATAGCCGAGATTCGTTGAAAAATGTCGAATTTCTGGCTATCTTGTCTCTAAATCAAGATTCCTCAATTTCTCTGCTGGTCTGACCCGAATGTCTGCGATTCCGAAGAACGCGCATTGCAATTCGACGTCTCATCCGTAACTTGGTCAGAACGGTCAGAACCGACGAGAATCGAGGGTATCTCGGCCAAATACTAACTTTTTTCTGAATTTTCGGTGCGGGGCAGCTGAGTGTCTGGAGCCCTGACGAACCCACCCAAGAATTTCAGGATCGGTTCATAAATAGCCGAGATTCGTTGAAAAATGTCGAATTTCTGGCTATCTTGTCTCTAAATCAAGATTCCTCAATTTCTCTGCTGGTCTGACCCGAATGTCTGCGATTCCGAAGAACGCGCATTGCAATTCGACGTCTCATTCGTAACTTGGTCAGAACGGTCAGAACCGACGAGAATCGAGGGTATCTCGGCCAAATACTAACTTTTTTCTGAATTTTCGGTGCGGGGCAGCTGAGTGTCTGGAGCCCTGACGAACCCACCCAAGAATTTCAGGATCGGTTCATAAATAGCCGAGATTCGTTGAAAAATGTCGAATTTCTGGCTATCTTGTCTCTAAATCAAGATTCCTCAATTTCTCTGCTGGTCTGACCCGAATGTCTGCGATTCCGAAGAACGCGCATTGCAATTCGACGTCTCATCCGTAACTTGGTCAGAACGGTCAGAACCGACGAGAATCGAGGGTATCTCGGCCAAATACTAACTTTTTTCTGAATTTTCGGTGCGGGGCAGCTGAGTGTCTGGAGCCCTGACGAACCCACCCAAGAATTTCAGGATCGGTTCATAAATAGCCGAGATACGTTGAAAAATGTCGAATTTTTGGCTATCTTGTCTCTAAATCAAGATTCCTCAATTTTTCTGCTGGTCTGACCCGAATGTCTGCGATTCCGAAGAACGCGCATTGCACTTCCACGTCTCATCCGTAACTTGGTCAGAACGGTCAGAACCGACAAGAATCGAGGGTATCTCGGCCAAATACTAACTTTTTTCTGAATTTTCGGTGCGGGGCAGCTGAGTGTCTGGAGCCCTGACGAACCCACCCAAGAATTTCAGGATCGGTTCATAAATAGCCGAGATTCGTTGAAAAATGTCGAATTTCTGGCTATCTTGTCTCTAAATCAAGATTCCTCAATTTCTCTGCTGGTCTGACCCGAATGTCTGCGATTCCGAAGAACGCGCATTGCAATTCGACGTCTCATCCGTAACTTGGTCAGAACGGTCAGAACCGACGAGAATCGAGGGTATCTCGGCCAAATACTAACTTTTTTCTGAATTTTCGGTGCGGGGCAGCTGAGTGTCTGGAGCCCTGACGAACCCACCCAAGAATTTCAGGATCGGTTTATAAATAGCCGAGATTCGTTGAAAAATGTCGAATTTCTGGCTATCTTGTCTCTGAATCAAGATTCCTCAATTTCTCTGCTGGTCTGACCCGAATGTCTGCGATTCCGAAGAACGCGCATTGCACTTCCACGTCTCATCCGTAACTTGGTCAGAACGGTCAGAACCGACAAGAATCGAGGGTATCTCGGCCAAATACTAACTTTTTTCTGAATTTTCGGTGCGGGGCAGCTGAGTGTCTGGAGCCCTGACGAACCCACCCAAGAATTTCAGGATCGGTTCATAAATAGCCGAGATTCGTTGAAAAATGTCGAATTTCTGGCTATCTTGTCTCTAAATCAAGATTCCTCAATTTCTCTGCTGGTCTGACCCGAATGTCTGCGATTCCGAAGAACGCGCATTGCAATTCGACGTCTCATCCGTAACTTGGTCAGAACGGTCAGAACCGACGAGAATCGGGGGTATCTCGGCCAAATACTAACTTTTTTCTGAATTTTCGGTGCGGGGCAGCTGAGTGTCTGGAGCCCTGACGAACCCACCCAAGAATTTCAGGATCGGTTCATAAATAGCCGAGATTCGTTGAAAAATGTCGAATTTCTGGCTATCTTGTCTCTAAATCAAGATTCCTCAATTTCTCTGCTGGTCTGACCCGAATGTCTGCGATTCCGAAGAACGCGCATTGCAATTCGACGTCTCATCCGTAACTTGGTCAGAACGGTCAGAACCGACGAGAATCGAGGGTATCTCGGCCAAATACTAACTTTTTTCTGAATTTTCGGTGCGGGGCAGCTGAGTGTCTGGAGCCCTGACGAACCCACCCAAGAATTTCAGGATCGGTTCATAAATAGCCGAGATTCGTTGAAAAATGTCGAATTTCTGGCTATCTTGTCTCTAAATCAAGATTCCTCAATTTCTCTGCTGGTCTGACCCGAATGTCTGCGATTCCGTAGAACGCGCATTGCAATTCGACGTCTCATTCGTAACTTGGTCAGAACGGTCAGAACCGACGAGAATCGAGGGTATCTCGGCCAAATACTAACTTTTTTCTGAATTTTCGGTGCGGGGCAGCTGAGTGTCTGGAGCCCTGACGAACCCACCCAAGAATTTCAGGATCGGTTCATAAATAGCCGAGATTCGTTGAAAAATGTCGAATTTCTGGCTATCTTGTCTCTAAATCAAGATTCCTCAATTTCTCTGCTGGTCTGACCCGAATGTCTGCGATTCCGAAGAACGCGCATTGCAATTCGACGTCTCATCCGTAACTTGGTCAGAACGGTCGGAACCGACGAGAATCGAGGGTATCTCGGCCAAATACTAACTTTTTTCTGAATTTTCGGTGCGGGGCAGCTGAGTGTCTGGAGCCCTGACGAACCCACCCAAGAATTTCAGGATCGGTTCATAAATAGCCGAGATACGTTGAAAAATGTCGAATTTTTGGCTATCTTGTCTCTAAATCAAGATTCCTCAATTTTTCTGCTGGTCTGACCCGAATGTCTGCGATTCCGAAGAACGCGCATTGCACTTCCACGTCTCATCCGTAACTTGGTCAGAACGGTCAGAACCGACAAGAATCGAGGGTATCTCGGCCAAATACTAACTTTTTTCTGAATTTTCGGTGCGGGGCAGCTGAGTGTCTGGAGCCCTGACGAACCCACCCAAGAATTTCAGGATCGGTTCATAAATAGCCGAGATTCGTTGAAAAATGTCGAATTTCTGGCTATCTTGTCTCTAAATCAAGATTCCTCAATTTCTCTGCTGGTCTGACCCGAATGTCTGCGATTCCGAAGAACGCGCATTGCAATTCGACGTCTCATCCGTAACTTGGTCAGAACGGTCAGAACCGACGAGAATCGAGGGTATCTCGGCCAAATACTAACTTTTTTCTGAATTTTCGGTGCGGGGCAGCTGAGTGTCTGGAGCCCTGACGAACCCACCCAAGAATTTCAGGATCGGTTTATAAATAGCCGAGATTCGTTGAAAAATGTCGAATTTCTGGCTATCTTGTCTCTGAATCAAGATTCCTCAAATTCTCTGCTGGTCTGACCCGAATGTCTGCGATTCCGAAGAACGCGCATTGCACTTCCACGTCTCATCCGTAACTTGGTCAGAACGGTCAGAACCGACAAGAATCGAGGGTATCTCGGCCAAATACTAACTTTTTTCTGAATTTTCGGTGCGGGGCAGCTGAGTGTCTGGAGCCCTGACGAACCCACCCAAGAATTTCAGGATCGGTTCATAAATAGCCGAGATACGTTGAAAAATGTCGAATTTTTGGCTATCTTGTCTCTAAATCAAGATTCCTCAATTTTTCTGCTGGTCTGACCCGAATGTCTGCGATTCCGAAGAACGCGCATTGCACTTCCACGTCTCATCCGTAACTTGGTCAGAACGGTCAGAACCGACAAGAATCGAGGGTATCTCGGCCAAATACTAACTTTTTTCTGAATTTTCGGTGCGGGGCAGCTGAGTGTCTGGAGCCCTGACGAACCCACCCAAGAATTTCAGGATCGGTTCATAAATAGCCGAGATTCGTTGAAAAATGTCGAATTTCTGGCTATCTTGTCTCTAAATCAAGATTCCTCAATTTCTCTGCTGGTCTGACCCGAATGTCTGCGATTCCGAAGAACGCGCATTGCAATTCGACGTCTCATCCGTAACTTGGTCAGAACGGTCAGAACCGACGAGAATCGGGGGTATCTCGGCCAAATACTAACTTTTTTCTGAATTTTCGGTGCGGGGCAGCTGAGTGTCTGGAGCCCTGACGAACCCACCCAAGAATCTCAGGTTCGGTTCATAAATAGCCGAGATTCGTTGAAAAATGTCGAATTTCTGGCTATCTTGTCTCTAAATCAAGATTCCTCAATTTCTCTGCTGGTCTGACCCGAATGTCTGCGATTCCGAAGAACGCGCATTGCAATTCGACGTCTCATCCGTAACTTGGTCAGAACGGTCAGAACCGACGAGAATCGGGGGTATCTCGGCCAAATACTAACTTTTTTCTGAATTTTCGGTGCGGGGCAGCTGAGTGTCTGGAGCCCTGACGAACCCACCCAAGAATTTCAGGATCGGTTCATAAATAGCCGAGATTCGTTGAAAAATGTCGAATTTCTGGCTATCTTGTCTCTAAATCAAGATTCCTCAATTTCTCTGCTGGTCTGACCCGAATGTCTGCGATTCCGAAGAACGCGCATTGCAATTCGACGTCTCATCCGTAACTTGGTCAGAACGGTCAGAACCGACGAGAATCGAGGGTATCTCGGCCAAATACTAACTTTTTTCTGAATTTTCGGTGCGGGGCAGCTGAGTGTCTGGAGCCCTGACGAACCCACCCAAGAATTTCAGGATCGGTTCATAAATAGCCGAGATTCGTTGAAAAATGTCGAATTTCTGGCTATCTTGTCTCTAAATCAAGATTCCTCAATTTCTCTGCTGGTCTGACCCGAATGTCTGCGATTCCGAAGAACGCGCATTGCAATTCGACGTCTCATCCGTAACTTGGTCAGAACGGTCAGAACCGACGAGAATCGAGGGTATCTCGGCCAAATACTAACTTTTTTCTGAATTTTCGGTGCGGGGCAGCTGAGTGTCTGGAGCCCTGACGAACCCACCCAAGAATTTCAGGATCGGTTCATAATCAGCCGAGATACGTTGAAAAATGTCGAATTTTTGGCTATCTTGTCTCTAAATCAAGATTCCTCAATTTTTCTGCTGGTCTGACCCGAATGTCTGCGATTCCGAAGAACGCGCATTGCACTTCCACGTCTCATCCGTAACTTGGTCAGAACGGTCAGAACCGACAAGAATCGAGGGTATCTCGGCCAAATACTAACTTTTTTCTGAATTTTCGGTGCGGGGCAGCTGAGTGTCTGGAGCCCTGACGAACCCACCCAAGAATTTCAGGATCGGTTCATAAATAGCCGAGATTCGTTGAAAAATGTCGAATTTCTGGCTATCTTGTCTCTAAATCAAGATTCCTCAATTTCTCTGCTGGTCTGACCCGAATGTCTGCGATTCCGAAGAACGCGCATTGCAATTCGACGTCTCATCCGTAACTTGGTCAGAACGGTCAGAACCGACGAGAATCGGGGGTATCTCGGCCAAATACTAACTTTTTTCTGAATTTTCGGTGCGGGGCAGCTGAGTGTCTGGAGCCCTGACGAACCCACCCAAGAATTTCAGGATCGGTTCATAAATAGCCGAGATTCGTTGAAAAATGTCGAATTTCTGGCTATCTTGTCTCTAAATCAAGATTCCTCAATTTCTCTGCTGGTCTGACCCGAATGTCTGCGATTCCGAAGAACGCGCATTGCAATTCGACGTCTCATCCGTAACTTGGTCAGAACGGTCAGAACCGACGAGAATCGAGGGTATCTCGGCCAAATACTAACTTTTTTCTGAATTTTCGGTGCGGGGCAGCTGAGTGTCTGGAGCCCTGACGAACCCACCCAAGAATTTCAGGATCGGTTCATAAATAGCCGAGATTCGTTGAAAAATGTCGAATTTCTGGCTATCTTGTCTCTAAATCAAGATTCCTCAATTTCTCTGCTGGTCTGACCCGAATGTCTGCGATTCCGAAGAACGCGCATTGCAATTCGACGTCTCATTCGTAACTTGGTCAGAACGGTCAGAACCGACGAGAATCGAGGGTATCTCGGCCAAATACTAACTTTTTTCTGAATTTTCGGTGCGGGGCAGCTGAGTGTCTGGAGCCCTGACGAACCCACCCAAGAATTTCAGGATCGGTTCATAAATAGCCGAGATTCGTTGAAAAATGTCGAATTTCTGGCTATCTTGTCTCTAAATCAAGATTCCTCAATTTCTCTGCTGGTCTGACCCGAATGTCTGCGATTCCGAAGAACGCGCATTGCAATTCGACGTCTCATCCGTAACTTGGTCAGAACGGTCAGAACCGACGAGAATCGAGGGTATCTCGGCCAAATACTAACTTTTTTCTGAATTTTCGGTGCGGGGCAGCTGAGTGTCTGGAGCCCTGACGAACCCACCCAAGAATTTCAGGATCGGTTCATAAATAGCCGAGATACGTTGAAAAATGTCGAATTTTTGGCTATCTTGTCTCTAAATCAAGATTCCTCAATTTTTCTGCTGGTCTGACCCGAATGTCTGCGATTCCGAAGAACGCGCATTGCACTTCCACGTCTCATCCGTAACTTGGTCAGAACGGTCAGAACCGACAAGAATCGAGGGTATCTCGGCCAAATACTAACTTTTTTCTGAATTTTCGGTGCGGGGCAGCTGAGTGTCTGGAGCCCTGACGAACCCACCCAAGAATTTCAGGATCGGTTCATAAATAGCCGAGATTCGTTGAAAAATGTCGAATTTCTGGCTATCTTGTCTCTAAATCAAGATTCCTCAATTTCTCTGCTGGTCTGACCCGAATGTCTGCGATTCCGAAGAACGCGCATTGCAATTCGACGTCTCATCCGTAACTTGGTCAGAACGGTCAGAACCGACGAGAATCGAGGGTATCTCGGCCAAATACTAACTTTTTTCTGAATTTTCGGTGCGGGGCAGCTGAGTGTCTGGAGCCCTGACGAACCCACCCAAGAATTTCAGGATCGGTTTATAAATAGCCGAGATTCGTTGAAAAATGTCGAATTTCTGGCTATCTTGTCTCTGAATCAAGATTCCTCAATTTCTCTGCTGGTCTGACCCGAATGTCTGCGATTCCGAAGAACGCGCATTGCACTTCCACGTCTCATCCGTAACTTGGTCAGAACGGTCAGAACCGACAAGAATCGAGGGTATCTCGGCCAAATACTAACTTTTTTCTGAATTTTCGGTGCGGGGCAGCTGAGTGTCTGGAGCCCTGACGAACCCACCCAAGAATTTCAGGATCGGTTCATAAATAGCCGAGATTCGTTGAAAAATGTCGAATTTCTGGCTATCTTGTCTCTAAATCAAGATTCCTCAATTTCTCTGCTGGTCTGACCCGAATGTCTGCGATTCCGAAGAACGCGCATTGCAATTCGACGTCTCATCCGTAACTTGGTCAGAACGGTCAGAACCGACGAGAATCGGGGGTATCTCGGCCAAATACTAACTTTTTTCTGAATTTTCGGTGCGGGGCAGCTGAGTGTCTGGAGCCCTGACGAACCCACCCAAGAATTTCAGGATCGGTTCATAAATAGCCGAGATTCGTTGAAAAATGTCGAATTTCTGGCTATCTTGTCTCTAAATCAAGATTCCTCAATTTCTCTGCTGGTCTGACCCGAATGTCTGCGATTCCGAAGAACGCGCATTGCAATTCGACGTCTCATCCGTAACTTGGTCAGAACGGTCAGAACCGACGAGAATCGAGGGTATCTCGGCCAAATACTAACTTTTTTCTGAATTTTCGGTGCGGGGCAGCTGAGTGTCTGGAGCCCTGACGAACCCACCCAAGAATTTCAGGATCGGTTCATAAATAGCCGAGATTCGTTGAAAAATGTCGAATTTCTGGCTATCTTGTCTCTAAATCAAGATTCCTCAATTTCTCTGCTGGTCTGACCCGAATGTCTGCGATTCCGTAGAACGCGCATTGCAATTCGACGTCTCATTCGTAACTTGGTCAGAACGGTCAGAACCGACGAGAATCGAGGGTATCTCGGCCAAATACTAACTTTTTTCTGAATTTTCGGTGCGGGGCAGCTGAGTGTCTGGAGCCCTGACGAACCCACCCAAGAATTTCAGGATCGGTTCATAAATAGCCGAGATTCGTTGAAAAATGTCGAATTTCTGGCTATCTTGTCTCTAAATCAAGATTCCTCAATTTCTCTGCTGGTCTGACCCGAATGTCTGCGATTCCGAAGAACGCGCATTGCAATTCGACGTCTCATCCGTAACTTGGTCAGAACGGTCGGAACCGACGAGAATCGAGGGTATCTCGGCCAAATACTAACTTTTTTCTGAATTTTCGGTGCGGGGCAGCTGAGTGTCTGGAGCCCTGACGAACCCACCCAAGAATTTCAGGATCGGTTCATAAATAGCCGAGATACGTTGAAAAATGTCGAATTTTTGGCTATCTTGTCTCTAAATCAAGATTCCTCAATTTTTCTGCTGGTCTGACCCGAATGTCTGCGATTCCGAAGAACGCGCATTGCACTTCCACGTCTCATCCGTAACTTGGTCAGAACGGTCAGAACCGACAAGAATCGAGGGTATCTCGGCCAAATACTAACTTTTTTCTGAATTTTCGGTGCGGGGCAGCTGAGTGTCTGGAGCCCTGACGAACCCACCCAAGAATTTCAGGATCGGTTCATAAATAGCCGAGATTCGTTGAAAAATGTCGAATTTCTGGCTATCTTGTCTCTAAATCAAGATTCCTCAATTTCTCTGCTGGTCTGACCCGAATGTCTGCGATTCCGAAGAACGCGCATTGCAATTCGACGTCTCATCCGTAACTTGGTCAGAACGGTCAGAACCGACGAGAATCGAGGGTATCTCGGCCAAATACTAACTTTTTTCTGAATTTTCGGTGCGGGGCAGCTGAGTGTCTGGAGCCCTGACGAACCCACCCAAGAATTTCAGGATCGGTTTATAAATAGCCGAGATTCGTTGAAAAATGTCGAATTTCTGGCTATCTTGTCTCTGAATCAAGATTCCTCAAATTCTCTGCTGGTCTGACCCGAATGTCTGCGATTCCGAAGAACGCGCATTGCACTTCCACGTCTCATCCGTAACTTGGTCAGAACGGTCAGAACCGACAAGAATCGAGGGTATCTCGGCCAAATACTAACTTTTTTCTGAATTTTCGGTGCGGGGCAGCTGAGTGTCTGGAGCCCTGACGAACCCACCCAAGAATTTCAGGATCGGTTCATAAATAGCCGAGATACGTTGAAAAATGTCGAATTTTTGGCTATCTTGTCTCTAAATCAAGATTCCTCAATTTTTCTGCTGGTCTGACCCGAATGTCTGCGATTCCGAAGAACGCGCATTGCACTTCCACGTCTCATCCGTAACTTGGTCAGAACGGTCAGAACCGACAAGAATCGAGGGTATCTCGGCCAAATACTAACTTTTTTCTGAATTTTCGGTGCGGGGCAGCTGAGTGTCTGGAGCCCTGACGAACCCACCCAAGAATTTCAGGATCGGTTCATAAATAGCCGAGATTCGTTGAAAAATGTCGAATTTCTGGCTATCTTGTCTCTAAATCAAGATTCCTCAATTTCTCTGCTGGTCTGACCCGAATGTCTGCGATTCCGAAGAACGCGCATTGCAATTCGACGTCTCATCCGTAACTTGGTCAGAACGGTCAGAACCGACGAGAATCGGGGGTATCTCGGCCAAATACTAACTTTTTTCTGAATTTTCGGTGCGGGGCAGCTGAGTGTCTGGAGCCCTGACGAACCCACCCAAGAATTTCAGGTTCGGTTCATAAATAGCCGAGATTCGTTGAAAAATGTCGAATTTCTGGCTATCTTGTCTCTAAATCAAGATTCCTCAATTTCTCTGCTGGTCTGACCCGAATGTCTGCGATTCCGAAGAACGCGCATTGCAATTCGACGTCTCATCCGTAACTTGGTCAGAACGGTCAGAACCGACGAGAATCGGGGGTATCTCGGCCAAATACTAACTTTTTTCTGAATTTTCGGTGCGGGGCAGCTGAGTGTCTGGAGCCCTGACGAACCCACCCAAGAATTTCAGGATCGGTTCATAAATAGCCGAGATTCGTTGAAAAATGTCGAATTTCTGGCTATCTTGTCTCTAAATCAAGATTCCTCAATTTCTCTGCTGGTCTGACCCGAATGTCTGCGATTCCGAAGAACGCGCATTGCAATTCGACGTCTCATCCGTAACTTGGTCAGAACGGTCAGAACCGACGAGAATCGAGGGTATCTCGGCCAAATACTAACTTTTTTCTGAATTTTCGGTGCGGGGCAGCTGAGTGTCTGGAGCCCTGACGAACCCACCCAAGAATTTCAGGATCGGTTCATAAATAGCCGAGATTCGTTGAAAAATGTCGAATTTCTGGCTATCTTGTCTCTAAATCAAGATTCCTCAATTTCTCTGCTGGTCTGACCCGAATGTCTGCGATTCCGAAGAACGCGCATTGCAATTCGACGTCTCATCCGTAACTTGGTCAGAACGGTCAGAACCGACGAGAATCGGGGGTATCTCGGCCAAATACTAACTTTTTTCTGAATTTTCGGTGCGGGGCAGCTGAGTGTCTGGAGCCCTGACGAACCCACCCAAGAATTTCAGGATCGGTTCATAAATAGCCGAGATTCGTTGAAAAATGTCGAATTTCTGGCTATCTTGTCTCTAAATCAAGATTCCTCAATTTCTCTGCTGGTCTGACCCGAATGTCTGCGATTCCGAAGAACGCGCATTGCAATTCGACGTCTCATCCGTAACTTGGTCAGAACGGTCAGAACCGACGAGAATCGAGGGTATCTCGGCCAAATACTAACTTTTTTCTGAATTTTCGGTGCGGGGCAGCTGAGTGTCTGGAGCCCTGACGAACCCACCCAAGAATTTCAGGATCGGTTCATAAATAGCCGAGATTCGTTGAAAAATGTCGAATTTCTGGCTATCTTGTCTCTAAATCAAGATTCCTCAATTTCTCTGCTGGTCTGACCCGAATGTCTGCGATTCCGAAGAACGCGCATTGCAATTCGACGTCTCATCCGTAACTTGGTCAGAACGGTCGGAACCGACGAGAATCGAGGGTATCTCGGCCAAATACTAACTTTTTTCTGAATTTTCGGTGCGGGGCAGCTGAGTGTCTGGAGCCCTGACGAACCCACCCAAGAATTTCAGGATCGGTTCATAAATAGCCGAGATACGTTGAAAAATGTCGAATTTTTGGCTATCTTGTCTCTAAATCAAGATTCCTCAATTTTTCTGCTGGTCTGACCCGAATGTCTGCGATTCCGAAGAACGCGCATTGCACTTCCACGTCTCATCCGTAACTTGGTCAGAACGGTCAGAACCGACAAGAATCGAGGGTATCTCGGCCAAATACTAACTTTTTTCTGAATTTTCGGTGCGGGGCAGCTGAGTGTCTGGAGCCCTGACGAACCCACCCAAGAATTTCAGGATCGGTTCATAAATAGCCGAGATTCGTTGAAAAATGTCGAATTTCTGGCTATCTTGTCTCTAAATCAAGATTCCTCAATTTCTCTGCTGGTCTGACCCGAATGTCTGCGATTCCGAAGAACGCGCATTGCAATTCGACGTCTCATCCGTAACTTGGTCAGAACGGTCAGAACCGACGAGAATCGGGGGTATCTCGGCCAAATACTAACTTTTTTCTGAATTTTCGGTGCGGGGCAGCTGAGTGTCTGGAGCCCTGACGAACCCACCCAAGAATTTCAGGTTCGGTTCATAAATAGCCGAGATTCGTTGAAAAATGTCGAATTTCTGGCTATCTTGTCTCTAAATCAAGATTCCTCAATTTCTCTGCTGGTCTGACCCGAATGTCTGCGATTCCGAAGAACGCGCATTGCAATTCGACGTCTCATCCGTAACTTGGTCAGAACGGTCAGAACCGACGAGAATCGGGGGTATCTCGGCCAAATACTAACTTTTTTCTGAATTTTCGGTGCGGGGCAGCTGAGTGTCTGGAGCCCTGACGAACCCACCCAAGAATTTCAGGATCGGTTCATAAATAGCCGAGATTCGTTGAAAAATGTCGAATTTCTGGCTATCTTGTCTCTAAATCAAGATTCCTCAATTTCTCTGCTGGTCTGACCCGAATGTCTGCGATTCCGAAGAACGCGCATTGCAATTCGACGTCTCATCCGTAACTTGGTCAGAACGGTCAGAACCGACGAGAATCGAGGGTATCTCGGCCAAATACTAACTTTTTTCTGAATTTTCGGTGCGGGGCAGCTGAGTGTCTGGAGCCCTGACGAACCCACCCAAGAATTTCAGGATCGGTTCATAAATAGCCGAGATTCGTTGAAAAATGTCGAATTTCTGGCTATCTTGTCTCTAAATCAAGATTCCTCAATTTCTCTGCTGGTCTGACCCGAATGTCTGCGATTCCGAAGAACGCGCATTGCAATTCGACGTCTCATCCGTAACTTGGTCAGAACGGTCGGAACCGACGAGAATCGAGGGTATCTCGGCCAAATACTAACTTTTTTCTGAATTTTCGGTGCGGGGCAGCTGAGTGTCTGGAGCCCTGACGAACCCACCCAAGAATTTCAGGATCGGTTCATAAATAGCCGAGATACGTTGAAAAATGTCGAATTTTTGGCTATCTTGTCTCTAAATCAAGATTCCTCAATTTTTCTGCTGGTCTGACCCGAATGTCTGCGATTCCGAAGAACGCGCATTGCACTTCCACGTCTCATCCGTAACTTGGTCAGAACGGTCAGAACCGACAAGAATCGAGGGTATCTCGGCCAAATACTAACTTTTTTCTGAATTTTCGGTGCGGGGCAGCTGAGTGTCTGGAGCCCTGACGAACCCACCCAAGAATTTCAGGATCGGTTCATAAATAGCCGAGATTCGTTGAAAAATGTCGAATTTCTGGCTATCTTGTCTCTAAATCAAGATTCCTCAATTTCTCTGCTGGTCTGACCCGAATGTCTGCGATTCCGAAGAACGCGCATTGCAATTCGACGTCTCATCCGTAACTTGGTCAGAACGGTCAGAACCGACGAGAATCGAGGGTATCTCGGCCAAATACTAACTTTTTTCTGAATTTTCGGTGCGGGGCAGCTGAGTGTCTGGAGCCCTGACGAACCCACCCAAGAATTTCAGGATCGGTTTATAAATAGCCGAGATTCGTTGAAAAATGTCGAATTTCTGGCTATCTTGTCTCTGAATCAAGATTCCTCAAATTCTCTGCTGGTCTGACCCGAATGTCTGCGATTCCGAAGAACGCGCATTGCACTTCCACGTCTCATCCGTAACTTGGTCAGAACGGTCAGAACCGACAAGAATCGAGGGTATCTCGGCCAAATACTAACTTTTTTCTGAATTTTCGGTGCGGGGCAGCTGAGTGTCTGGAGCCCTGACGAACCCACCCAAGAATTTCAGGATCGGTTCATAAATAGCCGAGATACGTTGAAAAATGTCGAATTTTTGGCTATCTTGTCTCTAAATCAAGATTCCTCAATTTTTCTGCTGGTCTGACCCGAATGTCTGCGATTCCGAAGAACGCGCATTGCACTTCCACGTCTCATCCGTAACTTGGTCAGAACGGTCAGAACCGACAAGAATCGAGGGTATCTCGGCCAAATACTAACTTTTTTCTGAATTTTCGGTGCGGGGCAGCTGAGTGTCTGGAGCCCTGACGAACCCACCCAAGAATTTCAGGATCGGTTCATAAATAGCCGAGATTCGTTGAAAAATGTCGAATTTCTGGCTATCTTGTCTCTAAATCAAGATTCCTCAATTTCTCTGCTGGTCTGACCCGAATGTCTGCGATTCCGAAGAACGCGCATTGCAATTCGACGTCTCATCCGTAACTTGGTCAGAACGGTCAGAACCGACGAGAATCGAGGGTATCTCGGCCAAATACTAACTTTTTTCTGAATTGTCGGTGCGGGGCAGCTGAGTGTCTGGAGCCCTGACGAACCCACCCAAGAATTTCAGGATCGGTTCATAAATAGCCGAGATACGTTGAAAAATGTCGAATTTTTGGCTATCTTGTCTCTAGATCAAGATTCCTCAATTTTTCTGCTGGTCTGACCCGAATGTCTGCGATTCCGAAGAACGCGCATTGCACTTCCACGTCTCATCCGTAACTTGGTCAGAACGGTCAGAACGGACAAGAATCGAGGGTATCTCGGCCAAATACTAACTTTTTTCTGAATTTTCGGTGCGGGGCAGCTGAGTGTCTGGAGCCCTGACGAACCCACACAAGAATTTCAGGATCGGTTCATAAATAGCCGAGATACGTTGAAAAATGTCGAATTTTTGGCTATCTTGTCTCTAAATCAAGATTCCTCAATTTTTCTGCTGGTCTGACCCGAATGTCTGCGATTCCGAAGAACGCGCATTGCACTTCCACGTCTCATCCGTAACTTGGTCAGAACGGTCAGAACCGACAAGAATCGAGGGTATCTCGGCCAAATACTAACTTTTTTTTGAATTTTCGGTGCGGGGCAGCTGAGTGTCTGGAGCCCTGACGAACCCACCCAAGAATTTCAGGATCGGTTCATAAATAGCCGAGATTCGTTGAAAAATGTCGAATTTCTGGCTATCTTGTCTCTAAATCAAGATTCCTCAATTTCTCTGCTGGTCTGACCCGAATGTCTGCGATTCCGAAGAACGCGCATTGCAATTCGACGTCTCATCCGTAACTTGGTCAGAACGGTCAGAACCGACGAGAATCGAGGGTATCTCGGCCAAATACTAACTTTTTTCTGAATTTTCGGTGCGGGGCAGCTGAGTGTCTGGAGCCCTGACGAACCCACCCAAGAATTTCAGGATCGGTTCATAAATAGCCGAGATACGTTGAAAAATGTCGAATTTTTGGCTATCTTGTCTCTAAATCAAGATTCCTCAATTTTTCTGCTGGTCTGACCCGAATGTCTGCGATTCCGAAGAACGCGCATTGCACTTCCACGTCTCATCCGTAACTTGGTCAGAACGGTCAGAACCGACAAGAATCGAGGGTATCTCGGCCAAATACTAACTTTTTTCTGAATTTTCGGTGCGGGGCAGCTGAGTGTCTGGAGCCCTGACGAACCCACCCAAGAATTTCAGGATCGGTTCATAAATAGCCGAGATTCGTTGAAAAATGTCGAATTTCTGGCTATCTTGTCTCTGAATCAAGATTCCTCAATTTCTCTGCTGGTCTGACCCGAATGTCTGCGATTCCGAAGAACGCGCATTGCACTTCCACGTCTCATCCGTAACTTGGTCAGAACGGTCAGAACCGACAAGAATCGAGGGTATCTCGGCCAAATACTAACTTTTTTCTGAATTTTCGGTGCGGGGCAGCTGAGTGTCTGGAGCCCTGACGAACCCACCCAAGAATTTCAGGATCGGTTCATAAATAGCCGAGATACGTTGAAAAATGTCGAATTTTTGGCTATCTTGTCTCTAAATCAAGATTCCTCAATTTTTCTGCTGGTCTGACCCGAATGTCTGCGATTCCGAAGAACGCGCATTGCACTTCCACGTCTCATCCGTAACTTGGTCAGAACGGTCAGAACCGACAAGAATCGAGGGTATCTCGGCCAAATACTAACTTTTTTCTGAATTTTCGGTGCGGGGCAGCTGAGTGTCTGGAGCCCTGACGAACCCACCCAAGAATTTCAGGATCGGTTCATAAATAGCCGAGATTCGTTGAAAAATGTCGAATTTCTGGCTATCTTGTCTCTAAATCAAGATTCCTCAATTTCTCTGCTGGTCTGACCCGAATGTCTGCGATTCCGAAGAACGCGCATTGCAATTCGACGTCTCATCCGTAACTTGGTCAGAACGGTCAGAACCGACGAGAATCGAGGGTATCTCGGCCAAATACTAACTTTTTTCTGAATTTTCGGTGCGGGGCAGCTGAGTGTCTGGAGCCCTGACGAACCCACCCAAGAATTTCAGGATCGGTTTATAAATAGCCGAGATTCGTTGAAAAATGTCGAATTTCTGGCTATCTTGTCTCTGAATCAAGATTCCTCAATTTCTCTGCTGGTCTGACCCGAATGTCTGCGATTCCGAAGAACGCGCATTGCACTTCCACGTCTCATCCGTAACTTGGTCAGAACGGTCAGAACCGACAAGAATCGAGGGTATCTCGGCCAAATACTAACTTTTTTCTGAATTTTCGGTGCGGGGCAGCTGAGTGTCTGGAGCCCTGACGAACCCACCCAAGAATTTCAGGATCGGTTCATAAATAGCCGAGATACGTTGAAAAATGTCGAATTTTTGGCTATCTTGTCTCTAAATCAAGATTCCTCAATTTTTCTGCTGGTCTGACCCGAATGTCTGCGATTCCGAAGAACGCGCATTGCACTTCCACGTCTCATCCGTAACTTGGTCAGAACGGTCAGAACCGACAAGAATCGAGGGTATCTCGGCCAAATACTAACTTTTTTCTGAATTTTCGGTGCGGGGCAGCTGAGTGTCTGGAGCCCAGACGAACCCACCCAAGAATTTCAGGATCGGTTCATAAATAGCCGAGATTCGTTGAAAAATGTCGAATTTCTGGCTATCTTAGCTCTAAATCAAGATTCCTCAATTTCTCTGCTGGTCTGACCCGAATGTCTGCGATTCCGAAGAACGCGCATTGCAATTCGACGTCTCATCCGTAACTTGGTCAGAACGGTCAGAACCGACGAGAATCGAGGGTATCTCGGCCAAATACTAACTTTTTTCTGAATTTTCGGTGCGGGGCAGCTGAGTGTCTGGAGCCCTGACGAACCCACCCAAGAATTTCAGGATCGGTTCATAAATAGCCGAGATTCGTTGAAAAATGTCGAATTTCTGGCTATCTTGTCTCTAAATCAAGATTCCTCAATTTCTCTGCTGGTCTGACCCGAATGTCTGCGATTCCGAAGAACGCGCATTGCAATTCGACGTCTCATCCGTAACTTGGTCAGAACGGTCAGAACCGACGAGAATCGAGGGTATCTCGGCCAAATACTAACTTTTTTCTGAATTTTCGGTGCGGGGCAGCTGAGTGTCTGGAGCCCTGACGAACCCACCCAAGAATTTCAGGATCGGTTCATAAATAGCCGAGATACGTTGAAAAATGTCGAATTTTTGGCTATCTTGTCTCTAAATCAAGATTCCTCAATTTTTCTGCTGGTCTGACCCGAATGTCTGCGATTCCGAAGAACGCGCATTGCACTTCCACGTCTCATCCGTAACTTGGTCAGAACGGTCAGAACCGACAAGAATCGAGGGTATCTCGGCCAAATACTAACTTTTTTCTGAATTTTCGGTGCGGGGCAGCTGAGTGTCTGGAGCCCAGACGAACCCACCCAAGAATTTCAGGATCGGTTCATAAATAGCCGAGATTCGTTGAAAAATGTCGAATTTCTGGCTATCTTGTCTCTAAATCAAGATTCCTCAATTTCTCTGCTGGTCTGACCCGAATGTCTGCGATTCCGAAGAACGCGCATTGCAATTCGACGTCTCATCCGTAACTTGGTCAGAACGGTCAGAACCGACGAGAATCGAGGGTATCTCGGCCAAATACTAACTTTTTTCTGAATTTTCGGTGCGGGGCAGCTGAGTGTCTGGAGCCCTGACGAACCCACCCAAGAATTTCAGGATCGGTTCATAAATAGCCGAGATTCGTTGAAAAATGTCGAATTTCTGGCTATCTTGTCTCTAAATCAAGATTCCTCAATTTCTCTGCTGGTCTGACCCGAATGTCTGCGATTCCGAAGAACGCGCATTGCAATTCGACGTCTCATCCGTAACTTGGTCAGAACGGTCAGAACCGACGAGAATCGAGGGTATCTCGGCCAAATACTAACTTTTTTCTGAATTTTCGGTGCGGGGCAGCTGAGTGTCTGGAGCCCTGACGAACCCACCCAAGAATTTCAGGATCGGTTCATAAATAGCCGAGATACGTTGAAAAATGTCGAATTTTTGGCTATCTTGTCTCTAAATCAAGATTCCTCAATTTTTCTGCTGGTCTGACCCGAATGTCTGCGATTCCGAAGAACGCGCATTGCACTTCCACGTCTCATCCGTAACTTGGTCAGAACGGTCAGAACCGACAAGAATCGAGGGTATCTCGGCCAAATACTAACTTTTTTCTGAATTTCCGGTGCGGGGCAGCTGAGTGTCTGGAGCCCTGACGAACCCACCCAAGAATTTCAGGATCGGTTCATAAATAGCCGAGATTCGTTGAAAAATGTCGAATTTCTGGCTATCTTGTCTCTAAATCAAGATTCCTCAATTTCTCTGCTGGTCTGACCCGAATGTCTGCGATTCCGAAGAACGCGCATTGCAATTCGACGTCTCATTCGTAACTTGGTCAGAACGGTCAGAACCGACGAGAATCGAGGGTATCTCGGCCAAATACTAACTTTTTTCTGAATTTTCGGTGCGGGGCAGCTGAGTGTCTGGAGCCCTGACGAACCCACCCAAGAATTTCAGGATCGGTTCATAAATAGCCGAGATTCGTTGAAAAATGTCGAATTTCTGGCTATCTTGTCTCTGAATCAAGATTCCTCAATTTCTCTGCTGGTCTGACCCGAATGTCTGCGAATCCGACAAACGCGCATTGCATATTGAGGTCTCATCCGCAACTTGGTAAGAACGGTCAGAACCGACAAGAATCGAGGGTTTCTAGGCCAAATACGAACTTTTTTCTGAATTTTTGATGCGGGGCAGCTGAGTGTCTGGAGCCCTGTCGAACCCACCGAAGACTTTCAGGATCGGTTCATAAATAGCCGAGATTCGTTAAAAAATGTCGAATTTCTGGCTATCTTGTCTCTAAATCAAGATTCCTCAATTTCTCTGCTGGTCTGACCCGAATGTCTGCGATTCCGAAGAACGCGCATTGCAATTCGACGTCTCATCCGTAACTTGGTCAGAACGGTCAGAACCGACGAGAATCGAGGGTATCTCGGCCAAATACTAACTTTTTTCTGAATTTTCGGTGCGGGGCAGCTGAGTGTCTGGAGCCCTGACGAACCCACCCAAGAATTTCAGGATCGGTTCATAAATAGCCGAGATTCGTTGAAAAATGTCGAATTTCTGGCTATCTTGTCTCTCAATCAAGATTCCTCAATTTCTCTGCTGGTCTGACCCGAATGTCTGCGATTCCGAAGAACGCGCATTGCAATTCGACGTCTCATCCGTAACTTGGTCAGAACGGTCAGAACCGACGAGAATCGAGGGTATCTCGGCCAAATACTAACTTTTTTCTGAATTTTCGGTGCGGGGCAGCTGAGTGTCTGGAGCCCTGACGAACCCACCCAAGAATTTCAGGATCGGTTCATAAATAGCCGAGATTCGTTGAAAAATGTCGAATTTCTGGCTATCTTGTCTCTGAATCAAGATTCCTCAATTTCTCTGCTGGTCTGACCCGAATGTCTGCGATTCCGAAGAACGCGCATTGCAATTCGACGTCTCATCCGTAACTTGGTCAGAACGGTCAGAACCGACGAGAATCGAGGGTATCTCGGCCAAATACTAACTTTTTTCTGAAGTTTTGGTGCGGGGCAGCTGAGTGTCTGGAGCCCTGACGAACCCACCCAAGAATTTCAGGATCGGTTCATAAATAGCCGAGATTCGTTGAAAAATGTCGAATTTCTGGCTATCTTGTCTCTAAATCAAGATTCCTCAATTTCTCTGCTGGTCTGACCCGAATGTCTGCGATTCCGAAGAACGCGCATTGCAATTCGACGTCTCATCCGTAACTTGGTCAGAACGGTCAGAACCGACGAGAATCGAGGGTATCTCGGCCAAATACTAACTTTTTTCTGAATTTCCGGTGCGGGGCAGCTGAGTGTCTGGAGCCCTGACGAACCCACCCAAGAATTTCAGGATCGGTTCATAAATAGCCGAGATTCGTTGAAAAATGTCGAATTTCTGGCTATCTTGTCTCTAAATCAAGATTCCTCAATTTCTCTGCTGGTCTGACCCGAATGTCTGCGATTCCGAAGAACGCGCATTGCAATTCGACGTCTCATCCGTAACTTGGTCAGAACGGTCAGAACCGACGAGAATCGAGGGTATCTCGGCCAAATACTAACTTTTTTCTGAATTTTCGGTGCGGGGCAGCTGAGTGTCTGGAGCCCTGACGAACCCACCCAAGAATTTCAGGATCGGTTCATAAATAGCCGGGATTCGTTGAAAAATGTCGAATTTCTGGCTATCTTGTCTCTAAATCAAGATTCCTCAATTTCTCTGCTGGTCTGACCCGAATGTCTGCGATTCCGAAGAACGCGCATTGCAATTCGACGTCTCATCCGTAACTTGGTCAGAACGGTCAGAACCGACGAGAATCGAGGGTATCTCGGCCAAATACTAACTTTTTTCTGAATTTTCGGTGCGGGGCAGCTGAGTGTCTGGAGCCCTGACGAACCCACCCAAGAATTTCAGGATCGGTTCATAAATAGTCGAGATACGTTGAAAAATGTCGAATTTTTGGCTATCTTGTCTCTAAATCAAGATTCCTCAATTTTTCTGCTGGTCTGACCCGAATGTCTGCGATTCCGAAGAACGCGCATTGCACTTCCACGTCTCATCCGTAACTTGGTCAGAACGGTCAGAACCGACAAGAATCGAGGGTATCTCGGCCAAATACTAACTTTTTTCTGAATTTTCGGTGCGGGGCAGCTGAGTGTCTGGAGCCCTGACGAACCCACCCAAGAATTTCAGGATCGGTTCATAAATAGCCGAGATTCGTTGAAAAATGTCGAATTTCTGGCTATCTTGTCTCTGAATCAAGATTCCTCAATTTCTCTGCTGGTCTGACCCGAATGTCTGCGATTCCGAAGAACGCGCATTGCAATTCGACGTCTCATCCGTAACTTGGTCAGAACGGTCAGAACCGACGAGAATCGAGGGTATCTCGGCCAAATACTAACTTTTTTCTGAATTTTCGGTGCGGGGCAGCTGAGTGTCTGGAGCCCTGACGAACCCACCCAAGAATTTCAGGATCGGTTCATAAATAGCCGAGATTCGTTAAAAAATGTCGAATTTCTGGCTATCTTGTCTCTGAATCAAGATTCCTCAATTTCTCTGCTGGTCTGACCCGAATGTCTGCGAATCCGACAAACGCGCATTGCATATTGAGGTCTCATCCGCAACTTGGTAAGAACGGTCAGAACCGACAAGAATCGAGGGTTTCTAGGCCAAATACGAACTTTTTTCTGAATTTTTGATGCGGGGCAGCTGAGTGTCTGGAGCCCTGTCGAACCCACCGAAGACTTTCAGGATCGGTTCATAAATAGCCGAGATTCGTTAAAAAATGTCGAATTTCTGGCTATCTTGTCTCTAAATCAAGATTCCTCAATTTCTCTGCTGGTCTGACCCGAATGTCTGCGATTCCGAAGAACGCGCATTGCAATTCGACGTCTCATCCGTAACTTGGTCAGAACGGTCAGAACCGACGAGAATCGAGGGTATCTCGGCCAAATACTAACTTTTTTCTGAATTTTCGGTGCGGGGCAGCTGAGTGTCTGGAGCCCTGACGAACCCACCCAAGAATTTCAGGATCGGTTCATAAATAGCCGAGATTCGTTGAAAAATGTCGAATTTCTGGCTATCTTGTCTCTAAATCAAGATTCCTCAATTTCTCTGCTGGTCTGACCCGAATGTCTGCGATTCCGAAGAACGCGCATTGCAATTCGACGTCTCATCCGTAACTTGGTCAGAACGGTCAGAACCGACGAGAATCGAGGGTATCTCGGCCAAATACTAACTTTTTTCTGAATTTTCGGTGCGGGGCAGCTGAGTGTCTGGAGCCCTGACGAACCCACCCAAGAATTTCAGGATCGGTTCATAAATAGCCGAGATACGTTGAAAAATGTCGAATTTTTGGCTATCTTGTCTCTAAATCAAGATTCCTCAATTTTTCTGCTGGTCTGACCCGAATGTCTGCGATTCCGAAGAACGCGCATTGCACTTCCACGTCTCATCCGTAACTTGGTCAGAACGGTCAGAACCGACAAGAATCGAGGGTATCTCGGCCAAATACTAACTATTTTCTGAATTTTCGGTGCGGGGCAGCTGAGTGTCTGGAGCCCTGACGAACCCACCCAAGAATTTCAGGATCGGTTCATAAATAGCCGAGATTCGTTGAAAAATGTCGAATTTCTGGCTATCTTGTCTCTGAATCAAGATTCCTCAATTTCTCTGCTGGTCTGACCCGAATGTCTGCGATTCCGAAGAACGCGCATTGCAATTCGACGTCTCATCCGTAACTTGGTCAGAACGGTCAGAACCGACGAGAATCGAGGGTATCTCGGCCAAATACTAACTTTTTTCTGAATTTTCGGTGCGGGGCAGCTGAGTGTCTGGAGCCCTGACGAACCCACCCAAGAATTTCAGGATCGGTTCATAAATAGCCGAGATTCGTTGAAAAATGTCGAATTTCTGGCTATCTTGTCTCTGAATCAAGATTCCTCAATTTCTCTGCTGGTCCGACCCGAATGTCTGCGAATCCGACAAACGCGCATTGCATATTGAGGTCTCATCCGCAACTTGGTAAGAACGGTCAGAACCGACAAGAATCGAGGGTTTCTAGGCCAAATACGAACTTTTTTCTGAATTTTTGATGCGGGGCAGCTGAGTGTCTGGAGCCCTGTCGAACCCACCGAAGACTTTCAGGATCGGTTCATAAATAGCCGAGATTCGTTAAAAAATGTCGAATTTCTGGCTATCTTGTCTCTAAATCAAGATTCCTCAATTTCTCTGCTGGTCTGACCCGAATGTCTGCGATTCCGAAGAACGCGCATTGCAATTCGACGTCTCATCCGTAACTTGGTCAGAACGGTCAGAACCGACGAGAATCGAGGGTATCTCGGCCAAATACTAACTTTTTTCTGAATTTTTGGTGCGGGGCAGCTGAGTGTCTGGAGCCCTGACGAACCCACCCAAGAATTTCAGGATCGGTTCATAAATAGCCGAGATTCGTTGAAAAATGTCGAATTTCTGGCTATCTTGTCTCTAAATCAAGATTCCTCAATTTCTCTGCTGGTCTGACCCGAATGTCTGCGATTCCGAAGAACGCGCATTGCAATTCGACGTCTCATCCGTAACTTGGTCAGAACGGTCAGAACCGACGAGAATCGAGGGTATCTCGGCCAAATACTAACTTTTTTCTGAATTTTCGGTGCGGGGCAGCTGAGTGTCTGGAGCCCTGACGAACCCACCCAAGAATTTCAGGATCGGTTCATAAATAGCCGAGATTCGTTGAAAAATGTCGAATTTCTGGCTATCTTGTCTCTGAATCAAGATTCCTCAATTTCTCTGCTGGTCTGACCCGAATGTCTGCGATTCCGAAGAACGCGCATTGCACTTCCACGTCTCATCCGTAACTTGGTCAGAACGGTCAGAACCGACAAGAATCGAGGGTATCTCGGCCAAATACTAACTTTTTTCTGAATTTTCGGTGCGGGGCAGCTGAGTGTCTGGAGCCCTGACGAACCCACCCAAGAATTTCAGGATCGGTTCATAAATAGCCGAGATTCGTTGAAAAATGTCGAATTTCTGGCTATCTTGTCTCTGAATCAAGATTCCTCAATTTCTCTGCTGGTCTGACCCGAATGTCTGCGATTCCGAAGAACGCGCATTGCAATTCGACGTCTCATCCGTAACTTGGTCAGAACGGTCAGAACCGACGAGAATCGAGGGTATCTCGGCCAAATACTAACTTTTTTCTGAATTTTCGGTGCGGGGCAGCTGAGTGTCTGGAGCCCTGACGAACCCACCCAAGAATTTCAGGATCGGTTCATAAATAGCCGAGATTCGTTGAAAAATGTCGAATTTCTGGCTATCTTGTCTCTGAATCAAGATTCCTCAATTTCTCTGCTGGTCTGACCCGAATGTCTGCGAATCCGACAAACGCGCATTGCATATTGAGGTCTCATCCGCAACTTGGTAAGAACGGTCAGAACCGACAAGAATCGAGGGTTTCTAGGCCAAATACGAACTTTTTTCTGAATTTTTGATGCGGGGCAGCTGAGTGTCTGGAGCCCTGTCGAACCCACCGAAGACTTTCAGGATCGGTTCATAAATAGCCGAGATTCGTTAAAAAATGTCGAATTTCTGGCTATCTTGTCTCTAAATCAAGATTCCTCAATTTCTCTGCTGGTCTGACCCGAATGTCTGCGATTCCGAAGAACGCGCATTGCAATTCGACGTCTCATCCGTAACTTGGTCAGAACGGTCAGAACCGACGAGAATCGAGGGTATCTCGGCCAAATACTAACTTTTTTCTGAATTTTTGGTGCGGGGCAGCTGAGTGTCTGGAGCCCTGACGAACCCACCCAAGAATTTCAGGATCGGTTCATAAATAGCCGAGATTCGTTGAAAAATGTCGAATTTCTGGCTATCTTGTCTCTAAATCAAGATTCCTCAATTTCTCTGCTGGTCTGACCCGAATGTCTGCGATTCCGAAGAACGCGCATTGCACTTCCACGTCTCATCCGTAACTTGGTCAGAACGGTCAGAACCGACAAGAATCGAGGGTATCTCGGCCAAATACTAACTTTTTTCTGAATTTTCGGTGCGGGGCAGCTGAGTGTCTGGAGCCCTGACGAACCCACCCAAGAATTTCAGGATCGGTTCATAAATAGCCGAGATTCGTTGAAAAATGTCGAATTTCTGGCTATCTTGTCTCTGAATCAAGATTCCTCAATTTCTCTGCTGGTCTGACCCGAATGTCTGCGATTCCGAAGAACGCGCATTGCAATTCGACGTCTCATCCGTAACTTGGTCAGAACGGTCAGAACCGACGAGAATCGAGGGTATCTCGGCCAAATACTAACTTTTTTCTGAATTTTCGGTGCGGGGCAGCTGAGTGTCTGGAGCCCTGACGAACCCACCCAAGAATTTCAGGATCGGTTCATAAATAGCCGAGATTCGTTGAAAAATGTCGAATTTCTGGCTATCTTGTCTCTGAATCAAGATTCCTCAATTTCTCTGCTGGTCCGACCCGAATGTCTGCGAATCCGACAAACGCGCATTGCATATTGAGGTCTCATCCGCAACTTGGTAAGAACGGTCAGAACCGACAAGAATCGAGGGTTTCTAGGCCAAATACGAACTTTTTTCTGAATTTTTGATGCGGGGCAGCTGAGTGTCTGGAGCCCTGTCGAACCCACCGAAGACTTTCAGGATCGGTTCATAAATAGCCGAGATTCGTTAAAAAATGTCGAATTTCTGGCTATCTTGTCTCTAAATCAAGATTCCTCAATTTCTCTGCTGGTCTGACCCGAATGTCTGCGATTCCGAAGAACGCGCATTGCAATTCGACGTCTCATCCGTAACTTGGTCAGAACGGTCAGAACCGACGAGAATCGAGGGTATCTCGGCCAAATACTAACTTTTTTCTGAATTTTTGGTGCGGGGCAGCTGAGTGTCTGGAGCCCTGACGAACCCACCCAAGAATTTCAGGATCGGTTCATAAATAGCCGAGATTCGTTGAAAAATGTCGAATTTCTGGCTATCTTGTCTCTAAATCAAGATTCCTCAATTTCTCTGCTGGTCTGACCCGAATGTCTGCGATTCCGAAGAACGCGCATTGCAATTCGACGTCTCATCCGTAACTTGGTCAGAACGGTCAGAACCGACGAGAATCGAGGGTATCTCGGCCAAATACTAACTTTTTTCTGAATTTTCGGTGCGGGGCAGCTGAGTGTCTGGAGCCCTGACGAACCCACCCAAGAATTTCAGGATCGGTTCATAAATAGCCGAGATTCGTTGAAAAATGTCGAATTTCTGGCTATCTTGTCTCTGAATCAAGATTCCTCAATTTCTCTGCTGGTCTGACCCGAATGTCTGCGATTCCGAAGAACGCGCATTGCACTTCCACGTCTCATCCGTAACTTGGTCAGAACGGTCAGAACCGACAAGAATCGAGGGTATCTCGGCCAAATACTAACTTTTTTCTGAATTTTCGGTGCGGGGCAGCTGAGTGTCTGGAGCCCTGACGAACCCACCCAAGAATTTCAGGATCGGTTCATAAATAGCCGAGATTCGTTGAAAAATGTCGAATTTCTGGCTATCTTGTCTCTGAATCAAGATTCCTCAATTTCTCTGCTGGTCTGACCCGAATGTCTGCGATTCCGAAGAACGCGCATTGCAATTCGACGTCTCATCCGTAACTTGGTCAGAACGGTCAGAACCGACGAGAATCGAGGGTATCTCGGCCAAATACTAACTTTTTTCTGAATTTTCGGTGCGGGGCAGCTGAGTGTCTGGAGCCCTGACGAACCCACCCAAGAATTTCAGGATCGGTTCATAAATAGCCGAGATTCGTTGAAAAATGTCGAATTTCTGGCTATCTTGTCTCTGAATCAAGATTCCTCAATTTCTCTGCTGGTCTGACCCGAATGTCTGCGAATCCGACAAACGCGCATTGCATATTGAGGTCTCATCCGCAACTTGGTAAGAACGGTCAGAACCGACAAGAATCGAGGGTTTCTAGGCCAAATACGAACTTTTTTCTGAATTTTTGATGCGGGGCAGCTGAGTGTCTGGAGCCCTGTCGAACCCACCGAAGACTTTCAGGATCGGTTCATAAATAGCCGAGATTCGTTAAAAAATGTCGAATTTCTGGCTATCTTGTCTCTAAATCAAGATTCCTCAATTTCTCTGCTGGTCTGACCCGAATGTCTGCGATTCCGAAGAACGCGCATTGCAATTCGACGTCTCATCCGTAACTTGGTCAGAACGGTCAGAACCGACGAGAATCGAGGGTATCTCGGCCAAATACTAACTTTTTTCTGAATTTTTGGTGCGGGGCAGCTGAGTGTCTGGAGCCCTGACGAACCCACCCAAGAATTTCAGGATCGGTTCATAAATAGCCGAGATTCGTTGAAAAATGTCGAATTTCTGGCTATCTTGTCTCTAAATCAAGATTCCTCAATTTCTCTGCTGGTCTGACCCGAATGTCTGCGATTCCGAAGAACGCGCATTGCACTTCCACGTCTCATCCGTAACTTGGTCAGAACGGTCAGAACCGACAAGAATCGAGGGTATCTCGGCCAAATACTAACTTTTTTCTGAATTTTCGGTGCGGGGCAGCTGAGTGTCTGGAGCCCTGACGAACCCACCCAAGAATTTCAGGATCGGTTCATAAATAGCCGAGATTCGTTGAAAAATGTCGAATTTCTGGCTATCTTGTCTCTGAATCAAGATTCCTCAATTTCTCTGCTGGTCTGACCCGAATGTCTGCGATTCCGAAGAACGCGCATTGCAATTCGACGTCTCATCCGTAACTTGGTCAGAACGGTCAGAACCGACGAGAATCGAGGGTATCTCGGCCAAATACTAACTTTTTTCTGAATTTTCGGTGCGGGGCAGCTGAGTGTCTGGAGCCCTGACGAACCCACCCAAGAATTTCAGGATCGGTTCATAAATAGCCGAGATTCGTTGAAAAATGTCGAATTTCTGGCTATCTTGTCTCTGAATCAAGATTCCTCAATTTCTCTGCTGGTCTGACCCGAATGTCTGCGAATCCGACAAACGCGCATTGCATATTGAGGTCTCATCCGCAACTTGGTAAGAACGGTCAGAACCGACAAGAATCGAGGGTTTCTAGGCCAAATACGAACTTTTTTCTGAATTTTTGATGCGGGGCAGCTGAGTGTCTGGAGCCCTGTCGAACCCACCGAAGACTTTCAGGATCGGTTCATAAATAGCCGAGATTCGTTAAAAAATGTCGAATTTCTGGCTATCTTGTCTCTCAATCAAGATTTCTCAATTTCTCTGCTGGTCTGACCCGAATGTCTGCGATTCCGAAGAACGCGCATTGCAATTCGACGTCTCATCCGTAACTTGGTCAGAACGGTCAGAACCGACGAGAATCGAGGGTATCTCGGCCAAATACTAACTTTTTTCTGAATTTTCGGTGCGGGGCAGCTGAGTGTCTGGAGCCCTGACGAACCCACCCAAGAATTTCAGGATCGGTTCATAAATAGCCGAGATTCGTTGAAAAATGTCGAATTTCTGGCTATCTTGTCTCTAAATCAAGATTCCTCAATTTCTCTGCTGGTCTGACCCGAATGTCTGCGATTCCGAAGAACGCGCATTGCAATTCGACGTCTCATCCGTAACTTGGTCAGAACGGTCAGAACCGACGAGAATCGAGGGTATCTCGGCCAAATACTAACTTTTTTCTGAATTTTCGGTGCGGGGCAGCTGAGTGTCTGGAGCCCTGACGAACCCACCCAAGAATTTCAGGATCGGTTCATAAATAGCCGAGATTCGTTGAAAAATGTCGAATTTCTGGCTATCTTGTCTCTGAATCAAGATTCCTCAATTTCTCTGCTGGTCTGACCCGAATGTCTGCGATTCCGAAGAACGCGCATTGCAATTCGACGTCTCATCCGTAACTTGGTCAGAACGGTCAGAACCGACGAGAATCGAGGGTATCTCGGCCAAATACTAACTTTTTTCTGAATTTTTGGTGCTGGGCAGCTGAGTGTCTGGAGCCCTGACGAACCCACCCAAGAATTTCAGGATCGGTTCATAAATAGCCGAGATTCGTTGAAAAATGTCGAATTTCTGGCTATCTTGTCTCTAAATCAAGATTCCTCAATTTCTCTGCTGGTCTGACCCGAATGTCTGCGATTCCGAAGAACGCGCATTGCAATTCGACGTCTCATCCGTAACTTGGTCAGAACGGTCAGAACCGACGAGAATCGAGGGTATCTCGGCCAAATACTAACTTTTTTCTGAATTTTCGGTGCGGGGCAGCTGAGTGTCTGGAGCCCTGACGAACCCACCCAAGAATTTCAGGATCGGTTCATAAATAGCCGAGATTCGTTGAAAAATGTCGAATTTCTGGCTATCTTGTCTCTAAATCAAGATTCCTCAATTTCTCTGCTGGTCTGACCCGAATGTCTGCGATTCCGAAGAACGCGCATTGCAATTCGACGTCTCATCCGTAACTTGGTCAGAACGGTCAGAACCGACGAGAATCGAGGGTATCTCGGCCAAATACTAACTTTTTTCTGAATTTTCGGTGCGGGGCAGCTGAGTGTCTGGAGCCCTGACGAACCCACCCAAGAATTTCAGGATCGGTTCATAAATAGCCGAGATACGTTGAAAAATGTCGAATTTTTGGCTATCTTGTCTCTAAATCAAGATTCCTCAATTTTTCTGCTGGTCTGACCCGAATGTCTGCGATTCCGAAGAACGCGCATTGCACTTCCACGTCTCATCCGTAACTTGGTCAGAACGGTCAGAACCGACAAGAATCGAGGGTATCTCGGCCAAATACTAACTTTTTTCTGAATTTTCGGTGCGGGGCAGCTGAGTGTCTGGAGCCCTGACGAACCCACCCAAGAATTTCAGGATCGGTTCATAAATAGCCGAGATACGTTGAAAAATGTCGAATTTTTGGCTATCTTGTCTCTAAATCAAGATTCCTCAATTTTTCTGCTGGTCTGACCCGAATGTCTGCGATTCCGAAGAACGCGCATTGCACTTCCACGTCTCATCCGTAACTTGGTCAGAACGGTCAGAACCGACAAGAATCGAGGGTATCTCGGCCAAATACTAACTTTTTTCTGAATTTTCGGTGCGGGGCAGCTGAGTGTCTGGAGCCCTGACGAACCCACCCAAGAATTCCAGGATCGGTTCATAAATAGCCGAGATTCGTTGAAAAATGTCGAATTTCTGGCTATCTTGTCTCTGAATCAAGATTCCTCAATTTCTCTGCTGGTCTGACCCGAATGTCTGCGATTCCGATGAACGCGCATTGCAATTCGACGTCTCATCCGTAACTTGGTCAGAACGGTCAGAACCGACGAGAATCGAGGGTATCTCGGCCAAATACTAACTTTTTTCTGAATTTTCGGTGCGGGGCAGCTGAGTGTCTGGAGCCCTGACGAACCCACCCAAGAATTTCAGGATCGGTTCATAAATAGCCGAGATTCGTTGAAAAATGTCGAATTTCTGGCTATCTTGTCTCTGAATCAAGATTTCTCAATTTCTCTGCTGGACTGACCCGAATGTCTGCGATTCCGAAGAACGCGCATTGCAATTCGACGTCTCATCCGTAACTTGGTCAGAACGGTCAGAACCGACGAGAATCGAGGGTATCTCGGCCAAATACTAACTTTTTTCTGAATTTTCGGTGCGGGGCAGCTGAGTGTCTGGAGCCCTGACGAACCCACCCAAGAATTTCAGGATCGGTTCATAAATAGCCGAGATTCGTTGAAAAATGTCGAATTTCTGGCTATCTTGTCTCTGAATCAAGATTCCTCAATTTCTCTGCTGGTCTGACCCGAATGTCTGCGAATCCGACAAACGCGCATTGCATATTGAGGTCTCATCCGCAACTTGGTAAGAACGGTCAGAACCGACAAGAATCGAGGGTTTCTAGGCCAAATACGAACTTTTTTCTGAATTTTTGATGCGGGGCAGCTGAGTGTCTGGAGCCCTGTCGAACCCACTGAAGACTTTCAGGATCGGTTCATAAATAGCCGAGATTCGTTAAAAAATGTCGAATTTCTGGCTATCTTGTCTCTAAATCAAGATTCCTCAATTTCTCTGCTGGTCTGACCCGAATGTCTGCGATTCCGAAGAACGCGCATTGCAATTCGACGTCTCATCCGTAACTTGGTCAGAACGGTCAGAACCGACGAGAATCGGGGGTATCTCGGCCAAATACTAACTTTTTTCTGAATTTTCGGTGCGGGGCAGCTGAGTGTCTGGAGCCCTGACGAACCCACCCAAGAATTTCAGGATCGGTTCATAAATAGCCGAGATTCGTTGAAAAATGTCGAATTTCTGGCTATCTTGTCTCTAAATCAAGATTCCTCAATTTCTCTGCTGGTCTGACCCGAATGTCTGCGATTCCGAAGAACGCGCATTGCAATTCGACGTCTCATCCGTAACTTGGTCAGAACGGTCAGAACCGACGAGAATCGAGGGTATCTCGGCCAAATACTAACTTTTTTCTGAATTTTCGGTGCGGGGCAGCTGAGTGTCTGGAGCCCTGACGAACCCACCCAAGAATTTCAGGATCGGTTCATAAATAGCCGAGATTCGTTGAAAAATGTCGAATTTCTGGCTATCTTGTCTCTGAATCAAGATTCCTCAATTTCTCTGCTGGTCTGACCCGAATGTCTGCGATTCCGAAGAACGCGCATTGCAATTCGACGTCTCATCCGTAACTTGGTCAGAACGGTCAGAACCGACGAGAATCGAGGGTATCTCGGCCAAATACTAACTTTTTTCTGAATTTTTGGTGCGGGGCAGCTGAGTGTCTGGAGCCCTGACGAACCCACCCAAGAATTTCAGGATCGGTTCATAAATAGCCGAGATTCGTTGAAAAATGTCGAATTTCTGGCTATCTTGTCTCTAAATCAAGATTCCTCAATTTCTCTGCTGGTCTGACCCGAATGTCTGCGATTCCGAAGAACGCGCATTGCAATTCGACGTCTCATCCGTAACTTGGTCAGAACGGTCAGAACCGACGAGAATCGAGGGTATCTCGGCCAAATACTAACTTTTTTCTGAATTTTCGGTGCGGGGCAGCTGAGTGTCTGGAGCCCTGACGAACCCACCCAAGAATTTCAGGATCGGTTCATAAATAGCCGAGATTCGTTGAAAAATGTCGAATTTCTGGCTATCTTGTCTCTAAATCAAGATTCCTCAATTTCTCTGTTGGTCTGACCCGAATGTCTGCGATTCCGAAGAACGCGCATTGCAATTCGACGTCTCATCCGTAACTTGGTCAGAACGGTCAGAACCGACGAGAATCGAGGGTATCTCGGCCAAATACTAACTTTTTTCTGAATTTTCGGTGCGGGGCAGCTGAGTGTCTGGAGCCCTGACGAACCCACCCAAGAATTTCAGGATCGGTTCATAAATAGCCGAGATACGTTGAAAAATGTCGAATTTTTGGCTATCTTGTCTCTAAATCAAGATTCCTCAATTTTTCTGCTGGTCTGACCCGAATGTCTGCGATTCCGAAGAACGCGCATTGCACTTCCACGTCTCATCCGTAACTTGGTCAGAACGGTCAGAACCGACAAGAATCGAGGGTATCTCGGCCAAATACTAACTTTTTTCTGAATTTTCGGTGCGGGGCAGCTGAGTGTCTGGAGCCCTGACGAACCCACCCAAGAATTCCAGGATCGGTTCATAAATAGCCGAGATTCGTTGAAAAATGTCGAATTTCTGGCTATCTTGTCTCTGAATCAAGATTCCTCAATTTCTCTGCTGGTCTGACCCGAATGTCTGCGATTCCGATGAACGCGCATTGCAATTCGACGTCTCATCCGTAACTTGGTCAGAACGGTCAGAACCGACGAGAATCGAGGGTATCTCGGCCAAATACTAACTTTTTTCTGAATTTTCGGTGCGGGGCAGCTGAGTGTCTGGAGCCCTGACGAACCCACCCAAGAATTTCAGGATCGGTTCATAAATAGCCGAGATTCGTTGAAAAATGTCGAATTTCTGGCTATCTTGTCTCTGAATCAAGATTTCTCAATTTCTCTGCTGGACTGACCCGAATGTCTGCGATTCCGAAGAACGCGCATTGCAATTCGACGTCTCATCCGTAACTTGGTCAGAACGGTCAGAACCGACGAGAATCGAGGGTATCTCGGCCAAATACTAACTTTTTTCTGAATTTTCGGTGCGGGGCAGCTGAGTGTCTGGAGCCCTGACGAACCCACCCAAGAATTTCAGGATCGGTTCATAAATAGCCGAGATTCGTTGAAAAATGTCGAATTTCTGGCTATCTTGTCTCTGAATCAAGATTCCTCAATTTCTCTGCTGGTCTGACCCGAATGTCTGCGAATCCGACAAACGCGCATTGCATATTGAGGTCTCATCCGCAACTTGGTAAGAACGGTCAGAACCGACAAGAATCGAGGGTTTCTAGGCCAAATACGAACTTTTTTCTGAATTTTTGATGCGGGGCAGCTGAGTGTCTGGAGCCCTGTCGAACCCACTGAAGACTTTCAGGATCGGTTCATAAATAGCCGAGATTCGTTAAAAAATGTCGAATTTCTGGCTATCTTGTCTCTAAATCAAGATTCCTCAATTTCTCTGCTGGTCTGACCCGAATGTCTGCGATTCCGAAGAACGCGCATTGCAATTCGACGTCTCATCCGTAACTTGGTCAGAACGGTCAGAACCGACGAGAATCGGGGGTATCTCGGCCAAATACTAACTTTTTTCTGAATTTTCGGTGCGGGGCAGCTGAGTGTCTGGAGCCCTGACGAACCCACCCAAGAATTTCAGGATCGGTTCATAAATAGCCGAGATTCGTTGAAAAATGTCGAATTTCTGGCTATCTTGTCTCTAAATCAAGATTCCTCAATTTCTCTGCTGGTCTGACCCGAATGTCTGCGATTCCGAAGAACGCGCATTGCAATTCGACGTCTCATCCGTAACTTGGTCAGAACGGTCAGAACCGACGAGAATCGAGGGTATCTCGGCCAAATACTAACTTTTTTCTGAATTTTCGGTGCGGGGCAGCTGAGTGTCTGGAGCCCTGACGAACCCACCCAAGAATTTCAGGATCGGTTCATAAATAGCCGAGATTCGTTGAAAAATGTCGAATTTCTGGCTATCTTGTCTCTGAATCAAGATTCCTCAATTTCTCTGCTGGTCTGACCCGAATGTCTGCGATTCCGAAGAACGCGCATTGCAATTCGACGTCTCATCCGTAACTTGGTCAGAACGGTCAGAACCGACGAGAATCGAGGGTATCTCGGCCAAATACTAACTTTTTTCTGAATTTTTGGTGCGGGGCAGCTGAGTGTCTGGAGCCCTGACGAACCCACCCAAGAATTTCAGGATCGGTTCATAAATAGCCGAGATTCGTTGAAAAATGTCGAATTTCTGGCTATCTTGTCTCTAAATCAAGATTCCTCAATTTCTCTGCTGGTCTGACCCGAATGTCTGCGATTCCGAAGAACGCGCATTGCAATTCGACGTCTCATCCGTAACTTGGTCAGAACGGTCAGAACCGACGAGAATCGAGGGTATCTCGGCCAAATACTAACTTTTTTCTGAATTTTCGGTGCGGGGCAGCTGAGTGTCTGGAGCCCTGACGAACCCACCCAAGAATTTCAGGATCGGTTCATAAATAGCCGAGATTCGTTGAAAAATGTCGAATTTCTGGCTATCTTGTCTCTAAATCAAGATTCCTCAATTTCTCTGTTGGTCTGACCCGAATGTCTGCGATTCCGAAGAACGCGCATTGCAATTCGACGTCTCATCCGTAACTTGGTCAGAACGGTCAGAACCGACGAGAATCGAGGGTATCTCGGCCAAATACTAACTTTTTTCTGAATTTTCGGTGCGGGGCAGCTGAGTGTCTGGAGCCCTGACGAACCCACCCAAGAATTTCAGGATCGGTTCATAAATAGCCGAGATACGTTGAAAAATGTCGAATTTTTGGCTATCTTGTCTCTAAATCAAGATTCCTCAATTTTTCTGCTGGTCTGACCCGAATGTCTGCGATTCCGAAGAACGCGCATTGCACTTCCACGTCTCATCCGTAACTTGGTCAGAACGGTCAGAACCGACAAGAATCGAGGGTATCTCGGCCAAATACTAACTTTTTTCTGAATTTTCGGTGCGGGGCAGCTGAGTGTCTGGAGCCCTGACGAACCCACCCAAGAATTTCAGGATCGGTTCATAAATAGCCGATATACGTTGAAAAATGTCGAATTTTCGGCTATCTTGTCTCTAAATCAAGATTCCTCAATTTTTCTGCTGGTCTGACCCGAATGTCTGCGATTCCGAAGAACGCGCATTGCACTTCCACGTCTCATCCGTAACTTGGTCAGAACGGTCAGAACCGACAAGAATCGAGGGTATCTCGGCCAAATACTAACTTTTTTCTGAATTTTCGGTGCGGGGCAGCTGAGTGTCTGGAGCCCTGACGAACCCACCCAAGAATTTCAGGATCGGTTCATAAATAGCCGAGATTCGTTGAAAAATGTCGAATTTCTGGCTATCTTGTCTCTGAATCAAGATTCCTCAATTTCTCTGCTGGTCTGACCCGAATGTCTGCGATTCCGAAGAACGCGCATTGCAATTCGACGTCTCATCCGTAACTTGGTCAGAACGGTCAGAACCGACGAGAATCGAGGGTATCTCGGCCAAATACTAACTTTTTTCTGAATTTTCGGTGCGGGGCAGCTGAGTGTCTGGAGCCCTGACGAACCCACCCAAGAATTTCAGGATCGGTTCATAAATAGCCGAGATTCGTTGAAAAATGTCGAATTTCTGGCTATCTTGTCTCTGAATCAAGATTCCTCAATTTCTCTGCTGGTCTGACCCGAATGTCTGCGAATCCGACAAACGCGCATTGCATATTGAGGTCTCATCCGCAACTTGGTAAGAACGGTCAGAACCGACAAGAATCGAGGGTTTCTAGGCCAAATACGAACTTTTTTCTGAATTTTTGATGCGGGGCAGCTGAGTGTCTGGAGCCCTGTCGAACCCACCGAAGACTTTCAGGATCGGTTCATAAATAGCCGAGATTCGTTAAAAAATGTCGAATTTCTGGCTATCTTGTCTCTAAATCAAGATTCCTCAATTTCTCTGCTGGTCTGACCCGAATGTCTGCGATTCCGAAGAACGCGCATTGCAATTCGACGTCTCATCCGTAACTTGGTCAGAACGGTCAGAACCGACGAGAATCGAGGGTATCTCGGCCAAATACTAACTTTTTTCTGAATTTTTGGTGCGGGGCAGCTGAGTGTCTGGAGCCCTGACGAACCCACCCAAGAATTTCAGGATCGGTTCATAAATAGCCGAGATTCGTTGAAAAATGTCGAATTTCTGGCTATCTTGTCTCTGAATCAAGATTCCTCAATTTCTCTGCTGGTCTGACCCGAATGTCTGCGATTCCGAAGAACGCGCATTGCAATTCGACGTCTCATCCGTAACTTGGTCAGAACGGTCAGAACCGACGAGAATCGAGGGTATCTTGGCCAAATACTAACTTTTTTCTGAATTTTCGGTGCGGGGCAGCTGAGTGTCTGGAGCCCTGACGAACCCACCCAAGAATTTCAGGATCGGTTCATAAATAGCCGAGATTCGTTGAAAAATGTCGAATTTCTGGCTATCTTGTCTCTGAATCAAGATTCCTCAATTTCTCTGCTGGTCTGACCCGAATGTCTGCGAATCCGACAAACGCGCATTGCATATTGAGGTCTCATCCGCAACTTGGTAAGAACGGTCAGAACCGACAAGAATCGAGGGTTTCTAGGCCAAATACGAACTTTTTTCTGAATTTTTGATGCGGGGCAGCTGAGTGTCTGGAGCCCTGTCGAACCCACCGAAGACTTTCAGGATCGGTTCATAAATAGCCGAGATTCGTTAAAAAATGTCGAATTTCTGGCTATCTTGTCTCTAAATCAAGATTCCTCAATTTCTCTGCTGGTCTGACCCGAATGTCTGCGATTCCGAAGAACGCGCATTGCAATTCGACGTCTCATCCGTAACTTGGTCAGAACGGTCAGAACCGACGAGAATCGAGGGTATCTCGGCCAAATACTAACTTTTTTCTGAATTTTCGGTGCGGGGCAGCTGAGTGTCTGGAGCCCTGACGAACCCACCCAAGAATTTCAGGATCGGTTCATAAATAGCCGAGATTCGTTGAAAAATGTCGAATTTCTGGCTATCTTGTCTCTAAATCAAGATTCCTCAATTTCTCTGCTGGTCTGACCCGAATGTCTGCGATTCCGAAGAACGCGCATTGCAATTCGACGTCTCATCCGTAACTTGGTCAGAACGGTCAGAACCGACGAGAATCGAGGGTATCTCGGCCAAATACTAACTTTTTTCTGAATTTTCGGTGCGGGGCAGCTGAGTGTCTGGAGCCCTGACGAACCCACCCAAGAATTTCAGGATCGGTTCATAAATAGCCGAGATTCGTTGAAAAATGTCGAATTTCTGGCTATCTTGTCTCTGAATCAAGATTCCTCAATTTCTCTGCTGGTCTGACCCGAATGTCTGCGATTCCGAAGAACGCGCATTGCAATTCGACGTCTCATCCGTAACTTGGTCAGAACGGTCAGAACCGACGAGAATCGAGGGTATCTCGGCCAAATACTAACTTTTTTCTGAATTTTCGGTGCGGGGCAGCTGAGTGTCTGGAGCCCTGACGAACCCACCCAAGAATTTCAGGATCGGTTCATAAATAGCCGAGATTCGTTGAAAAATGTCGAATTTCTGGCTATCTTGTCTCTGAATCAAGATTCCTCAATTTCTCTGCTGGTCTGACCCGAATGTCTGCGATTCCGAAGAACGCGCATTGCACTTCCACGTCTCATCCGTAACTTGGTCAGAACGGTCAGAACCGACAAGAATCGAGGGTATCTCGGCCAAATACTAACTTTTTTCTGAATTTTCGGTGCGGGGCAGCTGAGTGTCTGGAGCCCTGACGAACCCACCCAAGAATTTCAGGATCGGTTCATAAATAGCCGAGATTCGTTGAAAAATGTCGAATTTCTGGCTATCTTGTCTCTGAATCAAGATTCCTCAATTTCTCTGCTGGTCTGACCCGAATGTCTGCGATTCCGAAGAACGCGCATTGCAATTCGACGTCTCATCCGTAACTTGGTCAGAACGGTCAGAACCGACGAGAATCGAGGGTATCTCGGCCAAATACTAACTTTTTTCTGAATTTTCGGTGCGGGGCAGCTGAGTGTCTGGAGCCCTGACGAACCCACCCAAGAATTTCAGGATCGGTTCATAAATAGCCGAGATTCGTTGAAAAATGTCGAATTTCTGGCTATCTTGTCTCTGAATCAAGATTCCTCAATTTCTCTGCTGGTCTGACCCGAATGTCTGCGAATCCGACAAACGCGCATTGCATATTGAGGTCTCATCCGCAACTTGGTAAGAACGGTCAGAACCGACAAGAATCGAGGGTTTCTAGGCCAAATACGAACTTTTTTCTGAATTTTTGATGCGGGGCAGCTGAGTGTCTGGAGCCCTGTCGAACCCACCGAAGACTTTCAGGATCGGTTCATAAATAGCCGAGATTCGTTGAAAAATGTCGAATTTCTGGCTATCTTGTCTCTGAATCAAGATTCCTCAATTTCTCTGCTGGTCTGACCCGAATGTCTGCGATTCCGAAGAACGCGCATTGCAATTCGACGTCTCATCCGTAACTTGGTCAGAACGGTCAGAACCGACGAGAATCGAGGGTATCTCGGCCAAATACTAACTTTTTTCTGAATTTTTGGTGCTGGGCAGCTGAGTGTCTGGAGCCCTGACGAACCCACCCAAGAATTTCAGGATCGGTTCATAAATAGCCGAGATTCGTTGAAAAATGTCGAATTTCTGGCTATCTTGTCTCTGAATCAAGATTCCTCAATTTCTCTGCTGGTCTGACCCGAATGTCTGCGATTCCGAAGAACGCGCATTGCAATTCGACGTCTCATCCGTAACTTGGTCAGAACGGTCAGGACCGACGAGAATCGAGGGTATCTCGGCCAAATACTAACTTTTTTCTGAATTTTCGGTGCGGGGCAGCTGAGTGTCTGGAGCCCTGACGAACCCACCCAAGAATTTCAGGATCGGTTCATAAATAGCCGAGATTCGTTGAAAAATGTCGAATTTCTGGCTATCTTGTCTCTAAATCAAGATTCCTCAATTTCTCTGCTGGTCTGACCCGAATGTCTGCGATTCCGAAGAACGCGCATTGCAATTCGACGTCTCATCCGTAACTTGGTCAGAACGGTCAGAACCGACGAGAATCGAGGGTATCTCGGCCAAATACTAACTTTTTTCTGAATTTTCGGTGCGGGGCAGCTGAGTGTCTGGAGCCCTGACGAACCCACCCAAGAATTTCAGGATCGGTTCATAAATAGCCGAGATACGTTGAAAAATGTCGAATTTTTGGCTATCTTGTCTCTAAATCAAGATTCCTCAATTTTTCTGCTGGTCTGACCCGAATGTCTGCGATTCCGAAGAACGCGCATTGCACTTCCACGTCTCATCCGTAACTTGGTCAGAACGGTCAGAACCGACAAGAATCGAGGGTATCTCGGCCAAATACTAACTTTTTTCTGAATTTTCGGTGCGGGGCAGCTGAGTGTCTGGAGCCCTGACGAACCCACCCAAGAATTTCAGGATCGGTTCATAAATAGCCGAGATACGTTGAAAAATGTCGAATTTTTGGCTATCTTGTCTCTAAATCAAGATTCCTCAATTTTTCTGCTGGTCTGACCCGAATGTCTGCGATTCCGAAGAACGCGCATTGCACTTCCACGTCTCATCCGTAACTTGGTCAGAACGGTCAGAACCGACAAGAATCGAGGGTATCTCGGCCAAATACTAACTTTTTTCTGAATTTTCGGTGCGGGGCAGCTGAGTGTCTGGAGCCCTGACGAACCCACCCAAGAATTTCAGGATCGGTTCATAAATAGCCGAGATTCGTTGAAAAATGTCGAATTTCTGGCTATCTTGTCTCTGAATCAAGATTTCTCAATTTCTCTGCTGGACTGACCCGAATGTCTGCGATTCCGAAGAACGCGCATTGCAATTCGACGTCTCATCCGTAACTTGGTCAGAACGGTCAGAACCGACGAGAATCGAGGGTATCTCGGCCAAATACTAACTTTTTTCTGAATTTTCGGTGCGGGGCAGCTGAGTGTCTGGAGCCCTGACGAACCCACCCAAGAATTTCAGGATCGGTTCATAAATAGCCGAGATTCGTTGAAAAATGTCGAATTTCTGGCTATCTTGTCTCTGAATCAAGATTCCTCAATTTCTCTGCTGGTCTGACCCGAATGTCTGCGAATCCGACAAACGCGCATTGCATATTGAGGTCTCATCCGCAACTTGGTAAGAACGGTCAGAACCGACAAGAATCGAGGGTTTCTAGGCCAAATACGAACTTTTTTCTGAATTTTTGATGCGGGGCAGCTGAGTGTCTGGAGCCCTGTCGAACCCACCGAAGACTTTCAGGATCGGTTCATAAATAGCCGAGATTCGTTAAAAAATGTCGAATTTCTGGCTATCTTGTCTCTAAATCAAGATTCCTCAATTTCTCTGCTGGTCTGACCCGAATGTCTGCGATTCCGAAGAACGCGCATTGCAATTCGACGTCTCATCCGTAACTTGGTCAGAACGGTCAGAACCGACGAGAATCGAGGGTATCTCGGCCAAATACTAACTTTTTTCTGAATTTTCGGTGCGGGGCAGCTGAGTGTCTGGAGCCCTGACGAACCCACCCAAGAATTTCAGGATCGGTTCATAAATAGCCGAGATTCGTTGAAAAATGTCGAATTTCTGGCTATCTTGTCTCTAAATCAAGATTCCTCAATTTCTCTGCTGGTCTGACCCGAATGTCTGCGATTCCGAAGAACGCGCATTGCAATTCGACGTCTCATCCGTAACTTGGTCAGAACGGTCAGAACCGACGAGAATCGAGGGTATCTCGGCCAAATACTAACTTTTTTCTGAATTTTCGGTGCGGGGCAGCTGAGTGTCTGGAGCCCTGACGAACCCACCCAAGAATTTCAGGATCGGTTCATAAATAGCCGAGATTCGTTGAAAAATGTCGAATTTCTGGCTATCTTGTCTCTGAATCAAGATTCCTCAATTTCTCTGCTGGTCTGACCCGAATGTCTGCGAATCCGACAAACGCGCATTGCATATTGAGGTCTCATCCGCAACTTGGTAAGAACGGTCAGAACCGACAAGAATCGAGGGTTTCTAGGCCAAATACGAACTTTTTTCTGAATTTTTGATGCGGGGCAGCTGAGTGTCTGGAGCCCTGTCGAACCCACCGAAGACTTTCAGGATCGGTTCATAAATAGCCGAGATTCGTTAAAAAATGTCGAATTTCTGGCTATCTTGTCTCTAAATCAAGATTCCTCAATTTCTCTGCTGGTCTGACCCGAATGTCTGCGATTCCGAAGAACGCGCATTGCAATTCGACGTCTCATCCGTAACTTGGTCAGAACGGTCAGAACCGACGAGAATCGAGGGTATCTCGGCCAAATACTAACTTTTTTCTGAATTTTCGGTGCGGGGCAGCTGAGTGTCTGGAGCCCTGACGAACCCACCCAAGAATTTCAGGATCGGTTCATAAATAGCCGAGATTCGTTGAAAAATGTCGAATTTCTGGCTATCTTGTCTCTAAATCAAGATTCCTCAATTTCTCTGCTGGTCTGACCCGAATGTCTGCGATTCCGAAGAACGCGCATTGCAATTCGACGTCTCATCCGTAACTTGGTCAGAACGGTCAGAACCGACGAGAATCGAGGGTATCTCGGCCAAATACTAACTTTTTTCTGAATTTTCGGTGCGGGGCAGCTGAGTGTCTGGAGCCCTGACGAACCCACCCAAGAATTTCAGGATCGGTTCATAAATAGCCGAGATTCGTTGAAAAATGTCGAATTTCTGGCTATCTTGTCTCTGAATCAAGATTCCTCAATTTCTCTGCTGGTCTGACCCGAATGTCTGCGATTCCGAAGAACGCGCATTGCAATTCGACGTCTCATCCGTAACTTGGTCAGAACGGTCAGAACCGACGAGAATCGAGGGTATCTCGGCCAAATACTAACTTTTTTCTGAATTTTCGGTGCGGGGCAGCTGAGTGTCTGGAGCCCTGACGAACCCACCCAAGAATTTCAGGATCGGTTCATAAATAGCCGAGATTCGTTGAAAAATGTCGAATTTCTGGCTATCTTGTCTCTGAATCAAGATTCCTCAATTTCTCTGCTGGTCTGACCCGAATGTCTGCGATTCCGAAGAACGCGCATTGCACTTCCACGTCTCATCCGTAACTTGGTCAGAACGGTCAGAACCGACAAGAATCGAGGGTATCTCGGCCAAATACTAACTTTTTTCTGAATTTTCGGTGCGGGGCAGCTGAGTGTCTGGAGCCCTGACGAACCCACCCAAGAATTTCAGGATCGGTTCATAAATAGCCGAGATTCGTTGAAAAATGTCGAATTTCTGGCTATCTTGTCTCTGAATCAAGATTCCTCAATTTCTCTGCTGGTCTGACCCGAATGTCTGCGATTCCGAAGAACGCGCATTGCAATTCGACGTCTCATCCGTAACTTGGTCAGAACGGTCAGAACCGACGAGAATCGAGGGTATCTCGGCCAAATACTAACTTTTTTCTGAATTTTCGGTGCGGGGCAGCTGAGTGTCTGGAGCCCTGACGAACCCACCCAAGAATTTCAGGATCGGTTCATAAATAGCCGAGATTCGTTGAAAAATGTCGAATTTCTGGCTATCTTGTCTCTGAATCAAGATTCCTCAATTTCTCTGCTGGTCTGACCCGAATGTCTGCGAATCCGACAAACGCGCATTGCATATTGAGGTCTCATCCGCAACTTGGTAAGAACGGTCAGAACCGACAAGAATCGAGGGTTTCTAGGCCAAATACGAACTTTTTTCTGAATTTTTGATGCGGGGCAGCTGAGTGTCTGGAGCCCTGTCGAACCCACCGAAGACTTTCAGGATCGGTTCATAAATAGCCGAGATTCGTTGAAAAATGTCGAATTTCTGGCTATCTTGTCTCTGAATCAAGATTCCTCAATTTCTCTGCTGGTCTGACCCGAATGTCTGCGATTCCGAAGAACGCGCATTGCAATTCGACGTCTCATCCGTAACTTGGTCAGAACGGTCAGAACCGACGAGAATCGAGGGTATCTCGGCCAAATACTAACTTTTTTCTGAATTTTTGGTGCTGGGCAGCTGAGTGTCTGGAGCCCTGACGAACCCACCCAAGAATTTCAGGATCGGTTCATAAATAGCCGAGATTCGTTGAAAAATGTCGAATTTCTGGCTATCTTGTCTCTGAATCAAGATTCCTCAATTTCTCTGCTGGTCTGACCCGAATGTCTGCGATTCCGAAGAACGCGCATTGCAATTCGACGTCTCATCCGTAACTTGGTCAGAACGGTCAGGACCGACGAGAATCGAGGGTATCTCGGCCAAATACTAACTTTTTTCTGAATTTTCGGTGCGGGGCAGCTGAGTGTCTGGAGCCCTGACGAACCCACCCAAGAATTTCAGGATCGGTTCATAAATAGCCGAGATTCGTTGAAAAATGTCGAATTTCTGGCTATCTTGTCTCTAAATCAAGATTCCTCAATTTCTCTGCTGGTCTGACCCGAATGTCTGCGATTCCGAAGAACGCGCATTGCAATTCGACGTCTCATCCGTAACTTGGTCAGAACGGTCAGAACCGACGAGAATCGAGGGTATCTCGGCCAAATACTAACTTTTTTCTGAATTTTCGGTGCGGGGCAGCTGAGTGTCTGGAGCCCTGACGAACCCACCCAAGAATTTCAGGATCGGTTCATAAATAGCCGAGATACGTTGAAAAATGTCGAATTTTTGGCTATCTTGTCTCTAAATCAAGATTCCTCAATTTTTCTGCTGGTCTGACCCGAATGTCTGCGATTCCGAAGAACGCGCATTGCACTTCCACGTCTCATCCGTAACTTGGTCAGAACGGTCAGAACCGACAAGAATCGAGGGTATCTCGGCCAAATACTAACTTTTTTCTGAATTTTCGGTGCGGGGCAGCTGAGTGTCTGGAGCCCTGACGAACCCACCCAAGAATTTCAGGATCGGTTCATAAATAGCCGAGATACGTTGAAAAATGTCGAATTTTTGGCTATCTTGTCTCTAAATCAAGATTCCTCAATTTTTCTGCTGGTCTGACCCGAATGTCTGCGATTCCGAAGAACGCGCATTGCACTTCCACGTCTCATCCGTAACTTGGTCAGAACGGTCAGAACCGACAAGAATCGAGGGTATCTCGGCCAAATACTAACTTTTTTCTGAATTTTCGGTGCGGGGCAGCTGAGTGTCTGGAGCCCTGACGAACCCACCCAAGAATTTCAGGATCGGTTCATAAATAGCCGAGATTCGTTGAAAAATGTCGAATTTCTGGCTATCTTGTCTCTGAATCAAGATTTCTCAATTTCTCTGCTGGACTGACCCGAATGTCTGCGATTCCGAAGAACGCGCATTGCAATTCGACGTCTCATCCGTAACTTGGTCAGAACGGTCAGAACCGACGAGAATCGAGGGTATCTCGGCCAAATACTAACTTTTTTCTGAATTTTCGGTGCGGGGCAGCTGAGTGTCTGGAGCCCTGACGAACCCACCCAAGAATTTCAGGATCGGTTCATAAATAGCCGAGATTCGTTGAAAAATGTCGAATTTCTGGCTATCTTGTCTCTGAATCAAGATTCCTCAATTTCTCTGCTGGTCTGACCCGAATGTCTGCGAATCCGACAAACGCGCATTGCATATTGAGGTCTCATCCGCAACTTGGTAAGAACGGTCAGAACCGACAAGAATCGAGGGTTTCTAGGCCAAATACGAACTTTTTTCTGAATTTTTGATGCGGGGCAGCTGAGTGTCTGGAGCCCTGTCGAACCCACCGAAGACTTTCAGGATCGGTTCATAAATAGCCGAGATTCGTTAAAAAATGTCGAATTTCTGGCTATCTTGTCTCTAAATCAAGATTCCTCAATTTCTCTGCTGGTCTGACCCGAATGTCTGCGATTCCGAAGAACGCGCATTGCAATTCGACGTCTCATCCGTAACTTGGTCAGAACGGTCAGAACCGACGAGAATCGAGGGTATCTCGGCCAAATACTAACTTTTTTCTGAATTTTCGGTGCGGGGCAGCTGAGTGTCTGGAGCCCTGACGAACCCACCCAAGAATTTCAGGATCGGTTCATAAATAGCCGAGATTCGTTGAAAAATGTCGAATTTCTGGCTATCTTGTCTCTAAATCAAGATTCCTCAATTTCTCTGCTGGTCTGACCCGAATGTCTGCGATTCCGAAGAACGCGCATTGCAATTCGACGTCTCATCCGTAACTTGGTCAGAACGGTCAGAACCGACGAGAATCGAGGGTATCTCGGCCAAATACTAACTTTTTTCTGAATTTTCGGTGCGGGGCAGCTGAGTGTCTGGAGCCCTGACGAACCCACCCAAGAATTTCAGGATCGGTTCATAAATAGCCGAGATTCGTTGAAAAATGTCGAATTTCTGGCTATCTTGTCTCTGAATCAAGATTCCTCAATTTCTCTGCTGGTCTGACCCGAATGTCTGCGATTCCGAAGAACGCGCATTGCAATTCGACGTCTCATCCGTAACTTGGTCAGAACGGTCAGAACCGACGAGAATCGAGGGTATCTCGGCCAAATACTAACTTTTTTCTGAATTTTTGGTGCGGGGCAGCTGAGTGTCTGGAGCCCTGACGAACCCACCCAAGAATTTCAGGATCGGTTCATAAATAGCCGAGATTCGTTGAAAAATGTCGAATTTCTGGCTATCTTGTCTCTAAATCAAGATTCCTCAATTTCTCTGCTGGTCTGACCCGAATGTCTGCGATTCCGAAGAACGCGCATTGCAATTCGACGTCTCATCCGTAACTTGGTCAGAACGGTCAGAACCGACGAGAATCGAGGGTATCTCGGCCAAATACTAACTTTTTTCTGAATTTTCGGTGCGGGGCAGCTGAGTGTCTGGAGCCCTGACGAACCCACCCAAGAATTTCAGGATCGGTTTATAAATAGCCGAGATTCGTTGAAAAATGTCGAATTTCTGGCTATCTTGTCTCTAAATCAAGATTCCTCAATTTCTCTGCTGGTCTGACCCGAATGTCTGCGATTCCGAAGAACGCGCATTGCAATTCGACGTCTCATCCGTAACTTGGTCAGAACGGTCAGAACCGACGAGAATCGAGGGTATCTCGGCCAAATACTAACTTTTTTCTGAATTTTCGGTGCGGGGCAGCTGAGTGTCTGGAGCCCTGACGAACCCACCCAAGAATTTCAGGATCGGTTCATAAATAGCCGAGATACGTTGAAAAATGTCGAATTTTTGGCTATCTTGTCTCTAAATCAAGATTCCTCAATTTTTCTGCTGGTCTGACCCGAATGTCTGCGATTCCGAAGAACGCGCATTGCACTTCCACGTCTCATCCGTAACTTGGTCAGAACGGTCAGAACCGACAAGAATCGAGGGTATCTCGGCCAAATACTAACTTTTTTCTGAATTTTCGGTGCGGGGCAGCTGAGTGTCTGGAGCCCTGACGAACCCACCCAAGAATTTCAGGATCGGTTCATAAATAGCCGATATACGTTGAAAAATGTCGAATTTTTGGCTATCTTGTCTCTAAATCAAGATTCCTCAATTTTTCTGCTGGTCTGACCCGAATGTCTGCGATTCCGAAGAACGCGCATTGCACTTCCACGTCTCATCCGTAACTTGGTCAGAACGGTCAGAACCGACAAGAATCGAGGGTATCTCGGCCAAATACTAACTTTTTTCTAATTTTCGGTGCGGGGCAGCTGAGTGTCTGGAGCCCTGACGAACCCACCCAAGAATTTCAGGATCGGTTCATAAATAGCCGAGATTCGTTGAAAAATGTCGAATTTCTGGCTATCTTGTCTCTGAATCAAGATTCCTCAATTTCTCTGCTGGTCTGACCCGAATGTCTGCGATTCCGAAGAACGCGCATTGCAATTCGACGTCTCATCCGTAACTTGGTCAGAACGGTCAGAACCGACGAGAATCGAGGGTATCTCGGCCAAATACTAACTTTTTTCTGAATTTTCGGTGCGGGGCAGCTGAGTGTCTGGAGCCCTGACGAACCCACCCAAGAATTTCAGGATCGGTTCATAAATAGCCGAGATTCGTTGAAAAATGTCGAATTTCTGGCTATCTTGTCTCTGAATCAAGATTCCTCAATTTCTCTGCTGGTCTGACCCGAATGTCTGCGAATCCGACAAACGCGCATTGCATATTGAGGTCTCATCCGCAACTTGGTAAGAACGGTCAGAACCGACAAGAATCGAGGGTTTCTAGGCCAAATACGAACTTTTTTCTGAATTTTTGATGCGGGGCAGCTGAGTGTCTGGAGCCCTGTCGAACCCACCGAAGACTTTCAGGATCGGTTCATAAATAGCCGAGATTCGTTAAAAAATGTCGAATTTCTGGCTATCTTGTCTCTAAATCAAGATTCCTCAATTTCTCTGCTGGTCTGACCCGAATGTCTGCGATTCCGAAGAACGCGCATTGCAATTCGACGTCTCATCCGTAACTTGGTCAGAACGGTCAGAACCGACGAGAATCGAGGGTATCTCGGCCAAATACTAACTTTTTTCTGAATTTTTGGTGCGGGGCAGCTGAGTGTCTGGAGCCCTGACGAACCCACCCAAGAATTTCAGGATCGGTTCATAAATAGCCGAGATTCGTTGAAAAATGTCGAATTTCTGGCTATCTTGTCTCTGAATCAAGATTCCTCAATTTCTCTGCTGGTCTGACCCGAATGTCTGCGATTCCGAAGAACGCGCATTGCAATTCGACGTCTCATCCGTAACTTGGTCAGAACGGTCAGAACCGACGAGAATCGAGGGTATCTCGGCCAAATACTAACTTTTTTCTGAATTTTCGGTGCGGGGCAGCTGAGTGTCTGGAGCCCTGACGAACCCACCCAAGAATTTCAGGATCGGTTCATAAATAGCCGAGATTCGTTGAAAAATGTCGAATTTCTGGCTATCTTGTCTCTGAATCAAGATTCCTCAATTTCTCTGCTGGTCTGACCCGAATGTCTGCGAATCCGACAAACGCGCATTGCATATTGAGGTCTCATCCGCAACTTGGTAAGAACGGTCAGAACCGACAAGAATCGAGGGTTTCTAGGCCAAATACGAACTTTTTTCTGAATTTTTGATGCGGGGCAGCTGAGTGTCTGGAGCCCTGTCGAACCCACCGAAGACTTTCAGGATCGGTTCATAAATAGCCGAGATTCGTTAAAAAATGTCGAATTTCTGGCTATCTTGTCTCTAAATCAAGATTCCTCAATTTCTCTGCTGGTCTGACCCGAATGTCTGCGATTCCGAAGAACGCGCATTGCAATTCGACGTCTCATCCGTAACTTGGTCAGAACGGTCAGAACCGACGAGAATCGAGGGTATCTCGGCCAAATACTAACTTTTTTCTGAATTTTCGGTGCGGGGCAGCTGAGTGTCTGGAGCCCTGACGAACCCACCCAAGAATTTCAGGATCGGTTCATAAATAGCCGAGATTCGTTGAAAAATGTCGAATTTCTGGCTATCTTGTCTCTAAATCAAGATTCCTCAATTTCTCTGCTGGTCTGACCCGAATGTCTGCGATTCCGAAGAACGCGCATTGCAATTCGACGTCTCATCCGTAACTTGGTCAGAACGGTCAGAACCGACGAGAATCGAGGGTATCTCGGCCAAATACTAACTTTTTTCTGAATTTTCGGTGCGGGGCAGCTGAGTGTCTGGAGCCCTGACGAACCCACCCAAGAATTTCAGGATCGGTTCATAAATAGCCGAGATACGTTGAAAAATGTCGAATTTTTGGCTATCTTGTCTCTAAATCAAGATTCCTCAATTTTTCTGCTGGTCTGACCCGAATGTCTGCGATTCCGAAGAACGCGCATTGCACTTCCACGTCTCATCCGTAACTTGGTCAGAACGGTCAGAACCGACAAGAATCGAGGGTATCTCGGCCAAATACTAACTTTTTTCTGAATTTTCGGTGCGGGGCAGCTGAGTGTCTGGAGCCCTGACGAACCCACCCAAGAATTTCAGGATCGGTTCATAAATAGCCGAGATACGTTGAAAAATGTCGAATTTCTGGCTATCTTGTCTCTAAATCAAGATTCCTCAATTTTTCTGCTGGTCTGACCCGAATGTCTGCGATTCCGAAGAACGCGCATTGCACTTCCACGTCTCATCCGTAACTTGGTCAGAACGGTCAGAACCGACGAGAATCGAGGGTATCTCGGCCAAATACTAACTTTTTTCTGAATTTTCGGTGCGGGGCAGCTGAGTGTCTGGAGCCCTGACGAACCCACCCAAGAATTTCAGGATCGGTTCATAAATAGCCGAGATTCGTTGAAAAATGTCGAATTTCTGGCTATCTTGTCTCTGAATCAAGATTCCTCAATTTCTCTGCTGGTCTGACCCGAATGTCTGCGATTCCGAAGAACGCGCATTGCAATTCGACGTCTCATCCGTAACTTGGTCAGAACGGTCAGAACCGACGAGAATCGAGGGTATCTCGGCCAAATACTAACTTTTTTCTGAATTTTTGGTGCGGGGCAGCTGAGTGTCTGGAGCCCTGACGAACCCACCCAAGAATTTCAGGATCGGTTCATAAATAGCCGAGATTCGTTGAAAAATGTCGAATTTCTGGCTATCTTGTCTCTAAATCAAGATTCCTCAATTTCTCTGCTGGTCTGACCCGAATGTCTGCGATTCCGAAGAACGCGCATTGCAATTCGACGTCTCATCCGTAACTTGGTCAGAACGGTCAGAACCGACGAGAATCGAGGGTATCTCGGCCAAATACTAACTTTTTTCTGAATTTTCGGTGCGGGGCAGCTGAGTGTCTGGAGCCCTGACGAACCCACCCAAGAATTTCAGGATCGGTTCATAAATAGCCGAGATTCGTTGAAAAATGTCGAATTTCTGGCTATCTTGTCTCTAAATCAAGATTCCTCAATTTCTCTGCTGGTCTGACCCGAATGTCTGCGATTCCGAAGAACGCGCATTGCAATTCGACGTCTCATCCGTAACTTGGTCAGAACGGTCAGAACCGACGAGAATCGAGGGTATCTCGGCCAAATACTAACTTTTTTCTGAATTTTCGGTGCGGGGCAGCTGAGTGTCTGGAGCCCTGACGAACCCACCCAAGAATTTCAGGATCGGTTCATAAATAGCCGAGATACGTTGAAAAATGTCGAATTTTTGGCTATCTTGTCTCTAAATCAAGATTCCTCAATTTTTCTGCTGGTCTGACCCGAATGTCTGCGATTCCGAAGAACGCGCATTGCACTTCCACGTCTCATCCGTAACTTGGTCAGAACGGTCAGAACCGACAAGAATCGAGGGTATCTCGGCCAAATACTAACTTTTTTCTGAATTTTCGGTGCGGGGCAGCTGAGTGTCTGGAGCCCTGACGAACCCACCCAAGAATTTCAGGATCGGTTCATAAATAGCCGAGATACGTTGAAAAATGTCGAATTTCTGGCTATCTTGTCTCTAAATCAAGATTCCTCAATTTTTCTGCTGGTCTGACCCGAATGTCTGCGATTCCGAAGAACGCGCATTGCACTTCCACGTCTCATCCGTAACTTGGTCAGAACGGTCAGAACCGACGAGAATCGAGGGTATCTCGGCCAAATACTAACTTTTTTCTGAATTTTCGGTGCGGGGCAGCTGAGTGTCTGGAGCCCTGACGAACCCACCCAAGAATTTCAGGATCGGTTCATAAATAGCCGAGATTCGTTGAAAAATGTCGAATTTCTGGCTATCTTGTCTCTGAATCAAGATTCCTCAATTTCTCTGCTGGTCTGACCCGAATGTCTGCGATTCCGAAGAACGCGCATTGCAATTCGACGTCTCATCCGTAACTTGGTCAGAACGGTCAGAACCGACGAGAATCGAGGGTATCTCGGCCAAATACTAACTTTTTTCTGAATTTTTGGTGCGGGGCAGCTGAGTGTCTGGAGCCCTGACGAACCCACCCAAGAATTTCAGGATCGGTTCATAAATAGCCGAGATTCGTTGAAAAATGTCGAATTTCTGGCTATCTTGTCTCTAAATCAAGATTCCTCAATTTCTCTGCTGGTCTGACCCGAATGTCTGCGATTCCGAAGAACGCGCATTGCAATTCGACGTCTCATCCGTAACTTGGTCAGAACGGTCAGAACCGACGAGAATCGAGGGTATCTCGGCCAAATACTAACTTTTTTCTGAATTTTCGGTGCGGGGCAGCTGAGTGTCTGGAGCCCTGACGAACCCACCCAAGAATTTCAGGATCGGTTCATAAATAGCCGAGATTCGTTGAAAAATGTCGAATTTCTGGCTATCTTGTCTCTAAATCAAGATTCCTCAATTTCTCTGCTGGTCTGACCCGAATGTCTGCGATTCCGAAGAACGCGCATTGCAATTCGACGTCTCATCCGTAACTTGGTCAGAACGGTCAGAACCGACGAGAATCGAGGGTATCTCGGCCAAATACTAACTTTTTTCTGAATTTTCGGTGCGGGGCAGCTGAGTGTCTGGAGCCCTGACGAACCCACCCAAGAATTTCAGGATCGGTTCATAAATAGCCGAGATACGTTGAAAAATGTCGAATTTTTGGCTATCTTGTCTCTAAATCAAGAATCCTCAATTTTTCTGCTGGTCTGACCCGAATGTCTGCGATTCCGAAGAACGCGCATTGCACTTCCACGTCTCATCCGTAACTTGGTCAGAACGGTCAGAACCGACAAGAATCGAGGGTATCTCGGCCAAATACTAACTTTTTTCTGAATTTTCGGTGCGGGGCAGCTGAGTGTCTGGAGCCCTGACGAACCCACCCAAGAATTTCAGGATCGGTTCATAAATAGCCGATATACGTTGAAAAATGTCGAATTTTTGGCTATCTTGTCTCTAAATCAAGATTCCTCAATTTTTCTGCTGGTCTGACCCGAATGTCTGCGATTCCGAAAAACGCGCATTGCACTTCCACGTCTCATCCGTAACTTGGTCAGAACGGTCAGAACCGACAAGAATCGAGGGTATCTCGGCCAAATACTAACTTTTTTCTGAATTTTCGGTGCGGGGCAGCTGAGTGTCTGGAGCCCTGACGAACCCACCCAAGAATTTCAGGATCGGTTCATAAATAGCCGAGATTCGTTGAAAAATGTCGAATTTCTGGCTATCTTGTCTCTGAATCAAGATTCCTCAGTTTCTCTGCTGGTCTGACCCGAATGTCTGCGATTCCGAAGAACGCGCATTGCAATTCGACGTCTCATCCGTAACTTGGTCAGAACGGTCAGAACCGACGAGAATCGAGGGTATCTCGGCCAAATACTAACTTTTTTCTGAATTTTCGGTGCGGGGCAGCTGAGTGTCTGGAGCCCTGACGAACCCACCCAAGAATTTCAGGATCGGTTCATAAATAGCCGAGATTCGTTGAAAAATGTCGAATTTCTGGCTATCTTGTCTCTGAATCAAGATTCCTCAATTTCTCTGCTGGTCTGACCCGAATGTCTGCGATTCCGAAGAACGCGCATTGCAATTCGACGTCTCATCCGTAACTTGGTCAGAACGGTCAGAACCGACGAGAATCGAGGGTATCTCGGCCAAATACTAACTTTTTTCTGAATTTTTGGTGCGGGGCAGCTGAGTGTCTGGAGCCCTGACGAACCCACCCAAGAATTTCAGGATCGGTTCATAAATAGCCGAGATTCGTTGAAAAATGTCGAATTTCTGGCTATCTTGTCTCTAAATCAAGATTCCTCAATTTCTCTGCTGGTCTGACCCGAATGTCTGCGATTCCGAAGAACGCGCATTGCAATTCGACGTCTCATCCGTAACTTGGTCAGAACGGTCAGAACCGACGAGAATCGAGGGTATCTCGGCCAAATACTAACTTTTTTCTGAATTTTCGGTGCGGGGCAGCTGAGTGTCTGGAGCCCTGACGAACCCACCCAAGAATTTCAGGATCGGTTCATAAATAGCCGAGATTCGTTGAAAAATGTCGAATTTCTGGCTATCTTGTCTCTAAATCAAGATTCCTCAATTTCTCTGCTGGTCTGACCCGAATGTCTGCGATTCCGAAGAACGCGCATTGCAATTCGACGTCTCATCCGTAACTTGGTCAGAACGGTCAGAACCGACGAGAATCGAGGGTATCTCGGCCAAATACTAACTTTTTTCTGAATTTTCGGTGCGGGGCAGCTGAGTGTCTGGAGCCCTGACGAACCCACCCAAGAATTTCAGGATCGGTTCATAAATAGCCGAGATACGTTGAAAAATGTCGAATTTTTGGCTATCTTGTCTCTAAATCAAGATTCCTCAATTTTTCTGCTGGTCTGACCCGAATGTCTGCGATTCCGAAGAACGCGCATTGCACTTCCACGTCTCATCCGTAACTTGGTCAGAACGGTCAGAACCGACAAGAATCGAGGGTATCTCGGCCAAATACTAACTTTTTTCTGAATTTTCGGTGCGGGGCAGCTGAGTGTCTGGAGCCCTGACGAACCCACCCAAGAATTTCAGGATCGGTTCATAAATAGCCGAGATACGTTGAAAAATGTCGAATTTCTGGCTATCTTGTCTCTAAATCAAGATTCCTCAATTTTTCTGCTGGTCTGACCCGAATGTCTGCGATTCCGAAGAACGCGCATTGCACTTCCACGTCTCATCCGTAACTTGGTCAGAACGGTCAGAACCGACGAGAATCGAGGGTATCTCGGCCAAATACTAACTTTTTTCTGAATTTTCGGTGCGGGGCAGCTGAGTGTCTGGAGCCCTGACGAACCCACCCAAGAATTTCAGGATCGGTTCATAAATAGCCGAGATTCGTTGAAAAATGTCGAATTTCTGGCTATCTTGTCTCTGAATCAAGATTCCTCAATTTCTCTGCTGGTCTGACCCGAATGTCTGCGATTCCGAAGAACGCGCATTGCAATTCGACGTCTCATCCGTAACTTGGTCAGAACGGTCAGAACCGACGAGAATCGAGGGTATCTCGGCCAAATACTAACTTTTTTCTGAATTTTTGGTGCGGGGCAGCTGAGTGTCTGGAGCCCTGACGAACCCACCCAAGAATTTCAGGATCGGTTCATAAATAGCCGAGATTCGTTGAAAAATGTCGAATTTCTGGCTATCTTGTCTCTAAATCAAGATTCCTCAATTTCTCTGCTGGTCTGACCCGAATGTCTGCGATTCCGAAGAACGCGCATTGCAATTCGACGTCTCATCCGTAACTTGGTCAGAACGGTCAGAACCGACGAGAATCGAGGGTATCTCGGCCAAATACTAACTTTTTTCTGAATTTTCGGTGCGGGGCAGCTGAGTGTCTGGAGCCCTGACGAACCCACCCAAGAATTTCAGGATCGGTTCATAAATAGCCGAGATTCGTTGAAAAATGTCGAATTTCTGGCTATCTTGTCTCTAAATCAAGATTCCTCAATTTCTCTGCTGGTCTGACCCGAATGTCTGCGATTCCGAAGAACGCGCATTGCAATTCGACGTCTCATCCGTAACTTGGTCAGAACGGTCAGAACCGACGAGAATCGAGGGTATCTCGGCCAAATACTAACTTTTTTCTGAATTTTCGGTGCGGGGCAGCTGAGTGTCTGGAGCCCTGACGAACCCACCCAAGAATTTCAGGATCGGTTCATAAATAGCCGAGATACGTTGAAAAATGTCGAATTTTTGGCTATCTTGTCTCTAAATCAAGAATCCTCAATTTTTCTGCTGGTCTGACCCGAATGTCTGCGATTCCGAAGAACGCGCATTGCACTTCCACGTCTCATCCGTAACTTGGTCAGAACGGTCAGAACCGACAAGAATCGAGGGTATCTCGGCCAAATACTAACTTTTTTCTGAATTTTCGGTGCGGGGCAGCTGAGTGTCTGGAGCCCTGACGAACCCACCCAAGAATTTCAGGATCGGTTCATAAATAGCCGATATACGTTGAAAAATGTCGAATTTTTGGCTATCTTGTCTCTAAATCAAGATTCCTCAATTTTTCTGCTGGTCTGACCCGAATGTCTGCGATTCCGAAAAACGCGCATTGCACTTCCACGTCTCATCCGTAACTTGGTCAGAACGGTCAGAACCGACAAGAATCGAGGGTATCTCGGCCAAATACTAACTTTTTTCTGAATTTTCGGTGCGGGGCAGCTGAGTGTCTGGAGCCCTGACGAACCCACCCAAGAATTTCAGGATCGGTTCATAAATAGCCGAGATTCGTTGAAAAATGTCGAATTTCTGGCTATCTTGTCTCTGAATCAAGATTCCTCAGTTTCTCTGCTGGTCTGACCCGAATGTCTGCGATTCCGAAGAACGCGCATTGCAATTCGACGTCTCATCCGTAACTTGGTCAGAACGGTCAGAACCGACGAGAATCGAGGGTATCTCGGCCAAATACTAACTTTTTTCTGAATTTTCGGTGCGGGGCAGCTGAGTGTCTGGAGCCCTGACGAACCCACCCAAGAATTTCAGGATCGGTTCATAAATAGCCGAGATTCGTTGCAAAATGTCGAATTTCTCGCTATCTTGTCTCTGAATCAAGATTCCTCAATTTCTCTGCTGGTCTGACCCGAATGTCTGCGAATCCGACAAACGCGCATTGCATATTGAGGTCTCATCCGCAACTTGGTAAGAACGGTCAGAACCGACAAGAATCGAGGGTTTCTAGGCCAAATACGAACTTTTTTCTGAATTTTTGATGCGGGGCAGCTGAGTGTCTGGAGCCCTGTCGAACCCACCGAAGACTTTCAGGATCGGTTCATAAATAGCCGAGATTCGTTAAAAAATGTCGAATTTCTGGCTATCTTGTCTCTAAATCAAGATTCCTCAATTTCTCTGCTGGTCTGACCCGAATGTCTGCGATTCCGAAGAACGCGCATTGCAATTCGACGTCTCATCCGTAACTTGGTCAGAACGGTCAGAACCGACGAGAATCGAGGGTATCTCGGCCAAATACTAACTTTTTTCTGAATTTTCGGTGCGGGGCAGCTGAGTGTCTGGAGCCCTGACGAACCCACCCAAGAATTTCAGGATCGGTTCATAAATAGCCGAGATTCGTTGAAAAATGTCGAATTTCTGGCTATCTTGTCTCTAAATCAAGATTCCTCAATTTCTCTGCTGGTCCGACCCGAATGTCTGCGATTCCGAAGAACGCGCATTGCAATTCGACGTCTCATCCGTAACTTGGTCAGAACGGTCAGAACCGACGAGAATCGAGGGTATCTCGGCCAAATACTAACTTTTTTCTGAATTTTCGGTGCGGGGCAGCTGAGTGTCTGGAGCCCTGACGAACCCACCCAAGAATTTCAGGATCGGTTCATAAATAGCCGAGATACGTTGAAAAATGTCGAATTTTTGGCTATCTTGTCTCTAAATCAAGATTCCTCAATTTTTCTGCTGGTCTGACCCGAATGTCTGCGATTCCGAAGAACGCGCATTGCACTTCCACGTCTCATCCGTAACTTGGTCAGAACGGTCAGAACCGACAAGAATCGAGGGTATCTCGGCCAAATACTAACTTTTTTCTGAATTTTCGGTGCGGGGCAGCTGAGTGTCTGGAGCCCTGACGAACCCACCCAAGAATTTCAGGATCGGTTCATAAATAGCCGAGATACGTTGAAAAATGTCGAATTTCTGGCTATCTTGTCTCTAAATCAAGATTCCTCAATTTTTCTGCTGGTCTGACCCGAATGTCTGCGATTCCGAAGAACGCGCATTGCACTTCCACGTCTCATCCGTAACTTGGTCAGAACGGTCAGAACCGACGAGAATCGAGGGTATCTCGGCCAAATACTAACTTTTTTCTGAATTTTCGGTGCGGGGCAGCTGAGTGTCTGGAGCCCTGACGAACCCACCCAAGAATTTCAGGATCGGTTCATAAATAGCCGAGATTCGTTGAAAAATGTCGAATTTCTGGCTATCTTGTCTCTGAATCAAGATTCCTCAATTTCTCTGCTGGTCTGACCCGAATGTCTGCGATTCCGAAGAACGCGCATTGCAATTCGACGTCTCATCCGTAACTTGGTCAGAACGGTCAGAACCGACGAGAATCGAGGGTATCTCGGCCAAATACTAACTTTTTTCTGAATTTTCGGTGCGGGGCAGCTGAGTGTCTGGAGCCCTGACGAACCCACCCAAGAATTTCAGGATCGGTTCATAAATAGCCGAGATACGTTGAAAAATGTCGAATTTCTGGCTATCTTGTCTCTAAATCAAGATTCCTCAATTTTTCTGCTGGTCTGACCCGAATGTCTGCGATTCCGAAGAACGCGCATTGCACTTCCACGTCTCATCCGTAACTTGGTCAGAACGGTCAGAACCGACAAGAATCGAGGGTATCTCGGCCAAATACTAACTTTTTTCTGAATTTTCGGTGCGGGGCAGCTGAGTGTCTGGAGCCCTGACGAACCCACCCAAGAATTTCAGGATCGGTTCATAAATAGCCGAGATACGTTGAAAAATGTCGAATTTCTGGCTATCTTGTCTCTAAATCAAGATTCCTCAATTTTTCTGCTGGTCTGACCCGAATGTCTGCGATTCCGAAGAACGCGCATTGCACTTCCACGTCTCATCCGTAACTTGGTCAGAACGGTCAGAACCGACGAGAATCGAGGGTATCTCGGCCAAATACTAACTTTTTTCTGAATTTTCGGTGCGGGGCAGCTGAGTGTCTGGAGCCCTGACGAACCCACCCAAGAATTTCAGGATCGGTTCATAAATAGCCGAGATTCGTTGAAAAATGTCGAATTTCTGGCTATCTTGTCTCTGAATCAAGATTCCTCAATTTCTCTGCTGGTCTGACCCGAATGTCTGCGATTCCGAAGAACGCGCATTGCAATTCGACGTCTCATCCGTAACTTGGTCAGAACGGTCAGAACCGACGAGAATCGAGGGTATCTCGGCCAAATACTAACTTTTTTCTGAATTTTTGGTGCGGGGCAGCTGAGTGTCTGGAGCCCTGACGAACCCACCCAAGAATTTCAGGATCGGTTCATAAATAGCCGAGATTCGTTGAAAAATGTCGAATTTCTGGCTATCTTGTCTCTAAATCAAGATTCCTCAATTTCTCTGCTGGTCTGACCCGAATGTCTGCGATTCCGAAGAACGCGCATTGCAATTCGACGTCTCATCCGTAACTTGGTCAGAACGGTCAGAACCGACGAGAATCGAGGGTATCTCGGCCAAATACTAACTTTTTTCTGAATTTCCGGTGCGGGGCAGCTGAGTGTCTGGAGCCCTGACGAACCCACCCAAGAATTTCAGGATCGGTTCATAAATAGCCGAGATACGTTGAAAAATGTCGAATTTTTGGCTATCTTGTCTCTAAATCAAGATTCCTCAATTTTTCTGCTGGTCTGACCCGAATGTCTGCGATTCCGAAGAACGCGCATTGCACTTCCACGTCTCATCCGTAACTTGGTCAGAACGGTCAGAACCGACAAGAATCGAGGGTATCTCGGCCAAATACTAACTTTTTTCTGAATTTTCGGTGCGGGGCAGCTGAGTGTCTGGAGCCCTGACGAACCCACCCAAGAATTTCAGGATCGGTTCATAAATAGCCGAGATACGTTGAAAAATGTCGAATTTCTGGCTATCTTGTCTCTAAATCAAGATTCCTCAATTTTTCTGCTGGTCTGACCCGAATGTCTGCGATTCCGAAGAACGCGCATTGCACTTCCACGTCTCATCCGTAACTTGGTCAGAACGGTCAGAACCGACGAGAATCGAGGGTATCTCGGCCAAATACTAACTTTTTTCTGAATTTTCGGTGCGGGGCAGCTGAGTGTCTGGAGCCCTGACGAACCCACCCAAGAATTTCAGGATCGGTTCATAAATAGCCGAGATTCGTTGAAAAATGTCGAATTTCTGGCTATCTTGTCTCTGAATCAAGATTCCTCAATTTCTCTGCTGGTCTGACCCGAATGTCTGCGATTCCGAAGAACGCGCATTGCAATTCGACGTCTCATCCGTAACTTGGTCAGAACGGTCAGAACCGACGAGAATCGAGGGTATCTCGGCCAAATACTAACTTTTTTCTGAATTTTTGGTGCGGGGCAGCTGAGTGTCTGGAGCCCTGACGAACCCACCCAAGAATTTCAGGATCGGTTCATAAATAGCCGAGATTCGTTGAAAAATGTCGAATTTCTGGCTATCTTGTCTCTAAATCAAGATTCCTCAATTTCTCTGCTGGTCTGACCCGAATGTCTGCGATTCCGAAGAACGCGCATTGCAATTCGACGTCTCATCCGTAACTTGGTCAGAACGGTCAGAACCGACGAGAATCGAGGGTATCTCGGCCAAATACTAACTTTTTTCTGAATTTTCGGTGCGGGGCAGCTGAGTGTCTGGAGCCCTGACGAACCCACCCAAGAATTTCAGGATCGGTTCATAAATAGCCGAGATTCGTTGAAAAATGTCGAATTTCTGGCTATCTTGTCTCTAAATCAAGATTCCTCAATTTCTCTGCTGGTCTGACCCGAATGTCTGCGATTCCGAAGAACGCGCATTGCAATTCGACGTCTCATCCGTAACTTGGTCAGAACGGTCAGAACCGACGAGAATCGAGGGTATCTCGGCCAAATACTAACTTTTTTCTGAATTTTCGGTGCGGGGCAGCTGAGTGTCTGGAGCCCTGACGAACCCACCCAAGAATTTCAGGATCGGTTCATAAATAGCCGAGATACGTTGAAAAATGTCGAATTTTTGGCTATCTTGTCTCTAAATCAAGATTCCTCAATTTTTCTGCTGGTCTGACCCGAATGTCTGCGATTCCGAAGAACGCGCATTGCACTTCCACGTCTCATCCGTAACTTGGTCAGAACGGTCAGAACCGACAAGAATCGAGGGTATCTCGGCCAAATACTAACTTTTTTCTGAATTTTCGGTGCGGGGCAGCTGAGTGTCTGGAGCCCTGACGAACCCACCCAAGAATTTCAGGATCGGTTCATAAATAGCCGATATACGTTGAAAAATGTCGAATTTTTGGCTATCTTGTCTCTAAATCAAGATTCCTCAATTTTTCTGCTGGTCTGACCCGAATGTCTGCGATTCCGAAAAACGCGCATTGCACTTCCACGTCTCATCCGTAACTTGGTCAGAACGGTCAGAACCGACAAGAATCGAGGGTATCTCGGCCAAATACTAACTTTTTTCTGAATTTTCGGTGCGGGGCAGCTGAGTGTCTGGAGCCCTGACGAACCCACCCAAGAATTTCAGGATCGGTTCATAAATAGCCGAGATTCGTTGAAAAATGTCGAATTTCTGGCTATCTTGTCTCTGAATCAAGATTCCTCAGTTTCTCTGCTGGTCTGACCCGAATGTCTGCGATTCCGAAGAACGCGCATTGCAATTCGACGTCTCATCCGTAACTTGGTCAGAACGGTCAGAACCGACGAGAATCGAGGGTATCTCGGCCAAATACTAACTTTTTTCTGAATTTTCGGTGCGGGGCAGCTGAGTGTCTGGAGCCCTGACGAACCCACCCAAGAATTTCAGGATCGGTTCATAAATAGCCGAGATTCGTTGCAAAATGTCGAATTTCTCGCTATCTTGTCTCTGAATCAAGATTCCTCAATTTCTCTGCTGGTCTGACCCGAATGTCTGCGAATCCGACAAACGCGCATTGCATATTGAGGTCTCATCCGCAACTTGGTAAGAACGGTCAGAACCGACAAGAATCGAGGGTTTCTAGGCCAAATACGAACTTTTTTCTGAATTTTTGATGCGGGGCAGCTGAGTGTCTGGAGCCCTGTCGAACCCACCGAAGACTTTCAGGATCGGTTCATAAATAGCCGAGATTCGTTAAAAAATGTCGAATTTCTGGCTATCTTGTCTCTAAATCAAGATTCCTCAATTTCTCTGCTGGTCTGACCCGAATGTCTGCGATTCCGAAGAACGCGCATTGCAATTCGACGTCTCATCCGTAACTTGGTCAGAACGGTCAGAACCGACGAGAATCGAGGGTATCTCGGCCAAATACTAACTTTTTTCTGAATTTTCGGTGCGGGGCAGCTGAGTGTCTGGAGCCCTGACGAACCCACCCAAGAATTTCAGGATCGGTTCATAAATAGCCGAGATTCGTTGAAAAATGTCGAATTTCTGGCTATCTTGTCTCTAAATCAAGATTCCTCAATTTCTCTGCTGGTCCGACCCGAATGTCTGCGATTCCGAAGAACGCGCATTGCAATTCGACGTCTCATCCGTAACTTGGTCAGAACGGTCAGAACCGACGAGAATCGAGGGTATCTCGGCCAAATACTAACTTTTTTCTGAATTTTCGGTGCGGGGCAGCTGAGTGTCTGGAGCCCTGACGAACCCACCCAAGAATTTCAGGATCGGTTCATAAATAGCCGAGATTCGTTGAAAAATGTCGAATTTCTGGCTATCTTGTCTCTGAATCAAGATTCCTCAATTTCTCTGCTGGTCTGACCCGAATGTCTGCGATTCCGAAGAACGCGCATTGCACTTCCACGTCTCATCCGTAACTTGGTCAGAACGGTCAGAACCGACAAGAATCGAGGGTATCTCGGCCAAATACTAACTTTTTTCTGAATTTTCGGTGCGGGGCAGCTGAGTGTCTGGAGCCCTGACGAACCCACCCAAGAATTTCAGGATCGGTTCATAAATAGCCGAGATTCGTTGAAAAATGTCGAATTTCTGGCTATCTTGTCTCTGAATCAAGATTCCTCAATTTCTCTGCTGGTCTGACCCGAATGTCTGCGAATCCGACAAACGCGCATTGCATATTGAGGTCTCATCCGCAACTTGGTAAGAACGGTCAGAACCGACAAGAATCGAGGGTTTCTAGGCCAAATACGAACTTTTTTCTGAATTTTTGATGCGGGGCAGCTGAGTGTCTGGAGCCCTGTCGAACCCACCGAAGACTTTCAGGATCGGTTCATAAATAGCCGAGATTCGTTAAAAAATGTCGAATTTCTGGCTATCTTGTCTCTAAATCAAGATTCCTCAATTTCTCTGCTGGTCTGACCCGAATGTCTGCGATTCCGAAGAACGCGCATTGCACTTCCACGTCTCATCCGTAACTTGGTCAGAACGGTCAGAACCGACAAGAATCGAGGGTATCTCGGCCAAATACTAACTTTTTTCTGAATTTTCGGTGCGGGGCAGCTGAGTGTCTGGAGCCCTGACGAACCCACCCAAGAATTTCAGGATCGGTTCATAAATAGCCGAGATTCGTTGAAAAATGTCGAATTTCTGGCTATCTTGTCTCTGAATCAAGATTCCTCAATTTCTCTGCTGGTCTGACCCGAATGTCTGCGAATCCGACAAACGCGCATTGCATATTGAGGTCTCATCCGCAACTTGGTAAGAACGGTCAGAACCGACAAGAATCGAGGGTTTCTAGGCCAAATACGAACTTTTTTCTGAATTTTTGATGCGGGGCAGCTGAGTGTCTGGAGCCCTGTCGAACCCACCGAAGACTTTCAGGATCGGTTCATAAATAGCCGAGATTCGTTAAAAAATGTCGAATTTCTGGCTATCTTGTCTCTAAATCAAGATTCCTCAATTTCTCTGCTGGTCTGACCCGAATGTCTGCGATTCCGAAGAACGCGCATTGCACTTCCACGTCTCATCCGTAACTTGGTCAGAACGGTCAGAACCGACAAGAATCGAGGGTATCTCGGCCAAATACTAACTTTTTTCTGAATTTTCGGTGCGGGGCAGCTGAGTGTCTGGAGCCCTGACGAACCCACCCAAGAATTTCAGGATCGGTTCATAAATAGCCGAGATTCGTTGAAAAATGTCGAATTTCTGGCTATCTTGTCTCTGAATCAAGATTCCTCAATTTCTCTGCTGGTCTGACCCGAATGTCTGCGATTCCGAAGAACGCGCATTGCAATTCGACGTCTCATCCGTAACTTGGTCAGAACGGTCAGAACCGACGAGAATCGAGGGTATCTCGGCCAAATACTAACTTTTTTCTGAATTTTTGGTGCGGGGCAGCTGAGTGTCTGGAGCCCTGACGAACCCACCCAAGAATTTCAGGATCGGTTCATAAATAGCCGAGATTCGTTGAAAAATGTCGAATTTCTGGCTATCTTGTCTCTAAATCAAGATTCCTCAATTTCTCTGCTGGTCTGACCCGAATGTCTGCGATTCCGAAGAACGCGCATTGCAATTCGACGTCTCATCCGTAACTTGGTCAGAACGGTCAGAACCGACGAGAATCGAGGGTATCTCGGCCAAATACTAACTTTTTTCTGAATTTTCGGTGCGGGGCAGCTGAGTGTCTGGAGCCCTGACGAACCCACCCAAGAATTTCAGGATCGGTTCATAAATAGCCGAGATTCGTTGAAAAATGTCGAATTTCTGGCTATCTTGTCTCTAAATCAAGATTCCTCAATTTCTCTGCTGGTCTGACCCGAATGTCTGCGATTCCGAAGAACGCGCATTGCAATTCGACGTCTCATCCGTAACTTGGTCAGAACGGTCAGAACCGACGAGAATCGAGGGTATCTCGGCCAAATACTAACTTTTTTCTGAATTTTCGGTGCGGGGCAGCTGAGTGTCTGGAGCCCTGACGAACCCACCCAAGAATTTCAGGATCGGTTCATAAATAGCCGAGATACGTTGAAAAATGTCGAATTTTTGGCTATCTTGTCTCTAAATCAAGATTCCTCAATTTTTCTGCTGGTCTGACCCGAATGTCTGCGATTCCGAAGAACGCGCATTGCACTTCCACGTCTCATCCGTAACTTGGTCAGAACGGTCAGAACCGACAAGAATCGAGGGTATCTCGGCCAAATACTAACTTTTTTCTGAATTTTCGGTGCGGGGCAGCTGAGTGTCTGGAGCCCTGACGAACCCACCCAAGAATTTCAGGATCGGTTCATAAATAGCCGATATACGTTGAAAAATGTCGAATTTTTGGCTATCTTGTCTCTAAATCAAGATTCCTCAATTTTTCTGCTGGTCTGACCCGAATGTCTGCGATTCCGAAAAACGCGCATTGCACTTCCACGTCTCATCCGTAACTTGGTCAGAACGGTCAGAACCGACAAGAATCGAGGGTATCTCGGCCAAATACTAACTTTTTTCTGAATTTTCGGTGCGGGGCAGCTGAGTGTCTGGAGCCCTGACGAACCCACCCAAGAATTTCAGGATCGGTTCATAAATAGCCGAGATTCGTTGAAAAATGTCGAATTTCTGGCTATCTTGTCTCTGAATCAAGATTCCTCAGTTTCTCTGCTGGTCTGACCCGAATGTCTGCGATTCCGAAGAACGCGCATTGCAATTCGACGTCTCATCCGTAACTTGGTCAGAACGGTCAGAACCGACGAGAATCGAGGGTATCTCGGCCAAATACTAACTTTTTTCTGAATTTTCGGTGCGGGGCAGCTGAGTGTCTGGAGCCCTGACGAACCCACCCAAGAATTTCAGGATCGGTTCATAAATAGCCGAGATTCGTTGCAAAATGTCGAATTTCTCGCTATCTTGTCTCTGAATCAAGATTCCTCAATTTCTCTGCTGGTCTGACCCGAATGTCTGCGAATCCGACAAACGCGCATTGCATATTGAGGTCTCATCCGCAACTTGGTAAGAACGGTCAGAACCGACAAGAATCGAGGGTTTCTAGGCCAAATACGAACTTTTTTCTGAATTTTTGATGCGGGGCAGCTGAGTGTCTGGAGCCCTGTCGAACCCACCGAAGACTTTCAGGATCGGTTCATAAATAGCCGAGATTCGTTAAAAAATGTCGAATTTCTGGCTATCTTGTCTCTAAATCAAGATTCCTCAATTTCTCTGCTGGTCTGACCCGAATGTCTGCGATTCCGAAGAACGCGCATTGCAATTCGACGTCTCATCCGTAACTTGGTCAGAACGGTCAGAACCGACGAGAATCGAGGGTATCTCGGCCAAATACTAACTTTTTTCTGAATTTTCGGTGCGGGGCAGCTGAGTGTCTGGAGCCCTGACGAACCCACCCAAGAATTTCAGGATCGGTTCATAAATAGCCGAGATTCGTTGAAAAATGTCGAATTTCTGGCTATCTTGTCTCTAAATCAAGATTCCTCAATTTCTCTGCTGGTCCGACCCGAATGTCTGCGATTCCGAAGAACGCGCATTGCAATTCGACGTCTCATCCGTAACTTGGTCAGAACGGTCAGAACCGACGAGAATCGAGGGTATCTCGGCCAAATACTAACTTTTTTCTGAATTTTCGGTGCGGGGCAGCTGAGTGTCTGGAGCCCTGACGAACCCACCCAAGAATTTCAGGATCGGTTCATAAATAGCCGAGATTCGTTGAAAAATGTCGAATTTCTGGCTATCTTGTCTCTGAATCAAGATTCCTCAATTTCTCTGCTGGTCTGACCCGAATGTCTGCGATTCCGAAGAACGCGCATTGCACTTCCACGTCTCATCCGTAACTTGGTCAGAACGGTCAGAACCGACAAGAATCGAGGGTATCTCGGCCAAATACTAACTTTTTTCTGAATTTTCGGTGCGGGGCAGCTGAGTGTCTGGAGCCCTGACGAACCCACCCAAGAATTTCAGGATCGGTTCATAAATAGCCGAGATTCGTTGAAAAATGTCGAATTTCTGGCTATCTTGTCTCTGAATCAAGATTCCTCAATTTCTCTGCTGGTCTGACCCGAATGTCTGCGAATCCGACAAACGCGCATTGCATATTGAGGTCTCATCCGCAACTTGGTAAGAACGGTCAGAACCGACAAGAATCGAGGGTTTCTAGGCCAAATACGAACTTTTTTCTGAATTTTTGATGCGGGGCAGCTGAGTGTCTGGAGCCCTGTCGAACCCACCGAAGACTTTCAGGATCGGTTCATAAATAGCCGAGATTCGTTAAAAAATGTCGAATTTCTGGCTATCTTGTCTCTAAATCAAGATTCCTCAATTTCTCTGCTGGTCTGACCCGAATGTCTGCGATTCCGAAGAACGCGCATTGCACTTCCACGTCTCATCCGTAACTTGGTCAGAACGGTCAGAACCGACAAGAATCGAGGGTATCTCGGCCAAATACTAACTTTTTTCTGAATTTTCGGTGCGGGGCAGCTGAGTGTCTGGAGCCCTGACGAACCCACCCAAGAATTTCAGGATCGGTTCATAAATAGCCGAGATTCGTTGAAAAATGTCGAATTTCTGGCTATCTTGTCTCTGAATCAAGATTCCTCAATTTCTCTGCTGGTCTGACCCGAATGTCTGCGAATCCGACAAACGCGCATTGCATATTGAGGTCTCATCCGCAACTTGGTAAGAACGGTCAGAACCGACAAGAATCGAGGGTTTCTAGGCCAAATACGAACTTTTTTCTGAATTTTTGATGCGGGGCAGCTGAGTGTCTGGAGCCCTGTCGAACCCACCGAAGACTTTCAGGATCGGTTCATAAATAGCCGAGATTCGTTAAAAAATGTCGAATTTCTGGCTATCTTGTCTCTAAATCAAGATTCCTCAATTTCTCTGCTGGTCTGACCCGAATGTCTGCGATTCCGAAGAACGCGCATTGCACTTCCACGTCTCATCCGTAACTTGGTCAGAACGGTCAGAACCGACAAGAATCGAGGGTATCTCGGCCAAATACTAACTTTTTTCTGAATTTTCGGTGCGGGGCAGCTGAGTGTCTGGAGCCCTGACGAACCCACCCAAGAATTTCAGGATCGGTTCATAAATAGCCGAGATACGTTGAAAAATGTCGAAGTTTTGGCTATCTTGTCTCTAAATCAAGATTCCTCAATTTTTCTGCTGGTCTGACCCGAATGTCTGCGATTCCGAAGAACGCGCATTGCACTTCCACGTCTCATCCGTAACTTGGTCAGAACGGTCAGAACCGACGAGAATCGAGGGTATCTCGGCCAAATACTAACTTTTTTCTGAATTTTCGGTGCGGGGCAGCTGAGTGTCTGGAGCCCTGACGAACCCACCCAAGAATTTCAGGATCGGTTCATAAATAGCCGAGATTCGTTGAAAAATGTCGAATTTCTGGCTATCTTGTCTCTAAATCAAGATTCCTCAATTTCTCTGCTGGTCCGACCCGAATGTCTGCGATTCCGAAGAACGCGCATTGCAATTCGACGTCTCATCCGTAACTTGGTCAGAACGGTCAGAACCGACGAGAATCGAGGGTATCTCGGCCAAATACTAACTTTTTTCTGAATTTTCGGTGCGGGGCAGCTGAGTGTCTGGAGCCCTGATGAAACCCACCCAAGAATTTCAGGATCGGTTCATAAATAGCCGAGATTCGTTGAAAAATGTCGAATTTCTGGCTATCTTGTCTCTGAATCAAGATTCCTCAATTTCTCTGCTGGTCTGACCCGAATGTCTGCGATTCCGAAGAACGCGCATTGCACTTCCACGTCTCATCCGTAACTTGGTCAGAACGGTCAGAACCGACAAGAATCGAGGGTATCTCGGCCAAATACTAACTTTTTTCTGAATTTTCGGTGCGGGGCAGCTGAGTGTCTGGAGCCCTGACGAACCCACCCAAGAATTTCAGGATCGGTTCATAAATAGCCGAGATTCGTTGAAAAATGTCGAATTTCTGGCTATCTTGTCTCTGAATCAAGATTCCTCAATTTCTCTGCTGGTCTGACCCGAATGTCTGCGATTCCGAAGAACGCGCATTGCAATTCGACGTCTCATCCGTAACTTGGTCAGAACGGTCAGAACCGACGAGAATCGAGGGTATCTCGGCCAAATACTAACTTTTTTCTGAATTTTCGGTGCGGGGCAGCTGAGTGTCTGGAGCCCTGACGAATCCACCCAAGAATTTCAGGATCGGTTCATAAATAGCCGAGATTCGTTGAAAAATGTCGAATTTCTGGCTATCTTGTCTCTAAATCAAGATTCCTCAATTTCTCTGCTGGTCTGACCCGAATGTCTGCGATTCCGAAGAACGCGCATTGCAATTCGACGTCTCATCCGTAACTTGGTCAGAACGGTCAGAACCGACGAGAATCGAGGGTATCTCGGCCAAATACTAACTTTTTTCTGAATTTTCGGTGCGGGGCAGCTGAGTGTCTGGAGCCCTGACGAACCCACCCAAGAATTTCAGGATCGGTTCATAAATAGCCGAGATTCGCTGAAAAATGTCGAATTTCTGGCTATCTTGTCTCTAAATCAAGATTCCTCAATTTCTCTGCTGGTCTGACCCGAATGTCTGCGATTCCGAAGAACGCGCATTGCAATTCGACGTCTCATCCGTAACTTGGTCAGAACGGTCAGAACCGACGAGAATCGAGGGTATCTCGGCCAAATACTAACTTTTTTCTGAATTTTCGGTGCGGGGCAGCTGAGTGTCTGGAGCCCTGACGAACCCACCCAAGAATTTCAGGATCGGTTCATAAATAGCCGAGATTCGTTGAAAAATGTCGAATTTCTGGCTATCTTGTCTCTGAATCAAGATTCCTCAATTTCTCTGCTGGTCTGACCCGAATGTCTGCGAATCCGACAAACGCGCATTGCATATTGAGGTCTCATCCGCAACTTGGTAAGAACGGTCAGAACCGACAAGAATCGAGGGTTTCTAGGCCAAATACGAACTTTTTTCTGAATTTTTGATGCGGGGCAGCTGAGTGTCTGGAGCCCTGTCGAACCCACCGAAGACTTTCAGGATCGGTTCATAAATAGCCGAGATTCGTTAAAAAATGTCGAATTTCTGGCTATCTTGTCTCTAAATCAAGATTCCTCAATTTCTCTGCTGGTCTGACCCGAATGTCTGCGATTCCGAAGAACGCGCATTGCACTTCCACGTCTCATCCGTAACTTGGTCAGAACGGTCAGAACCGACAAGAATCGAGGGTATCTCGGCCAAATACTAACTTTTTTCTGAATTTTCGGTGCGGGGCAGCTGAGTGTCTGGAGCCCTGACGAACCCACCCAAGAATTTCAGGATCGGTTCATAAATAGCCGAGATTCGTTGAAAAATGTCGAATTTCTGGCTATCTTGTCTCTAAATCAAGATTCCTCAATTTCTCTGCTGGTCTGACCCGAATGTCTGCGATTCCGAAGAACGCGCATTGCAATTCGACGTCTCATCCGTAACTTGGTCAGAACGGTCAGAACCGACGAGAATCGGGGGTATCTCGGCCAAATACTAACTTTTTTCTGAATTTTCGGTGCGGGGCAGCTGAGTGTCTGGAGCCCTGACGAACCCACCCAAGAATTTCAGGATCGGTTCATAAATAGCCGAGATACGTTGAAAAATGTCGAATTTTTGGCTATCTTGTCTCTAAATCAAGATTCCTCAATTTTTCTGCTGGTCTGACCCGAATGTCTGCGATTCCGAAGAACGCGCATTGCACTTCCACGTCTCATCCGTAACTTGGTCAGAACGGTCAGAACCGACAAGAATCGAGGGTATCTCGGCCAAATACTAACTTTTTTCTGAATTTTCGGTGCGGGGCAGCTGAGTGTCTGGAGCCCTGACGAACCCACCCAAGAATTTCAGGATCGGTTCATAAATAGCCGAGATTCGTTGAAAAATGTCGAATTTCTGGCTATCTTGTCTCTAAATCAAGATTCCTCAATTTCTCTGCTGGTCTGACCCGAATGTCTGCGATTCCGAAGAACGCGCATTGCAATTCGACGTCTCATCCGTAACTTGGTCAGAACGGTCAGAACCGACGAGAATCGAGGGTATCTCGGCCAAATACTAACTTTTTTCTGAATTTTCGGTGCGGGGCAGCTGAGTGTCTGGAGCCCTGACGAACCCACCCAAGAATTTCAGGATCGGTTCATAAATAGCCGAGATTCGTTGAAAAATGTCGAATTTCTGGCTATCTTGTCTCTGAATCAAGATTCCTCAATTTCTCTGCTGGTCTGACCCGAATGTCTGCGAATCCGACAAACGCGCATTGCATATTGAGGTCTCATCCGCAACTTGGTAAGAACGGTCAGAACCGACAAGAATCGAGGGTTTCTAGGCCAAATACGAACTTTTTTCTGAATTTTTGATGCGGGGCAGCTGAGTGTCTGGAGCCCTGTCGAACCCACCGAAGACTTTCAGGATCGGTTCATAAATAGCCGAGATTCGTTAAAAAATGTCGAATTTCTGGCTATCTTGTCTCTAAATCAAGATTCCTCAATTTCTCTGCTGGTCTGACCCGAATGTCTGCGATTCCGAAGAACGCGCATTGCAATTCGACGTCTCATCCGTAACTTGGTCAGAACGGTCAGAACCGACGAGAATCGAGGGTATCTCGGCCAAATACTAACTTTTTTCTGAATTTTCGGTGCGGGGCAGCTGAGTGTCTGGAGCCCTGACGAACCCACCCAAGAATTTCAGGATCGGTTCATAAATAGCCGAGATTCGTTGAAAAATGTCGAATTTCTGGCTATCTTGTCTCTAAATCAAGATTCCTCAATTTCTCTGCTGGTCTGACCCGAATGTCTGCGATTCCGAAGAACGCGCATTGCAATTCGACGTCTCATCCGTAACTTGGTCAGAACGGTCAGAACCGACGAGAATCGAGGGTATCTCGGCCAAATACTAACTTTTTTCTGAATTTTCGGTGCGGGGCAGCTGAGTGTCTGGAGCCCTGACGAACCCACCCAAGAATTTCAGGATCGGTTCATAAATAGCCGAGATTCGTTGAAAAATGTCGAATTTCTGGCTATCTTGTCTCTAAATCAAGATTCCTCAATTTCTCTGCTGGTCTGACCCGAATGTCTGCGATTCCGAAGAACGCGCATTGCAATTCGACGTCTCATCCGTAACTTGGTCAGAACGGTCAGAACCGACGAGAATCGAGGGTATCTCGGCCAAATACTAACTTTTTTCTGAATTTTCGGTGCGGGGCAGCTGAGTGTCTGGAGCCCTGACGAACCCACCCAAGAATTTCAGGATCGGTTCATAAATAGCCGAGATTCGTTGAAAAATGTCGAATTTCTGGCTATCTTGTCTCTAAATCAAGATTCCTCAATTTCTCTGCTGGTCTGACCCGAATGTCTGCGATTCCGAAGAACGCGCATTGCAATTCGACGTCTCATCCGTAACTTGGTCAGAACGGTCAGAACCGACGAGAATCGAGGGTATCTCGGCCAAATACTAACTTTTTTCTGAATTTTCGGTGCGGGGCAGCTGAGTGTCTGGAGCCCTGACGAACCCACCCAAGAATTTCAGGATCGGTTCATAAATAGCCGAGATACGTTGAAAAATGTCGAATTTTTGGCTATCTTGTCTCTAAATCAAGATTCCTCAATTTTTCTGCTGGTCTGATTCGAATGTCTGCGATTCCGAAGAACGCGCATTGCACTTCCACGTCTCATCCGTAACTTGGTCAGAACGGTCAGAACCGACAAGAATCGAGGGTATCTCGGCCAAATACTAACTTTTTTCTGAATTTTCGGTGCGGGGCAGCTGAGTGTCTGGAGCCCTGACGAACCCACCCAAGAATTTCAGGATCGGTTCATAAATAGCCGAGATTCGTTGAAAAATGTCGAATTTCTGGCTATCTTGTCTCTAAATCAAGATTCCTCAATTTCCCTGCTGGTCTGACCCGAATGTCTGCGATTCCGAAGAACGCGCATTGCAATTCGACGTCTCATCCGTAACTTGGTCAGAACGGTCAGAACCGACGAGAATCGAGGGTATCTCGGCCAAATACTAACTTTTTTCTGAATTTTCGGTGCGGGGCAGCTGAGTGTCTGGAGCCCTGACGAACCCACCCAAGAATTTCAGGATCGGTTCATAAATAGCCGAGATACGTTGAAAAATGTCGAATTTTTGGCTATCTTGTCTTTAAATCAAGATTCCTCAATTTTTCTGCTGGTCTGACCCGAATGTCTGCGATTCCGAAGAACGCGCATTGCACTTCCACGTCTCATCCGTAACTTGGTCAGAACGGTCAGAACCGACAAGAATCGAGGGTATCTCGGCCAAATACTAACTTTTTTCTGAATTTTCGGTGCGGGGCAGCTGAGTGTCTGGAGCCCTGACGAACCCACCCAAGAATTTCAGGATCGGTTCATAAATAGCCGAGATTCGTTGAAAAATGTCGAATTTCTGGCTATCTTGTCTCTAAATCAAGATTCCTCAATTTCTCTGCTGGTCTGACCCGAATGTCTGCGATTCCGAAGAACGCGCATTGCAATTCGACGTCTCATCCGTAACTTGGTCAGAACGGTCAGAACCGACGAGAATCGAGGGTATCTCGGCCAAATACTAACTTTTTTCTGAATTTTCGGTGCGGGGCAGCTGAGTGTCTGGAGCCCTGACGAACCCACCCAAGAATTTCAGGATCGGTTCATAAATAGCCGAGATTCGTTGAAAAATGTCGAATTTCTGGCTATCTTGTCTCTAAATCAAGATTCCTCAATTTCTCTGCTGGTCTGACCCGAATGTCTGCGATTCCGAAGAACGCGCATTGCAATTCGACGTCTCATCCGTAACTTGGTCAGAACGGTCAGAACCGACGAGAATCGAGGGTATCTCGGCCAAATACTAACTTTTTTCTGAATTTTCGGTGCGGGGCAGCTGAGTGTCTGGAGCCCTGACGAACCCACCCAAGAATTTCAGGATCGGTTCATAAATAGCCGAGATTCGTTGAAAAATGTCGAATTTCTGGCTATCTTGTCTCTAAATCAAGATTCCTCAATTTCTCTGCTGGTCTGACCCGAATGTCTGCGATTCCGAAGAACGCGCATTGCAATTCGACGTCTCATCCGTAACTTGGTCAGAACGGTCAGAACCGACGAGAATCGAGGGTATCTCGGCCAAATACTAACTTTTTTCTGAATTTTCGGTGCGGGGCAGCTGAGTGTCTGGAGCCCTGACGAACCCACCCAAGAATTTCAGGATCGGTTCATAAATAGCCGAGATACGTTGAAAAATGTCGAATTTTTGGCTATCTTGTCTCTAAATCAAGATTCCTCAATTTTTCTGCTGGTCTGACCCGAATGTCTGCGATTCCGAAAAACGCGCATTGCACTTCCACGTCTCATCCGTAACTTGGTCAGAACGGTCAGAACCGACAAGAATCGAGGGTATCTCGGCCAAATACTAACTTTTTTCTGAATTTTCGGTGCGGGGCAGCTGAGTGTCTGGAGCCCTGACGAACCCACCCAAGAATTTCAGGATCGGTTCATAAATAGCCGAGATTCGTTGAAAAATGTCGAATTTCTGGCTATCTTGTCTCTAAATCAAGATTCCTCAATTTCTCTGCTGGTCTGACCCGAATGTCTGCGATTCCGAAGAACGCGCATTGCAATTCGACGTCTCATCCGTAACTTGGTCAGAACGGTCAGAACCGACGAGAATCGGGGGTATCTCGGCCAAATACTAACTTTTTTCTGAATTTTCGGTGCGGGGCAGCTGAGTGTCTGGAGCCCTGACGAACCCACCCAAGAATTTCAGGATCGGTTCATAAATAGCCGAGATTCGTTGAAAAATGTCGAATTTCTGGCTATCTTGTCTCTAAATCAAGATTCCTCAATTTCTCTGCTGGTCTGACCCGAATGTCTGCGATTCCGAAGAACGCGCATTGCAATTCGACGTCTCATCCGTAACTTGGTCAGAACGGTCAGAACCGACGAGAATCGAGGGTATCTCGGCCAAATACTAACTTTTTTCTGAATTTTCGGTGCGGGGCAGCTGAGTGTCTGGAGCCCTGACGAACCCACCCAAGAATTTCAGGATCGGTTCATAAATAGCCGAGATTCGTCGAAAAATGTCGAATTTCTGGCTATCTTGTCTCTGAATCAAGATTCCTCAATTTCTCTGCTGGTCTGACCCGAATGTCTGCGATTCCGAAGAACGCGCATTGCAATTCGACGTCTCATCCGTAACTTGGTCAGAACGGTCAGAACCGACGAGAATCGAGGGTATCTCGGCCAAATACTAACTTTTTTCTGAATTTTTGGTGCGGGGCAGCTGAGTGTCTGGAGCCCTGACGAACCCACCCAAGAATTTCAGGATCGGTTCATAAATAGCCGAGATTCGTTGAAAAATGTCGAATTTCTGGCTATCTTGTCTCTAAATCAAGATTTCTCAATTTCTCTGCTGGTCTGACCCGAATGTCTGCGATTCCGAAGAACGCGCATTGCAATTCGACGTCTCATCCGTAACTTGGTCAGAACGGTCAGAACCGACGAGAATCGAGGGTATCTCGGCCAAATACTAACTTTTTTCTGAATTTTCGGTGCGGGGCAGCTGAGTGTCTGGAGCCCTGACGAACCCACCCAAGAATTTCAGGATCGGTTCATAAATAGCCGAGATTCGTTGAAAAATGTCGAATTTCTGGCTATCTTGTCTCTAAATCAAGATTCCTCAATTTCTCTGCTGGTCTGACCCGAATGTCTGCGATTCCGAAGAACGCGCATTGCAATTCGACGTCTCATCCGTAACTTGGTCAGAACGGTCAGAACCGACGAGAATCGAGGGTATCTCGGCCAAATACTAACTTTTTTCTGAATTTTCGGTGCGGGGCAGCTGAGTGTCTGGAGCCCTGACGAACCCACCCAAGAATTTCAGGATCGGTTCATAAATAGCCGAGATTCGTTGAAAAATGTCGAATTTCTGGCTATCTTGTCTCTAAATCAAGATTCCTCAATTTCTCTGCTGGTCTGACCCGAATGTCTGCGATTCCGAAGAACGCGCATTGCAATTCGACGTCTCATCCGTAACTTGGTCAGAACGGTCAGAACCGACGAGAATCGAGGGTATCTCGGCCGAATACTAACTTTTTTCTGAATTTTCGGTGCGGGGCAGCTGAGTGTCTGGAGCCCTGACGAACCCACACAAGAATTTCAGGATCGGTTCATAAAGAGCCGAGATACGTTGAAAAATGTCGAATTTTTGGCTATCTTGTCTCTAAATCAAGATTCCTCAATTTTTCTGCTGGTCTGATTCGAATGTCTGCGATTCCGAAGAACGCGCATTGCACTTCCACGTCTCATCCGTAACTTGGTCAGAACGGTCAGAACCGACAAGAATCGAGGGTATCTCGGCCAAATACTAACTTTTTTCTGAATTTTCGGTGCGGGGCAGCTGAGTGTCTGGAGCCCTGACGAACCCACCCAAGAATTTCAGGATCGGTTCATAAATAGCCGAGATTCGTTGAAAAATGTCGAATTTCTGGCTATCTTGTCTCTAAATCAAGATTCCTCAATTTCTCTGCTGGTCTGACCCGAATGTCTGCGATTCCGAAGAACGCGCATTGCAATTCGACGTCTCATCCGTAACTTGGTCAGAACGGTCAGAACCGACGAGAATCGAGGGTATCTCGGCCAAATACTAACTTTTTTCTGAATTTTCGGTGCGGGGCAGCTGAGTGTCTGGAGCCCCGACGAACCCACCCAAGAATTTCAGGATCGGTTCATAAATAGCCGAGATACGTTGAAAAATGTCGAATTTTTGGCTATCTTGTCTCTAAATCAAGATTCCTCAATTTTTCTGCTGGTCTGACCCGAATGTCTGCGATTCCGAAGAACGCGCATTGCACTTCCACGTCTCATCCGTAACTTGGTCAGAACGGTCAGAACCGACAAGAATCGAGGGTATCTCGGCCAAATACTAACTTTTTTCTGAATTTTCGGTGCGGGGCAGCTGAGTGTCTGGAGCCCTGACGAACCCACCCAAGAATTTCAGGATCGGTTCATAAATAGCCGAGATTTGTTGAAAAATGTCGAATTTCTGGCTATCTTGTCTCTAAATCAAGATTCCTCAATTTCTCTGCTGGTCTGACCCGAATGTCTGCGATTCCGAAGAACGCGCATTGCAATTCGACGTCTCATCCGTAACTTGGTCAGAACGGTCAGAACCGACGAGAATCGAGGGTATCTCGGCCAAATACTAACTTTTTTCTGAATTTTCGGTGCAAGGCAGCTGAGTGTCTGGAGCCCTGACGAACCCACCCAAGAATTTCAGGATCGGTTCATAAATAGCCGAGATTCGTTGAAAAATGTCGAATTTCTGGCTATCTTGTCTCTAAATCAAGATTCCTCAATTTCTCTGCTGGTCTGACCCGAATGTCTGCGATTCCGAAGAACGCGCATTGCAATTCGACGTCTCATCCGTAACTTGGTCAGAACGGTCAGAACCGACGAGAATCGAGGGTATCTCGGCCAAATACTAACTTTTTTCTGAATTTTCGGTGCGGGGCAGCTGAGTGTCTGGAGCCCTGACGAACCCACCCAAGAATTTCAGGATCGGTTCATAAATAGCCGAGATTCGTTGAAAAATGTCGAATTTCTGGCTATCTTGTCTCTAAATCAAGATTCCTCAATTTCTCTGCTGGTCTGACCCGAATGTCTGCGATTCCGAAGAACGCGCATTGCAATTCGACGTCTCATCCGTAACTTGGTCAGAACGGTCAGAACCGACGAGAATCGAGGGTATCTCGGCCAAATACTAACTTTTTTCTGAATTTTCGGTGCGGGGCAGCTGAGTGTCTGGAGCCCTGACGAACCCACCCAAGAATTTCAGGATCGGTTCATAAATAGCCGAGATACGTTGAAAAATGTCGAATTTTTGGCTATCTTGTCTCTGAATCAAGATTCCTCAATTTTTCTGCTGGTCTGACCCGAATGTCTGCGATTCCGAAGAACGCGCATTGCACTTCCACGTCTCATCCGTAACTTGGTCAGAACGGTCAGAACCGACAAGAATCGAGGGTATCTCGGCCAAATACTAACTCTTTTCTGAATTTTCGGTGCGGGGCAGCTGAGTGTCTGGAGCCCTGACGAACCCACCCAAGAATTTCAGGATCGGTTCATAAATAGCCGAGATTCGTTGAAAAATGTCGAATTTCTGGCTATCTTGTCTCTAAATCAAGATTCCTCAATTTCTCTGCTGGTCTGACCCGAATGTCTGCGATTCCGAAGAACGCGCATTGCAATTCGACGTCTCATCCGTAACTTGGTCAGAACGGTCAGAACCGACGAGAATCGAGGGTATCTCGGCCAAATACTAACTTTTTTCTGAATTTTCGGTGCGGGGCAGCTGAGTGTCTGGAGCCCTGACGAACCCACCCAAGAATTTCAGGATCGGTTCATAAATAGCCGAGATTCGTCGAAAAATGTCGAATTTCTGGCTATCTTGTCTCTGAATCAAGATTCCTCAATTTCTCTGCTGGTCTGACCCGAATGTCTGCGATTCCGAAGAACGCGCATTGCAATTCGACGTCTCATCCGTAACTTGGTCAGAACGGTCAGAACCGACAAGAATCGAGGGTATCTCGGCCAAATACTAACTTTTTTCTGAATTTTCGGTGCGGGGCAGCTGAGTGTCTGGAGCCCTGACGAACCCACCCAAGAATTTCAGGATCGGTTCATAAATAGCCGAGATTCGTTGAAAAATGTCGAATTTCTGGCTATCTTGTCTCTAAATCAAGATTCCTCAATTTCTCTGCTGGTCTGACCCGAATGTCTGCGATTCCGAAGAACGCGCATTGCAATTCGACGTCTCATCCGTAACTTGGTCAGAACGGTCAGAACCGACGAGAATCGAGGGTATCTCGGCCAAATACTAACTTTTTTCTGAATTTTCGGTGCGGGGCAGCTGAGTGTCTGGAGCCCTGACGAACCCACCCAAGAATTTCAGGATCGGTTCATAAATAGCCGAGATTCGTTGAAAAATGTCGAATTTCTGGCTATCTTGTCTCTAAATCAAGATTCCTCAATTTCTCTGCTGGTCTGACCCGAATGTCTGCGATTCCGAAGAACGCGCATTGCAATTCGACGTCTCATCCGTAACTTGGTCAGAACGGTCAGAACCGACGAGAATCGAGGGTATCTCGGCCAAATACTAACTTTTTTCTGAATTTTCGGTGCGGGGCAGCTGAGTGTCTGGAGCCCTGACGAACCCACCCAAGAATTTCAGGATCGGTTCATAAATAGCCGAGATTCGTTGAAAAATGTCGAATTTCTGGCTATCTTGTCTCTAAATCAAGATTCCTCAATTTCTCTGCTGGTCTGACCCGAATGTCTGCGATTCCGAAGAACGCGCATTGCAATTCGACGTCTCATCCGTAACTTGGTCAGAACGGTCAGAACCGACGAGAATCGAGGGTATCTCGGCCAAATACTAACTTTTTTCTGAATTTTCGGTGCGGGGCAGCTGAGTGTCTGGAGCCCTGACGAACCCACCCAAGAATTTCAGGATCGGTTCATAAATAGCCGAGATACGTTGAAAAATGTCGAATTTTTGGCTATCTTGTCTCTAAATCAAGATTCCTCAATTTTTCTGCTGGTCTGACCCGAATGTCTGCGATTCCGAAGAACGCGCATTGCACTTCCACGTCTCATCCGTAACTTGGTCAGAACGGTCAGAACCGACAAGAATCGAGGGTATCTCGGCCAAATACTAACTTTTTTCTGAATTTTCGGTGCGGGGCAGCTGAGTGTCTGGAGCCCTGACAAACCCACCCAAGAATTTCAGGATCGGTTCATAAATAGCCGAGATTCGTTGAAAAATGTCGAATTTCTGGCTATCTTGTCTCTAAATCAAGATTCCTCAATTTCTCTGCTGGTCTGACCCGAATGTCTGCGATTCCGAAGAACGCGCATTGCAATTCGACGTCTCATCCGTAACTTGGTCAGAACGGTCAGAACCGACGAGAATCGAGGGTATCTTGGCCAAATACTAACTTTTTTCTGAATTTTCGGTGCGGGGCAGCTGAGTGTCTGGAGCCCTGACGAACCCACCCAAGAATTTCAGGATCGGTTCATAAATAGCCGAGATTCGTTGAAAAATGTCGAATTTCTGGCTATCTTGTCTCTGAATCAAGATTCCTCAATTTCTCTGCTGGTCTGACCCGAATGTCTGCGAATCCGACAAACGCGCATTGCATATTGAGGTCTCATCCGCAACTTGGTAAGAACGGTCAGAACCGACAAGAATCGAGGGTTTCTAGGCCAAATACGAACTTTTTTCTGAGTTTTTGATGCGGGGCAGCTGAGTGTCTGGAGCCCTGTCGAACCCACCGAAGACTTTCAGGATCGGTTCATAAATAGCCGAGATTCGTTAAAAAATGTCGAATTTCTGGCTATCTTGTCTCTAAATCAAGATTCCTCAATTTCTCTGCTGGTCTGACCCGAATGTCTGCGATTCCGAAGAACGCGCATTGCACTTCCACGTCTCATCCGTAACTTGGTCAGAACGGTCAGAACCGACAAGAATCGAGGGTATCTCGGCCAAATACTAACTTTTTTCTGAATTTTCGGTGCGGGGCAGCTGAGTGTCTGGAGCCCTGACGAACCCACCCAAGAATTTCAGGATCGGTTCATAAATAGCCGAGATTCGTTGAAAAATGTCGAATTTCTGGCTATCTTGTCTCTAAATCAAGATTCCTCAATTTCTCTGCTGGTCTGACCCGAATGTCTGCGATTCCGAAGAACGCGCATTGCAATTCGACGTCTCATCCGTAACTTGGTCAGAACGGTCAGAACCGACGAGAATCGAGGGTATCTCGGCCAAATACTAACTTTTTTCTGAATTTTCGGTGCGGGGCAGCTGAGTGTCTGGAGCCCTGACGAACCCACCCAAGAATTTCAGGATCGGTTCATAAATAGCCGAGATTCGTTGAAAAATGTCGAATTTCTGGCTATCTTGTCTCTAAATCAAGATTCCTCAATTTCTCTGCTGGTCTGACCCGAATGTCTGCGATTCCGAAGAACGCGCATTGCAATTCGACGTCTCATCCGTAACTTGGTCAGAACGGTCAGAACCGACGAGAATCGAGGGTATCTCGGCCAAATACTAACTTTTTTCTGAATTTTCGGTGCGGGGCAGCTGAGTGTCTGGAGCCCTGACGAACCCACCCAAGAATTTCAGGATCGGTTCATAAATAGCCGAGATTCGTTGAAAAATGTCGAATTTCTGGCTATCTTGTCTCTAAATCAAGATTCCTCAATTTCTCTGCTGGTCTGACCCGAATGTCTGCGATTCCGAAGAACGCGCATTGCAATTCGACGTCTCATCCGTAACTTGGTCAGAACGGTCAGAACCGACGAGAATCGAGGGTATCTCGGCCAAATACTAACTTTTTTCTGAATTTTCGGTGCGGGGCAGCTGAGTGTCTGGAGCCCTGACGAACCCACCCAAGAATTTCAGGATCGGTTCATAAATAGCCGAGATTCGTTGAAAAATGTCGAATTTCTGGCTATCTTGTCTCTAAATCAAGATTCCTCAATTTCTCTGCTGGTCTGACCCGAATGTCTGCGATTCCGAAGAACGCGCATTGCAATTCGACGTCTCATCCGTAACTTGGTCAGAACGGTCAGAACCGACGAGAATCGAGGGTATCTCGGCCAAATACTAACTTTTTTCTGAATTTTCGGTGCGGGGCAGCTGAGTGTCTGGAGCCCTGACGAACCCACCCAAGAATTTCAGGATCGGTTCATAAATAGCCGAGATACGTTGAAAAATGTCGAATTTTTGGCTATCTTGTCTCTAAATCAAGATTCCTCAATTTTTCTGCTGGTCTGACCCGAATGTCTGCGATTCCGAAGAACGCGCATTGCACTTCCACGTCTCATCCGTAACTTGGTCAGAACGGTCAGAACCGACGAGAATCGAGGGTATCTCGGCCAAATACTAACTTTTTTCTGAATTTCCGGTGCGGGGCAGCTGAGTGTCTGGAGCCCTGACGAACCCACCCAAGAATTTCAGGATCGGTTCATAAATAGCCGAGATTCGTTGAAAAATGTCGAATTTCTGGCTATCTTGTCTCTAAATCAAGATTCCTCAATTTCTCTGCTGGTCTGACCCGAATGTCTGCGATTCCGAAGAACGCGCATTGCAATTCGACGTCTCATCCGTAACTTGGTCAGAACGGTCAGAACCGACGAGAATCGAGGGTATCTCGGCCAAATACTAACTTTTTTCTGAATTTTCGGTGCGGGGCAGCTGAGTGTCTGGAGCCCTGACGAACCCACCCAAGAATTTCAGGATCGGTTCATAAATAGCCGAGATTCGTTGAAAAATGTCGAATTTCTGGCTATCTTGTCTCTGAATCAAGATTCCTCAATTTCTCTGCTGGTCTGACCCGAATGTCTGCGAATCCGACAAACGCGCATTGCATATTGAGGTCTCATCCGCAACTTGGTAAGAACGGTCAGAACCGACAAGAATCGAGGGTTTCTAGGCCAAATACGAACTTTTTTCTGAATTTTTGATGCGGGGCAGCTGAGTGTCTGGAGCCCTGTCGAACCCACCGAAGACTTTCAGGATCGGTTCATAAATAGCCGAGATTCGTTAAAAAATGTCGAATTTCTGGCTATCTTGTCTCTAAATCAAGATTCCTCAATTTCTCTGCTGGTCTGACCCGAATGTCTGCGATTCCGAAGAACGCGCATTGCACTTCCACGTCTCATCCGTAACTTGGTCAGAACGGTCAGAACCGACAAGAATCGAGGGTATCTCGGCCAAATACTAACTTTTTTCTGAATTTTCGGTGCGGGGCAGCTGAGTCTCTGGAGCCCTGACGAACCCACCCAAGAATTTCAGGATCGGTTCATAAATAGCCGAGATTCGTTGAAAAATGTCGAATTTCTGGCTATCTTGTCTCTAAATCAAGATTCCTCAATTTCTCTGCTGGTCTGACCCGAATGTCTGCGATTCCGAAGAACGCGCATTGCAATTCGACGTCTCATCCGTAACTTGGTCAGAACGGTCAGAACCGACGAGAATCGAGGGTATCTCGGCCAAATACTAACTTTTTTCTGAATTTTCGGTGCGGGGCAGCTGAGTGTCTGGAGCCCTGACGAACCCACCCAAGAATTTCAGGATCGGTTCATAAATAGCCGAGATTCGTTGAAAAATGTCGAATTTCTGGCTATCTTGTCTCTAAATCAAGATTCCTCAATTTCTCTGCTGGTCTGACCCGAATGTCTGCGATTCCGAAGAACGCGCATTGCAATTCGACGTCTCATCCGTAACTTGGTCAGAACGGTCAGAACCGACGAGAATCGAGGGTATCTCGGCCAAATACTAACTTTTTTCTGAATTTTCGGTGCGGGGCAGCTGAGTGTCTGGAGCCCTGACGAACCCACCCAAGAATTTCAGGATCGGTTCATAAATAGCCGAGATACGTTGAAAAATGTCGAATTTTTGGCTATCTTGTCTCTAAATCAAGATTCCTCAATTTTTCTGCTGGTCTGACCCGAATGTCTGCGATTCCGAAAAACGCGCATTGCACTTCCACGTCTCATCCGTAACTTGGTCAGAACGGTCAGAACCGACAAGAATCGAGGGTATCTCGGCCAAATACTAACTTTTTTCTGAATTTTCGGTGCGGGGCAGCTGAGTGTCTGGAGCCCTGACGAACCCACCCAAGAATTTCAGGATCGGTTCATAAATAGCCGAGATTCGTTGAAAAATGTCGAATTTCTGTCTATCTTGTCTCTAAATCAAGATTCCTCAATTTCTCTGCTGGTCTGACCCGAATGTCTGCGATTCCGAAGAACGCGCATTGCAATTCGACGTCTCATCCGTAACTTGGTCAGAACGGTCAGAACCGACGAGAATCGGGGGTATCTCGGCCAAATACTAACTTTTTTCTGAATTTTCGGTGCGGGGCAGCTGAGTGTCTGGAGCCCTGACGAACCCACCCAAGAATTTCAGGATCGGTTCATAAATAGCCGAGATTCGTTGAAAAATGTCGAATTTCTGGCTATCTTGTCTCTAAATCAAGATTCCTCAATTTCTCTGCTGGTCTGACCCGAATGTCTGCGATTCCGAAGAACGCGCATTGCAATTCGACGTCTCATCCGTAACTTGGTCAGAACGGTCAGAACCGACGAGAATCGAGGGTATCTCGGCCAAATACTAACTTTTTTCTGAATTTTCGGTGCGGGGCAGCTGAGTGTCTGGAGCCCTGACGAACCCACCCAAGAATTTCAGGATCGGTTCATAAATAGCCGAGATTCGTTGAAAAATGTCGAATTTCTGGCTATCTTGTCTCTAAATCAAGATTCCTCAATTTCTCTGCTGGTCTGACCCGAATGTCTGCGATTCCGAAGAACGCGCATTGCAATTCGACGTCTCATCCGTAACTTGGTCAGAACGGTCAGAACCGACGAGAATCGAGGGTATCTCGGCCAAATACTAACTTTTTTCTGAATTTTCGGTGCGGGGCAGCTGAGTGTCTGGAGCCCTGACGAACCCACCCAAGAATTTCAGGATCGGTTCATAAATAGCCGAGATTCGTTGAAAAATGTCAGATTTCTGGCTATCTTGTCTCTGAATCAAGATTCCTCAATTTCTCTGCTGGTCTGACCCGAATGTCTGCGATTCCGAAGAACGCGCATTGCAATTCGACGTCTCATCCGTAACTTGGTCAGAACGGTCAGAACCGACGAGAATCGAGGGTATCTCGGCCAAATACTAACTTTTTTCTGAATTTTTGGTGCGGGGCAGCTGAGTGTCTGGAGCCCTGACGAACCCACCCAAGAATTTCAGGATCGGTTCATAAATAGCCGAGATTCGTTGAAAAATGTCGAATTTCTGGCTATCTTGTCTCTAAATCAAGATTCCTCAATTTCTCTGCTGGTCTGACCCGAATGTCTGCGATTCCGAAGAACGCGCATTGCAATTCGACGTCTCATCCGTAACTTGGTCAGAACGGTCAGAACCGACGAGAATCGAGGGTATCTCGGCCAAATACTAACTTTTTTCTGAATTTTCGGTGCGGGGCAGCTGAGTGTCTGGAGCCCTGACGAACCCACCCAAGAATTTCAGGATCGGTTCATAAATAGCCGAGATTCGTTGAAAAATGTCGAATTTCTGGCTATCTTGTCTCTAAATCAAGATTCCTCAATTTCTCTGCTGGTCTGACCCGAATGTCTGCGATTCCGAAGAACGCGCATTGCAATTCGACGTCTCATCCGTAACTTGGTCAGAACGGTCAGAACCGACGAGAATCGAGGGTATCTCGGCCAAATACTAACTTTTTTCTGAATTTTCGGTGCGGGGCAGCTGAGTGTCTGGAGCCCTGACGAACCCACCCAAGAATTTCAGGATCGGTTCATAAATAGCCGAGATTCGTTGAAAAATGTCGAATTTAGGGCTATCTTGTCTCTAAATCAAGATTCCTCAATTTCTCTGCTGGTCTGACCCGAATGTCTGCGATTCCGAAGAACGCGCATTGCAATTCGACGTCTCATCCGTAACTTGGTCAGAACGGTCAGAACCGACGAGAATCGAGGGTATCTCGGCCAAATACTAACTTTTTTCTGAATTTTCGGTGCGGGGCAGCTGAGTGTCTGGAGCCCTGACGAACCCACCCAAGAATTTCAGGATCGGTTCATAAATAGCCGAGATTCGTTGAAAAATGTCGAATTTCCGGCTATCTTGTCTCTAAATCAAGATTCCTCAATTTCTCTGCTGGTCTGACCCGAATGTCTGCGATTCCGAAGAACGCGCATTGCAATTCGACGTCTCATCCGTAACTTGGTCAGAACGGTCAGAACCGACGAGAATCGAGGGTATCTCGGCCAAATACTAACTTTTTTCTGAATTTTCGGTGCGGGGCAGCTGAGTGTCTGGAGCCCTGACGAACCCACCCAAGAATTTCAGGATCGGTTCATAAATAGCCGAGATACGTTGAAAAATGTCGAATTTTTGGCTATCTTGTCTCTAAATCAAGATTCCTCAATTTTTCTGCTGGTCTGACCCGAATGTCTGCGATTCCGAAAAACGCGCATTGCACTTCCACGTCTCATCCGTAACTTGGTCAGAACGGTCAGAACCGACAAGAATCGAGGGTATCTCGGCCAAATACTAACTTTTTTCTGAATTTTCGGTGCGGGGCAGCTGAGTGTCTGGAGCCCTGACGAACCCACCCAAGAATTTCAGGATCGGTTCATAAATAGCCGAGATTCGTTGAAAAATGTCGAATTTCTGTCTATCTTGTCTCTAAATCAAGATTCCTCAATTTCTCTGCTGGTCTGACCCGAATGTCTGCGATTCCGAAGAACGCGCATTGCAATTCGACGTCTCATCCGTAACTTGGTCAGAACGGTCAGAACCGACGAGAATCGGGGGTATCTCGGCCAAATACTAACTTTTTTCTGAATTTTCGGTGCGGGGCAGCTGAGTGTCTGGAGCCCTGACGAACCCACCCAAGAATTTCAGGATCGGTTCATAAATAGCCGAGATTCGTTGAAAAATGTCGAATTTCTGGCTATCTTGTCTCTAAATCAAGATTCCTCAATTTCTCTGCTGGTCTGACCCGAATGTCTGCGATTCCGAAGAACGCGCATTGCAATTCGACGTCTCATCCGTAACTTGGTCAGAACGGTCAGAACCGACGAGAATCGAGGGTATCTCGGCCAAATACTAACTTTTTTCTGAATTTTCGGTGCGGGGCAGCTGAGTGTCTGGAGCCCTGACGAACCCACCCAAGAATTTCAGGATCGGTTCATAAATAGCCGAGATTCGTTGAAAAATGTCAGATTTCTGGCTATCTTGTCTCTGAATCAAGATTCCTCAATTTCTCTGCTGGTCTGACCCGAATGTCTGCGATTCCGAAGAACGCGCATTGCAATTCGACGTCTCATCCGTAACTTGGTCAGAACGGTCAGAACCGACGAGAATCGAGGGTATCTCGGCCAAATACTAACTTTTTTCTGAATTTTCGGTGCGGGGCAGCTGAGTGTCTGGAGCCCTGACGAACCCACCCAAGAATTTCAGGATCGGTTCATAAATAGCCGAGATTCGTTGAAAAATGTCGAATTTCTGGCTATCTTGTCTCTAAATCAAGATTCCTCAATTTCTCTGCTGGTCTGACCCGAATGTCTGCGATTCCGAAGAACGCGCATTGCAATTCGACGTCTCATCCGTAACTTGGTCAGAACGGTCAGAACCGACGAGAATCGAGGGTATCTCGGCCAAATACTAACTTTTTTCTGAATTTTCGGTGCGGGGCAGCTGAGTGTCTGGAGCCCTGACGAACCCACCCAAGAATTTCAGGATCGGTTCATAAATAGCCGAGATTCGTTGAAAAATGTCGAATTTCTGGCTATCTTGTCTCTAAATCAAGATTCCTCAATTTCTCTGCTGGTCTGACCCGAATGTCTGCGATTCCGAAGAACGCGCATTGCAATTCGACGTCTCATCCGTAACTTGGTCAGAACGGTCAGAACCGACGAGAATCGAGGGTATCTCGGCCAAATACTAACTTTTTTCTGAATTTTCGGTGCGGGGCAGCTGAGTGTCTGGAGCCCTGACGAACCCACCCAAGAATTTCAGGATCGGTTCATAAATAGCCGAGATACGTTGAAAAATGTCGAATTTTTGGCTATCTTGTCTCTAAATCAAGATTCCTCAATTTTTCTGCTGGTCTGACCCGAATGTCTGCGATTCCGAAGAACGCGCATTGCACTTCCACGTCTCATCCGTAACTTGGTCAGAACGGTCAGAACCGACAAGAATCGAGGGTATCTCGGCCAAATACTAACTTTTTTCTGAATTTTCGGTGCGGGGCAGCTGAGTGTCTGGAGCCCTGACGAACCCACCCAAGAATTTCAGGATCGGTTCATAAATAGCCGAGATTCGTTGAAAAATGTCGAATTTCTGGCTATCTTGTCTCTAAATCAAGATTCCTCAATTTCTCTGCTGGTCTGACCCGAATGTCTGCGATTCCGAAGAACGCGCATTGCAATTCGACGTCTCATCCGTAACTTGGTCAGAACGGTCAGAACCGACGAGAATCGGGGGTATCTCGGCCAAATACTAACTTTTTTCTGAATTTTCGGTGCGGGGCAGCTGAGTGTCTGGAGCCCTGACGAACCCACCCAAGAATTTCAGGATCGGTTCATAAATAGCCGAGATTCGTTGAAAAATGTCGAATTTCTGGCTATCTTGTCTCTAAATCAAGATTCCTCAATTTCTCTGCTGGTCTGACCCGAATGTCTGCGATTCCGAAGAACGCGCATTGCAATTCGACGTCTCATCCGTAACTTGGTCAGAACGGTCAGAACCGACGAGAATCGAGGGTATCTCGGCCAAATACTAACTTTTTTCTGAATTTTCGGTGCGGGGCAGCTGAGTGTCTGGAGCCCTGACGAACCCACCCAAGAATTTCAGGATCGGTTCATAAATAGCCGAGATTCGTTGAAAAATGTCGAATTTCTGGCTATCTTGTCTCTAAATCAAGATTCCTCAATTTCTCTGCTGGTCTGACCCGAATGTCTGCGATTCCTAAGAACGCGCATTGCAATTCGACGTCTCATTCGTAACTTGGTCAGAACGGTCAGAACCGACGAGAATCGAGGGTATCTCGGCCAAATACTAACTTTTTTCTGAATTTTCGGTGCGGGGCAGCTGAGTGTCTGGAGCCCTGACGAACCCACCCAAGAATTTCAGGATCGGTTCATAAATAGCCGAGATTCGTTGAAAAATGTCGAATTTCTGGCTATCTTGTCTCTAAATCAAGATTCCTCAATTTCTCTGCTGGTCTGACCCGAATGTATGCGATTCCGAAGAACGCGCATTGCAATTCGACGTCTCATCCGTAACTTGGTCAGAACGGTCAGAACCGACGAGAATCGAGGGTATCTCGGCCAAATACTAACTTTTTTCTGAATTTTCGGTGCGGGGCAGCTGAGTGTCTGGAGCCCTGACGAACCCACCCAAGAATTTCAGGATCGGTTCATAAATAGCCGAGATACGTTGAAAAATGTCGAATTTTTGGCTATCTTGTCTCTAAATCAAGATTCCTCAATTTTTCTGCTGGTCTGACCCGAATGTCTGCGATTCCGAAAAACGCGCATTGCACTTCCACGTCTCATCCGTAACTTGGTCAGAACGGTCAGAACCGACAAGAATCGAGGGTATCTCGGCCAAATACTAACTTTTTTCTGAATTTTCGGTGCGGGGCAGCTGAGTGTCTGGAGCCCTGACGAACCCACCCAAGAATTTCAGGATCGGTTCATAAATAGCCGAGATTCGTTGAAAAATGTCGAATTTCTGTCTATCTTGTCTCTAAATCAAGATTCCTCAATTTCTCTGCTGGTCTGACCCGAATGTCTGCGATTCCGAAGAACGCGCATTGCAATTCGACGTCTCATCCGTAACTTGGTCAGAACGGTCAGAACCGACGAGAATCGGGGGTATCTCGGCCAAATACTAACTTTTTTCTGAATTTTCGGTGCGGGGCAGCTGAGTGTCTGGAGCCCTGACGAACCCACCCAAGAATTTCAGGATCGGTTCATAAATAGCCGAGATTCGTTGAAAAATGTCGAATTTCTGGCTATCTTGTCTCTAAATCAAGATTCCTCAATTTCTCTGCTGGTCTGACCCGAATGTCTGCGATTCCGAAGAACGCGCATTGCAATTCGACGTCTCATCCGTAACTTGGTCAGAACGGTCAGAACCGACGAGAATCGAGGGTATCTCGGCCAAATACTAACTTTTTTCTGAATTTTCGGTGCGGGGCAGCTGAGTGTCTGGAGCCCTGACGAACCCACCCAAGAATTTCAGGATCGGTTCATAAATAGCCGAGATTCGTTGAAAAATGTCAGATTTCTGGCTATCTTGTCTCTGAATCAAGATTCCTCAATTTCTCTGCTGGTCTGACCCGAATGTCTGCGATTCCGAAGAACGCGCATTGCAATTCGACGTCTCATCCGTAACTTGGTCAGAACGGTCAGAACCGACGAGAATCGAGGGTATCTCGGCCAAATACTAACTTTTTTCTGAATTTTCGGTGCGGGGCAGCTGAGTGTCTGGAGCCCTGACGAACCCACCCAAGAATTTCAGGATCGGTTCATAAATAGCCGAGATTCGTTGAAAAATGTCGAATTTCTGGCTATCTTGTCTCTAAATCAAGATTCCTCAATTTCTCTGCTGGTCTGACCCGAATGTCTGCGATTCCGAAGAACGCGCATTGCAATTCGACGTCTCATCCGTAACTTGGTCAGAACGGTCAGAACCGACGAGAATCGAGGGTATCTCGGCCAAATACTAACTTTTTTCTGAATTTTCGGTGCGGGGCAGCTGAGTGTCTGGAGCCCTGACGAACCCACCCAAGAATTTCAGGATCGGTTCATAAATAGCCGAGATTCGTTGAAAAATGTCGAATTTCTGGCTATCTTGTCTCTAAATCAAGATTCCTCAATTTCTCTGCTGGTCTGACCCGAATGTCTGCGATTCCGAAGAACGCGCATTGCAATTCGACGTCTCATCCGTAACTTGGTCAGAACGGTCAGAACCGACGAGAATCGAGGGTATCTCGGCCAAATACTAACTTTTTTCTGAATTTTCGGTGCGGGGCAGCTGAGTGTCTGGAGCCCTGACGAACCCACCCAAGAATTTCAGGATCGGTTCATAAATAGCCGAGATACGTTGAAAAATGTCGAATTTTTGGCTATCTTGTCTCTAAATCAAGATTCCTCAATTTTTCTGCTGGTCTGACCCGAATGTCTGCGATTCCGAAGAACGCGCATTGCACTTCCACGTCTCATCCGTAACTTGGTCAGAACGGTCAGAACCGACAAGAATCGAGGGTATCTCGGCCAAATACTAACTTTTTTCTGAATTTTCGGTGCGGGGCAGCTGAGTGTCTGGAGCCCTGACGAACCCACCCAAGAATTTCAGGATCGGTTCATAAATAGCCGAGATTCGTTGAAAAATGTCGAATTTCTGGCTATCTTGTCTCTAAATCAAGATTCCTCAATTTCTCTGCTGGTCTGACCCGAATGTCTGCGATTCCGAAGAACGCGCATTGCAATTCGACGTCTCATCCGTAACTTGGTCAGAACGGTCAGAACCGACGAGAATCGGGGGTATCTCGGCCAAATACTAACTTTTTTCTGAATTTTCGGTGCGGGGCAGCTGAGTGTCTGGAGCCCTGACGAACCCACCCAAGAATTTCAGGATCGGTTCATAAATAGCCGAGATTCGTTGAAAAATGTCGAATTTCTGGCTATCTTGTCTCTAAATCAAGATTCCTCAATTTCTCTGCTGGTCTGACCCGAATGTCTGCGATTCCGAAGAACGCGCATTGCAATTCGACGTCTCATCCGTAACTTGGTCAGAACGGTCAGAACCGACGAGAATCGAGGGTATCTCGGCCAAATACTAACTTTTTTCTGAATTTTCGGTGCGGGGCAGCTGAGTGTCTGGAGCCCTGACGAACCCACCCAAGAATTTCAGGATCGGTTCATAAATAGCCGAGATTCGTTGAAAAATGTCGAATTTCTGGCTATCTTGTCTCTAAATCAAGATTCCTCAATTTCTCTGCTGGTCTGACCCGAATGTCTGCGATTCCTAAGAACGCGCATTGCAATTCGACGTCTCATTCGTAACTTGGTCAGAACGGTCAGAACCGACGAGAATCGAGGGTATCTCGGCCAAATACTAACTTTTTTCTGAATTTTCGGTGCGGGGCAGCTGAGTGTCTGGAGCCCTGACGAACCCACCCAAGAATTTCAGGATCGGTTCATAAATAGCCGAGATTCGTTGAAAAATGTCGAATTTCTGGCTATCTTGTCTCTAAATCAAGATTCCTCAATTTCTCTGCTGGTCTGACCCGAATGTATGCGATTCCGAAGAACGCGCATTGCAATTCGACGTCTCATCCGTAACTTGGTCAGAACGGTCAGAACCGACGAGAATCGAGGGTATCTCGGCCAAATACTAACTTTTTTCTGAATTTTCGGTGCGGGGCAGCTGAGTGTCTGGAGCCCTGACGAACCCACCCAAGAATTTCAGGATCGGTTCATAAATAGCCGAGATACGTTGAAAAATGTCGAATTTTTGGCTATCTTGTCTCTAAATCAAGATTCCTCAATTTTTCTGCTGGTCTGACCCGAATGTCTGCGATTCCGAAGAACGCGCATTGCACTTCCACGTCTCATCCGTAACTTGGTCAGAACGGTCAGAACCGACAAGAATCGAGGGTATCTCGGCCAAATACTAACTTTTTTCCGAATTTTCGGTGCGGGGCAGCTGAGTGTCTGGAGCCCTGACGAACCCACCCAAGAATTTCAGGATCGGTTCATAAATAGCCGAGATTCGTTGAAAAATGTCGAATTTCTGGCTATCTTGTCTCTAAATCAAGATTCCTCAATTTCTCTGCTGGTCTGACCCGAATGTCTGCGATTCCGAAGAACGCGCATTGCAATTCGACGTCTCATCCGTAACTTGGTCAGAACGGTCAGAACCGACGAGAATCGAGGGTATCTCGGCCAAATACTAACTTTTTTCTGAATTTTCGGTGCGGGGCAGCTGAGTGTCTGGAGCCCTGACGAACCCACCCAAGAATTTCAGGATCGGTTCATAAATAGCCGAGATTCGTTGAAAAATGTCATATTTCTGGCTATCTTGTCTCTGAATCAAGATTCCTCAATTTCTCTGCTGGTCTGACCCGAATGTCTGCGATTCCGAAGAACGCGCATTGCAATTCGACGTCTCATCCGTAACTTGGTCAGAACGGTCAGAACCGACGAGAATCGAGGGTATCTCGGCCAAATACTAACTTTTTTCTGAATTTTTGGTGCGGGGCAGCTGAGTGTCTGGAGCCCTGACGAACCCACCCAAGAATTTCAGGATCGGTTCATAAATAGCCGAGATTCGTTGAAAAATGTCGAATTTCTGGCTATCTTGTCTCTAAATCAAGATTCCTCAATTTCTCTGCTGGTCTGACCCGAATGTCTGCGATTCCGAAGAACGCGCATTGCACTTCCACGTCTCATCCGTAACTTGGTCAGAACGGTCAGAACCGACGAGAATCGCGGGTATCTCGGCCAAATACTAACTTTTTTCTGAATTTTCGGTGCGGGGCAGCTGAGTGTCTGGAGCCCTGACGAACCCACCCAAGAATTTCAGGATCGGTTCATAAATAGCCGAGATTCGTTGAAAAATGTCGAATTTCTGGCTATCTTGTCTCTAAATCAAGATTCCTCAATTTCTCTGCTGGTCTGACCCGAATGTCTGCGATTCCGAAGAACGCGCATTGCAATTCGACGTCTCATCCGTAACTTGGTCAGAACGGTCAGAACCGACGAGAATCGAGGGTATCTCGGCCAAATACTAACTTTTTTCTGAATTTTCGGTGCGGGGCAGCTGAGTGTCTGGAGCCCTGACGAACCCACCCAAGAATTTCAGGATCGGTTCATAAATAGCCGAGATTCGTTGAAAAATGTCGAATTTCTGGCTATCTTGTCTCTAAATCAAGATTCCTCAATTTCTCTGCTGGTCTGACCCGAATGTCTGCGATTCCGAAGAACGCGCATTGCAATTCGACGTCTCATCCGTAACTTGGTCAGAACGGTCAGAACCGACGAGAATCGAGGGTATCTCGGCCAAATACTAACTTTTTTCTGAATTTTCGGTGCGGGGCAGCTGAGTGTCTGGAGCCCTGACGAACCCACCCAAGAATTTCAGGATCGGTTCATAAATAGCCGAGATTCGTTGAAAAATGTCGAATTTCTGGCTATCTTGTCTCTAAATCAAGATTCCTCAATTTCTCTGCTGGTCTGACCCGAATGTCTGCGATTCCGAAGAACGCGCATTGCAATTCGACGTCTCATCCGTAACTTGGTCAGAACGGTCAGAACCGACGAGAATCGAGGGTATCTCGGCCAAATACTAACTTTTTTCTGAATTTTCGGTGCGGGGCAGCTGAGTGTCTGGAGCCCTGACGAACCCACCCAAGAATTTCAGGATCGGTTCATAAATAGCCGAGATACGTTGAAAAATGTCGAATTTTTGGCTATCTTGTCTCTAAATCAAGATTCCTCAATTTTTCTGCTGGTCTGACCCGAATGTCTGCGATTCCGAAGAACGCGCATTGCACTTCCACGTCTCATCCGTAACTTGGTCAGAACGGTCAGAACCGACAAGAATCGAGGGTATCTCGGCCAAATACTAACTTTTTTCTGAATTTTCGGTGCGGGGCAGCTGAGTGTCTGGAGCCCTGACGAACCCACCCAAGAATTTCAGGATCGGTTCATAAATAGCCGAGATTCGTTGAAAAATGTCGAATTTCTGGCTATCTTGTCTCTAAATCAAGATTCCTCAATTTCTCTGCTGGTCTGACCCGAATGTCTGCGATTCCGAAGAACGCGCATTGCAATTCGACGTCTCATCCGTAACTTGGTCAGAACGGTCAGAACCGACGAGAATCGAGGGTATCTCGGCCAAATACTAACTTTTTTCTGAATTTTCGGTGCGGGGCAGCTGAGTGTCTGGAGCCCTGACGAACCCACCCAAGAATTTCAGGATCGGTTCATAAATAGCCGAGATTCGTTGAAAAATGTCGAATTTCTGGCTATCTTGTCTCTGAATCAAGATTCCTCAATTTCTCTGCTGGTCTGACCCGAATGTCTGCGAATCCGACAAACGCGCATTGCATATTGAGGTCTCATTCGCAACTTGGTAAGAACGGTCAGAACCGACAAGAATCGAGGGTTTCTAGGCCAAATACGAACTTTTTTCTGAATTTTTGATGCGGGGCAGCTGAGTGTCTGGAGCCCTGTCGAACCCACCGAAGACTTTCAGGATCGGTTCATAAATAGCCGAGATTCGTTAAAAAATGTCGAATTTCTGGCTTTCTTGTCTCTAAATCAAGATTCCTCAATTTCTCTGCTGGTCTGACCCGAATGTCTGCGATTCCGAAGAACGCGCATTGCAATTCGACGTCTCATCCGTAACTTGGTCAGAACGGTCAGAACCGACGAGAATCGAGGGTATCTCGGCCAAATACTAACTTTTTTCTGAATTTTCGGTGCGGGGCAGCTGAGTGTCTGGAGCCCTGACGAACCCACCCAAGAATTTCAGGATCGGTTCATAAATAGCCGAGATTCGTTGAAAAATGTCGAATTTCTGGCTATCTTGTCTCTAAATCAAGATTCCTCAATTTCTCTGCTGGTCTGACCCGAATGTCTGCGATTCCGAAGAACGCGCATTGCAATTCGACGTCTCATCCGTAACTTGGTCAGAACGGTCAGAACCGACGAGAATCGAGGGTATCTCGGCCAAATACTAACTTTTTTCTGAATTTTCGGTGCGGGGCAGCTGAGTGTCTGGAGCCCTGACGAACCCACCCAAGAATTTCAGGATCGGTTCTTAAATAGCCGAGATTCGTTGAAAAATGTCGAATTTCTGGCTATCTTGTCTCTAAATCAAGATTCCTCAATTTCTCTGCTGGTCTGACCCGAATGTCTGCGATTCCGAAGAACGCGCATTGCAATTCGACGTCTCATCCGTAACTTGGTCAGAACGGTCAGAACCGACGAGAATCGAGGGTATCTCGGCCGAATACTAACTTTTTTCTGAATTTTCGGTGCGGGGCAGCTGAGTGTCTGGAGCCCTGACGAACCCACCCAAGAATTTCAGGATCGGTTCATAAATAGCCGAGATACGTTGAAAAATGTCGAATTTTTGGCTATCTTGTCTCTAAATCAAGATTCCTCAATTTTTCTGCTGGTCTGACCCGAATGTCTGCGATTCCGAAGAACGCGCATTGCACTTCCACGTCTCATCCGTAACTTGGTCAGAACGGTCAGAACCGACAAGAATCGAGGGTATCTCGGCCAAATACTAACTTTTTTCTGAATTTTCGGTGCGGGGCAGCTGAGTGTCTGGAGCCCTGACGAACCCACCCAAGAATTTCAGGATCGGTTCATAAATAGCCGAGATTCGTTGAAAAATGTCGAATTTCTGGCTATCTTGTCTCTAAATCAAGATTCCTCAATTTCTCTGCTGGTCTGACCCGAATGTCTGCGATTCCGAAGAACGCGCATTGCAATTCGACGTCTCATCCGTAACTTGGTCAGAACGGTCAGAACCGACGAGAATCGGGGGTATCTCGGCCAAATACTAACTTTTTTCTGAATTTTCGGTGCGGGGCAGCTGAGTGTCTGGAGCCCTGACGAACCCACCCAAGAATTTCAGGATCGGTTCATAAATAGCCGAGATTCGTTGAAAAATGTCGAATTTCTGGCTATCTTGTCTCTAAATCAAGATTCCTCAATTTCTCTGCTGGTCTGACCCGAATGTCTGCGATTCCGAAGAACGCGCATTGCAATTCGACGTCTCATCCGTAACTTGGTCAGAACGGTCAGAACCGACGAGAATCGAGGGTATCTCGGCCAAATACTAACTTTTTTCTGAATTTTCGGTGCGGGGCAGCTGAGTGTCTGGAGCCCTGACGAACCCACCCAAGAATTTCAGGATCGGTTCATAAATAGCCGAGATTCGTTGAAAAATGTCGAATTTCTGGCTATCTTGTCTCTAAATCAAGATTCCTCAATTTCTCTGCTGGTCTGACCCGAATGTCTGCGATTCCGAAGAACGCGCATTGCAATTCGACGTCTCATCCGTAACTTGGTCAGAACGGTCAGAACCGACGAGAATCGAGGGTATCTCGGCCAAATACGAACTTTTTTCTGAATTTTCGGTGCGGGGCAGCTGAGTGTCTGGAGCCCTGACGAACCCACCCAAGAATTTCAGGATCGGTTCATAAATAGCCGAGATTCGTTGAAAAATGTCGAATTTCTGGCTATCTTGTCTCTAAATCAAGATTCCTCAATTTCTCTGCTGGTCTGACCCGAATGTCTGCGATTCCGAAGAACGCGCATTGCAATTCGACGTCTCATCCGTAACTTGGTCAGAACGGTCAGAACCGACGAGAATCGAGGGTATCTCGGCCAAATACTAACTTTTTTCTGAATTTTCGGTGCGGGGCAGCTGAGTGTCTGGAGCCCTGACGAACCCACCCAAGAATTTCAGGATCGGTTCATAAATAGCCGAGATACGTTGAAAAATGTCGAATTTTTGGCTATCTTGTCTCTAAATCAAGATTCCTCAATTTTTCTGCTGGTCTGACCCGAATGTCTGCGATTCCGAAGAACGCGCATTGCACTTCCACGTCTCATCCGTAACTTGGTCAGAACGGTCAGAACCGACAAGAATCGAGGGTATCTCGGCCAAATACTAACTTTTTTCTGAATTTTCGGTGCGGGGCAGCTGAGTGTCTGGAGCCCTGACGAACCCACCCAAGAATTTCAGGATCGGTTCATAAATAGCCGAGATTCGTTGAAAAATGTCGAATTTCTGGCTATCTTGTCTCTGAATCAAGATTCCTCAATTTCTCTGCTGGTCTGACCCGAATGTCTGCGATTCCGAAGAACGCGCATTGCAATTCGACGTCTCATCCGTAACTTGGTCAGAACGGTCAGAACCGACGAGAATCGGGGGTATCTCGGCCAAATACTAACTTTTTTCTGAATTTTCGGTGCGGGGCAGCTGAGTGTCTGGAGCCCTGACGAACCCACCCAAGAATTTCAGGATCGGTTCATAAATAGCCGAGATTCGTTGAAAAATGTCGAATTTCTGGCTATCTTGTCTCTAAATCAAGATTCCTCAATTTCTCTGCTGGTCTGACCCGAATGTCTGCGATTCCGAAGAACGCGCATTGCAATTCGACGTCTCATCCGTAACTTGGTCAGAACGGTCAGAACCGACGAGAATCGAGGGTATCTCGGCCAAATACTAACTTTTTTCTGAATTTTCGGTGCGGGGCAGCTGAGTGTCTGGAGCCCTGACGAACCCACCCAAGAATTTCAGGATCGGTTCATAAATAGCCGAGATACGTTGAAAAATGTCGAATTTTTGGCTATCTTGTCTCTAAATCAAGATTCCTCAATTTTTCTGCTGGTCTGACCCGAATGTCTGCGATTCCGAAGAACGCGCATTGCAATTCGACGTCTCATCCGTAACTTGGTCAGAACGGTCAGAACCGACGAGAATCGAGGGTATCTCGGCCAAATACTAACTTTTTTCTGAATTTTCGGTGCGGGGCAGCTGAGTGTCTGGAGCCCTGACGAACCCACCCAAGAATTTCAGGATCGGTTCATAAATAGCCGAGATTCGTTGAAAAATGTCGAATTTCTGGCTATCTTGTCTCTGAATCAATATTCCTCAATTTCTCTGCTGGTCTGACCCGAATGTCTGCGAATCCGACAAACGCGCGTTGCATATTGAGGTCTCATCCGCAACTTGGTAAGAACGGTCAGAACCGACAAGAATCGAGGGTTTCTAGGCCAAATACGAACTTTTTTCTGAATTTTTGATGCGGGGCAGCTGAGTGTCTGGAGCCCTGTCGAACCCACCGAAGACTTTCAGGATCGGTTCATAAATAGCCGAGATTCGTTAAAAAATGTCGAATTTCTGGCTTTCTTGTCTCTAAATCAAGATTCCTCAATTTCTCTGCTGGTCTGACCCGAATGTCTGCGATTCCGAAGAACGCGCATTGCAATTCGACGTCTCATCCGTAACTTGGTCAGAACGGTCAGAACCGACGAGAATCGAGGGTATCTCGGCCAAATACTAACTTTTTTCTGAATTTTCGGTGCGGGGCAGCTGAGTGTCTGGAGCCCTGACGAACCCACCCAAGAATTTCAGGATCGGTTCATAAATAGCCGAGATTCGTTGAAAAATGTCGAATTTCTGGCTATCTTGTCTCTGAATCAAGATTCCTCAATTTCTCTGCTGGTCTGACCCGAATGTCTGCGAATCCGACAAACGCGCATTGCATATTGAGGTCTCATTCGCAACTTGGTAAGAACGGTCAGAACCGACAAGAATCGAGGGTTTCTAGGCCAAATACGAACTTTTTTCTGAATTTTCGATGCGGGGCAGCTGAGTGTCTGGAGCCCTGTCGAACCCACCGAAGACTTTCAGGATCGGTTCATAAATAGCCGAGATTCGTTAAAAAATGTCGAATTTCTGGCTTTCTTGTCTCTAAATCAAGATTCCTCAATTTCTCTGCTGGTCTGACCCGAATGTCTGCGATTCCGAAGAACGCGCATTGCAATTCGACGTCTCATCCGTAACTTGGTCAGAACGGTCAGAACCGACGAGAATCGAGGGTATCTCGGCCAAATACTAACTTTTTTCTGAATTTTCGGTGCGGGGCAGCTGAGTGTCTGGAGCCCTGACGAACCCACCCAAGAATTTCAGGATCGGTTCATAAATAGCCGAGATTCGTTGAAAAATGTCGAATTTCTGGCTATCTTGTCTCTAAATCAAGATTCCTCAATTTCTCTGCTGGTCTGACCCGAATGTCTGCGATTCCGAAGAACGCGCATTGCAATTCGACGTCTCATCCGTAACTTGGTCAGAACGGTCAGAACCGACGAGAATCGAGGGTATCTCGGCCAAATACTAACTTTTTTCTGAATTTTCGGTGCGGGGCAGCTGAGTGTCTGGAGCCCTGACGAACCCACCCAAGAATTTCAGGATCGGTTCATAAATAGCCGAGATTCGTTGAAAAATGTCGAATTTCTGGCTATCTTGTCTCTAAATCAAGATTCCTCAATTTCTCTGCTGGTCTGACCCGAATGTCTGCGATTCCGAAGAACGCGCATTGCAATTCGACGTCTCATCCGTAACTTGGTCAGAACGGTCAGAACCGACGAGAATCGAGGGTATCTCGGCCAAATACTAACTTTTTTCTGAATTTTCGGTGCGGGGCAGCTGAGTGTCTGGAGCCCTGACGAACCCACCCAAGAATTTCAGGATCGGTTCATAAATAGCCGAGATACGTTGAAAAATGTCGAATTTTTGGCTATCTTGTCTCTAAATCAAGATTCCTCAATTTTTCTGCTGGTCTGACCCGAATGTCTGCGATTCCGAAGAACGCGCATTGCACTTCCACGTCTCATCCGTAACTTGGTCAGAACGGTCAGAACCGACAAGAATCGAGGGTATCTCGGCCAAATACTAACTTTTTTCTGAATTTTCGGTGCGGGGCAGCTGAGTGTCTGGAGCCCTGACGAACCCACCCAAGAATTTCAGGATCGGTTCATAAATAGCCGAGATTCGTTGAAAAATGTCGAATTTCTGGCTATCTTGTCTCTAAATCAAGATTCCTCAATTTCTCTGCTGGTCTGACCCGAATGTCTGCGATTCCGAAGAACGCGCATTGCAATTCGACGTCTCATCCGTAACTTGGTCAGAACGGTCAGAACCGACGAGAATCGGGGGTATCTCGGCCAAATACTAACTTTTTTCTGAATTTTCGGTGCGGGGCAGCTGAGTGTCTGGAGCCCTGACGAACCCACCCAAGAATTTCAGGATCGGTTCATAAATAGCCGAGATTCGTTGAAAAATGTCGAATTTCTGGCTATCTTGTCTCTAAATCAAGATTCCTCAATTTCTCTGCTGGTCTGACCCGAATGTCTGCGATTCCGAAGAACGCGCATTGCAATTCGACGTCTCATCCGTAACTTGGTCAGAACGGTCAGAACCGACGAGAATCGAGGGTATCTCGGCCAAATACTAACTTTTTTCTGAATTTTCGGTGCGGGGCAGCTGAGTGTCTGGAGCCCTGACGAACCCACCCAAGAATTTCAGGATCGGTTCATAAATAGCCGAGATTCGTTGAAAAATGTCGAATTTCTGGCTATCTTGTCTCTAAATCAAGATTCCTCAATTTCTCTGCTGGTCTGACCCGAATGTCTGCGATTCCGAAGAACGCGCATTGCAATTCGACGTCTCATCCGTAACTTGGTCAGAACGGTCAGAACCGACGAGAATCGAGGGTATCTCGGCCAAATACGAACTTTTTTCTGAATTTTCGGTGCGGGGCAGCTGAGTGTCTGGAGCCCTGACGAACCCACCCAAGAATTTCAGGATCGGTTCATAAATAGCCGAGATACGTTGAAAAATGTCGAATTTTTGGCTATCTTGTCTCTAAATCAAGATTCCTCAATTTTTCTGCTGGTCTGACCCGAATGTCTGCGATTCCGAAGAACGCGCATTGCACTTCCACGTCTCATCCGTAACTTGGTCAGAACGGTCAGAACCGACAAGAATCGAGGGTATCTCGGCCAAATACTAACTTTTTTCTGAATTTTCGGTGCGGGGCAGCTGAGTGTCTGGAGCCCTGACGAACCCACCCAAGAATTTCAGGATCGGTTCATAAATAGCCGAGATTCGTTGAAAAATGTCGAATTTCTGGCTATCTTGTCTCTAAATCAAGATTCCTCAATTTCTCTGCTGGTCTGACCCGAATGTCTGCGATTCCGAAGAACGCGCATTGCAATTCGACGTCTCATCCGTAACTTGGTCAGAACGGTCAGAACCGACGAGAATCGGGGGTATCTCGGCCAAATACTAACTTTTTTCTGAATTTTCGGTGCGGGGCAGCTGAGTGTCTGGAGCCCTGACGAACCCACCCAAGAATTTCAGGATCGGTTCATAAATGGCCGAGATTCGTTGAAAAATGTCGAATTTCTGGCTATCTTGTCTCTAAATCAAGATTCCTCAATTTCTCTGCTGGTCTGACCCGAATGTCTGCGATTCCGAAGAACGCGCATTGCAATTCGACGTCTCATCCGTAACTTGGTCAGAACGGTCAGAACCGACGAGAATCGAGGGTATCTCGGCCAAATACTAACTTTTTTCTGAATTTTCGGTGCGGGGCAGCTGAGTGTCTGGAGCCCTGACGAACCCACCCAAGAATTTCAGGATCGGTTCATAAATAGCCGAGATACGTTGAAAAATGTCGAATTTTTGGCTATCTTGTCTCTAAATCAAGATTCCTCAATTTTTCTGCTGGTCTGACCCGAATGTCTGCGATTCCGAAGAACGTGCATTGCACTTCCACGTCTCATCCGTAACTTGGTCAGAACGGTCAGAACCGACAAGAATCGAGGGTATCTCGGCCAAATACTAACTTTTTTCTGAATTTTCGGTGCGGGGCAGCTGAGTGTCTGAAGCCCTGACGAACCCACCCAAGAATTTCAGGATCGGTTCATAAATAGCCGAGATTCGTTGAAAAATGTCGAATTTCTGGCTATCTTGTCTCTAAATCAAGATTCCTCAATTTCTCTGCTGGTCTGACCCGAATGTCTGCGATTCCGAAGAACGCGCATTGCAATTCGACGTCTCATCCGTAACTTGGTCAGAACGGTCAGAACCGACGAGAATCGAGGGTATCTCGGCCAAATACTAACTTTTTTCTGAATTTTCGGTGCGGGGCAGCTGAGTGTCTGGAGCCCTGACGAACCCACCCAAGAATTTCAGGATCGGTTCATAAATAGCCGAGATTCGTTGAAAAATGTCGAATTTCTGGCTATCTTGTCTCTGAATCAAGATTCCTCAATTTCTCTGCTGGTCTGACCCGAATGTCTGCGAATCCGACAAACGCGCGTTGCATATTGAGGTCTCATCCGCAACTTGGTAAGAACGGTCAGAACCGACAAGAATCGAGGGTTTCTAGGCCAAATACGAACTTTTTTCTGAATTTTTGATGCGGGGCAGCTGAGTGTCTGGAGCCCTGTCGAACCCACCGAAGACTTTCAGGATCGGTTCATAAATAGCCGAGATTCGTTAAAAAATGTCGAATTTCTGGCTTTCTTGTCTCTAAATCAAGATTCCTCAATTTCTCTGCTGGTCTGACCCGAATGTCTGCGATTCCGAAGAACGCGCATTGCAATTCGACGTCTCATCCGTAACTTGGTCAGAACGGTCAGAACCGACGAGAATCGAGGGTATCTCGGCCAAATACTAACTTTTTTCTGAATTTTCGGTGCGGGGCAGCTGAGTGTCTGGAGCCCTGACGAACCCACCCAAGAATTTCAGGATCGGTTCATAAATAGCCGAGATTCGTTGAAAAATGTCGAATTTCTGGCTATCTTGTCTCTGAATCAAGATTCCTCAATTTCTCTGCTGGTCTGACCCGAATGTCTGCGATTCCGAAGAACGCGCATTGCACTTCCACGTCTCATCCGTAACTTGGTCAGAACGGTCAGAACCGACAAGAATCGAGGGTATCTCGGCCAAATACTAACTTTTTTCTGAATTTTCGGTGCGGGGCAGCTGAGTGTCTGGAGCCCTGACGAACCCACCCAAGAATTTCAGGATCGGTTCATAAATAGCCGAGATTCGTTGAAAAATGTCGAATTTCTGGCTATCTTGTCTCTAAATCAAGATTCCTCAATTTCTCTGCTGGTCTGACCCGAATGTCTGCGATTCCGAAGAACGCGCATTGCAATTCGACGTCTCATCCGTAACTTGGTCAGAACGGTCAGAACCGACGAGAATCGGGGGTATCTCGGCCAAATACTAACTTTTTTCTGAATTTTCGGTGCGGGGCAGCTGAGTGTCTGGAGCCCTGACGAACCCACCCAAGAATTTCAGGATCGGTTCATAAATAGCCGAGATTCGTTGAAAAATGTCGAATTTCTGGCTATCTTGTCTCTAAATCAAGATTCCTCAATTTCTCTGCTGGTCTGACCCGAATGTCTGCGATTCCGAAGAACGCGCATTGCAATTCGACGTCTCATCCGTAACTTGGTCAGAACGGTCAGAACCGACGAGAATCGAGGGTATCTCGGCCAAATACTAACTTTTTTCTGAATTTTCGGTGCGGGGCAGCTGAGTGTCTGGAGCCCTGACGAACCCACCCAAGAATTTCAGGATCGGTTCATAAATAGCCGAGATTCGTTGAAAAATGTCGAATTTCTGGCTATCTTGTCTCTAAATCAAGATTCCTCAATTTCTCTGCTGGTCTGACCCGAATGTCTGCGATTCCGAAGAACGCGCATTGCAATTCGACGTCTCATCCGTAACTTGGTCAGAACGGTCAGAACAGACGAGAATCGAGGGTATCTCGGCCAAATACTAACTTTTTTCTGAATTTTCGGTGCGGGGCAGCTGAGTGTCTGGAGCCCTGACGAACCCACCCAAGAATTTCAGGATCGGTTCATAAATAGCCGAGATACGTTGAAAAATGTCGAATTTTTGGCTATCTTGTCTCTAAATCAAGATTCCTCAATTTTTCTGCTGGTCTGACCCGAATGTCTGCGATTCCGAAGAACGCGCATTGCACTTCCACGTCTCATCCGTAACTTGGTCAGAACGGTCAGAACCGACAAGAATCGAGGGTATCTCGGCCAAATACTAACTTTTTTCTGAATTTTCGGTGCGGGGCAGCTGAGTGTCTGGAGCCCTGACGAACCCACCCAAGAATTTCAGGATCGGTTCATAAATAGCCGAGATTCGTTGAAAAATGTCGAATTTCTGGCTATCTTGTCTCTAAATCAAGATTCCTCAATTTCTCTGCTGGTCTGACCCGAATGTCTGCGATTCCGAAGAACGCGCATTGCAATTCGACGTCTCATCCGTAACTTGGTCAGAACGGTCAGAACCGACGAGAATCGAGGGTATCTCGGCCAAATACTAACTTTTTTCTGAATTTTCGGTGCGGGGCAGCTGAGTGTCTGGAGCCCTGACGAACCCACCCAAGAATTTCAGGATCGGTTCATAAATAGCCGAGATACGTTGAAAAATGTCGAATTTTTGGCTATCTTGTCTCTAAATCAAGATTCCTCAATTTTTCTGCTGGTCTGACCCGAATGTCTGCGATTCCGAAGAACGCGCATTGCAATTCGACGTCTCATCCGTAACTTGGTCAGAACGGTCAGAACCGACGAGAATCGAGGGTATCTCGGCCAAATACTAACTTTTTTCTGAATTTTCGGTGCGGGGCAGCTGAGTGTCTGGAGCCCTGACGAACCCACCCAAGAATTTCAGGATCGGTTCATAAATAGCCGAGATTCGTTGAAAAATGTCGAATTTCTGGCTATCTTGTCTCTGAATCAAGATTCCTCAATTTCTCTGCTGGTCTGACCCGAATGTCTGCGAATCCGACAAACGCGCGTTGCATATTGAGGTCTCATCCGCAACTTGGTAAGAACGGTCAGAACCGACAAGAATCGAGGGTTTCTAGGCCAAATACGAACTTTTTTCTGAATTTTTGATGCGGGGCAGCTGAGTGTCTGGAGCCCTGTCGAACCCACCGAAGACTTTCAGGATCGGTTCATAAATAGCCGAGATTCGTTAAAAAATGTCGAATTTCTGGCTTTCTTGTCTCTAAATCAAGATTCCTCAATTTCTCTGCTGGTCTGACCCGAATGTCTGCGATTCCGAAGAACGCGCATTGCAATTCGACGTCTCATCCGTAACTTGGTCAGAACGGTCAGAACCGACGAGAATCGAGGGTATCTCGGCCAAATACTAACTTTTTTCTGAATTTTCGGTGCGGGGCAGCTGAGTGTCTGGAGCCCTGACGAACCCACCCAAGAATTTCAGGATCGGTTCATAAATAGCCGAGATTCGTTGAAAAATGTCGAATTTCTGGCTATCTTGTCTCTGAATCAAGATTCCTCAATTTCTCTGCTGGTCTGACCCGAATGTCTGCGATTCCGAAGAACGCGCATTGCACTTCCACGTCTCATCCGTAACTTGGTCAGAACGGTCAGAACCGACAAGAATCGAGGGTATCTCGGCCAAATACTAACTTTTTTCTGAATTTTCGGTGCGGGGCAGCTGAGTGTCTGGAGCCCTGACGAACCCACCCAAGAATTTCAGGATCGGTTCATAAATAGCCGAGATTCGTTGAAAAATGTCGAATTTCTGGCTATCTTGTCTCTAAATCAAGATTCCTCAATTTCTCTGCTGGTCTGACCCGAATGTCTGCGATTCCGAAGAACGCGCATTGCAATTCGACGTCTCATCCGTAACTTGGTCAGAACGGTCAGAACCGACGAGAATCGGGGGTATCTCGGCCAAATACTAACTTTTTTCTGAATTTTCGGTGCGGGGCAGCTGAGTGTCTGGAGCCCTGACGAACCCACCCAAGAATTTCAGGATCGGTTCATAAATAGCCGAGATTCGTTGAAAAATGTCGAATTTCTGGCTATCTTGTCTCTAAATCAAGATTCCTCAATTTCTCTGCTGGTCTGACCCGAATGTCTGCGATTCCGAAGAACGCGCATTGCAATTCGACGTCTCATCCGTAACTTGGTCAGAACGGTCAGAACCGACGAGAATCGAGGGTATCTCGGCCAAATACTAACTTTTTTCTGAATTTTCGGTGCGGGGCAGCTGAGTGTCTGGAGCCCTGACGAACCCACCCAAGAATTTCAGGATCGGTTCATAAATAGCCGAGATTCGTTGAAAAATGTCGAATTTCTGGCTATCTTGTCTCTAAATCAAGATTCCTCAATTTCTCTGCTGGTCTGACCCGAATGTCTGCGATTCCGAAGAACGCGCATTGCAATTCGACGTCTCATCCGTAACTTGGTCAGAACGGTCAGAACAGACGAGAATCGAGGGTATCTCGGCCAAATACTAACTTTTTTCTGAATTTTCGGTGCGGGGCAGCTGAGTGTCTGGAGCCCTGACGAACCCACCCAAGAATTTCAGGATCGGTTCATAAATAGCCGAGATACGTTGAAAAATGTCGAATTTTTGGCTATCTTGTCTCTAAATCAAGATTCCTCAATTTTTCTGCTGGTCTGACCCGAATGTCTGCGATTCCGAAGAACGCGCATTGCACTTCCACGTCTCATCCGTAACTTGGTCAGAACGGTCAGAACCGACAAGAATCGAGGGTATCTCGGCCAAATACTAACTTTTTTCTGAATTTTCGGTGCGGGGCAGCTGAGTGTCTGGAGCCCTGACGAACCCACCCAAGAATTTCAGGATCGGTTCATAAATGGCCGAGATTCGTTGAAAAATGTCGAATTTCTGGCTATCTTGTCTCTAAATCAAGATTCCTCAATTTCTCTGCTGGTCTGACCCGAATGTCTGCGATTCCGAAGAACGCGCATTGCAATTCGACGTCTCATCCGTAACTTGGTCAGAACGGTCAGAACCGACGAGAATCGAGGGTATCTCGGCCAAATACTAACTTTTTTCTGAATTTTCGGTGCGGGGCAGCTGAGTGTCTGGAGCCCTGACGAACCCACCCAAGAATTTCAGGATCGGTTCATAAATAGCCGAGATACGTTGAAAAATGTCGAATTTTTGGCTATCTTGTCTCTAAATCAAGATTCCTCAATTTTTCTGCTGGTCTGACCCGAATGTCTGCGATTCCGAAGAACGTGCATTGCACTTCCACGTCTCATCCGTAACTTGGTCAGAACGGTCAGAACCGACAAGAATCGAGGGTATCTCGGCCAAATACTAACTTTTTTCTGAATTTTCGGTGCGGGGCAGCTGAGTGTCTGAAGCCCTGACGAACCCACCCAAGAATTTCAGGATCGGTTCATAAATAGCCGAGATTCGTTGAAAAATGTCGAATTTCTGGCTATCTTGTCTCTAAATCAAGATTCCTCAATTTCTCTGCTGGTCTGACCCGAATGTCTGCGATTCCGAAGAACGCGCATTGCAATTCGACGTCTCATCCGTAACTTGGTCAGAACGGTCAGAACCGACGAGAATCGAGGGTATCTCGGCCAAATACTAACTTTTTTCTGAATTTTCGGTGCGGGGCAGCTGAGTGTCTGGAGCCCTGACGAACCCACCCAAGAATTTCAGGATCGGTTCATAAATAGCCGAGATTCGTTGAAAAATGTCGAATTTCTGGCTATCTTGTCTCTGAATCAAGATTCCTCAATTTCTCTGCTGGTCTGACCCGAATGTCTGCGAATCCGACAAACGCGCGTTGCATATTGAGGTCTCATCCGCAACTTGGTAAGAACGGTCAGAACCGACAAGAATCGAGGGTTTCTAGGCCAAATACGAACTTTTTTCTGAATTTTTGATGCGGGGCAGCTGAGTGTCTGGAGCCCTGTCGAACCCACCGAAGACTTTCAGGATCGGTTCATAAATAGCCGAGATTCGTTAAAAAATGTCGAATTTCTGGCTTTCTTGTCTCTAAATCAAGATTCCTCAATTTCTCTGCTGGTCTGACCCGAATGTCTGCGATTCCGAAGAACGCGCATTGCAATTCGACGTCTCATCCGTAACTTGGTCAGAACGGTCAGAACCGACGAGAATCGAGGGTATCTCGGCCAAATACTAACTTTTTTCTGAATTTTCGGTGCGGGGCAGCTGAGTGTCTGGAGCCCTGACGAACCCACCCAAGAATTTCAGGATCGGTTCATAAATAGCCGAGATTCGTTGAAAAATGTCGAATTTCTGGCTATCTTGTCTCTGAATCAAGATTCCTCAATTTCTCTGCTGGTCTGACCCGAATGTCTGCGATTCCGAAGAACGCGCATTGCACTTCCACGTCTCATCCGTAACTTGGTCAGAACGGTCAGAACCGACAAGAATCGAGGGTATCTCGGCCAAATACTAACTTTTTTCTGAATTTTCGGTGCGGGGCAGCTGAGTGTCTGGAGCCCTGACGAACCCACCCAAGAATTTCAGGATCGGTTCATAAATAGCCGAGATTCGTTGAAAAATGTCGAATTTCTGGCTATCTTGTCTCTAAATCAAGATTCCTCAATTTCTCTGCTGGTCTGACCCGAATGTCTGCGATTCCGAAGAACGCGCATTGCAATTCGACGTCTCATCCGTAACTTGGTCAGAACGGTCAGAACCGACGAGAATCGGGGGTATCTCGGCCAAATACTAACTTTTTTCTGAATTTTCGGTGCGGGGCAGCTGAGTGTCTGGAGCCCTGACGAACCCACCCAAGAATTTCAGGATCGGTTCATAAATAGCCGAGATTCGTTGAAAAATGTCGAATTTCTGGCTATCTTGTCTCTAAATCAAGATTCCTCAATTTCTCTGCTGGTCTGACCCGAATGTCTGCGATTCCGAAGAACGCGCATTGCAATTCGACGTCTCATCCGTAACTTGGTCAGAACGGTCAGAACCGACGAGAATCGAGGGTATCTCGGCCAAATACTAACTTTTTTCTGAATTTTCGGTGCGGGGCAGCTGAGTGTCTGGAGCCCTGACGAACCCACCCAAGAATTTCAGGATCGGTTCATAAATAGCCGAGATTCGTTGAAAAATGTCGAATTTCTGGCTATCTTGTCTCTAAATCAAGATTCCTCAATTTCTCTGCTGGTCTGACCCGAATGTCTGCGATTCCGAAGAACGCGCATTGCAATTCGACGTCTCATCCGTAACTTGGTCAGAACGGTCAGAACAGACGAGAATCGAGGGTATCTCGGCCAAATACTAACTTTTTTCTGAATTTTCGGTGCGGGGCAGCTGAGTGTCTGGAGCCCTGACGAACCCACCCAAGAATTTCAGGATCGGTTCATAAATAGCCGAGATACGTTGAAAAATGTCGAATTTTTGGCTATCTTGTCTCTAAATCAAGATTCCTCAATTTTTCTGCTGGTCTGACCCGAATGTCTGCGATTCCGAAGAACGCGCATTGCACTTCCACGTCTCATCCGTAACTTGGTCAGAACGGTCAGAACCGACAAGAATCGAGGGTATCTCGGCCAAATACTAACTTTTTTCTGAATTTTCGGTGCGGGGCAGCTGAGTGTCTGGAGCCCTGACGAACCCACCCAAGAATTTCAGGATCGGTTCATAAATAGCCGAGATTCGTTGAAAAATGTCGAATTTCTGGCTATCTTGTCTCTAAATCAAGATTCCTCAATTTCTCTGCTGGTCTGACCCGAATGTCTGCGATTCCGAAGAACGCGCATTGCAATTCGACGTCTCATCCGTAACTTGGTCAGAACGGTCAGAACCGACGAGAATCGAGGGTATCTCGGCCAAATACTAACTTTTTTCTGAATTTTCGGTGCGGGGCAGCTGAGTGTCTGGAGCCCTGACGAACCCACCCAAGAATTTCAGGATCGGTTCATAAATAGCCGAGATACGTTGAAAAATGTCGAATTTTTGGCTATCTTGTCTCTAAATCAAGATTCCTCAATTTTTCTGCTGGTCTGACCCGAATGTCTGCGATTCCGAAGAACGCGCATTGCAATTCGACGTCTCATCCGTAACTTGGTCAGAACGGTCAGAACCGACGAGAATCGAGGGTATCTCGGCCAAATACTAACTTTTTTCTGAATTTTCGGTGCGGGGCAGCTGAGTGTCTGGAGCCCTGACGAACCCACCCAAGAATTTCAGGATCGGTTCATAAATAGCCGAGATTCGTTGAAAAATGTCGAATTTCTGGCTATCTTGTCTCTGAATCAAGATTCCTCAATTTCTCTGCTGGTCTGACCCGAATGTCTGCGAATCCGACAAACGCGCGTTGCATATTGAGGTCTCATCCGCAACTTGGTAAGAACGGTCAGAACCGACAAGAATCGAGGGTTTCTAGGCCAAATACGAACTTTTTTCTGAATTTTTGATGCGGGGCAGCTGAGTGTCTGGAGCCCTGTCGAACCCACCGAAGACTTTCAGGATCGGTTCATAAATAGCCGAGATTCGTTAAAAAATGTCGAATTTCTGGCTTTCTTGTCTCTAAATCAAGATTCCTCAATTTCTCTGCTGGTCTGACCCGAATGTCTGCGATTCCGAAGAACGCGCATTGCAATTCGACGTCTCATCCGTAACTTGGTCAGAACGGTCAGAACCGACGAGAATCGAGGGTATCTCGGCCAAATACTAACTTTTTTCTGAATTTTCGGTGCGGGGCAGCTGAGTGTCTGGAGCCCTGACGAACCCACCCAAGAATTTCAGGATCGGTTCATAAATAGCCGAGATTCGTTGAAAAATGTCGAATTTCTGGCTATCTTGTCTCTGAATCAAGATTCCTCAATTTCTCTGCTGGTCTGACCCGAATGTCTGCGATTCCGAAGAACGCGCATTGCACTTCCACGTCTCATCCGTAACTTGGTCAGAACGGTCAGAACCGACAAGAATCGAGGGTATCTCGGCCAAATACTAACTTTTTTCTGAATTTTCGGTGCGGGGCAGCTGAGTGTCTGGAGCCCTGACGAACCCACCCAAGAATTTCAGGATCGGTTCATAAATAGCCGAGATTCGTTGAAAAATGTCGAATTTCTGGCTATCTTGTCTCTAAATCAAGATTCCTCAATTTCTCTGCTGGTCTGACCCGAATGTCTGCGATTCCGAAGAACGCGCATTGCAATTCGACGTCTCATCCGTAACTTGGTCAGAACGGTCAGAACCGACGAGAATCGGGGGTATCTCGGCCAAATACTAACTTTTTTCTGAATTTTCGGTGCGGGGCAGCTGAGTGTCTGGAGCCCTGACGAACCCACCCAAGAATTTCAGGATCGGTTCATAAATAGCCGAGATTCGTTGAAAAATGTCGAATTTCTGGCTATCTTGTCTCTAAATCAAGATTCCTCAATTTCTCTGCTGGTCTGACCCGAATGTCTGCGATTCCGAAGAACGCGCATTGCAATTCGACGTCTCATCCGTAACTTGGTCAGAACGGTCAGAACCGACGAGAATCGAGGGTATCTCGGCCAAATACTAACTTTTTTCTGAATTTTCGGTGCGGGGCAGCTGAGTGTCTGGAGCCCTGACGAACCCACCCAAGAATTTCAGGATCGGTTCATAAATAGCCGAGATTCGTTGAAAAATGTCGAATTTCTGGCTATCTTGTCTCTAAATCAAGATTCCTCAATTTCTCTGCTGGTCTGACCCGAATGTCTGCGATTCCGAAGAACGCGCATTGCAATTCGACGTCTCATCCGTAACTTGGTCAGAACGGTCAGAACAGACGAGAATCGAGGGTATCTCGGCCAAATACTAACTTTTTTCTGAATTTTCGGTGCGGGGCAGCTGAGTGTCTGGAGCCCTGACGAACCCACCCAAGAATTTCAGGATCGGTTCATAAATAGCCGAGATACGTTGAAAAATGTCGAATTTTTGGCTATCTTGTCTCTAAATCAAGATTCCTCAATTTTTCTGCTGGTCTGACCCGAATGTCTGCGATTCCGAAGAACGCGCATTGCACTTCCACGTCTCATCCGTAACTTGGTCAGAACGGTCAGAACCGACAAGAATCGAGGGTATCTCGGCCAAATACTAACTTTTTTCTGAATTTTCGGTGCGGGGCAGCTGAGTGTCTGGAGCCCTGACGAACCCACCCAAGAATTTCAGGATCGGTTCATAAATAGCCGAGATTCGTTGAAAAATGTCGAATTTCTGGCTATCTTGTCTCTAAATCAAGATTCCTCAATTTCTCTGCTGGTCTGACCCGAATGTCTGCGATTCCGAAGAACGCGCATTGCAATTCGACGTCTCATCCGTAACTTGGTCAGAACGGTCAGAACCGACGAGAATCGGGGGTATCTCGGCCAAATACTAACTTTTTTCTGAATTTTCGGTGCGGGGCAGCTGAGTGTCTGGAGCCCTGACGAACCCACCCAAGAATTTCAGGATCGGTTCATAAATAGCCGAGATTCGTTGAAAAATGTCGAATTTCTGGCTATCTTGTCTCTAAATCAAGATTCCTCAATTTCTCTGCTGGTCTGACCCGAATGTCTGCGATTCCGAAGAACGCGCATTGCAATTCGACGTCTCATCCGTAACTTGGTCAGAACGGTCAGAACCGACGAGAATCGAGGGTATCTCGGCCAAATACTAACTTTTTTCTGAATTTTCGGTGCGGGGCAGCTGAGTGTCTGGAGCCCTGACGAACCCACCCAAGAATTTCAGGATCGGTTCATAAATAGCCGAGATTCGTTGAAAAATGTCGAATTTCTGGCTATCTTGTCTCTAAATCAAGATTCCTCAATTTCTCTGCTGGTCTGACCCGAATGTCTGCGATTCCGAAGAACGCGCATTGCAATTCGACGTCTCATCCGTAACTTGGTCAGAACGGTCAGAACAGACGAGAATCGAGGGTATCTCGGCCAAATACTAACTTTTTTCTGAATTTTCGGTGCGGGGCAGCTGAGTGTCTGGAGCCCTGACGAACCCACCCAAGAATTTCAGGATCGGTTCATAAATAGCCGAGATACGTTGAAAAATGTCGAATTTTTGGCTATCTTGTCTCTAAATCAAGATTCCTCAATTTTTCTGCTGGTCTGACCCGAATGTCTGCGATTCCGAAGAACGCGCATTGCACTTCCACGTCTCATCCGTAACTTGGTCAGAACGGTCAGAACCGACAAGAATCGAGGGTATCTCGGCCAAATACTAACTTTTTTCTGAATTTTCGGTGCGGGGCAGCTGAGTGTCTGGAGCCCTGACGAACCCACCCAAGAATTTCAGGATCGGTTCATAAATAGCCGAGATTCGTTGAAAAATGTCGAATTTCTGGCTATCTTGTCTCTAAATCAAGATTCCTCAATTTCTCTGCTGGTCTGACCCGAATGTCTGCGATTCCGAAGAACGCGCATTGCAATTCGACGTCTCATCCGTAACTTGGTCAGAACGGTCAGAACCGACGAGAATCGAGGGTATCTCGGCCAAATACTAACTTTTTTCTGAATTTTCGGTGCGGGGCAGCTGAGTGTCTGGAGCCCTGACGAACCCACCCAAGAATTTCAGGATCGGTTCATAAATAGCCGAGATACGTTGAAAAATGTCGAATTTTTGGCTATCTTGTCTCTAAATCAAGATTCCTCAATTTTTCTGCTGGTCTGACCCGAATGTCTGCGATTCCGAAGAACGCGCATTGCAATTCGACGTCTCATCCGTAACTTGGTCAGAACGGTCAGAACCGACGAGAATCGAGGGTATCTCGGCCAAATACTAACTTTTTTCTGAATTTTCGGTGCGGGGCAGCTGAGTGTCTGGAGCCCTGACGAACCCACCCAAGAATTTCAGGATCGGTTCATAAATAGCCGAGATTCGTTGAAAAATGTCGAATTTCTGGCTATCTTGTCTCTGAATCAAGATTCCTCAATTTCTCTGCTGGTCTGACCCGAATGTCTGCGAATCCGACAAACGCGCGTTGCATATTGAGGTCTCATCCGCAACTTGGTAAGAACGGTCAGAACCGACAAGAATCGAGGGTTTCTAGGCCAAATACGAACTTTTTTCTGAATTTTTGATGCGGGGCAGCTGAGTGTCTGGAGCCCTGTCGAACCCACCGAAGACTTTCAGGATCGGTTCATAAATAGCCGAGATTCGTTAAAAAATGTCGAATTTCTGGCTTTCTTGTCTCTAAATCAAGATTCCTCAATTTCTCTGCTGGTCTGACCCGAATGTCTGCGATTCCGAAGAACGCGCATTGCAATTCGACGTCTCATCCGTAACTTGGTCAGAACGGTCAGAACCGACGAGAATCGAGGGTATCTCGGCCAAATACTAACTTTTTTCTGAATTTTCGGTGCGGGGCAGCTGAGTGTCTGGAGCCCTGACGAACCCACCCAAGAATTTCAGGATCGGTTCATAAATAGCCGAGATTCGTTGAAAAATGTCGAATTTCTGGCTATCTTGTCTCTGAATCAAGATTCCTCAATTTCTCTGCTGGTCTGACCCGAATGTCTGCGATTCCGAAGAACGCGCATTGCACTTCCACGTCTCATCCGTAACTTGGTCAGAACGGTCAGAACCGACAAGAATCGAGGGTATCTCGGCCAAATACTAACTTTTTTCTGAATTTTCGGTGCGGGGCAGCTGAGTGTCTGGAGCCCTGACGAACCCACCCAAGAATTTCAGGATCGGTTCATAAATAGCCGAGATTCGTTGAAAAATGTCGAATTTCTGGCTATCTTGTCTCTAAATCAAGATTCCTCAATTTCTCTGCTGGTCTGACCCGAATGTCTGCGATTCCGAAGAACGCGCATTGCAATTCGACGTCTCATCCGTAACTTGGTCAGAACGGTCAGAACCGACGAGAATCGGGGGTATCTCGGCCAAATACTAACTTTTTTCTGAATTTTCGGTGCGGGGCAGCTGAGTGTCTGGAGCCCTGACGAACCCACCCAAGAATTTCAGGATCGGTTCATAAATAGCCGAGATTCGTTGAAAAATGTCGAATTTCTGGCTATCTTGTCTCTAAATCAAGATTCCTCAATTTCTCTGCTGGTCTGACCCGAATGTCTGCGATTCCGAAGAACGCGCATTGCAATTCGACGTCTCATCCGTAACTTGGTCAGAACGGTCAGAACCGACGAGAATCGAGGGTATCTCGGCCAAATACTAACTTTTTTCTGAATTTTCGGTGCGGGGCAGCTGAGTGTCTGGAGCCCTGACGAACCCACCCAAGAATTTCAGGATCGGTTCATAAATAGCCGAGATTCGTTGAAAAATGTCGAATTTCTGGCTATCTTGTCTCTAAATCAAGATTCCTCAATTTCTCTGCTGGTCTGACCCGAATGTCTGCGATTCCGAAGAACGCGCATTGCAATTCGACGTCTCATCCGTAACTTGGTCAGAACGGTCAGAACAGACGAGAATCGAGGGTATCTCGGCCAAATACTAACTTTTTTCTGAATTTTCGGTGCGGGGCAGCTGAGTGTCTGGAGCCCTGACGAACCCACCCAAGAATTTCAGGATCGGTTCATAAATAGCCGAGATACGTTGAAAAATGTCGAATTTTTGGCTATCTTGTCTCTAAATCAAGATTCCTCAATTTTTCTGCTGGTCTGACCCGAATGTCTGCGATTCCGAAGAACGCGCATTGCACTTCCACGTCTCATCCGTAACTTGGTCAGAACGGTCAGAACCGACAAGAATCGAGGGTATCTCGGCCAAATACTAACTTTTTTCTGAATTTTCGGTGCGGGGCAGCTGAGTGTCTGGAGCCCTGACGAACCCACCCAAGAATTTCAGGATCGGTTCATAAATGGCCGAGATTCGTTGAAAAATGTCGAATTTCTGGCTATCTTGTCTCTAAATCAAGATTCCTCAATTTCTCTGCTGGTCTGACCCGAATGTCTGCGATTCCGAAGAACGCGCATTGCAATTCGACGTCTCATCCGTAACTTGGTCAGAACGGTCAGAACCGACGAGAATCGAGGGTATCTCGGCCAAATACTAACTTTTTTCTGAATTTTCGGTGCGGGGCAGCTGAGTGTCTGGAGCCCTGACGAACCCACCCAAGAATTTCAGGATCGGTTCATAAATAGCCGAGATACGTTGAAAAATGTCGAATTTTTGGCTATCTTGTCTCTAAATCAAGATTCCTCAATTTTTCTGCTGGTCTGACCCGAATGTCTGCGATTCCGAAGAACGTGCATTGCACTTCCACGTCTCATCCGTAACTTGGTCAGAACGGTCAGAACCGACAAGAATCGAGGGTATCTCGGCCAAATACTAACTTTTTTCTGAATTTTCGGTGCGGGGCAGCTGAGTGTCTGAAGCCCTGACGAACCCACCCAAGAATTTCAGGATCGGTTCATAAATAGCCGAGATTCGTTGAAAAATGTCGAATTTCTGGCTATCTTGTCTCTAAATCAAGATTCCTCAATTTCTCTGCTGGTCTGACCCGAATGTCTGCGATTCCGAAGAACGCGCATTGCAATTCGACGTCTCATCCGTAACTTGGTCAGAACGGTCAGAACCGACGAGAATCGAGGGTATCTCGGCCAAATACTAACTTTTTTCTGAATTTTCGGTGCGGGGCAGCTGAGTGTCTGGAGCCCTGACGAACCCACCCAAGAATTTCAGGATCGGTTCATAAATAGCCGAGATTCGTTGAAAAATGTCGAATTTCTGGCTATCTTGTCTCTGAATCAAGATTCCTCAATTTCTCTGCTGGTCTGACCCGAATGTCTGCGAATCCGACAAACGCGCGTTGCATATTGAGGTCTCATCCGCAACTTGGTAAGAACGGTCAGAACCGACAAGAATCGAGGGTTTCTAGGCCAAATACGAACTTTTTTCTGAATTTTTGATGCGGGGCAGCTGAGTGTCTGGAGCCCTGTCGAACCCACCGAAGACTTTCAGGATCGGTTCATAAATAGCCGAGATTCGTTAAAAAATGTCGAATTTCTGGCTTTCTTGTCTCTAAATCAAGATTCCTCAATTTCTCTGCTGGTCTGACCCGAATGTCTGCGATTCCGAAGAACGCGCATTGCAATTCGACGTCTCATCCGTAACTTGGTCAGAACGGTCAGAACCGACGAGAATCGAGGGTATCTCGGCCAAATACTAACTTTTTTCTGAATTTTCGGTGCGGGGCAGCTGAGTGTCTGGAGCCCTGACGAACCCACCCAAGAATTTCAGGATCGGTTCATAAATAGCCGAGATTCGTTGAAAAATGTCGAATTTCTGGCTATCTTGTCTCTGAATCAAGATTCCTCAATTTCTCTGCTGGTCTGACCCGAATGTCTGCGATTCCGAAGAACGCGCATTGCACTTCCACGTCTCATCCGTAACTTGGTCAGAACGGTCAGAACCGACAAGAATCGAGGGTATCTCGGCCAAATACTAACTTTTTTCTGAATTTTCGGTGCGGGGCAGCTGAGTGTCTGGAGCCCTGACGAACCCACCCAAGAATTTCAGGATCGGTTCATAAATAGCCGAGATTCGTTGAAAAATGTCGAATTTCTGGCTATCTTGTCTCTAAATCAAGATTCCTCAATTTCTCTGCTGGTCTGACCCGAATGTCTGCGATTCCGAAGAACGCGCATTGCAATTCGACGTCTCATCCGTAACTTGGTCAGAACGGTCAGAACCGACGAGAATCGGGGGTATCTCGGCCAAATACTAACTTTTTTCTGAATTTTCGGTGCGGGGCAGCTGAGTGTCTGGAGCCCTGACGAACCCACCCAAGAATTTCAGGATCGGTTCATAAATAGCCGAGATTCGTTGAAAAATGTCGAATTTCTGGCTATCTTGTCTCTAAATCAAGATTCCTCAATTTCTCTGCTGGTCTGACCCGAATGTCTGCGATTCCGAAGAACGCGCATTGCAATTCGACGTCTCATCCGTAACTTGGTCAGAACGGTCAGAACCGACGAGAATCGAGGGTATCTCGGCCAAATACTAACTTTTTTCTGAATTTTCGGTGCGGGGCAGCTGAGTGTCTGGAGCCCTGACGAACCCACCCAAGAATTTCAGGATCGGTTCATAAATAGCCGAGATTCGTTGAAAAATGTCGAATTTCTGGCTATCTTGTCTCTAAATCAAGATTCCTCAATTTCTCTGCTGGTCTGACCCGAATGTCTGCGATTCCGAAGAACGCGCATTGCAATTCGACGTCTCATCCGTAACTTGGTCAGAACGGTCAGAACAGACGAGAATCGAGGGTATCTCGGCCAAATACTAACTTTTTTCTGAATTTTCGGTGCGGGGCAGCTGAGTGTCTGGAGCCCTGACGAACCCACCCAAGAATTTCAGGATCGGTTCATAAATAGCCGAGATACGTTGAAAAATGTCGAATTTTTGGCTATCTTGTCTCTAAATCAAGATTCCTCAATTTTTCTGCTGGTCTGACCCGAATGTCTGCGATTCCGAAGAACGCGCATTGCACTTCCACGTCTCATCCGTAACTTGGTCAGAACGGTCAGAACCGACAAGAATCGAGGGTATCTCGGCCAAATACTAACTTTTTTCTGAATTTTCGGTGCGGGGCAGCTGAGTGTCTGGAGCCCTGACGAACCCACCCAAGAATTTCAGGATCGGTTCATAAATAGCCGAGATTCGTTGAAAAATGTCGAATTTCTGGCTATCTTGTCTCTAAATCAAGATTCCTCAATTTCTCTGCTGGTCTGACCCGAATGTCTGCGATTCCGAAGAACGCGCATTGCAATTCGACGTCTCATCCGTAACTTGGTCAGAACGGTCAGAACCGACGAGAATCGAGGGTATCTCGGCCAAATACTAACTTTTTTCTGAATTTTCGGTGCGGGGCAGCTGAGTGTCTGGAGCCCTGACGAACCCACCCAAGAATTTCAGGATCGGTTCATAAATAGCCGAGATTCGTTGAAAAATGTCGAATTTCTGGCTATCTTGTCTCTGAATCAAGATTCCTCAATTTCTCTGCTGGTCTGACCCGAATGTCTGCGAATCCGACAAACGCGCATTGCATATTGAGGTCTCATTCGCAACTTGGTAAGAACGGTCAGAACCGACAAGAATCGAGGGTTTCTAGGCCAAATACGAACTTTTTTCTGAATTTTCGATGCGGGGCAGCTGAGTGTCTGGAGCCCTGTCGAACCCACCGAAGACTTTCAGGATCGGTTCATAAATAGCCGAGATTCGTTAAAAAATGTCGAATTTCTGGCTTTCTTGTCTCTAAATCAAGATTCCTCAATTTCTCTGCTGGTCTGACCCGAATGTCTGCGATTCCGAAGAACGCGCATTGCAATTCGACGTCTCATCCGTAACTTGGTCAGAACGGTCAGAACCGACGAGAATCGAGGGTATCTCGGCCAAATACTAACTTTTTTCTGAATTTTCGGTGCGGGGCAGCTGAGTGTCTGGAGCCCTGACGAACCCACCCAAGAATTTCAGGATCGGTTCATAAATAGCCGAGATTCGTTGAAAAATGTCGAATTTCTGGCTATCTTGTCTCTAAATCAAGATTCCTCAATTTCTCTGCTGGTCTGACCCGAATGTCTGCGATTCCGAAGAACGCGCATTGCAATTCGACGTCTCATCCGTAACTTGGTCAGAACGGTCAGAACCGACGAGAATCGAGGGTATCTCGGCCAAATACTAACTTTTTTCTGAATTTTCGGTGCGGGGCAGCTGAGTGTCTGGAGCCCTGACGAACCCACCCAAGAATTTCAGGATCGGTTCATAAATAGCCGAGATACGTTGAAAAATGTCGAATTTTTGGCTATCTTGTCTCTAAATCAAGATTCCTCAATTTTTCTGCTGGTCTGACCCGAATGTCTGCGATTCCGAAGAACGCGCATTGCACTTCCACGTCTCATCCGTAACTTGGTCAGAACGGTCAGAACCGACAAGAATCGAGGGTATCTCGGCCAAATACTAACTTTTTTCTGAATTTTCGGTGCGGGGCAGCTGAGTGTCTGGAGCCCTGACGAACCCACCCAAGAATTTCAGGATCGGTTCATAAATAGCCGAGATTCGTTGAAAAATGTCGAATTTCTGGCTATCTTGTCTCTAAATCAAGATTCCTCAATTTCTCTGCTGGTCTGACCCGAATGTCTGCGATTCCGAAGAACGCGCATTGCAATTCGACGTCTCATCCGTAACTTGGTCAGAACGGTCAGAACCGACGAGAATCGGGGGTATCTCGGCCAAATACTAACTTTTTTCTGAATTTTCGGTGCGGGGCAGCTGAGTGTCTGGAGCCCTGACGAACCCACCCAAGAATTTCAGGATCGGTTCATAAATGGCCGAGATTCGTTGAAAAATGTCGAATTTCTGGCTATCTTGTCTCTAAATCAAGATTCCTCAATTTCTCTGCTGGTCTGACCCGAATGTCTGCGATTCCGAAGAACGCGCATTGCAATTCGACGTCTCATCCGTAACTTGGTCAGAACGGTCATAACCGACGAGAATCGAGGGTATCTCGGCCAAATACTAACTTTTTTCTGAATTTTCGGTGCGGGGCAGCTGAGTGTCTGGAGCCCTGACGAACCCACCCAAGAATTTCAGGATCGGTTCATAAATAGCCGAGATACGTTGAAAAATGTCGAATTTTTGGCTATCTTGTCTCTAAATCAAGATTCCTCAATTTTTCTGCTGGTCTGACCCGAATGTCTGCGATTCCGAAGAACGTGCATTGCACTTCCACGTCTCATCCGTAACTTGGTCAGAACGGTCAGAACCGACAAGAATCGAGGGTATCTCGGCCAAATACTAACTTTTTTCTGAATTTTCGGTGCGGGGCAGCTGAGTGTCTGAAGCCCTGACGAACCCACCCAAGAATTTCAGGATCGGTTCATAAATAGCCGAGATTCGTTGAAAAATGTCGAATTTCTGGCTATCTTGTCTCTAAATCAAGATTCCTCAATTTCTCTGCTGGTCTGACCCGAATGTCTGCGATTCCGAAGAACGCGCATTGCAATTCGACGTCTCATCCGTAACTTGGTCAGAACGGTCAGAACCGACGAGAATCGAGGGTATCTCGGCCAAATACTAACTTTTTTCTGAATTTTCGGTGCGGGGCAGCTGAGTGTCTGGAGCCCTGACGAACCCACCCAAGAATTTCAGGATCGGTTCATAAATAGCCGAGATTCGTTGAAAAATGTCGAATTTCTGGCTATCTTGTCTCTGAATCAAGATTCCTCAATTTCTCTGCTGGTCTGACCCGAATGTCTGCGAATCCGACAAACGCGCGTTGCATATTGAGGTCTCATCCGCAACTTGGTAAGAACGGTCAGAACCGACAAGAATCGAGGGTTTCTAGGCCAAATACGAACTTTTTTCTGAATTTTTGATGCGGGGCAGCTGAGTGTCTGGAGCCCTGTCGAACCCACCGAAGACTTTCAGGATCGGTTCATAAATAGCCGAGATTCGTTAAAAAATGTCGAATTTCTGGCTTTCTTGTCTCTAAATCAAGATTCCTCAATTTCTCTGCTGGTCTGACCCGAATGTCTGCGATTCCGAAGAACGCGCATTGCAATTCGACGTCTCATCCGTAACTTGGTCAGAACGGTCAGAACCGACGAGAATCGAGGGTATCTCGGCCAAATACTAACTTTTTTCTGAATTTTCGGTGCGGGGCAGCTGAGTGTCTGGAGCCCTGACGAACCCACCCAAGAATTTCAGGATCGGTTCATAAATAGCCGAGATTCGTTGAAAAATGTCGAATTTCTGGCTATCTTGTCTCTAAATCAAGATTCCTCAATTTCTCTGCTGGTCTGACCCGAATGTCTGCGATTCCGAAGAACGCGCATTGCAATTCGACGTCTCATCCGTAACTTGGTCAGAACGGTCAGAACCGACGAGAATCGGGGGTATCTCGGCCAAATACTAACTTTTTTCTGAATTTTCGGTGCGGGGCAGCTGAGTGTCTGGAGCCCTGACGAACCCACCCAAGAATTTCAGGATCGGTTCATAAATAGCCGAGATACGTTGAAAAATGTCGAATTTTTGGCTATCTTGTCTCTAAATCAAGATTCCTCAATTTTTCTGCTGGTCTGACCCGAATGTCTGCGATTCCGAAGAACGCGCATTGCACTTCCACGTCTCATCCGTAACTTGGTCAGAACGGTCAGAACCGACAAGAATCGAGGGTATCTCGGCCAAATACTAACTTTTTTCTGAATTTTCGGTGCGGGGCAGCTGAGTGTCTGGAGCCCTGACGAACCCACCCAAGAATTTCAGGATCGGTTCATAAATAGCCGAGATTCGTTGAAAAATGTCGAATTTCTGGCTATCTTGTCTCTAAATCAAGATTCCTCAATTTCTCTGCTGGTCTGACCCGAATGTCTGCGATTCCGAAGAACGCGCATTGCAATTCGACGTCTCATCCGTAACTTGGTCAGAACGGTCAGAACCGACGAGAATCGAGGGTATCTCGGCCAAATACTAACTTTTTTCTGAATTTTCGGTGCGGGGCAGCTGAGTGTCTGGAGCCCTGACGAACCCACCCAAGAATTTCAGGATCGGTTCATAAATAGCCGAGATTCGTTGAAAAATGTCGAATTTCTGGCTATCTTGTCTCTGAATCAAGATTCCTCAATTTCTCTGCTGGTCTGACCCGAATGTCTGCGAATCCGACAAACGCGCATTGCATATTGAGGTCTCATTCGCAACTTGGTAAGAACGGTCAGAACCGACAAGAATCGAGGGTTTCTAGGCCAAATACGAACTTTTTTCTGAATTTTCGATGCGGGGCAGCTGAGTGTCTGGAGCCCTGTCGAACCCACCGAAGACTTTCAGGATCGGTTCATAAATAGCCGAGATTCGTTAAAAAATGTCGAATTTCTGGCTTTCTTGTCTCTAAATCAAGATTCCTCAATTTCTCTGCTGGTCTGACCCGAATGTCTGCGATTCCGAAGAACGCGCATTGCAATTCGACGTCTCATCCGTAACTTGGTCAGAACGGTCAGAACCGACGAGAATCGAGGGTATCTCGGCCAAATACTAACTTTTTTCTGAATTTTCGGTGCGGGGCAGCTGAGTGTCTGGAGCCCTGACGAACCCACCCAAGAATTTCAGGATCGGTTCATAAATAGCCGAGATTCGTTGAAAAATGTCGAATTTCTGGCTATCTTGTCTCTAAATCAAGATTCCTCAATTTCTCTGCTGGTCTGACCCGAATGTCTGCGATTCCGAAGAACGCGCATTGCAATTCGACGTCTCATCCGTAACTTGGTCAGAACGGTCAGAACCGACGAGAATCGAGGGTATCTCGGCCAAATACTAACTTTTTTCTGAATTTTCGGTGCGGGGCAGCTGAGTGTCTGGAGCCCTGACGAACCCACCCAAGAATTTCAGGATCGGTTCATAAATAGCCGAGATTCGTTGAAAAATGTCGAATTTCTGGCTATCTTGTCTCTAAATCAAGATTCCTCAATTTCTCTGCTGGTCTGACCCGAATGTCTGCGATTCCGAAGAACGCGCATTGCAATTCGACGTCTCATCCGTAACTTGGTCAGAACGGTCAGAACCGACGAGAATCGAGGGTATCTCGGCCAAATACTAACTTTTTTCTGAATTTTCGGTGCGGGGCAGCTGAGTGTCTGGAGCCCTGACGAACCCACCCAAGAATTTCAGGATCGGTTCATAAATAGCCGAGATACGTTGAAAAATGTCGAATTTTTGGCTATCTTGTCTCTAAATCAAGATTCCTCAATTTTTCTGCTGGTCTGACCCGAATGTCTGCGATTCCGAAGAACGCGCATTGCACTTCCACGTCTCATCCGTAACTTGGTCAGAACGGTCAGAACCGACAAGAATCGAGGGTATCTCGGCCAAATACTAACTTTTTTCTGAATTTTCGGTGCGGGGCAGCTGAGTGTCTGGAGCCCTGACGAACCCACCCAAGAATTTCAGGATCGGTTCATAAATAGCCGAGATTCGTTGAAAAATGTCGAATTTCTGGCTATCTTGTCTCTAAATCAAGATTCCTCAATTTCTCTGCTGGTCTGACCCGAATGTCTGCGATTCCGAAGAACGCGCATTGCAATTCGACGTCTCATCCGTAACTTGGTCAGAACGGTCAGAACCGACGAGAATCGGGGGTATCTCGGCCAAATACTAACTTTTTTCTGAATTTTCGGTGCGGGGCAGCTGAGTGTCTGGAGCCCTGACGAACCCACCCAAGAATTTCAGGATCGGTTCATAAATAGCCGAGATTCGTTGAAAAATGTCGAATTTCTGGCTATCTTGTCTCTAAATCAAGATTCCTCAATTTCTCTGCTGGTCTGACCCGAATGTCTGCGATTCCGAAGAACGCGCATTGCAATTCGACGTCTCATCCGTAACTTGGTCAGAACGGTCAGAACCGACGAGAATCGAGGGTATCTCGGCCAAATACGAACTTTTTTCTGAATTTTCGGTGCGGGGCAGCTGAGTGTCTGGAGCCCTGACGAACCCACCCAAGAATTTCAGGATCGGTTCATAAATAGCCGAGATTCGTTGAAAAATGTCGAATTTCTGGCTATCTTGTCTCTAAATCAAGATTCCTCAATTTCTCTGCTGGTCTGACCCGAATGTCTGCGATTCCGAAGAACGCGCATTGCAATTCGACGTCTCATCCGTAACTTGGTCAGAACGGTCAGAACCGACGAGAATCGAGGGTATCTCGGCCAAATACTAACTTTTTTCTGAATTTTCGGTGCGGGGCAGCTGAGTGTCTGGAGCCCTGACGAACCCACCCAAGAATTTCAGGATCGGTTCATAAATAGCCGAGATACGTTGAAAAATGTCGAATTTTTGGCTATCTTGTCTCTAAATCAAGATTCCTCAATTTTTCTGCTGGTCTGACCCGAATGTCTGCGATTCCGAAGAACGCGCATTGCACTTCCACGTCTCATCCGTAACTTGGTCAGAACGGTCAGAACCGACAAGAATCGAGGGTATCTCGGCCAAATACTAACTTTTTTCTGAATTTTCGGTGCGGGGCAGCTGAGTGTCTGGAGCCCTGACGAACCCACCCAAGAATTTCAGGATCGGTTCATAAATAGCCGAGATTCGTTGAAAAATGTCGAATTTCTGGCTATCTTGTCTCTAAATCAAGATTCCTCAATTTCTCTGCTGGTCTGACCCGAATGTCTGCGATTCCGAAGAACGCGCATTGCAATTCGACGTCTCATCCGTAACTTGGTCAGAACGGTCAGAACCGACGAGAATCGGGGGTATCTCGGCCAAATACTAACTTTTTTCTGAATTTTCGGTGCGGGGCAGCTGAGTGTCTGGAGCCCTGACGAACCCACCCAAGAATTTCAGGATCGGTTCATAAATGGCCGAGATTCGTTGAAAAATGTCGAATTTCTGGCTATCTTGTCTCTAAATCAAGATTCCTCAATTTCTCTGCTGGTCTGACCCGAATGTCTGCGATTCCGAAGAACGCGCATTGCAATTCGACGTCTCATCCGTAACTTGGTCAGAACGGTCAGAACCGACGAGAATCGAGGGTATCTCGGCCAAATACTAACTTTTTTCTGAATTTTCGGTGCGGGGCAGCTGAGTGTCTGGAGCCCTGACGAACCCACCCAAGAATTTCAGGATCGGTTCATAAATAGCCGAGATACGTTGAAAAATGTCGAATTTTTGGCTATCTTGTCTCTAAATCAAGATTCCTCAATTTTTCTGCTGGTCTGACCCGAATGTCTGCGATTCCGAAGAACGTGCATTGCACTTCCACGTCTCATCCGTAACTTGGTCAGAACGGTCAGAACCGACAAGAATCGAGGGTATCTCGGCCAAATACTAACTTTTTTCTGAATTTTCGGTGCGGGGCAGCTGAGTGTCTGAAGCCCTGACGAACCCACCCAAGAATTTCAGGATCGGTTCATAAATAGCCGAGATTCGTTGAAAAATGTCGAATTTCTGGCTATCTTGTCTCTAAATCAAGATTCCTCAATTTCTCTGCTGGTCTGACCCGAATGTCTGCGATTCCGAAGAACGCGCATTGCAATTCGACGTCTCATCCGTAACTTGGTCAGAACGGTCAGAACCGACGAGAATCGAGGGTATCTCGGCCAAATACTAACTTTTTTCTGAATTTTCGGTGCGGGGCAGCTGAGTGTCTGGAGCCCTGACGAACCCACCCAAGAATTTCAGGATCGGTTCATAAATAGCCGAGATTCGTTGAAAAATGTCGAATTTCTGGCTATCTTGTCTCTGAATCAAGATTCCTCAATTTCTCTGCTGGTCTGACCCGAATGTCTGCGAATCCGACAAACGCGCGTTGCATATTGAGGTCTCATCCGCAACTTGGTAAGAACGGTCAGAACCGACAAGAATCGAGGGTTTCTAGGCCAAATACGAACTTTTTTCTGAATTTTTGATGCGGGGCAGCTGAGTGTCTGGAGCCCTGTCGAACCCACCGAAGACTTTCAGGATCGGTTCATAAATAGCCGAGATTCGTTAAAAAATGTCGAATTTCTGGCTTTCTTGTCTCTAAATCAAGATTCCTCAATTTCTCTGCTGGTCTGACCCGAATGTCTGCGATTCCGAAGAACGCGCATTGCAATTCGACGTCTCATCCGTAACTTGGTCAGAACGGTCAGAACCGACGAGAATCGAGGGTATCTCGGCCAAATACTAACTTTTTTCTGAATTTTCGGTGCGGGGCAGCTGAGTGTCTGGAGCCCTGACGAACCCACCCAAGAATTTCAGGATCGGTTCATAAATAGCCGAGATTCGTTGAAAAATGTCGAATTTCTGGCTATCTTGTCTCTAAATCAAGATTCCTCAATTTCTCTGCTGGTCTGACCCGAATGTCTGCGATTCCGAAGAACGCGCATTGCAATTCGACGTCTCATCCGTAACTTGGTCAGAACGGTCAGAACCGACGAGAATCGAGGGTATCTCGGCCAAATACTAACTTTTTTCTGAATTTTCGGTGCGGGGCAGCTGAGTGTCTGGAGCCCTGACGAACCCACCCAAGAATTTCAGGATCGGTTCATAAATAGCCGAGATTCGTTGAAAAATGTCGAATTTCTGGCTATCTTGTCTCTAAATCAAGATTCCTCAATTTCTCTGCTGGTCTGACCCGAATGTCTGCGATTCCGAAGAACGCGCATTGCAATTCGACGTCTCATCCGTAACTTGGTCAGAACGGTCAGAACCGACGAGAATCGAGGGTATCTCGGCCAAATACTAACTTTTTTCTGAATTTTCGGTGCGGGGCAGCTGAGTGTCTGGAGCCCTGACGAACCCACCCAAGAATTTCAGGATCGGTTCATAAATAGCCGAGATACGTTGAAAAATGTCGAATTTTTGGCTATCTTGTCTCTAAATCAAGATTCCTCAATTTTTCTGCTGGTCTGACCCGAATGTCTGCGATTCCGAAGAACGCGCATTGCACTTCCACGTCTCATCCGTAACTTGGTCAGAACGGTCAGAACCGACAAGAATCGAGGGTATCTCGGCCAAATACTAACTTTTTTCTGAATTTTCGGTGCGGGGCAGCTGAGTGTCTGGAGCCCTGACGAACCCACCCAAGAATTTCAGGATCGGTTCATAAATAGCCGAGATTCGTTGAAAAATGTCGAATTTCTGGCTATCTTGTCTCTAAATCAAGATTCCTCAATTTCTCTGCTGGTCTGACCCGAATGTCTGCGATTCCGAAGAACGCGCATTGCAATTCGACGTCTCATCCGTAACTTGGTCAGAACGGTCAGAACCGACGAGAATCGGGGGTATCTCGGCCAAATACTAACTTTTTTCTGAATTTTCGGTGCGGGGCAGCTGAGTGTCTGGAGCCCTGACGAACCCACCCAAGAATTTCAGGATCGGTTCATAAATAGCCGAGATTCGTTGAAAAATGTCGAATTTCTGGCTATCTTGTCTCTAAATCAAGATTCCTCAATTTCTCTGCTGGTCTGACCCGAATGTCTGCGATTCCGAAGAACGCGCATTGCAATTCGACGTCTCATCCGTAACTTGGTCAGAACGGTCAGAACCGACGAGAATCGAGGGTATCTCGGCCAAATACTAACTTTTTTCTGAATTTTCGGTGCGGGGCAGCTGAGTGTCTGGAGCCCTGACGAACCCACCCAAGAATTTCAGGATCGGTTCATAAATAGCCGAGATACGTTGAAAAATGTCGAATTTTTGGCTATCTTGTCTCTAAATCAAGATTCCTCAATTTTTCTGCTGGTCTGACCCGAATGTCTGCGATTCCGAAGAACGCGCATTGCACTTCCACGTCTCATCCGTAACTTGGTCAGAACGGTCAGAACCGACAAGAATCGAGGGTATCTCGGCCAAATACTAACTTTTTTCTGAATTTTCGGTGCGGGGCAGCTGAGTGTCTGGAGCCCTGACGAACCCACCCAAGAATTTCAGGATCGGTTCATAAATAGCCGAGATTCGTTGAAAAATGTCGAATTTCTGGCTATCTTGTCTCTAAATCAAGATTCCTCAATTTCTCTGCTGGTCTGACCCGAATGTCTGCGATTCCGAAGAACGCGCATTGCAATTCGACGTCTCATCCGTAACTTGGTCAGAACGGTCAGAACCGACGAGAATCGAGGGTATCTCGGCCAAATACTAACTTTTTTCTGAATTTTCGGTGCGGGGCAGCTGAGTGTCTGGAGCCCTGACGAACCCACCCAAGAATTTCAGGATCGGTTCATAAATAGCCGAGATTCGTTGAAAAATGTCGAATTTCTGGCTATCTTGTCTCTGAATCAAGATTCCTCAATTTCTCTGCTGGTCTGACCCGAATGTCTGCGAATCCGACAAACGCGCGTTGCATATTGAGGTCTCATCCGCAACTTGGTGAGAACGGTCAGAACCGACAAGAATCGAGGGTTTCTAGGCCAAATACGAACTTTTTTCTGAATTTTTGATGCGGGGCAGCTGAGTGTCTGGAGCCCTGTCGAACCCACCGAAGACTTTCAGGATCGGTTCATAAATAGCCGAGATTCGTTAAAAAATGTCGAATTTCTGGCTTTCTTGTCTCTAAATCAAGATTCCTCAATTTCTCTGCTGGTCTGACCCGAATGTCTGCGATTCCGAAGAACGCGCATTGCAATTCGACGTCTCATCCGTAACTTGGTCAGAACGGTCAGAACCGACGAGAATCGAGGGTATCTCGGCCAAATACTAACTTTTTTCTGAATTTTCGGTGCGGGGCAGCTGAGTGTCTGGAGCCCTGACGAACCCACCCAAGAATTTCAGGATCGGTTCATAAATAGCCGAGATTCGTTGAAAAATGTCGAATTTCTGGCTATCTTGTCTCTGAATCAAGATTCCTTAATTTCTCTGCTGGTCTGACCCGAATGTCTGCGAATCCGACAAACGCGCATTGCATATTGAGGTCTCATTCGCAACTTGGTAAGAACGGTCAGAACCGACAAGAATCGAGGGTTTCTAGGCCAAATACGAACTTTTTTCTGAATTTTTGATGCGGGGCAGCTGAGTGTCTGGAGCCCTGTCGAACCCACCGAAGACTTTCAGGATCGGTTCATAAATAGCCGAGATTCGTTAAAAAATGTCGAATTTCTGGCTTTCTTGTCTCTAAATCAAGATTCCTCAATTTCTCTGCTGGTCTGACCCGAATGTCTGCGATTCCGAAGAACGCGCATTGCAATTCGACGTCTCATCCGTAACTTGGTCAGAACGGTCAGAACCGACGAGAATCGAGGGTATCTCGGCCAAATACTAACTTTTTTCTGAATTTTCGGTGCGGGGCAGCTGAGTGTCTGGAGCCCTGACGAACCCACCCAAGAATTTCAGGATCGGTTCATAAATAGCCGAGATTCGTTGAAAAATGTCGAATTTCTGGCTATCTTGTCTCTAAATCAAGATTCCTCAATTTCTCTGCTGGTCTGACCCGAATGTCTGCGATTCCGAAGAACGCGCATTGCAATTCGACGTCTCATCCGTAACTTGGTCAGAACGGTCAGAACCGACGAGAATCGAGGGTATCTCGGCCAAATACTAACTTTTTTCTGAATTTTCGGTGCGGGGCAGCTGAGTGTCTGGAGCCCTGACGAACCCACCCAAGAATTTCAGGATCGGTTCATAAATAGCCGAGATTCGTTGAAAAATGTCGAATTTCTGGCTATCTTGTCTCTAAATCAAGATTCCTCAATTTCTCTGCTGGTCTGACCCGAATGTCTGCGATTCCGAAGAACGCGCATTGCAATTCGACGTCTCATCCGTAACTTGGTCAGAACGGTCAGAACCGACGAGAATCGAGGGTATCTCGGCCAAATACTAACTTTTTTCTGAATTTTCGGTGCGGGGCAGCTGAGTGTCTGGAGCCCTGACGAACCCACCCAAGAATTTCAGGATCGGTTCATAAATAGCCGAGATACGTTGAAAAATGTCGAATTTTTGGCTATCTTGTCTCTAAATCAAGATTCCTCAATTTTTCTGCTGGTCTGACCCGAATGTCTGCGATTCCGAAGAACGCGCATTGCACTTCCACGTCTCATCCGTAACTTGGTCAGAACGGTCAGAACCGACCAGAATCGAGGGTATCTCGGCCAAATACTAACTTTTTTCTGAATTTTCGGTGCGGGGCAGCTGAGTGTCTGGAGCCCTGACGAACCCACCCAAGAATTTCAGGATCGGTTCATAAATAGCCGAGATTCGTTGAAAAATGTCGAATTTCTGGCTATCTTGTCTCTAAATCAAGATTCCTCAATTTCTCTGCTGGTCTGACCCGAATGTCTGCGATTCCGAAGAACGCGCATTGCAATTCGACGTCTCATCCGTAACTTGGTCAGAACGGTCAGAACCGACGAGAATCGGGGGTATCTCGGCCAAATACTAACTTTTTTCTGAATTTTCGGTGCGGGGCAGCTGAGTGTCTGGAGCCCTGACGAACCCACCCAAGAATTTCAGGATCGGTTCATAAATAGCCGAGATTCGTTGAAAAATGTCGAATTTCTGGCTATCTTGTCTCTAAATCAAGATTCCTCAATTTCTCTGCTGGTCTGACCCGAATGTCTGCGATTCCGAAGAACGCGCATTGCAATTCGACGTCTCATCCGTAACTTGGTCAGAACGGTCAGAACCGACGAGAATCGAGGGTATCTCGGCCAAATACTAACTTTTTTCTGAATTTTCGGTGCGGGGCAGCTGAGTGTCTGGAGCCCTGACGAACCCACCCAAGAATTTCAGGATCGGTTCATAAATAGCCGAGATTCGTTGAAAAATGTCGAATTTCTGGCTATCTTGTCTCTAAATCAAGATTCCTCAATTTCTCTGCTGGTCTGACCCGAATGTCTGCGATTCCGAAGAACGCGCATTGCAATTCGACGTCTCATCCGTAACTTGGTCAGAACGGTCAGAACCGACGAGAATCGAGGGTATCTCGGCCAAATACGAACTTTTTTCTGAATTTTCGGTGCGGGGCAGCTGAGTGTCTGGAGCCCTGACGAACCCACCCAAGAATTTCAGGATCGGTTCATAAATAGCCGAGATTCGTTGAAAAATGTCGAATTTCTGGCTATCTTGTCTCTAAATCAAGATTCCTCAATTTCTCTGCTGGTCTGACCCGAATGTCTGCGATTCCGAAGAACGCGCATTGCAATTCGACGTCTCATCCGTAACTTGGTCAGAACGGTCAGAACCGACGAGAATCGAGGGTATCTCGGCCAAATACTAACTTTTTTCTGAATTTTCGGTGCGGGGCAGCTGAGTGTCTGGAGCCCTGACGAACCCACCCAAGAATTTCAGGATCGGTTCATAAATAGCCGAGATACGTTGAAAAATGTCGAATTTTTGGCTATCTTGTCTCTAAATCAAGATTCCTCAATTTTTCTGCTGGTCTGACCCGAATGTCTGCGATTCCGAAGAACGCGCATTGCACTTCCACGTCTCATCCGTAACTTGGTCAGAACGGTCAGAACCGACAAGAATCGAGGGTATCTCGGCCAAATACTAACTTTTTTCTGAATTTTCGGTGCGGGGCAGCTGAGTGTCTGGAGCCCTGACGAACCCACCCAAGAATTTCAGGATCGGTTCATAAATAGCCGAGATTCGTTGAAAAATGTCGAATTTCTGGCTATCTTGTCTCTAAATCAAGATTCCTCAATTTCTCTGCTGGTCTGACCCGAATGTCTGCGATTCCGAAGAACGCGCATTGCAATTCGACGTCTCATCCGTAACTTGGTCAGAACGGTCAGAACCGACGAGAATCGGGGGTATCTCGGCCAAATACTAACTTTTTTCTGAATTTTCGGTGCGGGGCAGCTGAGTGTCTGGAGCCCTGACGAACCCACCCAAGAATTTCAGGATCGGTTCATAAATAGCCGAGATTCGTTGAAAAATGTCGAATTTCTGGCTATCTTGTCTCTAAATCAAGATTCCTCAATTTCTCTGCTGGTCTGACCCGAATGTCTGCGATTCCGAAGAACGCGCATTGCAATTCGACGTCTCATCCGTAACTTGGTCAGAACGGTCAGAACCGACGAGAATCGAGGGTTTCTCGGCCAAATACTAACTTTTTTCTGAATTTTCGGTGCGGGGCAGCTGAGTGTCTGGAGCCCTGACGAACCCACCCAAGAATTTCAGGATCGGTTCATAAATAGCCGAGATACGTTGAAAAATGTCGAATTTTTGGCTATCTTGTCTCTAAATCAAGATTCCTCAATTTTTCTGCTGGTCTGACCCGAATGTCTGCGATTCCGAAGAACGCGCATTGCACTTCCACGTCTCATCCGTAACTTGGTCAGAACGGTCAGAACCGACAAGAATCGAGGGTATCTCGGCCAAATACTAACTTTTTTCTGAATTTTCGGTGCGGGGCAGCTGAGTGTCTGGAGCCCTGACGAACCCACCCAAGAATTTCAGGATCGGTTCATAAATAGCCGAGATTCGTTGAAAAATGTCGAATTTCTGGCTATCTTGTCTCTAAATCAAGATTCCTCAATTTCTCTGCTGGTCTGACCCGAATGTCTGCGATTCCGAAGAACGCGCATTGCAATTCGACGTCTCATCCGTAACTTGGTCAGAACGGTCAGAACCGACGAGAATCGAGGGTATCTCGGCCAAATACTAACTTTTTTCTGAATTTTCGGTGCGGGGCAGCTGAGTGTCTGAAGCCCTGACGAACCCACCCAAGAATTTCAGGATCGGTTCATAAATAGCCGAGATTCGTTGAAAAATGTCGAATTTCTGGCTATCTTGTCTCTGAATCAAGATTCCTCAATTTCTCTGCTGGTCTGACCCGAATGTCTGCGAATCCGACAAACGCGCGTTGCATATTGAGGTCTCATCCGCAACTTGGTAAGAACGGTCAGAACCGACAAGAATCGAGGGTTTCTAGGCCAAATACGAACTTTTTTCTGAATTTTTGATGCGGGGCAGCTGAGTGTCTGGAGCCCTGTCGAACCCACCGAAGACTTTCAGGATCGGTTCATAAATAGCCAAGATTCGTTAAAAAATGTCGAATTTCTGGCTTTCTTGTCTCTAAATCAAGATTCCTCAATTTCTCTGCTGGTCTGACCCGAATGTCTGCGATTCCGAAGAACGCGCATTGCAATTCGACGTCTCATCCGTAACTTGGTCAGAACGGTCAGAACCGACGAGAATCGAGGGTATCTCGGCCAAATACTAACTTTTTTCTGAATTTTTGGTGCGGGGCAGCTGAGTGTCTGGAGCCCTGACGAACCCACCCAAGAATTTCAGGATCGGTTCATAAATAGCCGAGATTCGTTGAAAAATGTCGAATTTCTGGCTATCTTGTCTCTAAATCAAGATTCCTCAATTTCTCTGCTGGTCTGACCCGAATGTCTGCGATTCCGAAGAACGCGCATTGCAATTCGACGTCTCATCCGTAACTTGGTCAGAACGGTCAGAACCGACGAGAATCGAGGGTATCTCGGCCAAATACTAACTTTTTTCTGAATTTTCGGTGCGGGGCAGCTGAGTGTCTGGAGCCCTGACGAACCCACCCAAGAATTTCAGGATCGGTTCATAAATAGCCGAGATTCGTTGAAAAATGTCGAATTTCTGGCTATCTTGTCTCTAAATCAAGATTCCTCAATTTCTCTGCTGGTCTGACCCGAATGTCTGCGATTCCGAAGAACGCGCATTGCAATTCGACGTCTCATCCGTAACTTGGTCAGAACGGTCAGAACCGACGAGAATCGAGGGTATCTCGGCCAAATACTAACTTTTTTCTGAATTTTCGGTGCGGGGCAGCTGAGTGTCTGGAGCCCTGACGAACCCACCCAAGAATTTCAGGATCGGTTCATAAATAGCCGAGATACGTTGAAAAATGTCGAATTTTTGGCTATCTTGTCTCTAAATCAAGATTCCTCAATTTTTCTGCTGGTCTGACCCGAATGTCTGCGATTCCGAAGAACGCGCATTGCACTTCCACGTCTCATCCGTAACTTGGTCAGAACGGTCAGAACCGACAAGAATCGAGGGTATCTCGGCCAAATACTAACTTTTTTCTGAATTTTCGGTGCGGGGCAGCTGAGTGTCTGGAGCCCTGACGAACCCACCCAAGAATTTCAGGATCGGTTCATAAATAGCCGAGATTCGTTGAAAAATGTCGAATTTCTGGCTATCTTGTCTCTAAATCAAGATTCCTCAATTTCTCTGCTGGTCTGACCCGAATGTCTGCGATTCCGAAGAACGCGCATTGCAATTCGACGTCTCATCCGTAACTTGGTCAGAACGGTCAGAACCGACGAGAATCGGGGGTATCTCGGCCAAATACTAACTTTTTTCTGAATTTTCGGTGCGGGGCAGCTGAGTGTCTGGAGCCCTGACGAACCCACCCAAGAATTTCAGGATCGGTTCATAAATAGCCGAGATTCGTTGAAAAATGTCGAATTTCTGGCTATCTTGTCTCTAAATCAAGATTCCTCAATTTCTCTGCTGGTCTGACCCGAATGTCTGCGATTCCGAAGAACGCGCATTGCAATTCGACGTCTCATCCGTAACTTGGTCAGAACGGTCAGAACCGACGAGAATCGAGGGTATCTCGGCCAAATACTAACTTTTTTCTGAATTTTTGGTGCGGGGCAGCTGAGTGTCTGGAGCCCTGACGAACCCACCCAAGAATTTCAGGATCGGTTCATAAATAGCCGAGATTCGTTGAAAAATGTCGAATTTCTGGCTATCTTGTCTCTAAATCAAGATTCCTCAATTTCTCTGCCGGTCTGACCCGAATGTCTGCGATTCCGAAGAACGCGCATTGCAATTCGACGTCTCATCCGTAACTTGGTCAGAACGGTCAGAACCGACGAGAATCGAGGGTATCTCGGCCAAATACTAACTTTTTTCTGAATTTTCGGTGCGGGGCAGCTGAGTGTCTGGAGCCCTGACGAACCCACCCAAGAATTTCAGGATCGGTTCATAAATAGCCGAGATTCGTTGAAAAATGTCGAATTTCTGGCTATCTTGTCTCTAAATCAAGATTCCTCAATTTCTCTGCTGGTCTGACCCGAATGTCTGCGATTCCGAAGAACGCGCATTGCAATTCGACGTCTCATCCGTAACTTGGTCAGAACGGTCAGAACCGACGAGAATCGGGGGTATCTCGGCCAAATACTAACTTTTTTCTGAATTTTCGGTGCGGGGCAGCTGAGTGTCTGGAGCCCTGACGAACCCACCCAAGAATTTCAGGATCGGTTCATAAATAGCCGAGATTCGTTGAAAAATGTCGAATTTCTGGCTATCTTGTCTCTAAATCAAGATTCCTCAATTTCTCTGCTGGTCTGACCCGAATGTCTGCGATTCCGAAGAACGCGCATTGCAATTCGACGTCTCATCCGTAACTTGGTCAGAACGGTCAGAACCGACGAGAATCGAGGGTATCTCGGCCAAATACTAACTTTTTTCTGAATTTTCGGTGCGGGGCAGCTGAGTGTCTGGAGCCCTGACGAACCCACCCAAGAATTTCAGGATCGGTTCATAAATAGCCGAGATTCGTTGAAAAATGTCGAATTTCTGGCTATCTTGTCTCTAAATCAAGATTCCTCAATTTCTCTGCTGGTCTGACCCGAATGTCTGCGATTCCGAAGAACGCGCATTGCAATTCGACGTCTCATCCGTAACTTGGTCAGAACGGTCAGAACCGACGAGAATCGAGGGTATCTCGGCCAAATACTAACTTTTTTCTGAATTTTCGGTGCGGGGCAGCTGAGTGTCTGGAGCCCTGACGAACCCACCCAAGAATTTCAGGATCGGTTCATAAATAGCCGAGATTCGTTGAAAAATGTCGAATTTCTGGCTATCTTGTCTCTAAATCAAGATTCCTCAATTTCTCTGCTGGTCTGACCCGAATGTCTGCGATTCCGAAGAACGCGCATTGCAATTCGACGTCTCATCCGTAACTTGGTCAGAACGGTCAGAACCGACGAGAATCGAGGGTATCTCGGCCAAATACTAACTTTTTTCTGAATTTTCGGTGCGGGGCAGCTGAGTGTCTGGAGCCCTGACGAACCCACCCAAGAATTTCAGGATCGGTTCATAAATAGCCGAGATACGTTGAAAAATGTCGAATTTTTGGCTATCTTGTCTCTAAATCAAGATTCCTCAATTTTTCTGCTGGTCTGACCCGAATGTCTGCAATTCCGAAGAACGCGCATTGCACTTCCACGTCTAGTCCGTAACTTGGTCAGAACGGTCAGAACCGACAAGAATCGAGGGTATCTCGGCCAAATACTAACTTTTTTCTGAATTTTCGGTGCGGGGCAGCTGAGTGTCTGGAGCCCTGACGAACCCACCCAAGAATTTCAGGATCGGTTCATAAATAGCCGAGATTCGTTGAAAAATGTCGAATTTCTGGCTATCTTGTCTCTAAATCAAGATTCCTCAATTTCTCTGCTGGTCTGACCCGAATGTCTGCGATTCCGAAGAACGCGCATTGCAATTCGACGTCTCATCCGTAACTTGGTCAGAACGGTCAGAACCGACGAGAATCGGGGGTATCTCGGCCAAATACTAACTTTTTTCTGAATTTTCGGTGCGGGGCAGCTGAGTGTCTGGAGCCCTGACGAACCCACCCAAGAATTTCAGGATCGGTTCATAAATAGCCGAGATTCGTTGAAAAATGTTGAATTTCTGGCTATCTTGTCTCTAAATCAAGATTCCTCAATTTCTCTGCTGGTCTGACCCGAATGTCTGCGATTCCGAAGAACGCGCATTGCAATTCGACGTCTCATCCGTAACTTGGTCAGAACGGTCAGAACCGACGAGAATCGAGGGTATCTCGGCCAAATACTAACTTTTTTCTGAATTTTCGGTGCGGGGCAGCTGAGTGTCTGGAGCCCTGACGAACCCACCCAAGAATTTCAGGATCGGTTCATAAATAGCCGAGATTCGTTGAAAAATGTCGAATTTCTGGCTATCTTGTCTCTAAATCAAGATTCCTCAATTTCTCTGCTGGTCTGACCCGAATGTCTGCGATTCCGAAGAACGCGCATTGCAATTCGACGTCTCATCCGTAACTTGGTCAGAACGGTCAGAACCGACGAGAATCGAGGGTATCTCGGCCAAATACTAACTTTTTTCTGAATTTTCGGTGCGGGGCAGCTGAGTGTCTGGAGCCCTGACGAACCCACCCAAGAATTTCAGGATCGGTTCATAAATAGCCGAGATTCGTTGAAAAATGTCGAATTTCTGGCTATCTTGTCTCTAAATCAAGATTCCTCAATTTCTCTGCTGGTCTGACCCGAATGTCTGCGATTCCGAAGAACGCGCATTGCAATTCGACGTCTCATCCGTAACTTGGTCAGAACGGTCAGAACCGACGAGAATCGAGGGTATCTCGGCCAAATACTAACTTTTTTCTGAATTTTCGGTGCGGGGCAGCTGAGTGTCTGGAGCCCTGACGAACCCACCCAAGAATTTCAGGATCGGTTCATAAATAGCCGAGATTCGTTGAAAAATGTCGAATTTCTGGCTATCTTGTCTCTAAATCAAGATTCCTCAATTTCTCTGCCGGTCTGACCCGAATGTCTGCGATTCCGAAGAACGCGCATTGCAATTCGACGTCTCATCCGTAACTTGGTCAGAACGGTCAGAACCGACGAGAATCGAGGGTATCTCGGCCAAATACTAACTTTTTTCTGAATTTTCGGTGCGGGGCAGCTGAGTGTCTGGAGCCCTGACGAACCCACCCAAGAATTTCAGGATCGGTTCATAAATAGCCGAGATTCGTTGAAAAATGTCGAATTTCTGGCTATCTTGTCTCTAAATCAAGATTCCTTAATTTCTCTGCTGGTCTGACCCGAATGTCTGCGATTCCGAAGAACGCGCATTGCAATTCGACGTCTCATCCGTAACTTGGTCAGAACGGTCAGAACCGACGAGAATCGGGGGTATCTCGGCCAAATACTAACTTTTTTCTGAATTTTCGGTGCGGGGCACCTGAGTGTCTGGAGCCCTGACGAACCACCCAACAATTTCAGGATCGGTTCATAAATAGCCGAGATTCGTTGAAAAATGTCGAATTTCTGGCTATCTTGTCTCTAAATCAAGATTCCTCAATTTCTCTGCTGGTCTGACCCGAATGTCTGCGATTCCGAAGAACGCGCATTGCAATTCGACGTCTCATCCGTAACTTGGTCAGAACGGTCAGAACCGACGAGAATCGAGGGTATCTCGGCCAAATACTAACTTTTTTCTGAATTTTCGGTGCGGGGCAGCTGAGTGTCTGGAGCCCTGACGAACCCACCCAAGAATTTCAGGATCGGTTCATAAATAGCCGAGATTCGTTGAAAAATGTCGAATTTCTGGCTATCTTGTCTCTAAATCAAGATTCCTCAATTTCTCTGCTGGTCTGACCCGAATGTCTGCGATTCCGAAGAACGCGCATTGCAATTCGACGTCTCATCCGTAACTTGGTCAGAACGGTCAGAACCGACGAGAATCGAGGGTATCTCGGCCAAATACTAACTTTTTTCTGAATTTTCGGTGCGGGGCAGCTGAGTGTCTGGAGCCCTGACGAACCCACCCAAGAATTCCAGGATCGGTTCATAAATAGCCGAGATTCGTTGAAAAATGTCGAATTTCTGGCTATCTTGTCTCTAAATCAAGATTCCTCAATTTCTCTGCCGGTCTGACCCGAATGTCTGCGATTCCGAAGAACGCGCATTGCAATTCGACGTCTCATCCGTAACTTGGTCAGAACGGTCAGAACCGACGAGAATCGAGGGTATCTCGGCCAAATACTAACTTTTTTCTGAATTTTCGGTGCGGGGCAGCTGAGTGTCTGGAGCCCTGACGAACCCACCCAAGAATTTCAGGATCGGTTCATAAATAGCCGAGATTCGTTGAAAAATGTCGAATTTCTGGCTATCTTGTCTCTAAATCAAGATTCCTCAATTTCTCTGCTGGTCTGACCCGAATGTCTGCGATTCCGAAGAACGCGCATTGCAATTCGACGTCTCATCCGTAACTTGGTCAGAACGGTCAGAACCGACGAGAATCGGGGGTATCTCGGCCAAATACTAACTTTTTTCTGAATTTTCGGTGCGGGGCACCTGAGTGTCTGGAGCCCTGACGAACCACCCAAGAATTTCAGGATCGGTTCATAAATAGCCGAGATTCGTTGAAAAATGTCGAATTTCTGGCTATCTTGTCTCTAAATCAAGATTCCTCAATTTCTCTGCTGGTCTGACCCGAATGTCTGCGATTCCGAAGAACGCGCATTGCAATTCGACGTCTCATCCGTAACTTGGTCAGAACGGTCAGAACCGACGAGAATCGAGGGTATCTCGGCCAAATACTAACTTTTTTCTGAATTTTCGGTGCGGGGCAGCTGAGTGTCTGGAGCCCTGACGAACCCACCCAAGAATTTCAGGATCGGTTCATAAATAGCCGAGATTCGTTGAAAAATGTCGAATTTCTGGCTATCTTGTCTCTAAATCAAGATTCCTCAATTTCTCTGCTGGTCTGACCCGAATGTCTGCGATTCCGAAGAACGCGCATTGCAATTCGACGTCTCATCCGTAACTTGGTCAGAACGGTCAGAACCGACGAGAATCGAGGGTATCTCGGCCAAATACTAACTTTTTTCTGAATTTTCGGTGCGGGGCAGCTGAGTGTCTGGAGCCCTGACGAACCCACCCAAGAATTTCAGGATCGGTTCATAAATAGCCGAGATTCGTTGAAAAATGTCGAATTTCTGGCTATCTTGTCTCTAAATCAAGATTCCTCAATTTTTCTGCTGGTCTGACCCGAATGTCTGCGATTCCGAAGAACGCGCATTGCAATTCGACGTCTCATCCGTAACTTGGTCAGAACGGTCAGAACCGACGAGAATCGAGGGTATCTCGGCCAAATACTAACTTTTTTCTGAATTTTCGGTGCGGGGCAGCTGAGTGTCTGGAGCCCTGACGAACCCACCCAAGAATTTCAGGATCGGTTCATAAATAGCCGAGATTCGTTGAAAAATGTCGAATTTCTGGCTATCTTGTCTCTAAATCAAGATTCCTCAATTTCTCTGCCGGTCTGACCCGAATGTCTGCGATTCCGAAGAACGCGCATTGCAATTCGACGTCTCATCCGTAACTTGGTCAGAACGGTCAGAACCGACGAGAATCGAGGGTATCTCGGCCAAATACTAACTTTTTTCTGAATTTTCGGTGCGGGGCAGCTGAGTGTCTGGAGCCCTGACGAACCCACCCAAGAATTTCAGGATCGGTTCATAAATAGCCGAGATTCGTTGAAAAATGTCGAATTTCTGGCTATCTTGTCTCTAAATCAAGATTCCTCAATTTCTCTGCTGGTCTGACCCGAATGTCTGCGATTCCGAAGAACGCGCATTGCAATTCGACGTCTCATCCGTAACTTGGTCAGAACGGTCAGAACCGACGAGAATCGGGGGTATCTCGGCCAAATACTAACTTTTTTCTGAATTTTCGGTGCGGGGCAGCTGAGTGTCTGGAGCCCTGACGAACCCACCCAAGAATTTCAGGATCGGTTCATAAATAGCCGAGATTCGTTGAAAAATGTCGAATTTCTGGCTATCTTGTCTCTAAATCAAGATTCCTCAATTTCTCTGCTGGTCTGACCCGAATGTCTGCGATTCCGAAGAACGCGCATTGCAATTCGACGTCTCATCCGTAACTTGGTCAGAACGGTCAGAACCGACGAGAATCGAGGGTATCTCGGCCAAATACTAACTTTTTTCTGAATTTTCGGTGCGGGGCAGCTGAGTGTCTGGAGCCCTGACGAACCCACCCAAGAATTTCAGGATCGGTTCATAAATAGCCGAGATTCGTTGAAAAATGTCGAATTTCTGGCTATCTTGTCTCTAAATCAAGATTCCTCAATTTCTCTGCTGGTCTGACCCGAATGTCTGCGATTCCGAAGAACGCGCATTGCAATTCGACGTCTCATCCGTAACTTGGTCAGAACGGTCAGAACCGACGAGAATCGAGGGTATCTCGGCCAAATACTAACTTTTTTCTGAATTTTCGGTGCGGGGCAGCTGAGTGTCTGGAGCCCTGACGAACCCACCCAAGAATTTCAGGATCGGTTCATAAATAGCCGAGATTCGTTGAAAAATGTCGAATTTCTGGCTATCTTGTCTCTAAATCAAGATTCCTCAATTTCTCTGCTGGTCTGACCCGAATGTCTGCGATTCCGAAGAACGCGCATTGCAATTCGACGTCTCATCCGTAACTTGGTCAGAACGGTCAGAACCGACGAGAATCGAGGGTATCTCGGCCAAATACTAACTTTTTTCTGAATTTTCGGTGCGGGGCAGCTGAGTGTCTGGAGCCCTGACGAACCCACCCAAGAATTTCAGGATCGGTTCATAAATAGCCGAGATACGTTGAAAAATGTCGAATTTTTGGCTATCTTGTCTCTAAATCAAGATTCCTCAATTTTTCTGCTGGTCTGACCCGAATGTCTGCGATTCCGAAGAACGCGCATTGCACTTCCACGTCTCATCCGTAACTTGGTCAGAACGGTCAGAACCGACAAGAATCGAGGGTATCTCGGCCAAATACTAACTTTTTTCTGAATTTTCGGTGCGGGGCAGCTGAGTGTCTGGAGCCCTGACGAACCCACCCAAGAATTTCAGGATCGGTTCATAAATAGCCGAGATTCGTTGAAAAATGTCGAATTTCTGGCTATCTTGTCTCTAAATCAAGATTCCTCAATTTCTCTGCTGGTCTGACCCGAATGTCTGCGATTCCGAAGAACGCGCATTGCAATTCGACGTCTCATCCGTAACTTGGTCAGAACGGTCAGAACCGACGAGAATCGAGGGTATCTCGGCCAAATACTAACTTTTTTCTGAATTTTCGGTGCGGGGCAGCTGAGTGTCTGGAGCCCTGACGAACCCACCCAAGAATTTCAGGATCGGTTCATAAATAGCCGAGATACGTTGAAAAATGTCGAATTTTTGGCTATCTTGTCTCTAAATCAAGATTCCTCAATTTTTCTGCTGGTCTGACCCGAATGTCTGCGATTCCGAAGAACGCGCATTGCACTTCCACGTCTCATCCGTAACTTGGTCAGAACGGTCAGAACCGACAAGAATCGAGGGTATCTCGGCCAAATACTAACTTTTTTCTGAATTTTCGGTGCGGGGCAGCTGAGTGTCTGGAGCCCTGACGAACCCACCCAAGAATTTCAGGATCGGTTCATAAATAGCCGAGATTCGTTGAAAAATGTCGAATTTCTGGCTATCTTGTCTCTAAATCAAGATTCCTCAATTTCTCTGCTGGTCTGACCCGAATGTCTGCGATTCCGAAGAACGCGCATTGCAATTCGACGTCTCATCCGTAACTTGGTCAGAACGGTCAGAACCGACGAGAATCGAGGGTATCTCGGCCAAATACTAACTTTTTTCTGAATTTTCGGTGCGGGGCAGCTGAGTGTCTGGAGCCCTGACGAACCCACCCAAGAATTTCAGGATCGGTTCATAAATAGCCGAGATTCGTTGAAAAATGTCGAATTTCTGGCTATCTTGTCTCTGAATCAAGATTCCTCAATTTCTCTGCTGGTCTGACCCGAATGTCTGCGAATCCGACAAACGCGCATTGCATATTGAGGTCTCATCCGCAACTTGGTAAGAACGGTCAGAACCGACAAGAATCGAGGGTTTCTAGGCCAAATACGAACTTTTTTCTGAATTTTTGATGCGGGGCAGCTGAGTGTCTGGAGCCCTGTCGAACCCACCGAAGACTTTCAGGATCGGTTCATAAATAGCCGAGATTCGTTGAAAAATGTCGAATTTCTGGCTATCTTGTCTCTAAATCAAGATTCCTCAATTTCTCTGCTGGTCTGACCCGAATGTCTGCGATTCCGAAGAACGCGCATTGCAATTCGACGTCTCATCCGTAACTTGGTCAGAACGGTCAGAACCGACGAGAATCGAGGGTATCTCGGCCAAATACTAACTTTTTTCTGAATTTTCGGTGCGGGGCAGCTGAGTGTCTGGAGCCCTGACGAACCCGACCAAGAATTTCAGGATCGGTTCATAAATAGCCGAGATTCGTTGAAAAATGTCGAATTTCTGGCTATCTTGTCTCTAAATCAAGATTCCTCAATTTCTCTGCTGGTCTGACCCGAATGTCTGCGATTCCGAAGAACGCGCATTGCAATTCGACGTCTCATCCGTAACTTGGTCAGAACGGTCAGAACCGACGAGAATCGGGGGTATCTCGGCCAAATACTAACTTTTTTCTGAATTTTCGGTGCGGGGCAGCTGAGTGTCTGGAGCCCTGACGAACCCACCCAAGAATTTCAGGATCGGTTCATAAATAGCCGAGATACGTTGAAAAATGTCGAATTTTTGGCTATCTTGTCTCTAAATCAAGATTCCTCAATTTTTCTGCTGGTCTGACCCGAATGTCTGCGATTCCGAAGAACGCGCATTGCACTTCCACGTCTCATCCGTAACTTGGTCAGAACGGTCAGAACCGACAAGAATCGAGGGTATCTCGGCCAAATACTAACTTTTTTCTGAATTTTCGGTGCGGGGCAGCTGAGTGTCTGGAGCCCTGACGAACCCACCCAAGAATTTCAGGATCGGTTCATAAATAGCCGAGATTCGTTGAAAAATGTCGAATTTCTGGCTATCTTGTCTCTAAATCAAGATTCCTCAATTTCTCTGCTGGTCTGACCCGAATGTCTGCGATTCCGAAGAACGCGCATTGCAATTCGACGTCTCATCCGTAACTTGGTCAGAACGGTCAGAACCGACGAGAATCGAGGGTATCTCGGCCAAATACTAACTTTTTTCTGAATTTTCGGTGCGGGGCAGCTGAGTGTCTGGAGCCCTGACGAACCCACCCAAGAATTTCAGGATCGGTTCATAAATAGCCGAGATACGTTGAAAAATGTCGAATTTTTGGCTATCTTGTCTCTAAATCAAGATTCCTCAATTTTTCTGCTGGTCTGACCCGAATGTCTGCGATTCCGAAGAACGCGCATTGCACTTCCACGTCTCATCCGTAACTTGGTCAGAACGGTCAGAACCGACAAGAATCGAGGGTATCTCGGCCAAATACTAACTTTTTTCTGAATTTTCGGTGCGGGGCAGCTGAGTGTCTGGAGCCCTGACGAACCCACCCAAGAATTTCAGGATCGGTTCATAAATAGCCGAGATTCGTTGAAAAATGTCGAATTTCTGGCTATCTTGTCTCTAAATCAAGATTCCTCAATTTCTCTGCTGGTCTGACCCGAATGTCTGCGATTCCGAAGAACGCGCATTGCAATTCGACGTCTCATCCGTAACTTGGTCAGAACGGTCAGAACCGACGAGAATCGAGGGTATCTCGGCCAAATACTAACTTTTTTCTGAATTTTCGGTGCGGGGCAGCTGAGTGTCTGGAGCCCTGACGAACCCACCCAAGAATTTCAGGATCGGTTCATAAATAGCCGAGATTCGTTGAAAAATGTCGAATTTCTGGCTATCTTGTCTCTGAATCAAGATTCCTCAATTTCTCTGCTGGTCTGACCCGAATGTCTGCGAATCCGACAAACGCGCATTGCATATTGAGGTCTCATCCGCAACTTGGTAAGAACGGTCAGAACCGACAAGAATCGAGGGTTTCTAGGCCAAATACGAACTTTTTTCTGAATTTTTGATGCGGGGCAGCTGAGTGTCTGGAGCCCTGTCGAACCCACCGAAGACTTTCAGGATCGGTTCATAAATAGCCGAGATTCGTTGAAAAATGTCGAATTTCTGGCTATCTTGTCTCTAAATCAAGATTCCTCAATTTCTCTGCTGATCTGACCCGAATGTCTGCGATTCCGAAGAACGCGCATTGCAATTCGACGTCTCATCCGTAACTTGGTCAGAACGGTCAGAACCGACGAGAATCGAGGGTATCTCGGCCAAATACTAACTTTTTTCTGAATTTTCGGTGCGGGGCAGCTGAGTGTCTGGAGCCCTGACGAACCCACCCAAGAATTTCAGGATCGGTTCATAAATAGCCGAGATTCGTTGAAAAATGTCGAATTTCTGGCTATCTTGTCTCTAAATCAAGATTCCTCAATTTCTCTGCTGGTCTGACCCGAATGTCTGCGATTCCGAAGAACGCGCATTGCAATTCGACGTCTCATCCGTAACTTGGTCAGAACGGTCAGAACCGACGAGAATCGAGGGTATCTCGGCCAAATACTAACTTTTTTCTGAATTTTCGGTGCGGGGCAGCTGAGTGTCTGGAGCCCTGACGAACCCACCCAAGAATTTCAGGATCGGTTCATAAATAGCCGAGATTCGTTGAAAAATGTCGAATTTCTGGCTATCTTGTCTCTAAATCAAGATTCCTCAATTTCTCTGCTGGTCTGACCCGAATGTCTGCGATTCCGAAGAACGCGCATTGCAATTCGACGTCTCATCCGTAACTTGGTCAGAACGGTCAGAACCGACAAGAATCGAGGGTATCTCGGCCAAATACTAACTTTTTTCTGAATTTTCGGTGCGGGGCAGCTGAGTGTCTGGAGCCCTGACGAACCCACCCAAGAATTTCAGGATCGGTTCATAAATAGCCGAGATTCGTTGAAAAATGTCGAATTTCTGGCTATCTTGTCTCTAAATCAAGATTCCTCAATTTCTCTGCTGGTCTGACCCGAATGTCTGCGATTCCGAAGAACGCGCATTGCAATTCGACGTCTCATCCGTAACTTGGTCAGAACGGTCAGAACCGACGAGAATCGAGGGTATCTCGGCCAAATACTAACTTTTTTCCGAATTTTCGGTGCGGGGCAGCTGAGTGTCTGGAGCCCTGACGAACCCACCCAAGAATTTCAGGATCGGTTCATAAATAGCCGAGATTCGTTGAAAAATGTCGAATTTCTGGCTATCTTGTCTCTAAATCAAGATTCCTCAATTTCTCTGCTGGTCTGACCCGAATGTCTGCGATTCCGAAGAACGCGCATTGCAATTCGACGTCTCATCCGTAACTTGGTCAGAACGGTCAGAACCGACGAGAATCGAGGGTATCTCGGCCAAATACTAACTTTTTTCTGAATTTTCGGTGCGGGGCAGCTGAGTGTCTGGAGCCCTGACGAACCCACCCAAGAATTTCAGGATCGGTTCATAAATAGCCGAGATTCGTTGAAAAATGTCGAATTTCTGGCTATCTTGTCTCTGAATCAAGATTCCTCAATTTCTCTGCTGGTCTGACCCGAATGTCTGCGAATCCGACAAACGCGCATTGCATATTGAGGTCTCATCCGCAACTTGGTAAGAACGGTCAGAACCGACAAGAATCGAGGGTTTCTAGGCCAAATACGAACTTTTTTCTGAATTTTTGATGCGGGGCAGCTGAGTGTCTGGAGCCCTGTCGAACCCACCGAAGACTTTCAGGATCGGTTCATAAATAGCCGAGATTCGTTGAAAAATGTCGAATTTCTGGCTATCTTGTCTCTAAATCAAGATTCCTCAATTTCTCTGCTGGTCTGACCCGAATGTCTGCGATTCCGAAGAACGCGCATTGCAATTCGACGTCTCATCCGTAACTTGGTCAGAACGGTCAGAACCGACGAGAATCGAGGGTATCTCGGCCAAATACTAACTTTTTTCTGAATTTTCGGTGCGGGGCAGCTGAGTGTCTGGAGCCCTGACGAACCCACCCAAGAATTTCAGGATCGGTTCATAAATAGCCGAGATTCGTTGAAAAATGTCGAATTTCTGGCTATCTTGTCTCTAAATCAAGATTCCTCAATTTCTCTGCTGGTCTGACCCGAATGTCTGCGATTCCGAAGAACGCGCATTGCAATTCGACGTCTCATCCGTAACTTGGTCAAAACGGTCAAAACCGACAAGAATCGAGGGTATCTCGGCCAAATACTAACTTTTTTCTGAATTTTCGGTGCGGGGCAGCTGAGTGTCCGGAGCCCTGACGAACCCACCCAAGAATTTCGGGATCGGTTCATAAATAGCCGAGATTCGTTGAAAAATGTCGAATTTCTGGCTATCTTGTCTCTAAATCAAGATTCCTCAATTTCTCTGCTGGTCTGACCCGAATGTCTGCGATTCCGAAGAACGCGCATTGCACTTCCACGTCTCATCCGTAACTTGGTCAGAACGGTCAGAACCGACAAGAATCGAGGGTATCTCGGCCAAATACTAACTTTTTTCTGAATTTTCGGTGCGGGGCAGCTGAGTGTCTGGAGCCCTGACGAACCCACCCAAGAATTTCAGGATCGGTTCATAAATAGCCGAGATACGTTGAAAAATGTCGAATTTTTGGCTATCTTGTCTCTAAATCAAGATTCCTCAATTTTTCTGCTGGTCTGACACGAATGTCTGCGATTCCGAAGAACGCGCATTGCACTTCCACGTCTCATCCGTAACTTGGTCAGAACGGTCAGAACCGACAAGAATCGAGGGTATCTCGGCCAAATACTAACTTTTTTCTGAATTTTCGGTGCGGGGCAGCTGAGTGTCTGGAGCCCTGACGAACCCACCCAAGAATTTCAGGATCGGTTCATAAATAGCCGAGATTCGTTGAAAAATGTCGAATTTCTGGCTGTCTTGTCTCTAAATCAAGATTCCTCAATTTCTCTGCTGGTCTGACCCGAATGTCTGCGATTCCGAAGAACGCGCATTGCAATTCGACGTCTCATCCGTAACTTGGTCAGAACGGTCAGAACCGACGAGAATCGAGGGTATCTCGGCCAAATACTAACTTTTTTCTGAATTTTCGGTGCGGGGCAGCTGAGTGTCTGGAGCCCTGACGAACCCACCCAAGAATTTCAGGATCGGTTCATAAATAGCCGAGATTCGTTGAAAAATGTCGAATTTCTGGCTATCTTGTCTCTGAATCAAGATTCCTCAATTTCTCTGCTGGTCTGACCCGAATGTCTGCGAATCCGACAAACGCGCATTGCATATTGAGGTCTCATCCGCAACTTGGTAAGAACGGTCAGAACCGACAAGAATCGAGGGTTTCTAGGCCAAATACGAACTTTTTTCTGAATTTTTGATGCGGGGCAGCTGAGTGTCTGGAGCCCTGTCGAACCCACCGAAGACTTTCAGGATCGGTTCATAAATAGCCGAGATTCGTTGAAAAATGTCGAATTTCTGGCTATCTTGTCTCTAAATCAAGATTCCTCAATTTCTCTGCTGGTCTGACCCGAATGTCTGCGATTCCGAAGAACGCGCATTGCAATTCGACGTCTCATCCGTAACTTGGTCAGAACGGTCAGAACCGACGAGAATCGAGGGTATCTCGGCCAAATACTAACTTTTTTCTGAATTTTCGGTGCGGGGCAGCTGAGTGTCTGGAGCCCTGACGAACCCGACCAAGAATTTCAGGATCGGTTCATGAATAGCCGAGATTCGTTGAAAAATGTCGAATTTCTGGCTATCTTGTCTCTAAATCAAGATTCCTCAATTTCTCTGCTGGTCTGACCCGAATGTCTGCGATTCCGAAGAACGCGCATTGCAATTCGACGTCTCATCCGTAACTTGGTTAGAACGGTCAGAACCGACGAGAATCGAGGGTATCTCGGCCAAATACTAACTTTTTTCTGAATTTTCGGTGCGGGGCAGCTGAGTGTCTGGAGCCCTGACGAACCCACCCAAGAATTTCAGGATCGGTTCATAAATAGCCGAGATACGTTGAAAAATGTCGAATTTTTGGCTATCTTGTCTCTAAATCAAGATTCCTCAATTTCTCTGCTGGTCTGACCCGAATGTCTGCGATTCCGAAGAACGCGCATTGCGATTCGACGTCTCATCCGTAACTTGGTCAGAACGGTCAAAACCGACAAGAATCGAGGGTATCTCGGCCAAATACTAACTTTTTTCTGAATTTTCGGTGCGGGGCAGCTGAGTGTCTGGAGCCCTGACGAACCCACCCAAGAATTTCGGGATCGGTTCATAAATAGCCGAGATTCGTTGAAAAATGTCGAATTTCTGGCTATCTTGTCTCTAAATCAAGATTCCTCAATTTCTCTGCTGGTCTGACCCGAATGTCTGCGATTCCGAAGAACGCGCATTGCACTTCCACGTCTCATCCGTAACTTGGTCAGAACGGTCAGAACCGACAAGAATCGAGGGTATCTCGGCCAAATACTAACTTTTTTCTGAATTTTCGGTGCGGGGCAGCTGAGTGTCTGGAGCCCTGACGAACCCACCCAAGAATTTCAGGATCGGTTAATAAATAGCCGAGATACGTTGAAAAATGTCGAATTTTTGGCTATCTTGTCTCTAAATCAAGATTCCTCAATTTTTCTGCTGGTCTGACACGAATGTCTGCGATTCCGAAGAACGCGCATTGCACTTCCACGTCTCATCCGTAACTTGGTCAGAACGGTCAGAACCGACAAGAATCGAGGGTATCTCGGCCAAATACTAACTTTTTTCTGAATTTTCGGTGCGGGGCAGCTGAGTGTCTGGAGCCCTGACGAACCCACCCAAGAATTTCAGGATCGGTTCATAAATAGCCGAGATTCGTTGAAAAATGTCGAATTTCTGGCTGTCTTGTCTCTAAATCAAGATTCCTCAATTTCTCTGCTGGTCTGACCCGAATGTCTGCGATTCCGAAGAACGCGCATTGCAATTCGACGTCTCATCCGTAACTTGGTCAGAACGGTCAGAACCGACGAGAATCGAGGGTATCTCGGCCAAATACTAACTTTTTTCTGAATTTTCGGTGCGGGGCAGCTGAGTGTCTGGAGCCCTGACGAACCCACCCAAGAATTTCAGGATCGGTTCATAAATAGCCGAGATTCGTTGAAAAATGTCGAATTTCTGGCTATCTTGTCTCTGAATCAAGATTCCTCAATTTCTCTGCTGGTCTGACCCGAATGTCTGCGAATCCGACAAACGCGCATTGCATATTGAGGTCTCATCCGCAACTTGGTAAGAACGGTCAGAACCGACAAGAATCGAGGGTTTCTAGGCCAAATACGAACTTTTTTCTGAATTTTTGATGCGGGGCAGCTGAGTGTCTGGAGCCCTGTCGAACCCACCGAAGACTTTCAGGATCGGTTCATAAATAGCCGAGATTCGTTGAAAAATGTCGAATTTCTGGCTATCTTGTCTCTAAATCAAGATTCCTCAATTTCTCTGCTGGTCTGACCCGAATGTCTGCGATTCCGAAGAACGCGCATTGCAATTCGACGTCTCATCCGTAACTTGGTCAGAACGGTCAGAACCGACGAGAATCGAGGGTATCTCGGCCAAATACTAACTTTTTTCTGAATTTTCGGTGCGGGGCAGCTGAGTGTCTGGAGCCCTGACGAACCCGACCAAGAATTTCAGGATCGGTTCATAAATAGCCGAGATTCGTTGAAAAATGTCGAATTTCTGGCTATCTTGTCTCTAAATCAAGATTCCTCAATTTCTCTGCTGGTCTGACCCGAATGTCTGCGATTCCGAAGAACGCGCATTGCAATTCGACGTCTCATCCGTAACTTGGTTAGAACGGTCAGAACCGACGAGAATCGAGGGTATCTCGGCCAAATACTAACTTTTTTCTGAATTTTCGGTGCGGGGCAGCTGAGTGTCTGGAGCCCTGACGAACCCACCCAAGAATTTCAGGATCGGTTCATAAATAGCCGAGATACGTTGAAAAATGTCGAATTTTTGGCTATCTTGTCTCTAAATCAAGATTCCTCAATTTTTCTGCTGGTCTGACCCGAATGTCTGCGATTCCGAAGAACGCGCATTGCACTTCCACGTCTCATCCGTAACTTGGTCAGAACGGTCAGAACCGACAAGAATCGAGGGTATCTCGGCCAAATACTAACTTTTTTCTGAATTTTCGGTGCGGGGCAGCTGAGTGTCTGGAGCCCTGACGAACCCACCCAAGAATTTCAGGATCGGTTCATAAATAGCCGAGATTCGTTGAAAAATGTCGAATTTCTGGCTATCTTGTCTCTAATTCAAGATTCCTCAATTTCTCTGCTGGTCTGACCCGAATGTCTGCGATTCCGAAGAACGCGCATTGCAATTCGACGTCTCATCCGTAACTTGGTCAGAACGGTCAGAACCGACGAGAATCGAGGGTATCTCGGCCAAATACTAACTTTTTTCTGAATTTTCGGTGCGGGGCAGCTGAGTGTCTGGAGCCCTGACGAACCCACCCAAGAATTTCAGGATCGGTTCATAAATAGCCGAGATTCGTTGAAAAATGTCGAATTTCTGGCTATCTTGTCTCTGAATCAAGATTCCTCAATTTCTCTGCTGGTCTGACCCGAATGTCTGCGAATCCGACAAACGCGCATTGCATATTGAGGTCTCATCCGCAACTTGGTAAGAACGGTCAGAACCGACAAGAATCGAGGGTTTCTAGGCCAAATACGAACTTTTTTCTGAATTTTTGATGCGGGGCAGCTGAGTGTCTGGAGCCCTGTCGAACCCACCGAAGACTTTCAGGATCGGTTCATAAATAGCCGAGATTCGTTGAAAAATGTCGAATTTCTGGCTATCTTGTCTCTAAATCAAGATTCCTCAATTTCTCTGCTGGTCTGACCCGAATGTCTGCGATTCCGAAGAACGCGCATTGCAATTCGACGTCTCATCCGTAACTTGGTCAGAACGGTCAGAACCGACGAGAATCGAGGGTATCTCGGCCAAATACTAACTTTTTTCTGAATTTTCGGTGCGGGGCAGCTGAGTGTCTGGAGCCCTGACGAACCCACCCAAGAATTTCAGGATCGGTTCATAAATAGCCGAGATTCGTTGAAAAATGTCGAATTTCTGGCTATCTTGTCTCTAAATCAAGATTCCTCAATTTCTCTGCTGGTCTGACCCGAATGTCTGCGATTCCGAAGAACGCGCATTGCAATTCGACGTCTCATCCGTAACTTGGTCAGAACGGTCAGAACCGACGAGAATCGAGGGTATCTCGGCCAAATACTAACTTTTTTCTGAATTTTCGGTGCGGGGCAGCTGAGTGTCTGGAGCCCTGACGAACCCACCCAAGAATTTCAGGATCGGTTCATAAATAGCCGAGATTCGTTGAAAAATGTCGAATTTCTGGCTATCTTGTCTCTAAATCAAGATTCCTCAATTTCTCTGCTGGTCTGACCCAAATGTCTGCGATTCCGAAGAACGCGCATTGCAATTCGACGTCTCATCCGTAACTTGGTCAGAACGGTCAGAACCGACAAGAATCGAGGGTATCTCGGCCAAATACTAACTTTTTTCTGAATTTTCGGTGCGGGGCAGCTGAGTGTCTGGAGCCCTGACGAACCCACCCAAGAATTTCAGGATCGGTTCATAAATAGCCGAGATTCGTTGAAAAATGTCGAATTTCTGGCTATCTTGTCTCTAAATCAAGATTCCTCAATTTCTCTGCTGGTCTGACCCGAATGTCTGCGATTCCGAAGAACGCGCATTGCAATTCGACGTCTCATCCGTAACTTGGTCAGAACGGTCAGAACCGACGAGAATCGAGGGTATCTCGGCCAAATACTAACTTTTTTCTGAATTTTCGGTGCGGGGCAGCTGAGTGTCTGGAGCCCTGACGAACCCACCCAAGAATTTCAGGATCGGTTCATAAATAGCCGAGATACGTTGAAAAATGTCGAATTTTTGGCTATCTTGTCTCTAAATCAAGATTCCTCAATTTTTCTGCTGGTCTGACCCGAATGTCTGCGATTCCGAAGAACGCGCATTGCACTTCCACGTCTCATCCGTAACTTGGTCAGAACGGTCAGAACCGACAAGAATCGAGGGTATCTCGGCCAAATACTAACTTTTTTCTGAATTTTCGGTGCGGGGCAGCTGAGTGTCTGGAGCCCTGACGAACCCACCCAAGAATTTCAGGATCGGTTCATAAATAGCCGAGATTCGTTGAAAAATGTCGAATTTCTGGCTATCTTGTCTCTAAATCAAGATTCCTCAATTTCTCTGCTGGTCTGACCCGAATGTCTGCGATTCCGAAGAACGCGCATTGCAATTCGACGTCTCATCCGTAACTTGGTCAGAACGGTCAGAACCGACGAGAATCGAGGGTATCTCGGCCAAATACTAACTTTTTTCTGAATTTTCGGTGCGGGGCAGCTGAGTGTCTGGAGCCCTGACGAACCCACCCAAGAATTTCAGGATCGGTTCATAAATAGCCGAGATTCGTTGAAAAATGTCGAATTTCTGGCTATCTTGTCTCTGAATCAAGATTCCTCAATTTCTCTGCTGGTCTGACCCGAATGTCTGCGAATCCGACAAACGCGCATTGCATATTGAGGTCTCATCCGCAACTTGGTAAGAACGGTCAGAACCGACAAGAATCGAGGGTTTCTAGGCCAAATACGAACTTTTTTCTGAATTTTTGATGCGGGGCAGCTGAGTGTCTGGAGCCCTGTCGAACCCACCGAAGACTTTCAGGATCGGTTCATAAATAGCCGAGATTCGTTGAAAAATGTCGAATTTCTGGCTATCTTGTCTCTAAATCAAGATTCCTCAATTTCTCTGCTGGTCTGACCCGAATGTCTGCGATTCCGAAGAACGCGCATTGCAATTCGACGTCTCATCCGTAACTTGGTCAGAACGGTCAGAACCGACGAGAATCGAGGGTATCTCGGCCAAATACTAACTTTTTTCTGAATTTTCGGTGCGGGGCAGCTGAGTGTCTGGAGCCCTGACGAACCCGACCAAGAATTTCAGGATCGGTTCATAAATAGCCGAGATTCGTTGAAAAATGTCGAATTTCTGGCTATCTTGTCTCTAAATCAAGATTCCTCAATTTCTCTGCTGGTCTGACCCGAATGTCTGCGATTCCGAAGAACGCGCATTGCAATTCGACGTCTCATCCGTAACTTGGTCAGAACGGTCAGAACCGACGAGAATCGAGGGTATCTCGGCCAAATACTAACTTTTTTCTGAATTTTCGGTGCGGGGCAGCTGAGTGTCTGGAGCCCTGACGAACCCACCCAAGAATTTCAGGATCGGTTCATAAATAGCCGAGATACGTTGAAAAATGTCGAATTTTTGGCTATCTTGTCTCTAAATCAAGATTCCTCAATTTTTCTGCTGGTCTGACCCGAATGTCTGCGATTCCGAAGAACGCGCATTGCACTTCCACGTCTCATCCGTAACTTGGTCAGAACGGTCAGAACCGACAAGAATCGAGGGTATCTCGGCCAAATACTAACTTTTTTCTGAATTTTCGGTGCGGGGCAGCTGAGTGTCTGGAGCCCTGACGAACCCACCCAAGAATTTCAGGATCGGTTCATAAATAGCCGAGATTCGTTGAAAAATGTCGAATTTCTGGCTATCTTGTCTCTAAATCAAGATTCCTCAATTTCTCTGCTGGTCTGACCCGAATGTCTGCGATTCCGAAGAACGCGCATTGCAATTCGACGTCTCATCCGTAACTTGGTCAGAACGGTCAGAACCGACGAGAATCGAGGGTATCTCGGCCAAATACTAACTTTTTTCTGAATTTTCGGTGCGGGGCAGCTGAGTGTCTGGAGCCCTGACGAACCCACCCAAGAATTTCAGGATCGGTTCATAAATAGCCGAGATTCGTTGAAAAATGTCGAATTTCTGGCTATCTTGTCTCTGAATCAAGATTCCTCAATTTCTCTGCTGGTCTGACCCGAATGTCTGCGAATCCGACAAACGCGCATTGCATATTGAGGTCTCATCCGCAACTTGGTAAGAACGGTCAGAACCGACAAGAATCGAGGGTTTCTAGGCCAAATACGAACTTTTTTCTGAATTTTTGATGCGGGGCAGCTGAGTGTCTGGAGCCCTGTCGAACCCACCGAAGACTTTCAGGATCGGTTCATAAATAGCCGAGATTCGTTGAAAAATGTCGAATTTCTTGCTATCTTGTCTCTAAATCAAGATTCCTCAATTTCTCTGCTGGTCTGACCCGAATGTCTGCGATTCCGAAGAACGCGCATTGCAATTCGACGTCTCATCCGTAACTTGGTCAGAACGGTCAGAACCGACGAGAATCGAGGGTATCTCGGCCAAATACTAACTTTTTTCTGAATTTTCGGTGCGGGGCAGCTGAGTGTCTGGAGCCCTGACGAACCCACCCAAGAATTTCAGGATCGGTTCATAAATAGCCGAGATTCGTTGAAAAATGTCGAATTTCTGGCTATCTTGTCTCTAAATCAAGATTCCTCAATTTCTCTGCTGGTCTGACCCGAATGTCTGCGATTCCGAAGAACGCGCATTGCAATTCGACGTCTCATCCGTAACTTGGTCAGAACGGTCAGAACCGACGAGAATCGAGGGTATCTCGGCCAAATACTAACTTTTTTCTGAATTTTCGGTGCGGGGCAGCTGAGTGTCTGGAGCCCTGACGAACCCACCCAAGAATTTCAGGATCGGTTCATAAATAGCCGAGATACGTTGAAAAATGTCGAATTTTTGGCTATCTTGTCTCTCAATCAAGATTCCTCAATTTTTCTGCTGGTCTGACCCGAATGTCTGCGATTCCGAAGAACGCGCATTGCACTTCCACGTCTCATCCGTAACTTGGTCAGAACGGTCAGAACCGACAAGAATCGAGGGTATCTCGGCCAAATACTAACTTTTTTCTGAATTTTCGGTGCGGGGCAGCTGAGTGTCTGGAGCCCTGACGAACCCACCCAAGAATTTCAGGATCGGTTCATAAATAGCCGAGATTCGTTGAAAAATGTCGAATTTCTGGCTATCTTGTCTCTAAATCAAGATTCCTCAATTTCTCTGCTGGTCTGACCCGAATGTCTGCGATTCCGAAGAACGCGCATTGCAATTCGACGTCTCATCCGTAACTTGGTCAGAACGGTCAGAACCGACGAGAATCGAGGGTATCTCGGCCAAATACTAACTTTTTTCTGAATTTTCGGTGCGGGGCAGCTGAGTGTCTGGAGCCCTGACGAACCCACCCAAGAATTTCAGGATCGGTTTATAAATAGCCGAGATTCGTTGAAAAATGTCGAATTTCTGGCTATCTTGTCTCTGAATCAAGATTCCTCAATTTCTCTGCTGGTCTGACCCGAATGTCTGCGATTCCGAAGAACGCGCATTGCACTTCCACGTCTCATCCGTAACTTGGTCAGAACGGTCAGAACCGACAAGAATCGAGGGTATCTCGGCCAAATACTAACTTTTTTCTGAATTTTCGGTGCGGGGCAGCTGAGTGTCTGGAGCCCTGACGAACCCACCCAAGAATTTCAGGATCGGTTCATAAATAGCCGAGATTCGTTGAAAAATGTCGAATTTCTGGCTATCTTGTCTCTGAATCAAGATTCCTCAATTTCTCTGCTGGTCTGACCCGAATGTCTGCGATTCCGAAGAACGCGCATTGCACTTCCACGTCTCATCCGTAACTTGGTCAGAACGGTCAGAACCGACAAGAATCGAGGGTATCTCGGCCAAATACTAACTTTTTTCTGAATTTTCGGTGCGGGGCAGCTGAGTGTCTGGAGCCCTGACGAACCCACCCAAGAATTTCAGGATCGGTTCATAAATAGCCGAGATTCGTTGAAAAATGTCGAATTTCTGGCTATCTTGTCTCTAAATCAAGATTCCTCAATTTCTCTGCTGGTCTGACCCGAATGTCTGCGATTCCGAAGAACGCGCATTGCAATTCGACGTCTCATCCGTAACTTGGTCAGAACGGTCAGAACCGACGAGAATCGGGGGTATCTCGGCCAAATACTAACTTTTTTCTGAATTTTCGGTGCGGGGCAGCTGAGTGTCTGGAGCCCTGACGAACCCACCCAAGAATTTCAGGATCGGTTCATAAATAGCCGAGATTCGTTGAAAAATGTCGAATTTCTGGCTATCTTGTCTCTAAATCAAGATTCCTCAATTTCTCTGCTGGTCTGACCCGAATGTCTGCGATTCCGAAGAACGCGCATTGCAATTCGACGTCTCATCCGTAACTTGGTCAGAACGGTCAGAACCGACGAGAATCGAGGGTATCTCGGCCAAATACTAACTTTTTTCTGAATTTTCGGTGCGGGGCAGCTGAGTGTCTGGAGCCCTGACGAACCCACCCAAGAATTTCAGGATCGGTTCATAAATAGCCGAGATTCGTTGAAAAATGTCGAATTTCTGGCTATCTTGTCTCTAAATCAAGATTCCTCAATTTCTCTGCTGGTCTGACCCGAATGTCTGCGATTCCGAAGAACGCGCATTGCAATTCGACGTCTCATCCGTAACTTGGTCAGAACGGTCAGAACAGACGAGAATCGAGGGTATCTCGGCCAAATACTAACTTTTTTCTGAATTTTCGGTGCGGGGCAGCTGAGTGTCTGGAGCCCTGACGAACCCACCCAAGAATTTCAGGATCGGTTCATAAATAGCCGAGATACGTTGAAAAATGTCGAATTTTTGGCTATCTTGTCTCTAAATCAAGATTCCTCAATTTTTCTGCTGGTCTGACCCGAATGTCTGCGATTCCGAAGAACGCGCATTGCACTTCCACGTCTCATCCGTAACTTGGTCAGAACGGTCAGAACCGACAAGAATCGAGGGTATCTCGGCCAAATACTAACTTTTTTCTGAATTTTCGGTGCGGGGCAGCTGAGTGTCTGGAGCCCTGACGAACCCACCCAAGAATTTCAGGATCGGTTCATAAATAGCCGAGATTCGTTGAAAAATGTCGAATTTCTGGCTATCTTGTCTCTAAATCAAGATTCCTCAATTTCTCTGCTGGTCTGACCCGAATGTCTGCGATTCCGAAGAACGCGCATTGCAATTCGACGTCTCATCCGTAACTTGGTCAGAACGGTCAGAACCGACGAGAATCGAGGGTATCTCGGCCAAATACTAACTTTTTTCTGAATTTTCGGTGCGGGGCAGCTGAGTGTCTGGAGCCCTGACGAACCCACCCAAGAATTTCAGGATCGGTTCATAAATAGCCGAGATACGTTGAAAAATGTCGAATTTTTGGCTATCTTGTCTCTAAATCAAGATTCCTCAATTTTTCTGCTGGTCTGACCCGAATGTCTGCGATTCCGAAGAACGCGCATTGCACTTCCACGTCTCATCCGTAACTTGGTCAGAACGGTCAGAACCGACAAGAATCGAGGGTATCTCGGCCAAATACTAACTTTTTTCTGAATTTTCGGTGCGGGGCAGCTGAGTGTCTGGAGCCCTGACGAACCCACCCAAGAATTTCAGGATCGGTTCATAAATAGCCGAGATTCGTTGAAAAATGTCGAATTTCTGGCTATCTTGTCTCTAAATCAAGATTCCTCAATTTCTCTGCTGGTCTGACCCGAATGTCTGCGATTCCGAAGAACGCGCATTGCAATTCGACGTCTCATCCGTAACTTGGTCAGAACGGTCAGAACCGACGAGAATCGAGGGTATCTCGGCCAAATACTAACTTTTTTCTGAATTTTCGGTGCGGGGCAGCTGAGTGTCTGGAGCCCTGACGAACCCACCCAAGAATTTCAGGATCGGTTCATAAATAGCCGAGATTCGTTGAAAAATGTCGAATTTCTGGCTATCTTGTCTCTAAATCAAGATTCCTCAATTTCTCTGCTGGTCTGACCCGAATGTCTGCGATTCCGAAGAACGCGCATTGCAATTCGACGTCTCATCCGTAACTTGGTCAGAACGGTCAGAACAGACGAGAATCGAGGGTATCTCGGCCAAATACTAACTTTTTTCTGAATTTTCGGTGCGGGGCAGCTGAGTGTCTGGAGCCCTGACGAACCCACCCAAGAATTTCAGGATCGGTTCATAAATAGCCGAGATACGTTGAAAAATGTCGAATTTTTGGCTATCTTGTCTCTAAATCAAGATTCCTCAATTTTTCTGCTGGTCTGACCCGAATGTCTGCGATTCCGAAGAACGCGCATTGCACTTCCACGTCTCATCCGTAACTTGGTCAGAACGGTCAGAACCGACAAGAATCGAGGGTATCTCGGCCAAATACTAACTTTTTTCTGAATTTTCGGTGCGGGGCAGCTGAGTGTCTGGAGCCCTGACGAACCCACCCAAGAATTTCAGGATCGGTTCATAAATAGCCGAGATTCGTTGAAAAATGTCGAATTTCTGGCTATCTTGTCTCTAAATCAAGATTCCTCAATTTCTCTGCTGGTCTGACCCGAATGTCTGCGATTCCGAAGAACGCGCATTGCAATTCGACGTCTCATCCGTAACTTGGTCAGAACGGTCAGAACCGACGAGAATCGAGGGTATCTCGGCCAAATACTAACTTTTTTCTGAATTTTCGGTGCGGGGCAGCTGAGTGTCTGGAGCCCTGACGAACCCACCCAAGAATTTCAGGATCGGTTCATAAATAGCCGAGATACGTTGAAAAATGTCGAATTTTTGGCTATCTTGTCTCTAAATCAAGATTCCTCAATTTTTCTGCTGGTCTGACCCGAATGTCTGCAATTCCGAAGAACGCGCATTGCACTTCCACGTCTCATCCGTAACTTGGTCAGAACGGTCAGAACCGACAAGAATCGAGGGTATCTCGGCCAAATACTAACTTTTTTCTGAATTTTCGGTGCGGGGCAGCTGAGTGTCTGGAGCCCTGACGAACCCACCCAAGAATTTCAGGATCGGTTCATAAATAGCCGAGATTCGTTGAAAAATGTCGAATTTCTGGCTATCTTGTCTCTAAATCAAGATTCCTCAATTTTTCTGCTGGTCTGACCCGAATGTCTGCGATTCCGAAGAACGCGCATTGCACTTCCACGTCTCATCCGTAACTTGGTCAGAACGGTCAGAACCGACAAGAATCGAGGGTATCTCGGCCAAATACTGACTTTTTTCTGAATTTTCGAAGCGGGGCAGCTGAGTGTCTGGAGCCCTGACGAACCCACCCAAGAATTTCAGGATCGGTTCATAAATAGCCGAGATTCGTTGAAAAATGTCGAATTTCTGGCTATCTTGTCTCTAAATCAAGATTCCTCAATTTCTCTGCTGGTCTGACCCGAATGTCTGCGATTCCGAAGAACGCGCATTGCAATTCGACGTCTCATCCGTAACTTGGTCAGAACGGTCAGAACCGACGAGAATCGAGGGTATCTCGGCCAAATACTAACTTTTTTCTGAATTTTCGGTGCGGGGCAGCTGAGTGTCTGGAGCCCTGACGAACCCACCCAAGAATTTCAGGATCGGTTTATAAATAGCCGAGATTCGTTGAAAAATGTCGAATTTCTGGCTATCTTGTCTCTGAATCAAGATTCCTCAATTTCTCTGCTGGTCTGACCCGAATGTCTGCGATTCCGAAGAACGCGCATTGCACTTCCACGTCTCATCCGTAACTTGGTCAGAACGGTCAGAACCGACAAGAATCGAGGGTATCTCGGCCAAATACTAACTTTTTTCTGAATTTTCGGTGCGGGGCAGCTGAGTGTCTGGAGCCCTGACGAACCCACCCAAGAATTTCAGGATCGGTTCATAAATAGCCGAGATTCGTTGAAAAATGTCGAATTTCTGGCTATCTTGTCTCTGAATCAAGATTCCTCAATTTCTCTGCTGGTCTGACCCGAATGTCTGCGATTCCGAAGAACGCGCATTGCACTTCCACGTCTCATCCGTAACTTGGTCAGAACGGTCAGAACCGACAAGAATCGAGGGTATCTCGGCCAAATACTAACTTTTTTCTGAATTTTCGGTGCGGGGCAGCTGAGTGTCTGGAGCCCTGACGAACCCACCCAAGAATTTCAGGATCGGTTCATAAATAGCCGAGATTCGTTGAAAAATGTCGAATTTCTGGCTATCTTGTCTCTAAATCAAGATTCCTCAATTTCTCTGCTGGTCTGACCCGAATGTCTGCGATTCCGAAGAACGCGCATTGCAATTCGACGTCTCATCCGTAACTTGGTCAGAACGGTCAGAACCGACGAGAATCGGGGGTATCTCGGCCAAATACTAACTTTTTTCTGAATTTTCGGTGCGGGGCAGCTGAGTGTCTGGAGCCCTGACGAACCCACCCAAGAATTTCAGGATCGGTTCATAAATAGCCGAGATTCGTTGAAAAATGTCGAATTTCTGGCTATCTTGTCTCTAAATCAAGATTCCTCAATTTCTCTGCTGGTCTGACCCGAATGTCTGCGATTCCGAAGAACGCGCATTGCAATTCGACGTCTCATCCGTAACTTGGTCAGAACGGTCAGAACCGACGAGAATCGAGGGTATCTCGGCCAAATACTAACTTTTTTCTGAATTTTCGGTGCGGGGCAGCTGAGTGTCTGGAGCCCTGACGAACCCACCCAAGAATTTCAGGATCGGTTCATAAATAGCCGAGATTCGTTGAAAAATGTCGAATTTCTGGCTATCTTGTCTCTAAATCAAGATTCCTCAATTTCTCTGCTGGTCTGACCCGAATGTCTGCGATTCCGAAGAACGCGCATTGCAATTCGACGTCTCATCCGTAACTTGGTCAGAACGGTCAGAACAGACGAGAATCGAGGGTATCTCGGCCAAATACTAACTTTTTTCTGAATTTTCGGTGCGGGGCAGCTGAGTGTCTGGAGCCCTGACGAACCCACCCAAGAATTTCAGGATCGGTTCATAAATAGCCGAGATACGTTGAAAAATGTCGAATTTTTGGCTATCTTGTCTCTAAATCAAGATTCCTCAATTTTTCTGCTGGTCTGACCCGAATGTCTGCGATTCCGAAGAACGCGCATTGCACTTCCACGTCTTATCCGTAACTTGGTCAGAACGGTCAGAACCGACAAGAATCGAGGGTATCTCGGCCAAATACTAACTTTTTTCTAAATTTTCGGTGCGGGGCAGCTGAGTGTCTGGAGCCCTGACGAACCCACCCAAGAATTTCAGGATCGGTTCATAAATAGCCGAGATTCGTTGAAAAATGTCGAATTTCTGGCTATCTTGTCTCTAAATCAAGATTCCTCAATTTCTCTGCTGGTCTGACCCGAATGTCTGCGATTCCGAAGAACGCGCATTGCACTTCCACGTCTTATCCGTAACTTGGTCAGAACGGTCAGAACCGACAAGAATCGAGGGTATCTCGGCCAAATACTAACTTTTTTCTGAATTTTCGGTGCGGGGCAGCTGAGTGTCTGGAGCCCTGACGAACCCACCCAAGAATTTCAGGATCGGTTCATAAATAGCCGAGATACGTTGAAAAATGTCGAATTTTTGGCTATCTTGTCTCTAAATCAAGATTCCTCAATTTTTCTGTGGTCTGACCCGAATGTCTGCGATTCCGAAGAACGCGCATTGCAATTCGACGTCTCATCCGTAACTTGGTCAGAACGGTCAGAACCGACGAGAATCGAGGGTATCTCGGCCAAATACTAACTTTTTTCTGAATTTCCGGTGCGGGGCAGCTGAGTGTCTGGAGCCCTGACGAACCCACCCAAGAATTTCAGGATCGGTTCATAAATAGCCGAGATTCGTTGAAAAATGTCGAATTTCTGGCTATCTTGTCTCTAAATCAAGATTCCTCAATTTCTCTGCTGGTCTGACCCGAATGTCTGCGATTCCGAAGAACGCGCATTGCACTTCCACGTCTCATCCGTAACTTGGTCAGAACGGTCAGAACCGACAAGAATCGAGGGTATCTCGGCCAAATACTAACTTTTTTCTGAATTTTCGTTGCGGGGCAGCTGAGTGTCTGGAGCCCTGACGAACCCACCCAAGAATTTCAGGATCGGTTCATAAATAGCCGAGATTCGTTGAAAAATGTCGAATTTCTGGCTATCTTGTCTCTAAATCAAGATTCCTCAATTTCTCTGCTGGTCTGACCCGAATGTCTGCGATTCCAAAGAACGCGCATTGCACTTCCACGTCTCATCCGTAACTTGGTCAGAACGGTCAGAACCGACAAGAATCGAGGGTATCTCGGCCAAATACTAACTTTTTCCTGAATTTTTGGTGCGGGGCAGCTGAGTGTCTGGAGCCCTGACGAACCCACCCAAGAATTTCAGGATCGGTTCATAAATAGCCGAGATTCGTTGAAAAATGTCGAATTTCTGGCTATCTTGTCTCTAAATCAAGATTCCTCAATTTCTCTGCTGGTCTGACCCGAATGTCTGCGATTCCGAAGAACGCGCATTGCAATTCGACGTCTCATCCGTAACTTGGTCAGAACGGTCAGAACCGACGAGAATCGAGGGTATCTCGGCCAAATACTAACTTTTTTCTGAATTTTCGGTGCGGGGCAGCTGAGTGTCTGGAGCCCTGACGAACCCACCCAAGAATTTCAGGATCGGTTCATAAATAGCCGAGATTCGTTGAAAAATGTCGAATTTCTGGCTATCTTGTCTCTAAATCAAGATTCCTCAATTTCTCTGCTGGTCTGACCCGAATGTCTGCGAGTCCGAAGAACGCGCATTGCACTTCCACGTCTCATCCGTAACTTGGTCAGAACGGTCAGAACCGACAAGAATCGAGGGTATCTCGGCCAAATACTAACTTTTTTCTGAATTTTCGGTGCGGGGCAGCTGAGTGTCTGGAGCCCTGACGAACCCACCCAAGAATTTCAGGATCGGTTCATAAATAGCCGAGATTCGTTGAAAAATGTCGAATTTCTGGCTATCTTGTCTCTAAATCAAGATTCCTCAATTTCTCTGCTGGTCTGACCCGAATGTCTGCGATTCCGAAGAACGCGCATTGCACTTCCACGTCTCATCCGTAACTTGGTCAGAACGGTCAGAACCGACAAGAATCGAGGGTATCTCGGCCAAATACTAACTTTTTTCTGAATTTTCGGTGCGGGGCAGCTGAGTGTCTGGAGCCCTGACGAACCCACCCAAGAATTTCAGGATCGGTTCATAAATAGCCGAGATTCGTTGAAAAATGTCGAATTTCTGGCTATCTTGTCTCTTAATCAAGATTCCTAAATTTTTCTGCTGGTCTGACCCGAATGTCTGCGATTCCGACAAACGCGCATTGCAATTTGAGGTCTCATCCGTAACTTGGTCAGAACGGTCAGAACCGACGAGAATCGGGGGTATCTCGTCCAAATACTAACTTTTTTCTGAATTTTCGGTGCGGGGCAGCTGAGTGTCTGGAGCCCTGACGAACCCACCCAAGAATTTCAGGATCGGTTCATAAATAGCCGAGGAACGTTGAAAAATGTCGAATTTTTGGCTCCCTTGTCTCTAAATCAAGATTCCTCAATTTTTCTGCTGGTCTGACCCGAATGTCTGCAATTCCGAAGAACGCGCATTGCACTTCGACGTCTCATCCGTAACTTGGTCAGAACGGTCAGAACCGACAAGAATCGAGGGTATCTCGGCCAAATACTAACTTTTTTCTGAATTTTCGGTGCGGGGCAGCTGAGTGTCTGGAGCCCTGACGAACCCACCCAAGAATTTCAGGATCGGTTCATAAATAGCCGAGATTCGTTGAAAAATGTCGAATTTCTGGCTATCTTGTCTCTAAATCAAGATTCCTCAATTTCTCTGCTGGTCTGACCCGAATGTCTGCGATTCCGAAGAACGCGCATTGCACTTCCACGTCTTATTCGTAACTTGGTCAGAACGGTCAGAACCGACAAGAATCGAGGGTATCTCGGCCAAATACTAACTTTTTTCTGAATTTTCGGTGCGGGGCAGCTGAGTGTCTGGAGCCCTGACGAACCCACCCAAGAATTTCAGGATCGGTTCATAAATAGCCGAGATTCGTTGAAAAATGTCGAATTTCTGGCTATCTTGTCTCTAAATCAAGATTCCTCAATTTCTCTGCTGGTCTGACCCGAATGTCTGCGATTCCGAAGAACGCGCATTGCAATTCGACGTCTCATCCGTAACTTGGTCAGAACGGTCAGAACCGACGAGAATCGGGGGTATCTCGGCCAAATACTAACTTTTTTCTGAATTTTCGGTGCGGGGCAGCTGAGTGTCTGGAGCCCTGACGAACCCACCCAAGAATTTCAGGATCGGTTCATAAATAGCCGAGATACGTTGAAAAATGTCGAATTTTTGGCTATCTTGTCTCTAAATCAAGATTCCTCAATTTTTCTGCTGGTCTGACCCGAATGTCTGCAATTCCGAAGAACGCGCATTGCACTTCCACGTCTCATCCGTAACTTGGTCAGAACGGTCAGAACCGACGAGAATCGGGGGTATCTCGTCCAAATACTAACTTTTTTCTGAATTTTGGGTGCGGGTCAGCTGAGTGTCTGGAGCCCTGACGAACCCACCCAAGAATTTCAGGATCGGTTCATAAATAGCCGAGATTCGTTAAAAAATGTCGAATTTCTGGCTATCTTGTCTCTAAATCAAGATTCCTCAATTTCTCTGCTGGTCTGACCCGAATGTCTGCGATTCCGAAGAACGCGCATTGCACTTCCGCGTCTCATCCGTAACTTGGTCAGAACGGTCAGAACCGACAAGAATCGAGGGTATCTCGGCCAAATACTAACTTTTTTCTGAATTTTCGGTGCGGGGCAGCTGAGTGTCTGGAGGCCTGACGAACCCACCCAAGAATTTCAGGATCGGTTCATAAATAGCCGAGATTCGTTGAAAAATGTCGAATTTCTGGCTATCTTGTCTCTAAATCAAGATTCCTCAATTTCTCTGCTGGTCTGACCCGAATGTCTGCGATTCCGAAGAACGCGCATTGCACTTCCACGTCTCATCCGTAACTTGGTCAGAACGGTCAGAACCGACAAGAATCGAGGGTATCTCGGCCAAATACTAACTTTTTTCTGAATTTTCGGTGCGGGGCAGCTGAGTGTCTGGAGGCCTGACGAACCCACCCAAGAATTTCAGGATCGGTTCATAAATAGCCGAGATTCGTTAAAAAATGTCGAATTTCCGGCTATCTTGTCTCTAAATCAAGATTCCTCAATTTCTCTGCTGGTCTGACCCGAATGTCTGCGATTCCGAAGAACGCGCATTGCAATTCGACGTCTCATCCGTAACTTGGTCAGAACGGTCAGAACCGACGAGAATCGGGGGTATCTCGTCCAAATACTAACTTTTTTCTGAATTTTCGGTGCGGGGCAGCTGAGTGTCTGGAGCCCTGACGAACCCACCCAAGAATTTCAGGATCGGTTCATAAATAGCCGAGGAACGTTGAAAAATGTCGAATTTTTGGCTATCTTGTCTCTAAATCAAGATTCCTCAATTTTTCTGCTGGTCTGACCCGAATGTCTGCAATTCCGAAGAACGCGCATTGCACTTCGACGTCTCATCCGTAACTTGGTCAGAACGGTCAGAACCGACAAGAATCGAGGGTATCTCGGCCAAATACTAACTTTTTTCTGAATTTTCGGTGCGGGGCAGCTGAGTGTCTGGAGCCCTGACGAACCCACCCAAGAATTTCAGGATCGGTTCATAAATAGCCGAGATTCGTTGAAAAATGTCGAATTTCTGGCTATCTTGTCTCTAAATCAAGATTCCTCAATTTCTCTGCTGGTCTGACCCGAATGTCTGCGATTCCGAAGAACGCGCATTGCACTTCCACGTCTTATCCGTAACTTGGTCAGAACGGTCAGAACCGACAAGAATCGAGGGTATCTCGGCCAAATACTAACTTTTTTCTGAATTTTCGGTGCGGGGCAGCTGAGTGTCTGGAGCCCTGACGAACCCACCCAAGAATTTCAGGATCGGTTCATAAATAGCCGAGATTCGTTGAAAAATGTCGAATTTCTGGCTATCTTGTCTCTAAATCAAGATTCCTCAATTTCTCTGCTGGTCTGACCCGAATGTCTGCGATTCCGAAGAACGCGCATTGCAATTCGACGTCTCATCCGTAACTTGGTCAGAACGGTCAGAACCGACGAGAATCGGGGGTATCTCGGCCAAATACTAACTTTTTTCTGAATTTTCGGTGCGGGGCAGCTGAGTGTCTGGAGCCCTGACGAACCCACCCAAGAATTTCAGGATCGGTTCATAAATAGCCGAGATACGTTGAAAAATGTCGAATTTTTGGCTATCTTGTCTCTAAATCAAGATTCCTCAATTTTTCTGCTGGTCTGACCCGAATGTCTGCAATTCCGAAGAACGCGCATTGCACTTCCACGTCTCATCCGTAACTTGGTCAGAACGGTCAGAACCGACGAGAATCGGGGGTATCTCGTCCAAATACTAACTTTTTTCTGAATTTTCGGTGCGGGTCAGCTGAGTGTCTGGAGCCCTGACGAACCCACCCAAGAATTTCAGGATCGGTTCATAAATAGCCGAGATTCGTTAAAAAATGTCGAATTTCTGGCTATCTTGTCTCTAAATCAAGATTCCTCAATTTCTCTGCTGGTCTGACCCGAATGTCTGCGATTCCGAAGAACGCGCATTGCACTTCCGCGTCTCATCCGTAACTTGGTCAGAACGGTCAGAACCGACAAGAATCGAGGGTATCTCGGCCAAATACTAACTTTTTTCTGAATTTTCGGTGCGGGGCAGCTGAGTGTCTGGAGGCCTGACGAACCCACCCAAGAATTTCAGGATCGGTTCATAAATAGCCGAGATTCGTTGAAAAATGTCGAATTTCTGGCTATCTTGTCTCTAAATCAAGATTCCTCAATTTCTCTGCTGGTCTGACCCGAATGTCTGCGATTCCGAAGAACGCGCATTGCAATTCGACGTCTCATCCGTAACTTGGTCAGAACGGTCAGAACCGACGAGAATCGGGGGTATCTCGTCCAAATACTAACTTTTTTCTGAATTTTCGGTGCGGGTCAGCTGAGTGTCTGGAGCCCTGACGAACCCACCCAAGAATTTCAGGATCGGTTCATAAATAGCCGAGATACGTTGAAAAATGTCGAATTTTTGGCTATCTTGTCTCTAAATCAAGATTCCTCAATTTTTCTGCTGGTCTGACCCGAATGTCTGCAATTCCGAAGAACGCGCATTGCACTTCCACGTCTCATCCGTAACTTGGTCAGAACGGTCAGAACCGACAAGAATCGGGGGTATCTCGGCCAAATACTAACTTTTTTCTGAATTTTCGGTGCGGGGCAGCTGAGTGTCTGGAGCCCTGACGAACCCACCCAAGAATTTCAGGATCGGTTCATAAATAGCCGAGATACGTTGAAAAATGTCGAATTTTTGGCTATCTTGTCTCTAAATCAAGATTCCTCAATTTTTCTGCTGGTCTGACCCGAATGTCTGCAATTCCGAAGAACGCGCATTGCACTTCCACGTCTCATCCGTAACTTGGTCAGAACGGTCAGAACCGACGAGAATCGGGGGTATCTCGTCCAAATACTAACTTTTTTCTGAATTTTGGGTGCGGGTCAGCTGAGTGTCTGGAGCCCTGACGAACCCACCCAAGAATTTCAGGATCGGTTCATAAATAGCCGAGATTCGTTAAAAAATGTCGAATTTCTGGCTATCTTGTCTCTAAATCAAGATTCCTCAATTTCTCTGCTGGTCTGACCCGAATGTCTGCGATTCCGAAGAACGCGCATTGCACTTCCGCGTCTCATCCGTAACTTGGTCAGAACGGTCAGAACCGACAAGAATCGAGGGTATCTCGGCCAAATACTAACTTTTTTCTGAATTTTCGGTGCGGGGCAGCTGAGTGTCTGGAGGCCTGACGAACCCACCCAAGAATTTCAGGATCGGTTCATAAATAGCCGAGATTCGTTGAAAAATGTCGAATTTCTGGCTATCTTGTCTCTAAATCAAGATTCCTCAATTTCTCTGCTGGTCTGACCCGAATGTCTGCGATTCCGAAGAACGCGCATTGCACTTCCACGTCTCATCCGTAACTTGGTCAGAACGGTCAGAACCGACAAGAATCGAGGGTATCTCGGCCAAATACTAACTTTTTTCTGAATTTTCGGTGCGGGGCAGCTGAGTGTCTGGAGGCCTGACGAACCCACCCAAGAATTTCAGGATCGGTTCATAAATAGCCGAGATTCGTTAAAAAATGTCGAATTTCCGGCTATCTTGTCTCTAAATCAAGATTCCTCAATTTCTCTGCTGGTCTGACCCGAATGTCTGCGATTCCGAAGAACGCGCATTGCAATTCGACGTCTCATCCGTAACTTGGTCAGAACGGTCAGAACCGACGAGAATCGGGGGTATCTCGTCCAAATACTAACTTTTTTCTGAATTTTCGGTGCGGGGCAGCTGAGTGTCTGGAGCCCTGACGAACCCACCCAAGAATTTCAGGATCGGTTCATAAATAGCCGAGGAACGTTGAAAAATGTCGAATTTTTGGCTATCTTGTCTCTAAATCAAGATTCCTCAATTTTTCTGCTGGTCTGACCCGAATGTCTGCAATTCCGAAGAACGCGCATTGCACTTCGACGTCTCATCCGTAACTTGGTCAGAACGGTCAGAACCGACAAGAATCGAGGGTATCTCGGCCAAATACTAACTTTTTTCTGAATTTTCGGTGCGGGGCAGCTGAGTGTCTGGAGCCCTGACGAACCCACCCAAGAATTTCAGGATCGGTTCATAAATAGCCGAGATTCGTTGAAAAATGTCGAATTTCTGGCTATCTTGTCTCTAAATCAAGATTCCTCAATTTCTCTGCTGGTCTGACCCGAATGTCTGCGATTCCGAAGAACGCGCATTGCACTTCCACGTCTTATCCGTAACTTGGTCAGAACGGTCAGAACCGACAAGAATCGAGGGTATCTCGGCCAAATACTAACTTTTTTCTGAATTTTCGGTGCGGGGCAGCTGAGTGTCTGGAGCCCTGACGAACCCACCCAAGAATTTCAGGATCGGTTCATAAATAGCCGAGATTCGTTGAAAAATGTCGAATTTCTGGCTATCTTGTCTCTAAATCAAGATTCCTCAATTTCTCTGCTGGTCTGACCCGAATGTCTGCGATTCCGAAGAACGCGCATTGCAATTCGACGTCTCATCCGTAACTTGGTCAGAACGGTCAGAACCGACGAGAATCGGGGGTATCTCGGCCAAATACTAACTTTTTTCTGAATTTTCGGTGCGGGGCAGCTGAGTGTCTGGAGCCCTGACGAACCCACCCAAGAATTTCAGGATCGGTTCATAAATAGCCGAGATACGTTGAAAAATGTCGAATTTTTGGCTATCTTGTCTCTAAATCAAGATTCCTCAATTTTTCTGCTGGTCTGACCCGAATGTCTGCAATTCCGAAGAACGCGCATTGCACTTCCACGTCTCATCCGTAACTTGGTCAGAACGGTCAGAACCGACGAGAATCGGGGGTATCTCGTCCAAATACTAACTTTTTTCTGAATTTTCGGTGCGGGTCAGCTGAGTGTCTGGAGCCCTGACGAACCCACCCAAGAATTTCAGGATCGGTTCATAAATAGCCGAGATTCGTTAAAAAATGTCGAATTTCTGGCTATCTTGTCTCTAAATCAAGATTCCTCAATTTCTCTGCTGGTCTGACCCGAATGTCTGCGATTCCGAAGAACGCGCATTGCACTTCCGCGTCTCATCCGTAACTTGGTCAGAACGGTCAGAACCGACAAGAATCGAGGGTATCTCGGCCAAATACTAACTTTTTTCTGAATTTTCGGTGCGGGGCAGCTGAGTGTCTGGAGGCCTGACGAACCCACCCAAGAATTTCAGGATCGGTTCATAAATAGCCGAGATTCGTTGAAAAATGTCGAATTTCTGGCTATCTTGTCTCTAAATCAAGATTCCTCAATTTCTCTGCTGGTCTGACCCGAATGTCTGCGATTCCGAAGAACGCGCATTGCAATTCGACGTCTCATCCGTAACTTGGTCAGAACGGTCAGAACCGACGAGAATCGGGGGTATCTCGTCCAAATACTAACTTTTTTCTGAATTTTCGGTGCGGGTCAGCTGAGTGTCTGGAGCCCTGACGAACCCACCCAAGAATTTCAGGATCGGTTCATAAATAGCCGAGATACGTTGAAAAATGTCGAATTTTTGGCTATCTTGTCTCTAAATCAAGATTCCTCAATTTTTCTGCTGGTCTGACCCGAATGTCTGCAATTCCGAAGAACGCGCATTGCACTTCCACGTCTCATCCGTAACTTGGTCAGAACGGTCAGAACCGACAAGAATCGAGGGTATCTCGGCCAAATACTAACTTTTTTCTGAATTTTCGGTGCGGGGCAGCTGAGTGTCTGGAGCCCTGACGAACCCACCCAAGAATTTCAGGATCGGTTCATAAATAGCCGAGATTCGTTGAAAAATGTCGAATTTCTGGCTATCTTGTCTCTAAATCAAGATTCCTCAATTTCTCTGCTGGTCTGACCCGAATGTCTGCGATTCCGAAGAACGCGCATTGCACTTCCACGTCTCATCCGTAACTTGGTCAGAACGGTCAGAACCGACAAGAATCGAGGGTATCTCGGCCAAATACTAACTTTTTCCTGAATTTTCGGTGCGGGGCAGCTGAGTGTCTGGAGCCCTGACGAACCCACCCAAGAATTTCAGGATCGGTTCATAAATAGCCGAGATACGTTGAAAAATGTCAAATTTTTGGCTATCTTGTCTCTAAATCAAGATTCCTCAATTTTTCTGTGGTCTGACCCGAATGTCTGTGATTCCGAAGAACGCGCATTGCACTTCCACGTCTTATCCGTAACTTGGTCAGAACGGTCAGAACCGACAAGAATCGAGGGTATCTCGGCCAAATACTAACTTTTTTCTAAATTTTCGGTGCGGGGCAGCTGAGTGTCTGGAGCCCTGACGAACCCACCCAAGAATTTCAGGATCGGTTCATAAATAGCCGAGATTCGTTGAAAAATGTCGAATTTCTGGCTATCTTGTCTCTAAATCAAGATTCCTCAATTTCTCTGCTGGTCTGACCCGAATGTCTGCGATTCCGAAGAACGCGCATTGCACTTTCACGTCTTATCCGTAACTTGGTCAGAACGGTCAGAACCGACAAGAATCGAGGGTATCTCGGCCAAATACTAACTTTTTTCTGAATTTTCGGTGCGGGGCAGCTGAGTGTCTGGAGCCCTGACGAACCCACCCAAGAATTTCAGGATCGGTTCATAAATAGCCGAGATACGTTGAAAAATGTCGAATTTTTGGCTATCTTGTCTCTAAATCAAGATTCCTCAATTTTTCTGTGGTCTGACCCGAATGTCTGCGATTCCGAAGAACGCGCATTGCAATTCGACGTCTCATCCGTAACTTGGTCAGAACGGTCAGAACCGACGAGAATCGAGGGTATCTCGGCCAAATACTAACTTTTTTCTGAATTTCCGGTGCGGGGCAGCTGAGTGTCTGGAGCCCTGACGAACCCACCCAAGAATTTCAGGATCGGTTCATAAATAGCCGAGATTCGTTGAAAAATGTCGAATTTCTGGCTATCTTGTCTCTAAATCAAGATTCCTCAATTTCTCTGCTGGTCTGACCCGAATGTCTGCGATTCCGAAGAACGCGCATTGCACTTCCACGTCTCATCCGTAACTTGGTCAGAACGGTCAGAACCGACAAGAATCGAGGGTATCTCGGCCAAATACTAACTTTTTTCTGAATTTTCGGTGCGGGGCAGCTGAGTGTCTGGAGCCCTGACGAACCCACCCAAGAATTTCAGGATCGGTTCATAAATAGCCGAGATTCGTTGAAAAATGTCGAATTTCTGGCTATCTTGTCTCTAAATCAAGATTCCTCAATTTCTCTGCTGGTCTGACCCGAATGTCTGCGATTCCAAAGAACGCGCATTGCACTTCCACGTCTCATCCGTAACTTGGTCAGAACGGTCAGAACCGACAAGAATCGAGGGTATCTCGGCCAAATACTAACTTTTTCCTGAATTTTTGGTGCGGGGCAGCTGAGTGTCTGGAGCCCTGACGAACCCACCCAAGAATTTCAGGATCGGTTCATAAATAGCCGAGATTCGTTGAAAAATGTCGAATTTCTGGCTATCTTGTCTCTAAATCAAGATTCCTCAATTTCTCTGCTGGTCTGACCCGAATGTCTGCGATTCCGAAGAACGCGCATTGCAATTCGACGTCTCATCCGTAACTTGGTCAGAACGGTCAGAACCGACGAGAATCGAGGGTATCTCGGCCAAATACTAACTTTTTTCTGAATTTTCGGTGCGGGGCAGCTGAGTGTCTGGAGCCCTGACGAACCCACCCAAGAATTTCAGGATCGGTTCATAAATAGCCGAGATTCGTTGAAAAATGTCGAATTTCTGGCTATCTTGTCTCTAAATCAAGATTCCTCAATTTCTCTGCTGGTCTGACCCGAATGTCTGCGATTCCGAAGAACGCGCATTGCACTTCCACGTCTCATCCGTAACTTGGTCAGAACGGTCAGAACCGACAAGAATCGAGGGTATCTCGGCCAAATACTAACTTTTTTCTGAATTTTCGGTGCGGGGCAGCTGAGTGTCTGGAGCCCTGACGAACCCACCCAAGAATTTCAGGATCGGTTCATAAATAGCCGAGATTCGTTGAAAAATGTCGAATTTCTGGCTATCTTGTCTCTAAATCAAGATTCCTCAATTTCTCTGCTGGTCTGACCCGAATGTCTGCGATTCCGAAGAACGCGCATTGCACTTCCACGTCTCATCCGTAACTTGGTCAGAACGGTCAGAACCGACAAGAATCGAGGGTATCTCGGCCAAATACTAACTTTTTTCTGAATTTTCGGTGCGGGGCAGCTGAGTGTCTGGAGCCCTGACGAACCCACCCAAGAATTTCAGGATCGGTTCATAAATAGCCGAGATTCGTTGAAAAATGTCGAATTTCTGGCTATCTTGTCTCTAAATCAAGATTCCTCAATTTCTCTGCTGGTCTGACCCGAATGTCTGCGATTCCGAAGAACGCGCATTGCACTTCCACGTCTCATCCGTAACTTGGTCAGAACGGTCAGAACCGACAAGAATCGAGGGTATCTCGGCCAAATACTAACTTTTTTCTGAATTTTCGGTGCGGGGCAGCTGAGTGTCTGGAGCCCTGACGAACCCACCCAAGAATTTCAGGATCGGTTCATAAATAGCCGAGATTCGTTGAAAAATGTCGAATTTCTGGCTATCTTGTCTCTTAATCAAGATTCCTAAATTTTTCTGCTGGTCTGACCCGAATGTCTGCGATTCCGACAAACGCGCATTGCAATTTGAGGTCTCATCCGTAACTTGGTCAGAACGGTCAGAACCGACGAGAATCGAGGGTTTCTCAGCCAAATACCAACTTTTTTTAGAATTTTCGGTGCGGGGCAGCTGAGTGTCTGGTGCTCTGTCAAACCCACCCAAGAATTTCAGGATTGGTTTATGAATAGCCGAGATCCGTTGAAAAATGTCGAATTTCTGGCTATCTCGTCTCTAAATCGAGATATCTTCAATTTTTTTGCTGGTCCGACCAGATTGTCTGCGATTCCGACAACCGCGCATTGCAATTTGAGTTTTTAACCGTAACTTGGTCAGAACGGTCAGAACCGACGATAATCGAGGGTTTCTCAGCCGAATACAAACTTTTCTCTGAATGTTCAGTGCGAGGCAGCTGCGTGTCTGGAGCTCTGCCGAACTCACCCAGGAATTTCAGGATCGGTTGATAAATAGCCGAGATCCGTTGAAAAATGTGAAATTCCTGGCTATCTTGTCTCCAATTCGAGATATCTTCAATTTTTCTGCTGGTCTGACCTAAATGTCTGCGATTCCGACAAACGCGCATTGCAATTAGAGGTCTTATCCGTAACTTGGTCAGAACGGTTAGAACCGACGAGAATCTAGGGTTTCTCAGCCAAATACCAACTTTTTTTTGAATTTTCAGTGCGGGGCCGCTGAGTATCTGGAACTCTGTCGAACCCACACAAGAATTCCAGTATCGGTTCATAAATTGCCGAAATCCGTTGAAAAATGTAGAATTCCTGGCTATATCGTCTTCAAATCGAGATATCGTCAATTTTTCTGCTGGTCTGACCTGAACGTTTGCGATTTTGACAAACGCGCGAGACAATTCGAGGTCTCATCTGTAACTTGGTCAGAACGGTCAGAACCGACGAGAATCTAGGGTTTCTTAGCCTAATACCAACTTTTTCCCGAGTTTTCGGTGCGGAGCAATTGAGTGTCTGGATCTCTGTCGAACCCACTTAAGAATTTCAGGATCGATTCATAAATAGCCGAAATCCGTTGAAAAATTTAGAATTTCCGACTACCCCGTCTCCGAAACGAGATATCTTCAATTTTTCTGCTGGTCTGACCTGAATGTCTGCGATTTTGACAAAGGCGCACGACAATCCCAGGTTTTATTCGTAACTTGGTCAGAACGGGCAGAACCAATAAGAATCGAGGATTTCACAGTCAAATACCAACTTTTTCCTGAATTTCTGGAGCGGGACAGCCAGTGTGTGCAACTCTGTCAAACCCACCCAAAAGATTAAGGATCGATTTATAAATAGCCAAAATTCTCTCGACCGTTCTGACCAAGTGACGAATGAAACCTGAAATTGTTGAGTGCCTTTGTCAGAATTGCAAACACTTAGGTCAGCTTAGCAGTAAAATAGAAGATATCTCCATTTGCAGACGAGATAGCTAGAAATTCTACATTTTTCAACGGATTCCGGCTATTTATGATCCGAACCTGAAATTCTTGCGTGAGTTCGACAGACTTGCAGCCACTTAGCTGCCTTGCACCAAGGAATCTGGAAAGAGTTGGTAATCGGCTGAGAAAACCTCGATTTCCGTCATTCCTGACCGTTCTGACCAACTGACTATCAAGACCTAAAACTCTTGAATCAGTTTGTCAGACTTGCAAACACGTAGATCAGCCCAGCAGGAAAATTAAAGATATCTCGGTTTGGAGACGAGATACACAGGGATTCTACATTTTCCAACGAATTTCGGCTATTTATGAATCAAACCTGAAATTCTTGCGTGGGTTCGACAGAATTGCAGACACATAGCTACCCCGCATCAAAAAATCAAAAATAAGTTGGCATTTGGCGACAAAAGCCTTGACTCTCGTCGTTACTGACCGTTCTGACCAAGTGACGATCAAAACCTTGGATTCTTGAGTCAGTATGTCAGACTTGCGAACACTCGTGTCAGCCCAGCAAAAAATTTAGAGATATCTCGATTTGGAGACGAGATAGAGAGAAATTCCAAATTTTTCAACGGACTCTGGCTATTTATGAATCGAACCCGAAATTCTCGCGTGGGTTCGACAGACTTGCAGACACTCAGCTGCCCCGCTTCAAAAATTGGAAAAAACGTTGGCATTCGGCAAAGAAACCCTCGATTCTCGTCGTTCCTGACCGTTCTGACCAAGTTACGATCGAAATCCGAAATTCTTGCATCAGTTTGTTAGACTTGCAAACACCTAGGTCAGCCCAGCAGACAAATTAGAGATATGCCGATTTGGAGACGAGATAGACAGGAATTCTACATTCTTCAACGGATTTTGACTATTTATGAATCGAACCTGAAATTCATGCATCAGTTTGTACGACTTGCGAACACCTAGGTCAGCCCAGCAGACAAATTAGACATATGAGCGGATCCACGTCACTTCACTAAAAAAAAACCGTCAAGTCACGGATCTTTGCGCCATTTGAAATATCCGTAGTACTATGGAAAAAAAAAATATAATTTTAAGGATTTTGAAATTTTTTCAAAAATGGCGGAGTTAGAGCCATGTAAAGTTTTGTATACCACTGTTGCACTGCTATATTTGAAAATTCATATCTCCGAAAGTATACATCGGAGCGGACTGATCCTGTAATCATTCTGTTGGTAAAAGAATGCGCTTCGAAAAAAAAAATTTATTTGGAAAAAAAAATTTCTCTCAATATTTTTTTACCGTTTTCTTTTTTGATTTCGCTGCCATTTCCGCGGGACTAACAACAATTCGTGGAGATAATTTTTTTCGGATACCTGTATCCTTCCTCTTTAATCTTAAAAAAAAAATTCATGGAGAAGTTACCAGGGCCGGAGAAAAAAAATTAAACGTCTCGATCCACGTCAGCGCTACTCGCGCGAGCTCGCTGTGTTACGTATATTATATACGATATAATGGAGTTAAATTTCATTTGACGCTCTTCCACTTACTCGGGCTATCCATTCTACGGAAATAGTAATTGAACCACCTTAGCCCTTCAGTATCCGTTGAAAGAAATGGTGAAAAAATATCGGTTCAGAAGCATCTGATGTTGAATAATCTGAGAGAATTGTATCGATTATTCCGTGATCGTTATCCGGATAAAAAAAATCGGTTTTTCTAAATCTGCAGAGTTGGTGAACTTTTAGTAGTATGCGATTTCGCTGAGAATTATGCATTTTTTGTACAAGATTCCACGCAAGGGTTTCACTGGACCAATAATCAGGTGACTTTTCATCCAATCGTGGTTTCCTATAAAATTTACGCCGACGACCTGTTGAGACATTATAGTTTTGTGATGATTTCAGAGCATCTGAAACATAATACAGTTGCGGTTCATTTATTTCAAAAAAAGTTAATCAACTTTATGAGAGAGAAGTTTCAAAATTCGATTCCTATAGAAAAAATAATTTATTTCTCCGATGGAGCAGCTTCCCACTATAAGAACCAAAAGAATTTCGTAAACATAACACATCACTTTGAAGACTTTCAATGCGAAGCCGAATGGCATTTTTTTGCTACATCACATGGAAAAGGGCCGTGTGATGCTGTTGGTGCAACTGTTAAGAGATTAGCTTCGCGTACGAGTTTACAACTGATTGGCAATTCCGATCCTATCCAAACACCGCTGGATCTGTATAATTGGGCAGGTTTTTATTTTCGGAGCATATCTTTTGCGTACTGTACGTCTGCAGAACATCAAGCGGAAGAATCTATTTTACAAAATCGATTCGATAAAGCCTTGACAGTTCGTGGCACTTTAAAATTACATGCGGTCATTCCAGTATCTCATAAACTCATCAAAACAAAATTATTTTCCGCATCAGAAAAATTTGATTCGACGAAAATTATGAATTAATTTCAAATAGAGGTTGGCTACTAAGCGTTATCCTGCGAATCATCGCTGAGAATATCGGCCCTTTTCAGAGCCACCAACATATTGCAAGATAATCTATCAGTCACGTAGCACAAACTGAGTGAAATAGAATTAAACCCAATTGCAGCACAGGTGTGCTCAACAAACCATAACCGTACTGGAATTCTCAGAACAGATATGTATAACTCTGAGAAAGGATGACCAGTGGACGGATACTGAAGGGCTAAGGTGGTTCAATAACTATTTCCGTAGAATGGATAGCCCGGGTAAGTGGAAGAGCGTCAAATGAAATTTAACTCCATTATATCGTATATAATATACGCAACTCAGCGAGCTCGCGCGAATAGCGCTGACGTGGATCGAGACGTTTCATTTTTTTTCTCCCGCCCTGGTAACTTCTCCATGAATTTTTTTTTTAAAACTGAAGAGGAAGGATACAGGTATCCGAAAAAAATTATCTCCACGAATTGTTGTTAGTCCCGCGGAAATGGCAGCGAAATCAAAAAAGAAAACGGTAAAAAAATATTGAAGGAAATTTTTTTTTTCCAAATAAATTTTTTTTATCGAAGCGCATTCTTTTACAAACAGAATGATTGCAGGATCAGTCCGCTCCGATGTATACTTTCAGAGATATGAATTTTCAAACATAGCAGTGCAACAGTGGTATACAAAACTTTACATGGCTCTAACTCCGCCATTTTTGAAAAAATTTCAAAATCCTTGAAATTGTATTTTTTTTTCCATAGTACTACGGTTATTTCAAATGGCGCAAAGATCCGTGACTTGACGGTTTTTTTTTGAGTGAAGTGACGTGGATCCGCTCATATATATGGCGACAGCACGCGCTATCGTCAACACCACGTCTTACATACAGGTCTGGAAATTCTATAAAAATTTGCGTGGTGGAGGTGGGTCACTTACACGGTGTAAGAATAATAGGTGATCCGGCTGCTCTATCCGCAATGCTAAGGCTTGTGATTCTTTTAGCATAATTCAGTGCTCGGCCACCAGGCGGTTACATGTCGCAAGGGCCAATTGTAAACAATAATGGCGGCACGCTAGGTTTCAATCACAACAGAGGAGGTATAACCACTGAAATATAAATCGTGAATATAATCAACGATAACGGGGTTCAACGATACAATATTTATTTATTATTTATTTAGATAAGAATTCATTTAAATATGGTCAAGACTTGTTGTGTCTGTCATCGACGTGCTTCAGAAGTATATGGGGAAAACATATCTTTTTTCAACGTTCCGAAAGAAATTGATCTGTACAATAAATAGAAAGATGCAATTGCTCGTATTGGTGTAGTTTTAAAAAAGGTACAGTACGTTTGTGAAAAACATTTTAAAGCAGAATCGTGAAAAGCGAAAATTATCTAGGTTGATGAGTACGTAGTTTTTAACAGGTTGAAATTCGTAACGTTGCTGCAATAGGATATTCAAAAAAGGCACAATTTTGTGACTCAAATATTGTTATGATTGCAAAATAAGTGAGACACATAATGTTTGACTAAACTTCGAAAATTTCATAGTGTAATTTCCTGTGTTTGAAAATTTCAAACTTTTATCGATTATTCTGTTGCGTCAACGTTACGAACTTCAACCTCATAAGTTTACTCGTATTTATTTTATGTTATTCTACATGTTTTATATATTTTACAATTTGATATCATTATTGTTATTTTATGCTGGCAACTGCAACTTTTGCTCAAATTTTAAGCAAATAAAATACCATAGGTGGTCCGGCTGCGGCTTGGTGGCTGTGATTCTTTTAGCATAATTCAGTGCTCGGCCACCAGACGGATATGTGTCGCAAGGGTCAATTGTAAACAATTATGGCGCACACAGTGTTCGAAAAAGAGGAGATGAGGGTGTCATATACAAGGTGAATCAGTACCCGGGGACCACCGGGCACTGACGGATTCCTTGTGAAAAAATAAGACTAAAATTTCGGTTGACAATTTTTTTTTAAAGCAACAGTTTTTGAGTTCGAGCCGTTTGAAGTCCATCAATCACAGCGCAGATGGGACCGAGCGCGCGAGCCAAGTGCGAGGCTAGTGTAGTTGAGCCCGATGCAGCGTACGCTAGCCTCGCGCTAGCCTCACGCTAGGCTCGTGCGCCTGGCCCTATCTGCGCACCGCGATTGGTGGACTTCAAACGGCTCTAACTCAAAACCGTGGCTTTAAAAAAAAATTGTCAAGACAAATTTTAGTCTTATTTTTTCACAAGGAATCCGTCAGTGCCCGGTGGTCCCCGGGTACTGAATCACCCTGTATATTAAAATTTGAGCAAAAGTTGCAGTTGCCAGCATAAAATAACAATAATGATATCAAATTATAAAATATATAAAACATGTAGAATAACATAAAATAAATACGAGTAAACTTATGAGGTTGAAGTTCGTAACGTTGACGCAACAGAATAATCGATAAAAGTTTGAAATTTTCAAACACAGGAAATTACACTATGAAATTTTCGAAGTTTAGTCAAACATTATGTGTCTCACTTATTTTGCAATCATAACAATATTTGAGTCACAAAATTGTGCCTTTTTTGAATATCCTATTGCAGCAACGTTACGAATTTCAACCTGTTAAAAACTACGTACTCATCAACCTAGATAATTTTCGCTTTTCACGATTCTGCTTTAAAATGTTTTTCACAAACGTACTGTACCTTTTTTAAAACTACACCAATACGAGCAATTGCATCTTTCTATTTATTGTACAGATCAATTTCTTTCGGAACGTTGAAAAAAGATATGTTTTCCCCATATACTTCTGAAGCACGTCGATGACAGACACAACAAGTCTTGACCATATTTAAATGAATTCTTATCTAAATAAATAATAAATAAATATTGTATCGTTGAACCCCGTTATCGTTGATTATATTCACGATTTATATTTCAGTGGTTATACCTCCTCTGTTGTGATTGAAACCTAGCGTGCCGCCATTATTGTTTACAATTGGCCCTTGCGACATGTAACCGCCTGGTGGCCGAGCACTGAATTATGCTAAAAGAATCACAAGCCTTAGCATTGCGGATAGAGCAGCCGGACCACCTATTATTCTTACACCATGAGACAGATTACGAATGGCAACGCGGGCGTCGTTCGCTCTCGAGCGTTGTCGGAAGACTACTCTCTAAGTTGTTCGCTTCCACGCTCGTTGCAGTGGTTGGAGAGTTCTTTTTACAATTATGATTTCTTATTGGCTAACTTAAACTAAAACTCCCCTTGGCAAGGGGAAGGTTAATTACGGAAAAACCCAGGCTAGGCTGACCGTTAAGTAGGGATGGGTATCGAATGCCAAAATATCGATATTTTGATATCGATATATCATAAAGCTATAATATGATATTCCGATATATTGGTGCGAAAATATCGATATCACAAATATCAATCGAAATGGTATCAAAAAAAATTTGCGATAGGAATGAAAATAAAAAATTATTAATGCAACTATTATATTTCCGAAGATAACAGGATAACATATTTTATCACTTTTATTCTTTTTTGTTTAAATGAGTACATAGAACAATTAGAAACAATATTCCTATTTATAATAATAATACAATAATCCTAAATATTGCGAATCGCAGCTCCAGCTGAAAATTCATTGTGGAGCTTTTCCATGATCCCTCCATAACCCAATCTAATCAAACCAAACCCAACAAACACAAACAACAATTTTGTTTTTGCTTACAAATGGCTTCCACCACCTCAAAATCATTATTTGTATTCCTCTTAGTTACGCAAAATTCATGAAAAAATGTCACATGCCAGTTTAAGCTGGAGCCACGACTCGGAATATTTACCACATATTTTTCTTTCAAATTATTACATAGAATAATAAATAATAATGCGGTGATGAATTTATATTCATCACTGAGATTTCTCTGAATTGTATTTTTTTTTTTGGTTTTTTTTATTTCACGTTTTCGTTTGGAACTATTGAGATCGTTCTGGTAGAATGCTAGCATATCACAGATAATAAAATTAGTTTGTACTTTATATTACCATACCACAGAATCTATAATATTACATTTGGCTCACGTTTGAATAATGTGCCTCACTTAAACCATCTATCTTCACTCAGCGATCCGAGAAACAATAGTTTCGAAATTCGTTTTCCAAGTAATCTATTTCGTTGCTTCGTGACAATGCTGCCAGCCTTGAAAAATAGCCGCTCAGCAGGGACTGAAGTTGCTACCATCGAAAGATATTTGAAAGCTATTTGAGACAAACAAGGATATTCAACCTTCAATCTCCGACATTCAGTGATAGGATTGGTCGTCCGTAGCACGGTAGGAGTATTTAAAAACTGGCGCAATTCGATCGGAATTCCACCAGGAGCATCGTGACCAGGAACCGACGGAGTTGCAGCTATGATGGAATCATGGATACTCCAAAAATCATCCGGATCAATTTGGGCCGATAGATTCTTCTGAACCGAAACCCGTGCTTCCGGCTCTGATGTGCGAAGATTAGCTTTCATCATGTTACTCACATGTTGAATTGCTTCAGATTGAGTCAGGGCGCTACTGAAGTGCAGTCGTTTGAATCGAGGGTCTAAGAGCGTTGAAATCGAGTAAACGTGTACTCTTTCCACATTGCGAAGCGTTTGTCCATCCCAAGCAGCAAGTTTCGTTTTAGCAGGCCAATCAAATTGTTGAGTGGTTCTATCGCGGATATACTCTGTAAATAAATGCGTATAAAATCAGTAATATTAAATCCAATATTATTTGAATATATCAGTATGGTAGCCAAGTGCTCCAGGCTTTGAAAGTTAAATCTCTGCAATGCCGGAAAATATTGTAGCGTAATGGACCAAAGGATGTTTGAAAGGTTGCCAATCTCACTTGTCTCATTATATAACAAATAGGGATCACTTTGCTCGTAGAAGTATATTTTTCCGCTGATAACTCCTCAGTTGCGCGAAATATGGGTTTCAATAATTTTATTGCTTCCTTTATAATTGCGAGTTCAGAACCTGTGAGCATATCTCGTCCAGTATTCCCTAGTTTCAGCAGAACTGCACTGATCAAATCCGCCAACGCTACAAATCGTTCCATCATCTGATATTTCGAGTTCCATCTCGTTTCCACATCTTGAATCAATTTGAGTAGAGTTCCTTCGGTTTTGCCGTTTACCAGCTGCATTTTTTTCGAGTTATCCGATGCCGTAACACTATTCTTGAAAAACGTGACAATGGACTTTACTTTTTGTATCACGGTCTCGAGTGCTGGACTAGCTGCGACAGCTTGAGTGACGATTAAATTCAAAGTATGTCCAATACATCCGATATGACGAGAACTCCCAAAAACTTCTCTAGCTGCTGCGACCATATTAGCGCCGTTGTCGGTAACCATCAGTGAGATACTATCGGTTGATATATTCCAATCGCTCAGAGATTCACATATCACCTTAGCAATATAAGCGGATGTGTGAGATTCCGACAGAGGTACAACACCAATGTTTGCCGAGCAAATCTCATCATCACTCCCTGAATCAGGCAAGTAATGTACTGTGATACCTAAATAACTTTGTTTCGTTTGATCCTCAGTCCAGATATCGCACGTGAGTGTGACACTCTTCAGAGTTGCAAATTCTGCCATCGAGATCTTCTTGAAAAATTCGTATTTCGTATCGATCATCCTCGTTAAAGTTGTACGACATGGAAGCTTATATTGAGGCACAGCTTTCTTGACAAATCTTTTGAAACCCTCGTGTTCTGATGTGGACAGTGGGAGGTTATCTCTGCACACCATGTAAATTAGAGCTGTGTTTAACTCGGCAGTCCTGTGACCAGTTTCTATGTACAAGAAAAATGAAAAGTTCACTATTTTCGCATATAACTTGCAAAAATTTGAGCTACATATATGAAAAGTGTATGAATACTGTATGGACCTGAAAAAGATCCAGCTCTTGCGAGGGATGATTGTAAGGTTTGAAGACGAAAACGCTTTTGAGGAGTCGTATGAATATCGACAGACCGCGATCTTTTATGCCTTAGAGACTGGGATCCCGACGGACTCTGAGCGCTATAAGAAACCTGGAAATTGAGAATTGAGCCAAGATTTTGTTTTTAAACGTTTGAGTAGTCCAAAGCATGAGGTAACAAGATCGAGCGTGTTATATGGCAAGTATGACTGGAATGCACTTTAATGCATCAGAATGTGTGAGGTAAGACCGATACTCGAATGTATGTGGTATTGTACGAAAAAATGCCAATTCAGATCTAACAGATTTGCTATAAAAAAAACTTTTTTCTCGTTAATTAACAAATTTGAACTCGTTAAAGATAATAACAAATAATAATTGTTACGCGTTTCTCCATTGAGAAATTAATTGCCCATTCTCTCTACATCCAAGATTATCCGTGCATTTTAAAACATGCATATATAAACATATAAAAATATATATATGTGGGCATTGCAGCATATCCATACGTAATACGGTATCTGTCATTTTCTGCAAACATTATTTTTATAATGAATATTTATACTTTATGAGGGATATTGATTACAACACGTAACTGTCCCCTGTTAATATTAAAAAATATTAATTGCAATACGTAAATTTCCTTGCACGCATTACCAGTATAATTTCATGAGAAAAATTCATCAAAATTTGCAAATAAAAGATCAATTTGAGAATTCAGCAAAAAATAGCTATTAAAAATTTCGTCCATCACTAATCCAAAAACCTTAAGAACGTAAAATTTGAGAAAATAATTCAGATATTCCGTAATATACAATTGAGACACGTTAATTTTTTTCTTTTCGATCCAATAATCCCTCCATTGTCCACAGTCCATTGTAAATACAAAACTTACTTCCTGGTGTGATTCTGTAATCAGAGGATTATCAGTGAGATCATCCGGATCGCCTTCGAATTCGTGTCCCGAGTTGTCTCGGTTTCCCCCATTATCCGATTATCGACCTATCGCATGCTTCACTCTTAGGTGACTCCACATATTTGTCGTGCAAGCGTTTGAACCACGGCCTTCCATACAGGTCTTGCAACGAAACCAATTTTCTACAGAGCGGCGTGGTTCTCTTGTTGTCCGTGTTTCAAGTGTTTGAAATAGCCATATCGCGGCGCTGCTATCTAGGGATGACGTGGGGTAGAGATGAAAATATGCCACCAAAATTATATTTGAAATGAAGCAGATAACCTAAAATCAGCGCGTGCATCATACTGTATTAACTACTTTCATTCATAAAAATTCATTGCTTGTAATAACAACAATAATATTATTATTAGGTTGGCGCTGTATTGCGCACGCGTTGATTAACCATCCTACGATCACAACGCCGTCCTGGCAGCCACAAAGTGAAATAAATAACCGCCCGTGAAATGAACCACCCCCACTACCTTCGTTGCAAGACCTGTATGTAAGACCGTGGTTTAAACCAACAACTTGTAGACAATGTCGACACTGCGCCACTTTGCCATCTTTTGTAAAATGTCGCCATATTTCAGATTTTGGAGGAGCCATCTTCGCTAACTTCTCCTTGAGATCGAAACATAACATTTTTTTATCAAGACGAGGTTCACTACGGTACGGACGATAAAAAGCGAGAGTGCGAGAGAGCTAGCGCGATGCGGTTCGTGTAAGACCGATACAGAGCATTTAACTTGGTCAACAAAATTTCGAAGAAATGTTGACATATTTTTCACGAAAATGCGTTGGTGAATCAAAAACGAATAGTGCAAATCTGCGTAATTGGGAGACACATTCCATTCGATTATTCGTTTTTGATTCCATTATGTGGTTTTCGAAAAAAAACGTGCTCACAATTTTTTCAGGTTATGTTGTCCTTACCCTTCGTCGTGCTTCTCTCTAGCGATTTATATTTCTGAGTATATTTTTTATATTTTAAATGTACTTACGATAAATTCTCTGCCGAAGAAAGCTTTCCGCGAAATAAGGACGTTTTTTGAGTGGTGGAAAGAGCGAAAAGAGCTTAATTATCTACGCTACTGGGGGAATCCCTAGTGAAACTGTCTCATCTGTGACATCGGAGCGGCACTCCACGAAAATTCCCCAAAACTGCCAGAGATTATCGCGGATGTTTAGCTAGACTTCACATCAGTAGTTGTGGGTCGCCAATATCGATTAATCACTGAAGTGAAATGGACAACTTGATCGAATTCGCGTAATTGGATATTAACAGAGAGTTGGAAATTGTTATAAATTATTAGAATAACATTTACCTTACCTTTTATGAGACGGCTTCTTCCGGAACTGTTGAATAGGTGTGATGAAGGAACTTGTTTTAAATGAGCACAGAATTTAGATTTGGAATTGGTTTAAAGTAGAATATATTTTGATTAAACACACAGAATAAGAATGAACAAATTTTAATAATATAAAATTGGATAATGAATCGGGCAGAGATTCGTTGTCGGAATGCAAATGCTAGAGGATTTTACCGCGAGGATCTACTGAGTAATTGTAGGTACTGGAGATAAAAACCAAGAGAGCGAATGATCGCTGGGTGCTCGTATTTATTCAGAGCGGTAACGATAGGGGTGTGAAATCCTCTCCTCGAGCATTGCCCCACAACAACGCATTTCTTCCCCTTATTCTAAGAATTAAAACTAGGCTGGTATGCTATGCTATGGGATTTATTGGTGTTGGGTGCAAAGTTGGACTTTGGACTGTGCCCCCAACTCTTTGCTCCATAACCCCTCTCTAAGATTGAGAACTAGAGTGGTATTCGTTTTTTAGGATTTGAATTGGTGTATGTTATGGGTATGAGTTTCATGTATATGTGTGTTGGTGCAACGCGCTAGTGTATTCGTCGATAGGCGCGCGGTCCCTTGGTAGTTGTACTGAAGGAGTAGGGGGTCTAACACAACTTTATGAGGTGGCCTTCGGGCGCGTAACGCGCGTATGCTCGAGATCGCCGCTTCCTAGGGTTGAATCCGTGTGAGCTTTACCTACATCATTATATTGGTTTTGATTTTATACAATGTCGGCGTTCTCGAGCGTACGGGGCGTTATATTACAAGCGTACTTTTATTTCTAGAATGTTCTAGTATGCTAGGGAATATAATGAAGGGTTATATAGGAGATAATTGATTAATTTGCTTGTTTAATGTTTAGCTGCGATACAAGAGCGTTCTCTAATATAATATTTGATATATTTTATAGAAGATAATTAATCCTGGAACACTATTATACTTCGTCTCCAAAAATAATGTGGATGTTTTGATTTTGATGATTTAATAATAGTCTATTCATTATTATTTTCCTGAGTTACCTTTTGATTGCCTCGCCCTACAGAATCATCCCGTGAGTTAGTTTACCTTCGGTGATTTTGTTATTCTGTTACTGATACACTCTCCAGGTGGCGTTCTGTACGGTTCTGCAATAGAGGTCTACGTTACCTCCAAGGTTTGGGCGCGTTGCTTACAATACGGCGTTTTGGAAGAGAATGTTGAATAATTTGTATTTACGTATTTGGAGGTATCGCAGTCCCTGGCCTTTACAGGTTATTTCTCTAATGTTATTAATTTTATATTATATTGATTATATATCTTCATGTTATAGTCTTATCTATCTCGTGGGCTGTAGGCTGTAGCGTAGGTTGCCTATAATGTGGCTCTAAACTCCGTGTTTGCAACTAGGTATTGTATAATATTTCGATATAATGGTGTTAGTAAATTGTGATAATAAAATAATAATATCATAGTCTCCTGTAATGTGAGGATCCTGTAATATGGTTTCTGGACTCTTGATTAATGATAATGGTTGTTATGCCTTATCTAGGGGCTTTCAGATGGTTAAGCAGTTTCTTTGAATGACTTTCTTACAGAGTTCTCACATTTAGAGTTTTGTTTAGTTGGTAACTAATGTTAGGGAATAATCATAAACAATAAAACATACGGACGTTCCGGTCGGATGTTACACATCTGCAGCCATCTGGTTCGTTCCAAATTCCGATGGGACCCTATGCCTATAGGAATCCGGCAAATCCTTGGAGTATATAGTAGATGGAGGGAGCCTTCTGGCCGAAAAGTGTGACGACAGAGAAGGAATGAGTAGCTTGAGAACCTGTCTTTTTCTAAGCCAGGAGCGTAGCGTGGTAAATTTAGTACCCGCGTCAATGATAGGCACTTAACTAAAATTTTTTATGAAATTTAGTATTATTGTATATCTTATATAATATGTTATGTACATTTCAGTGTAATATACATAATAAATTTACACTGAAGAATGATCACAATTGTAACAAAAAAGGATAATTTTCTTTCGAAAGAAAACTTGCTGTCTGAATTTGGGATTTGGATCATCACTTCCTATTTTACAAACTATGCATTTCAGAACCATTCTGAAATTTGGTTATTTGTTAATGTTTCATCAATAGTGCACGCTTTGGAATGCATCCTGCTTCATTCTTAGCTCTAAGGCCTCACTACATGGGCACATCGGGCACTGCACCCTTACCGTACTGCTTAGTACAGCTCTGACGTAGTCTGGTGGCTGATTTGAACTGACCAATCACATTTTATAAGAGAGAGATAGGTTCTCCTGCTACTATATCTATCCTTGGTAACATCGCCACTTATGGGCCAGGATAGGACAGGCTCCCTCCATCTACTATATGCTCTAAGGGCAAATCCATGGGAATTTGAAACGGATTTTGATAGATTCTGAGGTCGTACTATAGAAATTTTCAGTAGGGTCTCTATCCGTTTTGCTTATTCAACTTATTATAAACAAAAATAAATAAATACATCGGAACAAATATCGATGGAAAAATATCGATATAGGCGAATCGACGATGACCTATAATTCGATTCGATATATCGATATATCGAATCAACAATATCGATATAATTAATATCGAATCGATATCGCCCATCCCTACCGTTAGGTTCGCCTAGCCATGCGTTTGCAATTTGCATTTGGCGATCAGATGTTTTATGGCCGCGTCGAGGGAAAAATCCGAAGGGTTTTCCGAACCATAAGAAATTCGGCGCGCAAATGTGAGAGCTCGCTTTGTAGCTTACCTGGTCGTTACAATGCCATCATAATATACCTAGATTATTCAGTCAATAATCGTATAATTCCAACATTTTTTTGTATTAATAACATGTTAGTAAATATTTTTTTATTTAGCCCCATATTTCAGAAATACTCCGGAAAGTTTAAAACTACGGGAATTCAACGACGAAGTTCTCTGCATACATAAAGAAAGGTTGTCTATAAAGAAAACGAGTCATGAGTTCACGCAAAAAGCACACGCACAATATGTTAGTATTCTTAGAGAGATGAACTAAAACATAATAGACCTTCAAGGAGAGATAAGAAGCTTGGGGGCAACCTACTTGACCGAGCACGGAAATTCACAAGTATAAAAGAAGAAAAAAAGTCCGGATATTCAGACTGAGAACTAACTAGGGGTTACTTACCTATATTCCATTCCGTTTCTTTCTAATTTTTAAATTTCATCGATGTTTAAAGTAGTTAAATTAACCGTTGAATTTCATTCATTACACAAAACTGTGCAAATATAACTTAGAGGTTCATAAGTTTTATTCTCTAATTTTTATTTAAACTCAAACACTGGCAGTAGTGTGATTTTTGAAAATTGACCACTTCATACTTGTAAGATAATATAGTAAGGAGAGTCAATGATTATATTATTCATAACTTTATCCAAAGTTGTTAAATTTTACAGTGTTCTTATTACTTATAAGATGACGTCGTACAGCAAGTCAATGGTTATATTATTCAGTATGTTCGGTTCAATACAACCCAATATACCGTAGAAAAAAAAAAAAAAAAAAAAAAAAAAGTATGTAAATAATTAGTATAGAAAATTAAGGCTCATGGAATTTCCCACACTATGAGGGGAGGCAGTCCCAGGCCAAGTCTAAACCTTCGGGTATTTTCAAGTACCAAGAATTACCAAAGTACCAATGCATTTAACCGTTAAAGGAATTGACCGTGCCTGGAAAGGTAGCGTGCAAAACACATGCCAGACACGTTCGGTACCTCTTGGCGTCCTACGAGTTAGGGATTTCCAACTTTCTCTAGTTTATGACGTTCATATGGTGCTGAACGCCGTCTCTTGGCCTTCCCCGAAGGGCCCGCGCCGAGGGCCTCACAAGAGTCACACGATTGACTCTGGGTTTTTTCCAACCCCTACCGGACCACGCATGGCGGTATCTGGCATTGCCTCCCACCCTCTCGGGTTCAGTTAAAATATCCCCGTTTGAGACGTTTCAAACGGGGAACACAACGTCAGTCTTCGTCGAGTATACAACTAGTAATACACGTCTTTTCGCGGGTGAACGTACACCCACGAAACACACGAGACTCATGAAGTTGACTTATACTTCCGCATAACGGTCACTAAATAACCTTGTTTAGTTCGTTACATTCGCATAATAATTCATTTTTCAATATATGTAATGTCTAATCGCAAATAAACAATTTGGTTGGTCATTTTGTACATATTGAATTTACACACCGAGAAAATAATTCGACCCTGGAAAACTTATTCTACGGTAGCTTTACACAGAACTTTATCCAAACTTGTTAAATTTTGCAATGTTCCAATTACTTATACGATAATGTTGTAAGCCGAGTCAACATTTATATTTTCTACTAATGAAGACGATACGATTTGATGTGCAATGGCAGTTTCTTTATTTTTAAACAAAAAAATTACGAAGTCGCAAACATACAATAAATTATTCATAATTGGACAACAGCAAAAAGTAATTTAATTATCATGTACGTTTACATTCATTTTCATGGATAATAAATTTATCTAAAATTAATAATAGTCGAAATCGATTTATCTCCACTACATTAGTTTATTTATATAGCTAGATCTTACGGAATGCCAAAATACGGAAAAATATGTTCAGTTCGTGAGATAATTTCGAATTATTCTTTGGCGAACATCCACACCATTTTCAACTTCTAAGTTGAGATAAACTTCTGGACGCAAAAGGTCGATTTCATCCAGGTGCTGTTGGACGTTGGGTACTCTCCACCGCAATGCTATGTTGTGTAAAACGCAACAGGCATTGATGAATCAACCTATAGTAAATAAGAGGAAATTGTTAGTGTTGTAAAAATCTGTTTCGAATAAGTGATTTTGTCCAAAGATTTAAGTTTATGTTAATGTATTTCAGGTAAAGACAAAATATTATAGCATAATACCTGCAAATTCGGGTGTGTAATGTAAAGTTCTTTCTTTACGAAGGCATCGCTATCTTCCCTCCAGAACACCGATACATCTCTCGACAGAGCATGTACTCTGAATATGATGTTGGGTATATCTAGCCAATGGTGATCCTTCTGGTGCACGCAGCATAGGTGTCATCAGATATGATTTTAAAGGGTATGCAGAGTCTCCTGAAAATTGGATGGAATAAAATGAGATAAGATAAACTATGAAGTGAATAATAAATAGAAAATTATATGCCTAAAAGCCAAGAATCCCTTTGACCATTCAAGTGTATCTCCTGTAGGTGATATTATCTATAGATGCTTGCCAAACACGAGCATTGTGTGTTCTGCCGCCGTCATTTGCATTCACAGTGAGTATTTTACCATAATAATTGCACACCTAGATTTTGTCAATTCGGTTGAGATATGCATTGACCGTTACAAATAAATAAGGTTCAGCAATTTAAATACATTGTTGAAAATATTGGTAATGTGACTTAATTTATGAATGTACAATACAATAAAAACATTGAGGGAGTGGTATAGTTTCTTATTGACGTATAGATCCTCCCTATCTACTTCCAGTGAAACAATAGCAACACGTGTCCCATCAATTGCTCCTATCACTCCTTGAAAACGGGTGTGCTTCCAGAAGCCTCAAAAATAAATTCAACAATTAAAATCTGAATGACGATATGTTGTGTCGAAAAACAAAAACTATACAGTTGGAAATACTGAAGCTATTGAATAATAATTACAGACTACACGTCTAAATCAATGGCAATTTAAATACCCTTTCTTGATTCCAACATTTTCTACTGTAAATTTGATCTGCCATCAATATGTTGAGTGCATCAACAACATTATGCAATGACTCATGCACGTTGAATAATTTTGGCCAACCCTTTCTTGGTAAGACCCATGTGCGAAGAAATTCACTACTCCCAGAACCTTCATGCAAATGAAACTTAACATAATATAAAATACCGTTGAACCGACTACTTTTGAGCAAATATAGTTCACATTTATTAGGTTGCTAAATAGCAGATCAACCGGCAATTCAAACAGTTAATACTTATTTGTTATTAAAAAAAAGATTGATTTTGAATAATTAGTAGACAACAAGAAAGTCATTCAATCAAAATTATTATTGCATACATTACTCATACGTGCCTATAATTCCATGAGAATCGCTGTGCAACGAAGTTGAACTGGAACTGGACTCAGTACTTCTATCAATGTCCTTACTGTGGGTTGGGTCAGTCTGAAAAAAATACATAAAATACCAAATTAATTAAACATCATGGTGCATAAACAAATTACAAATACAAAATATATTATGAATACAAAAACATAACATAACCTATCTCAATGTAATATATTCATGATAATTACCTATATAAAGGCTGATGAATTTTCCTTCAGGTATTTCAAAGGGATTTGAAGCGTCCCTCAATAATCACCGTCAGATTGCGATTTCGGTCAAGGTTTGGGGTAATTAAAATAACCTGCATTGATAAGAATTGCAGTAAAAATCAACTCGATTCACTTTTTTCACATTTTTTGTGTTGTATGTAACCCAACCACCCTCAAATTTCATGTCGAACACACTCACGTGAGAAGTCTCACATTTTCAATCAAGTAAAACTTACAAAATCGCGTGGGTCGCTCATATTTTCACTAGGTTGGCGGTCACCAATATCGATTAATCTCTAAAGCGAAATGGATGATAAAACGTTGATAAATTCGCATAATTGAATGAAACCGGGTAAAAGGACATTTTCTTATAAATTATTGGCATGAAGTTTTTCTTACTTTTCATGGAATAACTTCTTCTTGAGACCGTTAAATTGATGTGATGGAAGGAAAATTCTTTTAAATAAGCAATGAGTTGAAATTTGAATTTGTTTAAGTTGAATATAATCTGATTAAAAAGACAAAATAGAAATGAACAATTCTAATACAATGTTATAAATTCGGTAATGAATCGGGCAGAGATTCGTAGTTGGCATGCAAGAGCTAAAGGATTTTATGCTAGGATTTGAATAAGTCCGTGGCTCCGTCCCACTATGTCCTAAGTCCGTGACCAAGAACCTTAGAGCATATAGTAGATGGAGGGAGCCTTCTGGCCGAAAAGTGTGACGACAGAGAGGGAATGAGTAGCTTGAGAACCTGTCTTTTTCTAAACCAGGAGCGTAGCGTGGTAAATTTAGTACCCGCGTCAATGATAGGCACCTAACTAAATTTTTTTATGAAATTTATTATTATTGTATATCTTATATAATATGTTATGTACATTTCAATGTAATATACATAACATATTTACACTGAAGAATTGATCACAATTGTAACAAAAAAGGATAATTTTCTTTCGAAAGAAAACTTGCTTTCCGAATTTAGGATTTGGATTGAATTTTTGGGCTTAAAGAAATCATTGATGTCCTAATGCATTAACTGTGACAAAAGAATAATAGTTTTATTCATATAATGACACTTTGACAATAGCTTATTAAACTGTATACTTAACTTAGTACCTCACTTTACTTTAACTTGACACTAAGCACTCAGAATAAATATATTTCCAGTACTTGTGTTCATACAAAACTTAATATCATTGATAATTGAGAATTTTACAAACTATGCATTTCAGAACCATTCTGAAATTTGGTTACTAACGCGATTGTTAATGTTTCATTAATAGTGCACGCTTTGGAATGCTTCCTGCTTCATTCTTAGCTCTAAGGCCTCACTACATGGGCACATCGGGCACTACACCCTTACCGTACTGCTTGGTACAGCTCTGACGTAGTCACGTGGCTGATTTGAACTGACCAATCACATTTTGTAAGAGAGAGATAGGTTCTCATGCTACTATATCTATCCTTGGTAACATCGCCACTTATGGGCCAGGATAGGACAGGCTCCCTCCATCTACTATATGCTCTAAGCCAAGAACAAATAGCTACTGGAGATAAGAACCAAGAGAGCGAATGAACGCAAGAATGCGTTCTGAAACCTTACTTGAGTAAACTATAGTCAACTATAGTCTTAGAGTATATAACCAAAGAGGATTAGGTAGAGTGTGTAACATCCGACCGCCCCACCACAATTTTTTCCTTTCTATTCCATAAACTAACCAACCACACCCAACTTCAGTACAAGAATCTTGCGACAAGCCTAAAAGTTACTAGATATTACTTAGTCACATACATCTAACTACCTTTTATTAATTGAAGGGATATACTTACCTCAAAGGTCGCGAGATCCTTTTACAGAACTTCAGTAATACTACAGCTATCATTTAAACCGTTAAAAGTGTTATTTAGCATTAATCAAGCCTACAAAAACCACCAGGAGAGCAAAGAATAAACGCCGTATTATAGGCAGGCATGTCTTACACGGAGTAGTTCCGTCGGTAATGATACCATAGACACACCGTATTATATTTGAATTGTTACTATTAATCTAAATCACAATAGGGTTGTTCAAAAAAAATTTTTAAAATCTGATTTTGATTGTTTCGTAAAGATTGTGTAATATGAAAGTGAATTACAGCATCCAATTGGAATTTATAATTGTTATTATTAATAAAAACGAAGTTAAATATGACGAAATTTGTGGCGGGAAGGAACGCGCTGTGATTGGGCGGCCTGTCGCGTGACGTCATAATTGGGTAGATTCGAACGAGCCCCATAAGAAATATATTAGCTTGTTATATTTTGTGCTCCACACGTAGTATTGTGATCCAAAATGAATCTCGGCTTTGTTAAAGCACAATCAGACAATCTCCCGAAAGTAACCGTACTAATGGTTACCGACTTTTTCTCCCAAAGTGAATATTTCAATGTTGCCGAAACCAGCGGTGTCAAAGCTCGAAGGTAGGTTATGTTTCAAAATCATTAACTTTACATTTTACGATCGAAAATTGGGGTTGATAACAATATAAACAGTTGAATTTGATTACTTAGACTCTATATTTATACATATGTATAGTGTAATGACAGGAACGTATTGCAAATTTAGTGGCATACCATAACTTATAAAAATTGTTCTACCTACAGAGCTGAAAGAGAGGATTATGGTGATGCTGCAGTTGGGTACGTAGAGCTTAGAAGAGAAGGCAGTTTCTGTGATGTTCGTGGAAAAGTGTGTCCAGAGCACAGGGTGAATAGCAAAGCATATAATGTCTCAATGATGGTTGACGAAAAAAACGAATCGATTGATCGGGTGACCTGTGAGGATTGTGCGGCATCAGCAGGTAAGGTATTATTGAATTCGAACGTAGATTACCAATTACTAATATAGCTTTTGTTTCAAGGTGGTTGTAAACACACTATCGCTTTTTTAATGTGGGTCCACCGGCGTAGCGAAGAGCCTGAGCCGACAGCTACTGTATGCTACTGGAAGAAGCCCCGCTTAGCTCAAGTTGCAGCGAATGTTCGATCGTTGAAAGCCAAAGATTTGCGGCCACGCAGAGCTGATCCAGATCTACCGGATAATACAGACTTTTTAAAAACTGTGCTAAATGAACTGCGGAAAAGACAATTTGACTGTCAGATCTCAAGGCATTTTATAAACAACGATTCACCGAAGGTTTTATCGTTGCATAATATTATGCTCCAATTCTGTAGCTGTTCAGATAACACCGAAGTACAAAGTTTTTTAAGCTTCGCAAGCAACACGATGACTGTGGATCAATGCATCCGAGCTAGAAGAGAAACCCAAACTCAAAGTGAATCAAAATTATGGAATGAGTTACGATATGGACGAATCACGGCATCTCGGATATATGAAATGGCTCATTGCAAGACGAAAAGCGGATCCTTGGTAGAGCAGGTCATCGGAAGTTCAAAAATCAGGGATACCGAAGCAATGGAACGAGGACGAAGATTAGAGAAAGAAGTTATCAAATTACTGAAAGAGATGTTGAAAACAAACATAGAAGATTGTGGATTGCTGGTCGGAGCGAGGTTCCCTGTTATTGGTGCGTCACCTGATGGAGTAGGAGATGATTTCGTAGTCGAGATAAAGTGTCCAATGACTCGTAAAGCGGAATCTAGATACATCGCAGCGAATCACCAAATTGCAAAAAAGTTTTTGGCCCAAATTCAGCTTCAGATGTTTATGAAACAGGTAAAAAAGGGTTTTTTCTGCATAGCCAATCATGACTTCGAAACGAGTCATAAAATTAGATTGATCTGTGTAGACTATGACGAAGACTTTGTACTTGATCTCATAGAAAAGGCCATCGCTTTTTGGAAGGAGAATATATACCCTCTTATTCTCAGAGCTGCAAAAGAAAAGCAATGAGGAAAAAATAAGAACAAAGAGTTCTTTGATATTATACAAATTATATTTGGTATTATAAAAATGTGTTATGAAATAGATAAAGTCGGAATATGAAATCTAGAACACACATTATTTTTATTATTGTCCCAAAAATAAGTTATCACATATGTCCTTGGAAATATATCACAGAGTATATGATTATTGTTTGATTATAGGTGTTTGTAAATTTATTAATCCTGCGGCAATGGTTACAATTTCATCCAATATATCAAAGGTTAAGTAATGAACTACTGCATGTGGTTTTAGTATGGCGTATTCTCTAATTCTACGGATAATTCTTTCAATGTGGATTCTGAGGCTAGCGATACGTCTAGTTTCCATAACTTCTGCCTTGGTTGGCTTTGCAGTACTTGCAACACTTGGTGGCCGGATTAGAGTGCATCCACTTTTCTGTAAGTGTGGTTCTATGTGTTTGAAGCCTCGATCAGCCATAACTGCACAATTTGGTGGTAGTATATTCAGGTATTCACTTTCTTGTACAATCACAGCGTCTGTCGTTCTGCCTCCAAAGCCTTGGGATATAAAATTAATTGTTCCATCCGGTGTAGAGGATATAAGATATTTCAGAGTATTACATTTTTTATACTCCGACCAAGTGACACTCTGGTGAATCGCGTTGCCAGGTTTCTGGATTTCGATTTCAAAACAATCAATTATAGATTGGACATGACTATATCTAGCGCGAAATGGTAACGGTAAGTTCAACTTTATCGAAGCTGCTGAAGGCCAAACGATTAACTGTTTTAGAAAGCGTGCCAGCAAAGGGATCTAAATATTGTGTTGGCGTTGCCACTACTGATACCGAACTCGTCGCCAAGCCTCGCAAACGTGTCATTGAGTTTGATTTTAGATAGCGTTAAACAAATATCCTCAACTTTGATTCCTGTTGCATTGTGAAGTAATTCTATAATAAAAAAGCCATTATCTGGAATTCCCAAGTACATCTTCGGTTTACTAGCAATAATCAAAAGTTTCATTCTTCGGATCTCTTGTTTTCGCGCAGAAACACTTTGTTTCACAGCCTCTTCACTAGTTTCATCAGAAGGCAAGTACTCTGTACAATTTTCCAATGTATCGTCCAAGTTGCATGTGGTACTGCTGGATGTCGTCACTGAAGATTCTTGTTGAATTTTTAGAAGGCCTACACTTGTTTTTATCTTTATGGGCGAACAACTCGCATCTTGCATGAGAGGAACGCAGCTAGAAGCTTTACTTCTAAACTTTGGCTTCCGCTTAGGTAAAAGGCACACTTGCACACAAACATCTTTTTGTACAGGTAAAGTTTCAGCTACTGCACTTATAGAAGGTGAAATGGGGTCTGCGAACACATATCCACATTCTACAGCTTCGTCATGACCGATGTTCACAATGTCCTCTTCGACCAAGTTGAGATTCACAAGATTTGAAGCAACCGAGTCCCCAGCTGTGTGTGTTGGATCAATGTTTTCTATCTTCGAAAGCGCTTCTGATTCTATTTCTTGAAGAACCTTTCTCGTCTCACGTTTACGCACACCAGGTCGCACAGGTTTCGAAAACGCGCGTTGTCTGTCAGGCTGACAGTCAAATTTATGAGGTAACGCACCGGTTTTTAGTCTTACTGAGGCAGTTTTGTCTTCCACAACTCTTCTATAGTTCTCCAAACATTCCTGTAACTATATATACAAAAAGAGTTAGATGACAGCTAGGATCAGCTATACTGAAAGTGTAATTTATTCGTTACAGATACATTATCTTGATTCACTCAAGTAAAATGACTGTTATAAAGTCAAACAAAATTTTAACTTACGTCCAAGTGATCTTCGCAACAGTATAAAGCGTTTTGGAGTGAGGTTAAGTCGCTCCGCCGAGCTAGTTCAAACCATTTCTTCCTCACCTCACCTTTTGGTACGGGTACAAATATTTTCGAGCGTGCCGATAAACTGGTATTTTGACACAGTGGAACGAAACACCACTTGTACGAACGTTTTTTTCTTATTTCTTGATTTTCACTCATTTTCAATGGACCAGGTCCCGAGTTTACCCAATTATGACGTCACTCGGGGGCTTGTGTAATGGCGCCCAAGACGGGACCGTTTCAAATCGCATCATAATTGAAGTGCTTCAATTAACGTTTTGGCTTGGATTTTTTATGTTTTATATTTTTTTCAAGGGTTTTTGGTACCTAAACTTTATTTTGAAACAATAAAAAAAAAATCGTGAACAACCTTATTATATTTGAATTGTTACTATTAATCCACTATTCTTACAAACCTAAGTATCTGGGAAATTACTACGCTTATTCCCGTATCAATGAAATACTACAAGCCAAATCTAAGTTAACAAAACAATTTTGATTCCAAATAATATTACAAGCTTGTACTACGGGCGAATCTAGTTCATACCATGTCGCACCACCGTCAACCTAAAGCTAGGTGACGCAACTCAAATTCTCAGAATCAGTGCGCTGCACTGGCAACGTTGCAGAGCCTTGAGGGATATATTTAATCGTAGATGAAAAAGCTTACTTTTCTTCAATATTAAATATTAAACATTATGAATAAACCCTGGAGGTGAAGCAACCCCGCAAACGTTATCATACATACTTAAACGCAACACACCCCCAGACACCTGTTCAACCTTGCACACCTGTGCGTTCCTTTTACGCAATTATTCTAATTCAATAATAAACCACACAGCTATTGTTTACCTAATATTAAAAGACATTTCTGAGTCCTTACATGAAGCCACCAGCGAAAAACATCCAAAATTCAAATTATTAAATATTATAAAACCGAACAAAGAAAGCTTTGGTAGCCAGCTAGAAGCTAGCCGGGCTACGCAAAGCAAACCATATAAGGTAACAACCAAGACGCTGATTAGGTCACCTTGATCGGAACCAATCACAGTCCAGCTACCCCCCAAATATTCACTGTTGACTCAATGTAATAAATCTGTCACCCAAAAATTGCACAGGAGCATAGGAGATTTTGCCCTATATAAACGGGTGCAGATTGAACTCGGAGAGCATTAACTTTCATAAATTTGTAATCGTCACTTTGTCGCTCCGCTCGAGAGCATTAATTTTCATAAGTTTGAACTGTTACTTTGTCACTCTGCCCCAGAGCATTAATTTTCATAAGTTTGAACTGTTACTTTGTCACTCTGCCCCAGAGCATTAATTTTAATAAGTTGTAACCGTCACTTGGACACTCTGCCTCAGAGCATTATTTTAACTTTGTATTTGTACTCTTAACCGTAACGTAAACTAATAAAGATTTAAGTGCATTAAAAATCCAAATCACTCAATTTAATTAAAACACCTCAACTACCTGGTCCTTCGCCGCTCCACGAAGCTACCTGTTGTCCTGTACCACCAAGCGCAAACAACAAGGGTAAGTTGACTTAATATTCTGTTATTTCGAATTCCTTTCATATCATCCAAAGCCCCCCCCATTACGCGAATTTATTGATGTTACCCATTTCACTTTAGTGATTAGTCGGTATTGGCGACCCACAACTACTCTGATCACACACTAGGTGAGACTCCCCCCACCATAGGAGTTTCCTAACTTGCATGTAAAGACTGTGGATATTCCATAGGGTTCTATCGGATTATATGTGATTGGCGCTTTGTGGGACTTTTGCTGTAGCAACGCCACTTCATACACATGTATTCATGTACTCACTGATCTCTACTATAGACTAGAGATCAGTGTGTACTCTACTTCACGGACACTTTTTATTATTGTTTTCTATACACAGAGATGGTCCTTTACGAATGAAATCTAGGACTAGTCTCGAATTCACGATTTGGCGGCTAAGTTTGCTGCAATGTGGAAGTACGGTGCAGGGGAGACAGAAGTATGTATTCGTTATCTGTTTTACACGTGGTAGTACAGTGTAAGACAGAGAACAAATACCTACTTCTATCTCTCCGCACCGCACGTCTAGATCTCAGCAAGCTTAGCGATGAAATTGAGACTCCCCTCACAACTCAAAAATGCTGTTCCCAGACTTGTATGAAAACCCGTACGCCCGTATGTTGTACCGACTATTATCATTATATATCATCACTACCAACTTACCTAACCCTAAGTACGAGAATCTTGTAACCAGAAAGTATTGAACTACTACCTAACTATTTACAATATCCCTAGATGGAAGTGATGACTCAGGGTCACAGTCTTACATACAGATCAGTTCGCGACTCATTTTCGAGTCTAACTCGTAAAGTTGTCCGGAATTGATCGTTAGGATGTCACATCTCTATTCTGAAGCCGCTGTGATGTTCCAGACGCGACGTCATCTACTGGTAGTTGCGACGTCTATGGTACATATGCCAGGTGATCAAGAGTAATGATCAAGAGTGTGTGTGTACAAAAAATACAAAATATTAATATTATTTATTTGGGCGGGTAAACATTATATGTATACGAATATATTTTTTAAAGAAAATAAATATCTAAGATATACGTTTCAAAGTGTATAATGTGATAATATAATATCGTAATTATATCCACAGTATAATGAGTGAGAGAAGACTTTTCCATAACCTGTCAAAAAAAACAACAAAAGAGACGGGATAATTTTACAAGTTGTCAATCAATGATCTTTCCCGATGAATTTCTTCCGAAAGATGAGAAATATTGACATGAGGTTGTGAACGTAGACTGAAACTCATACTTCCGAATATGCTCATATAATAATAAGTGTTAAGTATTGATATATTTTACAGATTATTAAAAAGTAATGTATGTTTCATATAATTCAAGGTATAAAAGCTTTAGGTTATGATTAATTAGAAAAACTAAAGAATTTTATATTTAGACAAGACATCATATTGTTCTGTTCACTATTAGTTATGAGATAATATTTGTTATTTGATTCTGTTATAAGCTTCAAGTTTTTTCATATAAATATAAAAAACTTGGAAATTTATTCTTCGCAGCTATAAAATGTCACCTGCCATTATTGTATAAACACATTGGAATACAATAATACTACATCTTACTGAAAACATTATACATCTTCCTATGTAATAAATATAAATACATATATCGACATATATAAATATATATGCATGTTTAACACCTCATTGTTTAAAAACAACGTCCAGTTACCTCTGTGAGAATCATTTAGATTACTTCTAAATGACTATTTCAAATACAATAACATGTCTGAATGTCGACTATTAATTGTGTCGTAAAGCTATCTTTGAACCATCCTGCAGGCAGATAGATCTATAGATAGAAATTCGTTGATTCTTTGAAACAAACTTTGTCCTTACGATATGTGTGTCAAAGCCTTCTGTGCGCCTAAGAAAAGGGCTCTGACGGTCGTGTATTAGGATTGTGAATTTGTCTAACACTTTGAACTTTCAGGTCAAACCACAGAGGTAGGATTCCATCGATACATCGTAAAACTTGAAAGACACAGATATTAAGTCAAGCAATTTTGTTAATATTTACGAGTGTCCCAATTATAAATTTGCAAATTTTGTTCAGGCAGAATAACATACGTATCCTTGTAGACATTATGCTTGTTACTTATATTGTTTTCGCTAATATTTTATGGCATATTCGTTCAATGTTTTTTAGAAGTCTCAAACAACAGGAACCATTCTAGAAAATACGCTTAGTAATATAAAGTAAATAAATGTTCTCTCTATTCTTCAATTTCCCAATTAGGAATGACGTGAAAGATAAGTGTACGACGTATGGTATGTACATACTATCCAGGTGTTGCAAATAAATGTTTTAAATTTTTCGGAATCAAAATTTTTCCTATTTATAGCCGTGTCGGGCTGTTAAGTTGTTGGAATTCTTGCCTGACTACCTATTTAGAACATATATGTAGCTCTAACACTACTTGCTAGCAAATTTCTAGGAATTTGGAAAACAACTTGAAAATGTAACCGTTGACTATTCTTCAGTCAACGATGCAACCGTTGCTGCTGACAACGACCAGTTAACGCATGCTTGAATAGAAAAATATTACAATCGATCAGCATTAATTCTCTTCGCGTTCTGGTATGAAGCGTGGGCGATTGGTCGAGAAAACTGTGGAATCTTGATCGTGCATTCGGTAGTTGTGCAAGGTACAATTTCAGCACCTTCACTAATTCCGAAAGTTATTTGTTTCGATATTAAAGTCAACTGGGATAGGTTGCATTACTTGATCATTGCTGATGTGGTGCAATTATCGATAAAATCAAAAAATTTGTCTCAGCTAAGGGCGGGAAGCGGTCCTGCGGCCATTCCCTGAAGAAACACGTTGGTTTATATTGCCGCGGTTAAGAAAACGCCCTCTATGATTTAAACCCGAGTTTGAGTTCAGCCAGTCGGTGATGGCGTATTGCGTGCGGCAATTTCGAAGAGGAGTGCGTTTCGTTTTGAAAATTTGACAACGGCCTTTTAAAATGGCAGACAATCAGCAGAGCAGGTTCGAAAAGTCACTCGGCTTGCTAACCACGCGGTTTGTAACTTTGTTACAAAAGGCAAAAGACGGAGTGTTGGACCTGAAAGTGGTGAGCGGCGTCGATACGTAAGCTAGCAAAAAGTCACCGCGAGATCTAGGTTAACTTGTCATGAGCATATATGTGTACGTTCTCTGCTGGTGTGGTTCTCCTTGCGGGAATTTTGAAAAAAAACAACCTTAAAAATGTGCCCGTCGATATTCAAATCACCAGTTTCAGTTCACGCCTTAAAAAGCGGGTAAATTTTATAAGGGTTTAAATTCAATTACAATTGAATACAGAGCTCATAATGAAGAAATCAATCTCGTTAGTTTCCTAACCTGTAATACATTTTTATTGTTGTAGGATAGATCGAATAATCGAAATTTGAATTTATCTATTATGTGAATAGAATTTCTGACGACGTTTGATATGCAATGCTTATTACATTAAACAGTCGAACTATCGTAAGATTGATATATTAATCTGTACAAACACTTTTCCTTAGGCTGCTGATATACTGGAGGTGCGCCAAAAGAGACGGATATACGACATCACCAATGTGCTCGAGGGAATTGGGCTGATTGAGAAAAAAAGCAAGAACAGCATACAATGGAAGTAAGTTTGGATATCGTGAATATCATTGCATTATCACTCAAATATTAAGGCACGGAAAGAGTGCCTTGCATACTTGTAATAATGTGCATATTTCAATTTCTTGCATTCAAGTTTCAATGATCATTCGCTCGTATCGCTCAATTTTCTTTGAATTTTCATTTGCTTCAATATGTTGAAGTTGCCATTAATCTTCAAACCAGAGTATAACGATTTGAAAATCATTGATCGAATTATAAGTAAAGAACAAAGCTGTTGCATACATATGAACAGTAACAAAAAATTTTATGATAAAAATATACCACGGCTATCAAACAGTTTTGAAATCCAGACAACTCGTAAAGTTGAGAAAATTTATACTTTGTATGAAAATGATGGTTTTGTGATTGTGGTTCAATTGAATGAAAGAGTAATTTCAGAAGCATGGCCGCTTCAATGAGACCGTGACAAACCATATGCCCAATATCCGTTGAGAAATGTGAAATGTTAGAATGTGACATAATTCAAAAACCATTCTTGAGAAAACGTTTGATTCAAGATTCTGATGATTCTGACACACTGCAATCAGAGATCTTCGCAATCAACATCAAACCAGTCCAGCAATAACATTTTTTACACCACCCAATTGCTTGATTATGTACTGATTCATAATCATGGCACCTAACGCAAGCCATGGAGTTACCTCAGTTTACTGGATCCTCCCACTTGATGATGATCCTCAGTATTTGAATTATACAATAAATCTTATCTAGTGTTCCAATCTTATGCTGCTTCAATGAGATTTTTGTTTCGTAATAGATTTGGTCATACAAAATTGAAGATTAAAGTACCTATATATTGCAAGAATTTTCATCAATATAGGTATTTCATGTAAAAATAACTTAATACTCATTCATTGAAATTAATTTAAGAGGGCAGCATAATCAGAAAGAAAATGTTTCTGAATAACAATAAACGGATTAGAGACTTGACAAACGTGTCTGCTGTTTAGAAATCGTTTTTTGTTTTTAGAAAAAATATACCTGAGGCAGGTACTTGTTATTGGAAAGTGTAATTCCCATTACTGTTTTTACTATTCTGTCAGGGGTTCTTAAACCGTCCGTTATTAAGGAAGGTCTGTAAACAGACGTTTTCTACATTTTTTTTATAATGATTAATGGTTTGTTGTTGTGATACATTTCTACCGTGAGGCACGTAGTATGCACACCGTTCACTATCGATGCTGAAAGAGACATACACAAGCAAAAGGCAATCGCCAAAAACAAGGGGAGTTCTGGGCCCATAATCAGTTCCCAACGCTATCGAAATATGCTTATCTCATCTTAATTCTGATTTTATTGAAAAGCTAAGGAAATTGCGAAAAACACATGGGGCTGTCCACTAAATTTGAATTCAAATGGTTGGTCAAATTGTAAAAATAAAGTTAGCCACAGTGCATGCATCGATGAACATTACTGTACATGTACAATTGGTAATAGAGCTATAAGCACCGTATAAACACATCTTACTTTTAGTATTACACATCTTATTCTTGGCACGCAGTGAATATTTGATCAGATTTTTTCCATTCTTACAGTTCAAAAATAGTAGTGGTACATCTATGGATGGATAAAAGTTGTGGGTGTAGTGCTTTGATTAAGTGAAAAAAATATAAGAAAAATTTGCACCACATTCTCGCGAGCAGAAGATTGTTCTACGTTTGTCATACAAGTTTTGTAAATTTCTTCAGATTTGAAAAAAGGGTGGTTCTGTAGTTATGTTTCAATACTTGTTGCTGATGATAATGCCGCATTTAGTTTCAGGCCCCAGAACTTGCTCTTCATTGGTATATTGCTCTTTTCGATTTTATCGCCTTATATTCACCATACCGATGACTTGAAGATTATGGTATTGAAAAGTTTAACGTATCATCAGGGGTGCTGGACCTGGGTGTAATACGCAAGAAGTTGGTGAAAAGCTGACCGAACTGAAGGATGAAATCAGGAAACTAGAGGAACATGAACAGTTGTTGGACACACATACCCAGTGGATTCAACAGAGTGTAAAGAACATCGAATGTGATCTGACAAATAAGAGATACGCTTACCTCACGTATGAGGATGTCAAGAAGAAGTTTCAGAACGAAGTTGTGTTAGGTATTCAAGCTCCGCCGGACACATTACTCAATGTACCAAATATCACAGAGGTAAAGAAGAGCTAAATAAAAATATTTGGTAAATATGGCTGTAACATTTATGATTCACCTGTTGTTCTTCTGTTTTGACATTCAGGTAATAGAAGAGAATCTAGATGAAATTAAAAATCCTAATTATGAGATATCCATGAAGAGTGCATCGGAAGAAATTAAGGTGTATATGATTCAGCCAGAGTTAGCTGAATGTTATGATAACAAAGTACTTGAGGCGAGACTTCGGGAAGAATCTAAAGGGACCAAGAGGGAAAAGGATGGAGAGGATAAGAAAGATGAATCCAAACCAAAGAGAAAAGTTGGAAGGTAAAACATGAGGCGTTTAAGTCATTATTGAAAAATTGTATCGAAGAAAGATAATGCGCCGCTTTCGCATCAGAAATGGTGAGTTCACATTTCTGACCTGCAAAAGGCGAAAAGTAATGATATGGGTCTTTTTTGGGGGATGGACAGTCGTAAATTTAGACTCGTTCAATTGGATCAGACCCTACAAATATTCTCCATAGCATTATTCTTTATTGATCTCAAAACTTCTTCTCTGTGTAGGTTTTAACAGCTGTAATTGAAGAGCAATCTTCAATACAATGTTTCTTGTAACTCAATTGCTGTAGATGCAAATTAAAACTGATCTCATTTTCTTCTGCTCAGGCCACCTAGAGGGGTTGGGAAAGTAGACCCTGTATTATCAGACGAAGACGAGGAAGAGGACCCAGAATTACTCGAAGCAAAAATTATACTTAGTGATGTATCAACGTCAGGTAAAATATACTCAAACACAAAATATTCATATCGTTTGATCTGTTCTGAATTTTTTCTTTTCATCACTTGTCTTTTCATTTGTTTTTGTTTTTTCTTAGACATTGTCAGAACAGATTTGGACCTCCTGGACGAGTTTTATTCAGATTGTAAGTTTATGTTATGTTGTTTTTAATTTTTGTAACATCTGCTACACAACTGTAAATGATTTCTTATTTCTTTTATTTGTCACTCTCGAAGTCGTCTATGAAATTTTTATTTTGATAAAGAAATTTGTAGCCCGTCTGAAACTCAAAGTATTATGAGCCGTGTTTATTCTATAATTAAACCTGATGCAATTACGTGTCAAATAATTTTTTCTCCTGGCTTTTGCATCCACAAAAAGTGAGCCACACTCACCAATTTTGAGAACATTGGAATAAAAATTTCATGTGAGTCATTTCATGTCAAGCCAAGCACTTTGCAAGCAAAATATCGATTGACAGATCTACTTTTCCTGCCACTTTTTTGTGTATGGTTCTATCAAAAAATATGAGACTTATTTGACGGAAAAAATTGGTATATGTTTTTTTCGATTTTATAGTGAATCAAATTTCAATTTCGTCACACACGCTGAACTTGATTAACTGAATTCTTTAACCTTACTTTTTGCCATCAACAGCCAATTTTCAAATCCTACAAAAAAAAATTGTATTCCTTTACTAAATATACATTAATCATGATGGCATAAACACCACGATGTAGGAATCTTTTTTAAATGACCGTTGAAACAAAACTTATGTTGCATGAGTTTGAAAGGAAATTTCATTCCCTGTCCGATGCCTTTTTTTCGTTCAATTATCTGTATTAGAAAGAAAATTTGGGTACCAAATTTGAAATTCGATATTATGTCTTAAAATAAAAAATATGGACGTTACATTTTTTAGGTCACACATGGCATGACTCGCATACAAAAATGATTACTTCTCTCGAGTTTCGTATCAAGTTTTCGAATCAGCAAAATATCAGTTACTGAGTTTTTTTTTCAAGTTGAAAACATCCATTACAATAATCAACTCCACGTTAAAGTTTGTATATATATATTTTTACAGTTTGTGGACCTTTGGTGAGACTAAGTCCACCACCCGGTGAAAAGGACTATCATTTTCATCTTAGTGAAAACGAAGGAATTTGTGACTTGTTTGACATAGTTGCAAAGTGACAGCAATGCATTAAGAAAATAGTTTATAGCTTTGCGCCATGGTGGAGTTCAATTTTCAGGTGTTTTATACCTGATCAATAAATTGATGTGAATTGAATTTGACGATAATATGTCATATCCGTGATCATACTAGATCATTGTCGATCAACCTGTCTTGATAGTACATACATACATGCATATGTGTGTGTGCGTGTGTGTGTGTATTCACATAGATAATATGTATAATTAAGTAATGAAAATTGCGGGCCAATTCCAAATTATTGGCTCTGATACACTAATCAAATGGCTATATTGTGAAGTACCTTTTGTGGCGTATTACGTACGTGAAAATAACTGCCGATTAGCGACGTCTATTTTTAGGCAGTGGATTCACACGCTGTAATATTTGCTTGGCTACACTCGCAAAAATTCCACGTGTCTTATCTTACTAAGGATCAGTGATTAGCATCTTTTAACCTGAGATGCTAAGTGAAGTATTACCTAATACCGTATCTTCACAATTTGTACAGCAATGTCTGGGTTCATGAAAAACATGACATACTTTGTCAGCGTCATTGATTTTGTGTACGAAATCTAGGATGGTTATGTTACGAAATTTTTAAGTATTTTATGAGAGAAAACCACCCCCTGTGTAACAATGAGAAGAAAAGGATATACCTTTCTATCTTATATACATTTTCGAGTTTTTACCTGTTAAATTTGTTACTTAGCTTATTTACACCTGAGTAAAGTCGACTCTGCCTTGTTGCCGCCTAATTCAGTAGGTCAGAAATAAGGTTGGCTGCACTGGTCTCTAACATACGCCTATTGAACAACAGATGCTCCGTATGTTCGATGAGCACTATCATTAGGTAGAAGCTCGCAGAGCCAGCTGTATTTCTCACCCGCTGAACCAAAAGAGTCAGAATTGATGACTTAGGTCTGTCTGCAGTGTGTATGTGCGAAAAAGATCATATAAGATGCATAGAGCTGTATGAAACAACATTGTGTCTGTTTTATCTATTATACAAATAGGGTGTAAGACAAAACAAATATAGAATGTCTTTTTATAAAATAAACTTCGAATTATGACCAGACTTTAGATTAGTCAGACCATAAAATTATTTTCTTTCTATTCTCCAACAGCCCACCTTCTTCTACACTATGTGTGTAAGGGATTATAGAAAGCAAGTTCAACTCGTGCGTCAATTATGTAAAATTTTTTCAAGAATCAAACTTTTTCGAACGAATTCATTATTGCTCTTATTTTGCCAATGGCCTATAGATAAAACAATACAGTAGTACAATTCTGGTTGCATGATTATTGGGAAAACCGAATTTCTGTATTTTAGAATTCATTATAGCAGTGTCTTTCAATCATTGGTATATGCTGTTTCTGTTCTTGATTGATAAAAATGTCTGTGATTCACTCAATAGAAATAAAAATTTCCAATTGAAACAGGATTCATTTTTCAACGTTCTGTTTGCGTAGAAATGTGGTCAAAGTCCAACGATGGGGCACATCAGAGATGAACTTTGAAGTCTGTATCCTTGTCCCTGCCTTTGTCCCAGAGGAAATCATTATTATGGCTAACTACAGATATGATTTTACGATGAAGTCAAGAAATTCGGACACTCATAATCTTGTCATTGAGTTTTTTTTTTATAGATTATCGTACTTTTTCGTAGATTATTTTTGTTTTCAATAGATTCGTGTAGAGCGGTTTGCATATGTGCAGTCATTTTTCTCATATCAGATGCTGAAATGGATATAATGTGTTGTAAAATATTGTAGCAAACCAAGAGGTTTAGTGAAATAACAAATGTTAGTTTTTTCATAAGATTTACGTATTGAGATAAAGTGAATCCTAAAATATACGATAAATTCTCACGATCAGACGATGAGAAGATCAGTCTTTGGACGTAGACTCAAATTCTGTTATATGCTTGACTTGTTGCGATATGTTTTCTTTGTGCAAGAAATGTGACATCTAGTAGTTGTTCAAAAATAGTATTTCATAGTTTCTCATGCATATTCGTAACCTTATCGATCTAAGTCAAATTCTAAAATTATCGATCATCACGATTTGTCATAAAAATTTGTATTCTTTCGTGAGAATTCATGGAGTTTATGAAAAGTTGCATTTTTCAACTAAATTCCCAGAATACTATGAGACGAAAAAATCATGTTGTCTGGGTCTGAAATTGTAATTATTTTTCGTAGAAAATTGTAGATTTTTATAATTTTTTGTAGAAACTGTTAGTTTTTTTTTGCTAAATTCCATGAGTATTTTTTTAGAAAAAATCTATTTTGTCCGTTATCGTCAATTATACTCATCGTTTATAGAAAATCATAAGATTTTTATAATTTTTCCTGGAAATTCATGATTTTCTGTGCAATATACTATGATTTTTTACGATTTTTCACAATATTGTACGCTTTTTGATGATTTCCTACAATTTTCAACGAACTGCATTTTATCATAGTTTAACGTAAAAATTATGTTTACCAGGGGAATGCATTATAGCATAAACTTCGGTCTATGCATTATAGGTGCCAAATGTACTGCAAGTCTTCGATTATTCATTCAGAAATCAAAATGTTGTATACAACGCGAGCATGTATGTTACGTGTTTTCCATGCATGTTCTCCGTACAGAAAGTACCAATCTCTATGACGGTCGAGCGAGTCTGTCAATGCGCATGCTCGGAGTACTGAAAAGACCACTTTTAAGTTCCACGAGAGTGACCTTTACTCTAATGCGCGCACGCGCTGTCTCGATCGAATCTTACATTACGCGACCCTAACCTCAGTTTCACGCTTCGTGAAAAACCGCGTAATATACTCTCGTTGTATAAAGAATCGTGTGGATCGTGTGCAACAAGGAGGCCTCCTTATTATACAATATACTATTGTCAATTTATTACGTTTCGTTTTCTTCAACATTAGCTGTGATCCACCTACGGCGTTTCCGCGATCAAGAGTTACAGACGATCAATTAACAAAGTCGCAAATCACAACTCGCCATGCAAAAGACCGTGCTCTCTGATTTGATCTCTTATCAACTCTTACATCGCTCGGTAGTGGCAGGTGGCGCATGGCGATGTTGGCACAGGAGGTGCCAGCCAGAGTCCAGGGCAGTCCAGGGACTTTAGTGCCAGGTGCCACAATGCCACATTCGCACTTGCGCAGCACATGCCACACCAACCCAGCCTTGAATACATGCAGTACTTATTGGTGTTATCTATACCAACATCGGTGTTTTGCGCTTTCGCAGTCGCCGCGCGACTGTCAGCTCATTGAGTGAGTGGACGGATGTGCTAGACTCGAGCCTCTCAAGGCAAGACCTCAGTGGGTATTCGTCCGCGGCAGTTGCCAAAAAAGTAGTTCAGCATATTATTCAAGGGCGATTAAATCGAGCTCACTGTGTCATCACCATACCAGATACGAATAATCACAGCAACGCGAAGGTCTAAATACGTATATTTGACAGTGATCTAACTTCATGTGACCGTCAACTTGCAGTGTTCCAAAGTTCAACGCGTACTTTTCCGATAATCGTTAAGCACAAGGTAAAACGGAACATCATGATTTGCGTGTTTCATGACATTACGAAAAGATGTCATAAATTACTCAAGTTATCTACGTAATGCATTTTTCATTCATGTTTTAGTTTTCAACAACGGGGTGCGTTACGTGATGACACGCGTTTGGGACATGCAAAGTTGACGTAACTTTGCAACGCTTCACGCGTGTTTGTAAGTTGCAGAATACTCGACGAATGAACCTGCATAGATCATGTATATTTTTTAAATATTGACGAGTGATCAACATAAAAGAATAATGATTACCTTGGTCTGCATGCAGTTAAATCGAACTTATTACATACTTGTGCAATTTCTCGATTACTTCAATGAATTCATATGTTTTTGAATAAGTACATACATACATGTTACTCGTATTAATACCTGTAACACTTTACTTCAAATTGCAAAAGAAGAAAAAACAATAGATATTCAGTTGAAGTCAAACATATAATTGCTGAATACTTTTAGGAGATTATCTATCAGTAACTGAGGTCCTGCCACTGTATTATCTGATACATAATTTGAAAAGCTTTGTTTCAGAGCCTAAATATCGAAGATGAGGGTCATTTTGTTGAAATTCCGTGAGGTCACTACCAAATATCCCATTGTCCGTGGAATGGCATCATACACAGTAATATGGCCAGCTGCGAGTTTGCTTCAACAAAAGTTCATTAGTAATCAAGAATTGAACTACATGCAAGCCTTGAGATTCAGCTTGTACGGAGGATTCTTTGTTGCACCGACCCTTTTTTGTTGGATCAAATTTGCCTCGTATATCTGGCCTAAGAATGACCTCAAGTCTGGAATTGTGAAGGTAAAATTCAGAGCGTAATTGTCCGTTCGTTCATACTTGAAACAAAAATAATCTCATTCACACAAAGTAATGGTAATATTAAAAAATTTGAAAAACTTAGAATTGTTGATTATTTGGTACACAGTTAAAAAATTACTCGTTGTGGGAAAATATTCTTGAAATAAATTTTGCGATTCCAGTACGACTTTTATTAACAACCGCAAGGTAAAGTGAAAAATTTTAATTTCTATTTTTTAAGGTCACTCAGTTGAACTGAATCATCCACCAATCATGCATCAGTAACTTATCCTAGTATCCACTTAGTGCATTTATAATTGTGGTTCCCAAATGCAACTAAGTAAATTCAAGGGAACTCCAAAAACCATTGAACATTCAAAAGTTTTTCCATCTTAATCAAAATGTGATTGATCTAGTGGCAAATACAGAGATCAATCGCTATATTCACATTATAAAGTGTAGTCAATTCCTACTTATGGACGCTCCATAAATGTCAACACTAACTAACCGAAATTTCTTTTTTACTCCTTGAGCTAAGGTAGATGTACTACTTTTGACCACTGTAGTACCAAATATGGTCTGACTATCAATAGTACTGTTTGTATAATACCATATCCATTACGTGTAAAAAAAAATGCCTGGCCACAAATTACACAAAAGTCTTTGGGCGGCTTTGAGCGCTATAAATTTTGACGTTTAAATAATTGAATAGTCAAAAGCTACACTGAAATTCACTGCAGAAAATATTTTTATCATTGGATCAACAACTGAATACATTTCTAGTACCAGAAATAATTGAAAAGCTTTACATGATCAAAAATAGCGCACTAGCCACAAATGTCACCTCTACCCTATGTCTTACCATTTCCATGATTGACTTTGTATGTAGATTTCATTTTGAACATTTTATGGTGTTTTGAATAGGCTCTCGTGGAACAAGTTTCTTATGGCCCAGCTGCTATGTGCTGTTTCTTCTTTGGTATTAACCTACTAGAATTTAAACCTATTGCGGAATGTGTGGAAGAGGTCAAACAGAAGTTTTGGCCTACATGGAAGGTAAAATTTCTTACTATTATATCTATTCCAGAATTCAATTAAAATATTATTTTTAACTTTTGTTTTATTTCTCTCATTGTACATGATTATCTCTTTTAGACTGGAATATGTGTATGGCCGATACTTCAAACAATCAATTTTACCCTCATCCCAGAAAGAAATCGTGTAGTCTATGTCAGTGTTTGCAGTTTAATGTGGACATCATTTCTTGCCTACATGAAGTCTCTGGAAAAGCGGCAGCTTACAAATAATACTAAATTAGAAATCGATCCTATTGAAACAAAGCAGCATGACCAACAGTCACAAGATAAGACCAAGACTGGTTTCATATCTCATTAACGTTCAAGTTCCTTAGGAATAAAAAGAAATTTCTAAGAATGTTTTTATTACGAATAAGTAAAATCTTTCAAACGTTTAGTCTGACCACTAAAAATACTGTTTACCCTGTGTGGTCATTGATTTCATATTACTATACAAATGATTGTGCCTATAATTGGATGAAACTTCAGTTGCAACATCTGACGTATGTGTATCTTTCCTTTTTTTTTTTGATGCAATACAGTTTGCCATACACTATTTACATAGTATTAGATTCATGACTTTACTGATACTTGCAATAGCCCAAATTAAGTATGGGAACAGTGATGCATGTTATCTGAAGTGTTGATGTACTTTTCAGCATTGATACTTGTGATGTATGAAAGTATAGTGAAAGCATGAGACTCATTTGTATAAAATATAATATAATAATATATAATAATTTCGAATTAGTACTACATTTTCTGTACAAGTGAACTTGAATTATTTCTTTTAAATGAAAATACTGCTGATCAAAGATTAGTCGTATTTGAATCTCAATATAAAAAATGTACATAGTTTGTTGAAATTGTTGACAATTGTTAATTTATTACATGTGTTGAATGAAAATAATATGAGGTTTGAAAATTCATGTTACATACAGCGTTCATGCTAGAATTATTTCTCGAATCCCAGAATGTTCTTATAATAGAAATTCGAACAATACGAAACAGGATTTATAAGAATAGACAGTAAAGTATTAAAGAAGTATAGAAGTCGTCTTCTGAATCATAGACTTATAGAGATAAACCACACAGTCTTACGAGGCTGCTGAAGCCCAAAGTGAACGACAAATATAGTCCTGAGGCTGGCCCTCGCTGCTGAACGATCAAAAGTGTGGGGAGTAGCCACTAGGCAGGGTAAGTACTAAGGCAAACACGGAGGTATATTTGTATAAAGTCTGGGATTCGGACTTACATGTGCTTGCATGTGTAACATCCACGGATGTAGGAAATATAGGGATGGAGTTTAAAGTGTCAATATGGGCGAGGGAACCGGCCTGCGCAGGAGCCATAGAACCATATTTGTAGGCAAAGTTCGGGAGCTAAGTTCAAACAGTAAAGTATCCGATTACCTAGGATTTTACACCGAGCATCAAGACTATACACTGAAATACTGGATATACTTACGTAATATACACACAATATTCATGTGTGGATGACAAGGTATTCGAAAAGTTAAATTGGCAATTGAGGGGGTTAGTGTAAAAAGGGTAAATAAGTGACAATAAAAGAAAAAAAAAAATCGGAAAAAATAACTTTTCTGCGGATTTCAACATTTGTAATGTATAAAAAGTACTTTTCCCAAATATACTTTTTTCTGCCATATCTTGTTTACACTAAACCTCCGCAATTAAGTAAAATAAAAAAGTTATCTTAAATCGCATTGTGTTTTCTTCACATTAAGTTTATTCACATGTTTAAAAAATTTCTTCAGCCCACTGACTACTGGCCTCTAAACAAAGTTGATTTGTTATTTCTTTCGCTTGTAGGATTATTAACAGCTAGTTGTGATGTAGAATAATCTTATCTTGATATACTTTGACAGTATAGCTTTTGCCAAATGTATGTCATGATTTTCCAGAAAATTTTGGTCGTACACATGTGGCCGGATATTCTCAAATAATACATAAAAATCTGTAAATTTTGAAAGTGCCCGGCTGACAAGATGATGTGGCTCAGTGAATTTGTTGTTCATAAGCCTACCACCACTTTCTTTTAAGGTGCACCTTACAATTTTTTCCGCTTCCTTATAAATGCGAATAACATCTTTCGACGCAAGATGCAGGCCACCGCGGGTTTTCATTTTGATTAGAATTGATTTTACGTGGTTTTCATCTCCAAACAAAGCATCAATACATATCTCACACAGCAAAATTTCTTTGAAACTTCTAACGACAAAACCTGCTATATAACCTATGACTCTCAGAGAAAACTGTCACATCGGTTGAATGTGTTGCTCCCAAAGTTCTTCCGCGTTTCTACGTGTTCCTCCTTCTGTTTTATTTAGTTCAGAGGCATTTGATGTAAAGTGGGTGTCAAAAGGTTTAGTTAGGAACGCGAGTCCTGGTTTAAGTAAGTGGGATATTTCTTCAAGAGTAAGAATTCCCGATGAAATCGGGATAATTGGAAGATATTGGCAAAGAGCTGTGGAAAGACTTGTTGAAAATCTGATAAGTTAGGGGTTTGAATATTTTGAGGATTTGACGAGTTACTTCAGTTTGGGATAGTTTGATCGAATTTAATTAACAAATTACTACGAGTTAGAGTGATTCCCGGTGTCGTGTCAGTAGTGCGAGAATTTTCCATTGCCCATCGGTCGTTATCACTGAACTCCATATTATACTGGAACGAGCGCTACGGTAGTGGGGGCGGGCGGATGAACGCGTCAGACAGAGATAGTTGTTACGGGGTATCTCTTAGAGCATATAGTAGATGGAAGGAGCCTTCTGGCCGAAAAGTGTGACGACAGAGAGGGAATGAGTAGCTTGAGAACCTGTCTTTTTCTAAGCCAGGAGCGTAGCGTGGTAAATTTAGTACCCGCGTCAATGATAGGCACCTAACTAAAATTTTGTATGAAATTTAATATTATTGTATATCTTATATAATATGTTATGTACATTTCAGTGTAATATACATAATAAATTTGCACTGAAGAATTGATCACGATTGTAACAAAAAAGGATAATTTTCTTTCGAAAGAAAACTTGCTTTCCGAATTTGGGATTTGGATCATCACTTTCTATTTTACAAACTATGCATTTCAGAACCATTCTGAAATTTGGTTACTGACGCGATTGTTAATGTTTCATCAATAGTGCACGCTTTGGAATGCATCCTGCTTCATTCTTAGCTCTAAGGCCTCACTACATGGGCACATCGGGCACTGCACCCTTACCGTACTGCTTGGTACAGCTCTGACGTAGTCACGTGGCTGATTTGAACTGACCAATCACATTTTGTAAGAGAGAGATAGGATCTCATGCTACTATATTTATCCTTGGTAACATCGCCACTTATGGGCCAGGATAGGACAGGCTCCCTCCATCTACTATATGCTCCAAGGGGTATCTGCACACGTGTCGCACACAATATTTACTAACTGAGCACAAACATCAGTCCTCTGAGACTGACAGTTTGTCCTAAAGTCCTAAGGATAAGACACTGAACTGATAAGATTATGCGCAGGTCTGCTGGAATATTCTTTATTTTCTGTTTACATTTATTCGTTTTATTCACATATAAGTGGAACAACGTATAAAAAAAATCCTAATTATGGCAAAGGTGGTTAAATTAGTGTATAAGAAAAAAAGGGTTGTCTGTAAAGTCGATTTACGGACGATAATCTTACGTGATAACGTCATAAGAAAACATTGATGAAAAATAACAGCTACGCACGATAATTTTTTTTCGTGCCTCGCTCTCGCCTGCACGCTTGGCTCAGGCGAAACGTTACTGCGGAACGTTCCGTGGGAACGTTACTTATGAGTCATGCTTTTTCGTGGGTCAGCCGGCGTTCATCGATTTATAAGACGTTATCATGTCAATATGTAAATATGATCGTGTAAATCATAAAATGAATGGTGATAATCACGAATGTATCATGATATGTAGAATAAATGATGTATATACAAATTGATTTAGAAGTTGATTACATTTTCGTATAGATATAGATTGATACTGCTTGTTAAGAACTGATTGAGAATTGGATTACATTTTTGTATAAATACATTGTTTCCGCTTTATTTTGCTTTTGATTTTGGGTTTTCATTCATCAATATATCAGTTGGACATATCAGTTTAACATGGATTTCGAGTTCAGTGTTGACATACAACTGACAACCCACGGTCTTACATACAGGTCTGGGGACTCTAGTGGTGGGGGAAGTACGCTTACGCTGCAGTTTTTGTTTTTCAGCGCTACCGCTAGTTGTCACTAATGGTAAAGTAATGTTCGCAGACCTTTACAAAGCTTTATAAGATTCCCAAGAAGGCGACATAAATTGTATACGTGGCAACACCGCATATCTAGCGACCGGAAACCAAAACCAATCCTTGAACGCATATGAGCCCATCTATCTCGACTGAATAATACTACCACAAAAGGAAATCACACGAAACATGTGTGCAACCATATCCTGAAAATTATAACCACCTAAGACCTAAATACTATTTGTACAAGCCTAATCCCGTTGAGAATAAGCAACCAACCACATTAACGCGGCCTTAGTATTTGGAGTCCGAGATTAAACAGAAACAGAATAATATTCTAGAATCAACTATCATTGTAGTTCGATAAAGACATGTAGAATATGATCAGAACCAATATAATAGTGTAGGTAAAGCTCACATGGATTCAACACTAGGGAACGGCGATGTCGAGCATACGCGCATTACGCGGCCGAATGCCACCCCATGTAAAGTTGTGTAAAACTTCGAACTCCCTCATTACTGTTACCAAGGGATCGCGCGCCTAAAAGCACACATATGCAGATACACTAGCGCGTTGCACCAACACACATATACATGAAGCTCATACCCATAACACGCACTAATTCAAATAATAAAAAAGGAAAACCAACCTAGTTTTAAGGCCCCGCTGACCTGGCGTGTCATATGTATATTTCGTGACGTCAGAAGCGGGGAAATTGGGTGAAAAAGCCTATACGAATCCTGCGATAACGAGAGTATGAATCTTACTCGGAAATATTTTAAATCGTAGCTTGAATAATAGTGTACGTGTGAATCTCAGTCACTGCTCAGGCAAATCGCTGATAATGTTTATAATAAAGAATGATGAAGTGAATAAAATCACGCGACAACAAACATGGCCGATCGGAGCTACCGCATGTTGAATATTCACTGATTGCACTGTTCCACAATTTCTTTCACCCTCGCCAGGGAGATTCACACGTACAAAAGCACACACGTTATCCGGGAAAACTTATACTATCAGTTATTTTTTTGTAAACATGGCTCGATTCGTATACGCGTTTTTTATGTGACAGCAGCCCGTTTATGGTCCACAAGAAGTATGTTTCGATCTGTAACTGACATCATTGGTTGGATCTAACAGAACAAGCCAATGAAATCAGCGGCCTTAGTTCACCGTTCAACGTTCAGAGGCGCTGCACGTATTTATGACGTCACGATTTGATATTTTCAAGTCAGGTCAGCGGCACCTTAAGTCTTAGATTATGGAGAAGAGGGTGGTGGTATGGGGCAAGAATTGTGGGCACAGTCCAAAGTCCAACTTAGCACCCGGCAACAATAAGTCCCATAGCATAGCATACCGACCTAGTTGTAATTCTTATAATACGGGGGAGAGATACGTTGTTGTGGGGCATTGCTTGAGGAGAAGGATTGACACCCCTACTGCTACCGATCTGAATAAATACGAGCACTCAACGTTCATGTGCTCTCTTGGTTTTTATCTCCGATAGATACTTGTTCTCAGTAGATCCTCGCCGTAAAATCCTCTAGCACTTACATTCCAACGACGATTTTCTGTCCGATACTAAAACAAATCTTATACCATTGTACTAGAATTATTATTCCTATTTTTGTCTTTAATCCAAACATATTCCATTCCAAATGAATTCCGTTCAAGTCAGTGTTCATTCAAAACTAATTTCCTTCATCGCATTGATTTAACGGTCACAAAATGAGTACTTCATAAAAGGCAAGGAAAGTTTTATTCAAATAAATTACAACAAATTTCCTTTTCCCGGTTGTATCCAAATTGCGTGAATTTGTCTACGTTACATGTTCAATGCTGTAAATAATAGTCTTTGGGTGCGTTCCGACATTGGCTCCTAATGTTGTCAACAATCTTTTATCTCTTTTACGCTTCCAAGTTAATCGGTAGCTCTGCCTCTGTTCTAGGTAGTCTTTAGCTTTGCCAGCCTATTTCGGATCGCACCCTGAGCACGGTTTTACATACAGGTCTTGCAACGAAGCCAATTTTCTACAGAGCGGCGTGGTTCTCTTGTTGTCCGTGTTTTAAGTGTTTGAAATAGCCATGTCGCGGCACTGCTATCTAGGGATGACGTAGGGTAGGGATGAAAATGTGCCACCAAAATTGTATTTGAAATGAAGCATATAACCAAAAATCAGCGCGTGCATCATACTGTATTAACTACTTTCATTCATAAAAATTTATTGCTTGTAATAACAACAATAATATTATTATTAGGTTGGCGCTGTATTGCGCACGCGTTGATTATCCATCCTACGATCACAACGCCGTCCTGGCGGCCACAAAGTGAAATAAATAACCGCCCGTGAAATGAACCACCCCCACTACCTTCGTTGCACGACCCTGTATGTAAGACTGTGACCCTGAGTCATCACTTCCATCTAGGGATATTGTAAATAGTTAGGTAGTAGTTCAATACTTTCTGGTTACAAGATTCTCGTACTTAGGGTTAGGTAAGTTGGTAGTAATGATATATAATGATAATAGTCGGTACAACATACGGGCGTACGGGTTTTCATACAAGTCTGGGAACAGCATTTTTGAGTTGTGAGGGGAGTCTCAATTTCATCGCTAAGCTTGCTGAGATCTAGACGTGCGGTGCGGAGAGATGGAAGTAGGTATTTGTTCTCTGTCTTACACTGTACTACCACGTGTAAAACAGATAACGAATACATACTTCTGTCTCCCCTGCACCGTACTTCCAGATTGCAGCAAACTTAGCCGCCAAATCGTGAATTCGAGACTGATCACACACTAGGTGAGACTCCCCCCACCATAGGAGTTTCCTAACTTGCATGTAAAGACTGTGGATATTCCATAGGGTTCTATCGGATTATATGTGATTGGCGCTTTGTGGGACTTTTGCTGTAGCAACGCCACTTCATACACATGTATTCATGTACTCACTGATCTCTACTATAGACTAGAGATCAGTGTGTACTCTACTTCACGGACACTTTTTATTATTGTTTCTATACACAGAGATGGTCCTTTATGAATGAAATCTAGGGAAATCGCAGTCCAAGCGGACCAGTTGCACCAAGTGCAGCTAGTGAAAAACTCTATCATTAGAAGTGCACAATATCCAATATGGCGAACAACGACAAAGGACGCAGAAAGTGGGGAAGAATTTCACAAGGTAATTTAAACAAGATTTACAAAAAAATGGATGATGCATCGCTGTGTCGTTGTACTCAAGCCAACATTATTCACTCTTCAAGATTACATACGGTAGCTAATATTTTGACGTAGCAATAGAATGAATAACGTATATATTCATCGTGGTCAATGTAAAGCTAACCTAACAAAACAAGCTAACCTAGAAATTTGCTACGAAAACCGCTAGTTTCAGGGATTGTTTCCCAAAATACGTGACCTTCGTTGATAAAAAATAGTTCTTCTAGGGAGTTCAAACAAACATCTACGACAATTCTGATTCTTTTTCCGATATCCGATTCATTACATAACTATTTTCTGTCTATCGTGTATGTAGTATTGTCGCCGTGAGTACATGTCAACACGGATAATATCTTAGTTTTATTGTTCTATTCCCCTTCGATTTCATCCATCGCAACAGTTATTGCTCATGGTTATTTCTGATTGCATGCATAGAATTTCAGCTGATGCTTTAACTCGGGGAATAAATTATTTCATGTCAAACACTTTGTTTTGCACTCAATTCACTTGATCGAAAAATTACATCAAAACGTAAACGTATTTTTCGCAATGTTGTTTTTGCTTTTATTTTTCTACACAGTCCAGTTTCTAATCATAGCATTTAGTGTCTATATCACGTACCCTGTATCACATTCTATGTACTTGAGGTAAACCTTTCACTTTTCATTCACAGATTGCATGAGGTTAGTAATTGCTTGTAGTCAATGGAACTTGATGTTATATATTTGTCACACTTAAACCTGTGCTAAGTGACGCTTTTTTTATGTGAGTGTGTGTGTAAAAAATACTCCCATTAAATTTTCTACATTTCTCTCGTCAGCTTTGTATTTTACATTCACTTTTTTTTTTTACATTTAATCCTTCATTGCGTCCTTAATTGCATTCTTTATTTTTTGGGATTCAGAATTCTCGCAATCTGTTGATGCTAGATTATCGAAACTGTCAATAATTGCATGTTGAACATTACTGCTGATTTCACGACATACACATAACAACCTGAAAATGATCGAGTATTCTGAAGCTGGCTGTACATGGTGGAACAAAGTTAGCTGATTGCAGTCTTATTTATTGTTTGTTTGGCACATTGCCGATAACTTTCAGCTTTTTTAAGGATAAAACACTTTCATTTCTGTCCTTTTTTCCACTTATCACACAGTTGTGTTACCTTTAGTCATTCTAGAAAAATAAGCCTATGCTATTAACCTCAACATAATATCCTCGATAATGTGTATGGCAAGGTCAAAGAAATACTTCAATCTTCATTACCAGTTTGCTTGCAGTAATTGAAAAATTGTAAATACAGACTCAATCATTGACAAATCAGTTCACATTTATGTAAGAGATGAATTATTTTTCCATATTTTTCATGAATATAGCCAGGTAAAAGTGCTTTTTACCTGAGATCACAAATGGCGAATAAACTCCTTCAAGAAATAAGGTTATACACAGGAAATGCATACACAAGTAATCCTTCAACACTAAATAATTATAAAACTGTCACTGAAATTATAGAAAAAGTGTAGTATCTATTTCAAAATCACCTTTTATTTGTGGTGCAGTTTAAGTATACTTTGAATGGTTTAATTCAAAACTTGTATACTTTTTCATAAATTTAACTCTTTAATGTAAATTTGTTCTGAAAATAGCAAAGCTTTAGGTATTTCATATCATTTTGCGAAGTATTGACATACTAATAATTTTATGTAATCAGGTTATTGATAAGAAGTACTAAAGATTTCATCGATTGCTTACTATCCATACTTGTCAATATCTCGAATTGCCTTATTTGTGTAATCAATATGTATGAATACGAAAATACAAAATATGAAATTCTCAATTTCAGATAATATGGCGGATTTTAAATTGGGAAAGAATAGATCAACAGTGGAAATGCGCGGTGGTGCAAGCCGGGCTCCTCCTCAGCCCTTATATAGGCCAGGATGCGGCCCATTACGTAAATCAGGGTCAAGCTCTGACAATTTTGACAGTGAGAACAACCTCCAGGAAAAGCCCAAGTCATCTTTCTTTCAAAGCCGTGAGAAGCAACACCAGTTCAACAGTTCTTTTCTACCACAGGACAATTCACTTTCATCTCGAATTGAAAGTAATTCTGATAAATTGACTGATATGCGACTGAACTACAGAAATAATAGCAACGACCAGATTCAAGCATCATCTAGGAATAATCAGGTTGGGGGCGATCCAAAAAAGAAGAATAAAAAACCAGAACAACCTCTTTATGTGCCAAAAAAGGTTAAGGAGTCATTGGCTGGGCGCGAAGTGGCTAATAGGTAAAAATATTGAACATGATAATTACTGCTGCGTCTCTAATAGATGAAAAAAATGTTCTGCTACTGGATTACGTTATTTGTGTTTTGTTGAATGCAATTAAACATAACCTCAGTGTCAAAAAAACTGGGTCAATGTTTGTTGAAGATTCAAGACAAAATCTGATCGACGCTTTTGACAATTCATTAAAAAATTCCACAATTAAGTTTGTTGTAGCTACGTGGAAATGGTGATCTATTTGTTCAAAAGATTAGATTATTTTCAAAACATAGGTACATGAATGATATTGTATTCATGCTCAGGTGTAAAAGTAGTCTCCATTGCTCTGGGCCTTTCCATAAGACGTTCGTGTCTCTTCTTCAGTATTATCCTATTACTCACATTTATCACCTGTTTTGCAATGACAACCAAAGATGAAACATACTAAAATCAGAATAACTAGCAAAATATTTTAGAAAATAATCAGTTTCATGATTACTTTCAAGCTTCTTTTTAATTTAATTTTTAAACTATTCTGAACTGGCAACGTTATTTGCTACAAATTTTATTATTTCTAAATTTAGGATTTTTTACTTGAGTTTATTTTCCTCATATGCTTTATGCTGATTTGCATTATTCACATTGTATTTGATACATATTGTAAAGATTAAAAAAAAATGGTTTTCACACTTTTCTGTACAGATCTCCAGTGCTTGGTGGATGGGATAGAGAACGAGAGAGAGAAAGAGAAAACAGCAGAGATTGGGATACCCATTCCAATCACAGCCATCGAAATGAGAGTCATCGCAATCTCGTGGGAGCTCATGGTGGTGGTGGAAATAATCGTGGTGGAGGTAGGGAAGAACATGGAAAACGTGGTGGAGGAAGTCGGCGAAACCGGAACCCAAGTGACTGTGAAGAACGTTGGAGACCAGACTCACCATCTTCAGGGAGGAGTTATGGAAATAAAAGGGACAACCACCGAGAGATTAGACAAGTTAGTTAGAAAGCTGAACTGTAGACAACGTTTAGAGTTTGAATAAGGTCTCGTGACGTCAAATGACTAACAGCCATTCAATTTTTCAGGGTTCAGAGCCTCTTATTGATTCACCAAACACGACAGGCGACACTAATCGAACTCGAGACACTAGAAGCGTTGAACCAGTTGGTTATCCAGAAAAGTTTCAGGGGAAGCCACCCTCAGGAAGGCGCGGTAGTATAAAGGACAATTCAATGCATAGAAACTTGAAAAACTTTGATCATCTCCCTCCAAGATTGCAAAGAAAATTACTTGACAAGAACGGATTACTTTCAACACAAAATAGCTATATCGGCACTACTTCAGAGGATACACAGTGGGATGGAAGCACAGTTACTTATCAGGTAATTTTTCAGTAACTTCCGGATAGCAAAGAAGTAATTATAATTTGTATAGAATTTCAAGTGTGACTTGAATTTTTTTGTTCAGTTCATTTTGTTCTCTTGCTGACCGAAGGTTGTGGAAATTTTGTAATTTTTAATCAGCTTAAAATTGACTTTGAATATTTGCATTTACCATTTACTTTTTACATCATTTAAAGTTTCTTTGCTAGACCATTGTTACTATGTTAGTTGACAAAGAAAACCTGTTTTATTTTTTCGATGATGTGAGTTTCATCTACGACTTCAACCATCTCTTTAGGCCTACTCGCAGAGTTCAAATTAAACTTGAAATGTGTGTGTTTTTGGAAAAGTGTCCTAATTAGACTTTTAATCTTTTATATTCTAGCCAGTTCCGTAGAAATTTTCTTTTTAATCTCCAGGATGGTTGAATTAATCAGAAATTGTGATAAATCGGTTTTCCAACTAATAAATTATCGGTATTTCTGATTCATTGTTATCAGTATTTCTGATTGATAGATTAATCGTGGATACCTAATTAGTAAAACGACTAATCAAAGTCCATGAATAATGGTATAGCCCTTGTAATTTCTGTACCAACAATTTGTTTCTCAACTCTCATTAGGGTACCTCTGGTTACAATAATTATTCATCGGCGATGCAACATTCTCAAACGATGCAGCATTTGAGACCGTCCGGACCTTTGCCAGCTCAGCAGAACTGGGCAAACACTATTCCTGCCCGCAGCCGTGGTCGGGGAAGACTCAGACTGGATGAAATGGAAGCTCAGTCTCTGATGTTTAGATCTGTTACGCCTGAGCAGCTTTCAGCGCCTAATACGAGACCTCAGACTCCTAATCTAGATTATATGAACCGGTAGCTAAATTAAAATATTATTAATTTTTATCTCTGACTTTAAAATAGACCATGAATATAAAACACAAAATATCTAGGTCCTCCGTTTTTACTTCTCCGTAAGAAAAGTATTGCTTTCAGTAGAAAATCACTTTTACTAATTTCGACAAATCTTTACGTTTTTGAACCTCCAGAATCCAGAAAACAGATTTTTAGAAAACTGTCTGTCTGGATAGCAATCTGTCGGTCTGTCGGTCTGTCGATTTACTGATTTGCCAATAAACTCCCGCGATCATCTCGGAAACGGCTCAATGAAAAAATTTAAAACCTACAGGACTTTACAATCAAATGATGGCCATGAAAAACTGCCATGTTCTGTTTTTTACCAAATTTTTTCATTTCCGACCGTTTTCGCGGTCATCACGGAAGTTTATCGTACAGACCGTCAGACTTATTCCTTTTCATAATGATAAAAAGTATCGCGAACAAACTGTTTTTCCGGCTTGTTATCGTATGGAAACATTCAGTCCAATTTTTGAGTCACTCGGGAATTCATTTGAAGAATGTTTAGCAATACTTCTTTTATTGGTTTCTACATTTATTTCATTTCATAATCTCGTTTTTTAGCCTGTTCTTACTATCTTTTGAACAATCAACTTATGAGGCTTAGCTGATAGACACTCTATAAGAGAGCGAAAATATTTTAATACTTTTGGATGTTCACTTTGAACCTTTCCAAACATTACTTATCGAACATAAGTAACTAAAATTTAGTCAAAAATTTAATGTAATCACAACAGTTATTTTCATTTTTGAAAGTAGGAAGTTTGATGAAATCTTGCATGCTTATTCGATGCAAGCTTTTTAGTACGCGAGTGTCACTTTGCATAACATGAAGTAGTGCTGTGTCATGTGAATCTGGTGATAAAAATAATTCAAAGTACTGAATTTAATTCAGCTTCGATCTTGGAGAACAAAATTACTCAAAGATGTCACAACTATGTTCTTACATTATAATAGGGTGAATTTTATCAAAGCTGAATTTTTTTTTCTCAGATCCTATGATCGTCGAGGTAGTAATAGTACAATGTACACGAGCGTAGAGAGTTTGAGCCGCATGGATAGCTTCACGATGCCTCCTCCACCTCCAGCAATTTCACCAGCAACGTCAATACCAAACAGGAACAGACGTAACTCACCTCCTAACTATCAAAGACAGAGGAAAGGGGCATCTTCTCCTACCACGTCGCAGCAGCATACCTATCAGACGTAATAGCAATATTATGTTTAATCAATTTAATTAAATTTGTTCATTCCCTTGTATACCTTGATTGCATTCACAGCTGATTTCTAATTAGCTAATCTTTTTTTTTGTAGACGACGTGGCAACAACTCGAGCGAACCTTCAAGCTCCATGCAGGAAAGATTGGATCACAAACAAATGCTGAATCTTAGTCCATCTAAAAGCGAACCATTCAGTCCATTGCCAGATATGTCTTCGGAACATACGTTGGTTAGTTAAATGAGAAATGAAAATGAAATTTCATCAATTAACAAATGTACAGATTTCTTTCAGAAATGATGGTCTCATTACCAATTTCACAGTATATAAAAAAATCATTAACTGTAGATTTTATTTTCGTAGGATTGGAGTGAAGAAGTAGAATTAACTGAGAAACTTGAGGCTGAACAGCTGTGTCGTAGCTCTTCGATGATTAGTCTTCGTGATAATACGAGTGGGGTAACTGGTAGTCAACCACCTGCTGAGGCATCTAAAGGAAGGAATCGAACGAAGAAAAAGAGACGCGGAAGAGCACACACTGGTGACAGGTAAAGTGTTTCGATACTTTGTGAGAACTGAAAATTTCACACTTCAACCAATCGGATAGGTATTAATAGAGAATAATTGGAAGTAAAAAATGTGTAAATTGTATCATTAATTCACGCGTTTTCTTGCTTCTGTTCATAGGAGTTTAAGCAGGGATAAAGTAAAAGAAAATAGTCGAGAACGTGATAAGAACCAACAGAATAGAGATCATGACAATTATAATAGCAATCAGAAGGCCGCTGGTGCCAGCAGGCGGTATAACAGGGATCATACTCAGAGTAACAATGCCCAAAGGAGTCGTGAAACAAGTAAAGAAAGAAATTTCAGAGGCAGTAGCCGGAATCCTGATGATTTTCACAGAACCAGGTAATTAGAAATTCCACTACGGAATACTGTAACTAGCACTAAAAGCTGTTTGGTTTTGTCCCTTAGTTGGCAACTTGATTAAAACTTTTGAGTATTAGCTTTCTCTCCAGAGGTCAGGACTCGCATACAGATGAAAACTGGAGGGCGGGAAGAAAGCCTTCGATATGTGATTCAGATGAGGGTCGGCGCACTCCATCTTCACTGACTACTCACACTCGTCAACAATCTCCTCATTCTGTTCCACTGTCAAATTCACCACCTAATTCTGTGTTGCAACAAAGTAATTCTCAACCAAGTTATAACAATGCTCAGCCACCTGGTGTTCTATTTTTACCTGAAACCAGCCATTCGCCACCCAGTGTCACCCCAGCGAGACAAAATTCATCTCAGCAACAGAGAACTCTCTTCGACCCTAATAATCCCAACAAACCAATCATCATTACGTCACCTGGAAGTAGAGCTGCTTTGGCTAGGTAACGATTCAGTCTTGAGTAATCTGAATGCATTAATTTTTATTGTTCTGTGATAAGTCGCACTAAATTTTGTGAGTCTCAGTCACTCTTTCCTTTTTCATTAACAGGGAAAATGAAGCTCAAAGTCAGTCCTCTGGTGCACCTGTTTTCCAATCTCATCTTGCAAGTCCAGGTCACAGTTTTGAAGCACCTCAATCGGATAGTATGCCACTCTACGTTACTGACGAGTTCGGTAATATGCGACCACCGTGGTATAATCCTAATTCAGAAAGGTACATTGTAAATGAGTTTTTGTTTATTCAAAACTTTAATCTTCAAAAAACAATAATATATTTGTGCTCCATGTTTTGCACTTACATCTCTCTGATGTAATTTTTTGATTTATGCTTCAATTGCAGTTTCCGATCAGCCAAGAATCCTTATTTACTTTTGGACATAGGCCGGGCAGATTTGGAGCTACAGTGGATTTTAGGTTCAGGTGGTTTTCCGGCTAGCTGGGAGAGGCTTTCTTATATTCGGCGGTTCTTACAAGACAGTTTACAGATGCTATTGAAAACAGATATCAAGTTTTGTCAAGCTGAAAATGTGGAGCAACACTTTTGGAAGATATTATTTCACAATATGATTGAAATGTTACGGAAGGGTATACCTAAAGAGAACTCGGAAGGACGTGATCATTATAAGAAAATAATGATAGATATCATTGACGAGGGAACGGTATATTTAGAAAATCTTCTGACTGTCCTTGAAAGTAGTTACAACTTTAAATTGGACACGTTTCTGGTATCTCCATCGTTACCCAAAGGACTCGGACCTGTTGGCTTGGCTTTGGTCAGTGCACAGAAGATATTTCTATATCTTGGAGATTTGGCTAGATACAAAGAACAGGTTAATGAAACCACCAACTACGGAAAGTCAAGGCAGTAAGTATTCTCAGTTGTAAAGTGATCTTTCTTATTTCTGACACCTTGCAACTTATTTGTGATCACTGTACTCCCATAATATGATGTCACATAATATTTTGTATTTGCCGTATTGTTCCGAGTATAAACCGGTATAGCATATAAGACGACCCCAAATTGTGAGACAGTATTTTAAAGTATTTTTCTTAGTTACCCGCACAGAAGATAGGTCCACGTATAAGACGAGGATGATTTTAGTGTGTGCTGTCAACGACAAAACACCTCGGCTTATATTCTAAACAATACGGTACATTAAAATCAATTCTAAGGTAACTCTCCTCTGAATTAAAATGTGATTAATAGATACTTCTAATTTGAATATATGTGTAAATATTGGTTTATGCAACTATAAAATTGTATTCCAAAAGCGAAATCACTGAACAGAATCAATGAATTTATATTTTACGATGTGTTCTGAGTACCTATTAATGTACCTATACATGCAAAAGTTCACAGTGAATAGCTGTTTATATTCAAGCGAAAAAGTTAAGAAAGTTCATAATTGTATTCCGCAGCTGGTACGTCAAGGCTCAGCAGATTAATCCTAAAAATGGGCGGCCATACAACCAATTAGCAGTTTTGGCATATTGTGCTGTAAGTATAATATTTTTTAATTTTCGAGATTTGATAATTTCATACCATAGTCGTTATACATATTTGCTCGATGTATTTTGTGTTACAGAGACGAAAATTAGACGCCGTTTACTTTTACATGCGGTCACTGATGGCATCCAATCCATTTCACTCTGCCAGGGAAAGTCTGATAGCACTTTTTGATGAAAATAGAAAAAAGGTGAGTAAATCTGATGATCATGTAACGATATTTGTTCGAATCTCCATATATAATGCTATTATTAACAAACGAATTTCTGTTTTTTTTTGCTCCCAGTATCTACATTATGTAAGTAAAATTAAATACTTGGTGTGAAGTGATTCCCGTAATTTTATTTACCTTTTGTTAATGTGGCAGATGCTTATTTCATTATGCATTCTAAACCAACTTATCATATCGCATTAGTTATATTCGTCTACTTAGTTTTATAAACCATTTTATTTGACTCCTTGGGAACACGTATTTGCGATCTCCCATCTAGTTACAGCTTTTCATATCTATTGTTGCAGATGGTGAATTCTTTATTTCCAACTTTTCATATCTATTGTTGCAGACGGTGAATTCTTTATTTCCAACTATAATTACTGATCACTTCGATCCACTGAGTTAGTTGTTTCGTTTTTGGCAACTCTTATGATCATTTGCGAATGATTATTTTGAAATAATAAAAATACGTACTAAATGTTATTCAGCTTACGAAAATTTTAATGTCGTAATTACCCCCTCAGATTCCATTATATACTGGTACTATTCCGCGCTTGATGTCTTTTTTAACGATAATACATTGGCTTTGCAAATATTTTAAGACGCTAGTCCTAGATGTATCGTTTCTTAATCTATAAACCACGTACTTGCTAGTACAAGTGGCATGCATTTTTTTATTTATACAGTTCATATCGTGTATAGTATACATATATATGTGGGGATGTGGTAGTTTCAATATGGATTAGTGGTAACCGTGTGACCAGAAGGTATGCAATTTACAATATGGTATCCCTGATTAAGAGGGGCCAAATGCCCCTTCTTTGGGATTTTTAAACTATCCGTTCAGAAATGTTTCTTAGGTCATAAAAACATATGCCTAGCGGTTCATAACTCAATTACCCTCTCCACTCTCTCCAGGGGGTACAAAAATGACAAAAATGACAAGTGACTCAAATTACTGATCCTTGTGAAAAAAATAATGTGTATGCATTACCAAAATTCCTCTTACGTAAATTAATTTCGGTGTAAGGGGCTAATCCCAAGATTCCGAACGAAATTCACAAAAGTTGAAAATTGTTATATTTCGAAAGCTAATCCACGTACCAAAACCTTTTTTTTTGTCATTTCGTTGCTTTTCGCTGTATATTACTCATACGAATTATTTCAGTTCTTTCTGAATCATGCGCTACGTCGAAAATGACGACTTTTGCACCTTTTTCTGATTCTTTCACTATTTTGACCAGGTCTTAAGAAAAAGTTGTCTGAATAGCTATAGAATGTCGATATTTACCTTTTAAATATTACTATACCTAAAATTCAACTTCACGCCCCCTATACGAGAGCTTTGAGTTGATGAAATGTTGCATTTCAGGAATAAAAAAATAGGTTGTAACAATTTTTTATTTTCAGTTTTTTAGTTTATCCACAAGTCAAAGTTAGATTTTCTGAATAAAATATAATACTCTTGATAATTATGATGATAATATATGGGATTGAGAGAAGGTTTTCTTCTTATACAAAAGTCGTTCGTGGCTGCATATCATTACAGAATATGTTACTAATGGTAATTGGCAATCACTATTTTGGACAAATGTAAGAAAGAAATTGTATTATGCTCTTATCCATAACTCTGTACATATTACTTGCAGCTAAACGTTTACTGTGGAGATGATATCTTGTCCTCGTCAGTGGAACCTATCAATTTTCCCAGGCTATATCCTACCTAGGAGAAATGCTGGGAGTAGATCATTCGCTTTTATTGAATTATCTAAAGCAAGAACCTGGAATCATAAGATGTAAAATAAAGTCGAGGTATTTCAATCAAAAACGTTCAGGTGTTATGTATATCAAAGGGTACTGTTGCAGCTGTACAAGTGGTCTGCGAACAATTGGATATTTTTTGCATGTAGCTGCTCTTGTATACCACCTGTCCTACGGCCGGTATTTATGAAAAATAATTCGATCTGCGAAAATGGTAATGAAATTATTTGACGTGGAAAATGTTTATCCCATTGCTGTTGAAGAGAGTGATAAGAAAAAGATATCAACTCCAATTTGAATCTTCTGTGGCAAAAAGTATTTGCAGAGTTAGGGACAAGAGCATGAAATAATTTCTTCCACATATACATATGTTTAAAATAGTGATGGCGAATTGCCATTAGTAACATTCAGTAATGATATGCAATCACAACGATTTTCGTACAAGAATAAAACCCACTTTCAATCTCGTACATTATCATAATTATCGCCAGTATTGTATTTTATACAGAAGATCTGACATTGACTTTTTAGTGTGAAAAAAAAAACAAAAATCAAAATAAAAAATTGTTATGACTTATTTTTAGCCCTGAAATGCGGCATTTCATCAACTCAAAGCCCTCGTATACAGGATGGCGAGGCTGAATATTAGGTATAGTGATATTTAGAACGCAATTCTCGATATGCTATAGTTATTCAGACAACTTTTCCTCAAGAAATGGTCGAAAATAGTGAAAGACTCGCAAACAAGTGCGAAAATTTTCATTTTTGACGTGGTGTACTACACACAAAAGTCTGAAGTAATTTGTGAAGGTAATATACACTTAAGGCAGCGAATCGACAAAAAAAAAGTTTTAGTTACATGGATTAGCTTTCGAAATATAACGATTTTTAACTATTATGATTTTTTTTTGGAACCTTGGGAGTGGTCCCTTGCACCCAAATTAATTTATATTAGAGGTCTTTTCGTAATGGATACCCATAATTTTTTTCATAAAGATCCGTGAATCGAGTTTTGAGATAAAAAATCGAATGCATAAAATATCATTTTTTTTACCCCCCAGAGAGGGTGGAGGGGGTTACTGAGTATGAACCGCTGGGTACGCGTTTTTATGACCAAAGAAACATTTCGAACACATAATTTGTAAATTCCGCAACAGGGGCATTTGGCCCTTCTTTACCAGGAATATCTTTTCAGTTCGCAATTTTTGATACTTCACTCTTGTGAGATATTTGGTATTAGAAAGTGCTAGCTTCGTCGTTGTTTTGGAATCGACATATAAGTCTAAATCGAGGTATAAGCCTAGATACTTAATACCAGGGATGGCCAACCTGTCAAACGTACCTGTTAGGTCAGTTGATCGCGAAAAGGCAAAGAGAAATACACGACTGTCAAAAAATATTTCATTCAATTTTCCCCGGAGAGAAAGGAATTCTTGAACCAACAAAATAGATTTTATTGGAGTCCATTCACTTCAATCCAGTATGCCTTGTGTAACGCAAATACTATGACTTCAAATAAACAATTTTGATTTAGTTAGTTTGTCAAAATGATTTAGTCAAGCGAATTCTTTGATTCAACAAAAGCCTTTCTTGTTACGATCGAGTGAAGTATTGATTCGAGTGAACGTTTTGATGTCGTTCCGAAATTCAGTCAACTAAATATCAATTCATTTGAAGTGTATGTATTGTTCCTCCATGTCGCATGTTCGTTGCCAGAAACAATTGGGTACTTTAAATAAAATAGGTACGTGAATACAGTAAAAAAAATATACTTCGATCAATGCCATACTTTGTTGATTTAACCGAAACCTGTTTGGCGTAATTGGTCTAATCAGTTGCACTAATTTTTTTACGAGGTTAAAAAACACCACATGCTTTGAAACAAGTAGAGAATATATTCATCGTAAACATCGGTATACTAGCACTATAAATGGCCAATAGGCGGTGAACTTTCTCGCTATGGAAGTAGCTTCAGAGATGGTTCTAAAACCGGGTAGTCGATCTAGAAGTTAGATATGGAGAACTTAAGATGAAAACGTCATCAAACATACGAAGAGAGTATAATACCAAGTTCTAAGTTCAAATTGATATTGACGACAAATAAACAAAAGCTATTGACACATAGTCAATTCTTATTTCTACAATACATATTCAACAATAAGTTTTCAGGTTTTGCCCGCTTAATATCGAGGTAATCCTACGCAATTTTGAGCCAACAGAATTATAAATGATTGAATTATTCGACGAAAGATCTTCGGGGTAATAAATTTCACTACGTACTTCAATCATTGAACTCTTGATTCGACAAAACATGAATAGGAACAAGCTTCATGTGTTTTGATAGAACAATTTCATGTTTTTAAAATAAAACGATTGAGGTGCGCTCTATAAAATTTTTAGGCATTCCAATAACACATTGTTTTTAGACAAACTTCACATTATTGCAAGGAACTCACACCGTGTTATCTTGAATAAATTGATAGCATGATCATTTGAAAGCTTGATGCAATTGTATATCAAGTTGTCACAAGTATTTCGTCCGACAAAAGTATTTTGTTGAATTAAGTAAGTATTTTGTTCCTCGCATTTAACTATAACATTTAGTTGAATCAAAGGAATATCACTCGACTCAAATAATCGTTTTCCTCCGTGTGTGGTAAAGATTCGAGATTGGTAGATCGCACTGAGTCTGGATAGTAAACTGCAGATATTGGATCTGATCAAGTTGGTGACCTGTTCCTTATAGTGTACCAGAAATAAATATTCGTTTTTCACATGAAAATTTTAGTTTTTTGGTTGATAAAAACCAACGCAGCACTTCATTCAGGCCCTTGCAAGTTGCTAGTGGTCAGAGATCGTATTTTTCTTTACAATGTAAAACGGATTAAGTCTTCCATGTTTTGTAGGAATTTGTTTATCACTTATTTCCAAGTGAAACATTTTCTGCATCCAGAATACCTCCCTTGTTTCATACATCATATTACATTTTCTTTAGTTATTAGCCATTGTACATCCATCAGTGAATTCCCAACTTTTAGAGTTGATTCAGGTAATAATCCCGTAAAATGATCACTGAAGTCAGCTTTTTGTTCACAATCATGTGGTGTGCTTCGTACAAGTTTTGTATTGGGTATAAATTTTATAATGAGAATGGTTTGACTGTGTCGTTTGTCTAAAAGATTGAATATCATTTTATCGTAAATGAGTTTCGGAAACTTACATTCAATTTTAAATCGCTGGAGTTCCCAAAAATTTGAACACCAGATTCGTTCACGAAGGTTCGTTTCTACAAGCGGCGGTCCTACAAGTTCATTTCTACAAATTGCGGCTCTACAAGTTCGTTTCTCCAAATTCGTTTCAAAGGAGGAGGACGGATTATACAGAAATCAGTTCTACAGCAAAATTGTTCTACTGAATATGTTCCTATAAATTGTGTTTGACACAACGCACATTCAGAGCAATCATTGAATCGTAAAAATCATACATTTAATCGTCAATTTCGTACATTTCGAATGGGTATTGTGTTTGAATGTGTGAAACTAGAAAACTATTCTGTAGAAGAATTCTCCTGTAGAATGAGTCATGCATGATCATTTCTGATGTGAATCTCAAATTCCTTGCTGTAAGAAAAATATATTTGTAGAAATGAGTCTGCAAAACATATTGCGTAAAATATTTACCATGTAGAACTGATTTCTGTAGAATCGATCCTCCTTGTTCGAAACGAATCTGGAGAAAGGAATTTGTAGAAACAAACTTTTAGGATTGCCACTTGTAGCAACAAGCTTGTAGGACTACTGCATGTAGGAACGAACTCGTGGAAGCGAACCGGGAGAAACAAACTTATAGAACCGCCTCTTGTAAGAACGAACTTGTAGAACTGTTCACTATAGGACAGATCCGCGTAGAACCGGTCTTCTTCTGTTTAGAACAATAATGCTCACAATCAGTCATATGCATGACTTGCCCTAATATACTAAATGAGATACTTTATAGCCTCTTTGAGCGTACCAGTAAATTAGTAGCAAAGTTTAAATTACAGCAACTTAATTTTTACCATCAGAATGTCCATTGAGATTATAACTTTTTCACTACACTGTTTTGAGACAAGTAATCGACTACCAGCTTTGAACCCTGCTTTTCTCTGATATGCTAAACTATCCATGCAGTACTTTCGACTTCTGCAGCACGAATAGAGTAGTCAAGAGTAACGAAAGTGGCACTGGTGACTGTTGAGCGGATGTGGGGATTTAAACCAATATGAAATTTGACGTATTATCTGGAAGCTTCGTCAATTGAACGGAATTCAAAGAAATACTAGCATACGAAATTCAGTGTTTACCCATAATGTCAAACAAATATACATCGGACATTCCACGTCAACTCGACTAACGTCTGACACTCACCATTTTTGATTTTGTTCCAAAAATTTTATGCAATTGTTCCAACTTCGAAACAGTACCCTGAATTTTTTCAGATTTTTTGAGTAAATTTGTTGCATTTATGATTTTTGAAAACCAATATATCTTTGGCTGTAATTTAAAAATTTGAAAAAATTCTCAAAAACCTTGTGTCGGATATTAAAATTTTTAAGCCTAGACTCAGAGTGTTCCATTTTTATTTTTTTAGAATTTCAAAAAAATTGAGGGAAGTGTCAGTTTACTATGGGAGGCTGCTCAAACATTTTCATAGGTAACAAATTAGATTGAAAAATTAAAACTAATTAAACATTTGCAATTTTTTATGTAGAAAAAATATTTTATTGGTAAAACCTGAAAAATTTCGCCAAAATCCTATGTGGTGTATAAAAAATTTTGAGCAGCAGCCCACGAAAGACTTAAAATTGCTTTTTTTTCAATTTGTATTCTTTGAACAACTCAAAAGAGAGTAAAAGCCAACTCCGGCCTAATCTGTGTCTAGGCTTAAGAATTTCGACATCTGAAGCAAGATTTTTCAGTATTTTTCTAGTTTTTTAATTTTGAAGAAAGATATATTCGTTTTCAAAAATTGTAACTTGAAAAAATTGACTCAAAAAAATTTGAGAAATATTCAGGGTACTGTTTTGGAATTGGTACAATTGCAAAAAATTTTTTGAGTCAAATCATAAATGGTGAGAATTGGACAGTGGTCGAGTTGGTGTGGAATGCCCCACATGTCTCCATGACAATTTTCATGCATGAATATAGATCTTTTTTAGAATCCTGCTAAAAACATTATAAATTTTCATTGGCTCAATCCTTTATTTCCTCTCGAATCCAGGATTCGCGCTTAGCATTTGACTTTCATGAAAAATACGTTGTGTATTTATTGTCTGTTATAATTGATACAGTATGAGTCTACGGAACGAAAGCGTAAGGAAGAAAGAGAATGGAAGGAACGAGCTCGCATGAAAGAAAAAGAAGGGGCTGGCGGAGGAGGCGGAGGATTGAGGCGAGAAATTTGGATTCATCCTGGGGGCAGGAGGGTCACGCGAACAACAACTGCGGCTGCGGCAAGTGAAGCAAGACTAGCTCACAGTGACCCTGAGGAACTTTCCCAGTTGACCAGTGTCGAAGTAAGAATATTTTGCACTAGTATGGGTTGTGCTACTATTAAGGGATAATTACTTCACATAACACTGTAACTACAGTATCTATACAGTTCACGAAAATTTTTGATTCGTTGAACTCAGTTACAATATCACGAATTCTCCCTGCAAGTCATGTGTAATCTATTTTTTGGAATATAAATTGGCATAACTAACAGAAGTATTTCAAGAAATCGGTTGCAAGCAAATAAACTAGTTAATTATATTGAAACATATATTTGACATTCTTTTTTTAGGTGAACAAGCGATTTGTAACGTCTTACCTCCATGTTCATGGAAAGCTGATCACCAAAATTGGGTGAGTTGAATTAAAAAATTTCGGGAGTATTTCCCATCGCATCGTACAATAAAAGTTGTAAAAGAGAATTGAAATGCAAGTCCAATGTAAAAAGTTTGGTTCTTGCCTATTTACGCTGTTGACAATGAGCTGTTTAATCATTATGGCTTCCACATGTATGGGAGTGTTTGAAACTCAATTTTATCACAATCTTTAAAATTTATCCAGTACTAAAAGTGAAATTATCATCCGTGTTTAACGATAGTCTTAAGTGATAATGAATTCTAGGATTTAGAAACTGGGTGATATGAATTTCAAAACATTGAATGTAAAAAAACTTTTTTTTGTTGCGATTGGTTCCTTTTTACCAATAATTGAGTGTACTAAGTATTGATGCACATGGAAGTGAATAGTTCTTATTTTCGTAAACTAGGGGCTTCGCCCCTACGCGCTTCGCGCGTTAACTCCGCTCGGCGCTACACGCCTCAGCCCACTGAAGCTCGGCGCCTCGCGGCTCGCGCTATTGTTCGTTCACATTTGTTCATTGTTCAGGAAGTAAGAGATCTACTTTCTGGGTTTTCCCCATACTAATCTTGTCACCCGATTGAATAGAGTGAATATTAGGGAGGTCCTTATTTAGGGTGTTGTTATATTATTTTATATTATTCAAAGTCCGGTGCTTCGCGCCTCACTCATGCGCAGGCCGAACTTATTCTAACCTTTGGGTTGCGACAGTCACATTCTGTGTTTCGAAAATATTGTCCCGTCTATCTGGACGACAGAAATCACCTTCGCGTTGACCTGGACCATGAATTACAGAGCGGTGGTTCTGGACGACGGAAAACATCGTCCTGTGACCTGGACCACGAATACTGTAATACGCTTGTTTCGTCGTCCTGTATCACGAATACGCTCGTTCCGTCGATAGTTTTACCTTTTCAATTATTAACATTCTGCAACACCGTTAAATATCGTCACATTAACCTGTACCTCGAATACTACGTGGCGCTGGTCCTCCAGAGATCAGTTTTCTCTTTTTAAGAGCTGCTGCGCTTGCTTCAGGTCCAGAGTAATACATGGTAATAAATAGCTATCTTCATGCATCTTAAAAACGATAATTCCATGCGTCTTAATCGTCCCTGTGATCCTGGTTGTGTCTTCCCTGCGATGCTGGTTGCGTCTCTTGAAAACGTCTACTTCAGGCGATGAAATCTTTTTATTAGACAGAAGTAGTAATACAATGCCGGTTCTGCGTATAGATTCCCGTTACCGACACTCACCGACATCTTCCCTAGACTCAAACCCTTCTTCGCGATGACGTTACAGTCCGCTGTACTGACCAAAGATCAAAATGGCGCTACCTATTTATCGACCGAAGGTTCAACCTTACCGACAGTGTTATTAGCCAAAGGTCAAAATTGTTTGAATTTAGAGAGATCAAATTTGTTTTACCCAAGGAAGAGGGAAAGATTCTGAGATTCAAATATTTTAAGTACAACGAAACCGTTCAAGCAATTGGCACACTCGTTAGAAACGTAACCTTAAAACATTTATGAATAAAGTTTTTTTTTTGTTTTTTCAATATTCATGAATTTATTTCACACTTTTACCTTAGCTATGAATAGAATAAATTTAAAAATAGCTCTTGCTTAGGTTTTTAAAACTCAATTCGAATTACTATTACAAGATATAAAAATTGGTTGAATTAAAGGTGGGCAGGATGGCTTAGTATTGAGTGACAAATACATATAATTTCAATCGTTTTATTCAATATTAAACTTAGTACTATTACAAGGTATAACACGTGTGTATGTGACACTGAAATTCCACGTAAACGAATTCGAGTTGATTATATGGCCCACCCAGGTACCGCAGACGCAACAGAGTGTCATTACTTGCTGCCAACATCTTCTGGAACAGATCTTCATCTTCCTGGAGGGATTTCGTCAATCGATTCGGTAGAAAAACCGTAAACGAACCTTCCAAATCCAGAACTATTTTATCACCGAATTTCGTCTTAACTTTACGAATTCCGCTGACTCGGTACTCGAAGTAGGCTTCGAGGTCCGTAAGCTTTTTCAACGGGAGAAATGTCATCAGCCGTGCGACCTTGTTTAATTTTGAGAAATCCATGATTGTCACTGTCAATTAGTATTTGCTCAAATTCTCTTGTTAGTTGGTTCAGTTCAGATTTGATTTTCAGCAGATGTTTCACTTCCACAATATTCTTGATGAACAGGTCAAGTCGCTCTTTGAATTCACGTTATTGTTGCGGAGCACTATTCACTGCAGGAAGAACAACTTCAGACTGACGACGAAGTTTTCAGGTCTGACTTTTATAACATCCCCACTACATGCATTTGAAACTTGGTGGGGAGAAAGAATGTCACGAGGTTGGTATCACATCGGACTTTAGACTTTTGATAAGAACGTCACGCGGTTGATAACGCACAGGACTTTGGACTCGAACAGAACGTCACGTGGTTCGATGTCGTGGGAACGGAATGTCACGTGGTTCACCCCAGCCATTCTCGGAACCATTAATTATCGAATGTCACGTGGTTAAATCATACTGGTTTTTCGACCTCACAAGCAGTTTTCGAGAAGAAAATGTCACACGGTTCATATCGGATTAACGAAAAAACAATTCTCGGAACTGTTAATTGTGAAATGTAGGGTGTCAAATATTACACCGCAAGCCGCTCAAGGTTATACGGAACATTCCTGAGATGGGTACGCTGGGAATAGAAGGATTTACGTCTCCGCTACACCTCGACCATCGGTAGGGGGGATGATAGTGAGACTGATGGTAAAGCCGCGTGATTTTGACCTCCGGTAGATAAAACGGTCGGTAAAGCAGCAAGATTTTGACCTTCGGCTGATAACACTGTCGGTAAGCTTGAACCTTCGGTCGATAAATATGTAGCGCCATTTTAACCTTCGGTCGGTATAGCGGACTGTGACATCATCGCGGAGAAGGGTTTGAGTCTAGGAAAGGTGTCCGTAAGTGTCGGTAACAGGAATCTATACGCATAACCGGCATTGCATCACTACTGTCAGAGAGATTAGTTCTAAGCAGTTAAAACGGATTTCGTTGTGCCCAATAATTTTTATTAAAAAAAATGTATTTTTAATCTCGTCAAACATGCATATCTGATTTGGTGAAATCTTTCAAAAAATGTTCAATATATGCTGAATAGTCACATTCAAGAAATCGTGCAGTAATTGAGTCGGATGTTTAAAGTTGAATATTACAGTAAGTAAGAGTACGTCGAAACAACTTCTTTCTGTAATGATTTATGCAGTAGTCCCTGAATGATAGTCTTTAATTGAAACTCTTTCAACACTATTATCACATTTGGGCAGAAAAAGAGTCTAACCGGATAAGATAGTCAAATTGGCCTATAAGTCACCTGAAAAAGTGATTATATCTTTATGTTCGGTATAAAAAAATCGCTGATTCCTAGGGTTTCAGACCACTAAACCTTTATCAGGCTTGATGAGGCCCAATTTCGTGATTGTCAGTTTTTTGACGATGTCTCTGTCAGTTTTCATGCTACAATTTTTTTTCTTTAAATTGTAGTGTTTTTTAAGCCCTGCAAATTAGTTTAATTGAAAAAAGTTTTGGCGCTAAACTCAAATTTTTATAGCGTTTTGAGAAGTTTCATATTTCAAGAACAAGGATCTACTGATCGTGATAAAAAAATATCTTGTGGATTTTTACCCTAAAAATATGTATGAATTTTTTCAGATTTTTGAAATAGGTGGAACTAAAAAAAAACCATATTTTCAGGTTTTCCGACCATATTCAAGCATCTAGATTTTTTTTGATAACTTATTAGGTATTTCTAAATGTCACTTCTGACTTTATTCTATATCTACGACCAAGACGCTAAAACTTGTTTCCCTTCGTGCGCTTCATCGCAGAGTAGTGTGATCTCAATAAAAACCGCATTATCGACTGATCATAAGTCAACCTTGGCGGCTTCGTAGATAAGTGCAAATTCTCGTGAGTGATTATCAATTTTTTTTTTACATTTATTCTGACGACTTTTTATCGTTCATTTATGTGTGAGAAACGAATTTTTATGTGAAATGACACATTCTTACCTTGAAATGTTAATTAGAAACTCATCCACTATCAATAAGAATTATAGCAAATGTTGTGGTACGTATTTCATTTTACGTTTAATGGAAGTATATATTGAGATACCAAATATAGGGATAAACAAGACCATATTTTCCGATTTTTAAATCACTGATAATTTTTCAAAATTTACGAACGTAGAAAAGTATACTTGGATTCAATAATTTATGATCATGGGGTGCATATCAATTATCGTAACTGTTTTCTTCAATGCTAGGAACCACGTGTCTTCGTTGATAAATCTTCCTGAGATGTTCGGTAGATTTCGTCATTTTGGAGCGGTATCTAGGATGTGACAAAAAGTAAATAACGGCACCCACGTGAGAGCAGCAATCGATCGTTCTCATACCGTTAGCACATTCGCAATAATAACGTAAAATGCCGGCACAACCAATCGCATCTGGTTTCTAATGAATATAGCAGTTGTAAGTTTTTTTTCTATGTGTCTGGCGTTCATTTGTATTTTGCATTTTAAAGAATGTGTGTTTTTGAATAAAAATTCGCTTCTGACACATAAATAAATGATAAAAAGTGGTCTATGATGTACTAAATGTAAAAAAAGTGATAATCACTCTGGAGAATTTATAGTTATCTACGAATCCGCCAATATTCACTTATGATCAGTCGATAATGCTGTTTTTATTGGTTTTACACTTCCTCTACGGTGAAGCGTACGCAGGAAAACAAGTTTTAGCGTCTTTCTAGTAGGTATGGAATAAACTCAGAGATGGCATTGACCTGGATTCTTGAATATGGTCGAAAACCCGAAAAATGTGGTTCTTATTTTTCTTTAGTTCGTTCCACCTATTTTAAAAATCTGACAAAATTCATATATATTTTTAGGGTAACAATACATGACATGTTCATTTTGTTTTTAAAATATCGAGTTTTAAAATTTAAAAAATGCTATAAAAATTTGAGTTTAGCGCCAAAACATTTTTCAATACAACCATTTTGCAGGGCTTCAAAAATCCTGAAATTTGAAGAAAAAAATTTCTAGCATGAAAATTGACAGAGATATCGTCAAAAAACTGAAAATCACCAAATTGGGCCATTCAATTTTACGTGAAACCATAAACCTATAAGTATTTTTACCTGTACCTAATGAAAACTTGGTATCGACGCAAGTGAATTGTTTCTTGTGTGTCTTATATTTTGATTTTACCATTGTCAATTCCAAGAGAAGTGTATGATTTGGATAGGATTGAATTATTTTTTTTGTCCAATCTGCACCGCAGGTATGTCTTTTTTTTCATCTAAGGTCGGCGCAAAGTGCCCTTTTTCCTCCTGGAAACAAATAAGCGGCCGCAAAATATCGTGAACGGGCGTAAAATCGTGCTTTAACGCTTATAATCGGTCGAAGATTGGATCGATACTTGATGCAATTCATAACCCACGATGCAACCTTCATATTCTCGTCAATTTTGTGTAACGTAAAAAACAATGCTTTCCCGAACCTGTGCCTGTTTCTCTTGCATATTAAGGGGGCATATTTGAGTAGGTGGCTAAAAAAGTAGGCGATTTTGAGAATTGTTATCTAAAAAACTGTTTATTCGATTACATTCATTTTTTTTCTGTTTCAAAGTTTTTACATTCAGGTATATTCAGAACTTTTTTCATCAAAATTTATTCACTCGTAGCGTTGTTACAGTGGTCGGTGTAAAACGTGTTCCGTACTGACATGGTTTTTGGTGTCTAGGATTTTAGACAGTTGGTTTATCTAACATAAAAAATTCCAACGGGATCTTGAAATATAATATCTTGAGCCGTCCGCTGCGTAGGGATTTTTTTGTTTTTTTTTCTTTTAACGAAACGGTGAACGTTTCGACTTTATCGTTCGATTCCTGGCCTAAACTTGACACCTTTTTTGGACCGTAAAAAAGAAATGATTGAATTAAAAGAAGAACCATACGCAGCAAACGAGACAAAATGACCAAAAAATTGTGTCCGGTAAAAATTGGTCGTGTCGTTTTCGAGGTATTCTAGTAATTCGAACCATGCGTCCGTTCCAAGTTTGAAGCCCAAAATTAATTATGCGGCGTATCTTACGATTAATCAAATTTAAAATGCGTTTATTATTAAAATCATACGCGGTTGATTATAATTTGGTTCAACAAAAAAAAAGCGGCAACGAGCAACTACTCTGAACAGAAATAAAAATACATGCAACTCTAGTACACCTCGTAATTTTTTTCAAATTACTGAGCCTAATACATTGTACTATGAAAATTTTCTTTCTAATATGACCAAAAAAGTGTTTCGTGAATTGACTATACCGTATATACAGGGTGAGTTGCTTCAAGTATCGAGAATGGGAGGGGCTTAATAAACGCGAAGGCATATCCCTTTAGCCAATCAACGGGATGAAAGTGTGGTAAGCGGTATCAGTTGTGCGACAAAAGCTCTTGTGATTAGCTGATGGATCCTCGAAACGTTCATTCCGAAATCTTTTAATAGTAAATACGTTAGCTGGATTATTTGTTGTTGATACTTTTCCTCTATAACCAGAAGTTGAGTATCCTTCCCTCGTCACGATCATAGTCTGACGCAATTGCTCTGACCGTTGATGGGCTGAAAGAATGTGCCTTCGCGTCTACTAAGCCTTTCCCATTCTCGATACTTGAAGCGACTCACCCTGTATTGGTAAACCAATCGTGACGATTTGCCACCTGGTGGCTGGATTTGACACTATTGAAGAAGGAAAGCAAACCGTTGAGGTCACGATTCACTTTTTGTTGTTTCGTCATTTTACTTGATTGATAAATATGAATGATCAAAAAATGTGTGAATCTGCTGAAATTGTTTCGCTCAAAGAGCAATTTTTCATCTCACTTACAATTTTACTTCCCTTTATACGATAAAATTGATTTCCGAATATTTTGAGATGTTTTTCTCCAATTCCAGCCAACACTTCAAAAATGGAAAATTCAAATTAATCTAAAGTATACTATTTGCACTAGTAGACCGCGATTTGATGGATCTTTCTGCAATATTTTATACGGCTGTGTGCAATGGTATACTATAGCGTCTGGCTAGGACGTAGGGCGCCCATGGAAAAGCCAGAGCTTTGTCCTTCAGAATCGTTTTCGGATTGAATTTGTTATCATGAGTTACAGGTCCCGAAAAATGTATTCCAAATGTTTCATACTATAACACAAATTTTTTGTATTGCACTGCTGTGGTTCGACTTACCTCAAGAACACTGTTTTATTATAAATATATAAATTGTTGCATAAAAAAAAATCGTCGTAATATATGCGCGTATACGTATCTGATATTTCGTCCATAAAAATTGCGATATTATACCGGCGTGGCGCCACTTGGTTCGGCGCACATAGCGAATATCTTGTAAATTAGGTATTACATGTCATTAAGTACATATTTCTGCCACTATTTATTTTTTCTTGATTCTAATTTGCAACAAAAGTTACGCTTTCGTAAAGATTTTTTGAAATTTCTTTGACGCTTATTCCAAGGCAGTATGGTTGAATTTCACTCAGGCCCATTTTAAGAGCCACCGTAGTTTTATATCGGTGATTTTTTTTCTCACAAATATTGGCAATCAGATGTGTTTTTTTTTCATTTTAGCTGCGGAAATGTGTTTCTTCTAAACTATTATTCCGCGTAGTTTCTTATTCAGTCTCACATTGATGCGTCCGTATATTCCTACGGGCACCAATGACCCTAAACTCAATTAAGTGATTATGATTTTTCTTTGAAAGAACGACAGTTTTAAACTTTGAAATTGAAATTGCAACATTGTACAGTCCGACTTCTAAGTAATAAAACCCGCAGTAAGAAAACTTCCCCAGTTTCTTGCTCGCGCACTTCCCTCACTCCAGTTTAATCTCGAAGCTCCAATTATTTGCGTGCGAACCTCTCACTAAAAACGTACAGTCTACGAAAAAATAAAGAGAGAGACAAAGAGAGTCAGTGAGCGAGAAGCGCGCACATGGTGGGGGTACTTGCATTCGTGGAACAACTCTTTCCCGCAGGGACTTTTGCGTTCTTATTGAGAAGTCGAACCGTAAGTAGAAGGTTTAAATTAAATGCAGCAATTTACGACAATTAATACTTATTATCCGATACAATGGTTAATACTTAGCTTCAAAACAATGGAAGGTACGATAATTTTTTGTTTGTTCGTAAAATCACTGTGTGGTGGTTTAAAAGAATGACCGTTGGGTCGATTTCCCTTGTTAGGAGTTTTAATACTTCGAAAATATGTTGGAATATAAATTTTCGTCAGAGTTATTTATGAAAAAGTATGTTCTTTTATTTAAAGGTCACTGTAAATTGGCGATTAAAATCGTTTTCCCGATTTATCACTGTATGTTCATATCCAGAAAGCCGTGAGCCATGTCTACTGCGGAGTTTGAAGACATTAAAATTATCAAGAGTGCAAAAACCATTCAAGGCGCGTCCGGTTTAGTTGCAGGGATCAGGACAAAGGGTTGTGAGATAGAAATAAATACCGCGCTGTATAGGTGGACAAAATGTCTGTAAAGTATAATATAATGACCGTTTCGCCGTTAGTCGTTGAAGGGCAATTTCCGCGGCGAGGCTGGAGAACCAGCGCCATCCAGAAGGGTCGTAAAATGTAAAGGGTGGCAGTAATAGGGTGAACAGGATCTACGGAAGAGACACGACTACTGGCCATGGACAGCGTCGATTGTTCTTTCTTATTCGGAAGCCGAAGGCTAAGCCTAAGCTATTTTTGAACCTAATTATTATAGCGTGCGCCGGTGAACTCATGGATAAACTTGTGTTAACTCGCGAGGGGTTCCGCTTCTGTGAGAGAGAGGCTGCTTTACGACTTTTCGCGGTAACCGCTAGTGGATATATGCAGTTGAAGGTGGCTTTGCACATACAGTCCGGTTGCTGCGTGCCAGCATTATAGCTACTTCTACAATCGTCAATGAGACGAAGTAAAAGACTCTTTGATAACAGCTGCCTGTGCAGCTACGACTTTTATCGCAGAGCACCGGAAGCAAACCTTGAAAAAAAGAGGGTTCGTGTAACCCATACGTGCGGTTGAAGTGAAACTTCCTTGCCGTTGAGGGGATACTTATCCCTACAAAAAAAAAACCTCTCCATCTCCGCTAAATATCTAAAAAATCATTCATGTACTGTTTTTCACTAGAAAATAGATCTGCATCAGATCGATGATAGATTACAAGCTATTCCCAAAAAATATTTTTTGGTCCGAAAATTTTTCCAAAATTGAACTATTTTTTTTTCTAAACTGTTTTTCGAACGCGCAAGTGAAAGCAGTTGGCAACATCGAAAAATTTTCAATAAAAAGTCGTTCTCCTTGTTTTTCTGTTTAAGTTTGTTTTCGATTTTTCACAATCGGTCGATTAGTTCTGGAGATATTTGCAAATAACTGACCGCTGTCGAGCGGCGTGCGCTTGGAAGTGCCAGTGGAGGGCGTTTGTTTTCATTACCTGCTTGGATGCTGGAATGATATTCGTAATTAAGTTTCTTAATTTCTATTTTTTCATATTTTTTAAAATAATTTTCGGTAATACCGACTGTTTTCTTTCAAATTCGTTCTTTTTTTTTAATCAAAAAGAAGGGGATAACATTGTTAATAACAATTGTTTGTATAGGAGTAGGTGAAAAAGACCAATAGAATCGGATTCTTCATCCTCGAAAACATAGGGTAACATGTATTAAAACTGCCCCGACCTGTAAGTGACCACGGAAAGAGGGGGTATTGCGTATAGACTATCTGTTATTATTGTAAACAATAAATTTCACACGATACATGATGTTCTTTCATTACTTGAATTGCATGATAATATTGCACTTACATTACATATTCATATTGCACGATAAAGGGTAATTGAAATTCTTGATAGGGCAAATAGTCCTATAAATCTGGTCTGCCACGCACGGGTGTCAGTTTTTACTTAGGCAGACCAAAATATTTGTATAGTAGACAATGAGAATTGAAAAAAAGAAACAAAAAAAAAAAAAACGGATGATCGATGACTTAGGCAAGGTATTGAAAATTGAAAAAAAAATGTACAAATTGGTTACCACCCACAGAAATTGGCCAAATTTTCACAGTTGCACTAAATGGATCGAACTTTCTTGTATGATGCCACTCGGTGGTGATAAAACACACATTTTGAGCCCAGTCGCATGAGATTTGATGGTGAAATGACGAAATGGCAGCTAATCTGGTTTTCGATTACGAAGAGCACCGATATCTCATTTTGGCGACATTTGTTACCGACATTACGCGCATGCCAGTAATGCATGAGTGTAATGTCGGTAAAAAATGATCGGCATGCGTGAAAGGTCAGTAACAAATGTCGCCAAAATGAGATTTCGGTGTTTTACGTAATCGAAAACCAGATCAGCTGCCATTTCGTCATTTCACCATCAAATCTGATGGGACTGGAGTCAAAATATGTGTTTCATCACCGTCGAGTAGCCTCATACTGGAGAGTTCGATCCATTCAGTGCAACTGTGAAAATTTGGCCAATTTCTGTGGGTGGTAACCAATTTGTAAATTTTTTTTCCAAATTTTCAGAAATTAAAAATACGCTCCACTTTTTGCCAAAATAAGACATTAACTACCCAAGTTTCACTCTGATCGCCTTAGCGGTATAGAAGTTTTGCATGCCCGCGTTTTCGAGGTGTCCATACAACGCATCTTTATAAGCACCATAAATCTCAGCTGGATGTTTCTTAACGTAGGTGGCATACCTGTTTATGCCAGGTAAATTGACTTCTTTAAGGATGTCCCACCAGGATATGTTTAGATAGACCGACGGTTCAATATTCTCTAGTCTTCGAATAAAGTATGAATTAACTACATGTGTAATGACTTAAACTTTCCGACAGTGGGCTTCCGTCATATCAATATAACAGAACCCGACAATACCTGATTGAAATGGGTTTGTGGTCGATCGGTAGTGACGCTGCGGATCGATTTTGCATTACCAACGTAATTGACTCGACCGAAAAATTAACTTCCATGAATCGCTATTCTCGTGTGTACGTGATGTGGTATTGAAGTTTACATGACACTACGTAGGAATTAGCAAATCAGTTTTTCTGGTTTTGCTCAAAAACTAGATTGAACTAACTTATAAAATAAGTAGAGTAATCAGGAACAATTTAACCATCAGGAAGCCATCAAGAAGCCATCAAGAACAACCATCAGTTTGATCGGATCATCCGCATGTGTTCAAATTTGTCACTATTCTACAGGAAAATTGGTGTGTTTATCGGTTTTCTCAATTTTCTCTAGAATTTCATGACCAAGCGGCTAACAAAATACGTAGATCAGCCATGGGCGATCGAGAATTAGTTATGAGCCGTCGTTCAATTTGCCAAATTTTTGGTGATCTGATTAAAGGGCGATTTCAATTTTGGCGCCACTCGACCTGGAGTACAGTACAGGATAGGTTTTTTGGGTAACGTGTAATATTAGTCTTCCATTTTTTAAAATTTTTCAAAAACCCAGGAGTTAGCAATTGATGAAAATTTCGACGCAATTATGAGTGATCGAGAATCAATTAGGAGCAATTTCCCATTTGCTTGAACTATCGTCTTTTTATTCGAAGTATAATCGCAAATTCGGTATCACTTGATCCCGTAGAAGTCTCTGTTTTGTTTTTCCCAATTTTCTCCCAAAACATCAGGAAGCAATAACTTGAAATCATAAAGCCATTTAGACCAAATAAGAGGTAATTATCTGGTACCAAATTTATAGAAAAAATTCGCAAGTCATCTTCAGGCCATCTTCGCAAAGGTCCTCATCGAGCGAAATCCTGGAATTGTATTATTGACATGTGTTACATCTTATCGAGCAAAATCCCGGAACTACATTACTGATGGTCCATCATCTCCGAGCATACCGAACGCAGACATGAACCCTCAACCGTCCGACGTCAAACCCTCCGACACGAAGTCCAGCTTGCTAGCTTGTAGAAGGTTCTTCCGTCAGATTTGAGATTATTCCGAGAGAATGTTGTTCGAATTCTAGGAATTATATGACAGGCTTCGGCGCGCCGGTAAGGTTCCGGAGGCCTGAGACGTTGTGAGGCTTGTACCGAATTTCCACCTTGTACGAATTCTCGGAATTTTCGCTGATAGAAAATTCTCGGAATTGTCCGGCGGGTTTCGGCGCGTCGTTGAATTCGAGAAGGTTCTAGAATCGCTTCAGCGCTTTCTTTATAACGTCGAGTCCAAGAAAGTTCCGAAGAAGTTTTCAGTAACTTGCGAAGCTTCTTAGAAATTCGGACAAAAGACTGTAACATACATTTATACAGTGGATGCGGTTATAAGTCAGAAATTTGTGACCAAACATCATTTTTGAATCGATTCTTCCTTAATGCAGAGAACCTAGAAATATACAGACTTCTGAGCCTGAATCAAATTATCCTCAAAAAATCTCGATAAAGTAAAAACCTGATTAAAGTAATTTTAGTAAATTTTATAACATTTGGTCAATGTTTTTTATGTTTAAAAGTGACTGCAAAAAAGGTGGGTGGGTGGTGCGGATGATTATAGCACTTGCAGTGATTTGAAACAAAAAATTCGAATAGATCATTATTCTGTAAGCTTGTCGCTCTAGCCCCTAACAGACTTAGACATTTTTATTAAAAACGTTATTTTTAGAATAACTTGTTAAAATGCTGGCCCAATCTGTTGGATAGTATCTTGTCAAACTCAGGCACCGACTAGAAACGAATGGTTTCGAGAAAGACGCGATCAAAGTTACAGTAATATATTTCTTGTCGAAAATTCATACTTACACTAATCAGCTATATCTGGTGAATATAGAAAAGGCCTAATTTTTAGCTGATTTGGCTGTTCTTTGTGCGGTTGCGTACGCTCTCTTCTTCGTAACATAACTCTGGTAACATTCGAATTTTCGTCTAGAACTTCTATAGCATGTTCTCAATATATAATGTACTTTTCAAATATCAAGAAAAAAATCGAGAATTCAACATGTTTACATCGGAATACTCCCCTAAATTCTTGAGAGAACGTCATCGTCCTGTGAAACATAAGTTGAGAAGTCGAACGATATAAACCACATAATGAATATCACAAAACTGAACAAAGCTGGAAGTCTGAAATGTTTCTTACCAACAAAGAAGCTATTAGACCTGAAGGTATTAAAAAATTATCGTACGATGAACACCCGTAACTTACAGACAAGATTTGGACAGCGTGGTAGATGGATTTTTTCTTTAGTGTTTTCCTGCCAGCACGAATTGCTCAAGTACTCTGTGATAACGACGTATCCAGGTAGCGAATATAATCGAATTGAATTACAAGATGCATCAAACTAAATGAAAGGAAATTCTGAATTCACATGAGTGTTTGAAGGGTTAACCAAGATTGGAAATGTTATATAGTATAAAAAAAGTTGCAATTAACTCTTCTTACAGGCAAGTCTAATCAAAATTTGACGCAGATGTAAGGTTTTGCTTCTATACTCTTTTAGTCTGCAATACCGAGCTGATAGGAACTTGGTTTGAAATTCAATGAAATTAACGTTCTTACTACTCTCTTTATAACTAAATATAGTCTTCGACGTCACTTCGTTAAAGCTGTGTGCTCTATTTTGTACAATTTATGTCACGTGCAAATTGCACAGTAGTCCATAAACTATTTTGGACAAATCGGTAAAATGTTAACAAAAGATAAGTCATGCTGGAATCATTTTTGCAATTGAATATATTATTTTTTTGACATCAACTAACAACCGTGTTCTTTGACAAAATTGTTCACGTAAGCAAACGTCCACCAAATTACGATACACTATAATTAATTCTTCGTTGTGCTGTAAGAAACGTGCAGCACACTGTATAAACCACTTTGTGGTTGTTTTTACACACGAAACCCCATTTTTTTTGTTTTTCTCCTAGCAGTTGCCGGTTATCGTCACTGCAAAATGAAAAATGTTGCATTCAATTGCGAACTCGAATGATGAGACTGGCTTGACAGTCGGTTCAGGGTAAAAGGAGCAAAGATAAACATAGACCCCAATAGCAATCTTCCAACTATTATTCCTAGCTCCATACGTCTCGATTATCTTCGCAATTACATAACGATCTATTGCTCTGGCGTCCGAGTGAGCCGAGAAGATCCATCCATCTCTCTTTTTCTTCTCGGAACCTCTCTTTGTCGCGAATGTGAGCTTATGTGACAGTTCCCGGGAGGCAACGGGCGACACACAATGCTCACTTGTTGGGTTCGTTGACCCATCGCACTAGCGGCAAGGAACGAGCTGAGAGCTCGACCCCTTCGCGTCCCAGGTCGCTCGACTCCTGGCCCATACCGTTATCTACTCGGGGGAGGCGCAGGATCTTCCCCAAGATCCCAAAGAACTCTCTTGGGTTTGTAAGACACCCATGATGTTCTCCATCGCACTAGTATTGATTAGTCAGTATTAGTGTCTCTAGAGTAATGGTGTGTTTAGAGTAATGGTTCGATGATAAGGTAGATCGAGTGTCCAGTCGTGGTGAAAATTCTGGTAGAGAACAATAGTTCTGATTTTTTTGTTCATTGCAGTACCTTGAAAAGCGTGAAAAAATAAGAAATTGAGCACTCAGAATGCAGTTGAATTTCGAAAAAGTATGCTGACGCTCGGAGCCAATTTGGACGAGTCTTACGTCTGCCAAATTGAAATATCTTCATACTTGGAATGAACTGTGGTCGGTTTCTATAATGAATACGGTATTGACACTTCCAAAAGAGTTTGACCTATGCATGTTTAATTCACTTTGTTTTTGGAGTAGAATAACTATAATGAGTTATAATTTCTTAAATAGGCTCAGTTTTTTGACATGTATAAACCATTATTAGCAAACGCAGTACGGATGTAAGTAATTCTTGTTGAAGTGAAATTCATACAGCATATTTATTTAGAACACTTGCTGAACAACCGATATGCGTCAAACTCAGATTTTCGCGGATTGGTCGCAGAGTTAAGGACGGATCGTGGTGTTAAATACTCGAGCCAAATATGGCATATCTACATAAAAAAAATCTTACCTTTGCACTAAGTTTGGAGAATTCCAAGCAATCGAAAGGTAAAACTGTCCATTTGACGCATTATTGCGAAATTATATAGGTATTCAGTGATAAATACGTTCGCATTCGTACAAAAATGCGTAAGATATTGATGCAGAGGTTCGTTTTAGATGAGAATACAAGCTCTTCGCTTCTATCCGCAATCTATGTTGAATGTTTCTTTTCATCATTCCATTGCTCTTTTGTTATGTTTTATATTTCCCCAACTCGCCTCATTTCCTCCTTCATATTCTTTATTTTTACTTTATATCGTTGTTGTTTATAAATATTCTTAGTTCGTCTCTATAACTCGTTATCCTATTTGGTTCTGTTTATTCGTGTAAAACTTATAGTTTTATTGTATTTTGCTCACTGTACTTTGGTATTGCCTAATGATACATTCCAGACTGCGGCATAAAATTAAAGATTCACACATATATACAGGGTGAGAGAAAAGTATGGAAATCCCTATCAATCTTGCGGGGTTCGGGGAAAAAAATTATTTTTCAGAAAGAATTCAATGGAGACTTATAATTAGATCTTGAACCTCATCTTCAAGGTCATTTTGAATCAACTTTGATATTACAAATGGCAACCCCCGTTTTTGGTGCCAGGATCGGAAAGAGCGGGAAATCTTACGTGCAAAAGTGTGTTAAGGTTTAGGGCAAACGTGACCTCTAAGGGTCAAATAAAGGTTAAAAGTATGCTTGGTAATAACAACGCAGATACCTCATTTTGAACATCCCGCATCTCACGCAGGACGTTTCACGCAACATGCAAAAACTAATTGGATCGTCCTGATCAAACCTAACAACTTTAGTGTGACACATCTTGCGTGAAATGCAGATCCTCAAAATTATTTGCCTTAATGTTACTCGATTTGGTGAAATTATCTTCGCAGGTTTCAACTTGCTCGTTAGATTGCAAATTTATCATCTGATGTGTCAAGTTATATATTTGATGGTGTTAAGTGTTGAGTTAACAAACGAATGCAAAGTCCTACCTTAGTCACGTTGGTGTATCTTATTTTTGAGAATAGGATCGAGAAATTTGTTGAAAACGAGAGTCTTGGATCCGTCGTCTGTAAAGTTGAAGATCTCTTTGTGTTCGAATATTCAATAGGGTGGGGTGAAGATGCAGAATTTTTGAAAATCGAAATGCTCCAGTGTGCAAAAATCTGTGCGCACGTATGAAAATAAGAAATCTTTTTGGAATCCGTAGCGGCTTTAGGCTCGTCATGAGCCAGTTCTCGAGCTTACCATTCCCACACTGCAGATTCTGAGTTCACAAAAAATAAAACAATATCCAATTTGAATTTCGAAATACAAATTCAGATTCGTGATTCACGATTTACAAGCCGTCAGGTACCATATTACACAATATGTCTATTTTTCTTATTTTGAACCACTATAATGGATCCACCATTACAAATTTTATAAATCTGACGTTGGATGTGTTACTGGTGATCCGCAAAACTTTTGCCTACTAAGTTCTACCAAAATCCGAATATGCGTCAATTCTTTTGTCACCATAACGGATTCGATAGTTTGGATTCCGCAAATCTGGTTTCAGATTCGTAATCAGCTTGAAATATAATAAGATTAAAAGGTAAGCTCAGAGAACTGATAAGCTAACTCATTCACCTATCACTGCGGAGAACAATAGATATTCAATTCAAGCAAGATAATTATAGTATATTGTGTATCAATAGCAGGAATTGCCAACCTGCACGAGTTTCACATCCTATTTTTTGTTAAACCTGTAATGGGAAGTTCGACTACAGAAGATGGAAAGCAAATGAAATAAAAGTAGTATTTATCAGAAAATTGGGCGAAGGAAGTCGGTGGGGAGAGCGGAGGGGTCCACTGTTTGTTGTTCGGTTTGTTGACACCTTCTCGAACACGTGAACCTCTGCGGTGACGGTACTCTAACCTAAACGTTCCTTGTGGGCACCGGACGTAGTCGTAGTCACCACTTAACTCGTTCGATGGCGCTAGTTACGCCCGTTTCACTCGACTTAGCGATAAGTTATAAATATTACCTAACGCTGACGTACATTAACGCACGTTCTCTGCCCAGCGCAGGAATCGCCCACTTCGCGCACATTCTTACAAGCATAAACGAAAAAATAGTAAAGCGCTGCTGAAAGTGAAAGAAAAAGATAAGAAAAGAGAAAATATTCAATGCAGGTAACTTCGTGGCTTCACAGAAATAACAAAAGAAAACCTCACATTCGATGCGCTGAACGTAGAATGTGTCGGGTTAAGCGACGATCCTTGCTACCCCGGCCGATGTTCGGCGTGCTGCTGTCACGTGATTTTCTCCTTATTTTTGCGATCGCTAATTGGGCCAGCAGGTCACATAAGACGGGTTAACAGGTAAGACGGAAGGTAATCCATCTTCGAGCGTCTTCTGCTCCCTTATTGACATATATTGAAATATTGATCCATCAAGTGATTTGTGGAAGGGTTATCGTCAGCTGCTTCGCTCTACTCGTGAGAGGGGAAGGTTTTGTACCTCTAGGGAAGGTACCTCTCACGGTTTTGCGATACCCATGTGTGAGCGGATCTTACAGGTAGAACGACGATAATTTAACCCTAGCCAGCTAACGATGTTTTGAGCAATCGTTGTAGTTAACGATGCGACATTCGTTTCTTTCCCTAATTTCACAATTTTAAAACTTTAGAAAAAAAATCTGAAAAAATTCATGAGCCTTCTTTGATCTCTTAACTGAATGATAATAATTTGTCCTATCTGAAAAAAAATATTTAATATCAATTTCATGTAAAATATGGAGACGCGTAGGTATTGTTGACGACAATGTTTAAAAAATTATATCTCTTGGGATTTTCACGATCTTTTCTTCTTTATCTTTCGGAATCACGAATCTAAGGTTAGATTTGTGAAATTTGTAATGGTGGATCCATTATAGTAGTTAACAATTTAAAAAAAATCGTCATATTTCCATGTAATATGGTATCCTAGGGCTTTAAAAGCGTTAATTATGAATCTGAAATTGTAGTTCGAAATTCAAATTAGATATTATTCTTTTTTTTCTATGAACTTGGAAACTGTAGGGTGAGAACGGGAAGTTCGAGGACTGGCTCATGGCAAGTCTAAAGCCGCTTGTTATTCTCGAGGTGAAGGTGATTACAATAACTTCCTTTTTTCTTTGAAAACAACAAAACGGGGAAGTTAGAAATTTTAAACCTCTTAATGTGCATCTTCAGGGTGGTGCCGACTGAGGAAACTGGTAATAGTCAGGGAAATATGTTTTCTCGACAGAGAAATGTGTTTTTTCTTTTTTCCGTCAATCATTCACAAGCCTCAACTATGCTTCGTAAATTCAGTCAAAGTTACTTTTGCAAATACATAATAATGTTCAATATTCGTTCGGTGCCCCTTTGCCCTAGTACACTATTTAAGGTTCCGTTGTTCGCAAAAGTTGCTCAACATTTCGTAAGTTCAGTGGCAAAAGGTCGGGAGTACTACATTTTTTTGCTGGAAAAGTCAGGGAATCGTATTTTAGCAAATCAAAGAACTAAATCACTAATTAAAACGGCTGTAGAGCTCGAGTCAGGCACAGCTAATTAACGCAAAGGATACGGTGCCGTGTCGTGCTGATACCGGTGCCGTTGTCCCGGTCATGCATATAAGATAAAGGAACGAAACTTTGTTTCCGGTGACGAGTACGCTCACACTAACAAAAATGCAGTATTTTGAAGAACACTTTTTCCTGAAATGATTTTTTCTTTTTTAAACTGAAAGAAATAACAGCTCATTCAATGATCAACTCGACTAAATTATTTGATGAAATAAAAAATATCTGTGAATTGAAAGATGATTTCGTTTTTGCTTTAACCAAAAAATTATTTGATTGGATCGAACTATTCTATCAAGTACGGCATGTTGGCCCATGGCCATGGCATAATAAATCCCTGTAGTGTCTGAGGTAGGTCACTGGTAGGGTACAATTAAAACTCTCCAGAGCAGTAACTTTGAGAGCTTCTACTTTACGTGGCATCATTTGCTGGATTTACAAAACTTGCTGTAAAATTGACTGCGTCTACTCGATTGCCCGATATTTGTATCTAATACTAGCTGGTACATGAGTTCTAGATGTAGGGTCTGTAGCATTTAATAATGAAATAAGTTTGTGGACTCAGAATGTCTAAATGCAACCAGTATTACGATCAGGTAATTTGATCTCTTGCCTCTTGTTCTTGGGATCGGTCGTTTTGGCCTCGCGAAAGACGCTCCCGGTAACGATAAGTTGTGGTGCTAGATAATCGGACAGATAGACAGATCGAATCGTTGTTCTACGGTGGAGATGGTATAGTACCATGTCCATAAGACGGCTTCAATGAATTGGCATGGATTACAGGTTATCCCAACCAAAATTGGGTAGAATCGGTGTGTAGGAAAATAGTTTTTATTATTCTTTGTCTTAGAATTATCGAATCGTAAACTAAAGGTTACTGTGTAGTACTAAAAAATCTATTGCAAGGAAATGGTGAAAGTTAGCAGACCGACCTACAGACTGGGCATTAGTGAGCTCAAACGCAGGTTATGGAGATTATGTGAACAACTAAATTTTTTCAAGTACTTGCTTATTAATTTAGCATGATTAAAACTGAATATAACTTCGTAAGCAAAACATAAGCGCTGCATACTATCTGTGCTTTTGACGTCCAAGAATGAAGCACGTTTCAAATCCTTTCTTATTCATTATCCCGATCATTTCAACAACTTGACTCTTATAAGTCTAAAAGTGAAGGAATCATTGTACAAGAAAGCGCAGCTATACTTTGTGCATTTTCACGCCGTAATATTATTACAGATGAAAAAATCGATGTAAAAGATGTTTGCTGATTTATTTTTTACATTTACAAACTTTTCAACACTGGTTCTGATATTCTTTCCACCCATCCATTCGCATCATGTGTCACGCAGCTGATGGATTGTTCAATGAGAGCCCAGTTTTTTGTTTATTTCAATTCTTGTTTTTTGTCTTTTGCCAGTATCAGCTAACTTCTGTAGGTGCTGGTCCTACGCTTCTTCGGTGATTCCACATGAGGCAATAGCATATCTATACTCTGGCAGTCCATTCTCTATGTCGATGATACCAGCTGCCGTCGCACACTTATGAAATACTATAGATTTTGTCGATTTTCGGCCTTTGTCCGCCATCGATGTTGCGACGTTCGATTTGGTATGCATTTTTCGCTCTGGACCAATTTTTGCTTTTACGGTGGATCTTGAGCTGAAACGATGTACCTGGATGTACCTAATCGCCATGTCCCCATAACTTTTTCGAGCAGACCTAAGTATATAGAAGTTATATCTGTCAGATCATACATGTGGTAAATGTAGATTCTCATGATAATAGTAACTAAATAATTTTTGTATACCCTCCTGGACATAAAGAAGTCTATAGGTAAAACAATACATGAAGCAGACTACGATTAACGTTCATTGCGAGGTTATAATGCACTTTCGAAAACTTTACGTAAAATAAATTTTAGAAATTTCAATGAATCACACTTTTATATGAAAGAGCAACTACGATTTGTCCACCAAATCTGATGAGTTTAGACCAACATGATATAAAACGTGTCTTATCTGCCGGTTTCACTCCACGTGTTTCAGCTCCGGCGAATTTTTCATTTTCACGGAAAAACTCCTTCACTGCTTACATCAATTTTTGGTAAGTTTCAAATTTCGGTTGCCTCCTAGAAACCAACATCGGTCATAATTTCGCAAAAACACTAATTGTACAACGAAAAATTTTGATCATGTGTATACGAAATAGTCTATAAGTCTGGGTCGAGCCATGGATTATGGATGATTTTTAGTTACGAGTGGTTGCAGGCGGCCGCTGCTACCGGGCGCATGTGATTGGTCAACTTATTTTGTAGACAACCTGGTTGGATGATTAAAACTCATAAGTCGAACGTTGTAGGCCCGCTACTTGTAGAAACAGACTTTCGAAGCGAATTAGAAGATGCGAATTTGTAGGATCGTCACTTTTAGAACGAACTTGTATAACTGTTCACTTGTAGGGGTAATCCGTGTAGAACCGCTACCCTCTTAATGTATACATGCTTTATTGGAATAATGAGGAATGTAAATGTGTTGGATAAATTGGATTGTGGAATCGATGAAATTGGTACTTGGATTGAGGAGTTTATTTGGTTGGTTTGCGAAGCAGAGGTTGAGGCTGGATGGAAATGGGAGGACAGATCAGACACTATAAGTTACTGTAAAGAATGTGTGAAAGTTAGCAAGTAGAAGCAATAGATAATGAATGGTTGGAGAAGATGGGAAAGACGTGTGGTTGGCAGGCCAGACGTTACAGCTTCATCACTTTCTGGATAGTTTTGAATATATTGTAATGGTCTGCTGATACTGGCTGCACATAGAGATTAGCTGGAGCACGACGAACTTAGCCGACGGTTAACGAACTCGGCCGAGCACATGGACAGACGGGCGGGGGAGAGACGCAAGGGGTGGGTCAAAGGACGACTACCATGACCAGTGCCGGAGATGATCGAAACTGCACGAACGACGGACAACTGACAACGACAAACTGCGGATGGTCAAGCCGGGAGTATAAATTCACCGTCGTGTTGCAGCTCGGGAACAGATCATAGCAAAGAGCTCATCTGGCTCACTCTCTCGTTGTAACGATTTCAGGACTCATCAAGAGACTGACTCAAACATACAAGTGAGGTCATATGGGCTGCGAGTACCCGTCACGTAAGTCTCTTCCGAAAAAAATCACGCGTCCTTGAGTTATAACGCCATGCTTATACACGGTAAGATTGGGAAGTAGTTGGGCCAGCTAAATGATTCCCAGCTAGCTCTCACCTTTGAGGTAACTTGGCGGCGATTTGCTGCCACGAATCCTGATACAACTTTAGTGCTCAAGGCCGTATGATAGATATTTGAAACCAAAACCCTTGCCATGGCATTATGCAAAATTTGTAGTTTTTAACATTATAAAGAACGATAAAAATATTGAAAAATCCATAATACTGATTCTAATGTGCACTTACGGTTATCAGCGTAATGTACCATACAGCGTCTAACAATCTCAAATAAATAATCTTAGAACATAGGTAGTACAATAGGTAAAAAAATCAGGGTCGTTTCTGAAAAAGTTATACGTGAAGATCTGCAAAATGAAAATCGGGGCCAACTTGTTCGCAAAAGACTCCGATGGGGTAGGGGAAGAAGAGAAGAGAACCGGAATCTGGTGATTTTATTCGTTTCCGTCACTTGGGGTCCGCCAAACTACTGATTTTCAGAACTGTCATCATTAGATATCATAATTAGAAATTCATATCACTTATTATTATGTAATTCTCATAAAACGTATCCTCGTTGGATCTGCTGTTGCTGCATCAAGGAGAAAAAAAGAGAAGACTGCCCGAGAGTAACAACATAGAGTAGAGCCAGGGTGGTAGAAGGATGCGCACGTGGTACGCAGCACGTAGCATCGTGTTTTCTTGAGCGGCGGTAAAAATGTTAATTGACAATTGCGTGGCGCCAGTGGGCAGTGGGCAGTGGGTAGCAGCATCGGGGACCATCGGCGACTAGTAACCGCCTACTTACCTACCTGGAGTCCCCATGGCAAACCGGGTGTCTCAAGAGCAATTGTAGAGGACATTGGGTCAGCCCTTCTGGGTGTTGTCGGATCCGTTTTTTTGGACACCCAGGAATGTTGCTTCGTTTTTTTCCAAGATAATAAAAATAGCACCTGTATCGTTTATCAGACCTGTTGTGAAAAACTGGGTACTCGGATGTTGAATCTTGAAGTATTAAGACTTTTTGTAGTATGGCTGTGGGTAAAGAAGCATTCATTTCGAAAAATGCCGGTTATCCTTACAGATACCAATCTGAGTATCCGAGTATCCTCTTTTACGCTTATGACGAGATTAACGGCATCTGCCTCATATCAAGGCGTCTTCTTCATATTCTACACAAGGATAATTAACCACCGCAGAGTTTACGAGTATAGCGACTATTATTATTGTCAACGTTTGTCGATGGTCTTTGACTTTGCTTCGAAAGTCATGAATTCCGTTTTATAACACCGGTATTAGCACTACGTTACTTTGTACTGTTATTCATTGTCGTACTATACTTACTTATACGTACTTATACTTTGATAAAATCCATGAATAGAAAAACGAGTGGCTCATGGAACAAAATGAATGATAGTTGTACACATAATACTTATTGCAACTATGAGCACCGACGCATTAGGATTACGTATTGTTTTAACAGCAATGTCGTTTGTTCGCATATGTACTTGTTTCAGTAATAGTACGTAAAATGACCGAGAATGATGCTGGTCAGTTGCTGTAGAAAAAAAATTTTGAACTGGTACGGTAACTGTACCGGTATAGATGTGCGAGTTGTATGCAGGGTCCGGGGAATACACGGCTAGCTGAAATTACTTTACTTTGTGGTTTTTCACACGGCAATCAGCGGACAGCGATATCAACCCGATAGTACGAATTGTTCAGCTCTTACTGCTATATGGCATCATTCAGGTAAGCAGAGTACGTCAGGCGCTAACGTTTCGCTGCTGTAGCTAGACAAGAAAACTGCTGCACCCGAAGACTCGATTGTAGGTCCAAGTAACAGAAATCTGGATGGCAGAGCATGAGCATCCTCATTAATTATTTTTTATTCAACCAAGTCGACAATTATTTCCATGTTAACAGGGCTATCGAATATGCCACCACTTTACATATAAAAATCCTGTGTCACGATCTTTGTTTACGCTAATCTCCGAAACTGCTCATCCGATTCGAATGAAACTTTGTAAATGTGTATTGCTTGGTCCAACTTGAGAGGTAGGATAGTTTTTATCCCGATAAGTGACCTTCAATATCTTTTATTGCAAATTTAAGGAGTTTTTATAGGACAAAGGGCCGTAATTTGATTATAAGTTCCATAAGTTTTTAATAGATGGCGGTGTGAGTTAATCTATTAACATCTGTACTAAGCATCTAGCACCACAGTCAAACATCCTTTGTTATTCAGGTTATATAAGTATTCATAGGTGGGCCGTGTTTCAATTTCAAACGTTTCCATGATGCCACAATTTATTCCACGTCAAGTTGTTTCAACGAATGAGCGTATATCATATTGTTGCATACTGGGGGTTAGATTGGGTTCGGATAAAGGTGAGGTCATTAAATTTGATTGCGAGCGAAGCAGTGATGGGGCAGATAGTATATATATGAAATTCAACTCCCTACATCAATGTGAACTCATCAACCATACAACGCTGAATGAAGAAAATGTAACTTCTGGTTCGGTGAAGGGCAATTTGCTTTTCTGTGAATGGAACAGTATATTTTCTTATCTGTATTTGAAAGGGTATAAAATTTTGCATTGAAATTTACTTACGTACTTACCACGTAGACTCGACCGGCGATGAGGTACAAACCACTCAAGTTGCTGAGGAGCAAGGTACTGGCAACTCGTTGGGTCTATGGAAATACTTTAGGAGTCAAGTAGTCTAATACCGGAGGTTATCACAATAGAGGCTAACGCCCACCATTGCGGTACAGCGCGGGATCGGCACGGGGATCGCCCGGCGACGCACAGTAAGGCACTTTTAGTGCTTAAGATTTTTTTAAAAAGAATTTTTAAACACTCGACGCGCCGTACCGTGCGTCGCCAGGCGGAGCCGTTCCGATCTCGTGCCGATCCCGCGCTGTACCGTAACGGTGGGCGTTGGCTTAGTTGTCTACGTGAAGTTTACGAGGTTGGATAAAGGGCAATTGATTAGTTTCTATCGTATTTCATTTAATTTTACCGAAAAATAGGGCAAATTTGTTTTCTATTTTCGAACTTTGGTTGAAAATCTTTCGTGCGTATTGATTTATCAGTATCTTGTTCTTCTCGTTAATACTTCTTAAGGCACTGATAAATGAATACAAAAGGATTTGAACACAAGTTGGGAAATAGAACGCAAATTTGTACTATTTTTTGGGTAAAATATAAATGAAATACGATAGAAACAAACCGATTGTACTTTATTCAATCTTGTAGACTCCATGTAGAAAACTACCCTAACAACTTTCGGTATTAGAATAACTAAGACCTCATGTATTTCCACGGATCCGACGAGTTATCGGTACCTTGCTCTCTAGCAACTTGACCAGCTCGTATCTCATCACCAGTCGAGTTTAGGTGGTAACCATGACTACTTTTCGATGCACAATTTGATGGCCCTTCAGATCCCAATGCAATAAATTCACTGTTTCATTTCAAAAAACCGAGTTGATCTTTCCCTAACCTTGGCGGGTCCGCTTACAAAAAAATCTGACACTATAATCTTCTTTCCTCCGTCGAATCCTACATTTTTTTGTGGGAAGCATTTTTTCGTCAGCTCTACAGTTTGTATTGCAATACGTATTCATTTATTTCAAATAATACAATCACTACACATCAATAACACAATACAAAAAATTGATATTTAGTGCAACTGTAAAAAATTGGCCAATTTCAGTGGCTGGTAACCAATCTATAAATTTTTTTTCCAAATTTATAGGAGTTTTGCATCCCCGCGTTTTCGAGGTGCAGAACGCGTCTTTATAAGCACCTTAAGCTAAAAATTGACATTATCTGGGGGGCTGGGGATCGTGACCATAATTCAATTTCACTATCTGGCCGTGAGTTTAAGCCGGCGGTAGTATGAGTTGCCTGCTGGCCATTGCGCAGAACAGTTGAAAAAAATAGCTGCGGTTGTTATCGACCCCAGTCATGAGTTAGAAATTCGAAAAAAAGATACCTGTGTTCTAGGGTTAATTGAGCTTTGTTGTTTCCATCTCCTCACATATTTACCATTTATTCTATTTTTTTTCATGAACAGGAACACAGAATTCCAGAATAGTAATATAGACTGGCTTGGTCACCCCGTGCATTCAATTCAAAATAATCCATTAACATATATACTTTTTCCAAATTATTCTTGCGCTCACTCTTGGTTATGCGTTCGTGACATTAGTTCTCTATTCCGTGTAGCTCTCTGGCACATATCTCTTAGCCGATGAGGTCCCGCGGGTTTGGTTTTGATGGCCATGAATCGAAATATTCAATAAAATAAAACATTGTGGCGTTACAAGATAAGAACTTGTAATAACGATTTACCGGTTATACGTTATTTATGTTGAAAATGTTTCAAGTTTAATAGGAAGCATACCGTAAACGTGATCAAATGACTATTAGCGCCGCATAGCGGCAGCAAAATTTGCTGGTAACTTCCCGTTACGGTGAATTGGGTGTAGTGACAGGAGACGGATTACGTGACAATCGCATGGAAATTTTGCAGCATTTCTGTTTCGTTGGCGGCAACTGCTGGTTATGTGTTTCTGTATATAATAATTTTGTAACAAAAAACTGAGTTGCTATTGAAGTTTCAGGGGATGGCGAGAGGAAGTAGGAATTCTTCTTGGATGACAAATTTCATGCTTTATCAATTTTCACGTTGGCATTTAATAGTTGCCGTAACTACATGTTTTTTCGACACATTATGGACAATTACCTCTATCGCTAGCGACTGACTTAGTGAAAGGTCGTCGACACTGGCGCCTGTCGATACCGTCTCTGATGGCTCATTGAGCCGTAAAAATGTAATAATAAATACAATCTCGTCGTCCTCGCATGACGTGGGTGTTGTCCTAGGTCGGTTGCTTCGGGCGTCGTTCAGCGTATCTTATTTTTAACTGGGTGAGATAATTGGTGAAAATTAAGTGTGCCTGGTTGCTTGGCACCTTCATTCAGCCGTAATTAATGCCGTAAATCTGTTCGGAGTGATCATCCTGAGAGTACAGAAGAGGCGGAGGATGACGTACTGCACAGGAGGGTGGGGGTGAAGCCATTTCGTAACACTGGTAGAGCACGTTGCAGCGCGGCTCCATCGACTATCGTTACGCCGGGGTCTACTACATACCTCCGGGTGTAGGTCCGCATACGCACACCGGGCTGTTGTTGAAAGTGAGGAGTGGTGGTTAGAGATGGGGGAGAAAGACGACTCTGCGCACACGTGTTTCTGATGGTCGTTTACCTGGGGCAGGGCTCGACTGACGACCCAGCCCACCTCAAGGACACGATGGGATGCTGCAGTATGACTACAACAGTCACGAACTTGGATCATTTTCAGAATTGCGACTGTCCGCACACTCAGAAAAACGCCGGTTAAACAATCAAAATTTTGATACCCTGAATAAATTTCAGGGTTAATAAACAGTAGGGTGGTCCGGCAAAAGGTCATTTTGGAATTTCGACTATCTCACCCCCAAAATTGGCTTCAAATAATTGAAAAATAATTCCAATATTTAAACAAATTTTTATTTCAACTCTAACCCGTGCCGCCAGAGGGCTCATTTCCTCATTTAACCTTTTTCAAGGTAACTTTCTATCTACCAAACTGATTTCAATGAAATTTGATATAAGGGGGTTTCTTGGGTCGCTGATTACGAATCTGAACTCTCTCTAACATATTATTTAATTACTTTAATTAGCTAGTAACTTTCATGATTTTGTCAATTTACCTAATCTTCATTCAAGCATTTCAGTTTGAATTTACTAGCAACTGCTTCAACAATTTGATAATATAACGAAAACAGTATTGTTACGCTGAATTGACTAAATCGAAATCGAGATTTCACATTTAGAAGCATATTTCATTTAATTAAATTTATTTTTTCAATCTTAAAATGTTTTATGATAAATTTTGAAAAACTACCACTTGACAAAATATAAAATGGCTCATTTTAGAATGTTCAATTTTGTGTTTATATTCGACAATATCCTGTCACTGTTTATAGTGGGAGTTCGAATCATTTTTCTAAGCAAACTTTGAGTAAAAATTGATATTTCAAACCACGTCAAATTTTATCCAAGAACGAGTCATCTTTGAGATCAAAATGTCATAAGTTGCCGACTGGTATTTGATCGAAATTTATGACACTTGATTGGTAAAAATAAATAAGTATGCAAATAACGAAAAAATGAAAACACTTCAACATAGTTTTACAGTGAAATCAGTAAGTAGACAAAAAGTCTTGCGAATCGAAATTCGGAACCTTTTTGATTCAGGCGAGAATTACCTGTGACAAATATAGAATGAAATCCCAAGATAGTTACTTTGGGATGCTAAAATCCGCAAATCATGAATGTTCATTCCACCCCATAGTCATTAAACTAGTTCTATGTTAATAATTCATTACACACGACCGTTGACGACAAACCACCGCGGTCTTCTCATAGGCATCACTCGCACACCCCAAGGAGGATGGGATAGAGAATCAGTCATCATAAGGCGCCAATATTAAATTCTGTACAGAGTTTTGTAGCGCCTCTGTTAAGTCAGGGGGGAACTAACGACCTCCCACCGCTGCGATAGCGCGGATTTTGAATCTTATGTCAATGAAAGCAAACATGACCGCTTAATTTGAAACTCATCATATTACGCGGACATACCTGAACTTTGGAAGATTGCTAAAAGTCGTATACTAGTTGCACGAGTTAGTTGCACTGATATCTTTCCCATACCTTTATAGACTCGAAAACTGCATTTTGGCAATGAATCAAATTACAATTCTCGTATGTTTTTAATGCAGTGAAAATTTTGTGATCTTCGAATGTCATCACTGCCGGATTAGGATTCACAAGCAGTTCTTTATAGTTATCACAGTTTTGTGCTTGAAGAGTCTTTTACAAAGATATCCAGCTGTATAGTCAATAGCACCGTTTTCACCGAATTCATTAATAGCGTCTGTATCTTGTTCGATTCCCGATGAATCAACGACAAGTGGGACCACCTCTTCAATGCTTTGCACTTGCGCACCTCTTCGGTCTAGATACTTCAGCCTGGATATCGTCTAATTGCAGAGCAACAATATTGTCGTCGGTGTGACAATTTGCTTTTTCGGACAATTTAGAAACTTGTGAAATGATAGTTTGTCGAAATCTGGAAGTGAATTGGCTCGGACAGGGTTTAGATGTTCAGACAATAGAAGAATACTGTTAATTGTAAGGATCTATTCATCAATACAGGGAGGTCTTTTTCTTCCGCTAACGAATCTACAGGTTTGTAATTCAATTTTGATTTGCTCTAGGAAGGCTCGATGTTTCGATGTGACAGATGTGACATAATTGTATTTTTCACAAATTGTTTCTTCAGCAAGTAAGCTATTAGCAGTATCAAATAAGCTGTCCCTATCTTTGTCGAAAGCAATCGTCTTCAGTAGGGCATTCGTGGAAGTCTCCTGGAAACATCATGTTATAGCGAGTCATTGCAACGTGCACCAAATGACTAAATATTTGAGCAGCGTAGGATACCTTCAATTTTGTAAAAGGACCAGATAAAGCAAAGTGTTCGTCCTTAAGTTTGGGATTGATATTCAGTTGAGATTTTTGATTAAGTTGATAAACTTTTTGTCTTACTCACCAAGAAACTATTTTGCCGTCATAGACAGATCTCTATCGCTAGGGTTGTTTCGCACAGATTTCAGCAAGTTGCGGTGGATCGAAAATAACAAATATCTTCTGCGCATTCAGTAAGACAAAAAGTTTTTTTGCAGTTACATTGCGCTGTTTGACAAAGCTAATATTGAAGGGTCCTTGGTCGCTGATTATACATTTAACCTCCAGACCAGCTTTGCATGTTTTTTGTATGCAACCCGCAATGATAATGTTAATTCGATCCTGGTTTCCTTTGGAAGCAAAGAACCAAAACCCCAATACCTTCTTTCTATTGCAATTGATCCAAGTTATCATTCACACGAGTGTGCTAATAGCTTTCTTAATTTTTCGGTTAATCCCATCGTCTGCAAAACCAACGAACTTATCTAGCCTCGGCTCGTAGTGGATTTCAGAAGTCGAATGAATTTCGTTGAATAATAGGTTCACCAGTTTTTTGTCTGATGGTAATGACGAGGAAATTCCTTTCAACGCTGATAATATCACTTCATTTAAACCCGGATATACAGGGATTTCGTTCTGGTAAGACCTCAGCGTATTGATAAATGGAAGGAAAAGGAACGTTTTAAGGTATTTGTACGTACGTGGGGAATGTTAATATATATGTATATTCATAGCTAACTCTTTCACTTTATCAGAGTACCTGCGATGGAATTTATTCTGTTTTGATAATGTGGTCTAGAGCATAAATAGCTCGTGAGCATTTTGACTTGGACTAAGCTTATACTCGTCAATAGTGCTCGGTTTATTTGCTTTTTTACGTTGAGATCTTAACCTAAGGTATCTGTTACGCCATATGTTGCTGGGCATATTCAATAGGTAAATGAGTCGTAAGGTTTTAGGTGATCGACAAGTTTTTGTTCTCCCTGACGTAGATGGACTGATAAAGTATTTGTGATGTGAACTGACACGACTCGTACATTGTTCTATTGCATTTGCTTGATCTAAATTGAAATGCAACTCAAATGATTATACTCAAGTATTATAATCCGCATCACAATGGAATATCTGTAATTATTTACAATTCATTGGAAAGTTCTTGCACACTGGGACTGATTTTGCAAAGTTCAAACTACTGCCACATGCCAAATTGTGAATTACCGCTTCATTTTCCTGTGACACATCTGTGAATTTACTAAAGGTTAACGCTGGAATTCATTTACAGAAATGAGACACGTATAATGTTGAAATTACGGTCAAATTACGGTCAACAGTCGGTCCTGAAATCTTATTTTCGATGCTGGACGAATTCGAAGCCAATTCGTTTTTTGGGCCGTACAATGATGGCATAGCATCGTGGGTCAAAAAGGGACGAGGTTTCCGTTGCCAAATTTTGTCTGGTGGAAAATGTTTGCTGCAGATACGAAAATCTTTCCGGTTAACGGTTTTCTCTCCTCGTGAAAATCTTATGCATTCCGCCGTACTGAAAAAACAGATATCTTCGTAGCTAGCACAAAATTCCAGTGATTCGAATACGCTACGTTACTATTCAAATGCGCGAATGAGAGAATATACGTTCCGGTCTGCATTTTTTGGCAGCGTAAAGAAATGAGAGTCTTCCTGCGAACGATGCCAGCAATTCACCACGTCACACTTACACGGCATCATTAATTGCCAGTGTTATATTTTTTATACACGACTACGTTGAACTTCATCTTGCGATGAACAATACTAGGGACGCCGTGGAGACACCGACGCCAAAGAGGTCAATAGCAAGTCAATAGGTTATGACGCCATATAGCCGCATGCAACGTGACATCGATTATTTGCCGAATCTCGAATCTAGTGAATAGTTCCGCTCTTACTCAGCAGATGGCGTTGCTAAAAATCTGTATGGTTGGCTGGTTCTCTATCTCATCCTCTTTGGCACACCCCTGAATTGGAGACGTGGTTTGATGCACAAACTATTGTCAAGTTCAACGGCAGAGGATCGTTTCTACAGAAATCGTCTCTGAGAGTTTTTTTTTCACAGAAATCGTTTTTACAAAGTTTATTTTCACAGAAGCGACTTCATCACCAAAACCTCGAGTACGTTAGGCTTCTCTTTCTGTAGAAACGAACTTTGTAGAACCTGGCAACGGACTCTGCGAAAATGACGTCCGTAGGAATGAACTCTGTAGAAACGATTTCTGTAAAAACCGTGCTCTCTCTTTACAACAGATACAATAAGGTCTTCTCTATTTACGTGAATATTAGTGGAAAATTCTACATATCTTCAAAACCGTTAAAGTCGCACCAACAACTCAAGAGTTCTGTGAAAATTACCAAAGTTTTATCAGTAGCCAGATGAGTAATCGAATCAAAGCAAGAAACTAAACCATAGATTTTCTTGTATTTGATATTACATGTTACGAACACTACTTCCGTTCTCCCGGGAGAGGAAAACGCAGTGAACTTGATGGCTTGGGTTTTCCTCCTCCGTTCAGAGCACCGAAAATAATAGCAACATTGAGTGTGGTAGAACCCGTGGAATCGCGTTGGACGATCTGCTCCGTATCTGCCTTTTACAGCCAGTTCAACTCGAGTTTAACAACCTGCTCTGATGTCTTCCAGCCTAATGACATGCCTTCCGAGGACTGATCGATGCTAATTAGCGATATTAGTAATCTGTATCGGCAATTAGTAATTCATACAAATTACCAGTCTCACGGCGAAACGTGCAGATGCAGAGTAGAGTGGAGCATTAGATTACGTACCTATATCCAGGGCTAGATCGAAGCGTCCCGCGCTTACGAAAGATGGTAATCTTCGTGCCTTTACCTTCTCACCGGACGATGCGATGGACGCTTGGGGCGCGAGGACGATGGGATGTTAACGAACGGCGACATGCAATTATATCGACAATCTGTGGAATCTGGCGGGTAATCGATAAATGGATCGATGAAAGAACGGGAGACGCGATTGTGCAACGAGCATGTTGCGCTCCGGCAATAACTCGCCGCTATGTCTAATCGCCTTTCCGCTCCGCTCTGCTTCGATCAGCCAAGTCCTGTTGATCTGCGATCACGATCGATCGTTCTTGGAATCATTACTTTCTCTTTCTTCCCTCGTTCTTCTGCCATCTCTTTATTTGAACGACAACGAAACACGACCTTGTCTCTCCGAAACATGCTAGTTCAGGGACGACGTACATTGGTCGGAATGACTCAATACGCGCAGATTAACAATTCATAAAAGTGAACTTATTTGTTTAGTATTAGGAATCTATAACTTTTTTTTTATCATCGATCGAAATGTATAGACGTTTGAGACTCTTCAACCTATATTGCGACTCATGTGACAGCACTGGATATTTGTTATTTAATTCATGTTAACCTTTTATTACTCGCGCCTCCTTTCCTGATGAATTTCATCACCCGGCGAGCACTGTGCTGCTCATGTTAAATGGAATACGATGTTGCCACGTCGCAACATAGCGATGAAATATTTATATTCAATAGTCCAATTGTTTATTTTTAAAATATATGCATCGAATATAATTACCTCTAAATCTAAGACTACGTGAACACACTGCATGTATCAGCCAGATTTACTGTCAGCTGAGAGGTTCTGAGTGAAGTCTGGCAACCTGGTGGGAAAAATTTAATCGATGATTTAACTTACCTAATGTGCAATGTGCCGCTTTTTCACGATCTTGTTGAATATAATTATACTTTTCTTATATATTGAATAAATACTTATTGATTATAAGTATATCTAACGATAATAAACATTTCAAAAAGAGAATTTATAAAGTCACAATTACCCATATAGTTATGTTTATTGCGATTTTGGTCTAAAGGGTGGCATCACGCTCATAGTACGAGTAACGAACGGCTTCTGATTTCCATTAAAACAATTTCGATTAAATAACGCTTACCTATCCAGTAAGAAAATGTAGAGCGTCCAAACTTGCAAGCATTAGAAAATGAATTTATTCTCTAAAAATTATGGAGGGTTACTACTTGAGTATCCAACGAGATTGTAAGTGAGCTACGAGTGAGAATCAAAAGTACTCCGCAATATGCAATTCATGTTTCAATTTCAATTTCAGACGAAAGTCGAAAATGATAAACTGCTGATAATTGATCCGAGAATTTAGATATTTGATTATTCCGAAAATCAAAGTTGAGATAAATACGTATAGAACAATAAACAACTGAACATCGAATCATAGGAAAATTGTACGTTGCATGAAATGAACCTTTCGGTTGTAGCGCCATTTGTAGAAACGAATTGGTAGGATCGCATCTTGTAGAAACGAATATTTTGGACGAACTTATTGAACGGCAACTAGTAGTAGTCAAATAACTTAGATTAAATAATATTACATTGAATTAAATTAAATCCTAATGTAGAAATTGATAATTAAATGCATGAGAGACGAACTTGTAGGATCGCCATTTGTAGAAACGAACTTGTAGATTTGTTCACTTGCAGGACTGATTCTTGTAGAAACGGTACCCTTTCAACGTGCCTCCCTTACCGCCGTCTAATTCCTTGTGTTTTCGCCTAGTTCATTATTCAATCAAGCGCTCTGCTTAATGTCCAGTTCAGGAAAAATATTGAACAATTGATTCTTTATTCTTACCGTACAATATTGAACAGAAATAAGGTTGGTATGTGTTGATTATTGCGATATAATGCTGAGAAAAAACGGATAATAAATATTCTAGCCCAAAGACAGACGACCGTTCTGGATGGTGTTTTAAACGCAACTGTTTGTACCCTCGTCAAAGCGACTCCTGAAAAATTTGAAATAAAGAAGTGCATTGGCACATCCTTTTACAATACAACGTTTCGTGAAGTGCCTAATTTATGACTGGGTAGCTCGGGAACCGTTGTCCGGACTTGAAGTATGTTATACCATTTTGCCTCTTTGACTCTGTATTCCGAAAACCCTGCTTCCTTGCTCGATTGTCGTTAGCAGGCGAAAAGTTGACTTTTATCAACTCGCGGTTGAACTAGATTTGCATTCGGGACTCCATATCAAGTTTCGGGACTCCGTATCAACTACCAAGTTACCTTAAACGTGAGAGCTTGCAGAGATTCATTTATCCGGCCCAACTACTTCCCTATCTTACCGTGTATAAGCACGGCATTATAATTCAGGAACACGTGGATATTTCCTAGTAAGACTTGCATGGCTAGTACTCCTGGCCCATATGATCTCAGTCTTAAAGCCTGATCCAAACTGGTCTAGTGGTTCCGTCTTTATTAGTTGTCAAAGTTGACGAAAAAACATTTTTCTTCCTCATCTTCACGCCGGATCGCCTTGGCTTATACAACTGTGATCGAACGAGTCTACCAATCAATTTTAAATTTGTAACACAGATACCTTGCATCGAAATTTTGCCGCCTATTGATTTTGGTATCAATCTGAATCCGTATTCGATCGGTAAATGATCACAAAGTCACGAAGTGAGTCGATAAACAAAATGGTTGCTCAATAGAGCTGTTAATAATAACTGCCCGATGGCGCAGTTGACCGTAACAATATTCTTGTTGTTGTATCTTTGTGATCTTTATTTCTAAAGTTACGAAAAAATAAATTTATATTGTCTAACTCTCTAGCAATTGGTTTTAGTCATCGATATATTGACGATTTGTGCCGTTAATTTATAATTTTTCAAAATAAAAGGGTTAATAATTGGGCCTAAACGTGTCAATAATTGGTACACTTACCTTGTATTTCACGCCAAATTCTTTATACTCTCGAACGACAAATTCACCGCCAATATGTAGCCAGGAACCAGTAACTTCTGGTACGGAATTCCAAAAACGCGTTCACCCCATTGCGTTCACTAGTGGGCATGCGTTGTGCAGAGCGAAGAGATATTTAACGTGCATTTTGCTTCATCTTTTTTACACTAGCCCGTTCGTTCTTGATCAGAAACCTCAAATTGTGTTTTTCTACGTATTTTTATTATTCGTATCAGATTGCTCAATTTCTCATCCCTCCCTTGACGCTTAATGTACTTCTTTGCATCCTGTCCTTTTCGAATGAAAGGTTACACAGTAGTGACCAGGACCGGCCTTTGAAGACCATTTCTAAATCGAATAAATAATAACGCTGGCGCGGGCATTTTACTCTCTTCGCCAAGAATGATTGCGAGAGAGAAGCAGTAAAAAAAAAAATTGTTTGCAAAACCTTGTTGTTATTGTAATTTTCTTTTGTCTCTTTATCGACCTTTTTTTGTGTAGAAAAAATTCTTTAGGACATATTCCATAGAATATTCTAGTTGTAGAACTGATTTCAGTTGAATAAAACCTCGGCTCTAAAAATACTCGTACCCGTATATAGAGGTAATTGCTTGCTCGCGGGTACGCCGAGTCTCGAGTCCAGGACCCGAAATGCAACGAGGGGACTTCGGGACTGAAAATAAAAGATCGCGGGTGGAGTTCTATCCCTCGCATGTAGCCTCTCGTTGCTATGTCTGGTCAGCCTATATCCGTTTACTCGTAGAATCATCTGCAGCAGGATTTGCAGCAGCAGCAGCTGTCGTGATTCAAAGACCTCGAAGATCCACGCGCGGTTCTCCTCTTAACCTGTTATGCTAAGGCTATAAGGCTGCGATGCCAAAGCTAAAGCCATTGTTCGTAAGGACGTGGGATACCCCATGATTGAGGCTCATCAAGCCGTCGTATTTTCGTCGCCTAAAATTCTCCCGACAGTCACAATTCTTTCTCGTGCTTTTCCCTCTTTATACCTATTATATTCTTAGCCATGTCGCTTGCCTAGCGAATACTCTTTATCTGCTGGAGTAGCTGTTGTTCCTCCGATCAGCTGAAATCTTTATTTTTTCACCGTTATTTTTACTAGCACTATAGTATAGTTTGTTCAAAGCTCAACTTGATCTGCACAGACTGAGAACTTTATGGTTGTTGGAATTAATATACAACTTATATGATTCAAAACCATATTTTTGGGATTTGCTTCAAAAATTGACCATTGGTAACATTTAGGAATTATTCAAACAGTGACCGTTCAGCAGAGATTAATGCATGGTTTTAGTTACCACTCGTAGATGACAAGTGCTATGATCAAAGGCACTTTCACAGCAACGAAAGTTCACCATCGTGGATCGATTATACTAGTTTGTCATTTGTGATAATTACTCAGAAAAAAAAGTTACCGTCGATAAATGGCCCCGTAAGCAACGATAGCGACTAATCGTGTGCTATTATTGGAGGTTCGACAGTTATGTCATCGGGACACCAATGGTCGTACCATTTAGCCTTGGAATTAGCCATCGACGGTTCAGAAGTATTTTTCTATACAGGTTTCAATCAGTGATGGATCGACGGGAGCGAATCCGGTGTTTTATATGTACATGTACAATATACCTCTTCTAGTTGTTCGCGTAATGTGTACCGTAATCGTTTCATTGTCTCCTGATCCTCACTATATTTTAAGAAGTACGTGATTTATCGGCAGCAGTCATCTATAACCACAAGATTCACTTGAGTGGACTTTCATTGCCATTCGCGATGCCCCGTCGCGTCGTCTCGTCGTGCAAGCACGTGTATGAGTCCCCGAGTCACTCCCTGATGAGTACGGAAAACAAAAGGTTGCAAAAAAAAGTGAAAATGACGAAATAAACGTCATTGCAAATGAACAGAAAAAAGTAAATTCATTGCGAAAATAAACACAAAAATGATGAACTGAAGAGTGAAATTAAAATAAAAGATGAAAAAAAATTGATAAAAAATAAAGTTAATGAAACCACGAGTCACGTGGATTTCTACGGGACAATGCTGCGACCAAATACCGAGGTATCTTCGTCACAATAAGCCGTGTGCGTCTGCGAAAAAATCATTGATCTTTGCTAAAAGTCAGTGGCCGGGCCTCCGGGTCACCTACGTTTTGTCCGGTTTCTCTTGCCTTGTTTGATCTATCTTTTCTGCGCTACGTATCTTCTCAGCTTTCTGTGTGTATAATAATGGAAGTATATTAGCGGGTTATGCGTGTATCTAATAAACAGTCTCATAACTGTATCGTAGTACAGTATTTTCCGGTTCTCTCACCAAGGTGCCTCATCTGCATCGTATTTTGTAAGGTTTTGTCGTTGTAATATCATACAAGGATTTAATTTAATGTGCACTTATGCACCGAAAATGGACGAACTGCCGCTAAACTATATGAAATACACTCAATTGTTGAACCGACTTGCGTGCCACCCAATGAAAAATGCTTGTACTAATTCAGAAACCTTCAGGGGCTGTGCAAAACAATTCCGCAAAGTTTCATCGCAATCGGTCTAGAAACGCATATGGGACAAACCAAAAAACATTTTATTTCTACTAGGGGCTCCGCCCATGCGCGCTTCGAAAGATATCGTCTCTGTGACCCGGACCACAAATACGCTGGTTTCGTCGACCTGGACCACAAATACTACGGAGCGGTGGTCCTGGATGTCGAAAAACATCATCCCTGCGACCCGGACCACGAATACGCTGGTCCCATCGACTTGGATCACAAATACTAGGGAGCGCTGGTCCTGTACTATGAAAAACAATGTACCAAAAACGCTAACTTCATGCGCCTTAATCGTCCTTGCGATCCTGGTTGCGTCTTCCCTGCGATGCTGGTTGCGTCTTAATTATTTCTCGATTGTTTCAATGTCTTGAAAACGTTAACTTCAGGCGATGAAATCTTTTTATTAGATAGATAGAGACATAGGATCGCCACTTGTAGAAACGACCTTGTACAAAAGTACCCTCTCATGATATATTCTCTGGGGCTCTTCGAAACTGTGGCATGAGACTGCATATCGCAGCTCATGTGCGAAACAAAAATGATCCATCATAAGCAAAGAGCCAAAGTGGATACGCCACGCAAAGCGTTACTTAGGACACTCTAAGTCCAGCGCTCATCGCATTCGAATGTTTTTCAGAATCAAAAGGAACGGTCGTTTCTCGTACCAAGTTCATTAAAAAAATAATGGGTGCACGTCCGAAAAGACCATACCTACGATTGATTTGAAGTTTGGTATATTTATGTATTTTGATGCGCTGATCACGAATATGATCGTGAAAATACCCGTAAATTCGATTTTCAAGGGTAAATCTCACAAAAACCGATTTTTCTAACAATTCCTAACAATTTTAAGTATGCTTCATACTTTTCCAAAAATCTCGCGGCCCGTTCAATTCATTATATATCGAAGTGTCTAGATTGCAATGTTCTGGGTGTAAGATACGTTATACTTGCAATGTACTGTAAGAGGTACGCGCAGAAGTTTGAACGTCAAATAAAATACAAGGTTCGATTGAGAATTTGATTTGTGGCGATGAAACGGTAATTAATGAGCGGCACGGTCGGGAGGATACACGAGGTCGAGATAGTAAGTCGTCGACGCTGATGCCGATACCTGGTTATTGCTACGGAAAGTCTAGTGCACATGTAGTAGTACGTAGTACGTCCGCAAAGGTAACCGCCTACAAGACGCCGCTAAGACAAAGTACGTTGCGAACGCAGCCCAGGGTGACCCTTGCAATCAAAGGGTCATACTCGTGATCTATTGGAGCCAGTGATGCCGTTAGACGCTAAAGTGCAAAGTTGTTAGTCATGTAGCCACCGCATTTGCTGCAGGGATGTGCCTTCAAAACATTCAGATGTGTTGAATGTTGAGCGTTAAGTGCTGAGTCTAAGTCTTGAGTCTCTAGGGTCGCTCCCTCACTACCTTATTGTTTTTCAGTGATTCCTTCTTGTTTTTTTTCTTATATGTCGTTTCCTCCGGTTCTTTCATTTCCGTGATTCTTCACTTTCTGTTGCTCTCACCATTCTCAACGTATCGAACGGTTTCCCAAGCAACCAAGTGGTAACTGTTCTCTTGGAAGAACTTGCTTGTAGCGCGCGCGAATCAACTTCCTTAATTTTGATCGACTAACATCCATTTTTTTAGCCTGAAGCAAATCATTGTCGACAAGATCAAATTCTCTAGAATCAACCGGTTGACAAGTAATAATCAAGCATAACCGTTGGCCTATTAAGGTGCTTTTAAAGTCGCGTTGTATACTTCGAAAACGCGGCGAGCCAAAACTTCCATACCGCTCAAGCCATCAGGTTAAAGCTTGGGGAATTGATGTCTTCTTTTGGTAAAAAGTGGAGTGGACTTTGTACTTTTTGAAAATTTGGAAAAAAAATTTACAGATCAGTTATCACTCACCGAAATTGGGAAAATTTTCACAGTTGCACTAAAAGGATTGAACTATCCGGTATGATGCCACTCGGCGAAGATGAAACACACAGTTTGAGCCTAGTCCGATAAGATTTGATGGTAAAATGATAGAATCGCAGCTGATCTGGTTTTCAATTACGAAGAACACCGACATCCCATTGTGGCAACATTTTTCACCGACATTACCCGGATGCCGGAAATGCTTACTTGTAATGTTGGTGAAAAATTACGGGCATGCGTGTTATGTCGGTAAAAAATGTCGCCAAAATGGGATGTCGGTGATTTTCGTAATTGAAAACCAAATTCAGCTGCCATTCCGTCATTTTACCAACAAATCTTATGGGACTGGGCTCAAATCGTGTGTTTGATTAGCGTCGAGTGGCATCACACCGGATATTTCGATCCTTTCGACGCAATTGTTAAAATTCTCCAACTTCGGTGAGTGATAAATCATCAGTAAATCTTTTTTTTTTAATTTTCAAAAAACAATACTTCGCTTTACTTTTTGCCAAAATAAGGCATTAATTGCCCAAGTTTCATCCTGATTGCTTAAGCGGTATAAGAGTTTCGGCTCGCCGCGTTTTCGAGGTGTACAACGCGATTTTATAAGCACTTCAAGAACCATCGGCTCACGGCGCAGCCGCGATGCATTACACATCGATCACTCTGCCTCCCACACTAGTAATATTTTTATAGAGTTAGCTATGCCTATAGCCTAGACGAATTGCAATTCTTGAGCAAGTCCTTTCAAGAAAACCTCTTGGTATGCATAGATATACATAGGTAAAGTGTATGTATGATGATTCGGAAGATGAATGAAAAATTTTCTATTTATCCCTGTGCAAATCAGTATAAAACAAGCGCTAAATATTTCTTGAAGTGTAAAAGGTACAGATATATCACACGATGGAATATTTTTCTCAAATGTTACTTTTCGTGTTCGCAAATCTTAGCGAGAAGTATCTTGACGTATGAAGAGTCAAGTAATTCCTTAGTAATTATTTTGCGTAGTACTGTTTCATTAACGGTATAAAAGCAGAGAAAGATAGAGAGAGTAAGGTATGGTAGTTTTATTTACCTTGTGACACGTCCCCTCTGACAGAAGGAGGGAAAAAGAGAGGAAAGAAAAGTGCAAAATAGGAGAAGAAAATAACGCAGCTTAATTGCCGTGTAAAACAGGGTTGTTTCACCTTCATTGAAGTAACCGTTGATAATTTATTAGAGTGAGGTACCCTAGGTGGCAGTAAAATGATAATTAGCGAATCGTAAATCTGATATATGTGTTTGTGGGTACGAGATACCCTGCAGGCAGTAGAAACTGTCCAATTACGTTGACGGTTAATGTCGTGTGGCCGCGGGCTGCCTCAGGTGCCTACGTGTGTACCTACATACCGGAGAAGCCGGCGTGTGCTGGTGCAGGTGCCCGCGCACCATCCACCGAATCGCGAATCTCATCCTCACAAGGAATTCCGAATGCGCTGACCTTTGAACCCCGTCGTTAAAACCGCGGTCTCACTGTAACACGCCTCCAGGTAACGTAATTCATAATTACCTCGAGTTCTAATTACTAGAGAATCTTGACTCGACTATTAAATATTCATGGTGACACACCCACCCATGCTTCACCTACACCATCTACTTAGGCTTCCCCTATTTATACTTGCGACTGAAACTTGACGTAGAAGATGTATGCTGATGTTTAAGGTATTCATAAATCGGAAAAACGATAATAAACTGAGTGTCTATTCTAGCAAGTGTCTTTGCAAGCTATGAAGATCCATCGCATTGAATGGGTTCTCTGATCGACTGAATAAACTTTCTGCTAACTTCCTTAGTCAATAAAAGCCTAGTGTGAACTATGCAAATCGTGTATCGTGATCGTTTTAGAATAAAACACGCATCTACTGTAATGAAATGAGGAGGCCTCAGGCGTTCCAGCAATAAATCGTATTTAGTCGATAACGACGTTTCCAATGTCTATCAAAAAGCTGTAAAATTAATCGATTTTCTGAGTTTATAACCTACTGATGTGCTGTTTGCCAGAGCCAGGGACTGAAAACGATGAGGATACATCAGATACGAAAGATTGTAATATCGAATGCGAATGTTCAAAGCTTTAGTGGATCTGTTTTTATTTCTATTTTCTCCTTTTGTCCTTTTTTTCTCTTACTAGCATGAAGCAAATGAAATTGAAAATTGTTTTTATGATACCGAAGGTTTCAGAAGAATCTTGAGAACGTTTAAAATTTCAAACTTCAAATAACACCAAGCGATTTCAACGAGTATCTCATTACTGAGAAGAGAATTTGATTATATTAACGAAATACAACTAAACCATAATTCAATAAAGTATACAATGAGTAATGTGATTTATTAGTATAATTGTTGATGAACCATATTAAGGAAATCTTATTTGTTTATTAGCTTACACAGCTTGTGATCGACGAACCAGTAAGTTGGATAAAGTTTGTCTTGCGCTGGCAGTAAACTCGAAATTGTTATTATTCTGTACACCTTGTTGGAATAAACCCTGTCTACTCTAGGAGAAAATAGCTAAAGCCACTTCATAGCAAGAATACATCCAATGACACTAATCGCGATAAGCCTGGTAAATTATGTTCGTTACACTTATTGTTATCCTGCGTTCCTCCCACGAGAATATGGACAACGCATACTTCTTTTCGTCTTCCATTTCCTCGTGGACCGTAGTCACGGACCCTACTTTGCCGTGCCTCGTTCTTCACATCTCGGTCGAGAGCCGCCTGGAAAGAGAGAAAGAGCGAGAGAGAGAGAGAGGTTTTGCGGGCGTGAGAATGCCGATGACCCCATTTTCCTCCTCTTTGATGACGTCTTGTTCGAGGTGGAGCACATCTTTTCATCATTACCTTTTCTGAAGTCAGCATTCCATGGGGCTAAATCCCACATAAGCAAATTTTTCGTGTTGCTTACCGAAGAATGTCCAGAAACGCTTTCTTTCCATTACACCGCTGAATTAATACTGGTCAATCATATGAACTGCAGGTATGAACCAGATTGTCTCGTGTTTAATGTCCCCATTTTACATTTTTCCCCAGCCCAAACGTGCTCCGGTTTCAACCGCCAACCTCCTCGGCGCCATGGAATCGTTTGAACTTTTTGAAAACGGAAATTGAGTTACTTTAGAAACCTCCCATGACATTTCGCTTTATCATACTGTTGCTTCTACCAATTTTCGTCTTAAAAATTTAGCACGTTTTGCTGCATCGCAATCTTCAACCATGTAGATAAGTCCTTTTACGTTGATACCATCTTGTGAAACTTGTTTGTCACATTTGATACTGTAACCGTGTGCTTCTGTACTATCATTTCCAGTCCAGGCCGTCTTTTGTATCGCGACGTTGTTTTGTTGAAGTGTAATCTTTGTCTATTTCAACGGATTTACAGTCGGATAGGAATGGTCCAAGCGGCTGTGAAACATATGAAATATGTATGAATGAATCAAACAAATGATGACGGCTTATTACTACGTTTGTATGTATCATATGAGGTAAGGTGATTTAGTGATTATGTAAATTTATAGCATACTATTTGATTACAGATACTGACATTTATACTCGTCTTCTGGGTAAGCAGTTAGTCATGCCTGAGGATCGACGGGTTAAGTTAGTGGTTAATAGTCTAGTGGAAGTTGGTTCATTCCGATGAGATAGGGAATGTGTTAACTTTTGGCAGACCTGTGGGCCACCTCTTGTTTTGCGACACTGTCTTGCTAAAGTAAAACATTTTTCTATTTCAACGGATTGTTAGTAGGATAGGAATGGTCCACTTAACTGTGAAACGCACAAAATAATAAGTAATTGAAGTAGTGTATCAATGTTAACTGTGAGCTTCAGGGCAGTAAGCAGATTTCGTTGTTGATCGCGTCGTTAGTTATTTATTTGAAGTTTTATATTCGCTAAGTCTGTTGGTTCAGTGATTGAAACATATGCAAGGTGATGGTAGTAAAAATAAAAATCAATAAACAAATAAGTCAAGTATTTGGTGAAAATGAAAAGGTTAAGGCTGATTTATTTATCTTCTGCATGTTTTGTGAGTAAATGTAATGTGAACAGAATTAAAGTACTTAACATACTGTCTGATTTGAGGCATCATAACTACTCTTTTTGTCGGATTCATGACGAGCAAACATCCTTCGTCTAGGTATATCCTTGCTACCTATTTGTGCATGTCACAAATGTTCCTGGCTGTTATTCAAGCTGTTTTTTAAATGTGTATCGTATCGTATCGTATTGTTCAGAGAATCTGTTTTGTGCAATCACAAGAGCCTGCAATGCACATGTCAGTAATAATAAACACGAAACCACGGTCTTTCCACTATATCACTCGTACAACACTTCATCACTGTTTTATTTATTTACTTACATAAGACTATCGGCATTGCCGATTTTCAACAAATTTACGAATGAATTCCAAAATTGCATTACATAGTAATGTACACTCTCACACCATCATTGTCAAAGCATGAAAGATAGCTTTAATTTATCCATCATTCACTGAGATTGCACAGAAAAATATGGGTTACATCGTGTTTACCGGGAATTACTGTGGGAATTTGTGTTCTCAAACACGATATTACGCCCCGTAATTATCCACACTTCATATGTCTGGCGTTTTGGTTTATTTGGTGTACCGATATACATGTATATCCAGGGCACACGAAGATCGCGATTACCAACAAAACTTGACGATTGTCCTAGTGATACCCTTTCAAGTGTCAGACGTCAAGTGCATTCCGTCTCAATTGTTGCGAGCCTGGGACACCAGGAATCAGTCAGGAAATTGTCATGTGTGTATTTCAAAACCTAGAAAGGTATTACCAAAAACCTGGGGATGAGGTGGAACGTGTTTTGTGGCAATATATCTATCGCAGAGTGAAATAAGTTATAACTTTTCCACAAAGGCGTGCAAACAGACAACTTTGATCACAATTTCGTAGCAATTCTTGACTGTACCTTTACAGGATTTCGGAGTGTCGAAGCGGCGGAATGCGCAAATCGTATTTCACACATTTTTCTTCATAAAGTAACGGGATCGTTTTAAGGTTATAGGATTCAGATATCAACAGAGTATCATATACTTAAAGTAAGTACGTTGTGAGTAAGTTAGTGTTTCGTACATTTTTTTATGTCATTTTTGGGTCAACAATCAATCGCAATTGCAAGCATTATCATTTATCAAAGACTGATGTTATTTTAAAAAGAGCAGAACTGTAAAATATGATTTGCTCAATTTGTCAGAACTCTGACCTCTTCTTAAAGTTCATTTATCATGGAAGCGATAATTTTGTTTGATTTAAATAGGTGGTCGAAATCCCGTGGTATTGTTAAATTCTTACGAAATCTTTGAAAGTTCTGATATCGTGTGAAGCGGAATCAAGTCATAATTAGGTTTTCGAAATCTGTGGCATCCGACGATATCTTTTCAGTTTTTAATCCTGGGATACATGGATTTATCGTATTTAGTGTCTTCCCTCACATTGGTTTAAGTAATATTAAGAATTGATGTTTTTCCAAAAGGTCTTTACGTTATACTTTCCCTGTGAATATTTGAAATGATTCCGCAGCTATCCTGGTACCATTAAGCACTTAAGTATATAATTTCATACATTTCACATTAGTCATAATTTCTGACCATATAATGAGTAGGAGAATTAAGGTATTTATTTGGTGAAGAAGAAAAATGGAATTATAGTAATAACATTTGCGACTGTAAAGTATGTACGCCGTTCCGCTCATTGAGAACTGGACTTCCGTGGCATCCTCTTCGCAGTCGAGTATGGAGCACACATGTATTTAGAGCACATCCTGAAATAAATAAACATACAAAAGTGTACTGAGTCGGGCTGTTACGCGAGTATCGTATAATATTGCTTCCGCGTGTGAAATGAAGAATACCACACGAACGCTGTACATCTAATTAAATCCGACATGTAACGACCTTATCTGAGCACGCACACTCACTTTGCCTACCGACGGATTGCTTCTTGGCTCGAGATCGGCCGGAGCTCTTCTTCTCTCTGGCCCTGTTCGCAGCAGCAGCAGCAGCAGTCCAGGATAACCAACTTGGTATTCCGATATCTTATTCTCAGTGTTCCGTTCGTCGGTGATCCGGCCTCTGTTGCACCCTGGCTAACTCACTTTTACACCGACACTTTTCTGCCCGGCGATGTGAGAGTCTGCGAGAATAAATCTACTCTGTCTTGTAATTTATTTGATTATTGCAACATGGATTTAAAGTAGATTCAATGCAACTAATGTCTGCCCTTTTGACGTACATTTTTCCTTCACCTCTCACACGATCTCTCTCGTACCAACTATGATATACTCTGCATAAACTATGACTCTGTGATGATTCTAGGGAACTTTAATGCGAATCAACTTGGTCCAACTCGGTTCATGTTTTGTACTTGGTGCCGTTCTCCGCGATGCCACGATGTGTCATACGCACACTAATAATATCACGTTTGACATTTACACGTTCAGCAATCCGGATATGATACGATCGTCTTGTCAGTCATCGGCTCCTTTTATTGCGGCATATGACATGATCAGTGTTGAACTACTACTGTGCACCTCCCATTCTTCTTCATCAGGGTCATATCGTGTCCGCTCATATTGCAACTTTGAACTGGAAGCATTTTAGAAGGAGCTCGTGAAGTGCAACTGGCAGTTATTCGAATATCACCCCACTATTAGCAGTATGCTTGAATGTCTGCAGGATAACATCACAGCTGACTTGGGCCTGCATGGCTCCGATAATGTAGTGTGTTTTGGAAGACCAACAAACTCTCTTAAATCGCGTAGGAGTTGTTTCTTCTGCAGAGTACGAGGGATGAGCTCTATTCGGTCTATAAACGCTCTAAAATGCAAGTCGTACTGCAGTGGTACCGAGACGTCACAGATGATTTTCATACGCGTGTCTGGGAAGTACGCCTAAACTATTTTTCTGCTCAACTATTCGGAATACACCAGCTCTCTACGCTTTGATGGAACTGAGAAATTTAAGCATTATACGGGCCTTATCCAACACCTACAGTGATTTAAATGATTAAGCGAACTTACCAAGTGAAGTTCTATCTTAATTGTATGTATGGTCTCTTCCAAGGCGATCAACTATTTACTGTTCTTACATACGGTAACAAATAATTGGACCGTTTGTTGAACACGTTTTAATCATTATTGTGTTTTCACATGCCATTAGTACAATTTTGGTGTCACGTATCTTTATGAATTTAAGATCACTTTCGCAAAAGCGTTTTGATCTTCAGTGTACGAAGTAGTAGTAATTTATATATCTCATGTGCATATTCAGATAATAGATCGTGAAAAACGTTTAGCATCGTCTCTACTGTCATTTTCATGGTTATTTCAAAACTAGTATTTGAAATGACAGTAAATAAAGTTGAGGGATCAAACGTAGAGAAAATTGGTATTGATTTTCGAAAAGATATTTTCAATCACCGTCAATTGTATGTAGTCTGCTCTAGAATACGCTCGTAGTATTTGGTCGTGTAGAAAAAAATTTATTACGGTAATCAATGAAATGAAAATGAATTTGAAAATTATCTATCTATATATTTATAAAAAATTGTATTTATAAGAATGGAATTGTATTTATAAAAGTAGGCCAGGAAGTCATTTCCGAGGCACATGCTGCTCGTTGTTGCAAGCTGAAGTGGTCCGATTTTATTATGATCTATGATTTACTAATTGTATAAAGTGGAGTTCGAGAAACTCCGAGAGTACAACTAGTTATTATTGCTCTGGTCCGTTGGTAACAGTCCGATCGCGCTAGTTCTTCTAATTTATAGTTAGATGAACAAAAATTTCCAAAATTTCCATGAAATTTTTCACCGCATATTTAGAAATTTTAGACTTTGCCGTTTTTTAAAAACTGAAGGCCTTTAGCAGATTTTAACTTATTTGGTCCGTTTGATATCGATTTCGAAGGTGCAGATCTGACTTAACCTTTTCATGTCTAGCCAGTCTGTGAAAAATCGAGCCAATATCCAATATCATGCCTGGACTCGTCCTTCCCTAGAGACTCTTGTTCTTGTATCATGAATGTATCTTGAACTGTGATTTTAACGTTTCTATTTCAATATGAAAATCGGCGTACTTGATAAAGAATCAGAAAAAAAGTGATACGTAGATATGAATAATCGTCAATCACTATAGAATCCTGTTGCGAGGTTTATGACCTTGTAATAATAAAAGGTGAGGAGGTCGAGGAACCTGCATAAGTTTTGCCTATCCGAATACAATCTGATTGTGAGTGAACCAGCCAAAGACAAACGGGAATGTATTCTTGTATGGTTGAATCTCAAGCGACAGAGAATGAATGAAATAAATTATTGATCATATCTCTCTTCGTTTCTGTTGTAGGATGGAAACCTTTCAGGAGGCTGGTATCCAGATGCTCAGAGAATTTCGGGCTCTCCTTCAACACTCGCCTCTTCCTCTACCGGGAACTCGGCTTCTTCAGCTGCTAGCGCTTAATATGTTTGCCATCGAGACGACGCAGCTCAAGGGTGAGTATGTTGCAACAATATTTACGTCAGAAGGAATTATCGATGCTGTACAGAAAAAATACTGCTTTCGCAACAAAAATCATCGAATAGTAAATATTTTTACTTACTTTGCGGTATAATTTGCATAAAAAATGACAATCTTCACCTTTGCACATTGCGAGTTAAATTTCATACATTAGTGCTATTATTACTATAATCTTGAGGAAAGACTCGACTTAAGATTCTGAAAATGTTGAAATTTCAAACTTAACTGAAGCGATATTATCAAGCTGCTTTTCGTCCGTGATAAAGTCGTATGAAGAATTGTGTAGATAAATTCGACGATGATGGTCGCATAGGGCATTCGCTTGGAAATCATCAACAAAATCATACACAAGTTATTTCTAATATTGAAAGACAACTTGAAATCCATTATTTTTCGTGGTTCCTAAACGTTTAAAGTACTTTGACATCTCACCGATTTTCAAGCGATTTTCAGTATGAAAGTACAGCTTGAATTTCAGTGATGTTCAGTGATTTTTAACTATTTCTCCAGATGCATGCGGCTTCGTATCGATCAAATTTTTCTATGCCAAGCTAAAACTAATCGCCCAGCGGTTGGACTCATTAGTAGAATAATTTTTTCGATGATTATTTGACAAACAACTCTTCTTTCGTATAAAATACTTAAAAATTTTGCGGCCGTAAGTTTTAGAAGTTCAAATGCTTTCCTATTTATCATCCAGCTTATTTCAACAACTTTGCTTTCATATCCCTCAAAGTGAAGACATTATTGTTTAAGAAAGCAAAACCACACTAGGTGTATTTCTACGTCGCAATATTATTATAAACGAAAAAATCTGTGTAAATGATGTTCACTGATTTATTTCTTACTTTTACAAACTTTTCAACTTTGGTTCTAATATTCTTTCCGTCTGTTCATTCGCATTATGTGTCACGTTGCTGACGAGTAGCTTGCGAAATTTGCTGTTCAATTAGAGCCCAGGTTTCTGTATATTCCAATCCATGTCCTTCACCTGTTGCCAGGATGACTTCTGTAAATGCCGTATTTATGCTTCCTTGATGAACCCATGCGAGAAAGGCAATAGCATGCTTGCTTACACCTGTCAAACAAGATACCAAATTGATTGTGCTTCACACATATTTTAAGCCAAAACGTATTCCTTTGTAAATACCTGCTGCTGCCGCACACTTGTGATATTCTACAGTTTTCATTGACTCTCGGCCTTTGTCGGCCAGCAATGCTACCGCGTACGATTTGCCACGCACTTTGAACTCTGGATTGATTTTTGTTGTACAGTGCATGCCGGGCTAAGCGCCGTACTTGGAAGTACCTCATCGCTGCTTCCTTATTACTTTCTTGAACAGAACTAGATGCTCATTCATATCAACAAATCAATCATTTTTTATACTTTCTTGGGTATAAAAAAAGTATGTAGAAAATACAATTAATGAAGTAGACTGTGATATACATTTCTTTTGAGGTTATTATTCACTTTCGAAAATTGTACATAAAACCAATTTTCGGAATTTCAGTGAATCACGCATGTATGTGAAAGAGAAACTACGATTTACCCACCAAATCTGAAAAATTTTAACCAACATGATATACTATAATATATAAATAATATAAAACATTACTTACCTGCCAGCTGTCACTTCGTGTGTTTTGGCTGCGGTGGAATATTCGTTTTTACTGAAAAAGTTTCACTATCATACCTCCATCAATTTCTGGCACATTGTTTGAGGTTGCCTTTTGGAAACCAATGTCGGTTATAATTCCGTAAAAATACTACTTATTCGAAGAAAAATTACAGTATGATTTGGAACGCGTGTAAACAGCCCGAATACTATACCGCCAACGTGTCTCTATGACGAGCCATGCGGGAAAATCTAACTTTAGGGTAGAACTTTAAATGCGGCTAATCAGCTTCGAATTTTTTCCTGAACAGGGCTGTCTAGATTATTGCTAACATGCAGACGCCACTATCGAGTTCAAACGTTTACGTAAATTTCGAATGGGTCGTCCATCTTTATATGTCATTTTTATACTCATACTGTTTAGGACGCAGGTGGTAAACAATAACATTCAGGATCTCAGTGAAACTCACTGACAAAGATAGTTAACAAAGATTTTTTCAATTGTACACTATATTTATTTATTAACAATTCGGTTCTATGCTGAGTTATTCACATTTAATCGGCATAATTCATTTTATGTGTGTACGGAAAAATTTGATTAGCATGTTACGTACTGTCTTGCGACTTGACGCAGCTTACGCTACAGGACCAAGTGGAGAAATTGAGCATTATATTTATCACGCAAGTAGGCAAGTAATGGTGCCTACTTACCCCTCCCCCCGCCCCCAATTTGCGTTACGTCCCTATGGACAACTCCCTACATGAAAACATGACGAATTTTGAATCATAGTAATGGATCCACCACTACAAATTTTGGAAGTCTGACCTTGGATACGTTATCGGTCCCCCAAAAAACCTCTGTCTACTAATGTCTACCAAAATCCGAATATTTTTAGTTTTTTTTTCGCATCATATTGGATTTACTATTTTGGAGTTCGCAAGTCCGACCTGAGACTTATGATCATTCACCTAATAAACCTTCGAGCACCAATCTTCGTGAAATTCCTACGGTCTTTAGTTTTTTTCCAGTATATTAAATATGCCAAATCTAATCATTTCAAATCTGAGCTTAGATTCGTAATTAGCGACCCAAAAATCTTTACGATACTAATTTTCATTCAAATCCATTCATCCATTCTCAAGGTATTATTTTTATTTTTTGGAATTTTGTTATTTCAATAATTCCAAAAGTACTAAACCGATCAAAGCCAAAACCTAACCAGTTCCATGTTTGGAAGAGCCGTGTCGATTGAGACCAAAATTAGTGAAATCCAGTCACTCGTTCTCGCAATATCGTCCGACAAAAAATTGAGCACACTAATACATAAATATATTTATACATACAAACGCCTATCTGAAAACGGTTGATTCTCTAGATCTCGAGACGTCGAAATCTAGATAAAACTGAACTTTTCATTTTCAGGGTGCGTACAATGAAGTCCTTTTTCTCTGAAAACAGGTCCCGATAACAACAAGCCCAAGGTCACGAATTTCTAACTACACCCTTCTCGGACCTTCGTTTTCATAAAAAATTTGATTACAAAAAGCACGCTTCATGGTTTAAATTATATTTTGGGCAGTATTGCCAACCTTTTTGTAAGTCTTATACATACTATCAGTTCTAATCCTACGAAAGAAGGAAAGACGGAGAGGGTGATGAAGCGGGAGAGAGGGAGGGGGGGGGGAGAGGAAGAGTTTCGAAAAACCATAAGAAAATCGTGTCTGCAACACGATCCTAGCCTATCTGATTCAAAAATGAATCCGAGTTGGGAGTATAGTTACAGGTTATCTGCCAGATCACTGCATGATCTAAGAAAGTACGGAGACTCACAGAGAGGGTTTACGCCGCAGCTTCGTTAATTCATGGCCACGATCATTGAACACTATATTTTCATTGACTGATTGTTGCTTTAATCAGCAAAAAAAAAAAAATACTTCAAATTGATAGTCATTATTCATTAGACCGTGGATATAAGTAATTGGACGCCGTTATAAAGATTCGGGCTTGCAAACCGGAACTCCTTGTACACATAGGGACATGATTCCCATGTGGCTAATTTTTTGGCCCAGTCGATTCATTGGCGATGGCGTCAGCCAGCAGCGCCACCGTTGGCCGGCTGAAAGCCCATTTAAATTGTTAGGCGCCGGCTGGCAATGGCGCTGCGGGTTGATTTTGCATTACCAATGTAATCAACTTGGATCGAGATGCGGATCAATCGAGATTATAAGTATTAAGGACGTTAGAGTGTTTCTGGAGTTGTGGTAATTCCCGCCATCTTTTTCATCTTTTATTTCTTGCTCCTTCCACCACGATTGGTTCGTCCACATTCTGACTTCAGACTTACATGTAATAGAAACGATTTTTTGCTTTGATCAATACCCTCAAGCAATCCTGCATACAGATGGTGCTCTTAAATAGCAGTAAGACCCTTTTCTTAAGCATTTTGGTGCTTTAAAAGTATTGCGAATCCTGCAGTTGGTTATTGTTTGAAAAAGCTTGTGTCAACTGGTCTAAATATACCTATAGGGTATATTTGAACCTTGCCAATTATTAATTAAAGCGATTATTCATGACTTTTGAGCAATGGAAACGAATCAGCACTCCCAGAAGTGTAGCTTTCTTTTGGCTGCTTTAGTTAAATCATGTGTTTTTTCAATGGATATTTATTTGAATAATTTTTCCTGGTTTGATGAATTTTATACTGAAATTCAATTACTTGTTGGTAATGAAGTCTGGACTACACAGGAAGTGAGGTGACATTGAATTTCAGTTAAGATATGCTCACCAGATAGACCTAAGTAAACCTAGTCTATAAGCCTGAGAAATTATAGTGCGTAGATATGCGTTGTTAACAGCCGTTTCGTCTTCGAATAGATAATCGCAAGTTGTAACAATTTTTAATGTTCGAGATGGATAAAACCGTTGAAATGCTAACGCTTCAACCAGTTCTAAGATCTAGTTTGTTTCAAGAACAGAAGAGCTTCGCGTTCGTATATTTGATCCCGAAAATTCATGTCACATTACATTTTGTGTCGTAAACAAGAAACAAATGCAAATAGAGTTTATGATAGTAGCAACATTGTATGTCAAGAGTCTCGTTTTTTTTGGCGTGCATGCATGAGAAAAAAACGATCCGTAGCTCAGGTTTCGTACACCGCGATATATTCATGTAAACTTATTGCCATTGCTGGCTTTTATATCTAGATTGTAACTCAGAAAATAATTATCACATGATCTCTGGCACATAATAGTGGTGATCCTATGGTGAGAAAAAAATGAAAAATGACTAGCTGATTCATGGCAATGTGCCTCCAGCTGCGAGAGAGACCTTCATTTCTGCTCGCCAATATGTAAATTATTGTTCACACTCGTATAAATGCGCGCTTACATATGTAACCGTGTGTCTCGTATAACCTACGATACGTGTTGATATGTAAATCGCGTTTCTCGGCACGATGACATGTCACTTTACGTCGCATGAATGAACAGGTTTCGTATAACTGTATCCGAAACAGATGTGTTCTGTCTATAGGGCATCGCCTGGATGACTCGTTGCTAATATTTTTTATTGCTTTTTTATCTCTTCGCTTTTGTCTTATTCTTTTTTTTACCACCATTTTGACCTGCTCGCAGATTATCATACACACGGGATCCTTGGTGTCTACGGTAAACGGTTATAAATCAGACTTTTTGTTTTGTTTAAAACGATTTTGCACATCATTGATGAAAATGAAATAACTGACTCTACCATATTTCATTGAAAGTAACGAAATTTACGAAAAATTTATATTTCTCGTCTTGTCTCGACGGCATCACTAAAAAATTAAATGAACCTTATGATTTAGTCTGTAGCAGGTATTTGGGTACATGGACGAATTAGTGTTTTTTTCCTCATCGTGCAGGTATTCATTTACCATTCCTAAACCTGCTCGGTGGGAAATCGACTATAAGTTTTATTTCGAGATGTCCTCACGATACGCATTCATCGAATTTTTTCTTGTTTCTCACAGTTCTTAGATAAAGTGTAGATTGATGTGAGGTATGGAATTTGTTAGTTTAGCAAACACCATTCGTGCTGCGAAGCATAGAAGGAAAGGAAGATGCAAAGAAGACACACGCTATTTTTCCAACACCTGTGATTCAAGGTTTAATTGGAGAAGCAACAAAGGTGCTAACACAGCTCATACAATTGAGGTTAGGTAACTTATGCTTAATGACATAATGCGTAAAATTGAGTAATTTGAAATCGTGGATCCGTTAAAGAAGGCTCTGGTGTGTCGAGCAATGCGGTTGTGCACAGTCGCCAACGCCGTTCTACCGCGTGGTTTCGAAATGTGGTACTTTACGCACGCTCAACAGGCTTCGGAATCGAAGTTTCCAAGCAAGGGTTAGAAATATTAATTCCTGCCGATCTGCCAAACAAGGCGTGGTGGCATAGTGGGATTGTTACACCGCTCTCCTTCACATCTTTGGCCCTCGCAATCGATTAATGCTTATCAAGATTGAACCATCACTTTTTTTCTAATCTTCGTGATTTTCAAATGTTTCTGCCGTTCATCCCATCCGACATCACTGTTCAAACTGTAATTACCCGTAACTACCATGATATTCGATGGATTTAAATTTTTCAAGTACTGACTTACTCGGGAGATCTCAAAGACCGTTTCGAATGATTTAAAAAATTGCAAAATATTTTTGACGGAACTCTGGTGAGTTGCAGATGAGTTATAGGGAAAGTAAAAGCTGCGTTTTTCAATGCACACCGGCCGATAACTCTGATTCCAAATTTTGCAAAACAACGAGCGCAGAAAACTCTCATCGTTCCAATGCTGTTTTACGCAAAGCACTAGCACTTTTTTCCATTTCTTTAATGAACTTCAAACCCATTTGACCCGATTTATAGGGACGATACTATTTGAGACATTCACTGTCATCTGACGTTAAATGGTAAATGTTACGTATCGTTATACCTTTGGCAACCTACAACGGATGGTACCTTGTAATATACAAGTCGAGATGCCGATGAAAATTCTGACACCAAGTAACAATCTGCGGAGTAAGAAAATGCTGTTACTTTTTGAATCTAATCAGCCTTTGACTTGCAAGGACGGTACGCCCCAAGTTCTTGCGGTTTTTAAATAGCTCGGCTACATCTCCGACGATGACGGAGAAGATCTTTGGAATGTGATACGTAGATGACTCTTGCGAGCTTGTGCACATCATTAAGTTACACCATACAAAATGAAAATTGACACACGGCACTGATGAAAGTTTTTTTCACCCGTGAACTACCGATATGATTTTAAAATACTACAAACAAACTTGTTGAATTTCTTCAACCTGTTTCAGTTGACACTATTCTAGTTGGTTTCATGTAGGAGGTACAGTTGTATTCCATTTACCCATTGACATAGAGAATGGACTGCGAGAGCAGGCCAAAAATATGTCCGCCGAATAGGAAGAGATAGATAGTAGTACGGACCTATTCGTGTCCTTGTTTAAGCTATGTCGATGAGATATTCGGTCAATAGCAGTCTTAGAAAGAAACAGCGATTGCCACTAACAACAGTCTATCTCAGTTGAACAGTGGCGGCCATATTCTGTAAATTGCTTAGGTAGGGAACACGCGGTCCATTCTCTATGTCGATGTATTCACCCTATCTGAAACAACTTCCTACTTCGATGAAGGTTAGGGAGATGTGGTAGATTTCTCATCTCATTTGCGGTTGCTAATTGATTCAAGTTCGATATAAATGTCCAATTATTCATTTCAATTATTGATGCGAGTTTGCTGCATCTGCTGACGGAGGTGTCGAGAAGTTCTTGGCCATCGATCGCAGCCTATCCCGATTAAGATCAATACCATACACTTTTTCTAATCACAATCAAATCCATTGAAATTATTGATACACGCCACTGACCTGCCTTTAGTATATCAGACTTGCAGTAGTGTGACGCAGCTACCTGCGAAAGTAATGTAGAATTCACAAAGGATCGAATTTTTCGACTACTTTACAATTACCATTATAATAAAGCCGTTGCGATTCAACTAAACGTAAATAATCATGTTTAAATTTATTAGATTTGATGCTATCACAGTTTCGAGCACTTTAATTTTCGACATTCCAAGCTAATCTCTGTTTGCAGAGTCCGCGACAGCTGCTCAAGTCTCTGCTTAAGCACTTGAGTCAGATGGATTTGTGACAGACGCCATGCATGGTCCCATGTTCAATACCCTACCAAAACTTAGATGTAACTTCAGTTTTCTATTTACCAACACGCCGTAGTTCGCATCGTAAATTTTCGCAGAGTCCATTCGGTGTCTAATCGTTGGTGTATTCACATTTATAACTAGGTATACTACCGTGCAAACCTGATTTTTTTTTAAAGTGTTGATTGAATGCTACTGTGAGCCTCTTACATTAGTATTGCTGTAGTCCTTACAAGATCCCACGTTATTTTCAGTTTTACAGTCTAGCTCTGACGATTATTCTCGTATAGGGTCTTTTACGCAGTCCATTCAGATGAGAGGCTGACATTTGGCATATTCTGTGGATTTTTGGAAGTGAGTTGCGTTTTGTTGGTATTGAAAATTTAGCCGCCTTCAGCAAAAATATCCATTTTTTGTAGGAGAAGGTAGCGCAGCGCCACCATGTAGGGCAAAACCAGCCACTTAAATTGGTTAATTGGCATTTCCGCATCCAGTTAAAAAAAATTTATTCTGGGTGGCCGGTCTTGGTCCCCACAAGCCGACACTATCCCACCTTCCCCTGTATGATGAATGGAACCTACGTGGCTATTCATTTTGGAAACTAGAAAATTCAGTTGCGGTACATTCTGAATATGAATTGGTCAAAAGTATACGCCTGCATGAGTATGTATATGGACTTGAACCTAGAATCCAGCGATTGGTGAGTAGGTATACTAAAAAATAGAATTCATCAGAATTCTTGTCGACTCGATTTGGGGAGTACCCAGAATCCACGATATCCACAACAAGGCATTATAAATCTTCGAGAAACCGGATAACCGAGCCCCGTAGTCACCGTCGCAGTATTTAGTGGCGTAAAGCTTTGGGACAGAGTTCATAGGTCATTGAACGTCCGTATACAGAGGTCACGTCGTCTGTGCAGAACGGGGTTTGCAGGCCTCGAGCTGTCGCTGCCGTTAGTGGAGAAATCCATATTTTAAATATGCTACGGCAAGCATTCTATCCTGCGACATTCAGGGGCTGTATTATCGGTAATTTATATCAACGAGAGTAGCGGCCAGCGCAGCACGTCTTTTCCAAAAGGGGACATGATCATTTAGGTGCTGCTTCTGACTCCGTGATTGGGAGGGAAATATATTTTATCTCTATTGAGTTCTGTGCCAAAATCGACACTAAATCCTCGCTATTTTCGGGTATGCAAAAAAAAAAAACATTATTATTCACTTTACCACAAGCTTTTTCAAAGGCAAATTCTGATGGGATGGCAGGTTTACAAACCCTATTTCCGATTCGTATGTCCCGATTCAAGAAGATAATGTTGTTTTACGCAAAAAGAATCATTTCAATCATCACGGACAATCACCGAAACGAATTGGTCATAACAGTTATCGGGCCACTCAATTTTTTTTCCAAAAAACCTCTTATTGGAAAATTGCATCTCTCTGCGAAAAAAAAGTAACAAACTATTTACAAGATGCACATCGGAGACAGAAAACGTTAGCGTGAAGATGGTTTTTGTAGATTTGGTCCATATCCATTTTTTTCAGAGTTATGCTAATTTGCAACGAAATGTATCAACTTTGTAAAATTAACATTGAGTTCAGAGTACTGTATAGAGCAGAGTGATTTTTCTCATCGATGTTCTAGATAGTCGTTTGAAATTGAGGTGTCCTTTTTAATATAGTCTTTTTAAATTTATCGTAGGTTTTATTATCATTCGACCGTTGACCAAAAAGTGTCCCGAAAACATGAATCAATTATAACAGGACAAAAAAATTTCGAAGGGTTTCTAAAAATAGGTTTCGAATTTTGAATTCTCATCTTCTCAGGTATGTACTTAAACATCGAATCCACTCACTTTCGCAAGACTGGCTTTATCGCAAAGAAAACTCTTTCATGAACTGAAATTTGAAGTTCAACTTAACGTAATAATAGTGACCCGGGTAGCCTGTGGTAAGATCTTAAAATTAGAGTGTCCCTCTCTAAACTCTAGTTTTGAATTGAATTTACGATTATTTTTCACCGAGATAATAACTTTTGAATACGGACGCGCGATTCCAATGTTACTTCTGCCATATGCGTTACCCAAGGTATATCCAATGGAGATTGCACGGTAGGATTTATAGCACGTGCACGCGCGTGGTTGGTCGTGTGGATGAGTGTGAGTGGTCGGGTGTGTGAGTGTTGGACGTACGTGTGAGTTCACATGTGATCATATCTTGTACACAGGTCACGCAACTTCGCTCGATTCCGTTCCAAACACTTTTTGGTATACCTATTGTTTAATAGCTCAAAATTAAAAAAAAAAAAACATCAAAAATCCTAGTACAAATTTGATAAAAGTGTTTTAAAGAGGATAATTAACAATTTCAAAATGATGATCTCAGAAACCAGTTAAAAAATCGCTCTCTTCCGTACAGTACGCTTAACTCAAAATTAATTTTGTAAATTTGACACATGTCGCTCCTAAGTGACATAACTTTAAAGAAAAGTGATGTAAATCTGCAGAAAGCATTTTGGAGCTAATGTCTCAAGATCCAAACCAAGCACATCCCGCCAAGCACATCCAATATGATGATGTCAATTATCAAGGAAATTCCGGATCGATCATGACGCTAATGCAAGAATAATGTATTTATTCGGAAATGTCTTCACTCATTTAGTTAGATCTAGAAATGTATAATGTGAATTGAAGTTTTAATTTGATGAATGTTTTGTTATGACATTTTATCGTGCCGCACGTCATATCATATTTGGTACCACATGTGAACATAGTCATCAGAGCAGTTGAGCTAGCTGTTGCTCACGGTTACTCTGTATACCACAACCATTGGATAGGGACCCTATTTGTTGTGTTATACAAGTATATTTTATAAGTTCTGAAAGTGGCAAAACGATTAAATCCTCCGAATTGTTGCAAAAACATAACAATGTACCAATGGAATACTCCGATATCGAAGATGCTGAATTTTATGGCTGTAAAAGTGAACCATATACAACTAAATTAAACTATGAAGTGTTCGCGATAAACCTTCTGGAAGTCAGAATGACGACAATGAGATTATAAACGAAAATAATATTCAGGAGTTCTCAGAAAGTGAATTTAAAAACATTTTGAACTTACGTAAAAGAAGTCGTGCTCGAGTGCTTTCAAGTTCTGAAAATCAAAACGAAAGTCATGAATCAATAAATATAGAAACATCCTATCATTATTTATTTTTTCAAGACCAGTCATTTTAACTGCTTTTGGTAGAGATAGCTTTGTCTCAGCTGTCAGTTGCCCTAGATAATTAAAAAAAATCTCGACCAAAGGATCTTAGCTGGCGCTGATACCTAAGTATTCGTAACGGCTCCGTGATTCTTGATGAAAAAGCAATATGTTTGTAGTTTGAAAAGTGCACTTCAGTCAGTCAAAAATCGTCAAATTTTTGCATTTAAATCTCGTAAGCCACCGTAAAAACTTTGATTTATCCAGTACTTCAGCAGTGATTACTCATTCAAACGATCTGCCTTTCGTGGTATAACGCCTTCTTGAGACTGCCTGCACTCAGCTAAATTCTGCAATGCAGCCTAGCGAGTTTTGTTTCACTAAACAGTTATATATGTTCGGTAATGATTGTCTTTGTCGGTGTGCTAATTAATTCCAAATTTGACTTATGGGAAAGATGAAAGACAAATAAGAGTTATAAGTGAAGAAAAAAAAGAAACATCACTAATAAAAACGTCCGGGCCAATTAGTGTCGCGAACCGTTAACCCGATACAACTGTGGGATCTGCAGAAGTCATTTGTCGACTGGAAAATTTCACATCTTGATAGTCCAACTCCTTTCAATTTATTGAAATCTGTACTGTATTTTTTGGTAGTTACATTCGTGGATAAGCGAATGTGATTTAAAGATGTCGTGTGTTTCGTTACTCAGTTTTTCCTATTTTTTTTTACGTAGAACACGATGAATGTTGACAAAATTGTTAGGTGATCCAGAAATTGAAATGGCTAGTCAAAACTTACTCCGAAGAACCGAACGTATGTATCTGTGAAGTTAATTAGCGGTTTGTAATAATGCCTGACAAATAATTTCTAAATCAGCAATTTCAAATTTTTTCTAACATTGTTACTGTCGTTACCTCCAATTTATCATCAATCATGGGAATTGTTATTAGTCTTCTTTTCTCCACGTGGATTTATACGGACTTATCATAGTGATTCTCGCCATTAACTCGAACCGTTCGCATCAATTTGAGCATGATATATATATATAAGATCGTGCGAACGTGCAGAAACAGTGGTAGTTAATCGGTGTTTACCGCCACCTGATATGGAATGGTTGTAAATGGAACAGAGCAAAGATCCGCGAATCGAGATAAGTGCGATTCCGTGTTTCTCCTAGCATTTATCTTGCTACAGTAATCGGATACCCATTAAGTCCTCGAGACCAGAAGTCGAGGATTGCACAAGTGGCGTCCTTGAGCGACGTGACCCTTAACGGTGGCACAGAATCCATGCGAATAATTTAATTTTTTTTTGCTTCGGAGGCAATCGGTGGTTTTGCGTGTCTACCATGTACGCATTTTATGGGCGCAGTCCTGTTCGCTTGATTGATAATTCGACATGCCCCTCAAAGGTTTGGGATAGAGGAGTTTGATTTTGACGAATGGTTCATTTGCGATTGTTAAAGGTAATTTGCGTAAATTAAACGTGAATCTTTTGGAGAAACGTGGTGCAACGTATACTCCAGGTTTGGCACCGCTACGCGTACCGGAGGTGGTAAACCGGTAGATATTTGGAGGATGTGAGTTCAATGACATCAAGGAAACGAAAAAAAAAAATTACGAAGTAAAAAAACCGAGTGGCAATACACCTAGAAAGAATGGTACGAAGATTACTGCCTCTGGACTTTAAGCATTTTAAACAGCAAATTATACACGTAGTCGAAATTTTACGTAACAAAATTATTGTGGTAAGAAATGAACATAATATGCGTGTATGTACATTCGTATTTCTTCTGACAAGAAATGATCAATTTCAGACTTCACGCCTTGTTTTATCGCCGAGTTGAGTAAAATGAGGTGCTTTTCCACCCTCTGGTGGAAGTGCAATAACCTTGGCAAATTTTGGAGTTCGAATTTGAACCCGAAAACTCCGTTTTCCGAAAGAAAATAAGTGATTCTGTGACAAAAATACCAATGGGAATCCGACTTGTGCCATATAAACAGTAATTCTTAACTTGCGCGCACTGCGCTTGTAATATATTATATATTCGCATTTCCCCGCGTATGGCGTTCTACCCTACTACTACTCAGCCGATTTCACGCGCTGGGCCGTTTTCAGTCATGTTTGAAAGTATTCTTTACCTACTTCGTAGCATTGTAATGCAAAATGAGAATATATGTTTTGGACTACTATACTTCTACTTTAGAAATCTGTTCGGAAAATTGAAATTGGACCACTTTGGACGCATTCAGGCACGCTAGAAGATAGTGCATTGAAAAATTCGAATTGTAATTATGCGAAAACTCACTATCCAATAGTGGATGGGTTATGCACACATTAAGTACATACCTATCGAATTTATTTGATTTTGGAGTATAGCTGCTTCACAACCACAGATAATTAAAATAGAAATTGAAATTAATGGTGAAGATATGCAAAGAACAACATAAAAAATAATGCAGAGAAGGAGGGGGAGTCGGAAAGAGAGATAAAGGAAGGAGTAGAGAGTCAGAAGATGTAGTATTTGGTAAGATGAGAACTTCGGATGAGAGATGCGATATGAAGAATTTGATTGGCAGAAAACTAAGAAAAGCGACAGCAAAAAAACTTGATGCTTAATCGTACGGAGCATAGTGTATGTAGTACGCACTAATCGACTAGACGATGGGACCATTGAGTCGTGGCTGATCGTTGACTCGTTCCTCGCTCGTTCACCGGAGGTTTAATCTCCCCCGAGGATAATAATAGCTTGCAGTATGCAAAAATAATCAATACATGGCAGGTTCATCGTCGATGCGTTTAGTAGCCCTGGGTTACAATTACGACACATGCATGTATCTTTGTTTAACGTGATATCCAAGTACCAATCTCTTCCGTAGGCAGGTATGTGTTTAATGTAGATTACCTGAGCATAAATTACGCAATTGCAACACCACCGTGATGCGGTTAAGCAATATTATTCAACACTTAGGACTACCGTCTGGCCGTATGAAGGTCTGGTCGTGTGTATTTCTTCTTCGCACAAAATTTGTCCAGTTATGTCTGGAGTAGTATACATTACGTTTTGCTAGAAAATGTCATAGTTATTTATTGATTGAAAAATATTATCGGCAAGATAAAAAAAAAAAAATTGCAGTGACTTAGGTAACAAAAGAGACCAGAAACAGAGTGTGATAACCTTTACTCTGTCAGATGGGGTCTTTCGTGCTCGTGTGATTTCTTGTTTTGTGTATATTTTGTAAGTTAGAAGTCACGTGGCTTTCTCCCAAATCAATAATTAATTGAACAAATCATTGGATCTTCAACTAGACGCTTCAAAGAACATACATGAATTTTATTCAGAATTTTTTGAGTGCTTAAAATAGCCAAAATAAGGGTAGAAATCGAAAGACCCCATCTGACAGCCAACGTACGAGAATACTAAAAACCATGTGACAGGGTAAAGACGAAAAAGTATCGTCGGTTGGAATTGGATTCGCGGTTCTTCTCGTTTCAGCAAATAGGCCAGGGAAGAAATGAATCATTTTACATTTTATAACGTAATTTGCGGCTTAGTATGATTTGTTAAAGGGGTGTATTCTGAACTGATTTCCAGATTTGAGGGGTTCCTTCGCTTGTCAGTAGCGCCACTATCGCGAGAAACGCGTTTAATTCGATATCTCGAGAACACTTCAATTTACACAAAAAACTCTAGAAACCTTTTCTCTTCTAAATTAAATTTCCCAACTTTTTTTCCACAATAAATATTTTCCCAGTTATTTCGTTCGAAATGCACAAACTTCCCTTACTTTCGTCTTTCTTTCACCTTTATCTCCCTAACCGTTCACTTCTATTGAATTTTACCTATTATCAAACTTATATAGATCATTTGATTATCTACATCTTTTGAGGAAAACTTTTTTCTCTACTAAAAATATTTTTGTAGTTATTGCTTAGTTTATCAATCGAACTCCGCGCCAAGAATTCAATATGATATCAGTGTGTACCTATTCAGTACTGAGAAAAAAAATGTATTTATTAGTAAACTTGTCTGTATAAAAAGTTAAATCGACTGAATAACTCGATCCGAGACAGCCATTTTTTCTTCACGATTGTTTAAATATTATATATTTCAGATTTTGGTATTCTTTATTACTTTCCATTAAATAATTTGTGTATTACGTTTGTGCATTTCGAACGAAATAACTAGGAAAATATTGATGCTAGAAAAGAAAGTTTACAATAGAAAAAGTTAGGAAAATTAATTTAGAAGAGAAAAGGTTTCTACAGTTTTTTTGTGTAAAATGAACCGCTCTCGGGATATCGAATAAAAACGCATTTCTCGTGATAGTGGCGCCATTGACACTCGATGGAACTCAACCTCAAATCTGGAAATAGGCTCAAAATACACCCCTTTAACAAATCATACTATCCAGAAAACTTCGTTATAAAATGCATACTTTCCGTCTTTAAGCGACATATTCACTGGCTCAAAATACCCTCAGGTTTGACACCTTTCTGGTTTGACATTTTTGCCTTTATTCAGACCATGCCATTGTCTACATCACTCACAATTGCCATAGCGCTTCGCGGGTGTATTAAAATATTCGGAAACCCAATCTCAATGCTGTTTTCGCGTTACCCGCTCAGTAGTCTGACGACGTCTCTAAAAAGAGTCATCATACTCACTACCGCGTTGTACGTGGTTATGTGAAAGGAAACCTCAGTGTCACAATGTTTCTCCTAACATGTATTCTGCTTAATTTTCAGGTCAGTATAACATTACCCAACTATTTCTTAAAACTTCGTTCAACGGAGTGTAATAGAGTGTTTTTTGTTTTTGAATCAGAATTGCCAACTTCCGTTACTATTGATCTACGATATCCATTCCTTTGATGGTATTTCACCAATTATCCCGGGGAGTAGGTAACGATGTGCACGGAATCCAATATCAGTGTATTAAAAGGTGAGTCAATAGGGAGGAATAAATACGACGCTACCCAGTCAGTGTTCACATATAGAGGATAGAAGACCGGTTAGGGAGATTCATATTTACTGAACCAATGCGATTGTAGGATGGGGTGGCACGGGTGGTGGTGGGAAAGTTACACGCGACCACTTCGCAATGCATGAATTATACAGTCGGGTTGATGATCCCGATGATAATTAGCGAGAAGTCTGCGAGAGCGCAGCGGGGTGGTGGGCTGGTGAATACGTAGGCGTGGCTGAGGACGAGTACCAAACGAAAAAAACTGAATACGAGAACCCTGCCTACTTGTCTCGGACCTAACCGTATAGCACCTACCTTATATACTAGAGCGTTAGTTTTCCTAAAAAAAAAACCTGGAGCCATTTATTATGTCAGCCAGCTTATACACCATGGCGTATCAGTCTTTACCACTTGACTTCCTTCTCGTGAGAGATTAAGGCCTTTAATTATAATTAGATTAATCTTTTCCCGATTGCAACGTGGCGCCAAGAGATCCACCCATGTCTGACATCTACTTTTGCTGCATACTGCTTCTCTTCACGTCGCGTTTTCACTTGGGTTATAGGTGCATAGGTACATGGGTACATAAAGTAGCTTGCAGGCAGGTACCGTATTAGTCTCAGTCAGAATATCACCTAGGGTAGCTGCCTGGTTGTTTCAATGTAACTTGATATACTGAAGCTATTTCAATAAAGATTTACTTGACAATCTTTTTTCTTACATCCGTTCAGAGAATTGACTCTTCTGCTCCAACGAGGTTAAGCGTTCTCGGTGGGGTCCTGGTTCAGTGTCCACAGTAACCTGATTCCTGAAAGCATTTTTCTGTATTAACGGATCTCTACTGTGATGAACTCGAGCAGTTAAAACGGACTATAAATCAAATCAGACAAGCCTTCGGTGATTTTCGATGTAGTGGATTGGCCGGGCAACGATTAAGTTAGGTTTATACCGAGTATCTCCAGATATGGTTATACGAAATGGGTCAACTGAAATTTCGCATGATGGTATAATACACCAATCGGCTTATTTTCAACTCCCGCTAATTTTCACTGGCAATTATTTTTTGCTCTAAAACTTTAACTTGGTTACTTTTTTCGGATGACAGATCTTTTTATAGTATCTACCTCCAGTCGGCCCAGAGCTAGAGTGACGGCAGAGATTGAGTGATTGAGAATCTGTTTGCGTATTTGAGAACATAATTGTTTTTTAATAGTTATTTCGTGTGATCTGCGGACTTTTGGTTCAGCGCCGACATCTTCACGAAATTAAAAAGTACCGTCTGTCATCACATGCTCATAACTTGCAAGCTGAATGTTTTATATGCCAAATGCGAAAATTTATTTTCATCAGTCGAGAAATGATTATCGAAAATTCGTTGAATATCGTTGAACTGTCACGAATTGAACATAGTCTTTTTTGAGTTTGAGGAGGTTAAATTCACACTGTTGTTTGCCATAGTTTTCAGTGAAGGCTAAGAATATAAAAAATGAACTACATAATTCATCGAATTTATACAGTACGCAGTGATTTGCAAGTATAGTTGAAGCAGTATTTCAATGAATCAATCTATTTTAACCAATTCGCATAGTCGAAGTTTTGTTTTTCCTTTAATAAATATCTGTGCCTTGGATCTTAAAATTTATTTTAATGTATACATTTCATCGAAAATTCAATTTCTCGTCGTAATAAATATAGACTGTTTGGAATTTCAAATTTCGTATCGAAGGACTGTATAATTTCCAATTCACAATCGCATTTCTTTGTTTCAATTATAATCCAGATTACTAATCTATTGTATCTTTTTCGTATCGCCAGACTCAAAATCATATACTCGTAAAAATTAGCTTATCATTGAAAGTAGCAAAACCGATGAAGAGTATAAAATTGAATGAAGGAAGAAATAATAAAATTCGCATCATTCGCATCCTTAACCCCCTAAGAATCCTCCCGGTATAAAGATCACACAATGTGTGCCAAAAAAAAAAAAAAAATTTGTATGGCCTTATACATTCTTCGCATGGATATTTTTTCCTACGAATGAGCAGCATAATATTTATCTAGGAGTCATTACTGAAAGTCGTATCAGTAGAGATGCCCTCGTTTTATCGTGTAAATGCGTGTTGACAGGTATGAGATTACGCGCGAAAATTGTGAAAGGAATTCTGAATATTTTCAAGATAAAAAAGCTTAACGGTTCTGAATGATGAGGTTGTGGTACGAATATTTGTTGTAATGCTATGATAATTTCCTTATGATTCCCACGGTGTCTACTTATGAAGCCAGAGTACGTATACCTGTGTACTAGACTCAATCATAACTGTCCGAATTTCAAAACTGTTTGGGCTCGTGCAATGCTACAATTATTAAAAAAGCATTTTCTCACATTCGTTTATAAGGTACGATTAAAATGTAATCTTCCTGAAGAACGTGTGCGCTCATCTACAATTTAATAATTTTTCTCTCCCACATATTTTGTCGTGCTTTTCTCACTCTTCTTACTATGTTCTTTCTGTTTCTTACCTTCATTCCGTTTCCGCTTTTTTATTATGCCTAGCCGTAGGCACGTGAAAATTGAATCCTAGCTGACAATGAGCCTGCGGCAAGTTTGTAAAGATTCATCATAATTTTCATCTACCGTGCTTGGGATAGACTTTCATCATAAATTACAGGCAGTCAAAGCCTGTACATGATACAGACAATAGAGGACAAAAATTGATTCTGTGGTTGCGAAATGGAACCCCACAGGTATCAAATGTGAGTATTGGAATGTCGGAATATGGTCGAAATAATGTACCGTTTTCTCATACACCTGGTCCTAATCACCGTAGCATTGGCAACGTTTCGTGAAATACCAACAACGTTCATTATAATTAATTCAGATATTTTATGCGAGATTAGAGTGGCGTTACAACATCTTTCAGCCACATTATTTAGGCATGATCAAATCAACCTGTCAAATATAATACAGATCGTTTGGATAATTACTTTTGATAGCGCCTTATCCCACCAGTTGAATCTTGACTGCTCAATTTAGATTGTTATTTTTATCCTCGCCATTTTTCACTCCCTCAGTGGTCGGCCGAGGTCTCTTGACGCCAGGAGAAGGCCATTAACAATAAGATAATCGAGGAACTCTGAAAATTCGTTGTAACCTGTCCCACTGAATGTTGATAAAAACAGGTGGCACCGCGATTTTTCCTTTCCGTTAGAAGGTAAAAATAAAATCTACTTTAAACTATTCATTGCACTTATTTGCGAAGCGTGTATGGGAACGGTGGCACGTCGAGATGTGATTTTTCAAAAGTGGCATGTTATGAACATCCGCAGCCTGTAATAATTGTGGATAAACACGAGAAACAATTGTCATATCAGTGTGGTTAGGAGATGAATGTTTGAATATCTCTGTGCTTCGGTAATGCTCGAGCAGGCGAGAAGCTTGTCCATGATTGATAGAAACCTGTTCGCATGCACTGTCAATGCTCTGAGAACAGCTGAGTCTTCCTTTTCACTTCAGCGAATCCGGAGTGCAACTTTGCTACTTCATTCGCACTTGCATTTTTATTTCACATATCTTGCAAGTTTGGAATTTATAAAGTTAACGTGTAATAATGCATATTTCAGAAGAAACATCATCTTGCTACTTCAGCATTGTCTGAAATTCGTCCAGAAGTAAAGTTCACAAGCAGAATGAATTTTACATATGCATTAAAAATAACAAAGCATTCGTCTTTTAGACTATATGCTAATAAGCTGGCTGTATGATGTTTTCAGGTTTGATAACAGTTTTGGACTTCTGAACTTCAGGATCAATGTCATAAACTGCGTTGTTTTGATCACCATAGTCAATACGTGTAACTCGATTTAGTGTCATTTTAAGAATTTGAATACTACTTTTTCATAGATTCTGGACACGGAAAATGATAGAATTCACTGTGGATGTTCTGCTCGAACTCTGGATCGTCATTAAATTTTAAAATCCTTGACACATTCGTTTAAGGTAAAAGTAATCCTTCGCGATGATAGAGCGATAGTAGATGATCAACGATTGTCAATTTTAAGGGTATCGGAGAGATTTTGAAAATCGGCATCCCGGGCTGTGTGCCCCGTTTCGTACGCTCTAAGTGTTATCTTGAGACATCTTATCTTTATGGCAGATGTGTTAATATGATGTGCGAAGGAACTCAGAATCAAACTGCCCGTTATAGGTAATTGGCAATCTTGAACACTGTCTGAGATCCAAGACCTCCGAGCTTGTTATCTGTTCTGGATACTCAGCCGCCGGTTTATTCCTAGTCTATTTCTAGATGTAAAACGTCAAAAAGAAACGCATCGTGCTTCAGGGTGCTCGCATGTGGTTGCCTCTATCTTTACGGCACAATATATTGTGTGTACATAACAGCAAGGCGTCAGTAGAGGACAGAAAATTCTTGAAGGCCAGCGCGCACTATAGTCTTTGTGCCATGCCTACGTTGTACGTGCTCCAGATCATAGATCATGCTTCGCCGCTCTTCTCTCCCAATCGCGTTATCTATTTGTAACGGCATTTATTGATCTTGGCATAACCTTGACCGATAGATTTCGACGCTGTTGCTGTTTTTGCTCTTATCTCGTTTTCCGCTAATATTTCCACCTCGCTGTGGGTTCATGTCTTTCATTGATCCACCCTCATCCCGCGCCTTGTCTTTCCTTTGAAGTCAGAACTGGATTTGACATCTTTACAGTTTATCATTGAGGATGTGTTCCCGAGGGATGTCCATATCCTTTTAGTTCTGCAATAAAAGTTAATCAGTTTTTGGATGGAAATTAATCTAGGGCAATGAAAAACATGAGAAAACTGGCATCGATCAGTAGGAAATTGAAAAAAACTTGCCCTTTTATTACAAGCTTTTTTTCTTTTCAATTTTCTACTAATTGATGCCAATTTCCTGATGTTCTTACCACTGCCCTAGATTAATTTTCCATCCAAAAACTTATCAACGCCAGGATATTCAGGACTACCCAGGAAAAGAATTTTTTTTAATCGACCATTTGATTTCAAAAATTTAGGGCGCAAATTCGAATAGCTCGTTATCCGATTAAGAAAAAAATAATTCTCAATATTTAGACCTCGGGCAACACTTTTGCACCAAAAAACCAGAAGTACCAGAACTTTTGGGTTAGCCCGCGTTCAAACGACCCGTGTGACACGCACGTGGATGAATTCTATTTGCAACTCTGCAGCTTGAACTACTTGCCCGTCAAGAACAACGTTCGAGCTCTATCTGCAACGGTAATGGCTTCATATAAATGCGGAACTCAGCTCCTCTCCAGATAACTAGTAAAGCGGTGTTAACCAAACAGTACTCGGCAATGATTCGACTCCTTTAGAAATAAAAATCACTAACCCATTCCAGATTTTATGACGCACCAATTGGTGGTCAGAGAGTAATCCCCAAAATTATTCATTCAGCTCTTTGAGGTTAAAAATAATCAGTCCACATTCGTTAGCTCTTACCAACGTATTTTGCTGCGTATTATAGCGGTACATACCGGTAGATCTGGTACCTGGGTTTATCTGTGATCTGATTCATGACTAGAAGATCATGTAATCAATGTGTTTCAACCAAACTAAAACCTTGACGGTTCAAGTGGCGAATGCTTTCATGAGGTGAGAACTATCGCCTCGAGCGAAAACTTGGATCACTGATTTAATCGTCTTCTACTATCTTCACATACAATGACCGCGTGATACGTATGTTGACATTTACACATCTAATAAAAATCAGTGGCGTATCTATCTTAGAATAAATCGATTCTCTAACCGAAAACTGTGCTTAACAATTGAAGTCAGATCATGGGTTCAGTGTAAAAAAGCAACGTTTTCTTGATCTTTTGTACGAATTTCCATCGAAATTATGGAAGATGTATAATCAGGATCAACGAGATCACGGTCCGGATGGTGAATTGTTTACATGGACAGGGAGTTCCGCGTAACATGCAAGACACGGAGTTTTGTTTACTAGTGAAAATACCCGTACCGTATACCGTACCAATAATCATAATCGATTTATGTTTGCGCCGATCTAACGGCTCGACGGGTCCAGAAAAATATAGTCGCCCATTGTCAAGCGTTGGACTGACTCCTTATTTATTTTGAGTGCGGTCCGTCGAAGAGCTCGCGAGGTGTCTCGCGATGTAATCAAAGCCGTGTTTTATATAGACCGTTGACGATGTAACAGTAAATTCAATGGTTAATCACCGACTCAATTTCGTGTTTAACGCTCATGTGATCCAATCTTCGCAGATGAATATCCTCTGCATCGGGATATACCAGCAGCCGTTGTCGCTTTTACGTACAGGCAAAAACTATCCTCGCGCGCACCGAGTAATTACATACTTCCAAACTTATAAGAGCCTGGACGTTATAACAGAAAAAAAGTGGGCAAACGATCTGGTCACGCCGAGGATATCCTTACACAATTAGCCGTCAATTACAACGAGACCGGATATTCAACCACCTCGTCAAGTCCTCAATATTCAGTATCAATTTATCGCTCCTAGAGCATTTAAATTTGTCTTTTCTCTTTATTTTTTATACTTCTAGCACCTTTCATTTTTGCGCCTTCTCGGTTCTTCTTCGGGTTGAATCCGTATAACGAATTATGGCTATATGTGTAAGGACTTGTCCAGTCACTGTTTTTCTCCAAATCTATCACAGCTACTGTCTATGTATATCTAACTATATTAGTGTGTTTAGAACGAACCATTTAATTTTTTTTTTGCTCCTATTCTTCAAAACTTTAGTTTTCGTGGAAAAGATACATCCCCGCATTGACCGAGCTCTGTAGCTTGATGGGAAGCTATCGCTCATCGAAAATTCCTCATTATAGCAGCCAATTAACGTGCATGACCAACTTTTTGAAGAAAAAAATTTTTAGATCATTAGGATTGTATTTTAAGTTGAAAATAAAATTCTCATTTAATAAACAAATTTTTCATTGCACAATTTCCATTTTTGATAAGAAAAATTCTGAAGAATTGTGAGTAAAAATTTTTTCTCCGACAATTCATATCAATTCTATCAATAATAATAATAATTTTGTGACTTGAATAATATGTTGATAATTCTTTATATAAACAATTGAATTTGTGCGAAGATGAAATTTGTTTATTGAATGAAGATTTTCTTCCCCAGTCAAAATATAATCCTCATGGTTTTTTATTTTTTTCTATTCAAAAAGTACGTCATAGATGATAATTGGTTGCTATTATTAAAAAAGTCCAATGAAAGCAGTTTCCCGTTAAGCTACCGAGCTTAGACGGTGCGAAAACGTATTTTTCTACCAATAATAAAGTTTTTAGGGGTAAGTGTGAAGAAAATTGATAATTTTTTTTCTTGAACCACCCTAATCTATAGATATTTTGCGAATTTTGATTCGAACCTCAATATTTTTTCAACCTGTTTTCTCAAACCTTTTCCATAAATAAATCTTCGACACCAGAAATTATTTCCTTCTTCATAAAATATCCTATCAAGTAAAGCCTTAAAACTACATGAGCTAGACGTTGAAATCATAATGAATTGGAGAGATGTTATATCGATCCACTCTTTGATTGGTAATCAGATCGAGACAAATTCGACGCATCATATTATGATTAGTATAAATACGAAATAAATCGATCAATTGATGTTGGTCGATCAGTAAATCGATTCGTCGATGGCAGATGCAGTCTTAAAGGTATACATACGTATGGGGTGATTTTTATCATTTTACTTCATACTGGCGAAGGTAATCATTTCCGATATTTTCCCTTAATTATTCGTCCAAAGTGCGTATAATGAAAAAATAGGCGTTTTCCTGTTGTAAGCGCTTCTCATTTTGAACACAATACAAAGTTTTTGTAAGTTACCATTTTTTTATCAACATATTTTCATCATCCAGAGTATGAAATTTAAAAAATAATGGCAGCATCAAATGAGATAAACTTTCCGAAAGAATATGCGCTCTTAAGATCGTTATCAAGAAACTGCGAAAAAATTAGACATTTTTTTATAAGGTATAAATGATTAAGAATCTTGAGAAACCGAATCTCGATGTTGTAAGAAAACAATTTATTTTTTGACCGATCGGCTACGGTTGTGAATTTTAATTGAAAAACTTTTTACTAACTTTCCGTCAAGTTCAGACGTAACGTTACCGTGTATACGCAGCGTATTACAGTAACATGTAAGTGTTAAATTACCGTAAAACTCATGGCATAGCGGTACGCTGGGCTGTAAAATCGAGCGATCGCACGAGATATCTTCGATGATACCAAGGATTCTGATGGCCACGAGCGCCACGATCGCGATCGGGTGTCCTTGGCGGCTTTTACAACGGGATCGGTTACGTGTTTCAAGACTGCCAAGGATACACCGCAAATCATCGTAAAATTGCCGCAAAGCCACGACCTGTTGTCGATCGATCATTAAAATCGGGTTTGCTGCCCCGGGAGCGGTTCATTATATTTTTACCAGACGAAAAGTTGATTTAGGATTTTCTCAACTATGCAATTAGATAAGAGGGAACAAGGAAACTCGAGTTTGGCCCTATTTTACTGTTTTCAGGGTTGTTAATTGTTATCAAATGAAAAAATCTTCAAGTATTATAGAGAGAAAACAAGTTTAGTTCCGCAGGCATCACAAAAAAAAAATAACTTGTCAGATCAATTTTGAAAATTGACATCATCTTCCGATCGATTCTGATCGTTTTGACGTGGGACCTAAAAGGCAAGATTAAAAAATGCAGCTCTTTCTCCATGAAATTGCGAAGTAGATGAATTTTATTTAATGAAATCTAACTGATCATTTGTCTAACTAATTTGATATCAAGCTGATTATTGTTTGGCTAAACGAGTACTTTAAAGGCAACGATTCGTCGAATATTTGAAAATAAGAATCAGTTGCATGTCTCCAGCTGGCTTGGACCCAATTGATTTTAGAGTTTTGTAATTCATAGTTGGTGTAATTTTCTTCAAGATTCAGAGTTCAATACTTTTAGAATGGAAATACAATTCTAAGAGAGTTTTTTATAATTCGAAATGAGAGAAATATATAATTGCTGAACGGATAATCAGAGAAAGAGATGTACAGGGAGGCTGAATGAGAGTCTGCAGTATGTAATTCGATATTTTCGTTCTGTTTCTTCATTTTCATTGCCTGGAGGATCGATGAGTGTGTTGCCACGCATAGTTTTCTTTCGTGTTCCGTGATAGGTTGATGCTGGGTATGATGTTTAGACGTAGATCGTGGTATTCTTGCTTCACCTCCTCTGAACGCGTTACAATCGTTCAATTTAATAACATATAATCCAGCACTCATTATACAATATAAATTGTTATAGCAGGAGTATCTTCAGATTTAAAGAATAAACACACGCCTCGAGTAGCGTGCATACAAGTCTAAAGTAAGAGGAAACAGAAGAATGTAAAACAACTCATTCAAATTAAAGGAATGAGCAAATTAACGCGCCAATAAAAATGCAGCGCTTCGTGGAAACACTTATTCACCGCAGAATATACCAGTATCTGACCGCTAGTAATTAGCCCTATCGTCCACACATGTACAATTTTGTGACTTTAAAGGGCAATCTTGTCACGTACGTGTATCGCTTATCTGCTCTTGGGCGAACGGAAAGTAAAACAAGTTTCGATGTTCCATGAGCTCGAAACGCATCCCAACTGGAAGTTCTTAGGCTGACCCCATTAAAATAAGCCAAATTATGAGCACCTGTTTCTTCGAAAAAAGAGCAGCTGTCAGCAGTTAACAATTAGTGCTACAAATAAAACAATTCAAGTTGGAACATTTACAGGATTTCATTTACATGGTTTTTTCCGAGGCATCTCTGCAATAATAGGTGCGGTAGCTAAGCTGATGATCTATTGAGAAAACCCCAAAACATTTTTCTTTGAAACCAAATTGCAATGTATGCTGATTATAGTGACGCGTAGAAATTCTGAATAATAAAAATTCAGATAGCTTTATAGTACGTCGAATCTCATCGCTCCAACCGGTCAGAAATTACAACTGGTTAGGGATATCGGATAATCGAAACTGTTAATGGTTTCAATGTCTGCTGAATCAAAATATTAGATGACCAAATATGATTACTCATAAAAAATTTGCCTAAGAAATCAAAACCCAATACCATTTGGAAATCAGAATCAGTCGGAAGATCTTTTTGTACCTCGTTTGCGTAAATACTAATACCGAGCTACCCTCTCCTCGAGGAAAGTGAAGTGAAAGACACACAACAGCGATTTAAGGACACTCGAGACTCGTCCCCTTGGAATATCATCAAAAATCGATATCCTTATTGTCGTCCAATAATCTCGAGCGATACAAACTTTTCCAAGTTGTAACTAAACATTAGATCAACCTCATACCGACAGACTTAGCTGAGACTGAGCGAACGCACGCGCAAAATAATTGAACTCTGTTGGTGGGCGAAATCGTACCGGGGCATTATTTTGATTTGAAAGACAGAGGAAGCCCACTTATCCAAAACTGGGCATGAGGTGTCAAACTCTCCGACCTTCAGTGTTATATTGAAATTATATTGTTACATAAACTCGTACAAGTCACCAGTCATCAATGACTTGAAAATGAAAGTTTGCCAAGCCTTCTCGAAGCTGCAACGTACCAGAGGTATTATCGCAAAGGGGTTATCCTATTCCGAGGTTTCTATGATCGTCGGTGGTATTTATAGCGTTGATTCGTACGGCCGTATGAGCGCATCTTATGCCAGAGTAGCCGCAAGCCGAAGCATCGAGGCCCAAGCGCTCGGTTGCACAGTACATTAAAGAGAAACGGGTGCAATGCGCCGAGAGTCCGTGGCCTTGAGCTGGGCCGCTTGGCGAGGGCAAGGCCGACTACACGTATTTTTAAAGCCATGTCTTTTGCGCCGACGCGCCCACGTATTCCCGCGTAAATCCTTTACGTATTGCGTCGCGTGTTTGCGTTTGGTCTCGCGTGCTGCTGCCACTCCTCCTTCCTTTTCTGCGCTGTTCCTTCTATCTTTCTTCATCATTTTCCTAGACCCACGTACTTCCCGCCATAGTCGAGGGCTTATATCTATTCACACCTACGCAGCCAACTCATTAATATCTCCGTCAATATTTCAATCCATTATCAGGTGCTAGACCCTCGAGTGTTCATGCAACGCAGCGACTAGATAAGGTTGAGGGTTCAATGAACTTTTTTCACTCTTTCAATTTAAGCGTTCTTAATCTAATATGAATGAGATAGTATGCAGTCTCAGCCTCCGTTAAAACACAAAGTATACATTGAAAAAAATGTCATTTTTCATAGTTACTAGAAATGACAAGAAAATCAGGTAAAAGTAACTATTTTGTACAATCATATTTGTGAATACTAGGCAACGCAAATTCAATTTGTTTAGTCTACATCACATTTTTAGTTGCATGCTTTGGCACCAATTATTTATTATTGCAACGATCATCAAATTATCGCAACAGTTACAAGGGAATATAGAAAGGATGACCATAATCAAGAAGAATGGTCACTGAGTTCAGGTTTTCTGGTTACAGTTACAAAACTCTTTTTCTTTTTGTACTTAGAACTATATTTTTCGATTGTGGTGTAAAGCAAAAATAGTCAAGAACGGTGTACTAACCGCAACTGAAAATTTCTCTCGGTGAGGTGATTAAGGAAATTAAGGTCTGATAAGTTATGTCAAAAATCCATCCTCCCAATATTGGAAAAATGAAAAACGGTGAGTCTAATCTAAATATTTCAGTGAATAATAACATGAGACTGTTTATAAGATCGTGCACCTTCTGTTAATGCCAAATTCGTACGGTTTATCCAGTTTCAGTGAATCGTGGCTCATCTTCGTATATAAGTTCTGTATAAATGTTTTTGTATCGATCTGACATCCGATAAATGTGTTACGCAACAAGGACACATATGTACGAGTAGACATGGTGATTCAGGAAAAGTATTGGATTCAGTCGAAACTAACAGATCTTTACGTTTACAGATATTTCGATTTCTAAAAACAGGTTTTTAGAAAAATGTCGGCTTGCCTGCCGATCCGTCGGTTGTGTGTTCTAGAAATTTCTCCAATAATAAATTATCGATGTGAAAAATTACTACGTCGCGTTTTTTTTTATCATATATATATATGCTTCTATCAAAAGAAAAATTTGGTAAATTTTAATCACTCCGACACAGTTTATACTCATGTCTTTTATTTTTCTGACACCACTTAGATTTCACTGAAAACTATTCCTTTCACAACAAAACAACAGCACAAATAGATGAATTGCAACACCTTTGTTGATTAAGCTCTATATACCGAGAATTTAGTGCGCGAAACTTCAGTGCTATAAGATGGCGCCACTATTTACTTTTCGGGTCGGCGCTGAGTCGGCGAGGCCGGACCACGTCCGAGCAATCATCTTTGACTTGTGAGCGATATGAAGAATCGATGCTGAGATATTCAGGTATGTATTCGAACAAAATATGTAAACGATTTATATTTATTATAATTTGGTAGCTCGTCCTGGTGGCCATATGGAATGTATATCAGTTTTAAATAACTCCTGAGGATACTGATACGAAATTAACGCATATAACCTGAAATTTGTCATTGTTTACGTCTGACGAAATGTCTCTACTGACGCATAATTGAAAATACGATTCGCCGTCTGGTGTTGGGGTCATCGTCGGCTTTCATACCCAAAAAGTTCTATTTGCAGCAGTTCGGAATGAGTATTGCATCGTTTGTAACGTTGCTGAAAGGAAAAACGAGGCTCCCAAAGAACATCAATGCTTTAAAAATTGGGGGAGTAACTGAAGCTCTTCCAGTACGGAAAGCAGCGCAATCGCTGAAGAATTTATGCGAAGTATGAAAATGCACGATCTAGTGTATTCTTCATTTGAAGGGAATGGCGACAGCAGCGTCTACAAAAAAATTCTCGACTCAACCCATACGATGGTCATTATGTAAAGAAAGTTGAGTGAACAAAGCATCTGTTGCCAAATCTTACCACCAAGATCAAGGAAGTTGCAGCAACCATATTGAAAGCTGACTCGAAGACTAAAATCAAGGAAGTTGCAGCAACCAAATTGAAAGCTGACTCGAAGACTAAAATCAAGGAAATGTGAGCTTCCAAGAAGTCTATAGGAGAGTTGAGAAAGGTCATTGAAGGCAGTACATTAAAGATTCGTATGGCCGTGGTGAAAGCGAGCCAGTACTGCATGTCCAAGACATCTCATTATCTAACAAAGTGGTACATCTGAAAAATTATTTGGTCATTGTTCCAAGTGATGTCTTCAGTAAACACAAGAGATGTGCTGAATTGGGAATGCTTCTGTGATGGCATTCCTAAAGAGGGTGAAGAAAATGTTGTGACAGTTCTGACCGAGCTAGGATTGTAGGACAGGATCTTTGAAGCAATTACACAACTGAATTGGCATGCTGAGAGTTTGCTATACAATGTCACCAGCAACACTGTTGAAAGCTACAATGCTATCGTCAGCAAGTTTATCAGAGGAAAGCGTATTCATTTCGGAAGGAGATATTCTTACAATGCTTGATGCGCTGGGGCTGTTATGCAATTCAAAACACAGGAGTCATACTTAAAGTTCAGTACTGCGATGGAAAAAAATTCGACTACCCTGATTCCTCAATTGCAGCTAAAGCGTAAAGCAAAAAATGTTAAACGCTTGAAAAAGGACGAGATGAAACGCAAAGAACATAAACACAAATACGTGTTAGTAGGATCTTTTCAACAAAAGTCTTGTTCAGACCAAAACTATGGTCGAAATTGACAGTGCCCCGATCTTTCTGACGCCGAGTTCAAAGCGAAGGTTGAGTTGCGTCTGCACCCTCCAGGTTGGTTCCAAGGAAGTAAGAAAAAATTGATAAAATATTTCAAGCATTCTAGTTCAAGTATAAAGGCTGCCTGTAAGCACAAGTTTAGTTTTGACTTTCGAATTTGGACAGAAACAACTAATAAAACGAAAAATGGAATATTGCATGAGCCATTTGAACAGTATTGCCATTATAGCGGGGAAATAAAGAAAAAATTACAGCTTTGTACGTTGATGCTTCTGATACAATTCAAACCGTGACAGAAAAATTCATTGAATATTGAAGACAGAAAAAGTGACAAGTCATTTGTAATTGAACCCTTAGTGGTCACACATGGGTACAATTAACCCAGCCACAAGTTTCAAATGGTTGCTGTGTGAAAACCATCAGTCCGATTGGGATCCACAAAATACTGGAAATACTTCAAAGATTATAAAATATGTGTGAAATGTTGGTGTGTCAAAGTTCAAATGACAATATGTTTACAAAAAATAGTGAAGAGATTAATTTGTCAAAAAATACACCTTTTCGCTCGAAAAATCACAACCTTTTGATTTTCTAGTATTTTTTAGTCGAATTTCCACAGAAATATTCGTTAGACATGGCACTTTTAGAAAAAATAGTGACATAGTGTGCGTTTGAACAGGTGGGTAGATATTTACTGGATTATAGATATGTAGGCCTAAAGTGAGGCCAGCGTCAAATTCACCCAGTGCGACCATGAAGGGTTAATTACAAACTAATCAGCCATTATTCCCAATTTGCACTCACTATTTATCTCCACTATTCAACAAATTTATTCCAATTTTTTTGGATTCGATCTGGGGGGCAACAGCGCCGGTTGAAGATTAGCTTTTTGAGGGCCACCCTAATAATGCATGATATTTTTCTGTTAAAATATATTTTTGAAAACATGTTTTGCAATTTTGTTGTAACTATGATATAATCATAAGTTGTGAGAAAGACTGTAATCTCTGCAAGGAATGTAGTGGAATAAATAAAATTGGCAAGTTACTATCCTGTATACTTTAATAAAAACTTAAATGCGTACTTTTGTTCTATTTCAAAATATTTATGGATTTATTAGCTATTCTCTTCTAATTCTATTCTCTTTACAGACTATTATCAGACTACGTTATAATGTCAAATAATAACATACTTATGTGTAAGCCAATATTTCTATGAATGATGAACAAGTTTGCTATTGATTTGTTCCTTTCTACTAATCGTGTTGTTAGATATCAAGTAGTTGTCTGTTCTGGAATACACCAGAGAAATAACGCCAAAAAACTATATTTAAATCCGACTGAATCGGTCTCTGCTACCAAAGAATTGATGTTCTGCCCATGTTTTCGTGAGAAAAAAAAAATTTCAAAATTTGGGACCCCATAGGCACCTTAGATGATTTGGCACTTATGTACGCTCCTGACGGCGGAAGTTCCTACGTTGACCACCAGTAAACTCTGCCATCGACTAAAAAGATGGCGACCACTATGGTTCACTCTTAATGCTCCAATATCGAATGTTACTGGCTGACAATGAGTGGTTGTACTCAGCAGTGCATGTGCATGCCTATACATGCGGCCAAAGATCAGCATCATATTCATCTCGCTAATGACATTACTGACGTAATATATTGCTCCGGCTGCATTTATTTTTGTTTACATAACGTGTTGGATTATGCCTGATTCAGGGTCATCTGTATCGTGTGCTACGCGAGTTAAATAAATGGCAGCAGACGATACTGGTGGCCTTGAATTGGTCACAGTCGAGTACGATATGCGTTCAAGTGATTATAACGTTTCTAGCTGCATTTGATTAGCAATGCGTCTTAGTGATAACCGGCCATTGATTCACCGTCTGCATAGGTGCCAATGCTACACATTTAATGCGACGAACAACGCTGATTCCATTCCCAATGTAAAAACAGAATTAATTGAATTGTTGCCAACGAATGTGTCGGTGAAAGTTGAACAAAAACGGCCAGGATTGACCCTAAAAAATCTAGGAATATGCAGCCATTTACATATTTACAGAGTATTAAAATTACCACGTATAAGCGACGCGGAAAGTTCGAAGAACACCATCATCTCGGAAACATTTGAGACCCTCATCTGCATACCATTCGTTTCTGTCGGGGAAAAAACGTACCCACCTCCAAGATTTGGGAAGACGACGAAACGCAAGGCTTAAAATACCAGTACCGCAAGCCAATTTTCAGCTGCGGACCGTGCCCAGTGAACGGTTTGCGCCGTACGTCCAGTATGCACGCAGCTCACAAATTCACGCTCGCACTCACGCAAGCGGCCCGGCAAGCGAGCGAGTCAGGGCAAATAATACACGGGCTACAGAGAAGATTCTTCCCGCCCGGTGCTCTCTGGAGCATGACGCAAAGCGTTGATTAGACCTCTCGGTTCCCTGGCCCACGTACTCGTCGCTGCTCTGCCCCCCTCCCCTCACCCCCATTCCCCCCCGCGCTACCCGCCTCACTCCCTTCTTTTCGTCTCCCTTTTTTTGCTCCAGCATCGTCGTGACCTTGCGAAGGTCGGGTTAACGAACAGCCGCAAGCAGGACGGGTGACGCCGCTGCTGCCTAGGTGCACCGTCGCCTACGGATGCTGTGCGAAGATCACGGACTTCGTCTTGGTACAGTCCCAAGAGATGGTTGTGATATGCTGATGCCCACGCTTGATCTATTTTTATTTTTCCTCGCGTTCCTGTAGTAGGAAGAGGAGAACATTTAGAATCTATTTACAACGGATTAGAATTGCAGATAATATTTGGCGCCGCTTTTACACGTTGAGGATCGATGGGAACCACAGTCTGAATCAAAAGTTGCGGGAAAAATTAATCTGAACGAAAGAAATGAGTTTGAGTTAATTTTGACAAACACAAGCTAAGGTGACAATCATTTGAGAAATGACATTGAAAATACATGGATTGCTCTCGTTACTTGAAAACGAATTAAGCATCTTCTTAAACAAGCAAGCACGAAAAAGAAAAGATTCTTTGAATGTAAATAATGAAATTATTTTCATGTAGTTCCTAGCTGCAAATACTTGAATTTCAAGGTTTGAACGAAAACAACATTCCACAACGTTCATTACTCTTGTTTGTTTTCACGTAAAATCGATTGCACATCCTCACGAAATTTAAGGCGCCGTTCTTAGTGATTTTAATAAACGTCATAATATTTTGACATAATGCTACCGGGTTAAATAATTATATCGTTTTGAAATCTCACTCGATATTTATGGTACTTGGGGCAAATCGACATTATTTCATTTCATTTTCGGTATGGTTAGTATAGCGAGATTACGAAGATTTATCTGAACAGTTTAAATATTCAACATTTTAGTCATTTGCTCGCTCGACAATAGTAGATGCACACTGTAGTTTTAGGATATAAAAATCGCTGTTAGGTGAAAAAGTAACACAATGATAAAAATTGAAATATCGCCCGACAGGTGGATTTGAAACTTAAGCAGAATTCTCCATCTAAGATTACATGAAAATAACAGTTATTTATACAAATTGGGAAAATAGTTGAACTTGAAGTCAGTAATGTCAATGCATCCACGTGTTCTTCGGAAAAATTTGATTTTTTGCGTTTTTTTCACAATTTCTTTCGTGACATGATAAATTGTAACTCCGCTTACCTGTTCTTGGCACCGAGCTAAGAAATTGTCAAGTTTAAGCACGGTATTCAATTGAAGCAATAAAGCCGAACCTGGACAAAGGTACACGTGTAGAGGCCGCTTGTTCTGAATATATATCAAGCAGGGCGTCCAGTTACTTGTGAAAACGTAATTCCCCGAGAATTCCAGGTTTTCTAGACACAAATCATTATTTATCCAATTTGTTCTCATGTACACAATAAATAAAAAATGCAATAGTCATAACTGGAGCACAGCTCATTGTGAGGCGAAGTTGTAAGAATCCGCTAGGACGTACAAATTTTAAGAAGTCAGGTCTTGGCTCATGACCATTGTCCGAAAGTTGAAAGAATTTTTTTTTTTCACCAAATGGCTAAATTTTTATGAACCTAGGATGAAAATTAGCATATTCCAGATACGACATGAAATTCCTTGAGATTTCCAGATTCTTCCAGGGGATATCAAATTCCCTGAGAACTCCCTGATTCCATAAATCTCATGAATACTGGACACCCTGTCAAGGCAGTATCGCAGCACTGTGTACTAATTATAGATGAATTTTGATCGGAATGTGTTAATTACGGAAAATATAACGATATAAAAACCGGTATGACAGCATGTGCTTAGCGATTTAATCAATGTATAACCTTCCGGTTAACTTTTTCTCGCTCCGAAACAAAATGCGAGCTCGATTTTATACGAGTTTTGTGGCAATGACTGGCTATGCAACTGACGTGAGAGAATGGGAGTCATTGTCACGTAACTCCTGTAGAATCGAACTCGCATTTTGTTTCGGATCAAAAAAAGTTAGCCGGAAGGGGAAGGAATTAATGAATATTACTGTACATACGTATCTGGGCGGTCGTTTGTTATCTGAAACAATTAATAAGAATTTTCCAATTTTTTTCAAAGATTGCAGTCTTGATACTATTAGGCAGTGAACTTTATGACGTGTGTTAAATATTTTATGCAGTATACTGCGGTGTCGGCCGCTTAGCTTAGCCGGTTAATTGATCAATTAATATACACGATTATCCATACCTCGTTTACGGCCTGGTTCACCGCAAACTGGTTGACTGCTCGCGGTTGTGAACGCGCGTGTCGAGAGAAAATGCCAATTTGCAAATTGACAAACCCTTAATTACCATTAGCTATACTTGATGTGAAAAATATTCCTACCTGCACGAGGTGAAATTTACGATTATAGAATCGAACCCCCTAGGATTTATTATAAATTGCTAGATGATATACATAGGAAGGTATGCACTTGAAAAAATCTCTACATTTTTTATCCCCAAGACTTATGGTCGTCCATTACAAGATGCGGTACCAATCGCACCGTCGTTACTTACGTATACGGTATACGCTTATGCACGTTAAATCCTCAGAATTCAATTTCATTAAACGATCCAACAGTTTCTTACTAACGTAAGATGCTTGAAACTGATAGGATACAAAGTTTTAAGGACAAATTACTGCTGACCACCCGCTAACGTACAGTTAACGGCAAACTATTTTATAGTATTATAGTTGACGAATAGTTTAAGACTAACAATAAACTTTTTATCACAAGTGCATGAAAAGTGGGACTTTGCATAGTAGTTTAGCTGGACGAAAGTAGCCAATTTCATCTGACTGATGTAAAGATAGGTTCGTGCATGTGAAGTCTATAGTTGCCTCACTTTCGTCTTTAGGGAGAATAAATTGGTCACCCGCGTCCTATAAAACTTCCACGCAAAGTCCACCACTTTTCATTGACTTGTTATAAAAAATGTCTTGTGTATAACTCGGGCCAAAAGTTGGCGATCGCAACTCGTGTGATTAATGAAACTTCACACTCGTCGCAATCGACAATTTTCTTCCTTTGTCACACAATATACTATTCAAACGTTTACAAAGTATGATAAAACTATTGGGGTGGGAGGTTCAAATGCCAAGTACCACGGTGCTTGGCCAGGTAAAAGTGGAAAGTCCGAGACAAAGTGCGTCATTGATTGCGGGACTTTCTGTCTATGCGATCCTCGGTTGTTCTACCGAAGGTAAGAGCTCACATGTCGTGAATTTATAGACTTATATAAAATAGAAATTTTAAGTGATCTGTCCTGATGATTGACATTTCCCCACACCTTCCACAAGTACGGTTTTTTGAGAACGCTACAAGTTTGTGACTTTTTGGCACAGACTAAGAATAAAGTTTCAAACCTGGCCTGAGATTGGCTTACCTTGTCTTATGAAATTTTTTTTAACAGGTCGGCTTTGTCATGCAAAATTAAGTATTATACGATATAAAAATTATACCAACCATACTACATTCGTTCATAGCGAACCGAACAGTTAGTCAAATTAATTTTATTCTGAGGAGGTTCATGGTTGTTCGTGGGGGCTAACTTAAACACAGAAGGAAATTTGCATAGCCAACTTCGGAAAATCAAGTGAAAATCAATGTCCTTTCATACAGTGTCTTATTTCAATAATTATTGATTGATAAATAAAATATTTCAAATGTTATTAAATGAAATGATTGAGATTGAGATGTCATTAACTATTTGAACTTTAAGGATGTACAGACGTGTAGGTCGAAAATGTCGAAATCGTGCCAGGTCAATGAAAATTATATAACAATTGCTCTCACTTTGATTTTAAACACCTGTGTCAAAAGCAATGGCCGGTTAGCCATAAGAAATTTGGCTCATAGCGGAGACCTTCTACTTTGATAAAAATATTTTTTTTGGATCTTTTTAACCCCCTCCTTTTTTGAAAAAAATTGGTAAACACATTGCCGGAACCAAGACGCTTTTCAACAGTCATCAGGATATATTACTTTGACATGCGGGGATAGAATGCGATTGTCAGAACATCAAAGTTTCTATCTCAAGAATTAACTGAAAATTAACTATGATTAATGTTCTGAAATAACCGTCGACCTGCTTGAACTTTATTGCCTCTTCCAAATAATCTGAGATGTTCATTATGGTAGCAAAACTTTTAAATATTCCCGGAGAACGATGAGCAATTAGTGCAGTAACCTCCGGCAAACTTTAGGATTAATTGACATTGCGTTCACGAGCAGAATGGGAACATTCAGCAGTATTTTACTACACATTACTAACGATTCCTGAACCGTTGTTGTGATCTTCATTTGGCATAAGCTGTAAATTTGAAGACCATAATGTTTGATTACCCCCGATGACTACAGTTTTTCTGTAACAACTGTATTGCTGACGAAAATGAGAACAATCTATGTCTCGACCCCGTCGCAAATAGCACATCCCGTACCTTTGTACGAACAGTGGTCAGTAAAAATTGTTTGACTAAATTGACATGGTACACCATTATATTCCAATAACTGACACATGTGGTAAAATTGTTTACATGCAGGAATCATATTGCAAATTTATCAGTACATTTGTTATGCCTCCTTGGTGGTAGGATAGTAACATAAGCTTTTCTGCCGGTGAATACTGTTGGGCTTTAAAACCGTCAAGATATGATTTCCGTTGCAAAAGCAGATAATTACAAATACCTTCTTCGGGATGCTAGTCCAGCGTTGTCTTAAAAACGTAAATAACGCTCGAAGAGTCCTAATGCACTATCTTTTTGTACTCAATTTTGCTATAGTATATTGTGTCTTTTAGTACCACTTTTTACGCCTTACTTGTGTTGAGGATTACCATGAATTTTTAGTAGAATGCTTACAGATTGGTCTATGTAAGTTACCGATTTCTTAAAGGTTCACATGCAAACCATTACCACGTAAATTTATCCAACGACTACCATCGCGTGAATGACGTCGACAAGTAACCGTGGCCTTACGGGATGTTTCGTATGCTGACGTTTTTACCCGTTAAATGGTATCGGGACTTCCTATCGCGTAGGCTATGAGTATGAGAATGTTCAAATTTAAAAAGTGAAGACACTCTTTCTCCCACTCTTCAGTGTCTCCTTGCGTTACGTGCTTACAAAAGACAGTCTTTTACACACTTTTTTTTAACACTTTAATTTTGATAAATCAATTCACATTTTCTGGGCACAAGGCAAACGAATTACAATACAGCATGAAGCTTTGTTGCAATATTGAATCCTGTATAACTATGCAGTAGAAGCAAATTGAAGGTCGATCATCCAAACAAAATTTTCAAACTTTGTTGATATTTCGCATACCAAAAATTCGCTCCAGCAGTCATACGTATTTTGTAATATATAGTGATTGCTGTGAAAGAGTTTTTCTTAAACTAATCTTTAAGAAAGTAAAAGAAGTATCCTCCAGAAAATTTAATCACGACATACTACTTTCCACCTTTTTTGGGCATGGAGATGTGTAATTTTGAAAATAGGCGCTCGAAGCTAATTTTTTTCACACATCCTGCATAATAAGCTTTTGATCGTGAAAGTGTCAAATTTCACCTGCGATGGCTACATCCTGGCACATTGTAGGCCATGCAATCCCCCAACTTATGGTCATCGTGTATAATCTGGAATATACGTTCCTCATCGCAGTGTGGGATCCACACACCAGCGAATCCACGTTAACGCCTGCAGCAAAAATTCCATGTTTAAATTACGCCGCTTATTCGTTGACGCACATCAGACGTTCTTTTCTTTTTCCTTTACTTTTATCCGCCTCCCTCTTCGTATTTTATTGTTTCTAAGCCGCCCAATGGACCGTTTATTGCACGGGAATTTCCGAGATGATAAACTCCTCCCGGGAAATATCCTTATATTCTATTTTTATAATACGCTCGTCCTTCCGAGAGTAGTAAAAACCCTGCACCTCGGTATTTTATACCGCCTCACTGTCGGTTGATGTTGACGCAGGTGTAGGAAAATATCTTCCACATACCACATATGTATACTTTAAAATGCTTGATCAGTATATTGAGGACCTGTAACTTCCTGAACAACTTTGTTAAGAACCGATATCTTGGATAGTGTTAAATATAATTGATTTAAATAGAAAAAAGTGATCATAAAAGTTCCTTATCTGATTGTGACTGATATGTCTTCGTCGTTGAAACCCATCGAAGTTTAACTTCAATGGGATTGTGGTGATTTTTAAAGGGATAATTCGTTCACAACAGGAAAAAAAATTAGTGACATTCGTTCAATTGATTGATGAGAGTGATATAGAAATAAAACATATTCCGGGTCTAGAATAACGAAGGAGATTGATTTACTCAACACGTTTGCCAGAAACGGTACTATGGCGGGTAATAGTCATCGGTGCGAACTTCAGTTAAATTGCGTTAATCACAAGATATAACATATGAAAACAGGTTCGAAATGACGCCAATGTTTCTCGGATTCCAATTTCGAATGGTGAGCCTAATGCGGTCGAAACTCCGGGCAGTGACCTTCACTCGTCGACCGGAAGCAGTAAATACCGAGATTACAGCACTTTATTAATTTGCCTGAATTTGGTTCGAGATTTCGGCTATAATTTTTGAGGCAAAGTGTTACAGGAATCCACCAACCTACTTGTATGATATTTACTGCTGTTTGACGATGAACCGCAGTATCGATTCTTTTCGTTGCTAAATAACTGTAAGAATACTGTTAATTTGTATTGGGCCAAACAGCTTTACTATTAAAGAACAGAACTCAAGGTAATCACTTGGTTCGACTTTTTCATATCCGAAATTTACACCATTCAGTTTTTCAGATTTTTAAAACAAGTCCAAATTACCAATTACATTTTACCGTGAGACTGTACCGTACCGTAATTTTTAACGCGATCGATCCGGTTTGTAAATCCCGATCGACAACAAAACATTTTAAGTGTAAAAAAAACCATGAAAACGCCAAGTCTGGCGTCTCCGTGCATATAATATGTCGTGAAGTTAGACCTCGTTTACATTTGTTTCTAGCTCGATAAGAGAAGAAAGAAACTTACATAATATACTGGGAAGTTATAATTCATAATCTCAAGGTTCGACTAGCATTACAGCACATCAAATAACTTCTCTAAACTGTAGCATCCTGTATCAGCTACGTCTTTTCCATAATGATGTAAATTCCAGTTCTTGGGAGATATGCAAGACAAATTTTAAAAATAGTCGAATGCACATGTTGTAAATCACGTTTCTGTATTTTATAGACGCGAAACGATTAGTATCTTTGTAACAATAATTGAGATTTTTATTATTCAGTAATGTATTATGTTCATTTTTTGGATCCAAGCATAAAACTTTAAGCAAACTGCAATGGAGAAAGGGTTCGTCTGGATTTGTATTCGGTGAAATTACAGGTAAAAAATTGAGTCATCCATTTCACAGCAATTTCAAATTATCAGACGTACAGTCCAACACTTACGAAATCAGTGTGACCAATCATTATTGTTCTCATGTAATTCATGGAGGTGTTCTACGTTTGGAATCTTATTGTTATATATGATAGATATGTTTGAAAACAACGGTTCAACCAGTGACAGCCGTCCACTCTCAACCTAACCTGATGATGGATTGGATGTAACATGTCATTGACGGAAGAATTTAAAAACGGTTACTTCTGGGCAAATTTTTATGACCAGTAAACAGCGAGTAAGTGGGCTTGGGGTCATAAGAAGCCGTATTAGCGATCCGGCAGCTTCCTTATCGGCGGGAGCCGCTTAACATGCAATCCCATAAAAAACACCAAACCCCATAATAGGGTAACGGTCTTTAACCGTCTTCAGTCAATGAATATGTGAAAGCACTTAAGGCGAAATGTTACTAACGACAGAAGGAGCGAATTTTGTTACGTGGCAGCTTTTTTCTACATTTCAAATGTTTTTGTTCCGGATTTCATCATTTTTGCGAGAATGAAACGATAACAGCACTCTATAATATCACGTATCATGCAAATCGATCATTTACGATGAACAAATCCCTTTAACTGTTCAAAGATGCAACATTTGAAGTTTACAATGTTGCACACTACAATATTCTTAAGGTGTTGAAATATTCATACGAATTGAATTTACTCGAATGCAGAAGAAATTTGACAGTGACGTATTTCAAGAATTGAAAAACAGAACTGCAGACAGTGGTAAAGCTAATTTGTAGTGTTTGACAGAGTATTATTGATTTCAAAATAGACCGGGCATATTTCGACGTACCTCGGTCGGCTTCGTTTCTCATACATTTAACTGTCGATTTCGTCCATTTTGATTTAATTTATCTCAACCTAATTCAATTTAATTCAAATTATTTTACCGCCACTTGTAGAAAAGAACTTGTAGGATCGCAACTTGTCGAAACGAACCTCTCGGTTAGGATCGCTACTTGTAGAAACGAACCTTTCGGAGTGAATCAAAAGAAGCGAATTTGTAGGATCGCCACTTGTAGAAACGATCTTGTAGAAACGATACCGTCTCCTCGCACCCCGTGATCAGTCAACAATATTTCAAGCGTTTCACCTTTTAATTCTCTGGTAAAGTCTTTCCGACAATGCAAGTATTACGAATAGTACCTACGTTAGGGCACAATAGAATATATCGACGATATATGGTACTAGATTACCATCTATTTTTTAAATTTTATTATGACAGTCGTTTTTATCTTCAGTTATTGCTCATAACGAAAAATGTTACAAGTAATTACGTTTGTAAAAGTCCCTTCCTTCGAGGAGGAGGTATATATACCGAATATAGAAAAAAAATTCAAATCACTTATCAAAAAAAAAAAACATAAAGAGCTCGGTTTGAAGTTTTGAATGGTCAAAGTTCAAATAGACTATTAAATGAAATGGTCAAAACTCCGAACGTTACCAACCTTCACTTATCGGGAGTTTTCAATGAAAGGTTCTGAGGCGAACGATGTTTTACCGGCAGATATGCAACCGCAGTTACATCTGAGGTACTGACTGCGGGTATGTTGTAAATTCAGTTGCCTATCCGTCCATGGAATATCATTCGCACCGGGACCCTTCACCAAAAGTGCCGGTATCCTGTGAAGGTTCTACCGCATGTCTAAAAGTTGACTAATCATGATGAATTTTGACCTTGCGAAGTATTGATCATTCAGAATTTTGACTCTTCGGAGATTTCACCATTCGGAGTTTTAACGATTTGGGGTTTCGACCATTTGAAACTTGAACCCGCATCCTTATATTTTGCGTAGAATGAGCTGAGAAAAACTCTTCATCTTCGGTAAAGAATTTGTTTGATTGCATTCCTTCGTCAAAAGAGGAGGGTCTTACATACATAATTAGTATAACATTTTTGGATATAAACTTTAATGAAGAGCTTCTATGAACTAGCTAATATGAACTTCTCACTTGTATCAGTTTACAGGGAAGACTGATTACGGAAATATTTTTTGTTTCACTCCGCCCTAACTTACATGCCTTATAGCGTTTTCAGGGTGTAATAGTAATAATAATAATAATGACGATGACGATGACGATGACGATGATGATCACTACCAACAGCCGCCATACCCCATAGGGTACGTCCCCATTGACCGTTAAGCTTCTGCAGGCAAGGGACAAGGAAAACTGCAAAAATTCATGAACGGGTGTAGCCGGATCGAGATGAAACCTCAGCTTGCTGACTCGGTGCCTGAACAACGTGATCCGCCTTGTAATTTTTCCGAGTTGTCGGCCAGGTCCTCATCGTCACACTGGGGATTTGAACTCAAGTCCTTCAGTTCAGCAGTCTCGCACGCTATGCACAACACCACTGTCTCTGCACTGAATTCATTTCTTTAAATTTCGGTCACGCGTTTTTTGCTTCCTATTTACTATCTAGAGCCGAACAGTGTTTCAAACATAATGGCAAGATCTCAGGAAAATGTCTGGAAATTTACTATTAAAAACTTCTCGAATAGGTATAATGATATCATGATTTAAGGTATTGCTTTCTGGATAATCGGAACACAGATCTTTTAAATTTGAGATTTGAATGCAATATTTTATGGCAACAGTCCCACATTGTCTTGCAGTTTCCTTTAGAGCGCATTGAGCAAAATTCAGAGAAAACCATGAATGAGTGGTTCTTCAAACAAAACTTTGAAAATCTTATAAACTAAATTTTACCTGCTATTTTTTAGATGTAGCACTTGTAGATTATAAAGTATTCAAGGGTCCAACCAGATGATTGTATCAGTTTAATCATACACGGTGGTCTTTTTCACTGCGCCTTAGTAAGGTTACGACTTCATCCATATCTTGAGATACCATCGACGATCATATCCTTGATAAAATTTGCTGGACAATTACATGTTAAAGATGCAACGAGACGTGACGGTCATCGTCCGCTTCTTACCACACCGTAGTGAGTAATTTACTTATATCCTGGTTGTTGGAATCAAGCCCGACAACAAATTGTTTGCAAGTAAGTAGGTAGATGAAGGCGCAAATGAGACTGACAAATAACTCGAAGATTATGGATATCTGCCTTTTAGTTAATTTCAATTACCACAATCATTAAATTATTACCTCCAAAGCTGTTTGGAACTAATCATCCAGATTGTATCCCAATTTCTGAAAATTCGGAGCGTTTCTATTGTAAAATGCATTCAAGCAACGTATTCAGAGATGAAGTGTTCAGATATAAGTTACTGAAGCATTTGGACCAAATATGAGGGGAAAGAACCGTTCCTACTTAGATTATTTCTACAAAGATAATTTTTACAGAAATCGTTTCTTAGGAGTTCGTTGTTACAGAGATTAACTCTGCAGAGTTTATTTTTACAAAGTTTGCTTGACAAAAAAATGATTTTAAAAAGCTCATCATTTTTCCGAAACCCGCAATCAAGCGATCTGTGGCACCTTAAACTTTAGCTTAATTACGTTATATCCGAAATCACAACACACACTCCCCTGATGAATACGCAAACGGTAACTGTATCGCCCCTAAAGTTGGAATAAGTTAGATTTGACTTTCTGCAGAAATGAACTCTGTTCAACCGACCAGCCAACGTGTGGTATTAATTACTTCTCTGTAGAAATTATGTCTTCTTGTTGTGAGTACTTTTTCTCATTCAGTGATGTAGAAAAATATTCATCGAAGTTATCCAATTATCCAAAGTTATGGGGGAATAATTCTTAAGAGAAAGAGAAGGATGCTAACATGGTGTCAGTCACCCAATAACTTGTATGTTTATGAACCTCGTCATATTACTATGAAAATCTACATAACACTTACCATTTGAATAATGAAAATTTACTCCTCGTTATAACTCAAATATTCAGAATTTACCAATACATTCATCAGCCATTGCATATAACGGTCGTGAAGTTGATTCCCTTCGGCGATAAGAACTGAACTTCTTATCCAGCGTCATCACTATCGGCCGGTCTGCGAGTGTTTGGAAGCGACTCCTTCAACACGCAGCGTGTCGAGATGAACGTAGGGCAACGTCGGCGACCTCACAAGGCCTTGTCAAGGCCGTACATTGAGCCCGACGTGACTCTTACCTCCCGGTTACGGCGTTTTCTCGGGATCCATGGAGTTCGTGACTCATTTGCACAGTGGACAGATTAAGGGAGTAGATAAAGGAATGGGGCCGTGTGTCGTCGGAATAGCTGACGACCCAGTGATAGGCAAATTGCAAGGAAGCTTGGTTCTTGAAACCGGGGAAGGTTCATTAGAGAGAGCAGCAGTTCTTCTGGCTACATCAATTTCAGATAAGAACCGCGAAGGCGTCGCTAACTTTTCCCCCTTTGAGTGCACTGGACCGAGACTCACTAGGATACCGGTGAATCGTCGTTAGTTAAGGGGACCGACCTCGTTCGAACTTGGCTAAATGTTTTTCCTTTTTCTTTCCTACTCTTTTTTCAAGAAGAATAAGTAAAAACAATGTCGGTGTTATTTCAGTGCTACTTGAATTCTACAACTGTGCTCATTTGAATATTTTTTGCTATCAGGTAACATAGGCTTCAAAAGTTAACTTTTCTTGGTATAAAACCAAACCACTCGAAAAACAATAAGACCTTTGCTGAGGTTATTTACTACCGATTAACATCAAATACAGTAAAGTATTGCAGAAGTATTCAGTGGTCATTCACGTTTTCATCGCGTCAGAGAATTGCTGTGAGTACCTTTGTCTCTAAATATAACCAGTAAACGATCTCCGAGTTGAGCATCCAGCTGTATCCTGAGAAATGGTATAATAGTCAGTCAGTGAGATTGAAATTTTGATTTCAGTGGGAAAAATGATTGAACTCAAACGATCCGCTTTCAGAGAATTACACATCGTTCAACTACTCTGAAGTCATGGTAGTAGAATTATTAACACATTTTCTTCACCCGACCAAGTGCCATTGTGGAGTGGAAAATCAGTATCCAGTAACTCACGACTAGTGTATCCTATTCCGTTCAGCGGTAAAAAGTCAACCTATGGTGAATTGTACGAAGGTATATACTTGAGGCTGCTCTCACTTCCTTCATACTTCAGACCCGATAAATATTTTAGAAGTGCCCGCAGTCCGTGAACATCCACGGGATGATGATGGAAAATTTACGGTATAAACCGGGCGTGTCGTACGCAACAGCCGATGTTCATTCGAATTGGAATTGACGACTACCGTGGGAGGGAATCGGGCAGAGAAAACGAGTCTCCGATGCAGCGGGCACTTCTGTGTCCGCAGAGGCCCAACGTATGCCGAGATGCAAAACGGAATTATACTAGACGCTCATAGACTACTATATGTATACCTATCTTCATGCGATTATGCAAATCCGAGGTACGGTAAGTCGACCTCCTTACAAGCACTGATTGTAAGCTTAGGAACTATGAGGCGAATACTTGGCTAGTATACATATAAAAATAGATGACTGGTTGAATGAATCGCTGTGCATAGCCAGTTCAGCCACTTCGGGTTCTTGCAACTTTGTATGGGTGACGACGCATAGAGGTAAACTAAATCCGAGGTTGTATCTTAGAATCTTTGTACCAAGACTGGGGAAAAGGTTACCGTTTGATTTCAAAGACTATAACTCAGCAAAACAGGACGCAAGTGATTTTTTTCGCCTGGTTCAATTAAATGTTACGAATTGTTATCTATTTACATGTTGCGAATTGATCTAAAGAATGGTCAGTGGCACAGTTTGAAGCCCCGCGACTAACGTACAATTTTATGCATGTGGCTGAAAGCACTCAATAGTTTACTCCCCTGCTCGAGAGTCTCCTTTTCGCGTGCACCAAACAACTCCTTGGTTTCGGGGGACTCTGCATCAATCTTGAAAAAAGTAATTCGAGTTTTTTCTTCTGGCCGGAGAAAAATTCGACACGATGCTTCCACCAGGGAATATTGAACGCGACTAGGGACAATTATGGTGAAAGTGCATGGTAGCGGCAGCACCGGAGCCATGGCAGTAGGAACAGCAACTTCAGTATCCATCATGGTTAACCTGCGTGCGGCTCCTGATTGCCACATGCATCATCACCGATGCCTTCTTTTCTAGTTTCACAATCGTAATTTTGGTAACTGTAAGTTCAGCTTCTGTAGAGGCACGGGATGGAGCTGGTGAAATTTTTTCACGCACATCGAGGTATTACCACGAAAATATCCACCTGCCACTCGCGCTGGACTAACGAACTTGAACGTATAACGTATACGACGCCTTCGCAATCACATGGTGGAAATTACCGAATGAATATATCGAACAATTTTGATCGAAGAATTAGACTGCGGCTCATACCATCAATGATTCTCTTTGGCGGCTCTCGGCTCGATCATCCTTGTACTGCAGGTGTACCTTCTTTCACGTTCCACGGTTCAGAGTGAATCTCTTTCACAGGTTAAAAAAAGTGCTCAAATCCATTCCTCGGGACACTCCAGTAACGTACTTATAGACGAAACCTAATACCTTATCCTATCTACGCGAGAATGAGTTACACAATATCATATTATTGCGCAAATACCAGATATGATCAGCTGCTCCCTTTATATTTCAACTATATCGATCCTATCGCATATTCCCACAATTACACATCCATCTTCCTCACACTTTGATTATTCGATCTGATTTAAAATTCAGTCAAGTCGCCCCACAACAACTGTCTTTCGCACATCGCAATTAATCATTACGGTTCCGGATACTAAACTCGGGATCTGGCATTTCACTCAGAATAAATCGGCAGGAAAAGAATCCGAAACTGTGAAGTCTACACCGTTACGAGTTTGATGTACCTATTTTCATCAGAATGAGTGACGTCCAGAGGTTTTAATTCTTAGCCCAATAGCTTGGGTGAAAATACAAGTGATTCCAGCGCGGAAATTATAACATTCTATACACAAAAATCACGTGATGGGATTTCTCGAAAATCTTTAGCACGTCCTCAGCTTAACTGTTGTACATATTTGCCCAGTGACGATGAAACGGTACCAATCGAAGCGTAATTATAATCAAATTAAATTCGTTCGGTTAGGCTAACTACGCACGTGTAGTACTAACTATGCTATTAAAACCAGCCGAGTGTAAGATGAAAGCCTATGAAATTGAATTTATTAAGTTTCGATGCGCTGGCTTCGAGATGAATGAAATCTGTTCGGTAGTTATAGTGATTATCGTCTTCAATTTGGTACTCCACTTTTATTATAACATACCTCCACACATCAGTGTATTATAAAGAACTCGCCAAATCCGCTACAGTTGTCGATCAATTTGCGCCTAACCATATCAAATAGGCGTAAAGCATTTAAATTTTCATGAGGGTTGGTTAAAATATCGTTTCTCCGATATTTACAATAGCTTTTTTCGTCTTCGGAGGTCCTTCAAAGAAATTTCTCGACAGTGCAAAATCAACACATCAGAACCGGAGGAAAAAAATATACACATGTAGATTGTCTATCAAGAAGGCAAAATAGGTCTTTTTACGGCAGGCATAAGTTCACAATATGATTCGTAGGCGAGCGCGTGTGTAAGCCGAAGTCCAATAATATGTAATTGTATGCAAATATGTGCGGTGAAAAAGACTCCACCTCCATGGTGCACATGATACTTGATGTAACAAAAGTGTGGTTTACAAGTTTTTTGATAGTGGAGTACATGAATTAGAGCACTTTCAATTACTAGGACGTAAAAGTGCACTTCCACGTATTCCGATGTACTTTTTTTGTACTGTTGCTAAAATGATTACTTTACGTACGGAACGTGGCCGTAAAAGACGCGTAAACCATATCACACGGTGCTCCTAGGCAAGTTAAAACAAATATTTGTTATTCCATAATTATTCATTTCTTATTTCTGTGATACTTGAGAGTCATTTTAGAACAATAATGAAAAAGTCTGCTAATCGGGTTTTTTTTTCAATAACTAAAAATGGAAAATTTTATTTCTTATGTAGGTACAAACATAACAGTTACACAAAAAATTAATATAGATTGATATATACAAAAAAAAAACCAGAAGCGGGACGGACAGTTTACTCAAAGAAAAAAATTACTGGCGTTTGGACGAAGTGTGACAGTGAACAAGCCATTTTGTAACACTCTGTTCACTCTGTGAAAGAAAAGACTGTGATATTTAGTCGTGAATCCGTGTGGAATCAAAGTGTTGTTCTCGTGCAATTGTTTTCACTCAAACGACGTTTTCAGGGATTTACAAATTCCTGAGCAGTATCGAAAGTCTTTATTTGACTAGCTATTATATGGGATCAGACCTCGATTTTTCTAGAATCCATTTACCACCTCAGCGAGAGTTGACAGTGACGGAAACTGTGCGACTAACAAATCAGTTGAATCGTGAAGATTTTGGGGTAGCTAACGACAAGTAGCGAACGATCCTTACGTCTTTGAACTAGTTTGGACGTTGATCACTCCACTCTCAGCTCCAGTGACTCTGGGGATGAATAGAAGAAAGTGACAGTCGAGAATGAAGGAATGAAGGATAAAGAATATTGATGATCGGGCTGGTAATAAGCATGTGAGCCTTAAGACTCGTTATTGACAGGAGGCGTGTTGATAACTCCTCAGGTCCTTTTGTGCCTCTAGGCGCCAACCACGTTGACGCATCAGGTAATAATTAAGACCCGCCTTCTACGATCCTCCACAAGTCCAGTTCGCCCACCTCCTCCGACTTATTCTTCTTGCATCGCGTCACGCTTTTGTAACCCATACCGACGCTGACTCGTGAAGCACCATTCAGATGGAGAAAACGATACTCATTCTCAGATCCTCATCAGAAATGACACCCCACCGCAGTTTCGACGGCTTCGTGCAGGAGGGGTAGCCGCACTGGACCTCTTGTCCTAAATCTTTAATACCACTGTAATTGAGTTAATCCCGACTCGTGGAAAATGAAAGGCTGACCATCCCTGGCTTCGTTAACTTCTGCGAAAGGCTTAAAGAGTTAAGAGCTGGTAGGAACACGAGAGATTACTCAGACGGTGCGACGAGACTAACGGGTAACTTGATCCTGCAAAAGAGGTGATTATACTCGTCCTACGAGAGTTAGAGGGTTAATACCGAAGGATGCTTCGTCTAGCTGTGGGATCGATTTTAACTTTTATCCAGTTTTTTATTCTGCAGGTTATTCCGCAAACCCGGCAATTTGCACCTTGGCTTGTTTTTTATTGCCAAAAAATTCGACTGCGCTCTTCAAGCTAACTGCACAAAGTTGTTAATTTGAATACTAGAACTATAAAAGATAGATGTCGCATTCATGTAGTTAGCTACATAACCTCAAATTGTTAAAATAACATATGTGTATTGTTACAGATAGAGTTGCAATTAAAAAAAGCACTTATTCAGTCGATGTTTCGATATTTCTCTTTCATTTATATACGGTTATTGACTTTGTTCATATTTAATTATCTTTCATTATAATATTTGCACGTAGGTATAACAAGCTGAAGATTAGGGTGGGCGCAAAATTTTTTTTTTATTTCTCCAGTTACCGTAAAAATATCGTTCAAGATGATGAAAAACAAATTCTGCAAAAGTTGGAGCTCTTGATATTAATATTAAAAGTTGCGGCATCGTGGTTTTTGATTTCCCATTTAAATAACACCGGAAATTTTTTTTTTTTTTTGAAATTTTTCTACGTACTAACGAATTAGCGTGTTGTAAAAATCTGTATTATATTTTTGTAGGAAATTGAACGATCTACAAAAAAGGTCTGATGTGATTTTTCATCGACTCGTTTAAAAGTTATTCAAGGTTAAAGTTTAACCTCAAATGCTATACGATGACTTCCACAATTTTTTTATATTTTATCATGAAATAATGGCTCAAGAACGTAAAATATATTTTTCGTGAAGTTCATCCAGTGTTCGTTGGTAAAACATCAACATTTTTATGAAGTAATAATAATCGTAAGGAAAATCGTTTGATTTGAAAAAAGTTTGATATTTTGAAAAGAAAAATCGATTTCCCTTACGATTATCAGGATTTCGTAAAAATTTTGATGTTTTACTAAAGAACACTTGATAAACTTCACGAAAATGATGTTTTGTGTTTTTGAGTCATTATTAAGGCTTAAAATTAACATATATGTTTTTTTCCAATCACCATTTTGTTCTCCCGCATGAATAATACCTACGTGAGACAGGAAAACTGTTGTTGTGAGACTATTTCATTTTGTTGTTGATACTAATAATGATACCACAGACCGAGTAATATACCATGAAAAGTAAATAAAACATGCCATCGGCTGTTTCATGTTATAGCCTTGTCAAAACAATAATTGCATTATTAATTGGTTCAACTCAATATAAATCTCTCATAACGAAGTGCTCCATGTCCTCCCAGCCGTGGTGGTTAAATACTAACAATTATCCTCCTGTATGATAAATCAAAACATCCCACGCTGGTTCGATCCAGCCACCACTGCGAATGACTGCTTCGAGCTATTACGGATAACGCAGTGTTGAAACTTCCTTTTGTGCTCTATAGTTCGCTAGGCTAGGTGACCAATCAGTCATTGATACACGTGAGAGAAATCATGAAGCTATATTGGAGCGTCTTCCTGAAGCAAGTGTTAAAAATACCCCCCCCCCCCCCCCCCCCGCCCCAAATTCTCTAAATGGTCGGTTCCTTTAGTCCGATTACTGATACCGTTGGCTAACAACCCTTTTATCGAAATGAAATTATTCTCTACGCCCAAATATGACAGGCCGGCTGTATCTCGTGCCCATGAATGACTAATGGTTTTTGAGATGATAGACAACTTTCCACGCTCTTAAGGCATCAGCAAGTAAAATTGCTATTGTTCTAGAAACTAAGAATTGTCAGTGTTTTTCAATCCAGATTAGCGTGCTTAAATGTGTCCTCGAGAACTTGACAAATTTCAGTAATTTCGAATAGGAATTATCACCATTTGCAAACTGCACTGTATCTCGAAGTTAACCGAAACAGACGAGTATTATTAGATTTCGATAAATAAAGAAAGTACAGTCTAGAATCTTTTTTTTTTTGTTTATTTGACACCAGCCATCAAATTAATTGGCTGTTGTGACGTTTCAAGTTGAGGATTTGGTACGATTACATTTGTCAGGGTAGTATCCACTTATCAGCAAAGAAGTAATTGTCCTAAACGCGCACTAAGTGTTCTACTTTTTGAGAAAAAAAAATACTGTTAGAAAAATTTGACTATTAGAGATTTTTTCTAAAATTGAAATATCATTTTTATTCAGGTTATCATTTAATTTGCCATTTAGTTTATCCTAACATGTGTTCGCATGATCAACGTTTCATTTCCATTTATCATCGACGTAAATATAATCCTGGTAGCATATCTTGAACCAATTGATTACCCTAATTATCTACGTCATTTTTAAAATCTCTACAGGTTCGCGTTTCGCTTTATTTTGCAACCTATATTATTCAATATTTTATCTTTTGCGTACGCAGTGCGCATATATCATGTATTACTCTACCCTGCTGTCAACATCAACAAATAGGGGCAATTTTCTACAAGTTTATCTTACTCCCTTTCTCTCTCTCTCTCTCTCTCTAACCCATCACATTTTATACCGAGGTTTCAACTTGTTTTAATGTCTTTGAGGTTTTGTCAATACAACGCACACATCACTTATGATCACACTATCGTTTAAAGCAAATGCCCACGAAGAAGAAGAACCTCATTTTCTGTCTGAAAGACTGTCGTCGCACAAAAAGTCCTCGAAATTCACTCACACATAGGCCTGAAGACCTCTGCCTCCTCTTCGCATGTACATTAACTCTTTCCGATAATTTGAAATATCTTCAAGCCTAGAATCATTTATCTATGTGTATCTATTGTCACGAGCTTTAAATGCACTTCAAATTCTATTCTAAGTTAATAATATTAATTGATATCACCCAACGATAAAAAGTTGAAAGGACAGTAAACGTCCAATCAACGCACGAATCAAATGTGACGTCGAATGCGGCCCATTCAATTCGATTGGATATGTACTTTTTAAGATCAAGTACTCAAAATTTCAAGAGTATTTTTTCATTTAATGTTTTTCGACAGTCAGTCATGCCGTGCACGTAACGGACTACACTTACGGACCAAGCTGTAAGTGTAAACTCGAATAAGATTTCCGAAGAATTCTATATTACCCATGTGCTGAACACGTAGTGACTGCAATAATCTTCATCGGATGACTTATTTTTTATGAAGGTCCTTCAACGTCCAGGCTACACAGGTGGGTCCATTGGTCCAGCGATGCTTACGTTGGCATCAGACTGCAATGTAATGCAGATGCGATGATAATTATCCGGTAGCTTCTTTTCTGCTAATAAAGCCGCATCGATGAATCGATCTCTGGCGGGAGATTGTCGTGAAGAAAAGATGGTAGCATGGAAAGAAAAGAAGAAACGCATTATTGGAATGGCGGGGTGGTATGTGCAGTATTTACGCAAGGTTCCTACGCCATCCCGCCATGGTATCTCCAAGCATCTTCCGGTATCTTCGCGTATCTTCTGGTACTCAGATGGATGAAAGACGCCGCGCAATGTCGCCCTCATAAAGTACAAGGAACGGGCAGTGATCGTCCCCCTCCTGGCGTCGTTTTAGCCCTACCTAACCTCGCCTCACCTTTCCTAAGCTTCGTTAGACCAGGCTGTCGTAAACTAAGTTCGCCTGAACTCAGCCTAAGAAACCTCAGAACGTATCGTCCGATTGCTTATAGTGGTAACAGCGACAGATATACAATATAATGGAATACCAAGAGGATTGCTTCCGTTCATGAAGTTAAAGGAGCGGCTTATGCAAAAAAATAAATGATAATTGTACGCATATTACTTACTCTATGAGCATTATTGTATTGGGATTACGTATTGCTACAACAGCAATACCGTTTATGGCTCAGGCATCTGTAACTATAGTAATACGTGAAATGACCCGGAACGGTGCTCTTCACTTATTTGAGACGAGATTTTTAACTAGTGTGGTAATTGTCCTGGCAGAGCTGTGCACAGGGTATGAGAACCATTGCACGGATAGTTGAACTAACCTAACTTTCTGATTCCTGGCGCGACATGAGCCCGATAATACAAATTGTTCAGCTCCTGCAGCTTTACCGCATGTCGTATGTTAGTGGAGTACGTCAGGCGCTTACGAGAAATTCAGGTAGTAAAGCTGCACTTTTTCACAGTGTATCTAACATTTCCATGCCTTTTCCGCCATACTTGTTATACCTGGCCAGGCTATCATCTACTTATACTTAACTGAAGTCTTACCAATTCTCATACCCGGAACTCGTGATTGAGTTACGATCATTTTTGTCACGGTATTATGTCCCATGCCTTGCGTCGTTGTGCTGCGCTGCAGAAGTCCCTTTGACTCCCCGATTCATGCGTGTAACTAATTATATTTCGATGATGTTCAATGATAATTAATTGGCATATCCTACTCCGAGATTGGTTTCTTCCAAACTTGTTTCTCCAACATACCTAATATTTATATCACGTACGGAAATAACAAGTCCACCTTCTTTCATGTGATCATCACAAAACATTAATGATAAAGAAGGAACAAATAAGGATTGTTTTTTAACTTCGGTAACCGTGACGGTGGGTGCGTAGGAAGCAAACAGATATATGTATTTATATATTATCGTGTAACTCGGACGTAATGACATCACGGCCGACGCATCGCAACATAACTCAGTACAACGTAACGTGATTCACGACACGTGACTCGAGCCGTGATACTGGCGTTTCCTGGGATCGCATATGATTTGCGTTGCGGCGGCACCGGCTTCAATCACAATCTTCTGAAAATTGGCCACGGATCGTTGCCCCCCAGTTTGATTGGTTGGATCGAGCGAGATATCCTGGTCTATGAGTTTCGTTTGCTGGATTGATTATAGACCCTTGTACCGACTTTGAGAATGAGCCATCGTGCAGCTATAGACGATCAAAGTCAGTGAGCTTCTCGTTCGATTGCGGTTTCCATTCGAACTAAGTTTTGCTGGATACGGAACTTGATGGGATTTTTTTTCTCGTCTTTGAAATGCCGTAAAATTGATCATAATTCGAATTTTGCTAAACAAACTTTCACACTTTCGGTATATTCTTCCCCGTTTTTCTTTTCTCTTCTTTACAGCTTCATGTATTTTAGGTTCCATCTTCGGCCCAGTTCTTCGTAAATCTTTTTCTTCATTCAATTCTTGTATTACCAAATGAAAAATATCACCACAAGTTTGCGAATCCAGAATACAGGAGACTTGTGTGCAGAATTTAGAGTTTTCTACGGCTGAATTTCATTTCATGGTTGTTTTATTTAATCCTCACGAAATCGCTGTCGGCAGTAATATAAATTTTTCAACATTTCCAAATCTGTGATCAAGAGACTCAGCAGTCTCATACCGGCAGTATGAAAAAAAAATCAATCAAATCAAATTCTCGCTCGAGTTCCTTTGCCACGAAAGCAATGTACAATGCGCAAGAATATTACCCTGTATTCTTCCGTTTTTACGATTAGCTAGGAAATTCGAAAATTTCGTTTCAAATGTGGGTTCTAAGAGCCTCCATTCAAGCTCCATTGCATTGCAATCAGTGAATTGAGTGCTGTGATACGTATTTTATTGTATTTCTGAGCTCGTCGAAATGATCAGCTCGGTGAAACAAAATAAAATTAAACAAATAGGCGACTCCTAACTTGAGGCCGACCACCAGCACATTCACGTTATATAATTTTTGAATCAACTTTCAGATTCACGTACGACTAGCTCTCCTCACCAATTAGCTAACGGGAAGTTTCATATCGAACCAAGTTATTCCTATAACTATATATCGACGCCCGATACGAACAAAAGCACGTTTCCGATTCCGGGTGAAGAAGAGCACGTTTTAGATTCCGGGTGAAAAAAAACACGTTTCAGATTCTGCGTGAAAAAGAGCACGTTTCAGATTCCGGGTGAAAAAGAGCACGTTTCAGATTCCGGAGGAAAAAGAACACAATTCAAGTTGACTCGAATACTAGCACAGTTCAGATCGACTCGAATATCAGCACAATTCAGGTTAACTCGAATCAAAAAATTCATATAAAAAAAGAAAAAAAAACCCATAAATTACCAATTTTCTCACTTTAAATATGATCTATTTAACAATGGCAATTATTATTCTGAAACAAATCATTCTGTTTGCTAATAAAAAGTTTACCTAGTCTTATACAATTAGATGATGGGTAAAATTTTTTGCTATTTTTTTTTCACTATACTGTATATTATTCATGTAGATCAACAGCTTTGTAATGATTCGGGTAATAAATCACTTTCAATGTGAATAATAAAATTATATCGAGTTTTCTTGGAGAATTATAAATTTCCAACCTTATAATTAATCTATCTGAAACTTCTTAATATTCGAATCGACCTGGATTGTGCTAGTATTCGAGTTAACCCGAAAAGTGCTAGTACTCGAGTTAACCTGAAAGGTGCTCTTCTTCCTCCGGAATCTGAAATGTGTTTTTTTTTTACCGGGAATACGAAATGTGTTCTTTTCCATCCGAAATCTGAAACGTGCTCTCATTCGTACCGGGGGTCAATATGGCATGAATTACAAATTTTTTTGTAACACGATGCAAGCTCTAAGATTCACAAATAATTATTTTAACAATTTTTGTGGTTTGACGTATTCTCAGAGTCAGTAAGAATAGGTTTCAAATGTATACTTGGTTGTATGTGATCTATTCTCACATCAAAATATTGGGTAATGGTGTAACGGAGTACATAGAAATAATGAATTGATACCATAACTCATAAGCGTAAGAAGGATCTAATGTCAGTATGGTTTTTATAACAAATTCCAAATTAGTCATACCATAAACGTTAATACTTTCTATCTAGATTTTGGATACTTAGAGCTTACATCAAAGTGAAATCAATACATCTTGCGTACTAGCAGCTGAGGTATTTCCTATCTCGGAATGGCGAGTCATTGGACTTAACACCATTATCATAGAATGTATCTACAGAATTCATAATTCAATTTTATGGTACATAAAAAGTCGTTTTACGATACGGCTTCAGTAAGGTTCCCTTGAAACAGTGGCCCATTGCTTTTACATTTGATGTTGTGGAACTTTTTACTATCACGTCTTGTGCTATGTGTCATCCGTCATCAATGTTTTTCACTGCATAGAGTCTGATTTAGCAACAATTTAATCGAAAATTCAATTCATTGCTGATAGAGATTCCACTATGAATATCAGAAGAATTTATGAAACTGGGATGGTTCAAAACTCTGTAACTGAGCTTGGTCAATCAAAACTTCAGGTAAACGACGCGGTGTGGCACTGTATGCTCAATGTATCCAATATTGCCTAGGTGCATAGCGAACAGTCTTTAAAAATTATCCGCCTGTTGAAGTCATCAAAGTCTACAAAAAGCAGTGAAATGCCCAAAAAGCACCTCAGATAATTTCTATCCTCATTCTGTCTCTACTTTTTCAGAGACACAACTGGAGCCTGGCTACAGATCCGAGGTCCAAGAGCGCGCGCTAGTCGTATCCTTGCAAATGTTCAGCTTGATCCTTGAGAGGGCTGTTTCATTGTTGAGGGTGCAGCTTCAACGTGATCAACACCCTAGACTGATAGTCGATGAAGACATGCAAGTTTTACTCCCTGCCATCAAGGTAAAGTTCCTTTTAAATATTCAAAAAGTCATTTTACATGGTTTAGGTCTATTTCTTGAGTCTTGATGTTCAAGACATATTTCAGAAAATTGTCAAGGTCAATATTCGATCGTGTATTTGTGTAATTTTCCTGTAGCTTCTCTGCATCTAGATATTTCGAAAATTCATCATAATACAGATTGCTGCCAACAAATTTGGTTTGTTGGTTTGTAGTTGGATGTCGAGGGATTAATCACTGTTGTCATCTGGCGTACATAGGTTAATGTAATCTCATGTATTCTTTGTAATCTTTTGTAATCTGTGCAATCTTGTGTATTCCCTATTATTTATTAAAAATCTCTTTGTAACCTGAGATAATCTCCGTAATCTCTAGTAATCTTTGCAATCTCTGTAATGTTCCCATAATCCCTGTAATTTCTTGTAATCCTTGCAATCTTTGTAATCGTTTGTAATGCATTGTAATTCTTTGTAATCAGTGTAAGCCATTTTTGCATAATGCTTAATCCCTCGTTGGATGCAAAAAAATGGGTTTTTTCGATATTCTTATTTCAAAATCACTTTCGTCCGAGAATCGCCAACTCCAAACGCTTGACTCAATACAAACATAACTAGCATGCAATTAGTATCATATGTTAGAAGTGCGGAATGTAGGCAATTTCCAACTAGTGTGAATTTTTCAGCATGAGCCAAGGCGAGTGCCACGATCACATGAGTCAGATATCACCCATTTTCACGTATGACAAACACTGTTTTTCCAAAATCTGTGAAGCCAAGTTTGATTTGTGAAGCACTGAAGGTGTCACTTACAGAAGGTAAATTGGGCTTAGGTAGCTTACGCACAATGACACCGTGCGTAAAATTGAGTCCTTCACTAGTGTGCATACTTCAAAGAAAGCCCCAAGTCCAATTCTTGCAACACCACCTTGCGAAGTTCGAGTTTTGAAGCCTATGAAGCACGTGCGTAAAGCGCACTATTTTTTTTTAAAGCAGTAAGAAGATAGTGTACGATAGAAGTGCGCTAAGTACGAGGATCACGTACGCGCACTTGTATAGTGTACTATTTTTATCAACTCAAAGTGCGAAATTCACAATTCACAGTGTGTGTAGTGAATCAGTTCCTGCATTCAATGCGCGAAGTAGTTACTTTGTACACTCAGTGCACAAAAGGGTTACTTACGTCGCACAATACGTTTTGAGTCGCGTGCTCACTTCCAAATAACTCAATTTCATGTGCTCTGAGTGACTCCTTTGGGGCTTTTCAAATCTAACTTTCGACCACGAGTGTAGCAACCAATAGCGTGCGGTCATCGTGTGAATGGGCGATATCTAAGTCATGTGATAACCTTGCTTGCCTTGACTAATGCTACATTACTCTTTCCACAGACAATCATCAATCAAATTACTTACTCATGGATTCATTCGATAAATTTCCTGAACCCCGCTAATTTTTCCTGCCTGATTTTCTTGATAGTGTTTATTCACAGAATGCGACAAACTGGTGATAACAGTCTATAAAAACTCATCAGGCGACAAAGAGACATACTTTTTACAATTCGTCAATTTCATCCTCATATGTTGTTTGTATGTGATATCGTTTGCTTTCACGAGTCACTTGAGTTCGACTGAAATACTGGTTGTTTCGAATGCGATTCCTCCGCTCGACGGGGCGTGTTCACGCCGACAGGATTTATGAAACGATATGCTGTCGCACCCACGCTAGCCGCCGGTGGTCGCTAGTCAGTGGTCACTGGTCACTGGTTAGTGGTCAGTGGTAAGTCGGGCTTTCAGCCTCGTGTCCAGCAGGCAAGGTGTACCATCTCATTATGCAACTGACAGGATTAATGCATGCATCGAGAGAGCTTACGTTCAGCATCGAGGGATGCTATATTCCTACATTTCTGCTACCTTGTCTAAACCACATTTTGTATCCATTGTACACATTCGCATGGAACTCGCATTGTGCGCTCCTAGGCATTACTTTTTTCACCTTCTGTAGTTCTCAATTTCCAGCTCCACGCCTACTTTGCTTCAGTAATTATCACTGTACTGATGGTTACATGATTAGGTTGCATTCCTGATCGAATGACCTGTGCTTCCATTTTAAGGTGCTTATAAAGACCCATTGTACACCTCGGAAACGCGGGGATGCAAAACTCCTATACCGCTTAAGCGATTAGAGTGAAACTTGGGGAGTGATTGCCTTATTTTGGCAAAAAGTAGAGCGTCTTTTTACTTTTCCAAAATTTTGAAAGAAATTTTACAGATTGGTTACCACTCACAGAAATTGACAAAATTTTCACGGTTGCACTGAATGGATCGACCTATCCGGTATGATGCCACTCGGCGGTGATGAAACACACATTTTGAGCCCAGTTCCATGAGATTTGATGGTGAAATGATGAAATAGCAGCTCATTTGGTTTTCGATTATGAAGAATACCGAAATCTCATTTTGGCGACATTTGTACCGACATTACGCGCATGCCGGTAATGTATGCGTGTAATGTCGGTAAAAAATTACCGGCAGGCATGAAAGGTCGGTAACAAATGTCGCCAAAATGAGATTTCGGTGTACTTCGTAATCGAAAACCAGATCAGCTGCCATTTCGTAATTTCACCATCAAATCTCATGGGACTGGGCTCAAAATGTGTATTTCATCACCGCCGAGTGGCATCATACCGGATAGTTCGATCCATTCAGTGTAACTGTGAAAATTTGGCCATATTCTGTGGGTGGTAATCAATCTGTAAATTTTTTCCCTAAATTTTGAAAAAGTAAAAGACGCTCCACTTTTTGCCAAAATAAGGTATTAATTGCACAAGTTTCACTATGATCGCTTGAGCGGTATAGGAGTTTTGCTTCCCCGCATTTTCGAGGTGTACGACGCTTCTTTATAAGCACCTTAAGAATCAATCACACGTGATTTCTTCTATTTTGACATCGTCAGGTGCACACACACACACAAGTGAGCTTCGTGGGATGAATTCACAGTTTTCAGAACCTCGTTGATTACCAAATTTCGTAAAATGGTACTGGGTAGTATCGTAATAAAGGTCACCTATTCATTTTGTACATTTAGAAAATGTCTTTACCTCAATTTTTGTGATTTAAACATTATCTAGCGTTATATTCTCTCGGTGAATACTTTTACCTGGAATTAAATCCTCATCAGCACAAGAACTATTTACTCAGATACGTTTACAACGAGTACCAAATGGCGGATTGAATCACGTATTGCGCGAATTTACAATACAAATTCACATTTATGTATCACATTTCAATAAAATCTTTTAGGAACATTCAAATAACACTCATTGTTCATTCTCTCGCCGTCTCCTAACCTAATCGTTAAGCCATCAACGTATTAGATGACGTGATATCGACAAGTATTCTTCGACCGAGTCTTTCTCAGGCACAATATCATTTTGCATAAATTCCAAGTGCTTCATCATAATGTTTAGTGAATATTAAAAAAAGTTCTTCTACAATTAGTAACGTTTATACGATATTTTAGTGGAAAGTAAGTCCCAAAGACTCGGTAATTGATGAGTACCCTCAGTTTTTTTTATGAATACCGTGTTAAAACCCAAGTTGTCGGCTTTCTGTCCAAATTTTTATCCAGAAGCGTGTGAGCTTATTATAAATCCGATATGGGCTATTCTACGTCAAACTGGACTAAAAGTGACTATGTATTCTACAAATCAATCAAAACGTGTCCTCTGCAAAAAATATGTAAAAAGAAATTGCATGTATTTATTTATTCATCCAAAATTTTTTTGTTTCTTCGAAAATTACAGAATATTGATTTTTCCGAAAAAATTACTGCATTGTTCAAATTAATAATAAATATCGCCGGTTCCATCCGACATAGCGCAATAAAGAAACGCGCGTTTCAAACTTTGGCTAAAGGGAGCGATTTTTTAAAAATCAAGGCTTCTGGATCAATCGAAAATTCGAAACGTTAGATTTTTATTTACTCTCTGTGCGAATTCGAGAGTTTTTAATGAAAATCTTACGAGAGCTGCAGAAGTATAACGGTAACGATGTCATTCCTTTCTCATCCCGCGCAAGCTGTCTGCTTATGGTGGACGCACTTGAAAGGGTATAATGCAACCGACCGTGATTATTATTATTATTTTTACTATCACCTACAACAATTAAAATTTGCAAATATTTCCTTGTTGATTTCAGCATTTGTCAAAATTAAAAATAACACGAAATTTTTATTTGAAACCGTATAACTGTTACGTCGGGCCTACCAGCCGATGATCTGTTATCCATTGCTTTTACTTGCTATCACAAATTCTTTATTTACAGTAACCTTATAGTGTCTGTCCTGTCTTGCTATTTCTATCCAGCTTCAAGCTAGACTTTGAGAGGTCACGCTACTCTGTACGACCCTTACTCAGCTACAATTCTTCCCCACTATAGTGAATACCTGCACCTTTCCGAATTCATTCTTTCAGTTCATCATCCAAACGATTAATGTCTAATCTACCTTGCAACAAATACACTTCAATTCCAACATTCAACTAATTAATTTCTAGTTCACAAACTAATCAGAACCACCTCCTAGCTCCAAGTATCATTTTCATTTATTCCAGAATACACTTTGTTCAACTACACATTTACATTCTTCATTATTCCATCAAAGCATTAATATACAATTAATCATAAATCTTCCTTATATCATTTCTTACTCCTTTCTCTATTCTCCGAGGTGCCCAAAATAACATCTTAGGTGCGCATAGACGTAGATTGATGACATGTTTTTCAGGATAGAATCTCGTTGAAATATTTTTTATTTTTACTTAGTTTTTAACAACTGAAAAATTATTGTGCCACGCGTGGTGGTGCACAGTGATCTGAAATGCTAAATACTCGGACATTTGCAAAAAGAATTTGACGGTAAACTCAAATAGATTTTGAGTCAGACTCGAGTTATACATAGCGAGACGATATGATACTAAAAATAGTGCTTTCATCGACCATGATGTCCGAGAATTAAGGCATAAATGATTTTTTTTAGGGATTTCGTGGTCATGGTGAAAAATTTTTGTTTGATCCAAATTCGAAATATTGCTCATTGTTAGACGTATCAAAGACATTTTTACTGAACAAAACAAATTGTATCGGTTTCCGCAGGATTGGTCTTGAAAGCTTGACAATATGTAATTTTTTGTAAAGTTTAGAACGATAATTCAAGTGGAGTTGAAAAATCGCAAGTATTTACTTCTATTTTACCATGAATTAGATACTTATCGCCAAAGTTTCACGATAATTCTTCACTTCCCGCAAATCGCGATTGAAAGAATTTTCTTTAGAGTCGGCTTGAAAAAGTTTGATTAAAAATTGAAAAAGTTTTTTTTTTTTTTAATAATTCATCGCTGGCAGATAAAAACAAAACATTCAACTGAAAATTATACCATACCTTTTTCACAACTTGACTTCTGTTCAGTGAAATTATCAAGTCAATTGAATAGACCCTAAGGAAAATTCCTTTAATCTCAATTTGCGGCGAGTCAAAAATTATTTGCGACCTAATACTATGGAAGACTCTTTACAAGATAGTAAGGAATGACACTCTAGCCAGACATCCGATCCGCTGACTATGCTATCGGCCAAAACCTGTCCCGTTTCGCGTGAAATACTCTATAAACTTCTCACCACCGTTGAAATACTTTTTTTCGTAATAACGATTTCAAATTCACAAATACCTACGTAAAAAAAACCGAAGCTAAAATCGAAGGAAAAAAGTCGACCCCGAACACTATTTCGAACCCACCATTTTAGATTATGTAACTGACTTCCAATTTGAAATTATCAATTTGAAAATTCTATGTCGTGCGTGCTGCTTATCATTCTGATTGACAGTCTTCAAGATCTTGTCACCAGTATAATGCGTCATCACTTTTGACATTTTAAGTTTGCAACTTTGAATTTCCAACCAGAAATTAGTGCTGTGCGATTAATCGATTAGACAGCAGCTTCGATTAATCTTTCTTTCGATTCTAGTCGACGATTTCGGTTTATTGTTTTTTCAGAAGAATCTGCAGATCAATCGGTCTATAACGCGCAAGTCATTTAAGATGTTCGACCTATAGTTGTCTTAGAAGGACGTATATGGATTTTGTATATATGAGTTATGACTCAGATTCTGTATAAGTCGGTCAGAGACAAATCTAGTTCGAACATGGTAAATGAATAGCGAGTCATATACCGATCGACCAGCAGAATGATTGAGAGGCAAATTCGATTAATCAAAGCTACCAATTAATTGATTAATTCCACAGCACTGCTCTAAACTAGCAGTCTTCAAAATCTTCGTGTACCCATTTTGATACAAATTGCATGAGTTTCAAGATTTAACGAGTGCAACTTTGAATCGGTCATTTGGAATTTTGAAATCTTAAGTTTGGATGTTGGCACAGCAACCAAAAAAAATGACAAGTGCTGATTTTCATTGCATTTTAACTAAAGTCTGAATAGCTGTTGCAACATGTCCGCATATTTGGCATTTGCGCCCCCTTTCGCGTCGCCACGTACAGTGTATTGCTATCTTAGTTAACAAAAACGAAAACCATAGATTTAATCAAGATTCTATCCTACAAAAGTTAAATGTTTTACAGTTTTGAAGGAGACTTGATAAACATTGTTTTTCTATTTAAAAAAATGCTGAATTTGAGTAACAAGTATTCGAGCATTTTCATTGCTCACAACGTTGCAAATTTCGAATTCTTGTAAAAACTGTCATTTTTTCTAGAAAGGCGCTTCTTTTTCCTTTCATATACCTATACGGAAATATTAATTATAAAAATCGACTCACTGTCGCAAGTGAGATAAATATTCTATAATTTTCGGAAAATTTATTTTTTGACAAATGACGAACTACGAATATTCTGTTTATATTTATACTTTGCGTAAAAAAAAGTTTCAATCGATTAAAAAAATACGAGGTCAAAAACCTCAAAATCTGTTGGGTTTTACGTGGAATTTCCCATATCGGTGTGGAGTTGAATAAGTGTGAGGTACTTACTTTGTAAGATATTGCATACGCGTATGGAGTGGTGCTATAAATATCTTTGATAAGACCGGTGACTTCCTACAAGACTGTTTTGCGCGACAAGGATTTCGTATTATCATTTTTTAACTCAACAGTAATGCTTTTTTTCATCCTATTTTATTTGCATATGTGTGTGTTTGTTTTTTCTCGTTTCCGTTCACGGGTTATGCAACCCTCGCCAGAATTCTCTCCTTCAATGTATGTGTAACCAATATATTCCACCTGAGGAAGATGGCTTGTAAAAGCCGCGTATCTTACAATATAATTATATTGTGTCAACGTCCCTCTTCCGATATGTGTATTTATGTTTCATCTCCATATCTATGTTTTTCTATGATTATAGATATGGTGCGATTGGATGTTGTGTCACAGTACCGTATGGAATCCACCGCCATCTTGCACGGATTATCGCGTCGGGTGAGTTATTTCCTCTTCTCTTTCCCTCTGCATTTTACTTTGTTCGCAACGAAATTCGCGTAAAATTTCGAAATCCGGAAACCTCAGCATTTAAAATTTTGTTGACTAACCATAAAACAGTATAAAGCCATACGAATGACAAGGCGAGTATCAGACCTTCGGCTCATGGATTCTGCTTGAAGTCCTAGGACCATATCCTTGGTCTAAAATATTCACAATGTTAATTCACAATAAAAGCATGATTTAAACTTAACCCTTAGCTTCCATGTCTCTCTGGAATCATACTGGTGTCACAATGGGATCAGACCTACCCTAAACTTATCCAACTACAACTGATAATTAAGTATGAATAAAATACAAAATAATTCATACATTCATGAAAATCCAGAAAAAAAAAATTAAAGTAGTAAGTGGTACACTGCATCCGTCTTTCAAGGCATCGTGCATACATGAAACGATAATGATAGAGTTCTATTTATTCAAGGTGTTTTTGTAAAACGGCCCGTTAAGTACCACTTTACTTACCAATTTAATTTTTTCTGGATTTTCGAAAGATTTTTGCACAGGAGGTGCTCTTTCAGGGGACATCACTTCTTTTTATACAAATTTACTTGTTACTCGTTCTTATGTATAAACTACTTCTGATACACATTGATAACTTCGAAACGCAGAATATTGTTTTGGATTAAAATCATCGTTATTTTAAGACGGATTCATCGCAGCATCTAGTTGGTTCGAAGGTGCTGTAGATCGTGAAACCAAATTTACTCGATTACATGGACATAAACTTGGGCTTCGCAAGACTATTAGCTTTGCGTATTAGTCTATCGAAAGCTCCGCTGTCCATTAAACCAATTTGAAGTAGTCTGATAATTATGACAAATTTGAATATTTTTACTTAGTTTTGAACCTATGATTATGAAACACATTAACACGAATTGAATCAGTGTCCAAAAGCTGACACTATAACTGTGGCCAGTTATATTTTTTATACTGCATAAAAACACTTCTTTTCTTGTAATGTATAAACTTGTGCTGAGATTCGTATTGCTGACCTTGCTTGTTCAAACCTTTACGTGCCTTTTATCCCAGAGGATCAATTAGAATTGGGAAGATATACTTTGTTAGTTCGACTAAATCCACCTGACTATGTTTAATACATTTAGTGTAATGCAAAACTACAGTTCGCGAAAGCTGTCGAATTTTCCACATTCACGTTTAAAAATTAGAAGATTTTATCTCAGATCCTGAATATATTCGAAACTAAGCATCGAGGTTAGGTTGATGTGATAAGACTACTTTTCGAATGGCATGACAAACAATCGTGCTACCGCAAAAGGCCCTGTAGCTTTTATTCTATTAAGTTAGTCAGCATAGTCTTCTATCGAGTTGTTCGTATGAGAACTATTGATAATTCATATTTTGGTACTCTAATCACCACTGCATTGAATATTATTTCAAGACTGATGGAATAAAAATGTATCCTACGAAACATGCTGTTCTGCGTCATACAATTTTTCTCACATATCAAATTCAAACTAATCGTCATGTCAGACTCAGTAGTAAAATAATTTTTTGATGCTTATCTGACAGGCAACTTTTCATTTGTGTAAAGTATACCTATAAATTTTTCACACGTTCGTTTTTGAGTAGGTTAAATGCTTCCTTATTCATTATCTCATCTATTTCAACAACTATGCTCTCACAACCCTAAAAATGCAGGCATTATTGTTCAAAAAAGTAGAGCCATACTTGGTCCAATTTTGACGCCGCAACATCGTCGTGGATAAAAAAATCGATATAAATGATGTTCACCGATTTATTTGTTACATTTTCAAACTTTTTAACACTGGCTCTGATACTTTATCCGTCCGCTCATTCGCATGACGTTTCACGCAGCTGACGGATTGTTTACAAAATTTAATCATATACCGCACGACCATGTTACGTTATTAACAACCGATATCGCGGAGCGATCGACACGCGATCTCTTGTGCTGTCTCCGTAAGCTTCTCGGGTGGAGCGATGGAGCTATTCTTAGCCCAATATGTCATATATACACTTAAAACGTGAACTGGTCTGAAAAAGTACGACTGTAGGTGAATAACGCCAACTGACGATTCTGACGATGTCTGAAATATTCGAAGTCATATATTTCTACTCTCCGTGCATCGATCGTATTAATATAGGACTTAATTGAAAGCTCTTAAAATCTCTGAACTTATGAAACTTGTAAAATGTCGAATTTCATCGTGAGAGGGGAGCAATATGTGATCATATTTTTACGGGGAGCGTTCATGTTTCTTTTTAATGAACTTGGCGCAATCGGCGACCACCGACCACCGATCTTGATTATGTAATAAGGAGGCAAACTCGGTACGTTCTGGTCGAGTGTAAGTTTGCAATATGAGTCCCAAGTGAGCCGAAGACGAATACTGCAAATGCGCGAGGCGAAAAGACCGATGCCTACTTGTTACACACGACTCTTTATATAATCAGAGTACGAAATTGAGGTTAGGGTCGCGTAATGTCAGAATTGTTCGCGACAGCGCATGCGCGCAGCACTGGAAAGACCACTTTTAATTCCTAGGAGTGAAAAATGATCTTTTCACATTCTCAGACTTACTTCACTGCCATAGAACCGCGTACTTTATGTACGGAAAACACGCAGGAGAAAACGCGTAAAACATCCTCGCGTTATATAAAATACTATGACAAATGAAATCTGTTGTATATTTTCATCTTAAACATCAGTTTTTGTTGTTTTCCGTTGAAATTTCAATGACAGGATCTTATAGATTTAAGTGTGAACGAATACATTATTATTTCACGATCAGAGCTCTAATGAAGTGTAAACTCCGAGTCTTAGACCATCTGATCTATTGTAAACTGAGCGAAGAAAAGCGGAGTAGTTATAACTACGTATCAGTAGTCCCATATTTTGGGCCCAGGAAAAACTCATAGAAGTTTTAGCAGAATCATTGATTCGAAGGTCTGATAGTCTCTTGGTGAGTACAAATTCATGTAATGACAAATTTAGCAAGTTTGCAAGAATTGGTATTGTGAATTCGTGGTGCAAATCATTGCTTCTGTGTGGTGAGTCGTAAGATTCAACAAGAAGCGAAAATGATCGTTCGACGTTGAAGCTGCCCTTAGTAGTTGGGACGCTACGTGGCTCATTGTGCTGCAAGAACGTGTACACTGCATCGCACTGATGCCGTTATGAGACTTACCAACCGTTACCAATGAACAAAAACAAAAGAGAATTTTATTGAACAAAATTTTTAAGTTAACCTGTTACGGTGCTAACAGTTTCTATTGAAACATGTTTGGGCCATTTAAGTCGACTTTTTTTTTACTTTCGAGGATTTTTACAGATCAGTGGGAAATATTTTTTTGAAGATATGATTTATGAATCTTCTGGAATTTGGAATGATCGTTGAAATTTCTTCACCTGCAAAAATAAACTTTGGGTTCATTTTTGTATGTGTAAAAATCTTTAGATTCGTAAATTCAACACAAATTAAACGAAAAATTGGAGAAAGAAAACGTATGAAATATCAGTTCACACAGTATGAAACGTATGAAATATCAGTTTACTACAGTATGTAGTTTTTCGCAAAAAACACAACATCCAGTTACTTTCCAGCTCTGGATTTCGTCGAAGTTTAAAAACCTTATGGTTGTATTTATTCAGTATGGTTATATTTATTGCACTACAAGTCTAATTCCATGAAGAGATGGAATTCTTTATCGGGGTAGGACTAGATCTACATGAATCAGTCCTATTAGTGAACAGTTCTATAATCTCGTTTCCATAGGCGTCGTTACTATGTCAAATTTGTCTTGCATTCAGCGCTTCTACAAATTCGTTCTTTATGCGGCGGTTCCACAGGAGCAGGTTATGTTTGTTTCTACGAGTTCATTTCCAGATCGAGACTAGGAAAGATCCTACATACAGAAATTATATAATCCACATGCCCCACACAGCACACAATATTTGTAGAATATTCATAATATCGGTTTTAATATTTAGTAATTTTTGACAAATATTAATTGTTTCAATATTGTGAAAGTATTTGGAAATTTTGTGTATAATGTGTATCATATAATTTCTGTATGTGGGACCGTTCCTGGCCTCGTTCTATAGAAATAAACTCGTAGAAAAGAACCCCTGATCCTACGGAATCGCCGCATATGTAAACGAATCTGGAGAAACGAACTTGTAGAACCAGCACATGTAGAAATGAACTATAAGGACCTCCGCATGTAGAAAAGAACTTGTAAAACCGCTGCGTGCAAAACAAACTTGATATAATAATGATCCTTGAAGAATCTAACGTGTACAACTTTCCACTTGTAGGATTGATTCATGACGAACTGATGCCCTCTAGTTTTATTTTAAGCCAATATCTTCGATACGCGGTTCGTGTGGTTATTGAACCTTTACTGATTATCTAGTTTATTGGGGAAACCGGTGCAGAGCCTTGAAAGCCTCAGAATCGGCGATAGCAAATGCGGTATATTTTACACCGTAAACTTGAAAAAGCAAACATGTTGCACTTATTGTTAGCTGATACCTGTATCTAAACCATTCCCCTACTTTACAGTCAAACTTGTATTAGGTATCCATTAAACTGAACGAATTAATGTAAGTGAATTCAATAGACTAAATAAAATTTTCTCCTGCAGTTTCGTGGCTGAATACCCGTCATAAGCCCAGCCAGCTTTTGGTGGCTTGTGTTGGAAATTTTCGTGCAATTTTCGCACAATGACAACATTTTATTAGACTACGTAAGAGGATTAATGGATATGGGTACCCGGGTACCCATCTCTAGTTTGTATTATGTTTTGAGTGCGGATGTAAACGGATCCATCCAAAATCGATTCACTTTATCAAATAAATATAAATAAAAAGTATTTGAGCTATTTTCAAGGCTTATAGGACAGTTCAGTTACCGCAAAGGGAAATCGCAGCAGGGATTCTGAGCGCTCTGCAGGCAGTTTTGATCTTTGGTGGTTGGCAGGTGTTCAAAATGTTCGTGGTAATGGTAGTAGCGTAGCATATCTTTAGTAATTTTTTTGTACCAAGTGTGTTATCTCATTAAGACATCGATCAATACTAAAACTTATTTTCAAGTGACTAAATCATTTTTCGTCTATGAGCGGATACCCGGCTACCTGGGTGCTCCATGCGGTTACATTTTACAACCCCCATATTTTCATAGTGAAAAAAAAAAAGATTTATCTTATGTTTAAATATGGAAATAGCTTCTAAATAAGTTAAATCGCGAGCATCAGGAAACTGAGATTGGAAAAAAAAAATTTTCAAATTAATAATGTAAATGCGAAATGGTGGTCGCGCGGGTACCCGGGTACGAAGAAAAGAGTTATTGAGGTAAAAACGAGTATTTAAATGCAAATCGAAGATCTATTGCAGATGAATTTTACGTCTGGTCCTCGTAAAAATCAATGATGTTTTCATGAGTTGAATTTATGGTTTACACGTGACTTACAAATATACGAACTTATGATCTACACAAAATAACGCAAGAAGGTTCTATAATGTCGAATTTTATTGACTGTGATAATTCTCCTAACATAATTCTTCTCTACTTCATTTACGAGAATTATGTGTATTTTGAATTGCAAATAGTTGAATATTTTGCCGGAGTAAAGGAATTAGTACGATCGATGATGTTATCTTGCTATTATTTAATTTATAATCAACATTTCTGTCACAGATTAAGTTACTTATTACTTTGCAAATGGTTGAAAAGTACAGCAAGTTTCGCAAGCAATTTCGTATTATTTTTGCATTTATGTCATGCAAATCAAGATTGAGGTAGGTATAACTGACGATGAATATATTATATAAATGTCGAAACAAGATTGCACTGTGTATATGCTTGTCGAATCGCATCGCGAATAAAATACGATATTATATAATACCGCATACGCAGATTAAGACGTTTCGTTTGAAGCAAAAGTTTTGTAGGTTTCCACATGAAAAATTTGTACGTAGCAAATGAAAATCCGTGTTGAAAAATATCTCTTAATTCCAATTTCAAAATCAAATTTTTTACAGCTCAATAAACTGGAAAAGAGATCATTTTTTTCTGTTCTTACTTCTCAGCCACATTTAACCGTAGGCACTTGATCCTAGAAGCATTTAAAGAGAATTGACATCTACACAAAAGCATTCTTGGAACTTTGTTGTAAAATGAATAATCCCGCCGCCAAAACCGTCTAATCGTAAATTCTTTCATAAAACAGACATTTGATCCGAGGCTTATAACTTCTTAATCGTTCGAAATACGGATTTCACTCATTGAACGCTTTTGTAGAGAATCCAACTCTATAAAACTCTCCCACGATGAAGTCCGTATAGATAAATGTGGCTGACAAGTAACAAAGTGGATCAAATGAGGTTCTCCCATGTTTTTGGAAAAAGATTACTCCAAATTCTGGAAGTGTCCCGTTCAAAATTGGATTCAAGAGATATTCCTCTGCAAAGATTTTTCTTCGTACGTACAATTTTTTTAGGTAGCAGTAAAAATAAATGCTACTTTCAAACGAAAGGTTCTCAAAATCGTTGGATAAATATCATCTTTCTGGTTGATGAATAACATCAAGTGCACAAAAAACGCCCCCCGCCCCATCCACACACACACACACACACACACACACACACACACACACACACACACACACACATACACACTCATACACTTGCATAAAACCGAATATCTGTATTCGGAAATAATTCGGTGGCTTTTGCGATTGTCAAGCGAGATCCCCGACACCGTACACAATTGTATAAATATATGGTAAGTAATTTGCCTCTCGGGTATTTGCCCAGGATAGGTAACCTACCCATGAAAATAACACCGCGAGCTGTAGGTATAATTAGCAGAAATAGCTTGTGGCGCGTTACACGGACAAGAAAAGCGAATGAAACATGAGAAAAAAAACCATATTCCCTAATTATACACACCGTCGGGCAAATTGCTCGCAAGGTCGAACACTCCGAGCTATGGCTCACTGTACGAAACGCCACTTCCTTTTACGGCCCAGGTATATAATGAGTATCGGAATGTATTTTTGGACTTTCTTTGTGAAGCCGGCTCCTCTTTACCATCCTTTACAGATTTTTTTTATAACTTCGCTATAGAAAACACCATCGCTGATTGGTATCAACTTCGTATACCCAATATCACTCGTCTTGGAGTTTAACTTTTTTCATTCGCATGGAAAATACGATATTCAAGAAACTTTTTAATACAGAAGAATTTTTCTAAACGTTTGAATGCGTTGTGGCGGAAATTTCAATAATGAGAGCTTAAGCTATTTTGGATAAATGATCGATTTAGGTATACATGGAATCACCAGTTTATACATTTTTATCAGGCTTACATGGTTCTCCGCAAATTTAACGACCGTTACATATACAAAAGTATCTCTAAATTTTAGGAAAAGAAAATAATTGAGGTACTAAAGAAGCAAGAAAATAGTAACTGACTTCGTTAACGTCAATGGCTTTCAACATTTTTTTTTTTTTTGCAATTGTACTTTTGAATCCACCTAGATGCTTGTGTCCTTTTCATTTTAGTTTCTCGGTTGGTATGACAGGTGGTGTCATTAAATGCTAGCGTTTTCATCCATAGATGTCACGAAAAATTTTACTGGACGGGATTGTCGTAGCTAGTACAATTCAGGTTCGTTAAAGATCTGAAGAACTAGAAAAAGTTGGAGAACCCTTGAGCTTACATAAAAGGATGGATATTTCTGGAAAAATCAGAAACTTGTGATGCAAGATCATTAATTTTTTTTTAGATACAAGTAATTTAAATTCTACAATAAATATGTCGACAGTTCTTTACCATGTAGCATACACAATCAACGCTTTAAAAATCTTGTGGGAATATGATTCTTGGTTTAGAACACCTCAATAAGTGTTAGGATATCGAAAACGGAGGCCTGTAACAACCCTCATTACCATTGCAATGTGAAAAGCGACGATGAAACGTCCAAAAAGCTTAGGAGAAGAGTGACCCACTTGGCAAGTACGGAAAAGATCCGAGTCCACGCGAAAATTGGGAAGTTTACCCAGCGTAAGCGGCGCTGATATTATATCCGTAATGCCACGAATTTATAAAATGAAATATCGAATATATTTTCATTTACAGAAGTATTACAACGAAATACAAGTGCTAAATCTTAAAAAAATACAAATCCGCAGATTGGATGCCAGGTTATGAAAATACGTTTGTTCTTGCCGTAAGTGCATTTTCTCTGTTTGCTGCTGCCATAACCTAAAAATTCATTGTGAGCATAAATGTGTTTACTGCTTCCATTCTATGTTTGTTCGGTCATATGAAATAACGAAAAATGGTTGAATGAAGCGTGATATTCATTTTATTTTGAGATGTTGTTCAAGATTAGTCCTATCAACAATTACAATTTTTTATCCAAACAAAATGTCGGATAGAGAGCCACTAAGCGGTCAAACATTGGGGTAAACCTCCCGATTCGCTCGCTGCTCGCATGCGCGCAGGAGTATCTTCAGAAACTGCGCGCTTTGGTAGTTGGACAGTTTCTTAGCGTGTAGCGTTGCCTCGTGCGGAGGACAAATTATCGTCAATTTTTTTTCTATCCAAGAGATCTGCAGATTTGAACGTCGAGCGACAGCAGAAATACCGTCGCGGAAGTTGGGCAGAAACTAAGGCGAGCAGCTAGCTAGTGATGCTGCTTCTGCTGCTAGCTTTCTGGCTCTAATAAATAGTCGAGATAAAGTATGCGTCGAGGCAAGCAGGCAGGGGCTAGATGCACGTTGCGCGGGTCATGGTCGACCGCCGAGCTGGCTGTTCGTCTGGAATCCGAGTACGCGTCTTGCAGTCTTGCCTCTGCGAAAATACAACCATTTATCTGCACCATCCAGGATTTTTTCATTTTTTCGTTCTGTAAACTTTCATCAGGACACGCGCCTTATACCATACCGGTTCAGTGGAAAATTTGTTCTGTTTTTACGAGACAAATCAACTGATATACGAAGTTACGTTGCCCTAAACACTGGAAGAATAGCTATTTATGTGGCATGCCCGTAAACCGTCTGTTTTTTGGCAAGGATAAAGATTTCAGGACGGGCTGAAGGCGAGCCGGAAGCGAGCCGAAAGGGAGTACTGAAATTAACCGAGCCAAAAAATGGTTTAGGGGCATACCACATACAATATTTTTTACGGTATGGGCATTGAAAAGCAAAACGAAGAGTGAGGTTATGTCGCGATCTGTTCGACGAAGCTACTTTATTCGGCAGTTTGGGGTGCGCGTTCGAACTGGGCATCAAAACTACGGAATAAAGACTTTATTCCGCAACTTTGTTCACTGCCGTATAAAGCGTCACTTCACGGAACGAAAACTGCCACAAAAAGTGGACTTTTCAATGCCCATGCCGTAAAAAAATATTTCCAACGCCAAGTGACCTTGCTTACTCGATTCAATTGATTGTGAACGTTATTTGGTTTAACTAAAGTTTATCTGAAGCTGACAGATTTAGTTGTATTTATCGGGCTCAAAGATAGGACCGTGTCGTAACAATATTGCGTCCAAGAATGAAGAGCTTACATATAAATGTTATTTAATTTTATTAAATTTCCAACTAAGTAAAAAACAAGTTTGGCCAAAAAGCTTTGCTTTTTTGCGCGAGGCACAACACGCACAGAACCTGCGCTGTTCATTAGCGTACATGACAATTTAGGTGTGAAAAATCAAAGAAATCATAGTAGAAATTTATGTCAAACTTTTCAAACGTACAAAGCACACTGTTTTCAAACGGTCGTGTCTAAATATTCATTTCTACTTGATCTATACATTACTATGATTAGTTTTTAATAATGCTCGACAGTGACTTAGTCTGCTGCACAAAATATTTCGAACCATTAATAAATAAAGGACTGTGTAGTTATGCAGGTGAATTAAGTAAATGGAATATTTGCGTCTGTTGAACTGACTCGAATCCGATTTAAGGATTAACACCACTTTAACGACCGAAAGAGACCCAACTTTGACGATTTATTTTGGGAGTATGGATAAAGGAATAGGATTTCTTTTCAGAGGGTTTATTTAACACATATTGCAGTATGAAGAAAAACAAAATTTATTATCATTTCGTTTCAATATGGTGGCAACAGAGCCAATCTTTGAGATGGTCATTTTAAAAACTCCTTCACGGGAGGACGAATATCTCGTAAAGTATAAGATCTGACAGAAAAAAAATAACAAATTTTATAATCTATATAATATTGCCTATGGAAGTGCGTAGGGGCTTTTGTTTAGTCAAATTTTGCAGAAATGGTGCACTTTTGAAAAAATGACTCTATTTTTAATTTAAAAAAAATAACAAGTCGCAAATTAATTATAAAAAAGGTTTACATAAAATCAAAAAACGGCTTTCGTTGGCATATCTGCATTTTCTAAAAATAGACCAACCAACAGAGAAAATAAAAGCCAATTTCGTGACATAAAACGTAACAGTAAATCAACTGTGCTACGTTTTGTTAAATAACATGATTTATAAATAAAAATGTACATGTTCCCAATTCTCAGTTTTTTTTCCAAACCAGGCGTAGAAGCGGGATATCCATTTTTTTTCAAATCAGTTTTTCTCTCCCACGATGAAAACTAACGAAGTTTGACGTAAAATTTGGATTGTTGGGTTATGTTATATTCACGAAGATCAAGCCTGTTTTGCAGCTGGCTATCGATGACGATGCGGGCTAATTCTGCATTGTCAACGTAACTGACTGGATAAAAAAAAATCGTCTCAGAATTACTATCCACAACTGTAAACAATAAAAAAAGAACAGAAAATAAGGAGGCGTATCACTGGTTTTACCCCCACGCAGCTGCACCGACGCGGAGGTGAAGAGGATCCCGATACCCCGGCAGTCTGAACTTACAATTAGTAGTTGCCGACGTAGTGTGCCCCGTTCTGTGCCACAATAACGATTCGCTATAAATATTCATGCGAATGGGACATGTTCAAAGAACGATACCTGATAGTTGAAGATTTCAAAAATAGTACATCCAACAAGGAAATAAAGTCAAACATTATTCCCGGGGGTGGATTTACTACCTGAGCGCGTGAATAATCAGCTTTATTCTCGTGTTGCATAGATGATTTTATTCCTTACTTAACTGCGGCACTTCATTGACTAAGTGCTCACCCCATTAACGGGAGAAAAGTGCTACTTTTTTCTCGCAAATAAGCGGGTGTTATGGTCCGTGAAGGTCGATTATTCCCGAGCAGTAAGGAAGAGACTGGTTCGACTTCGCTTTTACGTTATAGGATAACCGGAAGTTAGGATGAGGGTTGAATAACTTTAGGTACGTTTAGAATATAAATTATATATGTTTATTGCGAGGGAGTTGATGGAACAATAGTAACGAAGTGTGCAGTTCGGAAGGTAGGTGAGATGTCAGTCAAGGAATAGAAACTGGAGATAATCAGAGGAAGTATGAGAGAAGTTGGAAGTTGCACATAGCTGAATAGGTACTCTTCAGTTATGTGGAACGCGGAAGAGACGTGAAAGATAGAGGAACAATATGAAAAGTATGAGATTGCAGTTGAGAGATAAAAGTGATGGTCCGGGACTCTACCATAGACAACACGGGAAATAAGAACTTTTTCCGCGGATTTGGGAGACAAAAGTATAAAAGGGAATCATATGCTACTTTTGTCCCGCTTTCCAGGCCAATAAAGTAACCATTACTGTTAGGTCGAGAATAAATAGTACATAATAGTAAATGGGATATTTTTAACGAGGGTCAGATCAAGGTCAGATTAAGTTTGAGTCGAGGGTACCGAAGGTGTCTGAGACGAGGAAAAGTGTACCATCATCTTACTAGAGCTGCAGAGCTTCAAATTGCTCCCCCTGTTGTGCAACCCGTGCTTTTATTTTAAAAGCGCATGTATAGATCTTTTTTCGCGCACGTCAAAAGTTTGAAAAATTTTAACGAAGGGTATATTTCTGCCCAAGGGTCGTAATAAAATCGATATTACCGCCCTAGGTAGTAAAGTCGACGATCGACATGAGCAATTTTCCATCCATTTTATATGCAACAGAAAGGGCCCGTTTCATGCACGTGTTGGAAAAACATTATTTATCCGACTCACAATCAGTTTATTTCTGCTTGACGTCATTCCCACGTACACAGAAAAAAACTGAATACAGGTTGTGGGAGAAATGGTATCAGAAGATAACTAGAATGAAGGCAAGTCTGCCTTATTTTTCTGTGTTGTCGGATATTCCAGGATGAACCAGGTTTGTTACTTGATTGGTTAGAGTGTGACGTTGATGTGAGCATATTGTGAAGCGACGGCTACATATTATCGACAGGAAACGGTTTTACGATCGCAAAATAGAAGAAACGTGTCAGGGGTGGCAAGTATTTCATATAATTCATGACTGAGCTGGCCCGTTCAAACTTATATTTTCTTGCTTAAAAAAACGAGACGCGTTTCGCTGACTTTTTCATTTTTACCATCGCTGCTGTAAGTTATGGTAAACAATTTCCAGATGTCATTGCCACGAGTGATAGAATACTTTATGACCGTTTGTCCTTCCGCAAGGTTCAAACTTTAATCGTGCACAGATGATAGTCGTTCCAAAACAGTCGAATTTCTTTTTCGTTATAGATAGAACAGCACATTTGGTTATATGAGAGGTTATTATTAGGTAATTCGGCCAGTTGGTCTGTATTTTCTTAAATTAAATCCAATGTGATTGATTCGAATTTCATCCTGCTGAAATTTTGAGCTCTTATCTATTGTTAGTCATTTTTTTATTATTTGGTACATCTTCTGCGGACATCATTAAGTAAGGATCCAATTGCAAACCATACTTACAGTTTATTAGCAGTTCTTCGCCACCGCCGCTTTGTGCACTTCGTCTTCACGCGTATTGTTTCAATAAAACATTATATCGACTCCACTTGTGGCGTGTAAAAAGGTGGTTAGAGTCACGGAAAGATGTTTCATTGCCACACTCGGACGTTTCATGTTCCGAGCAAATAGAATTAGATCTTTTTTAATTCCTTCATTTTAGCGTCGTGTTCAGAATTTGGCGAAGATTATCCAGATCGGCAGTTAAAGGTCGGAATAACCCAACCGACGGGGATCGTCATCTCTTTGAGTCGACCGAGAGTGTGACTCACTCTTGTCGTCGTTTTCGGTCTCGTTTTTCATTTTCTAGGGAAACACGTCGACTGATTCACTCTCTAGGGTGGCATGGCAAAATCGTTTTGGAGATCAGAAAAAGAGTAGAGCTCAGACTGTTACTTCTTTTTGCATTCTCCGCGCAGCCGTCGCTGATCAAAGGTCCGGATCACTTGGAATACTGATTATATTGCACAGGTATATTACAACATGAGTCATCGTCTCTTACCCGAATGCTTTATAGCAGATTCCTCGTCTCTCAAGCTTCGTAAAAATACCAAATCTTTAGATACATATTACTACTCTCGACATGAATTGTCAACTGTGGCTTATCATATTGTTGTTTCTAGAAAAAAGTACCGCGTGATACTGTAACTTATAATTTTTTGTTCAACACTGTGTTTAGTTTGCATATTCGTATAGATTTTACCTTGCAACTGTGAGGCAGTTGCATGCTGCATGATGCAATGGAAGTTTCCATGCAGTTGCTACTTCGTCGGTATCAAAACCTTTGATTGTTGCGTTACAAGTCTTGTGTTGCATTGACGGTCTATAGGTAGTAGTCCGAACATCTGTTGGCAGCTGCTTCAACTTTTTCTACGGGCAGCATCGGTGCTTTTCTTGCAACACCTCGAGGCCTGATTAAATTTTCTTCAGTGCCTTGTTATCAACGGTTGTTCGTGAACTAGCGTGATGTTATTACTCGGTGATTATTATCATAGCGTTGTTATGTGTGAGGCAGGTACGCATACCATCGTGACTTTTGCTAGAAGTAAACATTCGTGGTCGAAAAATGTCAAAATTAGTTTGTCACTGGATACTTAATCAGTAAATGACAAATCAATTCATATTTCTCCAAATAAAATTTACTGTGATCATTGAATCATGTTTGGGGTGGTTTCTGTATGAATTGGAGTTTTGAAGAAAATTTTTGGCATTCGAATTCAATGTTATTGCATTGCTTCATTCAGGCCCATTCCTCTCGGAACGGTAATGTAACAAATAGTTTTTGATAACAGGTTTGTATTCAGCATCGGAAAATATCCAACATAGAAAAAATATTCAATCTTAAGTTCACAGTGTTATGTTTCAACTCTTTAATGGCTACACGAACGAATTTTTTTATTTGAACTTATTGAAACACAGGATAAATCTTGTGGATCACAGAGGGCAAAATAAAATATGATGTTCTTGTCAGAAGGTCCTAAAAATTAAAGTTTCATTCAGACTAATCCTTAGACTCTCGCTAGGAATACGATAACATTCAAGTCCCGTTTTCACAACAATCTTGCATCGGTTTATTGTGCCAATGAAGGAATGAATAAGCATTAGGGTGCCCCTCATTTCGAGTGTTGACGATATTTTTCTGGCTCACCCTCCAAATCAATTTTAAATAATTCAAAAACAATTGCTTAATTTTTTCAAATTTTCATCTTAACTCTAACCCGTTTCACCAACAGGATGGATTTCCCCATTTAAAATACGCCTGTTCAGACACATTCTCAGTATATATTTTATTGTGAGAGTAATAATGTTCGAATAAATCTGTAACTATGAGCGTTTAATGGGCATTAGTGCTACTATCTAAGAAAAAATTTACATCATCATACCAGGCAATTCAGACGAATTGCGCACCCTCAAAATCTGCTTTCCTTTTTATTTAGAGGAAGTCCAATTCGTTCAGATAGCCTGATATGATAATGTGAATGTTTTCTCAGATAGTATCACTAATGCCCACTAAAACCACAGATTTTTTTGGACATTATGGGTCTAACAATAAAATATATACTGAGAATGCGTCCGAAACACGTGTATTTTAAATGGAGAAATTCATACTGTTGGTGACATGGGTTAAAGTTGAGATAAAAATCTGAAAAAATTCGGCAACTGTTTTAGCATTATTTGAAATTGATTTGGGAGATCAGCCAGAAAAAATTTGTCAACACTCTAAATAAGGGACACCCTAGTAATCGTGCCATTATTTTCATTCATTACGATTTCCTTTTGCCACAAATGTTGAAGCATTTACCTTACTTCATCGTATATTGCAAAATTTATTTCAGTTTAGCAAATCTGCTTTCCGGTTGGATACACTCAACTCCTTGCATGGACTAAACGAGCAGAATTCTTTGTTCTTATTTTTTATTCAATCGTAGTGTCATAGTCTGTATAACTCACTCACTGTGATACGAAGCGTCCGTCTGAAAAATAATCTACGAACGATTCATTCATTCGAACTACTTACTCAATCAAAAAATTGCAAAAACCGAAGAAAGCAAAATCACATTCCCTTCACCTAAGGGTTAATAAGGGAAATCTCGAGTTTAATCTGTCGCCCGAGGAATTGTTTTAACCGAGAAATCGAGGACTGCTGTGAATAGGTATACCAAGATCGGTAACTATTTGACAGCGAACGAGATGAGGCGTGACAGACACGTTGAACCGTGAAAATGCCAGAATGTGTGAACAGCGAGTTCAACGTTCGAAACAAACGGTGTCACGTTTACTAGTGACACAGGGAATGACTCAGCTCTGTATCTTTCGAGATTCGTGTGCGTTGGTGGCCAACTTTACTTGTATCATTCGATATTTGATAAGTTTCAAATTCCGCTTACAGATTCTCCAGTACACATGATTTATATGACCCGCAAGCATTAGTTAATCTATTCGCTGTCTTAAACAAGTTGGTCGTCGCACCTCGACGATCAGCAAATTGGCATCACTTAAAGATGTCCGGTGATCCATCATTTTGAGCAGCAATAACGACTTCTGACGATTTTCAGCAACCCCATGATATGACTCATGAATTATAGGTATAATAAAAAACATTGTTTAGTCGGGATTCGGGACTATAAGGCAGTCCAGATGATTCCTCAGCTATGCCTGTTAGAAATAAAAGTTATTATGATTAACACATTCAGTAGTGATACGATTCGCATTTTATACCTAAAAAAAAATGTCATTTCTAGTACTATCTTCAACTTAATAGAAAATATGCATTCATTTTGAAATAAATTGCGAAAGCATGTTCAAAAAATAAGTTTCCCACACGAAGTAACATACGAGCTGGTCAATTTGATACGGAGCAAGGTACCGGTAACTCATTGCGTTCCATGGCAGGCAGCGAATAATGATTTCTTTTAAGGGATTAAGCCATTAGAACGGAACAAAACAGGCAAATTTTGGGATGTTTGATTTATCGGAATGATGGAATAAATGGAAATTCTGTGAACAGGCTTTTATTTTATCACCAATGAACTGGTGGTATGGAAAAATTCCGTTGACAAAAATTCGATTCACTATATTATTCCGTTTAAAAAAAATCAAAATTAGAGTTTACAAAGATTTTTTTTAAACCCTCCTGCTGTCATTTCCTGAGCTGCTAGATTTGACGAAAGCCTTCAGTACACGGTCAATTGCTCAGTTGAAAGAAAAATAAATTTACAGCAATTCAACAAAAATATTTTAAGATGGATGAAACTGACACTTTGAAATCGGCTGTCTCAGAAACCCATAAAAATGGGTGTGCTTCGTAAATAACTCTGAACTCAAAGTTCAATTTGCAACTTTGACACGTATCAGTTTAACGTGATACAATTGCGAAAAAAAAAATTATGCTCAAGGAATCTGCAAAAACCATATGAAAGCTGATGTCTCGAGCTTTAAAAGCTATTTAGAGAAATTATTTACATGAATTTTCGTTAAAGTGATGCAACTGTGATATTGAAGACTTTGTCAAATAAAAATAGATGGCTCCTTAATTTTTGTGATCAGTGCATATTTTTTTTGTAACTACTGCGGTAATGTGATCTTGTTTCTTCAATAAATTGAGATTTAGGCCTTATTTAACTGGACAAATTCAGTAAACTAATCAAACAGATTTAATGTTGTGATAACCAGAAAATGTTGTATTAACAAATATGATCATACTAAATAATTACTGTAACACATTTTCTCGTAATTTCAGCAAAATTTAAACCGTTATTGTCACTTGTATTGTATACTACAATTTTCTAGTAACTGAAATAAATGAATTTTTGTCTCAAGCGAACTTTCGACTTATAGGTAATTAAAAATTCCTAGTTTTTCCATTTCTGCGTTTCCGCGTATCTCTCCCTCTGATTAGGCACTCAATATCACCATAAGTACAAACCTCGTCGTTGTCAATATTTATGTGTTATTTTTTCCGTGGCCCTCATCCTTGAAACTATAATATCCTTTAACATATCTGTATAATATTTAGGATTGAGATTTGGATCTAAACTCTTATTAACTTGTCGATCGTATTTTTACAGACCACCCGCAGATGTTTGGAGTAGATTGGCCACGATGGTAAACCTCTTGGATAAGCTGGACCATCAGACAGCCTCATTTACTAGCGACAGTGAGGCCGACGGTGAGTTCAAATAATAGTAAATTGTACGTCAAGGAGGCAAAGTCAGTTTTCTTACACCCAGCGTAAGGTTGCAATATGAGTCGTTGGCGAACGCGTGCGCGAGACAAAGACAAATATGGCAAATACGCGTGGCGAAAAAGACTGTCTCCATGGTGCTCACGATGAATGTTACTTCATCTAACAAAAGTGTTGTTGACAAGTTTTTTTTTTTTTGTTTTTTTTCATAGTGCAGTACGGAAATGAGCATTTTTAATTACTAAGACGTAAGAATGCATTTTTACATACTCCGACACTATTTTTAATTTTACTTTCGCAAAGACGATTACTTCACGTAAAAAACGCAGGCAAATACGACGCGTGAACCATACTAGTGTTATTTGGAAAAAGTTTCTTACTGCAAGGTGTCACGTAATGCGTTGAAAATTGAATTTGCAGTAATTTCGGTTTTCTAGGATTAATTTCCAAAGTTGAAAGGTTCCAAGTCATTTTACCAATCAGCGATCTTTCTTCTCATTTTCGAACGAGTGAGTTTGTTCGTTTTTGCTGATGTAGAGTGCACACGCAACCTTCCCTTTTTCTTTTCTTTTTTCTTTTTTTTTTTTTTTTTTTGCACATATACTTGAGAGACAATGAGAATGTCATTTCTCAGCCATCTTGCCCTTTAGTCGAAAAATGAAAATACAGAGCAAACAAGAAGATAAACCAGAGTAAACTAACCTTGTTCTTCAAAATTCGTGATTATTTTGAAATTCGAATATTTTTTACAAGTATTTCGGGTCGACCTCGTTTTCGGTATCAAGAAAAAAAAGTACATTGTGTTACAAGTGTGGAAAGTTGGTGATTTCCCAGAGATGTAAAATTTGCTGAGTAAGCTGCGACAGCGAGTTCTGCGTGACGTGAATGCGTGTGCTGTAATCTCACGAGTAGGTACTAGTGTGAACGCAGCATCAGAACAGGCGGGAAGGAATATAGCGTGTGTCGCACGTGCGGGTGGGCGATATTGACTCGACTTTGCGTCTCATGCTGCAAATTTCACACTCGTGAGAAATTGCTCACTTTCGACACTTGTAACATGATATATTATTTTTTCGAAAATCTGAAACAAATCTTCTCGGTCGACCTGAAAATAAATTGTGCACATCCTGTGCTTGACTTCGCCGCGTTCTTCCTGTACAATTTCTTTTTTCCGGTTACAACGTTGTGGGTACTTACCTGATATACAATACATATATCGTTTCCTCGCGGTAGGAGTCCAACTTGTATGGAGATACAAGAGTTCAAGAATCTTAATATATAGACTCGATTTACGTTTGCTAACAATAAAACTACGTGACATACATCATCTTGTCCCACGTTGTAGCATATAGCATTATATGTATATACGCGTAATGATGTCGACCGACACAGAACTCTGTCGCCTTATATACATATTATATGCAACCCATGTTACATACCATCGTCCATACGGGGATTTATAAATTTTTACCGAATTACTGTACCACGTGGCAATTGGTTATAGAGAGAAACTGGCCGGTAGTTATATTACACGGTATGAAGGTGTACGCGCCAGGACTAATACAACACGGACTATCGTTCTGCGGCATCGGCGAAGCGACCAGAAAAACCATCCGAGTCGTCGATTACCTATGCACGTTTCCTTAATTTTTATCGTTTTTCTGTTTGCTTTATACTGCTTTGATTTTTACTCTTAATTTACACTTTTTACTATTTCACTGATGATTAATTCTTGTAGCCAGAATTCTCATTACCAGAAATTTGATGTTGAACTTCTGCACGCTACATCTGTCTGCGCAGAATCATTTTGGTTTTTTCAACTAGCTGCGTGTACAGGGCATTCCAAGCTACCATCTCAGAATTTCATCTACGCTGTTTTATAGCACTGTTCTGGCTTGAAGCTCGCTCACGTTTAATTTTTTTTTTTTCATTTCAGACAGACTTCTATTTTGATAATGTCTAGAGGAGTCTCGTAAAATTTTGTATATTAGCAAGAACTGTAATCTCTTTGCTGTTCTTTGGCTGGATTTAAGTCTTAAGAAAACCATAATCTTTATATATCTTCGGGAATTGAATTCATTGGTTTGTCATTTGTTCAACCGACTCGAGAAACGTCGTGTGATAAAGTTAGGAATCGCGTATTTCGTGATGTTCGAAAGTAAGCGTAAGTTAGGACCAAAATAATTGTTTGTTTTCTGAATTTAATATTGAAATAATAATGACAATAATCATAGTTATTTCCATCACCCGCCATAACCGATAAAGTATGTCCTCAGAAGCCTGAATGACGAGACTCGTCTTACAATTTTTGCGAGCTGCCGTTCGGGTCTTCCTCGTCAGGCTGCGGATTTGAACTCACAATCAGGTTCTCCCGTCCCGTAGTCTCGCACGCTGATAAACTAAATGGATTTTTCAAAGCTGATTTCTTTTAGAAATATTATTTATCAAAAAACTATGTTCACTATAGCATCATGGGATGCATCAGAATTAGCGAAAGGAAAATTCTTTCAACTTCTGTAAACCGGCTAAAAATTTCTGTTACAAGCATTCAATTTTCAATATTCCGTCAAAAATGTTCAGACCTGAATTTTTGGTAATTGGTCTAATCAGAAAAACTATAAAAGCGCAGAGTGTTAGGAAGAAAAATATTTAAGATCGATGATCATATCCGAGATGGTCACTGTTGAATGTAGCCAAGTTGGCACGGAATGTCCCGTATACGCGTGAGAGGCAGAGAAGTAGAGGATGGAGAACGAGGCAAAAAGAAGGAGACGAAGGAGAAAAAGAAGGAGACGAAGGAGACGAAGGAGAAGGAGACGGCGGTTGAGGAGGAGGAGAAGGATGAGGATGAGGAGTCTTTGGCCGCATCGTGACCTCCGGTGGAAACACTCGCCGTAGCGTAACGGTGAATGTGTCTAGAGTATAACGCGTTGTATAGTTCGCCACACTCTGCTGTATTATGTCCATCTCTGTATACACACATGCAGAAAACTACGATGCACATATCCAGAATCAAGTCCGCGCTGTAGTCAACCGAGGTTCGATCTAAGCCGACATCTCTTATGTTTTTTTGCTTTGCTATTCTTTTTATTTCTCTCACACGTGGTGACTTGTATCTAATACATCAAATTCAGACTCTCTCTCGTTCTGATTTAGGTATAAAAGCCAGCTCTAATTTCTCCTAAGAAGCGAATCGAAATCCTGTGGTCCTTTTTTGCACACTTGTCTTCGCTTCCAAGGTCGTACACCTCTAATTATTGCAGTACCCAAGAAAAAGAGAGAAAAATATCATATATGAACAACGACAAAAAAATATTGATATCCAATGCTTATGAGTCGACACCGTTTCTACAGAGCACCGTTTCTAGAGAGTTTTCTTCTGCAGAATTATTTTAGGCCTATATCCACAGAGATCTTCCTAAAAAGTCGTTTCTACAGTCGAATTCTTTTAGATTGCTCGATTCTACAGAATAATTGGGAAAAGCTCGTTTCTACAGAATTGCGACATGCAGTTCGTTTCTACAGAATTCCAGTCTGGAAATTCGTTTCTACAAAATTTAGGTCTGGAAGTTCGATTCTACCGAATTTGGTTCAGGAAGTTAGTTTCTATAGAATTTGGTCGTGGAAGTTCGTTACTACAGAATTCGGTTGTGGAAATTCATTTCTCATACATTCAATTGTCAATTTCGTACATTTTGATTTAATTTAATTTAATCTAATTTAATTTAAATCATTGGACCGCCACTTGTAGAAACGAACTTGTGGAAATGAAACGGACTTGCAGACGTGAATTTTGTAGAAACGGACCAGTAGTCATCGGAGGCCAAACACGATTATGTAGAAACGAACTTTGTGGTAAAATATCATCTGTAGAAGCGAACTCTGTAGTAAAGAACTCGGTAGAAACGATATATGTACAAACGATTTCTATAGAAACGATTCTGCCCCATGCCTACAGTATCCCCTAAGCGTTGACCGATTTGTTCACCTCATAAGAGCTACAGAAAAACGAGTGTAATGGTTCTTGGATGTACTTGGTTTAGTGGTTCATTGGATGTATTATATTCTTTACCTTTCAATATTTTTGTCGCCCGCGTACCTTTCGATAATTTCATTTTTGGTTTTCATTCATTTCGTCAATTTTTTTTTACCTGTTTTTTTTTTTTTGTTCTCTAGAATGCTTCTAAAACCTTCCACTCTTTGAACCCCAAAATTATGCGGTAAAATGTTGGATTTCACTCCAATTTCGAAATAGTCATGTTTTCTAATACTACGGCTTTTCTAAGAACTTTTAATTGTCATTCCTGATTCATTGATGGTCACTCGCACAGTTAAAGTGATGTATCATAGCCAAAGAAAGCTGAAACAATATTGCACCTTTCAATTTATACTTCAAATGGAAAAGTATAATGTACTTGTAGAACCAATTTCATTGTTATTACGTTTTTAAGAAATTGAATTTTTCAACTGTGCTAGAAAAAAAAAAAAAATACTGGTAATTTGCACTACGACTCGATCTTCCTGAAAGTTATTTTTGTCAACAACCATCAAAAACGTTTTGATGGCCGCTATTCTTGCAAATTTGCAACAAGAAACAAGGGAACTGGATATGTTTTCTTCTCCTGCTCGTTATCGAATAATCAAGTCATAATTTCATAATTTTCGGTTCTTAAAATAATATTTGGTTCCGAAATGTTTTTCTTATTAAATATTGAACAATTACGCTCTTGGATAATATAATTTTTTCGGCTACGTTGAAGAGGAGTGATGTGTCAACTGTTTCCGGTTACTCGATCAGTGTTTAGATCTTGTCTGATTGATTCAGAGCACCCGCACTGACTGGCTACAATTTTTGGTGATGAGGCTGGTAGTGGGCAGCTCGATCTCTCATCCTGTAGGATAGTTTGTTGGTCGTCGTCGAGTCTTTCGTAGGTTGATAGCTCATATCTGTCTAAATCGTTTCTTTTGTTTTTTCAGCTCATTCCCTCTTGGGATTGCCGTGCACAATATTCCAGTTCCTGGGTTGCGTTTCCTTGTTTTCCATTTCACACGACTTTACAATTTCATCTTCACCTTCTCCCGTTCGCCTTTTGTGATAATACTTTCTCGACTAAGTGGACGATCTGAAAGACTAGTGGCCGTCTTATTCAATACTCCGATGGCATGTATACAAATGCCATATCGAGTATTACAGAGCTGCTATTTTTGATTCATATTTTCAGAAATTATTGACTAAAATTGAAATATCTGTATGACAGGAGTTTATCCCCGTCGAAATATAAATCGTATATCACAATAGAAGTTGCCCAGTGATCAAAATCAAAGCAAAGCAATCGGTTAACTTCAAATTCCACAATAATGAGACAATTTTAAGCAAAATCTAAATTTTTTATCTTTCTGTATGACATTCATCAATTGTTGGTGATCTCAGCGAAATAAAACGATTTTTTGCAAGTCTGAATCCTTGTTTGCAGCATTGACTTGTCTCGCTGGACTGCAGAAATTTTTCCTTGACCATAACTAAAGATATTCTCCCTTTAGTTTTATTTGAAATATGATTTCTGCAACATGTGTTGGGAAAGTTCAATTTTTGAAGCCTGTGGAACGTGCCTAGAGTTACCCATTTTCTAACAGTGCGATAACCCAACATTGGCGCACCCGCAGAACTGAAATGTTATCTATTAACCGCTAGAGCTTTCTTTGGCGCATGCGCACTTCCAAATAACTCAATTATATGTATACTGTGTCATTGGCCGTGAGGGACCTAATCCCAATTCTATGTGCTATTAGTGGCATTTTCGTTGCTTCTCAAATCAAACTTTCCTTCACAGGTGTAGAAAAAAATAGCGTCTGTCATTGTTGCAAATAATGCAAACATTAAATTCATCGGAAATTGCCTACTTTCCGCACGTGTAACACTATATGTCTACTATTAACAATAATACTATTGTGTCGCAAGTCCACTATAGTATTGTAATACAAGTGTAGAAAGTAGGCGATTTTCTATAAGTAAAATGTTTGCATTTTTCTCAACATTCGTATAGAAAAGTATTAAAAGTGCAACTCATAGCACTTGAAATTGGTACCTATTAGGAAATTTACACTCAATGACACATGAGTAAAATCGAGCTGTTTGAAAGGGCACATGTACTAGAGAAACTCCTATTGTGGAAAATCAAGCACTTTATTTGTGTACATGCGCTAACGACCTTTTATTGCACCATTCGAAAATGGTGTTCTTTACACACACTCTACAGCCTTCGAAAATCTAACTTATGAGCAGATGTAGGAAGAATAGAATGTCAGTAAAGTTGCAAGTAATTGTCTTCCAAGTACCTAAAATGAGTCGCTGGACAGTAAATTCAAACGTATCCATTAGATTTTCAACTAATAGATAGAGTGAAGGATAAGCTAGGTTGGGGAAATATGAGAAAAGTTGTAAAGGAGATAAAAGTCTATGAAACCCAAAAAGAAACATTAAACAACCACGGATACGATTATTACTAGAACTTAAACCATTTTGTATCAAGTTTAAATACAACATTGATTTCTTAGTCTTTGCTCATAACTAGAGTGTTTCCTATTTTCATAGTACCGAAGAGATCTTTTGGCGTATGGGTCGTTGTCGTAGTTGTGGTTATTGTTGTAGTCGTCACTGTCGTTGTCGTTTTATTTAGGACATATTAGGTTAAGATGTATGGATGTACACTTAAGATGCTTATAAAGACGCGTTGTACACCTCGAAAACGCGGGGCTGCAAAACTCCTACACCGCTCAAGCGATCAGAGTGAAACTTGGGCAGTTAACATCTTATTTTGGCAAAAACTGGAGGGTCTTTTTACTTTTTCCAAATTTGGGAAAAAAAATTATAGATTGGTTACCACCCACAGCAGTTGGCCAAATTTTCACAGTTGCACTGAATGGATAGAACTATCCGGCATGATGCCACTCGGCGGTGATGAAACACACATTTTGAGCCCAGTCCCATGAGATTTGATGGTGAAATAACAAAATGGCAGCTGATCGAGTTTTCGATTACGAAGAACACCAAAATCTCATTTTGGCGAAATTTTTTACCGATTTTTCACGCAAGGCGGTAATTTTTTACCGACATTACACGCATATATTACCAGCATGCGCGTAATGTCGGTAACAAATGTTGTCAAACTGAGATTTCGGGGTACTTCGTAATCGAAAACCAGATCAGCTACCTTTTCGTCATTTCACCATCAAATCTCATGGGACTGGGCTAAAAATGTGTGTTTCATCACCGTCGACTGGTATTATACTGGATTGTTCGATCCATTCAGTGCGACTGTGAAAATTTTTCCAACTTCTGTGGGTGGTAACCGATCTATAAATTTTTTTGCCAAATTTGGAAAAAGTAAAAAGACGCTTCACTTCTTGCCAAAATAAGGCATTAATTGCCCAAGTTTCACTCTGATCGCTTGAGCGATATAGGAGTTTTATATCCCCGCGTTTTCGAGGTGTACAACGCGTCTTAACAACAACACCTTAACGCGTTGGTTTTAGACGGATTTAGGGGTACGGGGCATTTAGCCAAACACGAAATCCGACGAAAACCGTTCGATACGTCGGTAAACGCCTGCACTGGCACTCTGTAATATTCTGTCTGCCGACTTGAGATATTGATGCACGATCTTACCGATTGGTTTATCGACGTATCAGATAGTTCTCATCAACCTTTGTGTTTGATCCAAATACGCGTGCCCCTGAACCGGTCAGAATCTAACACGTAAAGTGTACACTCCGTTTGAAAAAGAATTAGAATAAAAACATGATGAGACAGGGCTTCAAATAGTGTCACTGAAGCTGATTTTATTGCATTCGACTGTTACTAATTCAATCATTCAACTACTTTTTAGAAATCTTGTTATTCTACTATTTTTTTCGAGAAAATTCATATTGCTCGTTTGATTCTAGAGAGCATCACCTGATTTTATTCATCAATAACGTCCCCACAGATTGTCCTAGTCAATCCGTGATTATCAAGAACAAATCATTTATTGAATTAGAAAAAATCTGTAAATAATTACTGACGAAGTCGTGGAAAAATCTGTCTCAGGCAATTTGTAGGAAATCCATTTACGAATAAAATTAGCTACTTTTCAATGAAATCAGACAAACTGTGCCTATTTTTCGATGAAAAAATAGTGGAATCATTTTATTTCGCCAACGTTCTAAATAACGAGGCGTTTACAATTCATATTTAGTGTGGAGACGTTTTTTCATGGAATACAGAGAATTTCTCGAACCAACTTTTGTTTGTCACATCATCGATATGACGCATGTTTGAGCTGACCATACCTCGCATACCTTATTGATTGTATAAATAACGAATCTGCGATTATCCCGTTATAAAATGACTGAAGCTAGTTAATTTTCAGCCAATCAATTTTCTTGAAGAACACGTTCGTGTTCGAAGAGGCGAATATCTGTAGTGGTTCGTTATCGGTATAAATTTATCTCGGGTTTAAATAGAAAATCAGAAAGGGATAAATTAACGGTACGCCGAAAGTAACGCGCCATGATGCCAATTTGTCGGGTGTCAGTGTCGCGTCGCATCTCCTTCTTCGAACGGGTTGTAAGAGAGGCAGCAGCAGCAGCTGCGGTGTATAAATGCGTGCAACTGATACCTACTTACTGTATCGGGGCGGGTGTACGCTGCATGTTGACGCGACACGAAAGGCAATGACGGAATAGATATAAAAGATAAAATACGAGAAGCATAGAGTCGCAGTGTTGGCTCTCGCACTGAGTTGCAACATGCTCTCCTTCTTCGGTGAAAAGGAATGTTATTGTGTTTCGGGAGATTAAGAAGTTTTTTTCCTCGACCGTGTACCGTCGGTAAAGATGAACGGTACGTTCATCGACTTGCTTCTCCAATCCCTTCCCTTTCTTTTCTCGCTTCGATTTCTCCACTCCAGAATTAAAAAGGACGCTGAAAAAAGTCGGAAAAAGACATGCTTGATAAACTAAAAATAGGATGACAAAACTTACACGGAAAGAAAGGAACGGAGACAGAGATGGAGAGAAACATGAAAAGACGCGTGGCGTTTTACTCCGTAAGTTGTGCGTAGTTCTAGTCACCGATCTTTCAACTTTGCATACTTAGGTTCTTCAGTGGAAACCTTGGGTAACTTTATTTTTATGTAATCGCTTATGCACTATCATTTTTTGTACATTATTTGGCTACTTCCATTGAAAATCAAATCATCTTCATGGTGTTTGTACAAGAAACGTTTTATTTTTTTTTACCTCCAAAATATCATCGTCATATTGATGATAAAAATATTTTCCTCAAATTACCTATGACAAGTTTTTATTACGGATTAATATTTATGAATAAACCTATAATTCTTGTTGCGACATAAATAGTACAAAAGTTAATTTTTACTGGACTGAGGCTGTAAAATTCAAGACACTACATATTCTAGCTTTCATGATTCTGTGATTTTTTCTTCAAGTGGGAACTCATTGCCCTAAGGTGACGAAAGAAGTCCTGAATTTCAAACAGAATGTTTTTCGAATAACTAATTCTGTTTCAATCTGCAGTGCCATATTTAGACAAAATAAACGAACCTGTTTGCTAAAAATGATGTTTTGCTAATTCAACACACCACATTTGATTACAGTAAACATCAAAATTAATGATCCAAGTATCGTATCTAGTGATATTGAAGGTATTATCGCGCGTTTATACTATTATTCTTATTAGCGTCTATTTTCGATATCAAATACAGAGAAGTATTGTAATTTACAGGCAGAGTCGGTATACAGGAGCAGGATTCGATTTGATTTGTGGACGGGTGTGGGAATGTTACGAATCTTTTGTTGCCCACGGGATTGATGCAGAAGTATGCAATACGGAGGAATCAGAAATCAGTTTATTATACCGAGAAGTTGACAGTGCAGCGTTGTTCTTATAACTCACGCGGCTACGTGACGAGTCGATGAGTCCATTACCGATACTTTGTAGCATGAAGGAGGCGGTACATATGCGCTTACGAGTATCCGCGTGCACCGAATTCCCACTGTCTGATTATTTCTGCACTGTCCTGCGGCGCTTCACACAGCCATAAAGAAGTTCATTATGCAGAAGTTGCGACACGTATACAATACGCTAAATTTCCCGTCCCAGGCTCTTCGCATCAGAGAATAACTGTAGCCGCCTCGTTTCTATACTGTTACAATTACGGTGTTGATAAAAAACGATCACGTATCGCCGAGAAGTTCGGACGCCGAACCTATGTGCTGAACAAGAATGTCGACAATCAAGGAAACTAGGGGCATTACCATACGATTACCATTTGCGATTGTATATTGGCGATTTCCAAAACTTATTGATGATCGCGAAAGAGCGTCGTCATCCAGGAACCAGTAATATGAGCTCAAGACCTTGAACTCTGCGTCAAAGTGTACCTTTACCTCGCTTCAAACACACGCGTCATTCCTTCCACACTTCACAGGGTTCTTCTTTTCCCAACTTCCATCGATTTTTGCTGTACCTTAATTCTCGGGTTGTTATGCTGAACTACTCAGTTCTGGGATCTTTTATTGTCTGAATACGTGGGTATTACATCAAAGAATTAGGTGCAACTAGTAACAAACATGCAGGGTACTGACGCTGTCTGTGGTCACTCAGCCATCTCTGTCCTACAGCCATGTAAAGCCATGTAATCCCTTCTAGAGAATGATTCACAGAAACATATTGTACACTATATATTAAACGGAACTCTTTACCCTTAAATTGTTTGAAAATTCAAGTTTACAGTTTTCAAAGCCGGCCAAACAGTCTCATCCAATTTTGACCAGATTTTTATTTACATCTATGTAATAAATGTGACTACAAATGGATCAGTCATTGATCACATATAATACTAAGGTGGCCAAAAATGGTTCATCTACCTTAATGTGATAAGAAAAATATTGCCTTGCAAACAATCAAGATTCAAATCATTTTCTACCTCAAAAGTGCAAAGAAGTTCTAGAATACAGTGAACGCCTTTTAAAAGTCAAGCATCTCGTCGTCTTAATATTCATAGTAGGGACTTGCGGACGTTTCGATACCTGTATAAAACTCGGAAAAGAAGGTTCTTGAATACATGTTGTGGGAGTTGTTATACCTACTTCACACTAAGTGGCTTGTTGGATTTCTGCCATGAAACAGAATTCTGTGATGGCTCAGTATATTCTTGTTTTATATCAAGTAGTAGAGAATTAAATCCCCCAATATATACTTATACTGTGAGCTTCTCCCTATGTGGAACGATGTGTGCGCCTGATTCAAGAAGTCCTAGTTGCAGTTCATGTTCAGGTTAAGCATCATATCCTGCCACCCGTCATCCCAAACCTGAAATGAGATTTGTAATTCCAGGTGCTTAAATAAGACGCACCTATCGTTCCGCATATGGAGAAATTCATAGTATAAGTATCTATAAGTATATGTATGAATTCTGAATCTCTCCATCATCTTTGACGGCTTTTGTGTTCCAGGATTGGAGCTTGTCAGGCTACCAGAAGATTCCACTCTCTCAGGATTCACTCCTCTCATGTCGAATCCTCAGGAGCCAATTTTTGTCAAGAAAGAGGAGGATATGGTGAGTTGTTGAGTCGTGCTACAGTAGTGAACTTTCTTCGTCTTTCTTTGAAGAAATTGGAGGAATCACGGGTATACAGTAACGTCTTCATATAAATACAGCACTTAATCTATATAATATATGCTGTTTTCAATCGCAGGAAGTGGCCCAAGTTTGTTTGCGGATACACAAAATACTTTTCTTCGGACAAGTGTTCCTCTGCGGTCTTGAGACTCCGGTTCTTAAGCTACAAAAATGTGAGACTGGTGACAGTGAGTACGTTTCTGTCGTGGAAACCTCAACAGCAAGTTCCCCTAGCTCACCACCTGAACAAGTGAGTTGAAAAAAGACTGAATTCTCTAATTTTAAATTCAAGCACATAGAGAGAAAATATTTCTCTTTTGCCACACAAGAGAAACAGCAATTTTATATAATTTATGTTTTTTCATCAATTCCATACCCAATTCCCTAATTTTTCTTTGATTTTTTTCAATTCTGTCGCGTATAGAGTGACTCGGAAATCCTCGTCGAAAGCTACAGTGAAGGTGAGGAGGATTTGCCGGTGATGAGGCGGCTACCCTCGAATTCCGGCGCATCGGCTGAGAATTCGTTGTGGACGACAGCACCGACGGGGGAGATCAGGTCACTCATAGAACGAAAAGAAGAACTCGAAAGGCGCCAGAGGAAGCAAGAACGTCATCGGCAGCGAGTCCAGGTCAGTCAGAGTTAGAGGTACACTTTGTTGTACCCGCAGAAATTTGCATGTGTATTTGCGCAAATATGCTTTTCCTTATGGTCTGAGGTGCAGAAAATCTTGGAAATACTCATCGATGTTGGATAAAACAGATTTCAAAAGGTTCGGTGACGATTTGCGGATTTATTGAATACGATTCCTTCATCATTTCAAATTGTTTCAGAAATTTTCAGCGGTAGGTTTCTGAACGGTGAAATGATTTAGCTGAATATGAAATTTCAAAAATTTATGTGTGTCAGCATACAGTAACAGTCCGAAGAAACTGAAGAGCCGGTAGAAACGCGTATGCACCAAATCATGTGATTCCATTGGTAGAATTAACTAATTCGCAACAAATGTCTCTTCTGCTTAGTTGCTGCCAAACGTTAGATAGAAAAATTCGCCTGCGTTTTGAGGTTATTTTGCGTTAAGAATGCGAGACAAAAAAAAAAAAAATCGACTGGTCTACGCTTTGGTCCACATAACCTCAAAACGCTTCCGCGTATAGACAGTTTCCGCCGGGACCAAACCAGACAGATTTGCCCAGTCCGTCCAAGCAGATGCAAAACTTTACGCGTGCACAATTGGGTGTTCAGTTTTATGAGATTATTACGATGTGTGTATCAGCTGAAAGAGATGCAGCGTGCAGAATTTTAGAAGCTGAATTATCTCGGATTTAAAAATTTCTATCATCAGACACGACTTGTTGACAGTGATCGGCTTCGTGTCTATGCGTGGTATGTAAAACCATTACCTTTTTTCACCATCTTGCCACTTGGTCTTAAGGTGCTCATAAAGAAGCGTTGTACACTCGGTTGTACACCTTGAAAACGCGGGGAAGCAAAACTCTTATACCGCTCAAGCGATCAGAGTGAAACTTGGGCAATTAATGCCTTATTTTGGCAAAAAGTGGAGCATCTTTTTCCTTTTTCAAAATTTGGAAAAAAACTTAGAGATTGGTTACCACCCACAGAAATTGGCCAAATTTTCACAGTTGCACTGAATGGATAGAACTATCCGGTATGATGCCACTTGGCGGTGATGAAACACACATTTTGATTCCAGTCCCATGAAATTTGATGGTGAAATGACGAAATGGCAGCTGATCTGGTTTTCGATTACGAAGTACACCGAAATCTCATTTTGGCGACATTTGTTACCGATCTTTCATGCATGTCGGTAATTTTTACCGACATTACACGCATACATTACCGGCATGCGCGTAATGTCGGTAACAAATGTCGCCAAAATGAGATTTCGGTGTTCTTCGTAATTGAAAACCAGATCAGCTGCCATTTCGTCATTTCCTTATCAAATCTCACGGGACTGAGTTCAGATTGTGTGTTTTATCACCACCGAGTGGCATCATACCGCATAAGTCGGTCTATTCAGTGCAACTGTAAAAATTTGGCCAATTTCTGTGAGTGGTAACCAATCTGTAAAATTCTTTTCAAAATTTCGGAAATGTAAAAAGACGCCTCACTTTTTGCCAAAATAAGGCATTAACTGCCCAAGTTTCACTCTGACCGTTTGAGCGGTATAGGAGTTTTGCATCCCCGCGTTTTCGAGGTGCACAACGGGTCATTATTAGCACGTTAATACGCATCGCATCACTATGTATAGATTGACCGGAAAGACGGTAACCGGGTGAGTTTTGAGTTGAGGTGAGATCAGAGGAGCAGGGAGACGGAAGATTGATAATCAAGTTTGGCTGAAGGCAGACCGGCCAAAAAACCTGCAGCAGGATGTTTGGAATTTTTTTTCTCGTTCTTCTCACTCCTTCCTTTTCTCCCTCGGTCTTTATACTCTTGTGTCTTCATACAATTCTCATTTCTCGTTATTATTTATTGCTTGTCAATGAAGTTTCGTCTCTTTTATCCGTGATACTTGTGGAGAACAAGACCGAAAATGGTACCTCCGTATTAAAGAGCTGTGTATTGCCATTCTTCCCGCAGGTATTATAAGTACTTATATATGAGACGGGATACGGGAATGAGATATCACGGCTCGCAAATAAATTCTTACTTCATACTTACTTCATCTCTTATGAATAGCTATGTCGACGAGATATTGGCGCTGGTTGTTACTCTTTTTGGTTTTTCACTGTATTTCAACGTCCCACCGTCTCCATCTCCAGGATGTCGTGCTACACATCCTCCTTAGTTTTGGCTGCGTGATTACTCTGGTTAATCGATCGAACGATCGAGTACATATCCCCAGAATAAGCAGAGTTAAATCAACAGAATTGTAACTAAACCGAGGTTCTTATGTCGATTGAGTATTTACATTTCTCCCAATTTCTGCTTCTTGTACCTTTCGTGGTTAGTTTTTTTTATCCTGAATTTTTTTTATACCTTGTTATTAAAATTTTTTCGAGAAGATGATTTTTGAAAGGAAATCCATTATTTTACAATTGTTGATCACCCAACTAGCAGTGCTTTGTCAATGAAATAAATTATTTCACCCTAAATTCTTGAACTAAATTCCATTACTATAGTTTTTAGAATTCAGAAAATTTTTATTCTTGGTTTCACGAATTCAATGTTTATAATTTACGCATCGAATATTTTAGTGGGTATGTAAAATGCGGAATCTTTGACACGGCATAAAATTTTCTCTGAAATTATTTTAATTTGCAATCATCGTTGTGAGGAACTCTTACTTCCATTATATATTTTGTATAACACTTTCTGTGTATGAATGGACAGACGCGTGTGCGTGCGTTTTTTTGTTTTTATCCGTTAAAATTCGACCTATTTAAATTTCATATTGTTATCAGAACTTTGCAAATTTATGTTGGGACGGCGAAATCACGTACGGAAAAAGCCTCACCCGCGAAGGAAGAAGTAAAGAAATTGAAAAAATCAACACAAAAGATTGATACCGAGTTTCATTTCTTACCTTTTGCATTCGCATATACCCGCTTCGATTTTATTAGTGGTCTCGAATGCGAGGATCTCGCATAATAAAGTTGTAGTTTCTTAGGTTCTCCATTTTTTACACACCACAGAAACTGTTTTCTCTCTCGATATTTAGAATTTATCAGTTTGCTATCGCAGACTTCATGTTCGACGTCCGGATCCTTTTTCGGTTCTTCGATAAATTCGCATTCGTATGTCGTTGCTCTCTAGCAGCAAGGATTCGGGGTCTTGATCCCATTAATACGCGCAGTAGTTCGACACCGCAGCAGTTTTTTAATCGGATCTCCAAATTTATTTAGTCAATAAAGATATTTCACTTTATTCACCATTCGTTTGATCACCCCTTCAAAAAAAAAATACAAAAAAAGACTACAACATAAAGATAGCCGATATTCACTGCTTGTTTCGCACTGTTTTTTTTTTTTGTTCTCTTTATTGCTTTTACTTTGTGTTCTCTGCAGGCAACCGGCAATTATTCAGTTTAAAGACACGGTTAATTAGAGTATATAACAGATATTAGTTGTATACACTTTCCGGAATGCATGAGAACCAGTATCGGCGTGAGTGTGCATTCCTGTTTTCAATGTGGAACATTTTTAACATTTAGGTATGTTTTACGCTTGTTGTGGCTACTGCAGTCTGTTCGGTCCGATGGCACAATCTTTTAGAAAACCAGTTTTATCGGGGGAATTATGTCGCTATGTAAAGCAACTGACGACCTTTATGTTCTGGTTTACTTTTATAACGTTTTACGGTGCCGACGAGTGATTAAACTTTAATAATTGTCAAACATGACGAGGTGCATGTAGTTAAATTTGAAACAGCTCTCGTCAATTTATTACTGACTGTTGCTTGCTGTTGTTTGTTTCAATCTCAGATTATTTCGTTTCATTGGAATTCTGCACAAACAAATATTGAGCTACCGGATCTTGAAAGAAATGTGTTGACAAATATAAAATTAAAACCGGAGAAAAAATCGTCAGCAAAAAATCATTAACTCTCTGCCTACTGATGCCTATCAAATTAAAACATCATCAATTTCATTAGAGTAGGGAAGCAATTTGAATAGTATTTTTCGACGCAACGTATACCCGGACGTGCTTGTGTCTCACACCAGTTTTACAAGAGAGTTTTCGGTCCTCTTACTCACCTGGTAAACACCTCGATTATCGTATGCGATAATCATAAGTTATGTCTTTCGCTTCTGCGATTTGCTCGTGGCTGTTTACGCTGCTGATTTACTCAGAGAAAAAAGTATGCTTTGCGTAGAATAATAAATCCCCCGCTGCTAATTCGGATTGCAGTTTAAACGACGGAGTTAGCGAGATTTACATAGAACGAAGATATTGAGGCAAAAAGTTCGAAAATCGGACACATGACACACGTTGTAAAATATGTGCGCAACTGAGTTATAACGGCGTATATAACCGTTGAATTTAGATCATAAGTTTGAGGTTGTCAAAGCGAATAAAAATTGAAAGAATAAACGAATATAAGCCTACGAAATGTATAAATGCGGAACGCTGGCGAGACTAATTATTTGTTTATAAATATCCTGCAGGAAACTCTGTAGAAAATACCATGTGGAGTGTTCTTCTTGAAAGAACTTGCTCGACAATTGCAACTCGCCTAGTTTATAAGCGTAGCCAACTTCGTAGAAATGTTACCATCGTGGTAGGCAGAACGACCGATGCATAGTGGATCACGACGGTGCCATAAGCCGGCGATTCTTAATAGGCGTGAGGTTATGGTTGACTGTCACTTGTCAACCAGTCGATTCTAGGGAATTTGATTTTGCCAGCGAAAGCCTGCTTCAGGCTGCGAGCAAGGATATCTCAGCCAATCAAAATCAAGTAAGTTGAATCACGCGCGCTTCGAGCTAAGCCTATCAAGGAGAACTCTCGGTATACCAGATAAACACCCGATGAAGTGGACCGGATGGTTTACCTGTTATTTTGTATGCGTGCTGTAAAATACAGTTACACAGAGTGATGATATATTATCTGCGTAAATCGTAATATTACTGGTTCCAAAACAGTCTGTCAAACTTTATTATTTAATTAATTGTTGGTTACGAGGTATCCTGTATCAATTAAATATGATTTTTCCCCGCATTCTACGGTAAACGATTATGCATAGAACTGAGTCATTAAAATGGGTAAGAAATATCATAAATTTCGTAATTTTAACTGTAGAATTAACTCTGTAGAAATATACAAATTGTGTAGCTATTTTAAGTAAGAGAAATGAAATACTCTTAACATTTTAGGTTGATTTAACCATATTTAGAGATTGTTTGGGATATTCAATTTTCTGAAAAGTAAATTGAATGAAATGAACTACCTTCAAATAATGGGAAAAATAAAAATTATTTTTCGAATAACATTATTTTGTAAATTGATCATGAAACTCAAGGGAATCAATGTAAATTTGGACATCTTGAAATTGATCTCAGTTCATTTCTGATAATGTTCCACTTTGATTTTCAGGCTTTAACTCCGAGGCAAAAGTTTTTATCGTATAAAATACGAGAGAAAACTCCGATAATTCAAATATATGTACCCAAAATTTTCGATTTAAATTAACATCCAACTCAGACGATGCAATGCAATCATACCTTATCTATATGCATCTATATAATATTATTAAAATAGTAAAGGTATCGGTTTTGTTTCAAGTTGGCATGAAAACGACTGAGTTGGCATTGTTGGACCTTGTATTTTTTTTGTAGTAAGGACTCTTGACCGATACCTGCGCTTACATCTCTATCCTTCAAAGTGGAGCTGAATAATAACACAAACAAGTAGCCAGCCTTTATAGACCACGAAAATTTTTCCGTCCCGAAATTTATCCCCTACGCATCTGCGAAAATCGGAAATTTGAAATGTGCGCAGGTAGAATGTGCTGAAGTACTCTACAGGTGAGGCGGGCATAATGAGTCGTCACCTTCTACATGTTTCAGTAAAGATTGAGGCTATTTAAAGTGTTTAGAGGAATCCCAAATCAGTATGATAGTTCAGCATCTAAAATCTGGACAAGTTCCCAGGCTATTAGGTTTCAATTTTTGTACTCTTAGTACGAGTCTGCTCAACCCCATATTGACTTCAAGGATGCCTCTTTAGAATACGCACATGCAGGAATCTTCTTGACGATGACTGTACACTCTTGAGCCCCGACTCCTGCCGTCAAGGAGCTGCTAATTTTTCTTCAGAAGTTTCAATGATGACGTTGCCGACTTGGTGCAATCATATTGCTAGTTTTAACTTGCTCGTCGGATCAAAAATTTACAATCTGACGTATCAAATCACAGTTTTTACCATCGAAGAAAGAACGGCTACCTAGAGTTAGTTGTTTAGCATGAACAGTTTTTGAAATTTTCAAATAGGTGCCCAACGAAGAATGATGTTCTTGGATGAATTCTCGGAATTTCGAGTGAAAATAGTTCATAGCATCGTGAACCATCTACTTCGTGCGGCTTTTGCCAAACAACCAATACTTATCTAGAATTTTTTTAGCGCAAACAGTTCTTGGAATTGTCAAATTAGTGGCACCAGAAAGCCTTTGTCCTATAAAAGGGCTGAGTCTGAATTATTTGGTCAGTCTTTTGACAACTATTGAGTTAACTGCAAAGTACCTGACAGGAACTGAGGTAAATTGCAAGTGGTAAATGATCAAATTAGGCGTATCATTACGCCTGCTGAACGTTGTGTTGAAAAAATTTGATAGAATTTCGTGTAAAGTACATAAATGAAATTTTCTGTATCAGCTCGACCGATTTTACGTACTGCAATACAGTACACTGTAGTAATATTATTTTTTTAATGTACTTGGAATGAGACTCTACTGCGCCCTGATCCTAATCCTTTCGAATTCAGCAATACTTCTAAGATTGAGTGATTTATCTCAAAGTGTGGGGTACAAGCTTTCATGTGGGCCCAATTCCAATGCGATCTACGTGTAGGTAGCTGACGTATAATTTACGTGAAAAGTTGAACAGTTCGTTCGATTAAAAATTTCGCCTGTCCTGTCCACCATCGTAAGTCTAGTCTTCGCTCGAAAGTTGTATGAGTGAATAGATATTGAAAAGAGGCAGTCAGCCTTTCATCGTGTCTGTAAATTATATGGCTGAATCGAAGCACTATCAATGGATATTCGTCCGAAGCTTGGAGCAATTTGTATTTTACATATTATGCAGAGTGAATTGTTAATGACAGAATGCTCCATCGTCTGCTATAGTAAATGCGCATGCGCTACAATTCGAGGACATTTGCTTGCCAGGACGACCAATCGTCATGAACGTAACCTCAAAAATTTTTATAGCTGTCGCTGGCAGTTGTGAAAATTTTTGAGTTTACGTACATCGCGGCGTTATACATAAATTTGTGACAGTTGGAGGCCCTGGCAAACAACTGCTCTCGAATTGTTGCGCATGCGCATTAAGCTGTAGCAAACGACGGACCATTGTGTCCTTAGTATTTCACTCTGTATACGCTTTGGCGTTATGAGTTCATCAACAAGATGGACATAATACTGAATTGACGAGTGCTGATCGTCGAGTCAGCGCACTGCTCTCACACCTCTCCGTGCAAGTTGCGCTCCGTGATCCGATGAAATTTTTTAAATAGATCTGGGGATAAATATGAGTTAGTGGTGAAAATTTCGATGCGCAAACACATTATATCACCTTCGTACTGACGTTTTTTTTTTGCCATCTGTGTATTAGAATCTACTCGGTTGTGTAAAATTTTCAGTCAAATTCATTACGATAGTGACTAGATATGTTCTTATGATCTTGTTTTATGAGCTGAATCCTTTCGTAATTTGAAGTATAACCTTTCCGATTCATAATGCGTATAACTAACGAAAAAAAACTGATTCTATATTTAATTTTTTGACCAGTTATTTCAAATCAGAAAATTGTAGTAAATACAATGTGTAGTGCGTAACGTAAAACGGATTGCTCATCAAATAACTCAATTAGATGTCGTGGAAAGTTTTAAACTGATCACTAAAGTTTTCTTTTTAATTTTAGTATCCTCCTTAAGTGATCTTTTGGCACATAAAGAGGTAATTTGATATGTTCTTTCGATGGTCATTGGCGTATACTAGACTACAATACACGTTCCCCTAGTAACAACGCACAAGGTGATTATGGCAGCCTCAAAGCTAGAATAAGTTAGGACCCCGGTTGTCAGTAACACATGTTACATGTTACCACAACAGATTATCCCCTAGTAACAACGTGGAAAGTGATTGTCGCACCTCAAAGGCCAGAATCAGTTGAGCCTCCGTTTGCCAGAGGCATAACCGAAACCACAACACACCATCTCTCAGTAACAATATGGAAGGGACTGTCGCAGCCGAAAGACTACAATAAGTTTGGCTTTTAATAAGTAATAATATTCAAACCACAGGCTTATGGTGAACAGTTGCATATCTAGAATAACAATAACCAATTTCCTTTCGTGAAAAAAGAGCAACTTTAGCGGTTACGGGTATACGTTATGAATATCGTAAAATCCGCCAAGTACGTATTTTTATTTGACCAGCATATGATGTTATAACATAGCTATCATATTAGACGTTCAAAAATGAGTGAAACCCATGGCAGAACCATTATAAATATCAAAAAATCCGCTGAGTACGTATTTTTAGAGTTAGATAAGCCAAAAAATTAGCGCGGAAACCCTGGAAGCGTTTCCAAATGATGCAAGCCTTTCTAGTTGCCATAAGATTATTGTGCATCATTTTTTTTGTTTCCGAATTAGGAACCCAATGAAATATATTAAAAGCCCTTTTCTTCAGATAAAATCGAGAAGAACTTGTTCAAAGAACAAAAAGTGCTGTAAAGAGCTAAAAATGACCTTTTTCAATCCAAATAGTCTCATTCTTTTTCTAATTAGCCGATTTCCAAAATTCCAACGGGATTTGAAAGAGAATACATTGAGCCTAAAGATGACATGGTGTATTAATTAATTTTTTCTAAAAAGTGTAATTATTTGTCTATCCGAAAACTGAAAATCATAAAAAGCCGTAAATGGGCAAATCCAATGAAAAACTGCATATACTTTTTTTCAACTTCGAATGAATTTTTCCTAACACATGAGTAAATTTTACTTAGCGGACAAATAAATTACCTACACGGATTTTACTCAATATAAGATGTTGATTTACTTTTCAGTCATTATTTATTCAAAAAATGCTAAAAAAAAATGTAAACATCTCAATACCTCACCTTACATGTGATTAATAATGAAAATAATTAATCATACTAGTGAAAGTAAAATTGACTTACCGCTACAAAATATGTACGTAAAGGAAAAACCGGGGTATCGGAAGACCCCACGCGTGACTGCGGCCTTTACTGACTCATAGACAACAAAGAATTAACACCATCACCGATCTCACCCGAGTCTGAGAACGTTAAAGTGAATTATAGATGACTTCCCGAACCGGAGTTGTCGTCTGTTAGGTCATGGGTGGAGTTCAAAGTTGGCTTGGGGTACCCGGGGACCCCGTCTAGGGTTAAATTAAAAAAAAAAAAAGTATATTTCAGACAAACACCATTTGCTCCGGAATATAATTTTTTTTATCATACATATTGATAGATAATCAATCACTTATTCAATACAGGTAGAATTAAAGGATGCAGAGTTATTTAAAACAAAAAAATAAAAATTGTACATTTTTTGGAGGAGGTCTGTCGTGAGCGGTTTTATTCTTTTTTTTTTAAATTATGACAATATAATAATAAATTTGTTGGAGATCTTGTACCCGGTGCCCAAAAGCCCCAAAAAATAATTAGCGACTTAGGGGGTCCATCGTGCCTCGGTATCCCCTATAAACGCGGAGTCTCCACCTCATTAGCGTATTATTTCAACACGAAACGTTCGTCGCCGTGTATCTAAATGTGGTTTCACAAAGTGACAGAAACTGATTCACTTGAATGCGTTAGAACCGTATTCATACGCGGATGCAGTGCACGCAGCTTCAATAGTCGGGATGCAGACACCCTGAAATATTTATCTCTCGAAGAAACAACCGTTTAACGATCGATAACTCAGTTTGAACACTCGACGAAGAACAATATTTCTTCTAACTCGTGACCGTTAGGGCATTTCTCGAGACATAACTGCACATGTCATTATCCGCGAGAAAGATAGCCGTCTTTAGTTTCCTAACGATGACAATCCTAAACGCTATTTATATAAACCCATCCTTTAATGCAAAGGCGAGTTTATTTATGAGCTTGTCTAGTAGAAATGCTCGAGACCTTGCCTAGTTAATGCGGCTGAAGAGCTGAGGTCCCATTTTACAGCAAAAATTTCAGTTGTAACCTCAACTTCAGGAAATGTTATGGATGAAAAAAAACTGTTGAAAACTATTCTCACTAACGTGTAAACTATGCAATCGAGCCCAATGGCAGAAAATGAAAATAGGAAGTTTTCTCACGTTCAAAAAAATCAACCGCCTATTTCCCAGCTTTAATTACAGCGCCGAGCTGCAAATAATAAAGTTAAAACGTCGGGTTGAGTATATCCAGCAATAACCCATCAAACGGAGAGGATATAATAACTCCAGCTCTCATGACGTGCTTATGAATTCTCTGTCATAGAAAATAAAATCACAAAATAAAGTCAGTAGTTACGGCTGCTTAGCACGCCATTCCTTCACGGCTCAACCTGCAGGTACCTATTTAAAGCTTTATTACGTCAATCAAACTTACTTCACTCAAACAAATCTTCAAACACGGTGAAAATAAAGAGAAAGCAAACTATGATCCGATCTTCCGAGCTATTTCACCCTGCAAGATTTTTTTTCCGTTTCGATGATTTTCATAACTTTGTTACATTCTGTTACCCTATGGAGACGTGGTAGCCGATCCCTAGTAAAATATGTATATGAATTGTAATAATACAATAAAAGATCAACACTCAGGCCGGCATTTTCAGTAAAACCTAGGCTTTTTTCGTCCACCTTCAGGTGTGGCAAACTGCTGATTCGCAGCAATTAATATACTAAAAGATATACCGGGAGAATTCCTTGAGAGTCCACGATGTCAACGACATTACGCCTGCAGATAGGCAACCAAAGTTACATCTGGAATGTTAAGTTCTGTTAGGATGGTAACTATGGCATGCACGGTGTCTGTAGTTTCTGAAATCATATCTTCATCTGACAAAAGCTTACGCGGAATTTGAAATAGAGATTGGCGAGTGCTATAGTCAAAAATTCACTTTCGTCATGTGTACTGTAAAATTATGTAATTTTGGAAAAGTGTTCAAAATTGTGTTAGCAATGCAGAATTGAATCTATTAAATTTGATCATGAATATTTTACGGTAAGTTGGATCGCAAACGGCTGCATTAAACTGGTTCGAATTGTCTGAGAACGGCATTCTTTCTAGATCCCGCATTATTTTTACAGGTAAACAGCGTTAGTTGACGTGAATATGATCGATAATTTACTGAGGAGATTCAATGCTGGAATTTGCAGTTATGGATATGCCGCATGAATGTTTCATTTTCGCCCAAGTACTCGTAAGTCGATTACAAGTCAGGTGTACTGACAACGAAAGTAGGTTAGTAACGCTTATCGATTATTATAATGGTTTCGATTATTGCGATCAGGCTACTTGAAAGGAAAAGGCCAAGGAATTGGTACTGTTTCAAGTTGGTATAGGCTTTGATGGATCGCTCTGACGTCCAGGGATCTACGCTACAGATGATAACAAGCGTACAGATAGTGCTGTCGTGCATATTGAAAGCAATATTTAAACTGAATATTTGGATACTTATGCCGGACTCAACCATTCCAACAAACGAAAATAATGTAAAGTCCATTTGAATCAAGTGGCATTTATTGCATTTTCAGATTAATCTTTTAAAGACAATATGACTTTACACACAAGAGCATATTAAAGTTGACTCAGTATAACTAGCAAGAAGAACATTAACAGTACTAATGAAGTTATCCCTAAAGAAATATACTTCGTTTCCTTATGCATCAAAGAAGGCCGTCAGTTAGACTGGGTTCGTGAACGGGAGAGCAAGGAAGGCCCACTGTAGTAATTATTCACAGAATTCGTGATTCGTTACACACGCTTTACTTATGAGTCTAATACTAACGAAACGTTCGATAAGAGTGGTCCGAATTTCTGTTCAATGCCTTAGGTCATCTAGCTGAGGAGAATGATGAATTTCATCCGGGCTACATTGCTTGTTTGAAATGCTTTTTCTGAACGTAAATTAACGTTTCCTGTTCGTCGAAGTTTCGAAACTGTCTATCTGTTTTCTTCATTGGAAGAGATATCGGTCTATTGGGATGAACCATCGAAAAATGATCTACGCTGCACCAACAATCGAGCTGGTGCTCGTTGCCAACTTGCACGACTGAAAATAAAAATTCACAGACCGTACTCAATAAATTTTTCGTCATCCATCAGTTATGAATATCATTTTAGAAACATCGCAGACAATTTTGGTTTAATTTTTTAAACCTGATTTCTGACAACACTATCCTACTTCGGTTTATGAATAGATTATGGGTGATACTTAGATACTGAGTCGTTTGTGCTTTTCTTGGAATAAATTTATTACCTTGTCTGCATTATCGGATTGATTTTGGTCCGGTATAAACATCCAAATATCTAATTCAGATATTGCTTCTAGTGTAATATCTGTTAGTATAAGTGCCTAGACGTTGGTGGCCATTTAGCGGAACCTCTACCAACTTGGAATAGCACTACCTCCTTCACCATTTACTTTCAAGTCGTATGATCGCAATCAAATTTATCATAATAATTGATACGTACCATTACCCTACCTTTTGTAAGTCAGGCTTGCAATCGAATTATGAGTAGTTGGACAAAAATTAAATACTAATCAATTTCAACGAAGCTGGATGCGGTTCGGCATCGGTCAGTAATAAGTGCATCATCCCCGTAATCTTGCGAATTCCAGGATTCAGAACAATTCCAGGTTCACGTCAGTTACGCTGTTGACCTGCAAAAATAATGCAGGATCCACGAAGAATCGAGGTTTTCGATTATTGAACTATTTCAAATGAACTGTGATTTTTTTTTTTTATCTTCTATTTCGAGATGCATTTTTCTTTTGAAAAACACTGGATAATACTATTTTTCAGTCCAAATACGCAATTTCTAGAATTACCAAATCAATACGATTTATTATACAGTATCACTATAGCTCATATTAAAAAAATTACTCCGTAACTCTTGAAATTGCGTACTTGGATTTAAAAATATTATTCTTCAATGTTTTACAAAAGAAAAAATTTTTTCCAAAGGAAGAACATGATAGTCTCTTTTATGACGCATTCTGAAATGATTATCAAAAATTTATGAACTCGGAGTGCTCCAAACTGTATGCATGCGCAGAAAAAATAACTTTCTATAGTCATAATCGGATTCCTTGGCCTCAAAAATACTTGAAACACATGTTTTTAACAGTAAATATTCAGTTGAGAAACGAAAAATATTGAATTACTTTATGACACCATTTCACGATTTTCGGCACATTTGCACGCCTTGAAGCTTATAAATGAAAACTATTAAAATAATTATCTCCTATGAAATAAAAATCTTTAATTTATGTCAAATTATGAGTATTAGTACAACTGATCCTCTTCTAACGACATTTAACTATAAAGGAAAACTATAGGTAAAATCTTACGTGAGAAGTGGGAGGGGGAGTCCAGGAAATCTTCTGGGTTCTTAAATGGGAGCAGGGGGGGGGGGTTAAAAATAGCTAAAATCGTTCTTACGTAATTAATGAATGGCCCCTAAGACTTAAGAGCGTTGGGCGTTGAAAACACATGTGACATTGTCTGGATTTTAAGTTATATTTTCCTGCATATTACGATCGAGAAACCGACGATGTACATTTTTCTTTGCGTCTATGTACAGGTTTTGGGGCTAACAATATTCTGAACGGAGTATAATTGATCCAGGATTAAACCTTTTTTACGTCAATGACGTCTGCTACCTTCAATTCGCTTCTCGCAACTTCTCTCTCCCTTTTTGGCATCCCTGACTCATTATTCATTTCATTCACCGACTCGCCCATTAGCTGAGCGATTTTATTCTTCCGATGCCCCATGCGAAGGTTACGCGTTTCTTCTCGAGTACCTACCTTTCAAATGGGGCTGCAAACAGAGGAAGACAAAAAGTGAATTAGTAAATATTGAGCTTAAGGTACTTCACTTAATTGCAAGGGAACACGTGCCGGCTACTACGTGCGATAGATAGGTGAGAGCTTGATCCCCATACGTTGTCATACTTGGATGAATCTTCTTTTCCGATTCACAGTGGATAAAGGAGAGAGGTTCGATAATTATTCCTTATTTCACTTGCGAACGGAGATTTCTCTTGTGTGTTCAACGATTCTGCGTAATCGCTGGAACCACGCCATGAATACGAAAGAAGAACTATCCTCTTCGTATGTCAAATGCGTTTCTGTACGTCCCGTTCATCCGCGCAGCAGCATCCGCCTATCGAATACTACTTAGTGTAGAAACCGATGCTCGTCGATATCGAGACCAGAAGATAAATGCTTAGTTATTTTCACTGACAGATTATATCTATTCTCTTTCCATACTACGATAAATACAGTGAAAAACAGAGGATCAGGTGATTTTCAATATCTATACTACATCACACGTTGTGAGAATTTCATCATATATGTTGATAATCTTTTCCTTGGTGGTACTTTTACCATAATCGTCCATGAAAACGTTCCATGTATAACAATACTGAAAGCCTATAAAATTCTGGAACCCATCTGATGACGCAAATTTGGTGATTCATTTTCAATGAATTTTTTTCAGATTGAGAGTAGAATTTTTCGTTCGCACCGTTATAGGTAATTGTAGAAGATGTCTATTCCATCTTTTCGGTGAATAATAATTAACAATGAGTATAGAAATTATTAGTTTTGCAACCAGAATTGTTTTAACACAATAAAGGATCAGTTCATGTAGACAGACAGCAATTCGAGAATGCAAACGTTACTTCTTTGTCCCGCACGGTCTCTCGATGTTCAGAGATAGAATTGCCGCTGGATGAGCCTGAAATAGACTGGGCCACATCCTGTCTGCTACCGCCGACGGCATCCTCGCAATTTGAATAGAATGGCCATATAAATACCCTGCAAATATATACAATTAGGGTTACCCTATGTTGAGGTCGAGATATTCGGATAGGGTGGAGATTCTGCTCCTCCTTCATCTCCTTTTTTCTGTTATTTTCTCCTCTATCTGACGCCACGGCCAAGATTAATGCATTTAGAAATGACCAGACTGGCTCATACATAATTCCCCCAAAAGCTGCGCAGGTACGAAAAGACTCTGCCACGTAGAATAAAATGCTAACCAATATAAAAAAATTTTCATTCATTTCCGAAAGTACCAAAGTAAATATCTACAAAAATGTCTCATTCATCTACAAAAATTATTCAAATCTAGATGATTGAAAGGCCATTTAGCGTATGCTGTTGCGGAAAATTAGTAAACAAATAATTTTATATCACTTGACATCTACTCCAATTCCGTAGACTTTAAGTTGTCTGCAATAAGAACTTTTAATATGCAGGGGTTTTCTTTTATGGAATGACGCCAATGTAATTTCACAGACAAATGAATAACAAAAATCTTATTCTTTAGTAAAAAGTGGTCAATCCTGATGCTAGACATTTGAAATAAAGATTTTCTGTGATAAATCTGTCCAGATTTCTGATTAAAAATGCCACGTTATAGAACACACACGAAATATCTGAAACACAGCCTGCAATGGAAATTTTCAAAATAAGTGCCACGTGTAAATTTTCATCTTCAAGAAATTTAGTAAAAATTTAGAGAATTCAAGCTGAATTTTTGGATTTTTGTTTAGAAAAACTGAATCATTAATCACGTATCAGCTGTACTATTGAAAATTGCACTCTTATTTGCATATAAATTGTACTTTTTCTATTATGTTATTATTATCTGATCATTATCAGCTCAAAATACGAAACTTATCTTCACCTGTATCGCCCTTCAACTTTCACGATTAATTGTTATAACATGTCAAAAACTGTAAGTCGAAGACAATTTGTAAATTCATTTATGGATATGTAAAATTTTCTAAATATTTCTGCATTTTTGTTTATAAAATACTTCAGTCACTATGAGGAAAGATTTTTTCTTGGGGCCGAAATGTCAGGACATTTTGATTTTAATTTTCTTCGAACGTTGACACCAAAATTATTCATATTACGATGGAAACGATCGACAAAATTGCTACCTTCTCCATTTACTGGCAACTTGCGTGGACATCAATGGACCATATATGGTCTGATAGAATAAAGAAGAATAAGAGTTTTATGTGCTAAAGTATAAACCATTCCTCAGTCTCCACGGATAGTGGTCAGTGGACGGGGGACCCCCTCTGTTGACCAGAGATAGCCTCTGCTGTCATATTCTTCAACAGGAGCTGAACATTACCTCTATTGTTCGAGTAAAGTAATGGCCAGACTCCGTTATCACATCGACAGCTGATCTGGTGTACTAAAATATGTGCATTTATAATGACACAATACCTTAGCCTGCTTGATAATACTAATAATGGAGACAGCAGCTGACTGGGGATCTTTTTCTCGCTGTGAATATCGAATTGGTTTTCGTCGAAAATATGGCCTTCGACGATAAAAATGACCCAAGAATTTAAATCGGCCTCAAACGTGACGAATTTGATTGCGGACTCGATTTTATCATTATAGAATAAATGACGAGCTTCGTAGTGTAGGGTGAACATAAAAATACCTCCACTTTGGTCTTGCACTTATTATAACCACTGTGAAATTTTAGAAGCAATCTTCTCTCTTCACGACTTTAAGTCGGACATTTCCTTAATCGTCAGTTTCCTTTGGGAAAAGAGTGTTAGCAAAGGCTCCAGTTCAACGATGACGCATTTATATCCATCTGTAGCATTTTATATTCAAAGTGGTTCCCACATTATTGAAATTATCCATACAATTTCTTCAGGAAAGATGGTTGCTTGCTTGAACCGAGATAAGTTGATTTTTCTAAAGATATTTGAGTTTGATATCTCAAACAATCCAAAGAGCTAAGCAGCGACGCTTTAGCGTAGCTTCAGGTAGCATTTTATACACCTATGGCAGTCTGCAAGCTGATCGATGGAAACTTCATCAAGGTATGCATGATCTACATATCTGGAATGATGTGGATTAACCGCTGAGTGACTATTTATTAATGGGCTATACCAGTGTGACACCTTCAAAAAATCGACTTTTTTTGGCTTATTCGATAGTTTATATCTTCAAAAATATCCTGTGAAAGCGGCAAGGTCGTATCTTGAATAGTTTTTGAATGACAGCGTTCTAAAGAGCGACCGCTCGAAGGTATAAACCGCTCCACTTGCCTATAGGCGGAGTTTCAGAGTTAGTGTGTAGTTTCTCGAATCTTTCGCATTGTAAACAGTACATACATAATATAGGGGGCCTATATTGGTGGTGTATTAGTTGAAACTTTAAACGCGTTTTTCTCGAAACGACATTTTTCAAAATTGCGGACATCATAACTCAAAGAGAAATTGACCGATCGACTTCAAAATGAAACTGAGTATTTTTGAGTATATTCATTATACAATGACGTACGATCTTTTTGATTGGTTGAAAATTGTCAATTTGATATTAAAAAAAAGACCATTTTCTTACTCTAAAACACGACACTTTTTTCAGAACTACGCCATTTTGTTAGTGTTTGATATTTTTCAAAAATCTTAGGTCATTGTATAGGAAATACCTTCAACTTCAATGACCTTTTTGAATTTTTTTGTTTGAGCTACTCATTCGGCCGGAATCATGTCAGCAGTTGGGGAACTTTTTTTTTTGGCACCTCCGAAGACAGCACATAACTCCGTTACTTTTCAATATTTTTGTAAAAAAAAAATCTTAAAATATACCTGAAAATATACTTTATTATTTCCAAAAAAATTCAAAACATTCTATCGAGTACTTTCTTTTAAAAAAATTCCTGAAAATCGCCTAATTTTTCATGGGTTACACTGGTATAGCCCCTTAAGGATCGATTCTTCAGCTTGGAGCCAAAAGCTTGTCCAGCGGACTTCAAGACTTCTTCACTATCCCGTGTTTTCTTGACTTGATTGAGTTACCTGCGGTGCTAGGCTACCTTTGCACCACACCCGCAGAATTATTTTCTTCGTGATTATTGAATTACTTATTAGCTGCAAATCACATTTTTCCAATCCAAAAAACAAACAAATATGGCAATCAACTGTATAGAACGTTAACGTGAGTTAACAGAGTGATCTGAGCATTGCTGATGGATCGAACCAAGCATGATCACTGGAACAATTGTGACGCTACAGTTTGGAAATTGGCCAGGCATCAATTTAGAATCATACAATCGCCAAAAAACGAATGCAAAACCGAAAATAGGAGACGTGTTCAATTTAACATCCGACTATTGTATTTTTCACGACCCGTGTAATCTAAAATCCACATCCACAGGTAGCACGTCGGTCGGAAAATTCTTTTCTGTAACCGTTTGATGAAGCTTGGACAGTGTCGCCTGCATTTACCACGGAAACATACTCTGATATATTGTACGCACACGCCTGTGTACAGCATAAAGTGACGAGTACCATCGCGTACGGAGAGGTCGTCAGCTGCTCTATTAGCTCAGCCATTGATAGAACAAACACCCTCGTGATTCTCTGCAAGTTTTTTTTTCCTCAAAGACTCTTCAGACACGTAGGAGAAGCAGGTTGTGGCAACACGTGACAATGTCAATGTTTGCCTCGTTGCACCAAAGACTAGAGTACCGGGAAAGTGCGAGGTACCTGGACTCATTGGAAAGGTTGCAATTCCACCGAAATCCATGTCTATTGATGTAGATAAATTCTTTCCACCTTATCGTAATTATGATGTAAGGGTTTTCGGTGTGAGAGGTCGATTGCAGGACGAAAATTTTTGTCTACGTTTTGGCGTTTTTAAGAGTAGTTGTTAGCTTATAAGTTTCCTCTTCCCTGTTAGGCACCCCATAAGAGGCACGTTCTTTTAAAACAATCTCGGATTTTCTTCAGTTGTTGTAATTCCTTCCAACATTTCTACAATGGCCTGGCAAGACCCAGACAAATACAGAGGTCGTAGTGCTTTAATTTAGTAAAGAAAATTTCTAATTCTTGGTATAATTTTCAACAATTGACCGAAGGGAAGATTTATAGCATCGATGACTTAAAATTGTCGATCTCAACATAATTTTACTTTTCAAGTCATGTATATTATAATAACGAGTATCTTTTTATCATAAGTTATATTAGCTTTAGTGATTTAACCTCTTGGATTGATACAACCATTAATAAATGTTCAACATCTGGAGAGAGCCCCCCCCCCCCCCTCCCCCCTCCAAATGGCAGAAATACTCGTCGCATAATTGAGTCCCCACACCAGTAAACCTTATACCATATCAAATAACGTTTTACACAATCGACGAAAAATCATTCACACGAACTCCAAATGTATCACATTCGATTATCCTGTCAAGAAACCGAAGCTTAAGGAACATGTGCGGATAGATAAATTAAGTTTTTTTCATTGTTGGTATTAAGGAACAATGTCGTAAAAAACCAACATATGTTGGATTTAAAAAAAAACATCAGTAATTATCGCACACGTTTTCCTTATTACTCCAGGGTGTAATGAAAAGTAGGTATGACTTCTCATCCGAAGTTGTATGAGACTTTTATGACGTAACCGACCTCACAAAGACTGTCGCGCATTGTTTTTATGGTCCGGAAATGGGTACTGCTACACTAGAGAGCTAGGTTCGTCAATCTGAATGTGTAGGATTACCTCAGGCAGAGTTAGAGCTCGAGCAGCTTGTACTAGAATCAGAAGTAACGTCGCTCGTACTTCTCGTTCTTATCCGATGATGACGATCAGGATCACGTCTCGGGCCTTCTTCCTTGGCGGGCTGCACTTACCGCCACGTGGCGATCTTCTCCTTGTCGCTTCGCTTCGCATTTCGTCCTTGAGGAAATGCCGCTACGAGATCATCCCGAAGATCCACAGATCATCCCGAAGGAGGTACGTGCCCCGGGTGGCCAGGTGTACATCTCCAATCTTCATCGCCGCCGGGGCGCCGGGTGAACCTTGTATTCTGTGCAGGTTTATAACATGTAAGTGTGCTTTACGAGTCTGCCCGATTTCCACGATTTACAACCATTACATGACCCGATCGATGCTGCAACTACTACATTTATGAACTGTACTCGATTTCACGATGCTTGCACGCATATCCCAAGGAGTTAACCGACCTCTACATGAGCCAGTCGCATCTCTGCCTTGTTACAACAACCCACACAGATCAGAGGACAATAAAAATTTTTACTGTCGGCTCTCGGAATTGATAGTTCTGATCTCTCAGCTGGATAGATTTTTTTCTTCCCCGTTTTTGATTTCTTCCTGAGGATGGCTCTAGACTGTAAAACCATAAAATTATGGTATATTTTTCCTTCCGCTGTTTTGGCTCTTGCAGAATGTAACTTGCCCAATATCTAGGGAACCTTATGAAATCGATTAGTTATAACGTTAAAAAAAAAATGCAATGGTTTTGTTGGCGATTTGATAGATGGGCACTAGCGTGGTCTAAAAAATTCGAATATTTTTTTTCCAAATCACATATTTAATAGTTATAAGAATAAGAAATAAAACGTATATTACAATTTGAGTCCTTAATGTTAATATTTAGTGGTTCCTGAACAAAATTTTCCATTTTCTATTTAATTAACACGTGATAATAATTTTAATTATTTGTAAATTTTGTAGATAGAAATACTAGACTTGTCACAAAATATTGTGGTTTTTTTTGCGTAAAGTATTCCAACCGTTATAAAATCATGTTATTCAATTAATTTTCAACTTAAGCAAATTTATTTTCTAATTATTACAAGTAATAATATGTAATGTATGGAGCATTCTCTGTCAAAACTTACGGGAATAATCATTCGAATTTTTGATTCCATCGAAATTTCTATGGGTGATAACAGCTAATCAGGGGAGTTTTTACGATTTATTTTAGATGTTTTTCGTTCGTGTTCTTGAGATATGAATTTTTGAATTTTATCTTCCGAAAATTCACAACTTTTTTAAAAATTGATCAAATGAGGTTATTTTCTCATCATTTTTTATTTCAACTATATTTCAGGAAAAAAAATAAAAATAACGTGATTATTACCAATTGCGGTATAATTTTTTTATTTAAAGCTCAGACTTCACGGTTTCGAAAGGTTGGATATTTTTTTTTTCTTTCAAATTCTCCCAATAAACCTTGTATCTTTTACATATTATACCGTCGGATTTACCGTGGGATCACATCTCATTCTATTTTTTTTCTCAATTTGAAATTTCAATCTACAGAACAAGGCTTCTGTATCAAATCAGACAGGAAGATGTCGTTAAATTTTGACTCCCTTTGGATCTCGTTCACTCAATTTTACTACTTTGACGACTAGGCACTATTATTCTCAAAATTTTGGCGAGTTGAATCCTGCTATCAACATTAAATAATCCGTTCATGATGCGATGTGTTTTTCTACTAGGAAAGCATACCTACAATTTGTTAGATTTCTTTTATTTACGAAGCAATCTAACTTTTTCACCAATTCGTCAGATTTCTTTGTTTCATAAATCACTTTTCACAGATTATTTAATATTGATTGTATATGGGTATACATTTTTTTTTTTTACACAGTTTCAACTTCAACCTTGAATAATTTTTGAAAGAATTGAAATATCAGAAAATTATAAGAAACCTTTTTTTATAAAGCATTGAACCCCATACAAAAATATCTATCGAACATTTATGTACATTGCCTTGTTACTGAACTACAAAATTTAGGAATAACTGAAATTATTCTCGTATTAAAATTTCGCATAGAAATCAAAAAAATACCTCTCTGAGAAAATTTTAGGATTTGCAGAAAATGTAAAAGTTTGATACAATAAGAAGAAAAAAAAAAATAAAAAATGGCAATCATCGAGAAATTTTCGATTTTTTACAAAAATCTCCAAAAAAAAAAAACAACGATAAAGATAGATTTCAATAATTTTTTTGTATTGTTTTTCGTTTTTCAAAAAGTACAATCCATAACAAAAATTTACAAAAAAAAACAAAAAACATCCAGACAAGTCAAAATTTGAAAAAGTTATAGCTATTTCATGAAAAATTCATAACTTTTTTTTTGGTTGGGAGAAAAAAATTTGAAAAAATTCTGAGCAACGTTTTTCATAGGGTAGGAAAGGATAAGAAAAAATCAGTCAAATCGAAAGGGGTCGGGTTCGAAAGTGGTCGATTTGGCATGGGTTGCCCGATATATATTATATATTTTTATTTATCGGGATAAATCAATTCGTGCCTTTCATAACTTGGTAACTGTAAACTAGAAACAATTTGAGTTAGCACATCACACTTCTTATACCTACTTGCTTTTAGTGAAATTTGATTGAAATAGCATACATAACATATGGTTGTGTGTAAATGTGTGAACGTATATAATATACACCTGATACTAGATACAAATTATGCACTGTAGTAAATGTGAAAAATGAATACAACGCCTAGGTCGTAGTACCTGAGAAGGTAAAACGTGTCTCAGGCATGGAACGTCTAAACTAATGTATTCATAATTAAATAGCCATCAGAGTGAGACGTAGTAGGGCTCGCACTTTATAATCAGGGCATTTCTATTCGAAGTGGCGTGCGTGTATCTATATATATATAGCTATAGCATAGAGTTCTTAATGCGCACGCTTGTCTATGCAAATAATCACTATCCTCCCCCGTACTATCATTCAATTAAGCACTGATCGCTGCTCCGTATCTCTTCCCTTCCTATCTTTCTTCTCTCTTTTCTACTCTCACCACTATTCCGAGTGACAAGAAATTCAACAAGTGGTTAAGTTCGCAAAAATGTCTCGCTGGGATGTGTTTTGAACCCATAAAACATTACCAAACGAAATTTTTCTACTTTGTCATTTATGTAATTCAAAACATACGCCACTGATAAAATACAAAATTTATTCAGTTCTAAACTAAGAACAATTGCGTCGATTGAGACGAAAATTATCAAAATCCGTTGATTCATTCTCGAGATAAGATTTTTTTTTTTTTTTTTCATAATAATCGAATAACATAAATATTACTGGACTGATCATATCGAAAATTGAATTAGTTGTGAGTTGAGAAAAAAGCCTCGTTAAACGTGGAGATCTAGTACAGACTCAACGTTTTATTTTCAGGATGATTATAATAACTTTCCCTTGTCTTCTTTTTTTTTCAAGCAAAGCGGGATTTTAAAAACATATTTTTCTTGCGTCTCTCTCCTTTTATTGAAACAATATGGAATAGAAGCAAAACGCATACAAGCCCAGGTAACTGACGTAATAATCTCTGATATCAGGTCTTACCTACGTTGTTTCACATTTTCCGAGCTCATACGCCGTGGAATAAAATATTTTCCGCGGATTTCATGGTATTTCAGGCTATGAAGAGACACGTTTGCATCGCAGGAGACCTAAGAATGCGAATTATGGAACGACTCGATAAGCAGTGCGGCCGAGGGTTGCGAGCGAGTCAAGGTTGGTGCCTAACGTGTGCAGCACACACGGCAAGGCTCTCACGCATGCGCACGTCCCGCGATAATTATACACGTATTTAAACACGAAGGATGTTGACCCCTCGAATTACGTAATCATCGGCAGTGAGCCGAAGCGTAGTTTAATTGATTTTTATTCCTATTTATTTGGAGGAAATTTATATACCGGTATATCGTAAATCGTTAGTCTTTATTATGGATAATATGGTGAGCTCGTATCACATGCAAAGGATATTGCACAGGTATGAATACTTACATGATCGATAATTTATATCTGTTATACACACACGTACTTCTTGGACACAGCGTGCAAACCAGAAATGAGTCGCTCGATTTTCGTGCAACCATCGTGACGATACGTATCGTAATCAAAATTCGCATGTCGTCCCCGGCTCATAATGAAAGCACTATTAAAAATTTCACCCTAATGATGTATAGTACATTAATATAAAAGGCAATTTATTATCAGCGAGTCGCGAATGATTATTTTTTATATTTTAACTTTTTTATTTCTTATTCACAGACTCAGGTCAAATAAATATGTAAATTAATAATGAACGATTAAATTTATCGCAAATTCTCTACCTTTACCGTAGACCAGCTAATTTTGAAAATAACCAAGCAAGAAAATATAACTCTGTATACCAGAGTGACAAGAAGATTGCAATTTTATTTTCACCAAATACAAATGAACGACGACAATTTTCAAGACTTGAGAATCTTGCAAAAAATCGTTCAAAACCTAGAACAAAATTAAGAGAAAAATTGTTGTATTCGGATGTAAATCATAAAATACAATTTATCGTTGAAAGAATATTCTTATCACTCACAAGGAAGGTCACGTTACTGTACCCCCACAACCTGGGTCAAAAAAATTATATTTTGTAGTTCACACCAAAGTATAAACCCTCACAAAAAATTAGCGGCCCACTCGCATATTTAAGGGGTGAAATTAATTCTCAAAAATCGGTGGTTTTTTCGTTTTTCGCTGATATCTTCGAAACAAAAATAGATACGGCAAAAGTTTAAATAGCAAAGTTATTCATTTTTCAGTGCTCTGCAATAATACGCAGTCGAAAATTATATAGAATTTTTTTTATTTTTTATTTTAATAAAAAACGGGTTTTATTACACATTTTTTTCTATCTTTTCGTAATAAACGTAATTGTTTCGACTCCACATTTAATTATATTAATCTACATTTGTTTTTTACGTCTCAAGAGGTCATGGAACCGGAGAGTTATTTTTTTCAAACGCAAAAAATTTTATAGATTTGAACTGATTACATGTTCTTATCATAATCAAACTGTGAGGTCGACTGTTTGAAATACGTTTTATTTTTTCATGATATCCTATCTGAGATGTTCAATACCGTCTTATCAATAAAAAATGAGGCTCTATATAAACTGACTCTTGCCACATTTAAGTTAGTATTGACGGTTTCCGTTCATTAAAGTTCTCTGGTTATAGGAGTACATTATTAAGAACGTATTGAATACTGTGAACTTTGTCAAAAATGTATATCAATCCAGTGAATGTCATAAATATTTTGTCGACTTATTTTATGATGATGAATTTGCCCGAAACACCAGTGAATGAGAATGAAATGAAACTAGCAGATACAATTAAAGAGTTTTTAATTGAAAGCATAAACACATACGCGAGAATCGAAATTGAAGAAGACGAAACCTTGGATTTTCAAGAACAATTCAAACACCATGAGCCTGAAAGTGTAGAAGACAGTGAATTGGAATGGGATTCAATTTCATCTGATGAGGCAGCAGATGACTCTCAATGTACAAAAAATGAAGATGAGATTTCATTCGATTACAAGAAGAAAGCTGTGGAGTTTTGGAGAAGTGGAAAAACAAAAAATTTAAATATTCGTACAGTTGCACACCGTTTTAAAAAAGTGATTTCTAAAACACAATTGAAGCGTTGGGCTCATCAAATCAATAAAGGTGGGACTTATAAAGAAAAATTAAATGAGATATCTCAATATACTTTAAATCGCTTCATTGAAGCAACTGAATGTGGCAAGATCGTACACGATATTGATTTGCGACGATGGGCTTTGACCGCACATAAAAATTTCATGAATTCCGATGCACGATTCAAAGCGTCAAAAGAATGGGTGAATAAGTTCAAAAGAGCACATCGCATTACGTCTCGGAAAATTACAAAATTTATTACCCGGAAAACTTTAGAAGACTCAAAAAATCTTAAAAAAACGGCTGAAGAGTTTACAAATAACGTTAAATCTGTTATCAACGACCTTGGTCTGGAAAATGTTTACAATTCGGATCAAAGTGGATTTCAATTTGAAATGCATTCTGGTCGCACTCTTGCAAACCAAGGATCAAAAGAAATTGAATGCGTTGTTCAATCAATATCTTCAACAACTCATTCTTATACGATTCAACCAACGATATCCGCCGATGGAAAATTACTTTCACCGTTATATCTTGTATTAAAAGAAATCGGTGGTGACTTTGGCCCACGCGTAGAAAAAACGTTATTCAAACCCACAAACGTTTTTGTTTCGGCATCGAAATCTGGAAAGTTAACATCAGGTAAGAACTATTCAAATTATACATTCTTGTGGCATATTAAATATTGCAAACCAAATCAAATGAAATATTTCTTTCGTTTTTTCGACAGATCATTTCAAACAGTGGCTGACCGAAATCTATTTTCCGAATGTTGGCGACAACAGTGCGCTTTTAATCGACTCCTGGAGTGGACACTGTTCAGAAGTAGTTGATGCAGTAACTCCTCCTAACAAAAAAATTGTACTAAAAATTATTCCAAAAGGAACAACAGGACAAATACAACCATTAGATGTGTTTGGTTTTCGAATATGGAAAAATTTTGTTCGGCATTTTTCAGATATAGTAATTCTTTCCGGTAGCGATATAAATCTGCATTTGAGGAATAACATAATCAAACTGCAGTCACTTGTTCACAATCAACTGTCTTCCCCACGTTATATTAATATGCTTAAATATGCATGGTACAAAAGTGGGTACATAGAAAAAACACCCCCTGAGTTTATCAATCTGGTGACGTTTGGTTTTGGAGATAATTCGGAACCACGATGTCACATTTGTGGTGATTTAGCTGTTATAACATGTTCGTGGTGCAAAAAACCTTTGTGTCTCAAACACTTCTTTGAGGAGTATCATTATTGCAATGAATACATTCCATAATACGAAATGAAGAAACTGATAAGTGCATTGCCTGCTTTTTTTCCTGTCATGAGTACTAGACATTTTAATAGCTATATAATATATGAATTAAAGGATTTTAGAAAATAAAAAACCGATATGCATATTAAATAAAGTTTTATATAAAATGAAAGAAAATCATGTGATACTTATTCGCTTGTACTAAAATGGATGCAAAAAACTAAACTAGATGTAAAAGATTTATGAGTATTTTACGATAAGGGTGGAACAGCATATCTGGATTTACTAAACCTATATATGAATATAAACATATTCCGTTTGACGGATTTGTCAACCTTGTTTAATTTTCAGGCAAAATAAGAACTTTTTCAGTGATCAAATGACGAAAAATGTATTAATAAACACGTTTTTTTTTAAATAAAAAAAATAAAAAAATTTTTCCAATTTTCGACTACATATTATTGCAGAGCACTGAAAAGTGAACAACTTTGCTATTTAAACTTTTGTCGTATCTATTTTTGTTTCGAAGATATCAGCGAAAAACGAAAAAACCACCGATTTTTGAGAATTAATTTCACCCCTTAAATATGCGAGTGGACCGCTAATTTTTTGTGAGGGTTTATACTTTGGTATGAACTACCAAATATAATTTTTTTGACCCAGGTTGTGGGGGTACAGTAACGTGACCTTCCTTGTCAGTGCTGTGTTCAAAGATAAGAAGAAAATCTCATTAGAATCGACGTACTACTATAGATGGTATATTGAATCGATTCAACTCAAGTCTGAATATATTACAGGTCTTATTTTTTTCTATTTCCATCGGGTCTTTCATCGAGGTCGTCCTCTATTAGAGAAGTAGTATCAATCGCTGACAAACTGATAAAACACACAAATTCAGTGAAGTCATAATTATTTTCTAAAAATGAATCCATTCCCCATACGAACCACGTTGATGATAATTAAATACAGATATTAACTGGTCACCACTTTTCAACAAACTCGTTCGGTCATTGTAAAAGGTTCAAAGTCAAGAATTTGTCCGACAGTAATTTTAATAAGATCTTTATAATTTCAGAAATTGACCTTTGAATTGATCTTTGTTATGAAGGGTGAAAATTTCATTTCAAAACTCATCGATCAGAACGTTTCAATTTTTTGGATACGCCGAACGAAAAAAAAACAAAGCAAAAAAATTAGATCTTCTGGGAAATAACACTGCCATTTAAGAAATCTACCAAAAATTTAGTTTTGAAAGGCGCTAATAATTAAAATAACGTGAAAGCTTTAGAAGTCCCGAACCTCTGATTCCTGTACGTCATTGATACACCTTGACAGTCTGTAAAATAAAAATTGTCAAAAAATAAGCATATATATATATATATATATGGAACAAGAAGAAAATAATAATGACAAAACCTGTTCGCCAATCACAAGGGCGTGTCGAAACAACCTTTCATCACCTTTAATTATTGTCTTACATAAATAAGACAAAGACGAGCTATACGCGTGGGTACATATTCAGCTGTCCATTTCTCTTTCCTTATTTTCCACTCGCCTATTTCGCACTATACCTCATACCATCAGAAAACATCGGTGCGGACGCGTCAGTGTTCACTGGGTCAATAGTTCTACGTACGTATGACACTGATTGGACACAAGCTGGTGTTAAAATTTGATACGGACGTCGTGCCGGCGGGCAGTAGATACGTGAAAATATTATTATTCGAATATATTCGTACAGTCAGTGTTGCGCATGCGTAATCGAACGCCGCGTTTCGTTGCGCTGCGTCCCGGCGCGTATCGGTGCGTGTTTAATATGCGCGGGCGTCGGGTCGCGTGCGTGATCCAAGCCAAGTTCTCACGACGAAAGTAGCAGACGACCACCGCTTGCCTCCAGGACTTGGCTGCCCTGCGCTATCCGGCACCAGCCAACCACTGAGCAACGGTACACGTATGGCCGTTTAGGAATTTACCAATGTCTTTAAAACCGGAGTAAAGACGTATAGATTACAGATTCCGTCATCGGTCGACTTCCTTGCTGAAGGAACGTTCGGGAAAAAGATGCTTTTTTCCGTCTTATCCTGCATGGATGAAAAACGATAATTCTCTGCTGTGTCCGCAAAAAATTTTTGCCTGGAACTGAAGCCGTAAAACTTTTTATCACAGTATAAAATAAACATTCAACAGGGTTACTATGCAGTTGTGAAAAAATTTGAAAATACTGGAAAAACAGGGGAATATGAATCCACGATGGAAAAAATAAATATCAATGTTTCCAAAACAAACTGAAAAATCAGAGCGGTCTTAATCAGCCCAAGCAAATATTTTAGGAACTAAAAGAGATGTAACAAATAGTCTCACACAACATTTCTAAGATGTCGAAATCAAAGTTTGTAGAATTAAAGGTAAGGAAAGAAGCTCAGTGAACAAATTCTAAAAAATTGGGATAGAAAATATGAGGGCAGAATAAAAAAAAAAATTCCAAAAAATTTTTAGAACAAAAATTAATATTCTGTCTCTTTGGATTTGTCTGTGATTCCGCCATTAGCTGCTCACATACAAAGTAAGTGTTCCTAATCAACAATCGAACACTATTTGCAAAATCTCGAAACAACACACTCCCAAAGTAGACTGATTTTTCTTTTTGTTTATAAGATATTCGTCTGGGGCAGAGTTGTACGTAATGCATTGCTTTTTGTTGATGCATTAACTTTTAGATTAGCCATTAGTTTTTAATTTTTAATGGAAAATAATTCCCATTAACCATTCAATTTTAATTCTTAATAAAAATTATTTCCATCACAGAATCAAAATGAATAGTTGAGCTGTACTTTTCCATTAAAAATTTCACAACCCTGTTCAATTCTCATGTGATACTGTTTATCGTGTCGATTCATATAGTTACGATTCTGGTCCAGTTGAGAAGAGGTGAAATAACGTTGCACATTGCCAGTGCAAGTAAATGAATTGAAAACTTTTTAAAATCCTATCAATAATAATTTCGCATTTTTATTTCATAACAAGTATCTGAAATGATAATGAAGTTTTTGATCCTGGTAATGAGATCGAGCTTGTTTCAGAGAATGGCTACCATGCATGTAAAAACATTTCAAGTCCGTAGAAACGTTCCTTGGATGATTTTGATAGCATTCGGTTACCTAATACAAACCAGTTTTCGCCGAATTACCTCGGAATTCAGAAGTACAAGGACATCGTGTCCCCAAGCAAAGTATAAATAATTTTTAATCGAGAAAATCGATTCACCAAACGGGCTGGTGAAGAATAAGTAACCAACAAAAAATGCTGCTGAAATTTTCTAAAAAATTACAAGAGAATTTCAGCAGCATTTTTTGTTGGTGACTTATTTTTCATCAGCCCGTTTGGTGAATTGATATTCTCGACTAAAAATTATTGATACTTTGGTTAAAGACATCTTTTGACGTGTTTGAATCGAATATTTATTTGTAACCGACCGAATTATTATAACAGCAAACTTACCTTACGGGTAATGAACCCCTTTAGAAGCGCAGACCGTTAAAGAACGTTGCTACTTTCTTTATACCCATATCCGAAAATCGTTGAAAAAAACTACATTTGGAGTTTTTGAAAAAGTTATGATACCAGTAGAATGTCTATCGATCGGTATAATTATACGATAATCACGGTGAGATGCTTCGATCCGTTTAACTCTTTACCTAAGCTTCTCACGATCAAATTAATTCGCAAATGATTTGTCGCGATACACCTTGGCATAATTTAATTGAACTACCCAAACGTATTTCCGAAGTAGTAAAACTAGGGATAAGGATCTCGATCTCAAAAGTTGGAGACTGCGTAAGCATTGACCGGGGTCATTCACCCGCTGAACTGTGTTACGAATTTAAATAGTCAACCAATTTCCATTCGAAACCAGTAAAACAAACCAAAAATATACCGAATAAAAATAAAAAGTGGTGGAAAGCAAGAACGGTGAGAGAAACAACACGTGGAAATGTAAGAAAGTAAACCAAAGAGAATATCTCGAAATTTTGTGACAGCATTCCATCCTTTAAACTTAATACGTACGTCATTACTTATACTTTCGTAAGGTCTACCGATTATCATGTCTTCAAATAGACTCGTTGCACCGATAAACATGCACACATACGTACGTACGTAAATTGATGCGACACGTGTACATAAGCTTAAATATGAATACGTGGCATGCCGATAGAATACTAAAGCTTAGTCCGCATTCATTCATGAATCTCTAGGCTCTGTCTATGGCCGAGAAGCTGAAGAGGCAAAACGTCACATGTTGCTAGCAATGGACTCGATCAACGCGGAAGCATAAACAAATTTTTCCTCTTTCTGCTGTTTGCAAGGTAAATTATAATGCCTACTTGAACACGCACCAATGAAAATTATTTCTGAGTAATCAAACGAAAACAACGATTTCCATATATATCTGGTTCTACAACTGGATCCCCCTGGATTGATTTTCCCCGGACTGAAAAGTATATTTATTTATTCTAATTTATCTATTTTAATTCATTTATTATTCATTATCCTGGAGATTTTAGCAAAGGGAGATTTTATTCGGAAAGATTTCAACCGAAGGGAAATTTTGTTCAGAAGGATTTTTCTCGGATAATTTTGTTCACTGAGATATAGATCGGATACCGTTTGGTTTGGGTTTGCTTATTTCGAGAAATGAGTTAGAACCGACAAGCAGACGGAAAATTCAGCGCAACTCAGTTGTATCTGCCACTGGAACCACATTGTTTGGCGCATGCACAGTTAGTTGTTCAGTTTTCTCATGCTGCGAAGGTGTATTCCGAATTTGGCCCCTTTTTATATTGTAGCCTATCGTCGAGCATGTCTGACATTTGCGACTGGCTGCAAGTATTTCTTATGCTGCTTGCGTTCAAACGGCAATTGAAATTGCTATAGATTCCACGCATGCCTCGCTCAGTCGTAGAGTCAATATTCGAGGCACCGCTGCTTCGGCCAATGCGGTGGTCGAAGACTTATCTAATAATCGTCTACGCGAATTCCGGCCCGAATTCAAACGAAGGTCACTGGTTGGCTATTTTCCGTGAGTTCTTACGGTTCTTACTAATTCAAATCCGGGTTATTACACGAATATTTTATTAAAAAACTGGCATGTAACGTATTCTTGCATAATACAATGAGAAATTTTTTTAAACATTTTTACTCTCTCCCATTACCGAGAAATATAGTTCCGAATACAGATTGAAAATTAGTTTTGTAGCTCTAATCGGAAAATCTAGCGAATGTTACTATTCTTTTTGATTTTGGTCACACGTACTATATTTTCTTGTAACTATTTCAAGAATTCAATGTTGGTGCGAAAACAAATTGATTTTGAGGACTAATTCAATTTAGAAAATATATCAAATTAAGTAAACAGATTTAATGTTGCAATAACCAGAAAGCATTGCCGCGACGATATCCATGTTACTCAAATTTCCTTGTAAATTTGACGGTTAAAATTTTTTCCAATGTAACATATTCACTACGGAGAATATACTCAAAATCATGGTGAGATAAAAAGTAAAATAACATACGAATATTCTAGAAACGGTCGCACACGTGTCTTTTATAACCAGCGCATTCTTTCACACGCTAGCCGGCTAAGAGCTTTAGACCGCTATAGATATATACAGCATATTTCACTTTTGAGTAAGGCTTAACGGTTTATTTATCAGTACAGAATATTTCTTCCAGCTCACCTAATATTAGCTAAAATAAACACCGGTGCTCATTTCTAAAAATCGCGGACCAACGTTCATAATGTTTACTAATACCTTGAATTTATTTTCTTCAAAGAGTAGAGACTGAAAAGGAACATCAGTTTGGTGTCCCCCTCTGATCTCGTTGAGACTGATGTACGTTGTAGAACATTAAAAACTAAGACACACTAATTTTTTTTTATCTGCGGAAAAACGGTTTCAAGGGGTGAAAACGACCCCGAAAGATGGGCACTCAACCAGGTGATTTCTTGACGCGCTTCATGTATTTGAATGAAACCAACACTGACATGTTTTTTTTTTAAAGAATAGGAAAACTTCAGCGTTAGTTTTATTCAAATCCATCAAGCTCATCAAGAAATCACCTCGTTGGGTGCCCATCTTTAGAAGTCGTTTTCACCCCTCCAAACCTTTTTAAGAGAAACAGTCAGACGACTAAGAACCAGTCAGAATTGTGCACAAATCAGAAAAAAGAACACTTGAGCATGCACTCACTGTATGCCTCATATTATTTCCAGATTTCCTTAGCTACCTTAATCGATTCTTCAATTCGTGCACTACCTATACGATTTATGTATGACAATGCCGCCGTGTTATCAATTCTCATTCAAATATGGTAATATCTCCTACATCTCTCGCAACACGTTGTAAAGCATAGAAGGCTGTCATTAACTCTAAATTAATAATGTGATGTAATAATATTTAAGCTCCTAGAACATATTAACTCTATCTCTGCTCAAACAAGCGCTTCATCCAGGTAAGGACGCCTCAGAGAAAATCTCTATAGCAAAATTCAAGCTCGCTGTTAGGCCGATGGCTTTCATAATGTTTGATTTACACCATAAGAAATCTTCTCTTACTCCTGGAGTAAGATTCGTGCAAGCTTCAAAATTCTTTTTTGTTGCATTTAAGACCAGAAATTCTTTTCATTGATTGAAATAACTCCATCCATAATCCATAGTTGGTAAGCATGAGCCCCATGTTCGTACCAATGATGCAAACTCCCAATTTTGCACTGCTCAATCTTTTTTAATCTGTATTCATAGATTGGTATATACTGCACTTTCTATTTCATGGAAGCTCGACTATCATTTTTTCTGAATTTAAAATAAAAGCAAAGAATCAACGTTGTCACGTTGAAGAACATTGGCTTTAATCCTCATTGATGATAAACGTTAGGCTAGTCAACTCCTACTTGTTTTTTTCCAAGTTATTCACGTATAGCTTAGCTAAATTCTCGACGAGCCAAATTTCATCTAACAATGAATGTAAAACCAGTCCAAATTTCCTGGCTCTATCGTGAGATACCGCACACTTTAATTATCTTTGTAAAAGACATAGAACTTGAAAAACTGGCCGTGAAATTGGAACCGCAAAATTTTAAGAGGCGTCAAAATCTAGCGTTGTTACGAAACAGTCTTGTTTGATAAGATCTTTGGGTCTGCGCATGTCTCATAACTTGAAATGCTCTGTCTAGATAAAAATAAGACGATTGGAATCGTCTGGTTTCCTACCCAAAAGGTACTTGAAAGCAATTGTCCATCAACTTCTCGACAAGGTCCTTTCGCACTTTTCATTAGCAGTTTACTGATTTGCTCTGGAATCTCAATTTATTCAATTTGGAACCAATTTGACTCCTTGGAGCTCGAGATTGAGTTCATGGATAACAAAATTGAATCTTGTAACCCTAACTCTATGACAGAACTTTTATATCAAGGTAAATTCACGCTTGGCATCCAAAGAAAATTTCAAGCGGCTTGCTAATTTACTTACTATAGGGCTTATTTGCCAGGATTTTCCTGCTCCTTTTATATTAGTTTCCGGTGAATCGTGTTTCTTTGATGCTAACTACCTGATCTTCCCCCTCTCGCCCCACTCCTTCACTATTTGATGGTGGGCTGATTGACAAGGTGATCCTTTCAAACTTGAGAATACTGTTTTCGTTTGTGGACATCGTCCTAGACAACAGTTTCAATATTCTAACAAATCACTCCAAAGATTTTGCAGTTTTCAGTATATTTTTAAACTTTTCTAAAAAGTCATTTGTCAGGATCAGTAGCATTCAGATTTTGTTTTGAGAAAGAATTTAAGTCGGCTAATACTAGTGACTTTTTAGTTGGAGATTCATCCTACTATAGGTCCACCAAGACTCTCCTCATGTTACTTAAGTCAACGATCATCTGCATTCTATCTGGAGATTGCTTTTTGAGAAGTTTGGAAAGTAGTGCGGCAAGGGAAGTAACGTACATGGCTACTTTCTGCTGTTTTCTAACGATCGCGATCCGGGGGTTTCTTTTAATGATGGGATTTTGTAAATATGGGATCTTTGTGCTACCTTCAAACGTTATGTACTTATGTCGACTATTCAAGCGTTGCTCCTCCTTCTTCTGCTTGTGTAGCTTCTTCGTCAATCGCTGCAACAGTTTCTCCAGATTTTCTGTTTCTTCACCTGAATATTTTCTCTTGATTCCCATTTTTCTTGTATCACTGCTTCGGCGTGTGGCTTTCTTTTGCGCAAAGAAGATGAATGATGGGAGCGGACGAGTACGGATGGACTTAGGCTACAGCATAACTAGCGAATTCTAGGCTTTAAAATTTTGGCGCGAACGATATTAAGTAAGGGTGCTTCTGGTATATCTTGAGAAGAAGACTGACAGTACAACTTAACGATGAGATGCATTTAAATGGGTAACGGACAACAGTATAAATTGAGTACGTTGTATGAATATAAAGTAGTCTCATCTCTTCGTATTATAGTATATTTACTGGTGTTTTATGAGTCGGCATTATTTCGGCAGGCACTATTCTCTTGACGTGGCAAATCGCTTTGCACACAACCTTCGCTTCCTATCACAAACATTTACTATATTTACGCAAACTCTGTCGTACATGTAGTTGGCAGTATTAAAAGAGCTCAATATCTGCCCTTTCATATAGTTCCATGGAACAATTACTAATAGTGTGTATGTTCGATTTCGTGTGTTTTGCTTCCTCTATCGAATACCTCTATACTGGTAGATACTCTCAACGTTTCGGTAGGAGTAATGGTCTCTCACAACACTTGCTGCTTCATCTCGTCAAATCTTGTGCATCAGAAACCCGCCTAAAAGGGGCATGAATGACAGTCCGGCTTACAAGTTAGCCAATACCAGGGACAAATTACCACTTTAGCCTGATCCAGCTACATACGCTGTGAGTCTACCGATGCCTTACCCACGTTCGATGACAAAAATGACCCCCCAAATATCTTCTTAAGGTTTTGGAGCGCTTAACAAGTAACTCTCGGGCCCTCCGAAGTAACATCAGCTCCATTCGTCAGAAAACATGACAAAACTGAGTATAGTAACATTAGCCTGAGTGTGACGACCTATAATTTATCTAGTTGTATAGTTCTATCGTAACATTGAAGTTTGAGTTGTTTTCCTCATGTTCCTTTCTTTTTCTGAGATCAAATACAAATTTCAACGTTAGAAATATTCATCATTACAGCAGAAATATAAATTACTTCCCTTTCATTGTTGTTACTAATCGTGGGGGGTAAAAATGTAGAAAGATCAAAAAACATAAAAGTCACATTGTCGAGTTTTCGACGACGTAAGTATTAGTAATACAGAATCTTTCAAATGTAGAAAGTTGAAATGTCGTAAATTGTAAATGTAGAGAGGTAAAATACAAAAAAATTTATTCAAAATTCTGGTACATTCTGATTGATTTTGACTGTTGTATATTGAAACTTCGATATTAAGACCCTCATATTCTTCAATACCCCCCCCCCCCCCTTCTCCCTCCCCCCTCCCCCCTGTACCAACACCTTGACACTTCAGAGCCTGGCGCCCCATTCATTTAATTTTGGTTACTATATGTTATGGCCTTACAATTTATAATAAGGAGCCGGCAGGATGATATTACCTTTTGCGAGAACAAAGCTGCGGAATCCATGGTAATATATTATAGGCTCATTAGCACCGTGGGAGACTTCGAACGTCCTGAATAATCGAATTTCGCTATTTATAGACAATAACAGAATGCGATTCCAGTTTGCTAGTCAAGCTAAAGCTGATTTCTTAAGTGCAACATGAAAATAAGTAGGTATCTAAGATCGATGATGAAATTCAATTTGTAATTGTGTACTACCGATCGTAATGGCGTCGCGCATATTGTGCGAGACTGTGGAACGAGAAGACCTGAGTTCATATCCCCGGCGTGTCGTCGAGGATCTAAGTGGTAACTCACCAAAATTATAAGACGAGTCTCGCCGCTCAAGCACGGAATTGGCAAGTTAAGATTTAGGACTCGGTCCTGCTAAATTTGGCAAGGTTTTCTGCATTTTTTTTATCCCCTGTGCGAATGCGGCTGTTACTAACAATAGCTATTTATGTGGCATGCCCGTAAACCGCCTGTTTTTTGGCGGGGATAAAGATTTCTGGACGAGCTGAAGGCGAGCCGGAAGCGAGTCGGAAGCAAGTACTGAAATTATCCGAGCCAAAAAACGGTTTACGGACATGTCACATACAACATTTTTTACGGTATGAGCATTAAAAAGCAAAACGAAGAGTGAGATTATGTCGCGATCTGTTCGACGAATCTACTTTATTCGGCAGTTTGGGATGCGCACTTCGAACTGCGCATCAAAACTGCGGAATGAAGACTTTATTCCGCAACTTTGTTCGCTGCCGTATAAAGCGTCACATTACGGAACGAAAACTGCCACAAAAAGTGGACTTTTTAATGCCCATGCCGTAAAAACATCTTAATAAGGTTACTAACTCATCCCTCCGTCACCCCGTACAAGCTATTCGCTTATAGATTATGGACATATCCGAAAGGGTATGGCGGGTTTGGAAGTTATTATTACTATTGTCATCATTATTATTATCGTTATTATTACAATCACAATTTTTTTCCAAAATATCTTGATGCAGAACTTCTTAGAATATTAATGTGATATTTTGTCAATAAAAATAAAATTTTCAAGCCGAATATTTCAGTAGCCTGAAATAATAGTATGGTGCGAGTGAGAGACGATTGAAATGTCAGGACGTAAGGATACTCAGTGAGTTCTCATGCACTTGCATACAAACGTTTCAAATAAGTACATGGCTACTTAGTACCATAGTGAACTAAATCCGTGATAATTTTTCTTCAGAGGTTTAAGGGTACTAATTATTACTCAGACGTGCTAACGAGCCGTCTGTATCGCCGCTACTGCAATGCACACGTTTCACTCGTTTACCTAAGGATACAAAAGAATAAATAAAATACTCGGTTATTATCCCTAAGAAGGAAGTAGTTCTTTATGTCCATGCACACATTGATCCAAGCATAATAAGGTGCGTCGCCCTCCAGAAGCAAAGTAAGAGAAAAATTAGTAAAACTGTTCATAATTGGAAGAAGTCGTGAATTTTTTGTGTGTACCATCATTTTTAATTCTTTAACTTCTGTTGCAGGCGATATTGCAAAAGTCTACAGTATCCGTGGAAATCGAAGTGAAACCAAGGCAACTGGTTCCGGACACGAATTGCTTCATTGACTATCTGCCTCAGCTTCAGACAATCGCCAAGGCAACTTCCGGTTCACAACCCATCTACACGTTAATGGTGCCTTTAGTCGGTGAGTACCCTTGCTGCAATTTGTTTTTGATTTATTCTGGTTTTTTTGCCACATATACTTCGATTTGCTCTATGTAATATGTCCGTTTTCGGATTCACGGAGGAAGTAATCTCTATTAAGTATAAAACTGATTCCTTTCCCAGTTTTGTTGATCTTCCACGTTGACTAAAATAACTGAGGAAATGGAATTTTAATTGGATTCAAAATGGGTCTCATTTTTCTCACCAGAGTAAATGAATAACACTAAAGGGTGCGATTTTTATCGCGATCCTAACAACATTCATTAGTAATATCTCCGCCATGTTTGCGTTGCGTGTAAGAGAGGAATTAAACGTTTTGACATTTATCCAAAATGATGTAGGCTAGTTCGATAAACTTCTCCGTTGAATTGTATTGAATTCACGTTTCTCAATCCTAGTTGGGGAGAAAAATGGATCCGGCTTAGAACTCTGGAACCAATGTCTTTTTTCACCTCCTTCTTTCGAGTAGAATCTTTTATTACTTTGAAGTTCTGCGATCTCCGTACTGAAATTGCAAAACGTACCTTTTTGACTTACCGTTCCGTTCTCAGATATAGTTGAGGATTATTTTATGTTGACCTGGGCTTTCCGAGGAAGCTTAATGAGCTTCATTTATTCTGTGCGGTCACTTACCTCTGAGGCAATTCGTAAGGCGCATTAACGAACGAATAGTCGAAAATAATGAAGGGGCGATGCAGAAACTAGAGAGGATCCCCTTTTGGATAAGAGGCTCGCAGAGATTACCGAGCGACTCATTCTCACGAAGATCGCGTAATAGCGATGACCCAATGACCTATAGCCCGGTAGGAGTTGCAGTCTTTCCAGCAGTAGGGTTATGGCTATGGGGAAAAATTCACAAGCACCGCAGACCTATGGTTTTTTCACAGTGCTCAAAGTTTCCACGCTGCAAATCTAGTTTCAGAACTCACTAGTAATGACGTATTGAAAGAAAAAAAACGATATGTTATACTTGCACTTTTTGAGTGAATACTGTTGTTGAGAGAAACCCTGAACTTTTGGAAATAAACCAAAGTATCAGATTTAGCAATCAGTTCATTTTTGACTTCAAAGTAATGAAGCCACTCAACATATTTTATCCCTACCCAAATTCCGATGAGATGCATAGTTGTAATCGGTGTGATTCGTGACTTTATAATCGGTGGAACACCTCTAACATTTATTCCCAAAAATAATTTGTTTAGGATTTCTCGATACTGATGTAAATGTTTTTGATGAAGCCAATTGGACATTATTCACTATCAACAGATAACAATATTTGCGCAGTATTCTTAAATCTTATTTTTGAATGGTAAACCATAAGGGTGTTTCTGATTCCTGAGACAGCCAAATTGTCACGTAAAAGAAGTATATGTTCAATTTCTTTTATCTACTACGCCATACCATAAAATAGAGAAAATCGATGAGGTGCATTTTTGGTACTGTCCTTGAAATTAGTGAGGTCTCACTTATGCGAAATGGTGTGTTTTAATGATGACATTAAAGATTCGTCACTAGGTACTAGAAAATAACTACTGATCTAATAACATAGGTTTCTTTCTACAACAACACGTTTCATTTCGTGCCAAGAACCTGCCAAAAAATTGTGCGTGTGTGTGTTATACTGTATAAAAATATCGACTATTTTTTTTCTTCAAAATGCAAGTAGAGAATATTGTTCGAATGTTGCTTCTAATGTTAATATTTAGAGATGCCTCATCGCGATTTGCTATTTCTCACTTAAATAACGTGGGAATTTTTTTTTTTAAACTTTGTAACTTTATAACTCATCAATGTAGTAGTGTACTAATAAGATCAGAACATATTTTTTCAGGGAATTGAACGCTCTACAAAATAAGCTCTGTTATCATTTTATGATAGATCTATTCTTTCGAAAGTCCCAACCTATTTTTTAGAAAATTTGATCATCTACAAAATGAAACCCAAACCAGCTTGCAAAGTTGTATGGTTTTTGAGACATTTCGGTTATAGTGCTTGAAAAATTCAAACCGGATAAGTTACCTTTTAGAATTTTGCTATCGAGTTCCGGTATCACGAAGCTTCATTTGAGGTTAAAAACTAATTTTTCGAAGGGTATGTAAGAAGAAAGAAAAAGGTAAAAAAGAAACCACCCTAATATATACAATATATATTAATCACTTCAGTATTATTTGCTTACGCTTTTAACTAGCCATGTGCCTGGGTACAATATGTTTTGAGGCATTTGCCAATGAGTTACGATACTCGCGTAAACTGTCAGCTTGTGTCTTCTTTCTAATAAATTATTCAGTCGGCCTTAAACCTCTATTTGTTATTACTTATTAACAGGGTATTAAGTGAATTTCTTAAGATCGAATTAAAAATATGCGATGAAGATAGCCGTGGAACGTGAAATAATGATTTAATTTATATTAAAGTCCAGATAACTGCTTTGGAACCAGCAAGGTGGAACTGATATCACTATCGAAAGCGTTATCTCATTTATAATCCAAGTTTTGGCCATTATGATCGTTTGGAGTGATGACTTTCTACTACTCTTCTTTGCATCATAGTATCAATTTTTCGAGAATTCTAAACGCAATATTATACCCTACTCACGCTTCAATGGATTTGAAACCCGTCGATGAAACAATATAATGCCACTACTCATCAAATGCTAAGTAATTTGCGTAACTGATTTTACCTGCGGAATATTAATTTCATACCGTGGCGGAGTCGCTTTCACGACTGTTACGCCGACGATTTGCACCATGACCTTTGACTCTGGTTAATACGATCCTCGTAGCTATTTCTCGTCAAACTGTCCGCGCGTTGAATATTGTACCGCGATCGCCGTTGTAATCGACATCCAAGGACAATTTTGAAAGAATATTAAACAAATTCACAGGTGGCAGGTAAAGATATGACTTGAGGCCCCTCTTGCAACAAAAAAATTACTCAATACCTCCTATTCGTTAATAATTTTTCACTTCAGAGAATCGGGAGATTTCACTTCTACGTACAATAAACAGTTGTTCTTCATTATAACGTGCAATTAGCCGGAAAACACTCGAATTACGTATGGCTGAAATTCAACGTTTCACATGGGTCTCGTGTCTACTTGAATGTGAAAAACCCTTCGACGTGCGTTCGAAAAGCCTGACTCACTGCTAATCACTTCGACGCATTGATATTAATTTTCTTACTCTGTTATGAATTTACGTGTTTCAGGTTTACCTAATACATTCAATCTATCCATATTAGCCTTTCCGATTGACATTCTAGCGGATTTCATACTCTACAAAGAACCTGTAATGTTCCCTAGCAATCAATCGATCAATGCCTTTTATAATCTTGATGTTGTCAAGAAGCCTTTGCTTTCGCTGTGCTGTGCAGTTTTTCTCCATCACTAAAAGTGGGTATAATATGGAAATCTCGCAAGATTAAGTGATTGAGTTGGTTTAGCATTCGCTACTTCATCAATCCATATATTTATCTACTTGTAACACAAAACACCTGATCATTGCGTATGTCACTTATATTTTATGAGTTATTTGTATAATTTCTTCTTGGATTTCTGGTCCATAGGTTTAAGAGACGAAGCTATTTTTTTGTTTAATTATTAACCCTAATGGGTCATGCCTCAGCAGAATCGCATAACAATCACACGGGGTGAAATTTACCTCAAAACTGAGTTCTAAAAATCTAAAAAAATATCTAGGTATTGTTTAAGGATCGCAGAAAAAGCGCTTTCAATTTTCCTAACCAAAATTAATTGCTTACATATTGTAACAAACTAGCAAAGTTTTTAAAAATAAAAAAGTGCTATAAATGTCCAAAATAAGGTGTTCATTTTTTATGAAAAATTGCGCCACGACTAAGGGACTCTACAAGGAGTTTCAGAACCGTTTAACCCGAAATTCACCCCCAGTGACCCATTAAAGTTAAAGTGACAGTAAAGAGGTTGAAGTTTTCAATGGGATTAACATTTTGAACGGCTCCGAACGTACTGTATCATAAAGCATCTGAACAGATGCTAAACAACCTGGACCTCGCTTGCACCCATTTGGATGGGTCTTGCAAAAGGCAATAAAACAAACGCGATTAGATGGCATTCGCGGGTATATCCATATCTGGACAGCTGTGCTTCTAATGATCGAGAATTTACTTCTCAACTTACAATTGCTGACTGTTTGAATTGCACCCGTGTGTCACCAGAACCTTGTCCCGCAACCTCGCCATTTAATCGTGTCCAAGTACACCGTAACTTTATAAACTATATAGTTACAGGTATTCATTTTATAGGTTTTTCTCTTCCATCGAGTAGATCTACTGGTTTCAAGAATATCGCTATAGGTAATGCGGTGGCCGATAAAAATGTATGGGCGTGTCAATTTCACGAAGTTATACGATTTTTATACTTAAACTATAAATATATAGTTCTCTTTATATTATGTGTATATATGTATAAAATTATTATACCGTTACGTGTATTGGTTTTTTGAAATAATTTTACTGAAAAATGAATCTCGTGTACTAAAAAATTCACACGCATCTCAGGCTTGACAAAAACTTTTGTTTCGTCATACAAAACATAGCCACCAAAGAATTTAAGGATATTTCAGTTTTTCAATTCCCAAAAACAGCCTTTTTTTCGAAATTCCAACGTCGTTGAGGCAGTAATAAAGATTTTTATTTTAGCCCAGCCCTTTCGCGAGAGCTATTTTCTAATGAACAAATGCTAGAATCTCGGAAAAGAAATCTAAAAAAGGCTCTTTTCTGAACCGCCCTAATATACAGGGTGTCTTATTGTAATCAATCCAGTCAAATATCTCGAAAACCAAAAGTGTGAATAAAAAATGTTTCAGACAAAAGTTGTAAGGTTCAAAAGGGAAAAGAAGATGAAAGGATTAAATTTTCCGTAAGCGGATTCGCCGAGGTTAGCTAAAAGTCAACTTGAATTTCTTTCAGTGGAACTGTATATTTTTTCATCTGAATCAGAAAGTGCTTCATACTTACCACTTAAAGTTAAGTTAAGTTGCTACGGAAGGATCCTGTCGTACTTGCTTCATGAGTTTTGCATGTTAAGCAGGATCTGCAGAAGCGTGCGTTTGACAGGGGCTGCGTCGTGAACGCTCGTGCTGTGGCTCCCTTCTACTTTTTTTCTCCAAATAATTACATTTCTTCTCAAGTTTTATCTTTATTTTTGTAAATGAATTAATTTAAAAAAATTTTCGGCTTAAATTGTTATTAATTCAAAATTTTCATATTTCAAATATTTTCAAAAGGATGTTCGTTTATTTTTTCAATAACTTTAACAATAAAACATTATTCGTGAACCTTATCTACGATGGCAAATTATCGAATTATCAAAGCGTATCGCGGTATTTCTAGAGTTGTACGACTACCCACAGTCGAACAATTTCAAATAAGAGCTCAACGGTGTAAAAATATTCTTCTATTTAAAAAACTAAGTTGACCTTCTTTCGACCTTGGCGGGGCCATTTACGAAAAATATCATCTGCTTTCCCCATTTCAGCCTTACAATTTTTGTCCGAAACATTTTCCACTTACACTTCTGGTTGTCGAGATATTTGACTGGATTCACTAAAATGAGACACCATGTATATATTTATTCAAACTCACGTATGATCTACAAAAATTCTAATGCCGGTTGCAATAATTTATAAATCATCATGGAGGATTGAATTTCGAACAAGAGAAAATTTTTCGAGTCTTACAAAAATATGCAGTTGTAAAGGCTCCAGGTCTGTGTTCAGCCTGTGATATACATCACAACTCGAAAAAGTAGAAGATTTTCAGAGTTTCGTTATGTAAACCGTATAAACAATCGAAAAACCACTGTTTCATACCTCATTTAATGTTCGATATCGTTATATTCTCAGAGAGGCGGAAAAATATATCTGAAATGAACATCGCATTGATGGCTATCAATATAATCTCGACTAGTTAGCGTTATTTTATGTACTTTCATAGTCACGCGCAGTACTGTTAACGATGATTCTATACGTTCACGCAGGATTACACTGGTCAACAAAACAAATTTTTTTTTTTTTTACCAAAATTTTTATTTATTAGTTATGAAGTTTGTTCTTGTCTTTTTCACGTTGATGAGCAAGTTTTGAAGTTTTTGGTTGATAGCTAATATATAATAAATAGAAGCCTATTCAGCAGAAAAAGGTAAACGACTTCATCGTGATATTCATTTTTAAACTTTATTTATCAATTCTTTTCCATTTGTAGCTTATTATTAATTATTATTTTTGAATAAAAGTGATTTAAATGCCAAAGTGAAGTTTGTTATTCACAAAAAAATGTTTGAGAAAATAGGTGATTTTTCTTAAAATCCAAAATCTCATTTCTACAAAAATAAACTTCTTGTAAAAAAAATTATCTTTTCCTTTATTAGTTACGTAGAAGAAATCAAAATTTTACATCTACTACCCAGTTTCTCTCTTGTTCGACTCAAAATTCGTTCACCGGCGTTATCAATTAATTTGTTTTCTCTTCTGAAAAGATCGTACCGAAAATCATGTCAGACGTCAATTCAAAGGTTAGGATTGTATCCGGTATCGGATAAAACGTCGCTGCGCCAGTCGATATGCCACGCTCTCGGATGGATCTTAGCTCCAGCCGTGGCCAGGACATCTCCAGGAGTCAGGGTCACGCGGCGTGTGGAGCTGACTCATCTTTGTAATAAATTTCGTAGTCCGAGTGACTGTCAGATCCCATCGATGATATACAGCCTCCTGATTACCAGCCGTACATCATCCTCTTGGAACCAATCCATCTGGCTTGGATATGCTCAGAGTCTCGAGTTAGTTAAGGACCGTGTGTAATACCTCGCCGGAGGAGCTGGTGTGGCGAGTACAACCTGCCCCTAGTTGGCCCAGGGCAAGATGTTCGTCAAACTTGACCTGGTCAAGATTCCCCCTTGCTTGACTTCGAATGCAGTGATACAAAGAATTTTTTCCCCTTCTTAAGAGTTGAACAATACAGGGTCAATAAACAGCAGTATAAAGAACATCCTCAGACGCCAAGGAACCTTAAGGTGCTTATAAAGACGCGTTGTACACCTCGAAAACGCGGGGTTGCAAAACTCCTATACCGCTCAAGCGATCAGAGTGAAACTTGGGCAGTTAATGCCTTATTTTGGCAAGAAGTGGAGCGTCTTTTTAATTTTTCAAAATTTGGAAAAAAAATTTACAGATTGGTTACCACACACAGAAATTGGCCAAATTTTCACAGTTGCACTGAACGGATCGAAATCTCCCGTATGATGCCACTCGGCGGTGATGAAACACACATTTTGAGCCCAGTCCCATGAGATTTGATGGTGAAATGACGAAATGGCAGCTGATCTGGTTTTCGATTACGAAAAACACCGTCATCTCATTTTCGCCACATTTGTCACCGACCTTTCACGAATGCCGGTCATTTTTTACCGACATTACACGCATGCATTACTGGCATGCGCGTAATGTCGGTAAAAATGTCGCCAAAATGAGATTTGGTGTTCTTCGTAATCGAAAACCAGATCAGCTGCCATTTCGTCATTTCACCATCAAATCTCATGGGACTAGGCTTAAAATGTGTGTTTCATCACCGCAGAGTGGCATCATAGAAGAGATTTCGATCCATTCAGTGCAACTGTGAAAATTTGTCACATTTCTACGGGTGGTAACCAATCTGTAAAATTTTTATCCAAATTTTGAAAAATTAAAAAGACGATCCACTTTTTGCTAAAATAAGGCATTAACTGCTCGAATTCCACTCTAATCGGCTCGAGCGGTATAGAAGTTTTACATCCCCGCGTTTTCGAGGTGTATCACCTTAACGGTCTATCGTGACAAAAATGGTATATTCATTTCACATTATATTTCAAGATTAATTATCGCACAAGAAGGAGTACCACGATTTTGTGTGTAACTCCTGGGTAGACTGACTCGAAGTTTGAGAAAGCGATAAGTTTGCTCGATAAGAGCAAAAAAAGAGGGAACGATACTGAAAGACGAAGAGATAGGGCTCTCCCTTTCGAAATTGAGGATCATTCTGATGAAATCGAAAGCCGGCGGTAAAACTCTAGAGGATACGGAGGAGGTGGCAGTTCTCTCCAAGAGGAATCCATGCAACGATTCGCCTCAAATAAGGGATGTGATTGGAATGAAGGGCGGTATCAGCCAGTACCGCACCATCACCATCTTTACTTATATTTTTTCTATTCCTCATAGTACATCAAGCTTACGCTTCATCCGGATTGCCCACACGCACCCAGTCCGACCGCTTAGCAGGCATTTTCTACACAGTTTGACTCCAAAAATGCTCCTATATTACGATTCGATTCCTTTACCATATAGTATGTACTATAAGAAATATGATATAGTATATAGTAATTGTTGATAGTCATAGTAGTTCGAACCTCATGAATGGTCCCAGTTACCTGGTGAAAAAATACACCTTAACACTGTTTTAATCCAGTGCAAAACCTTTCGTAGGAGGAGTCTTTGAAACACTGCTAAATTTAATAAAAATCAGAATTATACCATTTTCTTCGCACTTTTTCTAATTTTCAACTTGCAGCGTTATGAGTTTGTCAAGCCTCTTGTAATCAATGATCAAAGTTGAAAAATTAATAGTGCTTTGATCCTATTAAAAGGTCCCATGACTATTTTGCAAGCGTCTCATACTGCAACTGGACATTCAGTACAATTTTCGTTTTTTTAACTGATTTGAATGTATTCATAGCGCGTATTCATATTTCTATTGAAGACATTACCGAATAAAAAGCAAAAAACTATGTTTAATTTAGGAGCTTCAATTCATGCGCCTTACCATTCACTTTTTTTGGGTAATTACCAGGGCTAATCAGTTATTCGTAAGAAGTGTTCAACTATTTTTTCAGTCTGAAACAGAATCAACAATTTGGAAAGTTATAGTACAATGTGTGGATCGTATTTTGGTTCGTGAATAATATTGCATACAGCTGCATGCATGTACATTAACTAGGGTGCCTCAAAAAGATTTTTTTTTTTATTGTATCAGCTACTCCATGAAACCATAGTTAATACCGTCGTATTTAACCTTCTGAAAGAAAATTTTTTTTTTCGAGGTCACGCATCGACATCTTGTATTTGCCATTTGATTAGCATGTAAGAAATCCAATTTCGTCGGTTGGATGTATATTAGTACTACGGAGGAAACTTTATATAGTAGCGTTTGGCAACTCATTCGGTTTCCTTCAAATCGAGGCGTCGTAGAACATTTGAAGTCCTACGACTTTCGAGATATTCAACACAGTGCGAATCGAAGGTTTTAATTTCAGAAAAATCGTTACATAGGATAAACTCCCTTTCATGTGTTTGACCGGTATTAGTCAACATTTCACTATCACTCAATCAAAGAAGCTGGAAGGCTTATCTTAAATACGGATTTTTTGAAAAGTAAAAAACTACGTCTTACATTATGTTGAATATCTCCAAGATCATAGGACTTCAAATGTTCTTCGACACTTCGATTCGAAGGAAACCGAATGCTACCATATAAAGTTCCGTCCATTGTATGGAGAAATGATAAGCTCCATCCAATCGTTAGATTTGGATATTTGACACATTAATCAGACGATGAAAACAAAATGTTGATGCACAACCTCCAAAAAAACGTTGCACGATGTTTTATTTTCAAAAACTTCAGTATTACGTTGTTAACTATAGTTTTATGGGGTTGACGATCGAAAAAACTAAAGGATTTTTTTTTTTTTTTTTGAGGGCATGCTTATACAAAATTCACTTTTAAACGCATGTACGTGAAATGCAAAGATTATTCAATATTTGAACGATCGCTTGTTACCAAATCTGCAATTTTCCTTTCGTTGTATCGAATTTTAACGCTGAATGCAGATCTGCAATTGAATCCGCCTTCGCTTGTCCGGCCCTTAAATTTATCACTTTAAGGTGCACAATGACCGTCACTCATCGGTGATGCGTGAAAATAATAATCACCAAATATGTTTTTCACTTCACACATTTTGATCAAACAAATCACCATGGTTTAGCGTTCCGAAATTTAAAAAAAAATCAACAAAATTCAGTACAAAAGAAAAAGAATATTTCTAATTCTGGACAGTATTTTTGGTAATTTTTTTTAAATTGTCGGGACGTTGAAATATATAGCGCAGCAGTTCATAAATGTGGATATATTTGCATATTACCGAAATTTGGCGATAATACAACATGCAATATTTGCAATCAATGTGATCGACACTTTATTTCACTTTTACATCTGCTTTTCGTTCTATCGATTCCACCGTGTGATTTACTTATGTTTCTATTAGAGTTGGGGCGGGAGAGAGAGGGGTAAGCCGTTAGTCAGGCCGATTAATGCATACCAAATGCTGCTGAGATTTCTTGGCAACCGTTCCTCCTCAAAGAATCCTGTTCCGGAGTAAAGCATTAGGTTGTTCCCACGTGTTTTCGATAACTTTGGAAATTCTTGCGCTAGGTTCAACTTTCCTGTAATTCCTCAATACTTTTCTTCCATGTAACCAAATCTACTCTAAAAATTTATGTTACTTCTCATCAAACAAAAACGCCAGTTTTTTCAGCAATTATTGTTGAAAATAGGCCGATGATTACTAACGAAAGAGCAAGTACGAATGGCATTTCATCCGGAGTGATGAAAGATTGAAATTTTAGCACCCTAAACGTAACTGGGTTGCATAAAATAATGATCGCAATCGCCTTTCAAGACCTTCTGTCGAGCTATGTTCTTCCATCAGTTATGCAGCTGCATGCTACAGGGGGACCAGGAAAACCCGCGGGGTAGGTTCTTGCGCGAGTCAGGGCAACGCACTGATGCATGGCCTTTGGCGTTATAAGTGTTCGAGTCCTAAGACGCACCGCTGAAGTCGCCTCGTAACCATACACGAACCATTGAGGCCGCTGCCCACCTCGAAATCAAGGTCGACGATTTAGCTCAATAAAACGATGAGGGATACCAGCGAGTAGCCATAAATGCTAGATATCAAATTTCAGAAATAAGCCCTGCTAAGGAAATACGAGAATTCAAAATTCGTACGGAGACTTCCATTTGAGATTAAGAAAAGCGGCACAAATGGAGCTTTTTGATCAGAAAAATATCTGTACAAACAGGCTGCAATTAATTTATGAGCAATTCAATTGTCGGAATAACGAAACAAAATCATTGGTGTAAATGAAAACTGAGGCTTTTGCAACCTCGTTTTGGATTCTTGATCGTTGGCCGGTGGTGATATTACTACTTTCCAGCCAGAAAGACTCGATTGTCGTGAGATTTTGAATCAATTCGTCTAATTTAAACTGTTAAAATTCTCTATGCTTTAGAAAAGGAAATCTGTATCCATCAATATCGATAGAGTGATTCATAAAATAGGCACCACTTTTTCGATCCTTGAGAAGTTTAAAAATTCAACTCAGCTCGTTAACCTTCCAGCAACCAAGCGAGTTTCTTAAAAAATAATCACTTGTTTCTAATTGTTACGATACTATATTTAATTGTCGATGATTAATTGCTCGTAACCAAATTTAGAAATCTTGAAACTGTTTACACAGCTTGAATTTTTCATCTATCTGAAAAATGACGTGTTTAAAAAAACGATTTCAACGTGGCTGAACGTACCCGAGCTCAGACCTCAGTGATATGTGTAAAGTGACGACCTTATAAAGGGACGCTAATCCTAATGTACGAGTTTCTTTCTCTTCTTTTCCATGGCGAATTTTATTCATCAGTCAATTCCTCCTGCCCGAAAATCCAGAGTGTATTTTTACGTGGAATCAGCGAACGCCCTTTTGCCCGCAAGCAGTGTCTGGCAACGGGCGCGGATGGAGTTCGGTGTTCACAGTTACGCTCTCACGGTTCATACATGAATGCATGTCGGCTTATGCTCGCTCAGGCTGGTTGAGACTCGGGCGTGGGCGGTGCGCGGCACTCGCCTTGCCGAAGAGGACGAGGTCGGATTGCCTGGTGAAATATAGCGGCGCCTGAACGTGTCCAGGTCGAGATCCAGACTTTTTCGTTCCATACCTCTATCGTCCTGTACATGGTACCCTCTCCCTACTGCACGGGAGGTTCGGAGGAACATGCGTCTACAGGGTGTCACAAAATTCTTTCAACGACACCGCCAAGAAAACGACTCCGAAGGAAATACGGGATTTGTGTAGCCCTTTACCAATGATAATAACACATGCAAATATGGACTGATATTAGTCGTTCATCAAATGATGTAGATTATTCTGTTCATTGGTTTATCTCACGAAACTTTATGCCTCCAATCCACTTTTCAATAATATCGTCAGAATCATATACCATGATGGGAATTAAAAAATGTTCCAGCGAAAATTTTACTTCCATATTATGTTATAGAGGGTCTTTCTGGAAACTAATTGATTCTTGTTATTTTTTTTTTTTACCATATTTGGGTTATCATGAATAGTTAAAGGAGAAATTTTTATATTTGAAACCTTGAAAATTGATTGGACATTCATTTCCAACGTTACCGGGGAAATTAACAAGAAATGTATACAAAGAATCTCGCTGCTCCCGGAAAGGTCTATCATGTCTAATTGACAAATAATGAATGTACAATGCATGGAAGAACTCATTAGCAAATTGGAATATCACAATTATTTATGTATATTATATGGTTAAACTATTCTTGACGCACGAACAAATGACGAAGACTGGTCGTTATAGTATGAGTCATCATTGATAACACTTGTTCATAATTAGTAATTTCAACCTCGTGACAGAACCCTTTTTTCATTTCCATCTTCTCGTTTGAGTAAATTTTGTGCATACTTGGTCATGTTGGCATCAGTTCGGTGATAAAAGCTGGGTAACAATACTGCGAATACGTTCTGTCGGCAAATGAAACAGTTCATCAATATAACTGAACACACTCAGGATCTTACCTACCTTTACATATAATCACTATGTTTCAACCGAATGAATTTACACCAAAGGTATGACTTCACGTGAGTTCATTCATGATTCGTCATGAATCTGACGTTTTTGGAATAGTGGTCAAGATTCCACTCTGCGGCAACACGTTCGAAGAAAATAAATAAGCCGGACGATCTCTTTTATTGTTGCTACAAATCAGTTTCTGGTTTGAACTGTTCCACAAAAAGACCGCGAACACTTTACGTGTATATTAATCTATTTATTGTAATTCTAAGAGACTGGGCAATCTGCTAAGTTATTTGTTAAGATAGACGTGCCCCATTGTGAAGCCGTGAAACTTTATGAGGGTATACCAGGTGTGAGTGGACTTCGCTAAATCGATGAAAGGTTTATAGGATGGAAGTCTAACGAATCTTATTTTGGGTCGTAAATAATTGCGCCGTCCTGTAGCCTCCCGGGGTCTCGGAATAACGGATCACCGCGGAACTTGAGGCGGTCTCATAAATCCTCTTAGGGTTTACACACGTTTCACGAACTTGGTTATATACGTACTCCCGCGTCTGACAACTGACGAATCGCGTTTGTAGTCGGACGTAATGAACTTGGAAATCGTTCCTAAGCCGCCCGTGCAACTGGGGACTTTCGAAGATTCAATTTCCCCATAATCGGATGGGAACATGTGGAGGGGCAATACAAGGGTTCCGACTCATTTCATCCCCATGGATTCCTACAATTCAAGTCAACTCCATTTGCACATCCTAAAAGAGGAAAGTTTTTTCTCTCCCTTGCCACGTATCAAAACAACATAGATAAGAGAAAAGTTCATAATAGAAGTATGTCTTCAGTCACAGTGTCACAGCTTGAGTTAATCCAACATTGAGTGCGCAGATGAATCGGGAACCTTGTTCGCAGCAGACAAGTTGGTCATGTGCATAACGGAGTTGAAAAGAGTTCGGTCTATTCATCTTGTCTCACATCTGGCAATGAACCTGCGCCTTGACGAACGAGCAATGGATTCTCTCAACACTCTCGCTAGACAATCCTAGGTGGTAACGCTTGTTCTAGGTTAGGGTCTAACAGTCGAGACCCACGACTGTTTGAACAGCACCAACGCAGTCGCCTCTCCTCTCACCTCTTTCACTCTTACGCTCTCGCACTCTTACTCGCTACCAGTGAGCCCGCGGTCCATCTCTCTTCCTCGTTTCTCTTGACGCCCTAGAGCCTGCTGTTTACTCTTTCCTATTTGTTATTTATATCAACACTGTCATTTTTCATTCCCTTTCGATGCCGAGCGGCATTCAGCCATGTTAGTGAACAGGGAACGCCTGTCCGCTTCCCAAACAAAGAGGGACGGATTTTGAGCAAATACCTACTTTTCTTGAATTTCTCCCAACGGCCTGTTTGAACTGCCACAGCCAGGGGCTACGCTCGTTCCAAGGGGTCTGCAAGGGTGTAAGTATCCTAGACAATCGGAAGGAATCTGACCAATACAGACCCTGTTCAGAATCATTATCCAACTCTAAATTCACCCTCCAATTCTACTACACTGGACAATTAAGCAAGTTTCTTAGCTCAAACGCGTTGGAAAACGTTCACGGTTTTCGAAATTGTATAAATTCAAGGCTGGTGGGAGTTAAAAATTGAAAAAGTGTTTCAAGTTACGGAATTCCCGCTTTAATTTTAGAAAAAAAAATTGATAATAGCAAAATACAGTATTGAAAACGGTGACCAAGGTTTTGGCCCATGAAGCATCGAAAATGCATAAGATCTTTTCGAACTTCAAAATATTCTCTATTCTTCTGTAGAGCTGACTTTCAATTGATGAAAATGTAACAGAGTTAGAATTTGTTAATTTAAAAATCTCATATTTTTTTTCAAAGGCGTCTTCTACCGAAAATGCCTTCCATAGAAGGTTAGTCCTATAATCATGTGAACTTCGTGTATACATTTGAAGCCGTCAACCAGATCAACGGTTATTATGAAATCGTGGTCACCCTTATCAATAGGGTGGCTTCGATCACATAATGCGGTCTGAAGTTTCAGCTTGTTCTCTACACTGATTGTAAATCAATACAAGTGTATCAAGAAGAATGCGTCTTTATTTCGCTGCACAAAAAATTAACAATTGACTAATATGCTCGATGAATATTGAAAAAATATTCCATTGCAACGTTGTATTACTCGAAACAGTTTCAACTTTTCGCAACGCGCCGTGACTGCGCTGGCAAAACGAGCGATTATCAACGAAGTGAGACTCAACGTATCTGCGCATAACGTTTTCAATCTTGCGAAGCTCAGAGTCCGTAACCAATTGAATAAAAATAATAGACTCCAAAAAAGTGACATACCAAGCATAAAAAATTGTCTGACAAAGTGCGTAGCGTCGGAAAATTTGTGAGAAATCGGGAAATGTCAAGGAATTTCACGCAAACTGAAAAAATCCAGGAGATATTAAGTACTTTTGGTACAGTTCTTGGAACTTCGACATCAATCGAAAAAAAACAGGCAAAGAAAGTATACTTGTAAACTAAACTTGAGTTTTTGCTAATTTGATTAGACATGTAAAACTGTAGCAATAAACAAATATTAAAACTAGTTCACACTGATCAAGACTGTGAAACTTGTGTTTCAGTATAAATTTCGCTTATGCATATAATTATACATGTATATACACGACGATGTGCTTATTTCCTACAAGTAAGATGCTGAATATTCATTGCAATATCAAGTTATTGAAATTGGGTAAAATTGAATGAAATTTGGGAAATCTTGACTATTTTAACTCGAAAATAAAGATACATAATATGCGTATGATGCAATGAATTTGCATGAGAGAAGTGAGTTTTGGGTATATGAGGGTAGTCGAAATTTTCCTTGGAGAAAGTCAATAAAGTCGGAAAAACCGGGAAATGTCAGGAAATTTGTAGTGCCATTGATGCTAATATACTAATCACTCTGCTAAATACTCTAATTGATTAAAATTATTGTTGAAACTCTGAAACCCTCTTATTGAACCTCTTTACCTTTTTGTTACTCTAGTTCTCAACGAGCTGGAGGGTCTTGCTCGTGGAGGAGACGCCCGCGATTGTCCGCCGGCTTCGAGAGCTGCCCTGAACCCTGAGCACGTCGCCAGGGTTGCTGAAAGATCGAGGGTGGCCCTGGCCTTTGCTCGCAGCAAAAATCCAGCAGTGCGTTGTCTTACAACCAGAGGAACGGTCCTCACCTCGAGCACCTTTACCGTCGAGGAAGACGTCGATCAGGTAAGATTTACTGGCTATTTATTCGGCTGCAATGGCCTGCCTAGCCTCACTTGGAATTCCCGCATATTGATTACATGAGATGATCCCGCCTCAGAGTAAAACTCGAAGGGAAAATTTTTTCGTATCCTCAGTCTCTTCAATCTCCAATCTAGGCTCCGCCTCTTTTTCCTACATGTCTACATTTGTTTCGATTTTCAAAGAGAAGTTGCACTATATGAAACGTCGATTTGAACAAAATAATAGGAGCCTTGAAAAAGTGAATTTTTCACACGTCCTGTTTCCAAACAGTGCGGAGAAACAACATTGGACGATGCGCAGAATTGAAATACTATATTTTACACACTAGGGCTTTTTTGCGTATGCGCACTTTCAACGTACTCAATTTTACACACTGTGTAATTGCCATATGGCGGGCTGTTGAAAAAAATGCGTTTTATACGAAATTTCTCAGAATTTCAGCACTAAAACCTTACCGGGGTGTTTGGGGTCGCTGATTACGAATCTGCACTCAAAATTTAGAAATTCAAGATGGCAGATCCAACATGGCGGGTGAAAAGTTGTAATGTAAGTAATGAAATCTTATCAAAAAACTTCACCCAGGCGTTTTCGAGTGTTCTAAAAACTAAAGATTTTTAAAATTTGGTGTAGTGAATCTAATCAGCGACCCCGAAAACCCCTGGCTAGAGTTTTTCGACCAGATACGATCAACCTCGAACTTTATGTCCACCATATTGGATCCGCCATCTTGAATTTCTAAATTTGAAGTGTAGATTCGTAATCAGCAACCCCAAAAACCCCCGAGTACCAAATTTCAAGTTGATAGTAAGAAAAAAGTCGTCTATCAAAAATGTCCACTCAAACTTCACTCTCAAATCCTTTACCAGTGAAGGGGATAATTGTCAATCGTCATCCGCCCATAGTACACGCAATACTTTTTGTCCATAACCTAGATTGAAAGCTGAACTTTGAGTGCACGTTATCGCTCAGTATCCGTTATCGCGCAGTACTTACTCAATTTTGCACCAGGCATTTGAGGAAGCGAGCGCAAAATACATTTTTGCGCCCGCCTAATCATTTTCGGATGGGTAAAGGCACTGTGCGCCCACTTTACATTCACGAAAAAGCATACTTTTCGTACAAGTTGCACAAAAATTTAACTATCTTATTGTATTTCACCTAAAAAAAAGCCTGTACGTTGAATTAGCAGTCCGTCGGTTCCCACTGAATAGTCAAATCAGTTTCTTGGCTCATATCATGGTGTTGCATGACAGTGAGTTTGTAAATAGGGCATTACACGTCAAATTAGGAGCCCATATATCTCACCTCCTTCGCTTTTGATCACTTTTTAATACGATGTTCTTACCGACCTAAATGGGTCTTCGGATTTTTTTCAGAATTTCCTCACCAACTGGTGAAATTTACGAAAAATCACAAAACCAATTGCGGAAACGCCATTTTTAAAAGTTTGAAAAAATTCACACTGATTTTAGAATTTAAAATATTGTTTTTGAGCACCATACGATAATGAGCCCTCGATATTCACTATTTTTTCGCAAGTTTTCAGTTTTTCCATAGAGAAATTGTTTTTGTTTTTAATTTTTTTTTCCATGTGCCTTGATTTAAATAGATTGCAGAATCACGTTGTTTTCATGATTCCGTTATATATTGAGATCCGGGAATAGAATGAAAAAAAAACAGAGAAACTTCAATTCCGATACGGAGAAACTAAAAACTTTCGAAAAAATAGTAAATATTTTGGTTCCATCCTCATGTGGTGCTTATAAATTACGTTTCAAATCATCGAATCTGTGTAAATTTTTTCAGATTTAAAAAAATAGCGTATTTGGAATTGTTTGTCGATTTTTTTTTCCAATTTTATCAATGACTAAAAAAATCGGAAAATAATTCCGAGACTTTTTTGGGTCAGTTAGAACATCATACTAAAAAATTATGAAAATCGAAGAGGGTGAGGTACATGGCAGCTAATTTGGGTTGTTATATACGAGATCTTTAGAGATGGTTTCGCCTATGTAGACTTGGAGTCATTGATTTTGAGACGACAAATTTTATGGACTAGTTGGTGATATTGATAACGGAGAACCCGTCCGTCGAATCTAACCCAAGAATATAAAATTCGACATTCATGGATTATGTTATGCTTATTGGCAATGTAACAAGCCATAATCCTTAGCTTTCCACACTGGCAGTAGTCACTTCCGTTTATAACTTCCCATTCCTTTTTGTGGATGTTATTATAGAAACGTCAAAAATAAAAAGTAGAGTTATCACTAGACCTCGACGTTACAAGATACAAAATCACCTCTTACTATTTTTGAACTGAATAAATTTTAGATTTTATCGGTTAGTGGTTTTCCAGTTATTTAAATACAATATAAAAATGAATAAATTACATTTGTTAATCTTTTGAAACGAATGAATAGGTAAAATATAGCCCAGCGGAAAGTTCTTGGTTAGATTATGCAATGGCCTTTGCCATACAATTCAACGGTATATTTTATATGTCTCATATTTTCTTTTTTTTTCTTCTCGTTTTCTCTCTCGATGCCACTTATACAAACTTCGCATCATTCCGAAAAGAATTTTACCACTCTCTGAAATGCTGCGAGTAATATTGATGAGTCCATTGTGTCTTCAATTATAAAAGCTGATTTGTTTAAATTGAAATCAGGTAAACAAGCACTGTGCGATCGTGCCTTATGTAACCAGCGATGAGCTTTTTGGCTAGAATCGACTACTTTTTTGAATTGAATTGATCAATCTCGGAGCCTTTCATTGTATACTTTCATTGTCTGGTAAAAAAACACCCAATTATAAATTGAATCTGATAAATGAGTAAAATGCAGAGTCAGTTACGTCGGGATATTTTTGTGAACGTTTTCCGAGGAAGTTCAATTTATGTCAATTCGAATCGAAACAATTGATGATATTTACGCAGAATGATCGATATTAGAACATCAAGAATTTTTGATAATGACGGAAAATGTATAAATTACCATTTTTTTGGAAAATTATCAGTGCTTTTACGAATTCTGATTTTGCGATGGGTAGTTCGGTTTCATTTCAATAGTTAACTTCACTTTACTATATGAAACAGAAGAACTTCGAAAGAAATTTATTCACAACGAGTTGTATTCTAAACACCAACACAATATTTACTAGAACATAACTAAAGTATTTGTATCCGCGTACTTATTAAGTAACGATGAGTAAATAATTCAAATTTTACTTAAACTCTCACATCATTTTTCATACGTTATATTATTTTGAATCGACTGAAGTAATTTTTATGCATTTAGTACAATAAAAATTGAACACATTCCACCGATATCGTCCTGTATAAATCGCATCCGGAAAATTGTAGCAATTTTTCAAAAATTTAGTCGGTGATTTATGTTCAAAGAATTCAAGACATTTAATTATAATTCGTGATTATTTTTAATACTTGATAGAATATTTCCGTGGCAGGTCTCAAAGTTATTTTCCTGTTGTTTAGAGTATGGGCAACATATTCTGAAAACGGTTTTCACTTACGGAATTATTTTCAAGATATTTTCGAAAGGAATTATTTCGTAGGTTTGTAATAATTAACATTTATGTAAAATATACTAAAGTGTTGAAAAAATTTTGAAAAATGATTTATTTTTTGCAAAGCAAAAAATTGTAGTTACAAAAATTACAGTAACGTTAACGACAAGATCGCGCCAGTCCCCAAATCAGTGAATGCGACAGTAAGTTTTTTATTCTAAAATGCTCTGTCAAAGTTGAAAAGGATACTAGAATCGAAGGCATTATATAACAAAAATTAATATAGGAATCAATGATGCACAAAACTTGAACTAATCATTCAACGTAGATTTCGTTTGAAAAATTCATTCCACGGTATTTGTCGTAAGCACTGGAGACTATAACGACATTTCAAGTTTAGTTCCGTGGCATCAGACTGAACTTTGTCTATATGTAATATGAATTATAGTTTAAGTGACAGGCGAAAGGACGTTGAAATTATTGGAAATCAGAATCTTAATCGCGAAATTATTCTATTCTAACTCACATTTTCGTGCGATATTATCTGAGCGACATCGTTTATGCACCGTCAGTCTTATATTCATGCTCACTCTATCGCGTCCAAAGTCACCGTTCATGGTACCTAAAAGTCAGACATAACTTTATTTGTTTCAGGGCGGTTTAACCAGGAACGACGACAGAATTCTGGCCACTTGTTTAAGCTTATGTCGAACTAGCAGCAAGGAGCTTAACAGCGTCGGTGAGTTATGAAAAATTATTTACATTAGATGCTCAAAGCACCTCCATTTTTTTCCATCAGGCCCGATCGCATCACAGATTGCGAGAGTTATGTTCATCAATTCCCACAATTAGGAGGGAGACAGTTTTCAAATTGAAAATAATCAGTGATTGAAACCTGCGTAGTGTTTTAAAAATTTACGAAGATATAAACTCATGATCTATAGTCCGTCGGGTATTTCGAAAAATTTCAATCAGTCTCCGACCCATAGCCATTCCAATTTTTGAATTGATTTTTTGTGCGACGACTTGAAATCTAGGAAGTACTGACAAATTTCTTCTGTTTTTTCCTCACTTTTAAAAGTCAGTTGTTTTTTTTTATGCAATTTAAGTTTGACACCAAGGCATTGCATGAAAAAATATTTTTTACAAAACCTGTCGAATTGTAAACGGTCTCAGTTTTTTTTTTTCATTTTAGACACCGGAACAACTAATTTTCCGATCTCAGATGAACTTTTGTAAGATCAGAGAATCCTTGTGTTCTTATACCGGATTTTTTCTGGGAATTTCTGCAAATTTTATCGCAGTAATAAAAAATATAAATGTTCATTGTTCCCAAACTCAATGTCCGCTTATCTTCACTAAGGTCTCACAAAAAGAAAAAATGTGCGCGAAACTTTGTGTAAAAATTTACTCAAAATCCAAGCAGGGATTGTGTTGCAACCCCGACAATTTTTTTGCAATCCGGCAAAATTGGTATCTCCGGTGTCGCAAAAAAATGGAATTAGGTTTACAACTTCACAGGTTTCGTACAAGACAATTTTCTATGTTACATCTGGGTAACGAACTAAAAAACTTGAAAAACAAACGAATTCTGCAAGTTAAGATTTCGGGAAAATAATACCTCACAAAGCAATTTTCGAAAAAGTGTGAAAATATTTATCAATAATTTCTAGTTAGGGACTTTGACACAGAAAATCAATTGAAAAATCAGCAGGGATAAAGGATCAAATTTTTGTGATTCTGCATTCAATTTTCTGTGATTCCGACTTTTTCAAAGTAACGTGAAAATGCCAAGTCCATTGGGATGTACCGAAGTGAGAATAAATTTGAGAACGCTGATCATTCGACACTAGCGAAACCGCAAGGGAAACCCCATATATTTCTCAGTTCATATAGTTATTGTAAAATAATCGTGAAAAACATTCAACTTTGGTTGTGGAATACCTGAAAAGGACAAGGAATTTTAGATTCTATATTTTTACGATCACTTTGCAGGAATGCGAAACTTATATTCAAGTAACGAAGCGCGTTTCCAAGTCGTAAAATACATTTATACAACGCAAGCATGTTTTGCGCGTTTTTCCGCACGTGTTTTCCGTACACAAAGTACCCGTTTCTTCGATGGTCGAGTGAATCTGTGAATGCGCATGCGTGGAGTGCAGAAAAAACCACTTTTAAGTCCTAGGAGTTAGAAGTAGTCTTTTCAGTACTGCACGCATGCGCCGTCGCGAAAAAATCTGGCACTACGCGACTCTAACCTCAATTTCGTGTTTCGTGAAAAACCGCATAACGTACTTTTGTTATATAAAGAATCGTGTGCACCAAGGAGGCAACGGTCTTTTTGCCTTGCGTATTTACGGTATTTGCTTTCGGCTCGCACAATATTATACTCATATTGACTCACATTGCTAACTTACGCTGACGATCAGCCCAAAACGACTGAATTAGCCTCTTTGTTACACAATATACCATTTCATGAGGAATGCGCAAATGGCAGTCCACTTTGCGATCGTGGCAACATCAAAATTAGAATTCCTTAACTACGTATTTTTCACATACTCGTTTTTTTTTTATTCACCCAAATGAGTTTAAAAATCACGTATGTAATCTGGATGTAGGAAATTGTGAATTTTAATCAATTTCTTTGTTCTTCTGATTTTTATTTTTAAATTAAAAAAAAAAAACTTTTTCAGCAGAAGGTCAACCGCGTAGGCTACGACGCGAGGTAGTATTACTTACGGAAGATAGAAATCTTCGGGTGAAAGCATTGGCACGAGATGTCCCTGTCCGTGAAGTACTAGACTTCATGCAGTGGGCCAGTCTTGGATGATTACCGAGAGCGCCAAGTTCGCTTTCTATTAGAAAAAATGAAAAATAAAAAATAAGGATAATAATGATCAGAAAAATCAATGGAAATAGCGATAAATGGATGAAATAAAGTCAAACATCGATCCATCTCGCACCAGCAGACAGATCTTCATTGCCAGCAGACGATGCATCGGGCCATTGGGATGACGTAAGTGTCGCGTTGTATCATACCTTTGCCTCAAGGAGTCTAGAGGGAAGTTTACTGGACTTGTTACACGTTGCTGTCGTTTAGTACTTTATGATTTCGACCCCATACGATTGGGAGAAAGAGAGTCAAGTCAGCCATACGCTATTATTTTTGTTATCATTATTACTATTATTATTATTATTATTATTATTATTACCAGTGTCTTAAATAGTAATTGTACAGGCTTAAGATGTCAATGAATTTTCGTAATTTTTTTTCCTGAGCAGTTCTCTTTCTCATTTCGTGTATGTATATTCACATACGTGTGTATTGTAATCGCGATGGTAAGATAACACGAAGCGGAAGTGAGAATTCGCAATATATTAGAATTTTGTGTGTGTGGGTGTGTGTGTTTGTGTGCTGACCAAGTGTGCTCTCATCTTGTATAACGTATTATACATATAGGGTGACTAATTTTAACGTTATATTTTAAGTCCTGACATTTTCATGATTTACCTTTATCGGAGCGACCTTACAGTTTCTTTTTTCCTTTCCGTAAGTTTCGTCACTAATTTCTTAGGCTAGTGTGATGTGAGTCAAGTTTTTGTTTTCTTTTTTCGTGCTATTATATATTATCATACCTAAGGTTGTAGCCAATTTGAACAATATAATATGATCTGTTACTGTTTTTCCCCATCCCTTGATATTTAGATCCATCACCGCGATACCTAGAGAAGTGAGTACTAACCTGTGAACTCCCCCTCAATAATATTGACAAATCAAAGCACGGCTGAGAATTGCGGTGGCGGTTTCATATGTGCGTATACATAATACCGTATCCTAAAGTACAGAGAAGAACATCTAATAAATGATTAAACGAAAATTACCAGAGCGAAAAACGAAAAATTCAATAGGAATGAAACCAGAGGTCTCAAGAAGAAAATAAAAACACCAGTAGCGGGAGCTTCGATCGAACGTTGAATTATTGGCATTTTTTTTATTTTTACTTACGTTGGAATACACCTAAGCCCTATAAACGTATATCTATAATTGTTTGATCGCGCAGGTCATTTATTGTGACTGAATTATTATTTGTAATCATGTTTATAATATTATAATATTATTATATGTATATACAATTTGTAACATTTTTCGATCGTGTGTATTATTATAGGTATATATATATACTTGTTATACCTTTTTAATTTCTTCTCTTTTTTTAAAATTTAATCATATACACCGTAAACGTGGAGACTTAAAATTTTATACTTGATACTTGGCGCATAAATCTACCGAGTCTTTTGATTTTATTTTCATGATGAAATTCTGAGTATTTTCTTAAGCAATTCAATCGCGGCACATCTCACTTCCACCGTATCTTAGGCTCCCATCCTTCGATTAGATATAGCTAAATGACATTAACAGTAACAAAATAATAAATAAATAAATAAAACAAGTCGAAGAAAACCGAGTGATAAGAGAAGAAAAAATAACAAATGCCTTGTTATAAACGTAGTAAGTCTCGCATTCGTAGCATGTCGATAAATGTACAAACATTTATTACCATTTGCGAAACGTTCAGATACACTTATTGACATTTTTTTTTCTTCAGGCGGTTCTATCGTAATTATTATGACTATTAGTGGTAAAGTATTGAGGAATGGATTTAGATTATCATTGATCAATTGGGTCTTTTTAACTTTGAATGAAATAAAATTAGAGTACGTCTTTGTATCATACATACGTAGATATTTTCGTTATTTTTGTTATTCATTATGTTTAGACCGTCATTGTGTATAATGGAAAATGAATTGGAGAAAAGAGCGAGTGGTGAATTGAGACTTTATATACTTAAATTACACGATTTTTTCTGAATTTAAAATTCCAAAGGAATTTAGTAGAGAAATCAACGTACGGAAACTGCGGAATGGCATATTGAGAAAAGTTAAGAAACAAGGTGAATGGCTAGCATGTAGATCGTTTGCGGTTGAAAAAAAAATGAATGAAACTAAGAAGAAGAATTTTTTCAAAAACAATATTGTATTTTTTACCACTTTTTATAATATTATATCTACTACATAAATATATTTACCAATTATAGGCTAATCCTCAGAATGGTGGGTTTCATTTCTATCATTGTGATGTTACTGTTCTCATCGATGTATCAGTGTGAGTGCGAAATTCGAAAGCAGGACAGAAACGCCAAGGGACTAGAAAAGGGAAGTAACGTATAGGAATAAAAACTAAACTCCCATCATTCTAATGGAAATTTATTAACTAGAACTCTTGAATACGTGTTCTTTGGACAAGTTTTGGAGTAATTCTTAACGCACTATTTTAATGATATAATAGTCGATAATAACGCGAATAATAACATTCGTATTTTTCTAACACCGATTTATTATATGTTATTGCTGTAGTAATTATACTTATACATATATCAAATTACACACGCGTATGTTGTGACTAGGCACATAACGTAGACGTAGAATTGTCAATTTAATTTTATTTTTCTCAAATTACTATTACTACACTACTATTTGACTATTAGGATTAAATTGTAATGCTTTGAACGACATGATAAGAAACGATAGGATAGCGTAAGCGTTATAGTTATACGAGTAGATTAAGAACTTTTAAGGAAGATATTAGCAAATATGCATACATTCCTAAACTTATCTGAATACCTTAATTTTATAACTGAATCAAGTGTAAGAAACGATAGAAAAAGAGAAAAAAAAGGAAAGGTTTGTCGATGATTTAACCCGTATCTGATTCATATTCCTTTTGTCAAGTTACACAATACATTTTTTCACCAATAAATATATACGTACACATACATTTGTACACACATATGTACTTTAAATCACACTGCATGCAATACAGTTTTTATTATTATTGTTACGTATTTATATATACAAAGCTCTATTAGCATCATTATCATTATATACATGATGGTAATATACTATTTTTTGACAAACCATGGAGACATGGATATTTGATAATATTACACCACACTTATCTGTATCTTTATAGTGAAATAAGAATGATGTTTGCAAATGATATGTAGTGAAAGCTATATTGCTGTATGTTTGCGTCAGGTTGCGTAAATTTACTATTTCGATGACACGAACGAATTTTAATGAATGAGATGGAGTAAAAAAACAAACAAGGGGAATGAGGCCAGACCGACATTTACGTCAGAATTTTAATCATACGAAGAAGGGGAATTCTTAGTAGAAAAAAAAGTAGCTCGCTTATTCTCAGTATCTTCTGGTTTCGTTTATGCTTTGATGATCGTTAAAAGCAGTTTCAACGTGTCAAAAAATGGGACATGACAACATGAAGTTTCTTTGAAAATAGCACTACTGTGAATAAGAAAAATGTGTCTCCTTGCGCTGTTGGAGTTGCCATTTCTTTAAAACATAAAACCAATTTTTAATGTTCGACTAGGCCTTAACTCTCACATTTTTGTTTTATTCGAATTTTTTCCTGGATGTAATAGGAGGTCAAAGACACTCAATCTTTAGCTGGCATCTTTACCTGGTATAATATTCCTGGCACCTTGGGGTCGGTGAAAGCTTCAACCGAAAATTGCTTGCTATAACGAAGCAATTTAACATTTTCACTTCAATTTTTTTTTTTTTTTTTTTATATATTCACTTAATTGTCTTTTATAAGATAAAAATGTCGTAACAATAATTTTCAAATTCAATTGACCCCAAGGTGCCAGTAATGTTATACCAGATGAAGGTGCCAGGTAAAGATTAAAAACCCTTAGGTCACGAACGATCCCGAAGTGCCAGATAAAGGTTAAATTAACTGCCTTACATTTTCATGAAAAATCTCTAATGAGTAATAACTGTCAAAAGTCGTGATTAAACGCCTTAACTGTAAAATCTGAGATAAAAACCGAAAATGCTACTTTTTGTTTCGATCACTTCGGCACAAGACCCATGGTGGTAAAGAATCTACTTCTAAGTATTTAAAGACGAAGTTTTTTTTATTCCACAAAAACATGGAAAATTTTTATTTAGCGAACACTTTTATGGCTTACGCGTTTTTTTCCTCTATATTCCGTACGTAAAGTAATCGTTTTCTGCGACAGTAAGAAAAAGAGCACCGAAGTACAAAAAAGTGAAGTTTTACGACCTTGTGACACCTTTTTTTAAACAAAGTATTGTAAGCACCATGGGAGCAAAGTTTTTTTTATATAACGCGAGCATGTTTTACGTGTTTTTTCATGCATGTTTCCCGTACACAAAGTACTCGTTTCTATAACGGTAGAGTGAGTCTACGAATGCGCATGCGCGTAGTACATAATAAACAATTTTTAACTCCTAGGAGTTAACTAAACTGACATTACGCGACCATAACCTCAATTTAGTGCCTCGTGAAAAAACGTCTGACATACTCTTGTTATATAAAGAATCGTGTGCAACAAGTAGGCAACCGTTTTTTCACCACACCTGCACGGAAAGTACAACTTTCGGCCCCTCGCATAAACGGAAAGTTGTACTTTCCCTGCACGTGTGGTAAAATATACTAAATATACTATTTCGCCACACGTATTTGCAATATTCGTCTTCAGCTTGCGCACGCACTCGCCTACGACTCATATTGTACACTTACTTACTTTACATAAGTAAACTACTTTGCTTCTTTAATATACAATCTACTATTTTTATACGCTTTGGTTTAATTGGGTAGTTATCATTTTTTAGGTTCTTTAAGACACTTTGAAAGTTCGATAAACTTTTCGTTTCTAAATCCAATAAATAGTAACTTATTCAGTATAAAGAAATAACATTTTTTCGTGTCTTGAACAAATAAAAAATGTTGTAGGTGTCTAAACACCTAGAAAGAGTTTGCTTGCCGTCATTAGTCTTGTTGCAGAATGAAGTAAAGCACTTTCAGCATTTTATCAGGTTTTACACTTTAGGCGTTTTTACCACTTTTGACAGTTGATGCGCGAAGGGGATTTTTCTGAAAAATATTTAAGAAAATGCATTCAGGTGGTTTTAGGTTCAACTATACCAGCAAAATATTTTGGGAAAAACAATAATGTGAGGGTCAGGACGTTGTTGAGTTCACATGGCACGCCCCATATATATGGCATAGATATCTATCAACTTAAGTAATTTGAATTAATAAAAAAAAACATAAAGTAAATAGAAATCGATTCAAATTTGTACAGAAGGAAAAAATTTTAAGAAAAAATCAATTGTTCAATGACTCGTACTTACGTGTTGATGCAATATTATATACCTACCGGAACCGTTAATACCTAAAACCATGAATGTTTTCATCATTTTAATAGATAGGTAAGTAGATAGTTCAATAGTTCTGTGTAGATGGTCTAAGACGACGTTTAATTAGTGATAACTATAGGATACGGCAAGATGAAAAAAGAAAAGAATAACAAAAAATAGCAACCACAGGATACTAATAGTTGTATTGAACAATCATCACTGTAATAGCAGTAATGGTAATATCTACTTTTATTATTAATAATGATAACAATAATTGTAATAGTATCAGTAATAATTATATTACATATTATATTAAGATTGAATGTGAAGATTTACGGTAGTGACTATATTATTGCAAAATGCTCCGCTATTGTTATCCATGCAACGCGACACCATTGTGTTGTGCAGTGTGCACAAACCTAACCATCATGTGGTTTTTCACGGAAACAAATCATATTAATAAATGAAGAAGAAACATTTGTGGCACATGATATATGGGGACACAGACCTATACGTGTATGCATAATGCATATTTTTAGAATTACAGACAAAAAATAAATCATCAAAAAGAAACTGCATTGCCATTTCCACCAAGCACGCAATATACAAAAGACATACGTATACGTACACATTAAAATGCAAGAGATTTTTTTTTTGTCTTGTCGTTTCTACATATACATACACATGTGCACACCTATATACGAAAATATATATGTACATATTATTATTATTATTATTATTATTATATTTACACTCAGGAACAGAGTCTTACGTAATTGATACGAATTAGAATATAATATAGTTAGAATTTCATGTTGCTATAGGTAGCATTATCACTTTGATTATGTCAATAAATGGAGAGAATAATGTTAAAATTCTCAACTCTCGATTTTTCCGTGTCCCGTATAATTTCCCATTTTTCACGTCTAACTGTCGGTGTTTTGTACGGCGAAAGGTTGTAGATAAGAATCAAGTATAAGTTATGTTTTACGCAAATTAAGTTATGAAGCTAGGTTACTGCTCCTAATACCCGTTCACGTCATAGGTAAGATTGACAAAATTTTCTGCCGCTTGGTGGCGCCCCAGTCCCATTTGATTTTGCCAAATTTCACAGCGTCTCAAAACAAAGAATGAAAGCTAACATGAAACAAGTTAAATATAAGAAACGCTTAATTCAACCTTTTTTTTCTTACTGTTGCACAATATTAAGAAATGAGAATGCAATGCGAACCATAAACGTATCTGTGCGCACAATGAATTTTGAGGTTACGGTGGCAACGAACAGGAAGAATGCACTTATAGCAACAAATTACATCAAATTATTATGTTTCCGCATTCATTCTACGGAAAACTAGTTTTTCAAGATTTTCGACCGAAAAGTATAACTTCTGTGATTTTGGCTTGCAGAAAAAAAATGTCACTTATAAATGCATTTATTACCTACAAAGTAAAAAACTTTCACTAATATCTGATTGCACTTACTACACAAGATGCGGAGAAAAATTGAGCTTTTCAGGAGACCGATGCCATTTCACCTAAGATAGTGGGGCGCAGTATTTTAGTAAAATTGCAGTTCATTTCTCTGTGTGTTGTTGAATTGTGGTCAAAATCAAATGAAAATGAAGTTTCCGTAGTATAACCCTACGCTTGGAATGACAGTCTCAGTCAACTGAGAATCCAAATGCTTATGCGCTGAACCACGTTTTTCAATTGTTATACTCAACTGACTAGTACAAATTGAGTCTTTCATCTGCTATCAGATTGACTAAATCACTCGCGGCCAGGCGCTAGCCATAAAAAATTCTTTTATGAATACATATGCATTGAGATTTTAAGGTAGACCAAATGTGACGGACCTGCATATGAGTTAACATAAACTCGAAACCATTGCTTTTATTGGCAGTTCGCACCAGGGCTTAACCAAGTAGAGTTGGCCAGCCTGTCTAAACAGACGAAAAACTTGGCGCATGCGCAGATGAGTGTTCACATTCCTGATGATGAGATTGTTACAATAACTACGTGAAACATGATAATTAGTTCAACCCGGTAAATGATTCTTTGACTAGGGTCGCTGGCGATTTGTTGCCGCGGGACAATTTATTTTTGCATCCGGTTTTTCGCCAATATTTACTTCCTAGGCTTCTTCTTTTTTCATTGTTCGTTGTTAATACGACACGTGATATGTTGAGTTCGCAGCTCGGTATGCCCTGGGTGGGACTTGCGAAATCTTCTATAACATCAGCAGATCTGAGTCGTCGCTGCATGGCATTAGAGGACGCGTACTGGTGTGTTGCTGACAGGAGACACTCTCGACCCCGTTAGGCCGACTATTGTTGTCGACCTCCAGGCACACGATACACAAGGGACACACGCGCTCGTTCGCATCTCTTTGCGGTGATTCTTGAAGGAGAAACACGCTTTTTACCGAAACGTCACCCGTGCAAACCGTTATGTCCTCTCCCTCCTCTTAAGAGGAATCCTCTCTTGGCCTACAGTCTGAGAACGCATTTCTTGTTAGCCGTTGACATGCGTGCCGAAGGCATTGACGTATGGCCTCCTCAATCGCTCGACGCTGGGTGGATAAGATATTTACCACGGTGAGCAACATCTGTCTGTCAGACCTCCACACACCTCAACGCCTAGAGACGCGATATGGAATTTGCGGCGTCTTGTAAAGCAGGTTGGTATTACTGGTTTTTACACTAAAGGAAAACGTTACACGTCTCTTTGGATACAAATTGCTCTGGATCCGTACTTGTGATAGTAGGTAGTCAGGCTGTGAACTTCAAAAACCTGAATAGTCGGCGAATTTTTTTGTACAAGTAATACGGCTAGCGATGAAACTTGTTTAATGATTTAGTTTTTCTGGAAAAACATATTGTTTTTTCAACAACGGGATACCTTTACCAAAATTTTGAAAGAAACGTAATTTGAGGAAACCGTAAGAAATATAAAAATAATAGTTTCATAATTTTGGTCGAAAGGTATCACAATGGAAACAATCTGAGAGAAAATAATTTTTTTTTATCATGAATTCATTAGACTAGAAATCGGTCCATTATGTCTGTAAAATCTCTCCAGTCCCTCGATAACAAATTGAATTTTCAAACAAATCGATGAAGTCAATCCTGAGATTTATTAGGTACTTTATGTGACATCTCTCACGGAAAAAACCTTCAACTTGGGTGTCAATTTTCCCCTGTTTTTCCATATTTTTTTCCGTGTGGGATGCCCGTACTGTTCCGAGACTCTACTTCCGTACGAGCTATATGTCAGCCGAAAGCGAGTACTGAAATCATTATCCTTGCCCTAGAATCACCTAGTTTTTATCTCCTACCGCCAAAAACACTTTCCAGCCGCATCCTATGCAATATTTTTTTTATCACACCTCGATTGAAAGTTCGTTTTTCTGCCCTGTTCAGCGGGAAGGAAGTGGGCGAAGTGGACTTTTTTCTCCCGTGTGGAAAGGTTTGAATTTGATGTGCGCATGCGTCAACCTTCTTCTACACAATGCAAACAGCTAACCACAAAACCAAAAGGAGTATGATCCCTTTTCCTAACTGCTCACTATAGACTGTTTGATTTTGAATTTTCAAAAACGAATTATTAAATGCTCATTATTAATCATTATACTTTCCAAATACTTTATAATTTTGAATCCTCTAAAGAGGTATCATAAAGTTTATATATTTTTACCAAGATTAAGTCGATTAAATTCATAAGTTTTTGCCGTCTGTGAATAAATGTATATGGGAAGAGGAGGAAGTGTAGATGCGTGCGCGTACAATGCCTTCTAACCTCTCATTAAAACACATTTTCCACTAAATTTAACGCTTCATATATCTATTTAAAATAGTACGAAGATCTGGTTTGTTGATTGGAGTCGTAATTGGCTGTAGAAAGTGCTGAGGGGGATTTGTAATTACAATGTTGAATTAAGGAACCACGAGTAAGACTTACAAAGTAAGATGGTCCATCTATGAGGTGACAGGTTACCTGTCCTCACAGATCTACCCATAATTGAGAGGACTTCACATCCTCGGAAGAGTATAACTTCAGTGATTCTTAGTGAAATGGTCCATCCTTGAGGTGGCGGGGTAACTGGTCCCCACAAATGAGATCATAATCAAGAGGCCTTTAGATACATGGAAGAGTAGGTCTTGAGGAGAAGTGGAACTAGAGGGTGGCCAACCTGGCTTAGAATATGTTGAACGTAAGAGTTGAGAGATGTTTCCAGATGAAAGATTGCTAATTTAATATGGCAAAAAATAGTATGCGCGACACGGAAAGGAAATAGGCCATCCCAAACTACGTGTTTGGCACCCTCTCCTTTGGCTGGGGTGACAATCATGCGCGGTTTGAAATGGCCAATTTTCTACTGTTACGACACATGCATAAAAAAGTCGAAAAATACGTCACGAGGTGATTGAGGTTATGGTGATCTGGCAGGTCGGTGGTGTGATAGCAGCACCGTGCGTTTGCACATCTGGGCATGCATCATTGTTAGCACGTCCTACAATCCATTATTTTGCTTTTGTGGCTAAACGTATTTTTAATATTCTTTCTGCTTAAGCAGGCTTGACAGTTCGCTTGCATTGATTTGTAGACGTTGTTCTTGCAACAATTTAGGTTCGCAACCAATATGCGTCACTCTGTCGTTGAATTATCATCTCATGTTGGTTGCGTTGTTGCGGCATTGTTTCCGTCATGGCTGATGATTACTGAAAATTCAGTGATTGTTGGTGCAGCTGGTTTTGTAGACGTCGATGCTGAGGTTGACGTGGTTGTTGCTCACAAAGCAATGCCGAAACTTGATTTATCTTCATGTTGGTGATCCTGACGTTCCTGTTGTTGCGGGTCATGTGCAACGCCATCTGTAGATAGTACGTTAGTTTTGATGCGCCCCTCGTCCTGCGCTTCAAAGTTGCGGTTTAAAGACTTCATATCGCAACTTTGAACTTAGCGGTGTGGTAATTCCAGATTAGAGGGCCATAGGTAAGAGATGGCTCACAGTATAGTCCAATATAGTGAAGTGCATAAGAACCTCTACTCTTACCTATGGGCCATCTCTTACCTAAATCTTATAAAAAATCACTTTACGGACCGAAAACAGCCACCAAAAGAGACTTTTTTAAGCTTATACTGTAGAAAATTATTTTACATTCTTTTTGGAAAAAACTATTTAAAATTAAGACCTAATACTGTCATCATCTCAGTAATTTTAGCCTTTTAACGATTTTTGTAGTTCACGCAATTCCATAAACATAATTTATATCGATAATTATATTGTTATTAGATTTCTTTAATTTGAGTAAACATTATTTCTGAACAAAATTTCATTTAGTCTTTTATCTCTTTCATTAACCTTAAAAAAGCCTTCAAAAGCTATTTCCATCGATATCTAAATATTGAAAAAGCTGAAATCCATGTTGTGTTCGATCAAAATTGGATATGCCAATCGTCGTTTGTTACAACCCTAAATTCCGCCCTGTTCGGTCCTGCACGCTCGAATATTCTACACTCAGGATAGTTGATTGTAATAATTTTTGCAATATTGTGTGTAAAATTCGACTTTATGCACTGTTCTTATTGCGTAAAACGCAAAGGTCCATTTTAGCCGATTTGCCGCTAAAGTAAGCTGTAGAATCGTGGTGTATCCTGACAGCGATTACGTAAATGATAATGTAATTATAACGTACGGTGTGTGATACTGAGTACTTATTGTGTTTTCATATCGTTTCTGAATTCTTTCCTTTCTTTGTTGATTCTGTACGTTCGTACAAGCTAATAATTATTGTGGTGTTAATACTAATTTGGAATATTTAAACCTACTCTTGATATTCGTTTATCGTTACATATACATCAAACACGAAAAATATAATTATTACGAGGAGAAATTCTTATTATGTTAATTCTTTTTACATTATTACTCTCCATAATTGAAAAAAAATGCGTATGTACATATAGATTTTGATGATCAATATGAGATTTATATTTTATTATATTTAATAATTGAAAGTATATTCTTTGGGAGGTTACCCCCCCCCCCCCCCCCCTCCACCCCGTTGCTTCTGTGGGGGCTTCACCCCAACACATGACGTCATCTTGTTTCCGGACCTGAACTCCCACCGTGACGATAACAGTGCATAATATCTGGCTTTAATACCGCTATTTTGATTCAATCAGCCATCGACTATCTCCTCGATTCGATCCATACCGTTTTTCAAGAGATAGAGATTATCGTATACGTTGTAAAGCGGAAGCGCAAAAATAGAGCTATTCGAGCCCACGTACTCCTTGAGGCCACCTAACCTAGGCCTGGGAACACAGATCATCAGTCAGATCATAACACATTGTGATTTATTTTTGTTCGACATCTAAAATACTCGTGAGTTGCACTTATTTCTCGCCACCAGATCACCTATCCCTCGTGATCATCAACAACTTTCGTTCGAGTAGCCGTACTTCAGTCATCGATCGCACGACCCTCGGGCCATCAGCTCGAGCTAATCGGCAAATTCTATTTTGGTTTGGGGTGAAATGAGAATACAAAAACGCGACCTGGCGTTCAACATATAAAGTGAGAAGGTGAAACAGCTTCACGAAAGAGACCCGTGATGATCCGGTGCGTCGTTTGATCCGTTTGTACCCCTGGATGCCTTCGAGCATTCGCGTCATCAATAGTAGATGCGGTGTTTTGTTACAACGTACAAAAAAAACTGCGGTATACATTTTAACGTTTTGTTGAAAAAAAAATAACAATTAATTCTTGTTTCAACTTCATCTAGTTTGAAACGTATAAACTGTGGATGAATAAGGTAGGTATTATTGTAAAGCTATTTTTTGATACACGTGAGATTTCAGTTCTATTTTCAGTCAGTACACATTCAAAAGATACACGAGAAAAACTGAAAAATCTTGTCATATTTTCTGAGCCGTTAATCCCACGATATTAATCCGTTTTCCGAGTGCTGTAGTTCCAAATCAGATGTAACGGGAACTTACGAATTAAGTTTGAGAATAAGCCCAATGTGGCAAAAAAAAAATTGGACTAATCCTAGAATTTTATATTTTGCAGGAAAATTGCACTTTTTAAAAAGGCAAATTGGAATTTATAGTTTAATATGCTCTGTTGGATTCATTTTTCAAGAGAAAGCGATCGTCACTAGTCTTGAGTCACTCGTTGTCAGACCCTGCATTCAAATATTAAGACGGGTGTTTGCTGTATTTTTGGAACGCTCGGTGCTTTTTTGTGTTCTCAGGTTGTGCTACAATTAGATACCAACGAATTGAGTCTTAACTCATATACTAGTTCACACACCGTTCATAAAAAAAATTGATTAAAATCATAAGTCATTCCGAAATGAAAAATTATGCATCCGAACCATATCGTAAAAATTGAAGCCCAGAATGTGACATAAGAAGATTTCATGAGTTCCCTAACCTCTGTACAGAATAGTGTTATGTTAGCATGATGGAATGAGTGTAGTATTTGCATTACTTCAACGAATTGTGAATGCGCCACGATGCCACCAATGCTCGTCTAGCCCTGAACCCTAGTTTGGCTCATGATCTACCCCTAGTAGGTTAATGGCGGGTCCACGGTGTTGTGTACAAGTCTGGGCACTTGGGGGCAAAAGTCGTGCCGCTACAATGACCAGTTTATTACACAAAAGTTTGCCGCATAAGCGTTGGTATCGAAAAGCCATACTCTAGTCGTGTCCTTGTCGCACCTGACTTTTCCGATAATAGTGCTTGTGGATAAGAATTGAGCCATACTCTAGTCGTGTTTTGGTCACACCCGGCTTTCCCGGTACTAGCGCTTGCAGGAAAAAATGGCATCAACTGACCACGCAAATGGTTACACTCTAAGAACATCGTGAGAATAGAAAGTGCTCAGACCTGTATACAAGACCGTGGGTGGGACGATAGTAAGCACGGAGTGGTACGTGTTATTACATAGGACCATATCGTTGACAACATTAATGATAACTCTTTTCAAAGTTATGAGGTATCTGTAAAGCTAGATAACATAAACTTGTCTCCTGATCTGAAATCCGATTCTTGAGGGGGTCGTGTCTATTCGTTGATGAAGAAGTGCAATTAAAAAACGCCTGCAAGGTGAAAGAAAGCAATTATTGCAAAAATTTGCAAAAGGATTGAATTTTCGGTTAGGCACACTTCAGAGAAGTGACACAGATGAAATTTAAAATTGAACAAAAATATCGTGTTCCCGCGTGTGATTTCTCCAACAGCTTAAGCAGATTATAATTGTCGGTATCTGTGATATCCTCAATCTCCCTGCTCGTCCAAGTTTCACTCCGACCATCTGGTATTCCAGTGTTAATTAGGATCAGGCTTACACTGTGCGGTATTCATTAGTAAGAGCGGAACCGAGCCTTACTGGTTATATGATCCCGCCATGTTTAGTGTTTCGCTGAAGTCACGTTTCGTCTGCGACAAGGGTCGGGAAGTGAAAGGAGTTCTGTCGGAGATGAGTCCCATGCAAGTTCAAAATCATGAGGTCTTCGCTCCGCAAACTCATGGACCTCCCCCAAAAAGTCAGTGATTCACTCGACAGTTTGACCACAATTTCATTCGGTGCACGTACCGTCGAAAGTAAATTAAGGAGGTTGTACAGCCAAAACTCAATACTTGTTTGATAATTTTATTACGAGGCGATCGTACATCAAGTATTCATCAAATTATTACATTCATAAGTTACGGTGCTTGCCCTAAATATATAATGAAAGACAAAAATCATGAAATTGAACTTCAATACCGATTTTTTATTTCAAACTGTTTAAAAATTGAAAAAGTGTTTTTCACAAATTTACAAGACCAATTTTTGTTTAGCTTAATAATCAATACAGTATTGTTACGTTTTTATCAAAATCACTATCGGTGCAATCTTAAAAATTTGAATATTCAATGACACTAATGCGATGAAAAAATTATATTGGGACTCCACGTAGAGAATAATTTGAGTAAGGTGATGCATGGCAGAGTAAAATTGAATGAGTTTACCAAATTTTTCACCGTATCAAAGTGGTTTCGAATAAGTAATCGATATCAAAGATATTTTTTATAGTTTTAATCCATTGTTTTCATTATTAAGGGAAACACGGGATAGCTGACGTATATAGTAATTCGACGAATACTTGAAGTGCGACCCTCTTAAGCCCATCTGATTTACAGAAAAAACCTGTAGGTACCTCGGACTCGAAAGTGCTACAAACTATTAGAGTTTGACAAGTTTTTGAATGGTTTCCGACCGTATTATAGATATGGTAGCAGTGCATGTGTTTTCTCTAACAGTGCTAAACCCAAACCTGAAAAAAATTATTTTCATTTCTATAGCATTACTCGCGACATTTATTTAAATTTCAGAAAGAAATTGGTTTTTTCTTGAAGATTCGAAGAAATTTACGTGCGTCTGTACCTTTGTAAAAAAGATACTGGTGTGTATACAGTTCACGGTTATAGTGGGTGGACTCGACTTTTGCTGAGTTCAGTTATTTATGGAACAGCATCGCGTTTGTATGCGAGACGATGCGGGCGGTCGAAAGTTATGAAACAGCAGTGCAGAGCGAATGCGGTAACTGTGTTACACACAGCCATGCACATCACAGTCCCAGGTTGACAAGCGTGCACGAGGACTGGGAAATAAGACATCAGCCACACGTGTAATTTTTTTCTGAATTTTGTGCGCAAGAAGTACGATTTTATCCAAATAATTTTTGACTCATTTTTTTTCTAACCAACCCTTCCTATGGAGGATCTACCAGAACTGATAACGAAGCCAAAGTCTGTCTTGCATCCAGAATTGTGCGTACAGCACTGGCGCAGCTATCCAATACAATCGGCAGAGTACTGTTTTATTGATGTTGACCCAGCAATGCAATCTTAGCTAAGTACTCGTATAGTGAAGGGCAAGCCAACATTGGGCATCCAGTACTCATATTGCAATAGTTCATATTTTGGAGAATAACCATTAATGGTTTATTGCTGCTACAGGAACTGGGCCAGTAATAGTAGTCTTGACACGAGAGTTCGACTAACTTGTTCCAGTTGTGGAACCCTTCATAGATTAGAGTAAATTGTGCTGACTTTTGTTATCGTATAGTGCAATAAATACGGCGGTGAATCAAAGTCTATGGTGTTCCAACCTGTTTCGTGTTACAATCTGCATCATCCGGTGTTAATTGATAAAGAAATTAAACACCAAGAATTCAAAACTGTAGTATTCCCTGCCGTTTAGCATTAAAAAAAATTGAATTCATTACTCACAGTGGGGTGAACGATTATAGACTGTAGGATTTAAGTAATATTGGACTTAGACTGACTTCTTTACCACTTCTCGGAAGGTTCTTTTCTAATTTTCTTGCTTCCACAAAATTTCAAATTTTGAAAGCAACGATCAATCAAGATCATTCAAGGTGCACGACGCATATCACGGAAATCAGCGAAAGAGAAATCCATCACTGCTTTTCGTTGTGTGGAATCCGAAAAAGGGAGTTATCGGTTGGCCGTTTGAAGAAATTATATGAGCATCTGAAGTTCTGTGTAAAAACAAAAAAAAAAGCTTACAAGCATGTGAGGGTTACATTTAATTGCATTGAGTTTGTACAGAAACAGCAATGCCATGCAAAACAAGTATTAGAATTAAATACGACTTTGGCTATGGCGCAGTGATATATTTTCTGCCACTGCGGCGCGCGTAGATGGCATCTTCCGATAGTTTGCATCCAGATATTTTTTGTATTCCAAAAATTCAGACGACTGCCTCCCTGGTTCTTTATTCCCACGGGCTGGTTCAAAGATATGTGAAAGATAGCCGGATCAGTAAGGCTTGTTGCACACGACGTAGCTGGTCGTCGGACGAGAAAAAAAATCGTATAAGAATTCTTCTTTAAAATAATTACCTCCACGAAAGCAACACTGCAGTATATGGTAATAAACATGAGACAAACTCTTGTTAACATGTAAGATACCTATGGTGATCATGATTTCGGTTGTCTCAGGACGGGCAGAGTGCCAACAATGAACTGCCTTCATTTTTAAGACCCACTGTGGTTCGCGTACAACCCAAGACGTTTGATTTTTTCATTCACCAACTATATCAGCTTGTATAAGCGCAGTGTATACAATATGTACATACATGCGTCTCCGAGATATGTGAATGTAGCCGAGAGGTCAAAGGTCGGTCTTGGACCACACAGTTGTAGTCGTAACTCAGACCTATTATATTTCGCAGCTTATTACCTTAGCCATTTTTACGACATTTTTTCCTCTCCCTCTCCCGTCTTTCCAGTGCTTTCTTTTTCGCTTCTCGCTTTTCGACTCGGTCGTGCCTCGCCCTCTTCTTAAGCTCTGTATACATATATGAGAACGAGACTGTATATTTACCCAGGACTCGAAATGGCATTCATTTTTATTTTTTACTTTCTCTCTCTCTCTCTTCGCAACCCAGCGTCTCTCCTCCGCACGTTCACTTCGGTGAACTTGAGTTTGCTGACCTTTTGAACCACGCGTTCACTCACAGTTTGACAGTTTCCTTATTTCGCTGTGCAAGCCTTCATTGAACAAACTCAAGAACTTCCAACAGTTATGTTGTATCGTTTGATTGCTTTGGAGGCGGCCTCCAGTTCCGTAAGAAACAGGCAGGATACGCGCAGATCACAAGCATTCGCGAGAATGTCTCCTTCATGCACAACCGGCTACAGGTATTACCCCATGAAATGGCATTGAGCGGGACTTATAGATCGTGCGATGAGGTGCCCGACTCTCTTCCTAAACAGATAGAAATCTACATAGACGAGGATCTTCTGCATTGATCGATGCCAAGTTACAGGCACAGAGTGGTACCGAACATTACATGACTCCCATAGTAGCCTTGTGCAAACCTCCTGACATAAATTTCACCTCACTTGTCTTTTATCCTCGAGATTCGCAACTCTCGAGGGTGGATGTACACTTCAAGAAATCGAAAATGCGCGTGCTCGCCGTACCCACACTGCATCCGCCGGTCCCGGCAGGCGTCCCGATTGTAAAACGGCACGGACGCACATTATTCATTCAAAACGAACCAGCAGCCAGGCAGCAACGCACCGCGATGCTCGTAATTCATAGATCAGGCTCGGATCTCTCGATCTTGGGATATGCCCGCATTGTATGCATAGGTTCACCCACGGTATGTGCGAGAGACAATAGCTCAGTGAATCATAGAGAGTGGACGATGGTGTGCAGGCAGGGAATCCCAGAGCACCATTGAGCTTATATAATTTCGCTCAAAAGCCGCTCCAAGTCAACGCTGGTACAGCTACGTCCATTCTGTTGATCACGTTCGACGTGGTATAAGCCCGCCTTATATTAATATATACTGCAAGTTGCGCCGTCGCAGTGCTAGTCTGTAAGGCTTATGACGTATCGTGTGACGTAGATTCCCCTCCATTTCGTCACCGCACCGCGTCGAATACTCAAATCCCCGATTCTGATGACGCCGTAGGAAATCCTGGTTTATATGTTGTACTGACCCACCGATGACGCCTGCGAGACCTTTACCTTTTATTCTCATTTGCTTTCAGGTTATGACACACTTCTACATAACTAAATCCCGTATTTATCATACTTGAAACTCACTTTTGATTGCTAAAATGACACTAAATCGCTACTTGCATCATAATTACAGAAATGTTTAAATGCCAATGTACCGATAACCACTTGACTATAATTTCACAGATATCATGTAAACAAAATAGCTTCTAACGTGCCTAATGCAGAATTTACTATCATAATATATTCGATGTCGTCTGTTTGGCTTCAAATACTTCATATTTTTTTCGTTGCTGAATCGGTGTGCAATAATTTTCATCTTGTAAGCAGTCATTTTTTTCAAGGTAAAATAATATCTCACAATCGGGAAAATGTAAATCGACTTTATAGTTGTATTATTGGGTTTTCAACGTTAAGCTCATGGTTGAATAATATCAAAACTACCGTGTGTACAAATAATAATGCAAAAACTCAACCTAGACGTGTACGAAAAACGTATCGAAGTGCTTCTAGCTTCATCAACTTACCATCATATATCTCTTCGGTAAACAGTCAATGCCAACGGTAATTGTCAGATCGATTCCACACTAAAGCAAATTTCATTTGCTATCGTTATTGTAAACGTCTAAAAAACGTGTACCGCTACAATAATGGTTCTAATATTGTTGAAATTATAAGAAAATGTTGTACAAGTAACTACTTATTGTTGGGGTGATTATAGTTATCAGTAATATTTTTTCTGATTATTGCAACATTCAGTCTGCTTGCCTAGTTTAGCACAATTTTTAGGTGAATTCGACGTCAATATCAATTTAATGTTGCACGAATATAAAATTATTGCAATCGCTACCAAAAAACATAGTATCAGTGACCATGATCGAAAGAAATCGAAACACATTCTAGATTTTCTGGTTTAAGCTACAAGAGTCATTTTCATTTTGTGCCCAAAGTGCGTCTAGTCTATGGTTTTGCGATTACAATTACGTCTAATGGCAGGACGTAACACCCGAAACTATAATTTATTTTTCGATTCTGGTGAAAAATGAGAAAAAGTTAGGACTGTATAGTAACCGCGACTTGAGCACGAACTTATTTACCAGCTATAGCCGTGGGCACCTGTAGTGACCGGTTATACAAGGCGAAGATGCTGTTCAAAAATAAGCGTTAATTCCCACGTAATAGCTGCGAATTATATATGTATATATACCCGAGTATCCGAAACAGCTATACCCGATCTATAAAGACGATCAATCGAGCAATCGATCACGTAACGGGTAGGCGGTCATGCGTACCAACGACTCCTATTTATTTATATTATCCAGGTGGTCAATTCGTCCATACGTGATGGAATTGCCTGTAGTTCTAGGTCTCAGTATCGGGTTGCTCCCAGAGAATCTACGACATTCTATTTATTCAGGTCGTACGTTGCACCGACGGATAAAATTTGCGGTCTAGAATTGGAATCCTTGCACACGGCAAAATTTCCGTTCGTTAATCTATACGTATACCACGTTGTCGACAACGCTGCAAAATTTTTTTCCACTTTTCAGGAATAAAAAATGAATTCCGAAGCGAGAACATCGACGTGCAGCATTGATCAATTGAAACCAATGGCGTGGCGTTTGGTGGAAACGGTTCACAATTACCAATTGTTTCGCTTGAAAGCCAAAGCCGCTGCTCAAACTAGCCTTCCGAATGAATGAATCGTTCTCCAGTCCATGGGCTCATCGGAAACCAAATTGATTTATATTATTTTTCATCAGTTGCAATCCAATTCGCATAGCAAATTGTCTGCGGTTGATTACGATCACCGGACTTCACCCAATTTGACGTGGGATACCGATCGATATACAGTGTACCAATAACTACCTACATCTGCCTACAAACTACAGTTCATTCGATGTTACGTCTATCGAGTTACGCAGGGTGAAACGAGTCGAGCAAGCCGAGGTAGTGCTAGGCATGAGATTTTTGCATGGGATTTCTAGTTCGCGAACGATGGCGCCAAGCCACGGCAGGAGGTCGGCCCGCACGGCGATGGTTCTCACGACAGTGCATTCGACGAGGGTAGGCGGTGGGGGCCACGCGGTAGTCACGCGTGAAGGCACGGACTCATGCGATCCGCATGTCAAGTGTCAAGTGTCATGGCGATGCCGACGTACGAAGCCTCTGCTTTCGTCCTGCACCGATTTAGATAGGCCTCATTCCCGGCGTTTGCATTCGCCCCGCCACGCCGCGGCCAACGCGGGTGGATTGACACGCGTCTTCGCATCGGCGATTCGAATTCGCGGAACGAATGAGGATCGACAGACGCGGTCAACGAGTGGGACTGTCAATTTTCCTTCCTCGTTTCGTACACTTCTTATGGGTTCTTCTGAAATTCACCAAAATATAACGAAAATAATTCGTTTATCAATTTGAGTAATTTGGTGGTTGCTTTACCAAGCTTATTTGTCAAAAAGCATGTACTGTGTAATTAAACATCGGCAAAGAAGCTTATTGTTAGACGAATCAATTATGATTGCATTATCAAGTATTTGTAACAGATTTCTCAATTCTAGAAAAAAATTTCTCAAGTTTCTTCAAATTTTCAAACAAAAATCAAATTTTGTATAACTTTTCCGAACAAAAGTATCGGTTCGATTAATCTGCACATAACTCTTTTTCGGGGTACTGATCTTTGTCAATTAGATTCAACGCTTGTTACAGAAACGAACTGATTCTTCTCCATAAAAATTATACTGCATTTTGTGTTTGTAAAACTTCTATAATTGTAAAACGGAATTTCATAATGACCTTAAATTTCCACGGTGACTTTATACAATTAATGGTAGATCATATACTTAGTTTTTCCTGTTATTACCTAATGTTTTCAGTTACTTCGTATGTCATTAATAATGTAAGTCACTTGATTTTATCGATGAAACAATATTCAAGCTGTAGAGGAGACATCTTTTGAACAACGTTGGTTAAAAATTCTATTTTATATTTGTTGAGTTACACACGTACAAGTTATTTTAGAGGAAATTCTTTTTATCCTTTTAACCACAAGGCTAATTTCTACTGAAGGCTACAACTGATAGCTGCAAAATCTTTTTACGCTTCATTTTTTGCAATGACCCTTGGTGTTCATCACATGGCATAACGTAAAGGTTTTCCAAATTTACGAGTATTCATAAATAAAACTGGTCAACTGGAAGATTTGAAGAAAAATGAAAAGTTGATGCATAAACTATGTTCCTCATCCACGAGGTATATTCCGTATATTATAGGTACCTTTAAAACATGAAATAATACTATCACTTCTACATAAGCAAGCTCAAACTTGAAATCCAAACTCACAAAACTGAAAGTCCCATATCTAACAGAAGAAGTAAGAAGTTGTGGAAAGTTTTGAATCTCATTCTGGTCAGTCGTTGCAATTCTGTTAATTATGGCATTATTAGGTATGGTGGCATTAATTAGGTATCCGGTAAAAGGCTCGAAAGTTAATAGTTTGCATCCAGCAAGGATGGAGTGAATTGTGACTAAACGAGAGTGAACAGCTTAGCTTATTGTTAGCGTGGAGAATTAATCGGCATACCCTTTTCCTGGAGACCCTAAGTCTGGAGTAAGCTAACGTGCAGGTGCGACATGCCAGAGCAGAACCGAAAGAAGACGTGAGGGAGATACCCCCGTATCTCCAGAAGGCAGGGACGTTTCTTGGCAAAGCTGAACGCGCCCTGACTTGGCTATAAGTTTCATCAACGTGCAGACGATCGCGCGAGACGAACCTGGCTAATCATGCTATATGCAGAGTCGATCTCATAGGTAGGTGCCTGGGCTGGCAATTTCCTACATTTCTGGACGAATTGCAACGGAGTCTGTACCGCGTCGCGACGGAGTCTCTCAATGAACTTCAGACGAAGAAACGCGTCCACTGCGTACCAACTAAGCTCACCGTGGTCGTTTAGACTGCCAAGAGAATTCCTGACGAGGAATTGTTACCACAACTTCGCTGCCCACAATCTCCGCCTCTCTCGTTAGCTCATCGTCAAACGTTTGTCTCCCAAATGAATAGCAATTCGTATGCATTATACGGAAACTCGTAACTCAGGCTCAAAAAAAAAGTCACAGACACAGTCTTGGCCCACAATGTACTTCGTAATGGCATTTCTTTGCCACTAAGTATATTCAACGACTATTTCAGCAGCAATGAGTGAAAAGTTAGCAGTAATTTTCCAAAAATAGTTCAGACATCCCAACACATCTGAGTCTCAGGAATATCTGCAAAATTCCATTCAGAGAAATGGTACCGAAAACTGTTTGGCAAAACCCAGAAATGCTTTATTCCATGCTTGGGAGTGATTATCAATACATTTGGCATGAGTTTGGGACCCTTTGACTTCACCAAGGTACACAGAATATGGTACCATGTAAGTGTCGTTTATTAGCGAATATAATCAGGCCCGCAATATACAGCCATCGAAACACCCCCCCTCCAACCTAATTGCAAATAGTGTAATAGCGTATGCGACGTGTACGAAATGTAAGTATAGCAAAATACACTCCGATCACCTAGCACTGGCAGGCGTCAGGGAGTCGATGCTGAGGCCTTGACAGAGGCTCATTGTCAGCACAACACACACCTGTATCACACCTTGATAACTGATTGATCTTATTAATAAAATAATAATAACTTTACTGAACTACGTCCCGACACATTCCGTCTCCACATACATCACAGATCTTTTCTTTCTTGTCTGTTTATTCACTATAAATAGTTCATATGACCATGAACGCATGGCTGTTGAAATATGAACTGTCAACAACTAATTATGAAACTGGGCAAATTAAGATTGAGTGTTGAGTGAACAGAACTCTAGCTAAATCGAGATGCAAGGCATTATCCTTTCCAAAGTGAAATGGTTTCAAAGATTCTCTGATCGTGCGTATTGGTCTCGTGGTTTTCGTTGCATTGGTCTAGAAGCAATTCATAAAATTCGTTGTAGTCAATTCAGTTTAATAGGTTATGCAAATATGATTATCAGAACCATGAGAAACAAGGCTTCAGGCTCATGATCAAAACGTCAAACGATAATAAATTGGATCTGGACTACTGACTGAATCTCCTGCTTTTAATTTCTAAGGTGAAGCTTGAAAACATCATAACCACGTGGTCCTGGGAGTATGAAGGTGGAGATTGAAATCTGATTGGATCCTGTGAACTACCAATCGTCAATGGAAAGCTGTTACCGAGTTTCCCGGTGTCGCAGCTGTTGTCACTCCCCGCGCTCGATACCAGAGGCTCAAATATTCCGGTGTTACACCTTCAACAGGCATGCCAAATTGCTGAGAATGCCTGTACAGCTCGCTGCTTCAAAGTAATGGGCGGAGGCTCGCGATTTGACCCAGCGTGACGTGCATTCCAAATGAATTGTCGTTAAACGGAACTGTCTGGGATCTAACACCCTCTCGTGAGGTGGCTATATGAGAGGCATCTGGTACTTCGCCAAGAGCCTTTTTCTTTCTACGCCTCCACCTCCTGTAACTTCTCTTCTGCTTCTTCATTTTCCTCGCCTTTTTCAGTCTCGCATCGTGAGTCCTGTCGCCGCCTCTGCAGGCACTTACTTGCCGATTCAGAAGGCAATATTTTCGTTATATCGACAGATATAAGAAGCGAAGGGCTTCATCTCGCCGACGTCGGATATCAATTTACCGACAGTACCCCAAGTCCCGCTTGGGGTCACGACAGTCAGTGATGTCCGACAGTGTGTTGCTACTTGGGATACATCCACACTACTACCCGTTGACAGCCGCAGGAAATTGGATACGTGCACTTCAAATACAGACACCCGGACGCTGTCTCCTTGACGTTCGATGCAGAATCAGAAACCGTCCACAGATTTTTCTTATTATTTAGCCGTGAAGAAACAAGAGACTTTTACAGACGCTTGTAGGGCGCGAACATCGCCCCTCACATGCCCCGCTGGTCCATCTGCCCGATACAGGATGCATTATGCCTATGCATACGATACCTTGTATGTACTCGAGCTCTTCGGTGTACTGACACTGGCACGGATGTTACACTCCAAGTGAAATGTAGCCATTCGGAGAATTATCCAACCCATTAGAATGCCGCACGTTTCTTGCGTACACGTTACATATCAACGCTGCCGGATATGATACTATTTTATTCTCTAACTCAAACTGCAACTATCGAGAGGATATGCAGTCAAAATATACGTGAGAATCGAAATTGAAAATTGAAGAAATACTAAAAAATTTGAGAAGAATTTAGGAAAATACATTGCGAGTTATTGTGAAATTAAAGTTGATCGTAAAATGTAGAAATTTTAACATTGTCATAAATTTTTCAACAATTTCGATTGCTGGTGACTATCAGTGGTGGACCGTTCTTTCCAAGTATTTTTCATATTTCTTTAATTCTTTCAATGCGACCCGTCTAGCTGGCAATATTCAATGGTGGGGATTATTGCGTCAAATATCGCCAGGTGGACGGGCGGCATTGGAAGGATTGACAAATTGCAAGAAATTCCTAGATCTTGCGGTCAGTCTCATGTAGACAGCGGCAATGGCTAAAATTATTGAGAAACCATTAACGGTTTAAAGTTCTTTCAATCATTTCTAGTAATTTCTCAAATTCTGAAATACCCGGAGATATCTAAATTTCTCTGAAAAATCTTGAAATAACTCTAAATTTCTAATAATGAAGTTGTAATTTTGTAATTTACTTTTCAATTTCAACTGCACATGTGCTCTCGGTAATCACTAGTATTTACCTGAACCTGATAATGCGACATTTATTTTGTAAGCCAGATTGTCAAATAGGTGATCAAATTTCTGAATCTGAAATTTCTGAAATGAAAATCTTGACTAATAACTTCGACGCGGTGAAGAGAAATTTTGAAACATAGCAGAGTAAAAATCCGCGTGTCAGTCATGACAAGCGTTGCGTGGTAGCTCAAACTCTTTCTTGGTTCACTGAAATAATAAGCTTGACATTTTTTAACATAATGCATAAATCCATCGATGCCTTCACCGTTTTAAGTTGAATTTATAGTTTTACAGAATTCTACAAACTTACACACTTGGATCGACAATATAATCCAAATCTTTCTTACGTGTTGAAAACGTTAAAAAATATTACTGTACGATAAATTCAAAATTTGCAGCAATCATTTCCATACAACTGTCCAAAAATACCCTGAATTGAGGTTTCAACTCATGTAACCCCCGTTAAAGTCAGCTGGACAAATATATGGTACCACTTAAGTTTAACGATTTTACCGTATTTCACCATGGATTCACCGTTACGACGGAACGAATTAATTTTAAGAAGTAACCACCGAGCACCAGTTACGCGTGCCTCCTGAAACATGTGAGGCTTGGCGTCATCTGGTAATGAAATTCGTCCGTTTGAAACTTTGACGTCAGCGGACACGCGTTGGTGCAGATAGTGACGGAGCAGGAATACAGAAAGCCCCTGGGGTGCGGGGGCGTGTCTGTTACAGTGGTATAGTGCTAGAATAGCTTCGCAAGATGAGGTACCAAACTACACGTGGACTTTCGAGACTAAAATTTGCTCGCAGGGCACGCGCGTTGTACATCTTCGAATCAGTGGAATGCCACGACAAGGAGCTTTGGGAATGCTAATGTTTGGTCATCTTAAAGTTTTGACAGTACCAAGTCCAACTATTTTTGGGATCGACCCGAATATCAGAATCCACAGGATAGGAAACTTCTTTTAGCTTTATTTCACAGGATACACCCAAGCTGATCTATTCGGTCGTCAGGCTTGTGTTTGTACCTATTTTTGTAAGTTGTTTAAGAATTAAGATGTTTATCTGATGTGTTTCGTTTGTTCTGAAATACGCCTCTTTTTTCGATCTTGAATACTGATTACAGCACTAAGTGACTGCAGTCGTGGAAAGTATAAAAAGTATATTTTGGTAAAGAAAGATGTCCATCGACATCGATATATAGCCTATATTTAATTGGTAACGAATAAAAATAATTTCAAGAAAGTGTTCATGATTTTTTTATTCTCTTACAAGACAGAAATAGCTGTAACTTTGAAACGTCATACCGGCTCATCTTCCGCAAGGTCTTAAAATCTTTGTATTTCCGTGCACAATTTTGTGTGTGAATTTCTAGAAAATTGAGACTAGCCACATTTAAAAATTTTTGAGTGTTAGTTATTCAAGCGAATAATTTACTATTCCATGCGTAGTAAAAATTTTAACAAATTTTTGGTCGAAAGTACATTACAAACCGGATATTTCTTGCAGGTATCACTTTCTCACATGTCATTGGCTTAGGCGCCTGTAGGTGACTGTCATAGAGAGTAACTTCCCAAATTGTAACTTTCGAACCATAAGTTGAATTTCTTTTCCAGTTCAGAACTATCCTATAGTATGGGGCTATGGTGAAAAAAATCCATTCCCAAATTAAAACTCTTGGATTAGACTGGAAAATTCCTAGACTACCTCAGATACAATATGCTAATTTAGGATGATAATATAATGTCGTTGAGAACGAGTGCGACATCCCCAAGACGCGTTTTGCGTTTCAGCTATCGCAGAAGGGACATTCTTAAGCTATAGGGTGGATTGCGAAACCCTGGATCCTGGTTTAAGACATGGTTACACATCTATACCAAGCACTGTAGCCATTTGTAAATCTTTGGGTAAACGGCGCCATGGTGTCAAGTGCTCCAGAGTATCGGGCCTATCCTGAATATTTATCCCAGTAGTTCCGTCGCTTTCAGCAGGTATTGGCTCCGTAGGAGTGAAAGAAAGAATGTTACTCCTTAGGCTTTGTCGGTGAACGGCAATATCGTCACATTGGCATATTCCAGCGTTAGCGAAGCGGAGGTTTAGCTTGAAAACAGTAAAAAGTAAGTAACTTTTATAAGGTGCAGTCTTCTTCGTAAAATTTTAATTAAGAAACTCTCGACAGGTTGGGGAGTGCACGTTAGTTTAATGTCTAAAAAGGAAAAATAACAAAGTAGCTGAATGGGTTTCCCCGATTGGTCATAGATACCATCGTACCCGCAGTTCACGTATATTAAAAAATTCCTCACTCCTTAAGGTGGGGGAAGGGGGGGGGGGGGGGTGATAATAATAAGCGTTGAAGCTGAACTACAAGAACATAAAAGGAAAAGGCATGAGTTTTGGCAACGGGTATTTAGGCGAGGAGCCGCACCGCGCCGCATTGTGTCGAATCGCATCGCATCGCAATGGGCTGGTTGGGATCAACCGTGAGAAATAACCCCGGAGAATATTACACAGCGGAGAAAATTGCGTGAGTATGATGTATGGCGGTATTGCGAAGGGTTTGCAGTCAATCGGTTCACCGTCTAATGTCGACGGTTTAGGCTAGCTGCCCGGGTTCGGGGCATGACTTGCATCGTCCCCCGAACATAATCCCCCAAATAATTGGCGAGCGTAAAAATCCTTGCCTGCATGCCCGTTTATAAGCTCCTCTCTGGATCCTAATGACGGGGAATGGGACATAAGGGTTGGGTTTGATTAGGTTCCAAATTGGATGCTGCTGGTGAAAAATGATCCCACCTCTACGCGCTACAGATTTACGAGACAGAGAGTGAGGGGGCATTTAGGGTGGCAATGCACGCCGTCGAAGAACCCACGTAATGGTGATTGAGAGCACGAGTTCATGTTCATGACGGGAATAACACACTTTCATAAGCATAACGTCGGACAGACTGTATCCTGGGTTCGCGTGATTTACCCAAGAAGCTCACCCATACAGGGATGACTCCTCATTTGAGGATGGGAGTCTGTACAATTATTATTTTTACGGCATGGACATTGAAAAGTTCACTTTTTGTGGCAGTTTTCGTTCCGTGAAGTGACGCTTTATACGGCAGTGAACAAAGTTGCGGAATAAAGTCTTTATTCCGCAGTTTTGATGCGCAGTTCGAAGTGCGCATCCCAAACTGCCGAATGAAGTAGCTTCGTCAAACAGATCGCGATATAACCTCACTCTTCGTTTTGCTTTTCAATGCCCATACCGTGAAAAATATCGTATGTGGCATGCCCGTAAACCGTTTTTTGGCTCAGATAATTTCAGTACTCGCTTCCGGCTCGCCTTCAGCTCGTCCTGAAATCTTTATCCTTGCCAAAAAACAGGCGGTTTACGGACATGCCACATAAATAGCTAATATACGCCATGGATGGGTTGTGGTTTTGGCTGCAATTAGCGCACCACCACGCTCACCTACAGTGTCGAACTTGTTTGGTTCTGTGAACAGCCATTAATAATTAGACTTTGAATCGTACTCTCGGTGATCCACGTCTGACCTGATTTTATTCACGCTTAAATGTTTATTTCATGATTGAAATTCTACATTACGAAGGGATTGAGATGAAGTCTAAGGATTGTGGATAAAAATTGCGAAAGAATGTATCGGATATAAAGTGCGAGCAGATAAGATTATGGAATGAAACGCATTGTTGAACAGTTTCTGAAAATTTCTAAACTTTTAGCCCAAACAACTTGAATTTAGTTATAAGAATGGTAGTGACTCTTCAACGGAACTCGTTTATAATAAACGTAAAACAATTTTAGTATTATTTCCACCCTCTTTCTTCTAATTCCAGAATCTTTCGTCCAATTTTCGAAAAATATATCTAATTTTTGTCGACAAATGATAAATAACCAAACATGTTTTTTACGTGGTTTATCAATCAATTACGAAAATGTTGTCTACAACATTATTTAAGGCCTTACATACGTCCATAATTTTCAAAAAATCGACTTTTTTAACAGATTGTTGTTCTCTATACTTTTCGGCTCATTTCTGTAAAAATCGATTGCAAAAATTCCCCATGGATCCAAAGTTATGGGATGTGACTGTTCGACGAAAGAGGACAGAACAGCTTGTAGACTGTGAAAGAAAAACGATTAACCACCGACAAGGAAGGTATACAATACGGAACCGTAATGAGATGTTAAACGTAAGTTTACAAAGCAAATAAGAAAATTCATAAAGTTCTTGCTTTAGCTACGCGAGACTTCGAGCAAAACGCACTTAGAACTTGAAACGCGTTTTTCTCGAAACTACTTTTTCCGACACGTTCGACATGATAACTTATACAGTTTTCAATATTTTTTGATGTGATTTTTTTGTAATGTTCGAAATAGTTTTCTCTATAGTCTGTCGAGCCGGATTTTTAATATTTTGATTTAAAAATCTTATAAAAATATTCAAAGTGTAGAATTTATGATGTTAGACGTTACTTTTTTTAAAACTGCCATAAATTGCTAAATTTTTCGAAATTCAAAATTCCGGCTCGACAAACTATAACCACAACTTTATTTGACAAGATTTTTTTTAAATTTTGCAGATGGATCAACATTCACCGGAGATATGATATCGACCATGGAGCAACTTTTTTTTGTTAGAGTTGTGGATCACATGATTTTTTAAATAGTAATTTTTGTAAGAATAAAATAAAATGAAATTTTTATAAAGATTAAATACTAATAAACAATGTGAACTATATGTTTTTATTCATTTCTATTGTTATTCCTACTAAAAAAAGAATTTTCTTGTACCATATTTTTGACGCTGCTAGACGTATGTAAGGCCTTAAGACTATAATTAATACGTCTTTGCCGTATCAAAATAAACGTACTTCCGTTATCAAACATTCATTCCATTCCACGATTTTTAGAGAAAATATTCACAGACAAAATGACGAGGTGTCTGGTAAAGTTATGCGCAATTGATTTTCCTTCTTCTCTTCTTCTGAAGTTGCCAATTTCATTATTTGTTGCATTGAAGAAAGATTCTTTCAATTATATAAAATTAAATAAAATTCGGACTTATTTTCTTTCGCTGTTACATGGCTAACGCACAAGAGTAGATTTTGCCTTGTTACAGGAATAATCGATCACATTTTCCGAATCAAAAACCCAAGTGTAGACTCGTCACATCAAACGAACAAAGCGAGATGGATACACACGACTAAACGTGTTGCTTCGGATGAGTTTGGATTTGTAACGTATTTGACAAAATTGAGAAAGTGACAAAGTACTATTTGCGTTCCATATCTAATGGTACATGTCAGTAAAAAATTGGTTACTATCCGTTGCGGGTAATTTTATGAACTAAGAGCAACCTGTATCCATACATTATTGTGTCACGAAAATTCCCGAATCAGGCCACTCTTCCCCACATACTCGGTGAGCTAACCCAGTTCGGGTTTCTGGAACAGTCTGTGTAGGCCAGCCTCCTCCTGGAGTAACCAACGATAAGTAACATACACGGGGGGAATTAATGATCCACGACTCGCTGTAGGTACACGATGGTGCAGAGCCTCGCGGCCACGACCATCATCCGATCATTCCCGGTCCAATTACGGACCCAGGAGACCAGGACGTAGTATTGGTACTACTCGTTCCCGCCAACAACAATACGTGCAGCCACTACGCGGCATGGCATGATCTTGCGAGATAATTATAATTCAATAATCTCGTAACAGCTATGTACACCCACGTACATAAGCTGGTGTAATGTGCTCAGTAGATATCCCTGGTGGTCTGGTCTGGTCTGATCAGTTTCGCGGTGCAATGAACCAGCGTGGAGGCAGTCTTCTTCCACTCCTAACCCTGAATTTCAGCTGCCGCAACGCTGGTAGCATCGCTTGCAATCTGACGAATCGACTGTCTCTCTTCGTCTTTCTTCAACAACCTTGTCGTCTTCCATCCTAACTGCTGCTCAAGGAGTTCGAGCAGCTCCCTAACTCTCTCCGTCTCTCTTGTCAGGCGTAGCCAGTTTATAAATAACGTATTGTCGAGGAACACTGGCCCGATTTGATACGCCGATCTCACTCTTTGTCGTCGCATTTTACGCCAGTCAAATTATTTCACGATACACCCGAGGTTGTTAGCCCCTTTTGCCACTTTTAGCGGTTTAATGCTATAATATATGTTTAGTCAAGTCAAATTTATCACCCACGATCACAACGCTGTGGTATAATGTTCAAAATAAGAAGACAATTCTCAGTGTAGTTCTATAGACTATAATTTGGTGTCACTATATTATGATGCTTTTTACAGTGCACTTGCTCATTTTTGCTACACGCGTATTTTATCGGGTGATTCCAAGTTTTTAGGTCTTCTTCCGTTTATCTTCTTCTACAATATATACATTATACAGAAACCAGTGGGATGAATCAGACTCTGAAACTTTTGATCAGAAATCGGATGGAATTTATTCTGACCGGAAAATGTCATGAACGTGGAAAAAGTGTAACCTTTTGAAGTTTCTGCAATATTCAATATTGTGTAAATTATGGGAATTATAATACTGCGCAACACGGTAAATATCATTTTTCCATTGCGTGAAAGTAGCTTTGATTTGGAATGCTCACCGCTTCGGCATATTATCAACTTCCAATGATAAATTGTTTTTTTCTCGCAGTTTCAATTTCAGACTTATTGTTAGATAAAAGAGGGTAAATTTAGATTTCGCAGCGCATCATCTCTGCAGTGATTTTTAACGAAAACATCAATCGAAGTTTTCAATTTATTTCTTTGAAATCCAGGTAATGCAAGGCTATACCATGAGTGTAGATGCTATAAATATCGACTTTTCATTCGGTAAGACGCAGTCATTGAATATGATGAGTTTACGATATTTGGAAATGAAACTATCTCCCCCAAAACGAATGAAAAGATTATATTCTCTTAGGCGATTCGTGATACGAGAGTTATCGCTGTAATTATCGTTCAAAGGTCAGTGTACCGATATTTGAAAATGTTACCTTGAACGCAAGCGACAAAAAGTATACAAAGAAGACCAATGAGTCTTATATGGGGCAAACTGAAAGGTGCAATTCATGCTCAATGCAGCATATAGATATCAAAAGCTGCGGTTAATTCAGTTACTTTGTTTTATACTTTTTATGAGAGAACTCAGGAATTGAGGTATTCAGAAACCTACTCCTTGTCATAAATAATGTTACTGAAAGCAGTTTTGGGGCATTCTTGCGAAATCAGAGGAAAATCAGTGAATATTAGCGAAAACACTCGAAGAATGTTCGGAGAATTTTAAATTCTTGAAAATATCAGCGACGTAACGTGTTTCACAATTGTAAAAAACACTTCATTTCAGACCGATATATCTCTTCGTGGTATTAGCACTTCGTAATTGTGGTTGAAGAGATTCCGTTAAATTCTGGAACGCGTGATGTAATGGGACTCATTGTCAGAGGCTTGGGAATTTTTATAAAATTTATTAGTAACGGCCATAAAAAAAACAGCTGTCGAAGAAATTTGTTTCAATGAGGATTCCGCGAAAGGTAATTGATTTGGCACATCATTTTTAAATGTTATTATATCGATTTTAGCTCCGCAAGTCCGTATTGATGGGGAAAAGCCATATGTAATGTAGAGAAAAACGATTTCGAAACAAAGAACAAGATTTTTGAGGTGTTTTTGTTGTCTACAAAATCTCTCGGATTCGAATGAATTCTAAAACCAAGCCAACGAGCCATAGTGGAAGCTTTTGTAAACACTTTTTTGTTTCATCTATGATGATTTATCTGCACGTAAAGCAGTGGCGTTTATTAGCGGTTAAATTGTTTATTTTTTTTCACCCATCGTCTAAGCAATCCATTATCATTCTTTTCCCAAGCACATATTTTTGTAAGACATTTTTCTTTATTATCTATCCAACAGGCGTTGCAAAGCTATCCCAATTCAACGCTGGCCATTCACCTTTTTACAACGACATGAATACCGGTGTATATGTATACATATATATAAATATATATATATATATATGTAATATATATATATATACCTTCGTGTATATACGTATGGGCTAAGAAAGCGTCTCTCACTTTGTGATATTCTCGACTTTGCCTGAACTCCATCTCGGCGAACAAAGGGAGCCACGTAAAAGTAACAGGACTCGGATGTGTGATCCACGTGATGTGCTACGAAGGTATATTTCAATTAACTGAATGTTATTGTTTCCGTGAAGAAATCTCGGAATTTCCAGGTATACATTCGATGGCGTTCATTTGATTTTACGTTTTTATTTTTACTAGAATTTTTTTTTCACTCGCCAATGCCGTTTTCATTCCCATGCTTCGATTGCTGCAAATAATGGGAGACACTTCTGTACCCAGATGGTGTTGACACACCTCATCCTTATAAAGTCACCGATATGAGTTAATTCCGATAAACGTGTAAAATAAAGATTCGATCACGTTCTATAATAACCTGCCCTTTCCCAACTAAATATGAGTTGATATCGATAAATATTGATATGGCATATAGAAAAAAAATACAATATTCTTGACGTTTTTAATCTTTTACGATCTTTTGCAAAAAATTTAATTTTTAAAATCAAGAAATAGATTAAAAAATTTGTCATTCGCCTTGTACATTCGTATGGGTTGCGAAATTGGATCTCATTGTTTGACGTAAAACGATTGAAGAAGTCAATTCACTTGAAAATAAAGCATGAAAACTGGTATTCAAGATTCATTGGATCAAGATGACCTGAGATTCACAGAATATATCAGAGGAAAGCAATGCGCAGCTATAATACTACAGTATCAATAGCAATGCTCACATCGCAGCCAATTACAATGTGGAACTCTGGTATTATTGATGCAATCTTAATTACAGGAGACCAATTATACGTTAGAATTATGAACAGCAGAAGAACCGTACACATGCAGTAACGCAGATTATGTGGATTAATATTATCATTCACCTTGAGATCTGGATATAGCTTATCGTCGGTATATATTTCAACGATGTCACGAAGTTGTTGCTGTCTTTTTTTCCTAAAGGACTTCAAAGAAGAAACTCCGGATCATAACCTAAAAATGTCGGTACCTTTCACGCGATTTTCCAGAGAATCATTTCAGATTTTTAAATTGTGTCAATCAGTGCGTTCGTTTGAAAAATGGAAGATAATTTAAGTCAAACCTAAGAAAGCTGTCCGAATCTTGCAACTTTCGTCGAAAAATATCCAATTGTTTCAAGATACGATGCAATATTTATAACGTAAGATTCAATGGCAATTCGGTAGCGTGAAATTTGATGTTCAAGAAATCTCTGTTCATCAGGGATAGGCTACGCAAAGGAATTAGAAATCTCCATAGACAAAATAATTCACCTACAAAATCACGACGATCACGATTGACTTCGGACAAGGAAAGCTATTGTGTTTGGAATTATCAACATTTCGTTTACAAGTCCATTTACAATTTGTTCAAGACGAATTCCCCGGAATTTCGAGACACTACGGTGGGCGAAATCTGTTTGCGTTACAAAACTAGTGACGTTGACTCCAGTACAATTTTTTGTACACCAAATTTTTTTTTTTCTCACTAAATACTTACTTTTTCATTACCTATCTCATGCAACACTTTCTAAATAGCCTCGAAACCTGTTTTTGAATGCAATATTTTTTATTGTCAAAACAGAATCCTAATCCATTTTTTTCCACTCTAACATAATCACCTGTAATCCAATCCCGGATTATTTTATCAAGTAATTGCATCGATTCTACATATCAAGTTCTGAATTATTCTGCAAGCGACGATTTAAGGCTTCTTGTGTGTCTATGACAGAGAGTTAACCCTAACTTGGGTTTTCGTTGTCAGCCGAATGTAATGATATATTTATTTGATCATTTATCTGCCCCTGTATTTTGGAATAATACGGGCCAGATCGTTGTCTTCGCAAATTAACTAAATTAGTTTTAAAAAACGTAAAAGATATGGAGTTATTGTAATTATTATTTAAGTTCAATCAGCTTCTATCATTATTTCAACTATTGAAAGTAAGCCCGAATTATATTCATGCTCTACATTAAAACTAGGGCAGCATTGCCGTCCACTACGTTTCAAAAAATGATGGGATTTGGGATTTTTACTACTAAATAGTTCTTTCAATTACGGAGAGGACTTGGTCTTTCTAGATATACTTCCATGAGCACATCACTCTATAAATGATAGTTTGTTGGACAATTTTTCTGGTTTGAAATGATTAGCACCACATTTGGTAGATAAAAGATCTATTAGCCCTGCATAATGTTGACCGATATTATGATAATTCATTTTATTTTTTTCTCCAATTTCATAGTTAAGGGGAACAAACCGTTTAGACAAGTGAAAAATAGGCATTTGAAATTTTTTTTTTCAAAGGTAACAAAATAAATGAATCATTTTTAAATTTTGACATTGATTCATTGAAACTTTCAACTTTTGAAAAACACTTTTTTTATTTTTGTGCAAAATAAAATGGAGGCGTTATGGAGACTGACAACCAAAACTGCTAAAGCTGTAACTTTTTTTCTGTTAATCTGAAAAAAGAAAAAAAAAATGTTATTCAACTACTGACATGTTTAGAGCAAGGATCTATTTACAAAATCATAAAAAAGTATGAAATTGAAAATTGAGGAGGGAAAATTAATTATGTGTTCGAATCTTCGACTATTTTCTCGACGAATTTTACCCCAAAAAAAATAATTTATTTACGCGCTGACCTTAAAACTTGTAACGGCAAATACAGGCGTTTAAAATTAGCGCCATAAAATTTTGACTAATGCGGCGGCTTGGCGACACCACATTTGGACTGTATGTAGGAGCCGGAAGATCGTGTGACCGGCGATCGCTCTCTCGACTCGTGGCCTGCGTAGGAGACAGACGTGTCTCTCCGTTTTTAAATGTATCAATTATAATCTTTGGAATCCTTCGGGAAAATTGGTGGTTGAAAGTGCCATAACTAACTTAAATGTGCATACGATAACTTGACGACGCCCTGTTGGGGAAAAGGATCAATCCGACGAAACCGTAACTTTTAACAGGATTCCGAATATAAGTATTCAGCCACGCGGCTCTTCCACAAATGTGTAATCCAAGTCGAAGCATTTATATTTAATGACATTTGTTTTATTTGTTTAGTGTAAATTTCATGATATCACACGTTTGTCTTGAATGAAAATTGTCCCTTGTCTGTACTCGAAATTTGTGATATCATTATTTCATTTCATGCGGATATTTTCATATTCCTATAGAGTACTGTGTCGTCTGTTTTGTCCTTAATTGTAATAATTTATTGATTAACGAGTCTTACGCCCATTAAAATGAGTCAAAGATTGCTGACGCCTATGAAGACTATTGCGGCAAGTGAAAAACTTGTTCTAAACAATCATTGACATTTTTTTTTCTACAAGACCTGTTTCGACAAAATATAACCTATTGTTCATGTCAATGATTTAATCTCGATAACTCCACTACAAACCTCACGGACCAAATTTCCGTCACGAAAATGATAAACGATTATTTGTGGTCAGTGAATATCGTAATTTGTCTTTATTTAATCTCCCAAATAAATTAAACATTACAAACTCTAGGTATATCCTTTCGATAATACTACAGACGACAAGCTCCCGATATCTCATCCAAATCGATCGATAACTTTTTGAGCAACAGCACAAACAGTTTTTGAGAAAGTGGTTTCGAGATTATCACGTTTAAAGTTTCAACATGTTCAACTCTCAATCCATTATGTCGTCTTACAACTTTATACCTCTATACATAATTCTTCTATAATTACAGACCTTGTTTTTACTTTTGGACGATATCCCTGTTGAGATATCGTCTTCTTTTTTCGTGTTTCAGCAAATGGCATTTCGCTGTATTGTTTTCTTCGCTTTGTCATTCTCCTTTTTTTTTTTGCTTTTTATTTTGCTAGGCTCTGGTTGAGCGACCATTTTAAGAATATTCGACCTGTTTCGTTTAATTGATTGAATACTATGACTTTTATCCTTATTTATATCCTTATCCATTCTCATGTAGCTCATTCACCTTGAATCATATTCATCGCAGAAATTTTGATTGCTTTCAGGAATACTGTTATTTAATAATAAGTCCAAGGATCGTATAAAATCAATCATTGCCATATAATTCCCATCGAACTTCACTTACACGTAAGTTCATTTGATTTTTAATTATACTTCGAGTCTCGTTCTTCGCAAGTACATTGGTAGATGTTCAGAGTATCTTTTTTGTGGAGTAATAACAGTTCCCAGTAAAAAAATTTTTTTTATTGTTCAGACTTTATACTAGTACTATAGACTAGTATCGTCCTCACCAGTGGTAACAATATAAGTTTATGTTAAGTATAGTGATCTGATTTTTAAGATGATGATAAATAATGTAGTTACATGGTTTATTAGACATCGCAGAGATCGGTGGAGGCAAAGGTCCCTCTGCTAGCTTGACAGTACGTTTATAAAATCTCATGCGCCATGTCTAGTACTATGTACCGTAAATCATTTATTTTTAACGTTTTAACGTGATAAATAAGCTCTGCAACTAATTTATAAATTGTGTTGTTTTCCATAATAGTAAAACAACAAAGTTCTTGCTACTCATACTTCTCTTCTTTCTTTTAAAACGGTAGAAAGAAAATCGGCTGAGTAGCCACGGCTCTGATTGGAGCTGCGTTTTTAATCTCAACGCTCTCTGAAGGCCGAAATGTCCTCAAGTTGTGCAACCCATAGAATTTGAACTCGGTGAGCCATTCCAAACGCTAAAAGAATCGCCAGTTTATAAGTCAATCGACATGAGACAACTCTAAAGACTCAAGCGGATCTGATGAAACTGTCCCCACCAAAACCTTTCCTGTGTTCTAGATCGAGTTCTATTTGGATTTTGATAGAGGTGGTTTGAATTTACTCTTGAACAACTATTAGAGGGTGGGGTGTCTTGAAAAATCGTTAAGGTTAATCAAAAATAATGCAAATCTTTCTGAATTGAGAGTGCAATACGAGGCTCCATTTTCAAAAAGATCGAATAAGAACTTTATCAGCTTTCCGGGTTTCACCTTTTGTTTCCACATTCCACTAAACTTTCAGGGTTCACCTGGGAAGGATTATACCCAAGTTTCTCACAAAAATTCCACCAGTTTTTCAATGCTGAACTATATTGACGGACGGTGGAACTTGTTAATGAAGCAACAAGGATCGTTATTACTGATTCCGGGAGTTGCTTTTTTTCTGTGGTAGATCATCCGTGTAAAGTTTCATGGCAACCAGGGTAAGTTGTTTCAAAAGCGGGTGACTCAATGACTTACAAGGTGATAATAATAGTTCAGATGAAGGTGCGAATGCCTCTACCTTTTCGATAACCATGGACGCGAATACCAGAAAACATGGCTATGTAGGCTAACGTGGAACAATTACGATATTCATAGTTCTGTCGATTTGGGTCTTTCGGAGAACTCCAAGAATCCACGCGGATGGTGGAACAAGTAAAACTGAAAATTCTTCCAATTTACCGTAAATGCATCAATAACAAGAGCTTCAGGGTCTCTCTTCCGAAAGTAGAAAACAGTGGTCTTTGTATTGCATCTTTTAATAAAGAGATCAATTTCGGGTTGACCGAATCTTCAGCTATTCTTTCAAACACGAAATCGACAAGTTCCCACTGTGTATCAATATTGGATTTTCTTGATTCTCTATCCTCATCAATATACTCCATGGATGGAATATAAGTAGCAAATAATACCCAAATCCTTCTTTTCTCGCACCATTGTTACAGTTTTCTAACTAATCTGTTCAATTTCAGATATTGTATGCCACCCATTCTATCAATATATGACATAGCTGTCGTGTTGTCTATTCTTAACAAAATCTCACAATCGTGATGATATGAGGCATTGCACTTCAACGCGAAAAAGGCCGCAATTAATTTTACGCGATTAATGCATAACTTCCATGGAGCATTCCGTATGGTACCCCGGACAGGCCGCGAATAGTCGCCAATTAAGTGTGCGAAATCTCTAATCTTAGACTTTCTTTCTTTTTAGGTACAGCTATTTTATTTTGGAAGTGTTTACTTTGTTTAGATGTTAATTTTACTATCAAGTTATGAATATCGATTATAAAGCCCAGATATTTACATCTAGTATTTGGAACTGACAAGCTCTTCTCTCGACTCTAGTCGCTAGAGTCAATTGATTTGTACAACGTCAACTTTCACAATTCCAATTAAAGTATTACAGGTGCTTTGCAGGTTGGATAATTAATTAACTCACAGAATACTATTTAAAATAATGAAATCTAGAATCAATCAGCTTGGTTACAGAGTTGCAGTTTTGGTTGACAAATTGGTTTCGAGTTAGTTTTGTTGAGCTGCTTGATGTCGTAGTTTAGATAGTTAGTTGTTGAGAATATAAGTTTAAAAAACGTTGGATATTCTCGGAGGTAAAGTTCTTTAGTTTAACAATAAGTTTCAGGACGATGGTACTAGTCTTTACCACCCAGAAGATCGTGTTAGATCGAAGAAATGGTTTTCGTATATTTCGGTTGTTGGCGTAGGAGGAGCGAAAAGAAATTTTTTTCCAAGGGTAGGAGTTTGACAATAGATTGGGATTAGTGGAGGACAGAAAGTGGGAGAATTTCTCAACAAGTTGGGTTGGTCAAGAAAATGTAGGAGGGATGTTAAAGACAGTGGTTAGTAAGTTATTATTTTTGGACCCCGAGAAAAGGTGTCTAAAGGGTAGTTTTTACAATAACGGTTCAACGTGATAGAAACAATACACAGAAAAATACTGGAAAATCACGTACAAATTGTAATAACGTGATTGGGTAATTTTGAGTTTAAGATCAACCATGTGGTCGCCAAATAAGCAATTCTACGGTGCGAAGGTGGATGGTTTTTTATGAGTATATTAACCCTTAAGTTTATCAAGGGTCTAGTTATACACACTTACCATAGTTTCATGATTAAAATAATCTTGAGAATCTACCTGTTTTAATTTAAACGCACACGTCGCAACAACATTGAAAAAGTGATCAAGTAGCAGCAAGTCCTTAAACACAAAAAAAGCGAAACCAATGACAAATAACAGTTATTGATTCATCGAGTTGTAGCACATCATCAGCACCTGACGCCAGTATAGAATGCGGTATAGATATATACATACAAACATGCGTAATGAGCGACTAAAAAGAGCAATGGATTGTCGGTATAAGAATGCAGGTAGGTACGCATGCACACAGAGAGGAGTCAGTTTAAGATATGCACTACTGCGCGTCATCTTGTGTAATAAATCAATACACACTTGAAGCAGGTACATAAAGAGGTAAACAATGCCGATGCAGGGGCGCCGACCAGGAACTGATAATCTCGTCGTCGCATTTCACACGGATGTTAACAATGGGCCGTTTAAATCGTCACTTGATGATTCAGAATAAATGGCTGAAGTTTTGTGTTGTTTTTATCGCCGTCTCATATCTGCTGTTTGTTCTTCTTCCTTTTTTATTAATCTTATTATTTATGGTTGAATTAAGTGCGTCATAATTACTGCTATATTATATTATACGTATATAACGCCGTGCCATACCGATGAGTTAGGTGCAATTAATGCACTCACCAGGTTGTAACGCGGCTATATTTAATTGCCTCTTCTTGTATTCAGCCTACTAGACACATAATACAGCAAGAAGTAACGCGTTGATGTAACAACGCTTAGAAAAAGTCCATTAACGATGCTAAACTGATACAAGGTGGCCTGTGATTACGGCTGAAGGTCGTCGTATTCCGCGCTTCTTTTATAACTCGGATTCTTATAAGCGATATTATCATCATGGATGTACAATTTCTGCCTACACAGGATTATGCGATCTTCGACAGGTATGACGCCATTATATAGCCATTTGTCGTTTTTCGCGCTTGCTCAGCTTCTGCACACCGTCATCTAAATTTCTGGTTCTTGGAGCTATAATCGAGTGGAATTTGGGTGGAAAAGTGTTGTTATCTAGCTTCAACTGTGGAACGTTTATATCGCCTGACATACTTCGCTAACATGAAAGCTGCGGTATAACTGCATCAGCAAGCTAATTTGACTATACGCTCGTTTTATTCGGAAGACTATTTTCTACAAAGTCGACACTGAAATAGATTTCCTGTCTTTTAGTGATCAATTCGAGATTGCCATTTGTTGATCATGGTCAATGTCGGAAATATTGTGATCAATTCGACGAGTCATAAGTTCAAATTTAGAGGTATGATACTTTGTAATTGTTTTGAGGATAATATCGACATTGGCATGCCTAATTTGGAAAACGATTTAATAAATGTATTTGCGAATTTTACTTGAGGTTTACTAAGGATTAACGGAGTGTGAGTATTAGTAGCAGTAAGTGAACTTGTTAATGGATTTTGGATGCTTGATTCTCATTCAAAAATGTCATTCATTAAACAAACACTCAAAAAACATATTAATATTGAATCTGATAGTGTTGAGACTGTTTCAGATACAAATTTAGAAAAGTTATTGGCATTCTGATTTACATCGTGCTGGTAAAAAGATAACTGCTTAACGCGTAACCAGATCTTCATACATAAAATACAGATTAGCATAGATGGTTGGTAAAAATGAATTTAACATATTTTCATTAGTGGATTGTAGAAAATTATGTAATAGTGAAACAAAATCAATCAAGATTCTGTTTTGAATAATCGAGAAATATTTCGTTTGGAAACAGATTAGGAGACTATTTAGAAAGTGTTGCACACAATTCATAATAAAAAAAGTCAGTAGTTACAAAGACGAAGATAATTTTCATTAAAAAAAAATAATAAATAATTAACAGAGCGTGCGAATGGTCTAGCTAAAATTAAATATGGTTGAAGTATAACGAATCCACTAGATTTTCAACAATTTTTAATAGATTGGAAGCTAAGAATTGATTTCCAAGATTTTATTTATAATTCGAGTATTCTGCATTTCTGTATTTTTAGAAAGATTTTTCTGGCTAACGAATATATTAATGTTAATCTTGATAAATACTCAATGCACGATCATATTCTAATAAAATTAGTAAAAAGTATTGGAATCTGTTGTAGCAACAATTAATCCCTTATGAACGCTACTTATTACGTTTGTTATCGGTGCAAATTCTTACACCGTGTGGCATGCAAATTTTTAAATAACAGTTACACTGAGAATTATGATTACAGGGGCATGTGTATATTGGACCGAAGGAAATACTTTAGCACCGTATACACACATTCGATCCGTCTATATGTATATCCTATCTGTAACACCCACAAATATCGGCAAATTACCCCGATGGAATTTAAAGTGCAAAACAAGGTTTAGTCATTTACTATTGGCACGTATATTTTCTGACTAACAGTACGGTACACATTACTATGTCTATATCTATATGAATATCGGGGTAGTATAACCGTTTCTCTGACATCGAATTCCGCACGCGCATCTGCACATAATCCATAAGACACTACAATTATCACCGGTAATAGCGATGGACTCGAATTTATGGTGTTCACAAATCTGACAGATGAAACGAAATTTGTAAATATTCTATCAGTGCAGTTATATTCGTATGTCAGTCATAATTCGCCATACGGTTAATATTTCCCATAATTTCCTATATTTTTTCGTTCTCACGACACTTCTTAAAGGTTGTCAAAGTTTTGTGAAAAATTTTCTGTGTCACTGGCACAAATTCAGTGCCAATTATTATACTCTATGTATTTTGAAAAAGTTACGTCACATTTTTTCAGTATCATATTCATCCGATCAAAAAGGTGTGGAGTTGATTTGCTCAATTCTTTTTAATAAGAGCACATTAAAACGAGTTGGATTTGCGCACCTATATAGACAGCTGTGTGATCACACGCAGATACACATATCAAATTTTGTCTCACGATAAGCGGTACCAAAGGCAGCTGGCGAAGACACTACGAGTGCGTAATAGGATGATGCTTGCACTAAGAAATTGTGAATTTGCATAATTTAGCTTTTTTTTTGTTTACAACTCATCATCACCGTGAAGTGCCGCTCAATTCACAACTTATTTATCGTCAATAAGTGCCTGCGGTTTCGCATGGGTGTCTGTCTCGCAGGTGTTGTCCGCAAGAACGTGGTCCGTCTTCCTGGGTACAACTATGTATAAATGTGCATGTTTCATGCTCGTATACGCTCGCTTTTGTTGGCCATTGCGTCTGCCTGTGTAACGATCCTGACTAGAATCTTCCGGCGAATTGTTGTATCTACCAGTCACGTTCTCCGTGGCTAGACAAAAAGCGTAATTACGTCATCCCCGGTCGAAGAATTGAGACCCGTAAGATCCGGTCGTTTTGGCTCTAGAACTTGGGACTTGATTTACGACTATTATGTGCCTGCATCACACTCTTGAAACTTGGATGATGAATCACGAATTTTTAAGATTTGCAGACGCGGATAGGAATCGTCAAGGCCTTATTCTCAACCTAAAGTGAAACCGGTCCCAGACGTATTTCGAATCGTTCTCGAGAAATAGGGAAACTGACAACGCAAAGGGTAAAATGTAGATAAAAAACAAACAGGTACAAATGTTATTTCATCGTAAGTTATGTCATATTCTCATGAGAAAACCACCAGACGGAAAGAAAGATTACGTCTAATAGTAAGAAACTTTTGTACATATGTTGTTGGTGATTCGGAGACCGTTAATTTTTTGACAAGTCGATTACGTTGGCGATGGAGAATCAGCCCACAGCGCCACCGCTGGCCGGATGCGAAACAGGCTCCATCTTCGTAAACATAACATAACCCAACAATACAAAACTCAAATGGGTTGCTGCGCGCTGATTCTTCATTGCCAACGTAACCGACTTCACATACGACTCACTTGAAATTTTGCATACGTGGGTTTTTGGGGTCCCTGTCTACGAATCTGAACGTAAAATTCGAAAATTCAAAATGGTGGATCCAATATCGCGGACAAACAAACAAACAAGAAGAAAAATTTTGAAAAAATTTTGTGAAACTTTTTGGCGTGTATTAAGTTTGTGCAAAAAATTGGCATTCGGATTTTTATAGCAGTGCTACACGCAGGCGTTCCGCCAGACGATTTGCCCATCTTTTCACTACCTGTAAACTCTTCCACATTTCTTATAGCAACCTTATAGTCTCCAACCTATCCGCCTATTTCTATCTGGGTTTACTCTGCTAATTCTATTCCCGACTATTCTGGATGCTCGTACCAGTCGTGCACTTCAATTCTAACCTCCGTCAAATACACTCTCAAGTCATCTTCCATTCGACCAACATCCAAATTCACCTCTCTTCCCTTTTTCACCTCCTCCACAACTCCTCATTGCACTCTTCATATCTTTGACAATAAGTCAATTAGGCATGCAAACATTCAACTCCTCAATCTAAGTTCTTCTCATTTCCTCTCATCCTTCATACGTGCGCGTAGTCGACGGGTTACGAACTTGAAATAGGCTGTAATAACATGCAGGCAAACATTCAACTCCTTAATTCAAGTTCTTCTCATTTCCTCTTATCCTTCGTACGTGCGTGTAGTCGACGGGTTACGAGCCCGAAATAGGCCCTAATAACATCATAGCTGAGTGTGGATGCAGTTATCGATACCCGATTTTTTGTGAAAAAGTACGGATTTCGACCATTTGTTTCGATGTAATATTTTTTAAATAAATAAATAAGTAAACTTTATATATTTTTCAGACTTGGAAATATTTCAGGGACCATGTGGAACCGAAAAACTCGGCAATTGTTACCAAAAAATTAATTTATTAAATAAAGAGTCCAAAAAAAAGGTGGGATGCTAAGGATACCAGCGTGAATTAAAGGGGTAAGACTGGTGTTTTTCTTTATGTAGGTGCTCAACGGTTATATCTATTCTATCGCTGTTAGTTGCACCAGTGTTAGGAACTTGATCAGGTGGTACTTGCATTACTATATACACACTCTTCATAATGATTTCACGTTATGCATGATACGCGTCAGTTCCTCAATTCTATCATCGTGTATTGATGAAGTAATATCAGCAACAACATAAGAAGTACCTTAGAATGCGGTCTAGATCAGTCCTCAAATCTTGCAGTTCAGCTGGCGCATTGCGTGGCAGGCGATTGCAACGGAATGGGTTTGACTATTGTTTGGTTACTGGAGAACCAGTTCGTGATAAAAATTTAACGCTCGTTGTAAAACAAAAATTTTTAAACGTGATTTAACTGAAGTGAACGCTGAATTCTCTTCTCATGGTCAAGTTCGTTTTGAGAGAAAATCAGCTTCTGTAATAAAAGGTTGCCACTTACCTTTCGTTCATATGGATGATTCGGATTGTGGGCTGGACTGGACACCAGATGAACCGATCGATAATATCTTTTCTGATGAAATGTCGTTAGGACAATGGATGATAATTAAGAGGTCGTTAATTGATGTGATTCGAAATTAAAATTAAACACAATAACAAAAGTTTTATTCGAAATAAATGGATTAAAACACAGCAACAAATATTACTTCAAAATAATATATGATTTAGGATAAAAGTAAAACGTAGTTATTCAAAAATGCATTAATTGAAAAAAGACAAAGTCGGTAATCGTCAATATGAATTCGTTTTATACGCGCACTTCGAGTTTTAGTTAAGAAATGCCTCGCTGGGAGGTCAAGACTTGGAACTTTTAATGTAAGACGATTTTAAATACGTATTCAAAGTATTTCATTCAGATGAAGTACTGCTGCACTAGAAGATTTTTTCAGAACTGTTTTGATCAGAGGATTTTTAGAAGTCCAGTTGCACGACCAGGTATTTTAGAACTGCTCCGGTAAAAGGATCTTTTTGAAATGCAGTGATTCTAGTTGATCAATGTTCCTCTTAGAGCTTGTTTTGTGATATGAAGATTCTATCGAACTCTCTGATTGGTTCTTTCTAATTTCAAGGAAGTTGGACCAACGAGGAAATTGCACAAGTGTAAAAAATATTTCAGCCCTTATATTCATCTGTTTCATACTTGCCCCTTGGGCCCAGGGATAATGGTTCAGTAATGCCTACCCCAATTCTATCCGCAAATGCAGGTGAGAATTTTTTCTTTGTAGATGAACTAACCTATTTTATTATTGTGGCATCCTATCCAAAACAGGTATCGTTTGATGGATGGTTTTATTAAAAACATAGTAACTTCACTTTCAAATTCGGTTATTTTACGAGTTTTAATAGTCATCCCTCGTAGGCGATTTCTTAGAAAAAGCTTTTCAAATTAATTTAGGTGTTTTTGCAGACTAACACACCTCAAAAAATGTTGGAAAAAAACAAAAATATGAGGGTTGGATATACTCAAAATGACGTCGAAAGTTCTATAAATCAACGGGATGGGCGGAATTCAATTTCTCAGTCCAAAATAATATATAGTAAGATACATGGAGATGGTGCAAGGAAAGAAGGCTATTCGTGTTTGTTTCATATTATTGCTTTGGAGTAAAATACTGACGTTGATAAGGGACCACACATAAAACATTTAGACATTGAACCGGAATTGTTAGGAAAAGCGTTCTCATTCATATTCGAGCCATTCGAGCCAGCGTTGGTGCGAGCCAAAATGCAGCAGCTATGGTTCCTCGCACAAAAATCGGTAGGAATCCGCTATAGATGCATCCACTCTAGATAAGGGAAATCTCGATTTTTATACCTTTCCCCTAATTCCCGTAATACTGAAAACAGTAAGAAAAATAACATCAATTCGATTTTTCTACATGGTCTACTTGAACAACTTTTTACAGCACAAACTCTAGCTACGTTAATCCATACATGGAGGGTGAGGTAGCTGCATACTCTCATACTCCATACAACAATGTCTTGTGGCAAGTTTTTAGGTTATGTTGAGTATATTTTCATTTCACTACGTTTACAATCGACCATGCATTTAGGGCAGTTTTATTAACTATTCTGCTCATTATAAATACTTCTATATTTTGCTATTTCCCTTTGACATACTTCACTTCGTCTATGACGGGCAAGTTCGGATTGAACCCTTATTGCTTATCAGCGCCATTCTGGTGACTTATTGAACCATTATTTGCTGCTTTTTGGCGGACACTTTTTCGGTTGAAAACCCATATGAGATACTTCTTCTTACCTCTACCCTCCATAATTGCATCATTTACTTACATCCCTCCGTAGATCCTAGCAACATCAGTTGGCCAAATCACCCTACGTAAAAGTTTATGGATATGCTGAATCCGAATCCGATGTCAAAATTGATCCATCACTCCCAGACTTTGAGTAATCTTTTGGGTAGACTATTCCGTTCGGAGTCAGGCTGACTCATGGAACTACGGGTAGAATAGGGGAAGCATAAGCTAATAGTATGGGTGCGGGGCATGACAGACCCAAAAGGGAGTCCCACCCGTGGTGCGATCCAGTCAGCAAAATACAGAAGTTATGCCAATTGTGCACAACTTGTATAACTATACCGTCGATCTGCTAGGTCGGGGAAGCTTGCGGTTTCCGGCAAGTGGTACCACAAGCGGGACTCCCAAGATGGCGTAGCCAATCAGAGAGCCTTATACCGCCTCATACCCTTTACGTCTTATGTAGTAACCCTCGCGGGTTTTCTACATAGTCCTTCCTAGCTCCATGGGCCGACTAGACCACCAATACCAGGTTATGGACATGCTGAATCCGAAGCCGAAGTCGAAATCGCTCTATTACCCCCAGACTTTGGGTTATCATATGTTACCAAAAAGGCATCAACGTTGGTATTCGTCAATGTTAAATAAAATATAAATAAGTAATGATTCGCTTGGCATTTATATTATAGTTATATCTCGAGAATGAAACTCGCAAGATAATTTAACGATCAAACGAACGTACCTGTAGTGAATTTGCCACACAATTATATGTGGAATTTAGTTTGAGAGATCATAGTCCCACTACAAAGTTACTGCTAGCGAATAAGCACGAGGTATTACGATGAGGACTTAGAGTCATGTGGTAAACGAAAGGGGGGAATGACACAAGCACAAAACACCATGATACAGGTAACCATATTGTCTGAGACTTCTGCACGTGGTATTTAAATTAGCTAAAAAATGAGTACGTCAGTACGTGAGAAGTAATGGTCATTAAAACTTGTATCTGTGAGAAAATAGGTAATAAATATACGAATTCGTAGCTGCCCAGAAAACAAAATGAAACAAAACAACTGCGCAGATAGATCGTACGTGACGGTAGTTCAATAATTATCCACGTACAAACAAAAAATGAAACCTGATACGACGACATGGTTATGTTGCGTCGTGATCATTCCGACTCCCAGTTAGAGGCGTTATCATCCCCCCCCCCCCCCCCCCTTCGATACGTTTCCCCGCATCAAGCTATACACCGCAAGCATTCGTCTGCATATACACATATACCCTCTATAAGTCCATGGTAGATGATGCTACAAGCGCCACCTTTACTTATGAGACTGAAGATCGTAGCGACGTCGTTCGTGTACTAGCGGTACTACAAAGTTATATGTATATCTTGACCGAAACTCTACCTATAACAACGATCGAACGTCAAAACAGGTGAGTTCGTTTGACCGTTGAATCACAAGAGTCTCTAACCCTTTCGAAAAAAAATCCGTCGTATGTAATGAAAGAAAATTTAATAACCCATCAAAAAATATTGCAAGAACTTTTCGATTTTGGTAGATAAAAAGCAATGATAAAAGTTGAATGAAAGTTATGCTTCTTTGTAAGTCATTTTATTCGACAGTCTACTCAAGTCAGATTAAAAAATAATTTGCATGAACATTGCAGTGATTTATAGGAATTATTATCATTGCGTCGAGGGAAATGTCTAGTTGCGTTGACTGTACAGTCCTTCACTATTTTTATTTTTCATCGTTAGCGGAAAATATAGTTCTTGGTACAAAATGAAGATCACTTTTGCAGCCATCTTCGGAAAATATTGCATATGTTACCATTGTTTTGAAATGGTCATTTGTACCATATATTCTTGTAAGTATTGCAATAATTTGATATTGGTACCACAATGAATTGATTTTGCGGTCTTATTGACATGGAAAGAGTTGTTACTTTGGGTGACCCTAATGAGCTAGGATAAGAACTTTTCGGTCAGATACATTTCGAACCCCCAAAATATAAGGAAACTGTATTCTTTAATGTTTTGATTTCGGTATTTAAATAACTCAAAAACTACTTGACTGATAAAATATAAAATTTGATCAGTTCTGAGCTAAAAAAATCTGCGCTGATTAAAATCAAATGTCGTCAATTTATTCTCGAGGTAATTTTTATTTCTTTTTCTCTCCAAAATCTACTCAATTCTAAGTTAAGAAGAATACCTTCAAGTGAGACCAACATCATTCAAATCAAGTCATTCATTTTTGAGATTTCCTCGGAGAAAAATTTATTACACACACACGCACGCGCGCGTTTATCCGAAAATGATCCGAGGTGACTTTCCAGGCCTTGAAATGCCGAGATGTAGTGAAAACTCAAGATTTAAAATTTGGAGTGATTATAATAAATTCCCTCACCAACTTTAATCGACAAAAGCCGAACTGAAAGTTAAATATGTAGTAAATCAAACAAACAGATTTAATGTTATAATAACTAAAGAATACAGAGTTAACAACTATAATTTCACTGAATAGTAACTTTCATAACATTTTTTTGTAATTTTGTACTTCCAACAATATTAAAGTCGTTATTGTAATATTAATCACTTTACTAAAATTTTCTTGTAGTTAGTAAAGGTGAAATTCCTCTCACAATCAGCTTGAATATGTTCTAATGCGATCACAATGCAGTATTCACATATGTCTAGTCGTGCGAGCTTTTCACGGGCACGTAATATGCATCCCTCATCGCAGTGCACACCGATTATTTGAGCCTAACTGAATACCGGAATGATTCAAACCATTGTTGTATACTTATATTTGTTAGTCTGACAACGCGAGCCCATGCTTCGCCCATTGTTGGCATATTCCACACACGACACTTGCACAATACTATTCTCGGCTGAATGAGATTTCTCCCATATTTTCTTCATTTATTTCTCTATTTTCGCCGCTTGCGTGATTCATCTAAATGCATGACCAACAAAATATTACGATCTACTTGGAAAAGTGAAAAAATGAGATATGCAAACGAGTGAAAAAAATTGTTGAAACGTTCGCGGAATACGGAATAAATAACTTACCGCTTCTTCACTGGAGGCTAGATACGTAAGCTTCGGTATGAAATATATTTCAACTTTCTCGATTACACGGTTCAAGGTGTAACATGTATCATATACAAGTGCATGATGATCCGATGACAAGCAGCCTTGTCCCATTAATGTGGGCACATCGCTCAGTCTGCGTTTAACAAAAATGAAAATATGTATCTCGTTTATCCGCGACTTACTCAAAACCCACTGATGTGCATCCGCCTCTCGCATAGATATGCAAATACAGGTTTAATCGTGAGGTACATAACACCTTGGAATACATGCACACTCGAGTAACCTCTGTAACAAGCACATAGTCACAAGTGTATAATCAAGAATGTAGTAATTATATATACATTGCCAGCGATAAATGGACAATCATTATTTTACGCTTTCCTCTCGGACTCTTTGCGCGTGCAATTATAATACTTACTCGTCGAATTATGCTGGCGATACCAGCTGCCTTTCTACCCTGCATGTGTACACCTATTGTTAAATCCAGACGACAGCTTGTTTGATACGTTTCTCAAAGAATATGCAATTTGATGCTTTTCAAAATCAGGCACGAGAGGAAAGTACGTTAACCTGAAGTATCAACGAAGTATTTTTTTACAATATTTTTATGTACATAGAGATCTATGATTCAAAATAATTCAAACATAACAAATAAACTTTTTAGAAACCTGTTTTCAGTGATGATTAATCTTACTGATTCAATTTTCAATTTTATTGCAATAAAATTACCTGAAATACTTCCAAGAAATGTATCCTTTGTGTTTTAAAAACTATTTCATACTGCTCTTGTGCCACGTGGTCAAATACACCGAACGATCGTTAAACCATTGCGATTCACAGTATTCGATTTTATAGTATCAAATGGTGGCATTCCACACCAAATCGGACGGTTTAAAAAAAAATTATATTTGATTTCCTTAGCATTTTGATGTTTTTGAGTACCCCTCAAAAGAGTTTTCCTGCTGAATTTTGAGATTTTTTTGATTACTTGTTAAAAATATATCAAATTTTCAAACAAATCGCTTATTTTTTGGTTTTTTCGTCATGACTTTCTTAATAATGGGTCAATATTTAAGTTTTTTTTTCTTTGGATTCTTTGTTTTTAAATGGCCCTTACAGAAAAATACCACAACAAAAATTTTTAAAGTGTTTTTGATTGAGATTTTTGAAATTGAAGTTTTAAATCGTATTTTTGAAAGTGAGCGTATCTTTAGATTTTTTTGAAATTTCTTTTATTTCAAACTACTATTCTTTTAACAAATTAAGACGGGTCCGGCCGTAATTACTATTTTTTCGATTCTTAAATTTTTTTTTTGAATTTTGCTTACTATAAATAATTATAAGTACCGATTTTTGTAACTGTATACTCCTTTTGACTTATTTTAAGCTAATTTTAATACTTTTTAATTGTTAACAGGGATTTAAAATCAATAAGTAAACGTGAAGTCTATTTATAAACAATTGTAACAAACGGTCTCATTCATTTTCATGTTTTTGTAAGAATTTTACACGAATGATTATTTTGTGAACTAGAATACTGTTTAGCTAATACATTTCCGTTGCTTATTGGAATGATTAAATAGAAATTTATAAACATACTAAGATTTAAATAAAAAACAAATACGTTGCAAAAAATAGCATTAATAACCTAATTTTTAAACAATTTTTGAAAGAACACGAGAATAAATAAAAACATTTGTTACAATTGTTCACAAATAGACTCAAAGTTTACTTATTAATACCTGTTAACAATTGAAAAGTATTAAAATTAATTCAAAATAAGTGAAAAAAGAGTATACAGTGACAAAAATCGGTACTTATAATGATTTATAGTAAAAAGAATTTTTTTTCATTTTCAAAAGTTGAAAAAAAATACTAATTATGGAGGGCCCACGATCGGACCAGTCTTAGAAGTTGTTAAAAAAATATTAGTTTGAAATTAGAAATTAAAAAAAAAAAAAAACACAAGATACACTCACTTTCAACAATACGATTTAAAACTTCAAACTCAAAAATCTATATCAGAAACACTTTGAATATTTTTGCTGTATTTTTTTCTATAAAGGGCATCTAAAAACAAAGACTTTAAAAAAACAACTCCAATTTGGACCATTATTAAGAAAATTATGAACAAAAACCAAAAAAGCGATTGATTTGAAAACTTGATATTTTTTTATCAAGCGATCAAAAAAATCACAAAATTCACCAGGAAGGCTCTTTTGAGAAGTAATAAAAGATATCAAAAAATTAAAGAAATGAAAAATCGAAATTTTTCTTACTATCCGATTTGGCGTGGAACGCCCCATGTATTACAATATAATAATAACAATTATAAAAATTATCTCATCCACTTTCTGGATCAATTGCTGCTAGCTCAAAACCTCCTGAAAGTTGTTAAAAAGAACTCTGGAATTGGCGTATCATACATGGAACAACAGATAATTTGTTGGCTTGAAATTCACGAGCCAAGCCATGCGCAATCAGAGAATTCCTGGAAAGTATTCAGGGTGAAGCATCTGGCTAAAACGGCATGTAATTTGGGTAATTTATCGAAACTTGAATGGAATGGCCAAGGAGGGGCTCACGAGTCGGACAATCGACTGAGCACAAGGATCGACAGAAAAGAGCAGGTTTTTGTGCTGGTCCATCCCGCGCCTCATGCCTCATGTACCATCAAGATTAAAAGATTGGTCAAACCGATACGTGGCCATTATTTTGAGATGCGATTATTATTAAACGTGATTACATTGTACTTGTGTAACAGTACACCTGACTCATCATCCCTCGAGGTTAAGAACAAGGCATACACTCTGGTCACTACGCCTCTTTAATTCTACTTCACGTCAGCCCTCTCGTCCTGAACTGTGCAAGATTCGGTTCTCCACTTTATTCTTTCTCCAGCTTATTTTTTTCACGTTTCATTTACCGCTGCGAACGTGAAGGCTTTGTATAAACTTCTTTTGTGATACGGAGCATATACAGTCACCCCGGCGAATGCCGTGATATCATCCATGTGCTTTTACTTCTGAGTAGGCAAAAAGAATTTTCCATTATTTATCCATATCATGCACCAAAGTTTTCGAGCTCGTGGAAATAACCACGGAAGACAGTTTACCGTGCATGACAAATTGTGACTTGTACTTGCGATCGTCTTACTTGAAAAGGTGAATAACTTTGTGTGACAAAAATAAGTTGTAAGCGAGTAACTGACCTGCCAGACATTTTCGTTGTCTGTAAAATAGAAAAATAAGATAACCGATCCAGTTTAAAGTGTATGAAATATCTCGAGGTATCAACTCCGGAAGTAATAACTTATCTCAAATCTATCGATGCAGTCATGTGATCCGGCATACGAAGAGTCGAAAGGCATGTCTTGGAATTTGGTCGACAAGAAGATGACCAGGGAAGTCAAGTAAACGGAAGTTACATGACATGGAAGACACATTTCCATAAGACTTGTGAATTATCATTTGTGCTTGTTGGCGGAGGTTCCCTCTCCACGCCATGTATCGCGGATCTACTCGACAGGACTTTAATCTCAAAGAATTTACATTTCACTCTGTGCATGTGTACTTTTGATACTCCTCCCACGATTCGTGCACAGTAGATACGCGGCACAGACGAGGCTAATTAATTTTTTCTACTCTGAATTCTTTCCATCTATCGTATGCATGGAAGGAAATGATACGACTACGTATCATTAACTCGGTATACGATAAGAAGCGAATAAAATTTCAACTTCCACTCTGAGTTATCTCCTGTAGAGTGCGATGGCTAATGTATTCACGCGCTCACCGTCCGTTCATAAAATCTAAGACTATGCCCGTCAAATTTATTTCTTGTCAATCAACCAAATTGATATCCTATCGGATACTAAAAAACGAAAAAAGAACTTTTGACTCAAAGGAGCACATCGCGGCTTCCGGTTAAATGACTTATTCGGTACTACATAGTCGGTGGCTAGGCGGTTCAACAGTAAATGCTCTTTGGACTGAATTGTATTGTTCACCTATGAATTTCGATACCAAAATAAGTAGGTGGATAAAGGTCACTAGATTAATTTAAATTGCACTGGCATCCGAATACAGCTTTTATATTTCATACGAAGGTTTCTTCTTTGTTTAGAATGAATCGATACAAAAGTACCGTTATTCTTTAATTTTTCAAAAACTTGTATTACGTCATCGATCAAAAATTTAGACCGGACTGGTTGGAGAAAAATTAAATTTCCCACAAAGATGTTTCACTGCAGTATAAACAAGTTTCGTTTTTACATTCGGTTTTATGGTTGAGAACCCACTGAGTTTCGTGAAATCTATACCTCCGTACGCTTCCTTCTGTTGCCTTGCACAATTTTGCCAATTACGTATGTGCACTACGACCGTGATAGTCTCAAAAAACTTAACACACAAATTCGCATGGCCCAAATGATGTGGTTGCGTTGCTAGATTCAACTACTTCATTTTGAGTTTTTGTTTGCTAGTCAGGGTATCCAGTTCATTTGTAGCCAGATGCTAGCTATCAAAATTCACCGGCGTCTCGAGGCTATGTTGTATTAAGAGTTGAAGAAAAAAATGACAGGCTTGCATTCAAGTCAACATAACCTGGAAATGCTTTCACGTATCGTCAGTGTGCGTCGCGGCGCAAGCAGACACAGTTGGTCAGCCTGTCAAAACAGATGAAAAACTTGGCCTGTGCGCAATTGGGTCCTCAGTTTCCTGAGTCAGTGGTCACAGTCTATATATATTACATATGAATACCTTTATCAGAATCAAAGGGGCCAAATACCGCACATCTTTATGACATTTTCTATAGATATCGTCTTCCGTATATGCAGATCACCAGACTGATTGACATACTGAATTTGCTTTAATTTCTAGTGTGATCGCTAAAGAGTTAATTAGTACCAAGTACACAATGGTTCCAAAAAATTTAAATTGGTACATAGACAAATTTTGGGACCATCTAATTTTCTTTTGAACAAAGTGATGAGCGCACGTGTCACAAATTGGCCAATTTTTGGTTAGAAAACATGAATACCGCAGTTAGTTTGGAGATCCTTTAACTGAAATGGTCTCTTCCCCGTATGCCGTATAACGTACTGAACATAGAAAAGTGAAATCGCTTTGATCGTGAAAGAAGATAATTGGGACGGTGAGATCAAAGCTCACTGGCGATTCGGCATTGTTGCTGATATTTCATCGACTGGCATATGATGCTATGATTGTATAAGCATAAAATGGTGTTTTGATGATCTCATGACAGCATCGGGATCTGTAGATAGCTTTAACGTCGAGGCTGGCTTCGGCGTTTTATCCACGGCAGGATATCTTCTGGCGGGTTGTCATGAATCGAGAAGATTTTTATTGACGCAGTTGGATTTATAACAGGTGGCACGGCGGGTTTATCTCTTCGAGAGATCTCATATGATGTCATCCCCAGCTGTGACTACATCACTACTCATGCGTATCGTCCGTGTGAAGTTCCTCGTTTGTTTTCATTCAAATAAGTGCTCCGAAGATCATACATGACACCTGAAAATTGGAAATGTACCTAATGACGGGTCAAGAGGTGTGAAATTTTTCATTTATGGATGGTCAATCGACTTCCACACCACGCTACGCGTACGTTTCGTGCAAAGGTATATCTCAACTAGACAATTACTTGCCACCATTTCCTTTTGCTTGCGGTCAAACAATGAAGCCCACTGCTAATTATGAACCGTATTCGAATAAAATTACATTCCTTATAGCAGTTTGAGCCTGTGCAGAGATTGAGATCTCGAGATTAAACTGAATTTGTATTTTACGCGAAATATTTTGGCAGTTTCTGAAATTTCAGTAGGTTATGTGCTTAACAAAATATTACCAACAGCGTGAGGCGAGCTGGCATAATAGTATCGCTACGCGGAATTGGTTTTTCAAACTCAAGGTCATGATGTAGCGCTTGATGTGGAGGCGCTGGAATGATGGATAAAGTGAAATGTAGAACACAAGAAAGAAACGTATGCATTTAATAATCCCATAATGTAGTTCAGAAAACGACGCAAGAACTTTCAATATACTGTAAAAAAAACTCTGAGGCTGGTTTCGCTTTCTGGATGGTTTGCGACTTCAAGAAGACAAAATTAATTTGTGAAATGTAAAGAATGAACTAAAGTTTCTTAAATTGAAGGGCATACCACTGAAATCTATAAACCTGCCAGTGCACAGCAAGAAAATTCACGCTTTCAGTAAGAGTTCGATACGGTTTTGAGAACGAAGGTTAGAGAGATTTACAGACCAGCTTTTTTCGCTGTGAAAATGAACGTGCACAAGTCTACTGCAGTTTTTTCAATCGTAAATAATGGATTGTTAAAATAAAATGCGCATCATGAATGACATACGTGCCACAAAATAGCATGGTGAGGTTTTTCAAAGCACTGTGGAATGGCAATGATAATAAATAATTCACAGCACGAAACGTGTAATTAGTAGTGAGCTGTTGAAACTACATCTATACTTAATGCGTGGAGCACACACCTGCGCACGATGAAAGGAGTGAATTTAACTTGAAGAAGATTCTAGCGTGTCACCGTGTCGACGGGGGGTTCAAGGTCTGTTCTAAGGTCAAGATTGCCTTCCGTATAATTTTCGTGCGTTTTAACTTTCAACCGTCTCGTCACTGTCTTGATCTCCCGCGTGCTCACGTAGGTATTATGGGGAACGCGTGAAGTACTTATACACTTGATGAGTCCATGGGATAACGGTTCAGTCAAAACCGTACAGGACGAACAGACCGTTTTAATGACGAACGTTGAATAGTTGATGGTCGCTCATAAAGAGAACTTCGGTGAATTTCTGGCACGCGAGTGGCTCTAGTAACTTAACATTTTGAGTACTCCAGGTTACAGCTCTTGGCGATCTTTGATGGGAGTGATTACCAGTCCGGCAGAAAAAGAATCGGGTCATTTAAAAGCTTAAGTTATTATACACTTCGTATACGTTATGAAACCAAGGATCATGAGAAGCCTCGCAGAATCATAGTTACATAGACGTGACAAGATTCCATATAAATATCGTTTTTCGCATTTTTCACACTGCGTGGTAAGGATTATCATCATCATAGAGAATTCTTCTGATTCTTTTTTTTATTCCATATTGCCACATAGGCATTGAGATTTTCGATGACAATAAATCTTGTGTAGATTTTATTCAAAATTATTTATTCATTCGATTACCTTATACCGGTGATTATAACTTCTGAAACGCACATGCCAATAAATCATCTTATTCATAATAGTTTTCTAAGAACTTCAAAACTCCGGTGAATAAAGAACTAGGAAGTATAATATCCTTAGTTACTGTTTTGGCCGTAATTCTCAATCAAATACAAGCACTGGAAAACAATCACGTAAGTGTGACAACCAAACCAGATGATAGAAATATCTAATGTTAGTTAGTAACCCAACTAACTAACATCAAATAATTTTCATTAGGCGGTTACAAAAATGAATGCTGACCAAATTACATCTGAATTGTCATAACTTACGTCAATGTCCTGTTACTATTTTATCCAAGTTATAACAAATCTCAATCTTATCGGAGCATCGACGTATGAATTTAGCGAATCGTTAATAGATTAAAGTTTAATAGGATTACTGGAGATGATATTATCATGAATCATGTTGACTTACCTTTAATCGATATAGATAACCTTGGGTTGTGTGAGCGTATTAGGTTGTGGAATGAATTGAATTGGTTAATTAAATAAATTTCCAATTTTTTCTACTACCTTCAAGTTTCTGATTGTCATTATTCATTTCGGTTCTTTTATCGTTACTATTCACTTATTGTTAGACTCTTTAGTTATTACTGCAATCATCAGTCAGTTACTAATAAAAAATTGCCAAACCTTCTCGAACCACCGATATCTACTATTCTAAAATTTTCTTCTGTTAAAGAAATTTGCATGATCTTTATGTTACCATAACCTGCATAAGTCGAGTCTGACAGTTAAAGCTCGAGTTGGCAAGCCTGCAGAAAAAGATGACATAATCTCAGTAATGAATAATTTTCAAACTTTGGTACATGATAAAGCTTATGATTGTGTTTGTGGATCGGTTCGAAAAAGAACGAAAATTTTTTCAAAACACCGTGCGTACTTACAACAAATTGTTACTCACTTTGAGGTTACTGATGTTTGAATCCCATGTTGTTCGTACTTTTACTTCAATTTCTGAACTTTTTCGAACTAACCCACAAGTGCAATTGCAAATACTGTGATTTCCTAAGGTTGAAAACGATTTCATTACTCTGGAGATAAAAGAATTCCAAAACACGATTTGCTCACTTCATCGGCAGTCGGTACTCCCCTTAAGGTATTTCAACTTCGCATATCCACGGGCAAGAACTTGGGACGGTATATTCGTAATTGTAGACTCGAGATTAACACTAAATAACCGAGCATCTACACTTGTATACCAGATTATGTAGCGTACTAGAAATCTCAATTATTTGTGAATTAGGGTTACGTGGAATCCTTCGCAACCTCTTCCGCGATCCGGACCGACCCGACCGCTCAGCCGGCAACCACGTCACTTAACGTTCTTAGAGATTAATTGAAAATTGCTAGACAACGTGTTGATGCCTCGTTGAGCCAATCACAAAGATCGGGTAGCGACCCGGCCTCGGAGGCCGTGGATTTCGTCCAAACCGTTAACTTTGATTCTCGAAACAAGAGCCGCTGGCCGTTATATCAATTAATGTACTCGATCATCCGAGAAATTCTATGTCTTTTGGCTTCGTCCGCTTCCACGCTACCGAAGATTCGTTTCGCTGTGTAATAGGTATCGGCTTATCTCTTCGTAGAACTCTTGATTTCCGTCAAAATCGAACACCATTACTTGTAAGCCGGACGTTACGTTTTATTTTCACTGTCAACTGTCTGGTTAGCTTCAAGCTACATGCCGCTCGGCCGGAGATGGCTTTTTGCCACTCAACAGTTCGCATATAACTTAGTCGCAATGTCGCCGGAAACACGTCGAACGACGCAGCCGTAATGCGAAAATGTAGCTTTTTATCCCAGTTCAGAATATTAAAAAGTAATGAAGCTTGATGTAACAGATTTCAGGAAGACAGTTTGGTTTTGTCGTTTTTTTGTTCTGATATCCTTTCCGTGTTCACTCATTTTGGTCTTAATCTAGGCGGCTTTTCGAAATTTATAATTGATTAGATCTTGACTTCGATCGGTTCAATACTGTTTCAATTTCTTAACTAACAATATTCCAAAAAAATAATTGAAAATGATGGTATAATGAAATGTTGAGAATGGATGAATAGATTTGAATGAAAATTGATACTATGAAGTTTCTTGAATTGTGCATCACGAATCTAAGGTCAGATTTGCAAAATTTTAATTTGGCCTATTCAATAAGCTGGAAAAAATCAAAAAACATTTGGATTCTGATGAAAATTGATACGCGTCGGTTTGTTGGGTGGTTGATCACGAATCTGAAATCAGATTACGAGATCCATGATGGTGATCCAATGTGGTAGAAAAAAATCTAAGAATATCCGGATTTTGGTTTCCGATCACGCATCCAACGTCTCCAAAATTTATAATGGTAGATCCATTATAGTGGTTCAAAGTGAAAAACATCATGGAATGAAAAAACAATCTGGATTTGGTTTACGATTTCAACTTTCAAACGCAATCTTCTTCGATTATTCGCCACATTTTGAGACGAATTTGAAACAATCGACAAAAAATTATAATCAGCCAAAAAGGAAGACAAGTTCTTCTGATTGCAGAAATAATAGTTTGTAAAAAAGACTGTGTTGAATAGTACAAATAACGACATTTACGATTGCTATAATCAAGCACAAGGTCATCTGAGTCCACGGCAAACTGCTCACGTAATAAGATCGAAATTTTACAGATTCGTAAATTCCTCAGCTTGTATTTATTTCCCAGGGGAATCTAATGCTAATACAAATGCCCGTATAAATTCGATTTACAAGCACTGAAACGATCTAATTGAGAAGTGTGACCCATGAGGCGTCTCGATACACATCTACCGTAAAATTTGCAAAAGATATTAACAGCTTGACTTTTCTTGCTGAGCGAGTTTCAGGTAAGCAAAATGCAAATCATTGGAATTAGAGTAAATGTGAAACATGCTTTGCGAAGATAAAATTCGAAACTTCGGGATAATTCTTAGATGTATAAAGTATCAAGTCAATTAGAGAGGGTAGAAGCCAGTGACCGTTAAATCTTTCTCTAACTGCTAATTAAATCAGATTAACGCGAGGGTATTGCACTGTGGGATAAGCGTTAGAAAGGAATGCATGAAGTTCGCTCAAGTCGTACCGGAAACAACGTGTACTCTCCACGAACAGTGGACCTGGATAATAGCGTCGTTCTCAGGTGGCCAGAGCCTATAAGGGAGAGGTGGCTGAAATTTATGTTTGATAACGGTGCGACTCTGAGTTGCCGCGCGGCGTGTCTCGTTTCTACCCACGCTTACACCTGCTCTTACATCGGTGTGTTAATAAAACTAACAAATTTCAGGTCGTAAATTTACCCAAGCCATGAGGCAAACTCACACTGATTTCGATGTCCGGTACACCTGCACGTACGTTGTACGGCTGATTCACGTTTCACTGGCTTTACAAATCCGCAGTATTTCTGACGTCTTCTTCTCAATTCGTACGTAAATCATCACTATCCTTGTCGTCTTTTTCGATGGAACGAGCTACGAACTATCCCACTGAGCTGTATTTATACTCCATCCATGTATTAAGATATCATTTATACGGGTACATGTGAGAAGGTTTATGGCACTTTGTATGGAACATCCATGAATTTTGGACGATGCGATGCAATAACGTACCTACAGCTATAATGAGTGACTAACTGAGTACAATATAACGATTTTGTTTGAAATTCATCGCAATCATCAGTCAGCAATCTTCGAGGTATTAACCTCTACAGAACCGGAAGCCGATATATCGGCTCAAGAATGGTGTTATCTTTTTCACCATTCAACCCAATGATATCAACAGCAAAGTTGTGTGACGTCTACCTGGAAAGTCGAAAAAAAATGTCAAGGTCCTGTAAGCGTTAAATCAGTAATCGTTCACTATTTTGATTAAGACATCATTGCATCTTTTTATCAAGGTTATGCTGTGTGTAAAATGGGAATCAATATTAGAAATGAGGAGACGTATCTCCCTACTATGTCGGACGGCAAAACTGTTACAGACTCGTGTATATAGTTGGTAGTACCAATAGTGCCACTCGTAGCGCTGGTTTCGTTTGTCGTATCACATGACCTTCCATTAGTGCTGCTAGCCATCAAGCGCAGTGCAACAAACGAGACCTGCGCTGCGAATAGCGCTATTGCTACTACAGTACTTTTGAAAAAAATGTGGTCCACTTTTGGGAAGCGGAGATATATTTCCTTGCTCATATTACTCGTTTTAATGCCGTGTCAAGATACTAGATGTGAAGATGGCCGCAATAAGTGTCTTTTTTCCCTGAGTGCATCATGAGTATGTATAAGGATCTTTGTCACGTGGTCAGAGAAGGCTTGGAATAGGATGAGAGAGGAGATGCGTGGCAAACACAATTTAAGTCTGGGCCTTCGCTTGGTTCTCGGTATAATCTTCTTCCGGGAGAATTTGCGCAGCTATAATGTATTAATTATTCGTCAAAAGTTCGTATGAAATTTATCCAATCTTAGTTGAGGTAATGGTTTAGCGCTGGAAATTGCCAGGATAATGACGAAAACAACTACTAGATAGGAACTGATCGAATATTGTTCAATATCATTTTTGTTTTATTTCACATTATACAGACTTTCGCCCTGATACATTTTCAAATTATCCCAAGTTCGCAGGTTCACGTATGTGACGTTTCTGTTTACTTCCCCAATTGTCACCATCAAAATAGATCTCAAGATTCGACACAGGCACCCAAAGCAAAATTCTTCAGCTAAATATTTTCATTCATACAATTCTCTGATCGATTGGATCCATTCTGCATTGATATTCTTGAACATTAGTAGTTAGAATCTTTTATCAAAGTCAATTGACATGAATTATGACGCGGAAAAATGTGGATTTTCGCAAGCAAACCTCCTTGATTGTTTTCATACTTTTACATTTTATTTTCTTGTATAAGTACTTTTTTAATGATTTCTTTTATTAAAATATATGTAGCTTACGCAATCGGTTAATAATAGCCGGACATTCTGAGAAGTATAAGTTAGAGATCCAAGCGATAAACAGCTCGGTCGACAGAAATAAATTATGCAATTGGTAAATTTTTAATACTGGTCAATAATTAGGTTTGTGAATCATTTCACGGAATCATGATGCGTCACGTGTAAAAAAATGTTGCTGGCTGGTTTCTTATAATCAGCGACTCGCCCGAAATACATGTATTCGAGATGATTGGTGCAAAAAATAGGATGGCTTAAGAGGTTCGTTATAAATTACGCTCAATCACCGATTAAAAAAATGATCAGATTTATTAGACATCATGATATCTACGTATCAATCACGCGAGCTGTTACATTTATTTGAAGGAGTATTTCATACATCCCTTACTATAATTCAGAAGTTATCGCAAAATCTCGGTCCTCATGCGTATTGGACTTCAGTACTCTTCAATCTCCAGATACAAACCATTTCGAACGAATTTTCGAGGGAAAATTTCAACAAAAATTAATCCAAAGATACAGTAGAATGCATTCACCAAATTTCAAGGAAATGCTGAAAATTTTGATTATAATTGATCTAAGACAAGCTGAGAACAAGATACTAAATCTAATGCTTTACACTATCACCACATCAAGTAAAAGCTTTCAGCTTGGCAATGATGCAAAATCATTGCAAGTTAAAGACTGGTAAGGAATTGCGATCAAACTTTAACATGTCTTAGTTTTAATGTAACCCGTAATCTTATAATAACGAAAAAGTCACGTTAAGGTTAAAAGTTTTTCAGATCTAATATACTAAGTTGAAAGTATAAATAAAATACTTAAGACGAGAGGACAAAATTCATGGATTTTCCATACAAAGTTCCTTAAATCTTCAATCATGTACTCGTATAAATATTACCTGTCACCAATTTTTATTTTTTTTTCGAATTGCCCACATTGTTCTAGTTTAGTGAAAATGTCATCAAAAAGGTGGAAATATTTTGGCTCGGTGTGAAGCACTGCGTTTGAGTTTAAAGAAGTCACCTCTGCACACACATTATAGCGACGTTTAAACACTCGATGGATCACCATGAAAAACACGTATTTGAGTGTCGATTCGTATTTTTTCTATTCCCCAATCGTGGGAAATGGTTCCAACTTTTAACGCCTAAGATAGCAACGCGCCCCTCAAAAGCGGCTTCAACGAACACCGCCGATCATGCGCGAACGTAGCTTGGTGAATGTATATATATATGGATAAGTCCAAGCAAGTATGACTACGTGATATGTTTCTTGAATTAGTGGTATGAGTAAAATAAGCGGCGAACGAATGAGGAAGCGTTAATCTTGTGTGTGCAATGTTGTTAGGCGGATATTTGGGCAGGAGCCCGTCGGTAGTGCAGGGAATGGCTGCTGGGTCGTTCTCTATGTTTGCCGAAAGTGAGTTAAATTTACTTTCAGGTTATGTAACGCGGTCTCCGTGGGCATATCTACTAGGAAATGCAATTCATCATTGGAACACTTACAAAGATACCGAACCCCGAGTGCAGCGAAGCTTTTAAAATTTTCGTCCCTCCCTCTCCGATTCCTTATGCAGATAAAACTATTGGTATAGTCCGCTGGCTTCACGGAAATCTATGGCTTCCGTTACAGGCTCTACCGTTAAGACAAATATGTTGTAATCTTGACCAGGTGATGCTCTTCACGTGGCGGAGCTCATTGGCTACGAAACTATTGCGGTTACCATGTAAGATCTTGACTTTGAATAATTAAATTCATTGTTCATTCTTCCGTTTTTATGATAAAGAAGATTAAATGAGTGAAAATACGGGATTTTATCTGAATCATTCCGTGAAATAACATTTCACTAGGTGATGTTTTTTTAGTAGCAATTAGCTTGGTATATCTGCAAAGAGTACCTACCACTTTGTAATCCTACCGAAGAATATATTCATCCAACTCACATAAATTTGTGTACCATGTTCTGATTTCAGTATTCGTACGAATCCAAAGAATTTGTTCAAATAAGGACACCCTATTTTCGTGCGTGATTAAGTGTGCATGTATCGATGGTGTGTTACAACCGTGAATTCATTAGTCTTAATCCGTTGATAGATCGTTAATCAAGATGTCACAGGTTGATCAGTAATATATTCAGTGATGGAAAATTAATATTTCACGTGATTAACATCATGCAAATATAGGTCTAGGTCTTTCTCATCTGTACCGAAGAATTGTCAATTAAAGCTTGGCAGTGTGCGTTGCGTACTGATGATATTCCAAAGTGCAAGTGTTTGTCTCGGCGTCAGATACGGTTCCTACCAGGAGTGAGGTGTCTTAAGATGCTTTACACAGTAATTGCACGATGTGTGAATATTCACGATTGTAAATTTAATAAATTGATTTGTTTTGTCATTGCAGTTAGAAGTAACCATGCAAATTGGACAATGTGTATGTGTCATCTTAAGGACGTGTGATGAATACCAAGTTCTGATCCGAGCATATGAAATTAATTGATCACCTCGACGCCTTCAATAATCACGCTGCACTGTAGTGATTATTGGCGCAAAACTCGGCAGTAGGATTTTCTTTCATATGAATATCAACGTGGTAATTTTTCACCGCAATGAGAGACAGTACAAAACAAGCCTTATACGACAATACTAGGCGAAATATCCACATTGCACGCGGACATTGTAGGTTATTACAAAGCCGGACGTGTCGACGTTCGTAAATGGCCAATAATCGCCTCGTTGAATCTCACCTACTCCGGACAATCGTGAATAAATTTCAACGCGAGAGATTTTCCTGCTTAATAAGCAAGACTCGGCGCATGGCGGGCTGGACTTGGTCATAAATCGAATCGTCCTTGATCGAAGCTAGAAATCGGACCAAGGCACCGATGCTCAACGAGCATAAGGAGACCTCGGGTATTCTCTTGTCACCAGAGACCAGATGCTGACACCCGGAGAATCACCTGTCCTTACTATGGGCTCTTTAACGGGAAAACGACCTCTGGCGTCTTCGTATTCACTCTGTGTACCGTTTAGTGGTTACCATTCCCGGAGAACTAGTCTATAACCATATTCGAAGTAGTCCGTAAATCGTTACTTACAATTAGCAAATAAACGACATTGGCGGTAATTTTTTTCTTATGTCATTCTTGAATCAGAAAACGTTTATTTTATCGCGGTACCTACAGTCAGAGAAAGAATCTGGACCACCATTGGATCAAACTTGGCGTGATCATTTTTCAAATGGCTTATCTAGTTACATTAAGCAACACAGGGTCAAGATTTCTTACCAGTCGTTACAATAATGATAGCTAAAACTATGCTGATTACTTCTACTTTTCAATAAATGTCTAAATAATAGCGGCCATAAAAATTTGCAATAAGATTTCAATTTAAGCCACATTCATGACTTCTGAAGATAATGGCATCATATATTGTTACTATACCCACATATATTACACTCAGCTTCCAAAATTCCATGAGGGATCTGTAAATCCATTAAAATATTTTACGACTGTACGCCAGATGTTAAACTGGAATAGTACCTAATCATTTCCAAAACGGTTCCTCCATGAGATCTGGAGATTTAGTATAGCTAAGGGTACATGAATTATATGTAAGCTCTCAAGATGAGTTGTTTAACGGTAAGCTGTAAGTCGACATGCTAATTGTGAAGAAATCGTTAGGAAGATAAAAGGTGTCGAGTATCCTACTTAGTGGGCGCTCGCACGGAGAGTTAATTGAGGAACACTCTGAGTTTACGAACGGGTGTAAAACTCGGCGTATGTTCGGAGTTTCATGAAACAGAAGCATGTACTTGGTCATGACCAGACTGGAGAGGTATTATTAGTTGAAACCAATGACTACCGTGTCAATTGATACTTACGTCACAGGAGTGAACAATGATACTGTTAATGCGAAGTGAATACTTTGGGAAGCTTGATCACGATAACACTTTTTATTATGGTTGACGTACATCCTCTGCCATGCACGATGATTATCAAGGTTCATGCACCGTTAGTTATTTGTGTTTTTAACACCAAGGGACATATCCGTTGGTGGTTAGATAAGATGAAAGCCGCAGTAAACCAGAGAAGACTCCGAGCATCGCTAAAAATGCCTTTGGCAATTTTCATACCGGCAGGATACGTGTTTCTTTTTATTTAATTCCTCGTTATTTATCCGGGGCTCCAAGTTACTTGTCATTTCCGGTTTGCTCTCGAGTTATCCGGTTGGACGCGTATCCCGCGCATGTGATGGCAAATTTTCAGAAATTCACACGATTACCGGTAGTCCACAACGCAACGCCTGAAATTTTATACCTCTGACTCAGCTTCCGGCTGAAAAGTCTTGATGTTTTGTCTTCGATTCTGTGTCGTCCTTCGTTATTTACATACACGTTTATAAAGAGAAGGGAAACCTGCGTATGTTACACGTCGATAGAGCATACTTTTGAACACGTCATAAAAGTATATGTCGGAATCCTCTCACAGTCATAAGAAATCCCTGAAAAAATTTAACGTGATTGCGATTCAGGAACCGTCGGACCGTCATATAATTATTGTAAATTTAATGATTCTGATCAATTGAGATGCAATGGAGTCAGAGCGGGAGCAATAGCGTCTTTTTCTCTTTCCTTTCTGGTGACAATTTTCACCATTATGCCTTGACGAGTGGGCGTGATTAGTATTCAACAGTATAAAGTTATAAGAGGTGTTGTCTTTCCCAAATGACAATTTGGAACTGTGAATACAGGACAAATAGAGTTTTTGATATCTAGTCAATCTATTTACTTGTTTGTTTTATTTGTGGAACTGGACATAACAGCTTTGATTCGAAAAATAATGAGTGGGACGAAATATTTGAAAAATACCAATTCTAGTCCGTGCGTTGGATCTATTTGTAAACAACTCGAATTTATAATGCTTCGTCGCTTGCCACTGCATTCAATACTAATTATTCAAAGAGCCGACAATTCTAAAAACACTTTTTATTGCTATAACGTATTCTGCGATAAACACCGGAATGCTTTCGGTTTAACACTTTTGACGATTATTTCTTTGAAAATTGGTATTCTAATATAATTTAGTGCCTACAACCCATATGGTTTAAAAAATATTAAGAACTTGTGTCGAACGTTATTTTTAGGAACTTGCATCCCTTGCTGCGCGTTCGATATAGCGCCATTACATTTACAACCGGACAACAACTAGAAAAAACCGTTATGTTTACCCCGGTCGGCGGTCGGACTAAAGGCTGACGATGAGTTTGAGAGTTTTCTAACAATGGTCATGTGAGATGCATCGCCGAGAAATTCCTCTCACGGTAATCGGTCAATCTTTACACAGAAATAATCTCACGATACGGATAAACTTGATATAAAGGTCTTATATTTTTGTATGAAGACTGAAGGTTGATAGGAATGAAGCACTGAACCTTGACTCCGAATACCGAGTCTCAACTCTGAAGCGCAGGATAAAGAAGCGTGAGAAGAAGATTGACATTTTGTCACTGAAGCAAGTGTGTCGATATGCTCCATGTACGGCGAAGCCTATATCGTTAAACAACAGATTAGTAGATCGATAAGATCAACGATTACAATAAATTCTCTGGATATTATTGGGTTCGATCAGAGCACTGCGATGTCCTGAATCAATTCACCTGCCAGATTTGGGTACGCCTTGCATGTGGACGGCGGATACGGTGGCATTCTATTCCACAATAAGAAACCCGCGCCGGATTACGAACAGAATGAGTTGATCTCGTCAAGCAGAAGATGCCAGAGTTTTCCATGACAAACCCACCCCGCACCAATCTTCGACTTCAAAGCATGAACAGCCTGCAGGCGACGAACCGAAGTGACGTATAGTGAATTGTTTGACACGTCGAATTGAATAATATGTTTGCCAGGTCGAGGTGGTAATTGCTGATGTTGATTCTGACCATCAATATACATATACTTGTAATTCGGGACTCCATGCATGAGCAGTGCAAACAGTGATTATCATGTCGTTTATATTGCAACCAAATAGAAATATTAAAAGGCCTTTGAATACGAAGGAAATATAGGTAGTTGCGCCGCTCTTTGCTCGGTAGAATCAACACAAATGTTTAGATTTCTTCCCTCTTATTTTACTCCTAGATGACTTAGCAGCGTTCTTGAAAAAATATTATATGCAAGCGTCAAAGTTCATGTAGGTATAATCGTTCGCGAAACGATTTGAGAGCTCGTGACACCGTTGAACCATCTCGGGTGCTTTCGCCGTACGATAGAAGGTTGGTAAGCAACAGGTGGATAAAAATTCGGTGTTTACTCCGAGTTTCAAGAAGATCCAACCTTACGCATATGTAATTATAAGTCCACGTGCCAGGGTCTGTTTATTAATGATCGGGTACACTGCGAAAGTGGTTAGCTTCCGGGCTATCTGCGCAGTCTTCTTCGCAGTTCATTCCTCATTGGTTGTAGACGGGTAGCCGCGACGAAATAATCGGTTACGCGTACCACCTTGAAAAAACCCCCCTTTAGGTCTGCGGTAGACATGCGTTAGCGTTTCAACTTCAAGGTCGCGTAGGCTGACGATTTGTTTTGATAGATTTCTATTCGATCACCGATCTACCATTTTTCAAATTCCTTATTCTTAGAGGATAAAACTTGGCGCGATTTGTTCATGAAAGGGCAATCAGCACGTGGTTTAAATAGCTTGTACATTGAATGTGACATTTCAAAGCTGCAGACTATTTAAATGCATAGCAAATTGCGTGCCGGAACACTGTTGTTGGTTGCATGTCCCCTTATCCCCGAATCAAATTGGACGATAAACACAGGTACAAACAGCAAGTAAACGACATAGTAAATTGTTAAGATGATTAAAACGGACAATTATAAATCGCTTGCAATTAAAGTCCGTTTGCGGTTAGTGCGCGAACACGGGGATACATACGATCAGACTAGTGTGATGCAGTAACCTTGCAAGGATGCAAACAAGGAGATGATCAGGTGCAGAAATCATTGCCCGATGACGTAAAGATTGCAATACAAGTTGTGATGACAAATCGCAATTCTCAATAGGGTGAAATATATATACCAAAGTATAGTGATTTGAAATAAGAACCATCAGTTACTGCAGTCTATATTGTCCATCGCCGATTCCTTACAATCAGACTCGGTTGACACTTAACGAAAGCATTGACTACATTTCGCTAGCTATGATCAACACTGGATGTCGTAGTAATTGCCGTCTCCAAGATCCGGGTGACGATTCAATCTCCCATAGGCTTCATCCGCAAGCTGATCAAGCACCTGCGATCAGCGACGTCGATTAGCAGATCATTGAGCGTAACTCAGGTGACGAATCGAAGACACTTGCAGTCGTCGATAACTGTCAACAGGTTGGCTACAGTATTATTGCACTTGGAAAAGGTCCCTCTTTGAAGTGCGGTATAATAGCTAACCCTGAGTTTCGAGCGGATGTATGCATGTCAGGATGACAGGATAGGAATTGCGGAAGTGATTCGGGACGGTTGACTACATACTTCAGCACCTGGATTTGTCTATAAATTCAATAGCTGTTCGTCAAAATACACTGAGCAGAAGACGAGGAAAGAAGATCAGGCTGCATGGGAGTCACGGTGAAGGGGGCGTGATGGGAAGCCTGTGCCGTAGTATTTTATTGGAAACGGAATTACAGCCGCAGATCCGAAGCTGTGGATGAGTTCAGGGGTCACGGCTGGTGATGTCATGTGGTTATGATGCCAACGGGAACTTGGGAAGAGACCTTCGCATCTTTAGAGGATGGTACCTCTTCGTGAGGATTCGGTCAGATTATTGATTAATTGCAATAATTACCCGATAGTCGGCAGATTTTTCGCCAACGTATAAAAACCAACGTCCGTTTTTGCTTCTTCTTTCTACAAATGTATTTGGTTAATAAAAATTCGTTTACCCTCAAGAAGTATGATCGAAGTCTTGGTATAACGCAGTTTTACGCAGATGCGCCACGTGTTACTCACACAAGCAGTTCTTGATAAAAAACATGCTGTAGAATAATATTTTTAGCATTCATTGGTTATGTCGTTGCTATTTATAGGCATTATCGACGGCCACAAGCACTTTCGATTTCAACGTTTTATTTGTTTATTTCTTGTATTCTTTTTCCTCGCTTCGAGTGAAGGTAGGTAACGGCGTTGGTACAACGAGCCAATAGCGATAACGTTCGTTATACGTGTCATTAACACATAGTAATTATTGATACGTCATGACCTCAGACACCGAGGTAAGTGATGATCAAACGATTGAAGACAGAAATAAGAAATTATATCCAACTCATCCGACTAGAGTACAGGTTCATAATTGATCATCAGCCTCATAAATAGAAAGCAGATTTTTTTATTGTCACAGTCTTTCTCTTGTCGTTTACGAGGGTCTTCTCTCATAGAAGATTGTATAAAAATGCGAAGTAACGTAGAGCGTTCAGTTCAGATAGCACATCGTCGAGATTTACAATTAATTGTATTGGTTGACGTGATGATCTAGGACTGTTTGCATTATACAAAAATAAAAAAAACGTTATAGATTGTGGAACTAGTTACAGTTATTTCTAGCAATTATCATTACACTTATCAGGTGAAATTCTTAAACAAGAAAAAACACGGTTATAACACATCTGATTATATTCTTTGATGAAAAAGCTAATAAGACTTAAACATGCTCATGGACGAATGGCTTGCCTGAATCTATCAGTACCGCTTGTAGTACTTAGACATATTTATAATATATGGATGTATAATTAACAACCTCGAAAAGTCTGCAGATATGCAGTATATTATATCACACAAATATTCAATCAATCATTTTGTATTGTTGATTCAATGTCAACCTAAATCGATGAATTTTATTACCGGGTTAGGAATCGTATCTACGTATCATATTTGGCAATGATGCGACATCACTTAATCCACCCATGAGTTATAACTCTGAACATTAATGTTAATGCCTTCTTCACTCCGAGGTTTTTTCCTTTTCTTCCCTCAGATCTCTTTGTGCTGCTTTACAGTTAATTCAAATAAGAGTTAAAAGAATTTTCTCACTAATCAGCATACTTCCTCTATACGGGCAGCAGTGTATACCTACAAAGATCAGAGAGTGAAACACGTTCCCCGATGCCCATGAGACGACCCTGTGTTTCCAATGACAATACACCACCGATACACTGGTGGGAAACTTTTTGACTCTGCGGCCCCCATTAACCTCGTGATGTTTTGAAATGACCACTTATGGGAAGGTGTCGTTGGTTAATCGACGTACGATGGTCACGAGTATGCTTGCAGGGTGTCGTGCCCCGGAAGTGGTCCGCGGCAGAAGATCGTTGCACGCTGATGCAGAGGAGTCTCCAACAGACCAAGAGCTATAAGCTAGACCAGCTGTTGCAGCTAGTCACCAGCGTGGGTGACCGGTCCTCCCTTATAAGTCGAACCGTACCAGCTTATTCATTGTAAATAATCTTGCCCCAAACTAACTACGAGACACTTGGTCGCTGATCAGACTAAATTTTTGTCATTGGGATACTCATGGCTGCTGACCAGATGGTTTGGTTTCACAGTGGATCACACACAAATTTTTCACCAAGCATAACTTGCGTGCCAACACGCAGTTTTGACACTTCATGTGAGATTTGCCTCGGTTGAATAGAGTGTGAAGGGGCTGTGAAGATGATACTCCACAAGATTGTTAATTTTGCAAACCTAAGTATACCTGAAGCATTTTTCAAAGTATTAACAGATATTAGCTATTTATGTGGCATGCCCGTAAACCGCCTGTTTTTTTGGCAAGGATAAAGATTTCAGGACGAGCTGAAGGCGAGCTGGAAGCGAGCCGGAAGCGAGTACTGAAATTATCTGAGCCAAAAAACGGTTTACGGGCATGCCACGTGCAATATTTTTTACAGTATGGGCATTGAAAAGCAAAACGAAGAGTGAGGTTATGTCGCGATCTGTTTGACGAAGCTACTTTATTCGGCAGTTTGGGATGCGCACTTCGAACTGCGCATTAAAACTGCGGCATAAAGACTTTATTCCGCAACTTTGTTCGCTGCCGTATAAAGCGTCACTTTACGGAACGAAAACTGCCACAAAAAATGTGGACTTTTCAATGCCCATGCCGTAAAAACATATTTATTCATACGTCACGATGCCATACGATGAGCCATACTGTTTTGCATCACCAGAATGAAAGTTGCTATAACATGCAGATCAATTTCACCTGCTGAAATGTATCATACATTCTTGAACAATCTTAGTTTTATTTGACATATTGCTAATTCAGGAGTCCTCAGTGAGATCGTGGCAAGTGTGACGGAACCTCGACCAAGATTTCGAAAGTCCTTAAATACGGTTGACTACGGCTACTTGATGTCTTTGCGTTGTGTATTTCAAGTCTGATCAGTGTTAAAACAACGGAATTTGCAATCGTCGAATTTGTATAATCAAATGTTGGTAGAACAATTTTGTCCGTCGAAAAAAAAGAATTTTATACGATTTTCGATATCGGATTTGCATTAGATTCAATATACGAAAATCCCAAGGCTCCCTAACATTGAACTCTGAATTGTGAAAAAATAGATTTTAAATGTAATTGCTTAAACAATTGAGTTCAGTCATGAAAAATGTCTATTCTTTCATCTGCTGTTAAACTTTCAACATCTTAATGTATATTAAATTACCAATCAATGGCTATAAACATCAGCGGTATTGCAGACTGCCATGGCAAACTTATTCCTGATACTTGGGGCTCAGCGAGGTACGCTTGTCTGATGGATGGGGTTGAAAACCACAACAGAAGATTCAATACTCTTACCAGATGTGGTTGTGAGTCTATAATTAAGTGCCGGAGGATCAATCATGAAGAAAACAGAAGCTGAATCGGTTTGCAAGTGAAAATGCAAGTCTAAAGTCTCAGCATTGATGGTTTGAGCTTTGGCACTTCTGTAGGATATTCAATGGTCGGGCTGCTGTACATTTGGCTGCGAATGACAGCCGTTTTCTATATTTTTTTTTCCAATAACATACGCTTCAAAAGAGCAACAACTCTCAGTTTCTTCGAAAGTGAGATCAGCCTTCCTATTTCCGTAATGGCTTCATACCAGCATCAAATAATGCCAGAACCGATGATGGATTACGACATGAATTACCCCCAGGGCAATAAACATTGACCCTCGGCGTCCTGTGAATGTTTTCGAAGGTGTAATTGATTGCCCAAATACACTCACACGATCCCAATGATTAGCCAGTGATTATTGAAACGGAAAGCTAAGAAGGTATATAAATCTCTTCCCCATGGCTCTCCTCATCATCGCCTCCGGGAAGGTTGCCGAAGGTGCCTATCGTGCATGTATTATAAGTTCTACATAAAACTTCTACGTAAAGCAGAATTTGAACTTCGAAAATCAAAGAAAAAGAAACGAGAGTGAAATGAATAAAAATGTAAACATTATCATATTGATTAAGTCACGGCCAACTATTTCTACTATAGACTTTTGAAATTCTCCACGTTATCCACGGAGATTCCAAAATATTTTAATATTCGATATATTCATCGTAGTTCCAATAGAAATACACTTAAAATTAACAAACATAGGTTGGAATAATTAATCGTTACCACGGCTTACCAATCTACGTGTAGCTACAAATAAGAGTCAATATTATCGGTTGATAAATAAGATACTTCATGCATGGTTGTTGGCCAGAGTACAGCACGTGTAAACCGAATTGACCGGTTTGTTTCTTTCTGATTTTCGCCTTATTCTAAGCGCTAATCTCACAGGCTGGTATTGTCAAAAGATGCTTACAAGACGGGACAATGTCAATATCGATGTTGCTAATATAGTTTTACTGGTTCATCGACATTCGTGTTCAGCCACCGATGTTAAATTCCGTATCCAATATCTGCGCCCACTTTATCCTGTACCTCATTAGAGGGTCTATATACCTACATAAAGAGATACTTGCATGCCCACTTGAGATCAACTCGTGTCACTTAACCGTAGGCAACATTAAGTCCGAAGTAATGATACACATCAGATTGGTAGAATAGTTGATTGCAATTGAGGACAGTATCGCAGCATTCTATCATCTTGCAGATTGATTTACAACCAATCGCTGGTTTCATGCATCCAACGTACAGCTACCTATACAACCTGCCCACGCGTTGAGTCAGTCTTTGCATATAGATAAAAACGTGCAGTGGATAAGTCACCGATGTAATCACACCACGGGGCTGCTACTAAGTGAATTCAAAATTTATGTGTACTTAAAGCAGTTTGATATACCTAGTGATTAAATTTTCCCACCCGAGGTCATTCCATTAGCTCAACATGCTGATGCAAACTCACTGCGTAGGTTCAAATTTGTTGAACCTACAGGATCAATTATTCCGAAATCACGTTAATTGTTAAACAAACTGTAATCATCATACACGTTTTCGGTCAACAGCCCTGGGGACTATATTCCTTCTATCGCTCCCATGATGAGAGATTTGTGGTGGTCACACGTGCGAAAAAGATACTCTAGAACCTTCAATGATCATTATTGAGGCTGTATTAGGTGATCAGTGGCAGTTTAGTCGATTATTAGAGTAAACTTTCACAAATAAATGGTTGCTCATTATTTTTACAAAAGACAGAGACAGAACATGATCTTTCATAGATGAATGGTCATTCATAGACTAATAAGTATTACTATTCTCTTACTGTCATTTGTGATTATATTAAGCTTGTAGATCGTTAACACTGGATACTGCCACTACTAGCAACCCTCAAAATGGCGAATAACCAGGTACTGGATGTAAAGGCGACCTCGATGACCGTACAAATACTCAACCATTCGATTCTTACGAAAACTTGTCACTATTAGTGAGAAGAGTGTTACCGTTACAAAAATATTACCATCAACGCTTCCTATAAAGATACGTAACCATTCTGAATAGTTACAAGAGTGTAAGTATGAATATCGGCATGTGGATGTTGGTGGTTCAATTAGTACCAATGATTCGAAAAGTACCTCTTTGTTCGAAAAAAAACAGTGGATGCATACTGAGACCACTTCTCATCTAATGTCTGGACTAGGTAGTTCTTAAAACGAAGCAAAAGAATAAAGATAAAAATTACTAAATAATTCTGATTCCTTCGCCAGGGAGTAATTCTGAGTTGTAGATATAACCGCAGTCGTAAATGTGTGTTCATGTCGCTGTTCACCCGGCATTTTATACTCCGTGACGTCATAAGGTAATTCAAGAATCACACCCGCTCATTATAAGTCGGGTATAAGGATGCGCTCGTGATCTCCAGATCCGTGATGCTGCCGAGCGAGGAACTGCGGTAGCCGGAGGACGCGCGTGTAGCTACCAGCCGACGAACCGACTCCAAGATGCAGGTAGGTGTTGGTATGAGTACGGTAGGTGGGTTGGAATAAGAATAATTCCTTACTCATAGTAGCCGGGGCGAATCGCACAGTGCAGAATTCAACGACGTGAATCTGTGTGCGTGGCGTTCGTCATTCTGGTGCAACGGGATGCTGGCTCGTAGGGTCACGAGGCGTTGTAAATATCTTCTCCGCATCTTCCTTACCCTCGCGAATTACGAGCTCCTAAAGTGTTGCCGGACATGCAATCCGAGACCCGCAGAGGCCGGACGTAACTTTGAAAAATCAGTGATCCCACACTACCCTAATAACGATGTACCTGTACCAACATAATGTATCACACGATATAGAGAAATCCTTCTTCTACTTCTCCACCGCAGCCGAGTGAAGCTTTAATCTCGCTTGTACATTGAGACGCTATATGAGGTGAAACGTGAGTTTCCGTTCATTTTGACAGCGGAATAAATTATGCCGGCAAAATCGCTTCGTTCGTTAGATTAGGATTTGGTTTTGTAACGTTCACTTTATTGGAATGTGCGCATTCGTTTTGAACGATAAGACAAAGTAATTTGGACTGGAATTTAGCAACATGTCTACTGGATAGCATAGTCATCACATACGTTTGTAGGTATAGGTATCATGGTTTTCAAGAAAGTTCGACTAAGCTTTAGTCGAAAAGTTTTCAACTAAAGTTCAATCGAACTTTCTTGATGGAGTACTTACACGAATCATGGACACAAAATAAAAAAACACATACATAGTTTATCGAACGAACAAAGATAATTTATCGAACTTTTTTTCAGCGCAGACTATTCGTTGGTCAATTTTTTCTTTCTCTTTTCTATTGTAACAATTTAGACATATGTGAAGGTAAACGAAACGGACAATATAAAAAAAAAATATGCAAAAAAATTATGTAAAGTAGTATAAACGATTATTGATTAATCATTTATTCATTAACTGTTTTTTAATTGTGTATCATGCAATTGTACATGAGAAGAAAAGTGTTTTTACCCATCACAGGTACACAAACTTGGCTTGATAGTTTAATACATGTGCACGTAAAAAATACTTTAAGCTTAATAGCAATACTATTATTGTTGAATACTTACTACGTCTAGTCACAAATCTTACGCCTGATTCAATATCAAATTGATTCTGTATCTAACAGGTATTGTAGATATGTCCATTCAAAAATCTGTTAAAGAATTCAGATAATACAACTATCCGTTTGAAAACCAGGGATAAACTCAATTGAGTCGTATTTTCCAACTAGTGATATCCTCAAATCTGAAATTTACGTTTTATAGCAATAACAAAAACTGTTTACTAATGAAGCAATATGGCGATTGCAGGGATAGCAAATTAATCGCGGTACAGCCACACACTGCTATTACTGTTTTGGTATAACGGGTAGGATAAGTCTTCAATTTTTAGCAGATTGTATAGCTGTGCAGCAGAAGGCATTACGTAAAAGCTACACAGTTACATAATTTCGTCGTAGCAATACTAGTGTTTCTAGCGGGTCAATACTGCAGTGCAGAAACCACAATGTCATAGACTAGACCAGCAAGACGACACAAGTTTCCCCTTCCAGTTTCCTACTCGAGAACTTATAAAATTCTATTATCACAGTAGCAAAAATAAATGTTGTAACATGAATGGACAGCACAAGTTTATAAGCTAAAAATATAATAAAATTTCAACGAATTCATACAGTCGTGAAAATCGGGATAAAAGAGGTACTATGAAAAAGGACATCTGAAATGTATACATATTGAGAGTAGAGTGTATTATTTATACAGTATAACGAACTGAGATCTCTTACTATTATTGGTGGATTATCGATCTTATTTTACTCATTTATATGATTTTAGGTTTTATAAATGTTTAGTTTCAGAGTGGATTTGTTATAAATTAATTTGAGTGGTCAGGTTTTTAGTTACTCTGAAACACTTTACTGAATATATGGTTTTGCGCAGATTTAACATTGATCTTAATCCTTCTCTCTCTGAGTAATGTTAATAATTTGTTTTGAGTTTGTAATCTCTGCTGAATTTTTTTACCGTTGCGATCGCTGGCTTTATTTTTTTCATTTACTTTAGTATTATTTTGTTTATATTTTTACTTGTTATATCTAGTTAGCACTATCGCTTTCTTAATTTTTCTTTTTTCGTATGCTTCGCTTTATGTACTGCTTTCTCTACTTCTTCTCTTACTGCGAAATTTGATATGACTTATTTTGCCAAGGGCGTCCCAGAGCATAATAAAAATCAATCAATTAATCTTTTTCCAGATCTCTCTAAAAGTATACACCATCATCTACGAGACTAATCATTTTCTGATAATTTAAATTCTAATTGACTGTTTTAAATTGATTTTTATCCATTTCCACGCAGTTCTTCTTGCTTTGGCTGTGTTAGTATCCGACGTAATGCGAAGCTCTTATTTTGCACAGCCTGCCGATATTTAAATGCATGATATTGATTTCATGCATAGTCCGCATCCACCTTATCCTTTTTCAAAATTCCCCCTGTAAAAATCTTCCGTCTACAAAAATCCCCCTCCTCAATATTTAAAATGTTTATTATTGTTCGTACAACTATTTATTTATTTATATATGTTTTGATCTTGCTTTAATTTGTAATAAATTCGACATCAGAGGGAAATTGTATGCAGGGGAGATTTTATCCGGGGAAATTTTGTCCAAGGGTGATTTTTTCTACCGGGGATTTTGTCCGGGGAATTTTATCCTGCAGATTTTATCCGCGGAGATTTCGTTACAAGGGGATTTTGATCGGCCACCTTCATTCACGATAACAACAGTCCGATCAAAGCTGAATTTCCTCATGTGCCGTTCGAAATGTGATATAACCATACTCTTTATAAACACATTGCTTTGCAAATCGTTTGGCAGTGAATAAGCTCACTTATCCTTGGATAATGAGTTGGATGAGATGAAGTCGATTATTTTCCCATTCGAATTTTTTCAACGATATTCACTGCATGGTGAGAGGGATACTTGACTCAGGTCCGTGATAATCAACGGAGCTGATGAGTGCAAACTAAGGAGAACCGAACCTTGAAATTCATAATGAAAATTTGTTCGAAATAACAAATGGCAAAGATTATTAACGACGCTACCTGCTGCAAAGGATGCGTGTAGATTTATACGCTTCAAGCAACGCCAGCTGTCACGTTAGATTCGGGCAAATGCGAAACTCTGATTGAGACATTAGGCACAAGGATAATTATCAAGCACAAAAAATACGTTCTTGCCGCGTTGTTAGTTCTTTGGGTCGAGTATTTCCACGCATATTTTATGTCCAGAGTCAGACCTCAGGAGTAACAGAGTGGAAAAAAGAGGAGGAAAAAGCAGGTAAGGGCAGACAGCCGACGAGAGGAAAAGGAAGAAGCAAAATGAAGAGAAGATAAAATATTCGTGGCATCGGTTATTAAAGGCAACATTGGCAGGGCAATTTTAAAACAAATTTAAGGATCGCTGATTGAACGCAACCCTATATTTAAGGTGTTTTCACGATACTTCCTGAATCTGTAAGTAAGCACATCCTCGATCAATTTTCACTTTATGACGCACGTAATATATATTCCGAAGACTCTGCACTCAGCATTTCTTTACACCACTGTCTTTAAAGTTCCCCAAGTTGAAACCCATAAAAACGCACTCCATGCAACATGCAGTGGATCGGGTTTTTACACCGCGTCGCTCTTTATCACGGAAGCGTATCCTTCTCGAGCAACACGAATTGGAATCAATTCCCATTCAATGAGGGGGGGGAGGGGGGATGAACACTTACAATTACTGAATACTACGCAGTGCTTTGAGTTTGTAACGCACTAGTATATATAGAAATATTTTTTTTTTAATGAATAAATATGAGAAAAGTGAAAAGCCACTGGTTTAATATCTGGCAGATCGTGAAACTTGACTAAATGAGTTGTCGTAATCTGATTTCTTACGTGTTGATCAAACGGCGAATACAAATCGGCGTTTTCCCATTAGGGGGTTATAATAGTGTGCTATATATATGTATACATCACCAGAAATTAATTTGAATCAGAAAAACCAAAATTTCGTCGATAACGTAATTTTAAAAAAAATTCTAAACGCATATCACGCACTTTCACAATTCAAGAACGTCTTCTTCAGATACCTAGAGAAATTTGATTCCCATTCATTCGCACGAGGAGTGAATCAGGCCCTCAGTCTGAACTCTGTAATTAACTCAAACGTGACCGTCTCCCTCGAGGAACCAGATGGAATCCACAGGAGTGACGATGCAAGTGCGAAGTGCAACCGCCCCTCGGAAAAGTAATTTCTGAAATATTCGGGAAACTTGATAGCCATCATGACCCCGACGGCAATTTAGGAAGACTTTGATCCCTGAACTGCATGGCACTGATTGGATTCTCAGGGGCTCTCAACGCCTGGGGATTCGCGAAAGATGCATTACGCTAGGGGCGCCACCGGCACGTCGAGTGTCCTGCGTGTCAGGCGCGACGGCGTGAGGCAAGGATGTTAAATCGGCTCGAGCTCACTCCGTATTCAATTTTCCAAATAACTTTTTACCCGGTACAGCTGACGATCTGATGCAGGCTGAGTCGTTGATGGCGGGGTGTTGCCGAGTCAATGATACGCGCAGCGCTCGCGCGAACAGGCCTCCTGCTTATTCTGCTCTCGGCGCACGCGATCTGGACCACATCTGCCATGCATCTGCGGTGTAAGCATCCGCGGCGCAGTCTTTACTCTCGCTCGGGATTAACATGAGAAGTTTTATCTTCGGGTGCGCAGGTTGGCTTAATTCTGCCGCCTCCACGGCGCGAGGTGCATCCACCCTGACGATTCCCCAATGGTCCCATAGCTCGCTCTTCGGCTGAAAAACACGGAATTTTATACCCTTTAATTACAGTCTCAGATACACAGGCAGCCTTACGTCGGTGTGAAACCGCGTGAGGTAAATTCTGTATAAGAAGATTTGCTGCCCCGTGAGTATGCACCAGGGCACATATAAACCTGTTGAGTCATAAAATGTTTTGAAAGAATTCAGCGCGTTATTTATTACATGATTTATCTTGTAAATTCGATAAAATGCATAAGCAATCACATGATAAATTACGAAAGCACCATTTATCCATCATCGGATATACTAGATCAAGATTCGTATAGTTCACTATATAGTTAATTATATGATTTTTGATCTAGTATATCTGATCATTTGTGTGTTCGTAATTTATTATGTGTTTTATCGAATCACAAAATAAATCATGGAATAAATTACCCGATGAATTCTTTCAAAACATTATATGATTTGATACATGAACGTTTTCAGTAGGAAACCTTCTCTACACGCGTCACTGCAAGTCTGAAAAATAAATCTGACCGAGATCCGGAGGGCGTGGACCGTTTATTCCGCATGTTTGTTCCATTCATTTATTAGCAATATAGTCTAGACAATAGAATGTTCTATCAATTACCGGACACAAATTAGAGCAATGTACGTGGAAGTAAATATTACTTACAGAAGAAAGCAGACATGACACTCAAACACATTTGAGGAATACTTAGTCACTATTATTAGTAGTTCTTCTAAAAGGTATTTAGAAAAATACTATTTATACAGCGTGTTTTATTTTGAAGATAATATTAATTTAGGATAATTTCAAAATTATCTCTACTAATTCAGCTGAAAATTAATATGTTCAATATCAGCTCACAGCATTATTCGAATACGGACAATTTGCTTACGAAGAAAGTTTGCAGTAAAGCATAAATTTTCCTCGATTACTCTCAACAAGTAAATTTTTTTTTTCCAAATAAAAATGCCAGATCCAATTTTTTCTGAACCTCATTTGAAAACGTTTCTAAAGTTTCGTTTCTATGTGAAGACCAAATTATCCTCGAAGTTCTTTAGAACTTCTCCTATTAAGTCATTTAATATGCCATTTTAATTGTTTTGAAGTGTCTACGAGCCAATTTAATGCAGATAATATGAAACTCAAAAACATGAGTGTATTAATTAAAGATTGGGAGGTTGGTTATTCCTAGAATTTCACAGGATACGCAATTACATTTTAAAAGAATAAGTGACAAAGTTGAGGAGGTACTGTGTCGCAACTAAAATATTAGTGCTCGCCCCGTTACAAAGAATCGTTGACTTCCGTCAAATATGTAATAGTATACGATGTTTGCTTGATATGTTATGGCAATCTAAGTTGTTCTAAGTAAACTTGCTTTGCGTTTCACCCGGAATACAGGAATTTCTTGGAATATAATAATGTTAATTTTATTTTATTCAATACACCATTTTCTTCATAAACAAGTAATGTTCCAATTTTGAATGTCCGCACGTGCGCATAAATTAGATGTATAGAAATTGAATTTTAACCATCACAAATCAATGCATATTTAAATACATTTCCCTTATGGACTTAAATTAAAAAATAGAAGTCGATCGATGAGGTATATTATAGAGGAATGAAAATACTTCGATCCTTTGATAAATCTTCGATGTTCGAATTTTTTTTTTAAATTAATTTTATTCAATTTCTAATCGATTTCACATTCTAGAGATGCCATAGGAATTTAAGGTCAATAGGACCCAGTTAAAAGGCAGTTCAAATCAACCGGGCCCAAATTCAGCTATCCAGAATCAATTTTCACACGCGCTTTTTTTGGAACTAATTATTTTCGGCTGTGATGGTGAAGATCTTGTATCAATCATAGGTACGATGTTCGGCGGGTAATTCACTTCATTGCTTTTGATTGGCATAATCGATCAATGTCAGAGAATAGAACAAACCAACGTTGCCTTTTCAATCCGTAAGATTACAGACAGCCACTATGACGTGTCTGTCGAACATTGACGCGTGCAGAACGTGTAGACTTTTTTCGTTTCGACTGAACGGCTGCGTGCATGTATCTTGTTGGCATGTTTGTACGTTCGTAAGTCAAATCAGGGAAGCGATCGGATTGTCATTCGAAAGATGCCGTTACGGGAAGGTGTTTAGCTTAACTCGTCCAAAGTTTGAAGTCAATTAGTTTTTTTTTTCATTCATTCAAAACAAAAACGTGCAAAGAGCTACAGGGTAAAAATTAGAAGTAAAGAAAAACTACTTGATTTCTGATAATTATCACCAAAAATAATTGAGTATGAAAATAATGAGGAAAAGGACTCGTTTGTTTCAAATTACCTAATTAAGTTTCATATCCGTTAATTGCAGTATGTATTTTTACTCATTTCAATATGATAAACAAAATTTGTAGAATTCAACATCGAGCGCTTAAGGTGTGATGCTCGGACTAGAAATTTTCATTTTCCACAATGCTTTTATATGAAAATTGAGAGGGACTTAGAAGTGAGGTTGCGTAAAACATGCCATTTGGCGAATAAGGATTGATTCAAAAATTTCATTCCATGTATCTTTATACATGATATGATATAATTTTGAACAAGTTATTCAAATATCAATATTTTTGGTGATTATCCAATGAAGCGCACAGTATGATTGCTTTGACCATTGTTTCGTTAAGCAAAGTCTTAATGATATTTTATTTAAAGTTTTTATTTATATAGTAAAAGAGTAAATTGAATCAAGTAATGGACGATCACGGGTGGCCAGATAAAAATTTAGGCACTGCAATTAAATGTTAGTTGACGTAACTGAAAATTTGATAAAGTAAAATGTCCAGTTGCAGTGACTGAATTTTTAATTTCTTTCCATTGCAGTGATCGCCTATTTAGCTGATCCAACTGCCGTTCTGCTGCACGCGCTATCCTTGTGTTTCCAATTTCTCACAATCAATTCGTACCATTCCTCTCGTTACTACCAAAAACCTATTCTCAACGAAATGGTAGCTCCGATTAGTAAAACGCAAGAATCGATCACCTCAAAAATTTCCATGTGATAGCCTTGTCACAGTTTATTTACAACTTTAAATCATCTTTGTTACTCCGTATAAGCCCAAAAAATCCCGAGTAACAAGTTCGATCAGGATCGTCGAATTTTTATAGTTTCTTAATTTTACATCCACCATATTGGATCCGCCATCTTGGATTTATAAATGTTCAAATTCTGATTTCAGATTCGTGATCAGAGACCCCAAAAACCCCCGAGTACCAAAATTAAGGCCAAAATATTGATTTGAAAATGTGTGACTGAAAGGGTTGAGAGTCTTCAAGATTTGCAAAGGAGAATCGAAGATGCCAAGGCTGTAAGGCGAGTCCTTTCGACACGCAATAATATTTCTCGCATCACTCATCGGTATGCGAGATCCGTGCACAGTGGGACCGGCAGCAAGTGAGGCGGTTCGTAGCGGGGTTTACTGTTTGGCTAGGCTGTATATCGCCTCTATCTACGATCTGGTCTTCCCTTCAGGGCTCTCTTCGTGGTCTCTTTCGCGGGTCTTGTACAGTGAAAAAATGCAGGCAAAAGAGCTATGCCTCGGTGAGCTAAGAAAGAAGGAAGGAAGGAAAGAAAGAAAGAAACAACAAACGAGCGGATGAACAAACTAGTGGCAGCCCGCCGAGCGGCGCAGCCTGTCCGACCTTACATCAGCAGCTATTCGCTTCGGAATGTGACGGTGGATGATCGTATGTCCCTCTGGCCGTATTTATACTCGTCTTTTATAGCTACCATTCACCTTAGGTCTCCTTACTTCGCATCAGCGCGTCTATTTTCCTTTCATTTTGTACCTTCGTTTTTTGCTTCAAACTTCGAAAATGCTTAGGTATTAAGAGATAGGTCTGTTTAGTTTCCCTAATTCTATAATTTTCGATATTACTTACATTGCTTCCAAGAATTCAATTAGCTACTTCTGATGTGGCTTTGACGTACTTGCCATTTTTGCGTCTCGCTTCCGTTCACACAATTTTTTACTTCAATGTAAAACCTAGTTTTGAACAACTTTTCAAACATGTATAATCCCATGTCTCGATCAATTATATCTGAAAACTTACTGACATACTCTCTCCCAATCAATGAGATCTACGATAGTCTGCGTATATTGCATGTCTCAACTTTCATCCAAAGCCGAGAAATTTCATAGTATATGTGATAAACCTGGAACCTCGGGGTTACCAAGAAATGCGGATTGTCAGTGAGAAACTCTGCTCTGGCGCCAGGTGACTTTGATGCCGAGTTGCAGGGACTAGGTGCACCGACGGCGCATCAGGGGAATGAAAACGGTCTTACCAGTATTCTTACAGTTTGTGCAGAAAAATCATAGGATGAAAAACCAGGCGCCATTATATAAATTGCAAGACCCTTCTGGATGGTATAGAGATCGTGCGCGAGTACAAGTAGCGTCGTGAGTGGCCAAATTTGTCCCTATCGATGGGACTTACGTTAACGTTGACGAGCAGTTTGACAATTATATGTCATTATTTTTACAAAAAAAATATTTTTACCGAAAAAATGCTAATTTCCGAGTAAAACTTTATTTTCTGTCTCTATGCGACAGGGCGATTCATAACAATCGGTTCGTTTCGTGTCATGGCGTAGCGACAGAAGTTTGTAATTGGCTGAATCATTGGTGAAGATAGGGGAAAATGACCGCCGGTTGAAGAAAATACGGTCGATTTAGCGCTATCGTGAATTTCGCGCACGGTTTCTCTAAGGGTAGGGCGTTAGACAGTATGGCTGTGCATAGCTGTTAGCTAGCCAAACTCTTAACCAGTGAAAGAGTTTCAAAGCAAAAGGTTAACGGCAACGACAGTAACAATTTCCGGTAACCCAACCTACTTTTTATGTCTCCAAACTGGTCTCAATTAATGATTATAACGAGTCTCACTCTCACTCTCCCTGTTTTCCGCTCCCGAAAACCTGAGATCACACATGAGTTGGCTTTAACAGATGGCAGAAAACCCGTTTTTCACTGGTGTCATGGTTTGCTAGTCTAATGCGAAGACCCTAAAAAAGCAGCGCACAAAGTATGTTCTTAAGATTCGGGTGGTTGGCATTCGGTATAAGAAATGGTTGACAACTTTAAGGTACAAAAAACAAAAAAGCACCAAAAAAGTTCTTTGGCGCAGCGGGCCAACTCACAAGCAAAGAGGGGTTAAGATTTTCTTTTTTGAAACACGGCTGCCTGATCGCAGCCATTATTTATGTCGAAACCCTGTCACCCTTTTCCAAGGGTCAAGTTTTGGAAGTTCTTGAGTGGGCTCCAGGGTGCCCTGCGAACAGCCACGAGGGGTAGTCGTAAACATTGCGTCAGTCACTCGTTATAAGGCTAAGTGTCAAATAATATTTACCTTTAAACTTTATCCTCCTCGAACAAACCATTACAACTCTGCACTTTACGGTTCCAGCAACCGGTATTTATAATAGTTCAGGCAGAAACGTTGAATTTATGTGTTACTTGTCATGGATTCTCACATTTCTCGAGCTTAGAATCTATGGATCGTTAATTTCTCAATTCGCAACATGTTTCCAGGTCTGATGTCCAGTGAGATTTGTCGAAAAATGCATTATTGGCCTGTACGTAGAAAACTGTAGTGTGCGAGGGAAAATCTAGAAATGAAGCATTTGTCGCGAAGAAATTACTTTACGGGGTCATTTAAGTGCAGCCTGTGCATCAAAGCGCTCGTTTCAGGAATGCAGACAAATACGTTGGATCTTCGTACCGTGGTAGGGAAAAGTGGATCGTATCAAACCAATCGCATTACTCCCATACCAAACTTCCGCGTGGTAATTGATGAAGTAGATGAATTTCCCACGCTACATTGATTTAGTTTCACGAGAGAGAGAAGTAGGATTTCGGGGATGAACCATTCTGGCAGCAAATGTTTTAAACTTGCTCAACACAGTTGATTTGAGTCACTTGAATAACTTTAAACCCATCGAGCCGTCTGATGTCCTTCAATCCTGAAGTCAGGTTTAATGTATGTTCTTTCTCAAGATAAGAAAATCCCTCGTAAACTTTTGAACATTGAATTGTTATTATTCATCATCTCGTCTAAGTTCGTTTCACCTCACTGATGTAGTTTAAACTCGCGGTACAGATAATTCGCCTTCTGAAAGCAGACCGGATGAAACCGCGCATATTGCAGTAAGAGAAATAACTTCTTTATAATTTACAATTAGAGTGGCATCAATTTCTGAGAGATATCGATACACAGAGTTCGCTCCGCATATATTTTCTACGCTACACTGCTGCAGGTAATTAAATGAAATTAAACATGACTTCGGAACGCGCTTTTATAACGTTCGAAATCAATTGTAAAGGCGCCTCGTATTGGCGTGGTACTCTTAAAAGATGGAATGCAGTTGAACGTTAGTACAATCTTGCCCTTACCAGAATATTCGAGGATCCTGAACAATTAACCAAATTTGCGTGAATTCGTAAAAAATGATAGAGCCAGGTACACCTCCTGATTACCTAGTGAGATAGAAAATAATTTTGATCCCTGCACAGAAACTGCTTACAGAATGGATCAGACTGATAAACGGATGGAGCAGAAGTTGCCGCGAATTTTCTCAACTGTGGCAAAAATGATCGCAGCGTTGGTCTTGGCGATAACTTGATGAAGATTGCCAGAAGATCAAAGACAGTTTATGTCGTCGTTTTTTCAGCAATACATTAAGTTGAAAAAAAATATCGTACCGTGCGGTGAACGCATATGTAAGTAGAATGCGACGATGCGGTTATGGTAGCAGTAGCAGTGGTGGAGCCACTGATCTTTTTTACATACTGGCTAGATTATCTTTTACAGTGATTTAATACAAACCCACTGCAGAGTGAAGTTAGTCGGTGAGTAATCAGTCCAGAGATCGGAAGATTGTCAGACGATCGACCTTGAACCGGTCTGTGGCCTTCCTTCGAAACACGGCGAGATTTTAATCGCATGATGTTATGTATTCTTCATTGGGTGGCACGGCTAGGATCAAATGCTTTCCTCGAATCAGCGACCTAGGAAACCATGCATGTGTTCCAGTGGTTGAAGACACTGAGTGAATTACGCTGTGCAACTGCAGCATTTGTCCCATTTTCTTCCCATTCGATCTCATGTAGCGTATACAAGGTAGGCATCTTACAAGGCCGTTATTAAAGAAGAGAAGAGGTTGTTGGCTCGAGTTGGCGTTGTGCAACGGTCACGCCGGATCTTCGCATCTTCTTTATGTTTCGTGTTTTATTTCCATCGCATCATAATTCTTTTGCTTCCTTTTTTCTCGAGGAATCGATGGCGGCCTGTCCGTGGGCGCTGAACCACCGAGGAACTGGTATGCTGTATCCAGAGTTCGCAACATACGTACTGGATCAACTTCTGTTTTAAAAGAAACTCTGGACAAGATGAACGTAGGCATCTGCCTAACAACAAATCGAAGGACTGTAAACAAGCGATCAATATTATCCAGAGCAGTAATGATCATCTTATGCACTTTTACCGCAACACATCTTAGCGCTGCGTACATTCGATTAGTAAGTACAGTTTACAGACAGTACCTGATAACGAATCAGCTGAAGCTCATTATTTTTCAATTTTTACGACAGTTTCTAACTAGTATCGAATTCCATTGGATCCAGCTGAACGTCTGCATACATGATTCTATCGCTTGGTCCTCGAACATCCACCGCAGAGATTGAAACACGTAAATGATAATCGAAGACTGACGCCAGCAAAGACGAGATAAAGTCAACAACGTGTGAGACTTGATTGTAAATCACGATGATTGGGATCACAACGAACAAGGACACGTGCATTACGTACAGAGTTTTTTTATTAGTCAGCAAAGGGTAATGTTTGCTTCGAGTTTGAGATCTCGAACTGGATTTGAGCCTAACTTGACTGGTTTACTATTCTAACGTTACTTTCATAACGAGTGAAAGAATCAGAGAGCGAAGTAACAATCATCAGTACAGTTGGTTCGTTGCAGGTGCAAATATGAAAAGTTGACACACTTCTTGTCTGGAATACCCGGGTCACATATCTTGCAAATCTTTGAGTCAGGCAGAGACTTCAACGATCTTGGCACAGATGTGTTTTCGAACGAATGGCCTTTGTAGGAACATCTTCGAATCGCAGAAGCAATTGACGATACATCCTTTATCCAGGACTAGTGGTAAGTTATGTAAGCATTGCCACACGATTTATATGTACATACTTGGTTGCATGACAGTTAGCTTCACCATGTGAATAAGTGCACAGAGAGACAGTTTCAACATTTACTGTATTGGCTTTTTCAAAACATAAAGTAACCAAAAAAATGGCGTGAAACAGCTTAGTTTGTTCGCTGAGCTAATTAGTAATCACGAATTCTGTTGAAGTACAAAAACTGCTCATAAACTTCACACTGATATTTCGGAGTAATGTGGCACTATGGTTCCGCAAATCGGTTACAAATAATTAGTTTAACATCATAAGGGATGAGTTTTACGTTTTTAACAGCACACCAACGATTTGCAGTATCTATTTTTATTTACTCACCAATACCATGTTACCTTATTTATAGTACAAACGCAGTATGATGTTGTTGGTCATTTTATGGTCATGATCAGGTTAATAAAGTGTTTTTACTTTGGATGTATATAAAATGATATATTGAATAAATTGGATATAAAGAAAATCGAGGTTGTGTAGAACGTATTCACACAAAATGATACAGCGCAAGACTACCAACAGAAAAAAAAATTTTAAACACGAGGAATGCATAGCGGCTGGCAGCACGTCACGCACCACACTAGTCGAAACATATTAGAAATATAAACTCTGCTTTGATTTATACCTGTATGTGACGTATTATCTGCACGCATGCGCAACCGAATAAGTAATAAGAGCGAATATTCAAACGTTCCCAACAAATGTTTATAATAATGTACGTTAATTATTACGCGTTTTCAGAGGTACGTTACCTTTCGAATTCAGAACGTAATATTATTTTTCTATCTAGTTTTTTCTACACATGTGAAAGAGGCGCATATAAGAAAGATTTCTGAGCTCTCGTCTCATAATGCAGCCATACAATAAGCACTGTAATACAGATGAAGCCATGAAAACGTGCAAACTTCACGAAAAGAATAAATACCTGGTCCGGTTTTACATGTTTCATTTAGCATAACAGAATGTTATACTTGATGAAATAATGCACATGGTTTTCCATATACTCCCTGGAGTGCATAAATCATCATGTAGCTTATTTCTTCCCGCTTATCACTCTAGAACACTGTTAAAAGCCATTACTATTAGTGAAAGTAGCACATAACTAATGTAAGACTAACAAGGACCGGTAGGTAGATCGACTCCTCCGATTTCGATCTAGTTAATATTTGTTGCAGTCCATCGAAAACTAAGAGATGCGTATATTTTTTTACCTGCTAATAAACGGTTTAGAGAGGTGAAAAAGACTTCTACAGATGAGCAACCAACAGGATGATTTCTCGACATGCTTGATGGATTTAAATAAACCCAACGCTGGAGTGTTTCTATTCATTAACAAAAAAGTTCAGCGTTGGTTTCATTTAAATACATCCAGCGCATCAAGAAATCACCCTGTTGAGTGCCAATGTTTGGGGGTCGTTTTCACCCCTCTAAATCCTTTATTAGCAGATAAATAAATATACGTATCTCTTAGTTTTTGATGCACTATAAAATATACGAACTAGATGAAAATCGGAGGGGTCGACCTACCCAGGGTTCCTTGCAATACTTTTTCAGACTTAGGCTGTTCTCCGAGGAAATTATTCAAGAAGCCCATTGATCAAATGTGCCTGGAAGTTCCGAAGGGCAGTTGTGAGAAAAATCTTTTAACACGGCCGTTGTTGAGTTCACAAAAAATAGTCACACGACATACATAATAGGTGAAGTTAGCTTATATTTTTACCTTATTCTCGATTTTAATCTGCAGTCTATCGATTACTTGGTAATTATTAACTACCATGTTATTGTATAGTTGTAAATATTAAATGTAGGATACAACTATAAATACGGTTTGCAAAATCCGAATAAGGCTTTGGGATTGAAACGTAACTCCCATGTTTCCTTTTGACCTCTGAAACCAATAAATATCTTCCGCTCAATGTACAGAATATATTGACCAAGTATAATATATAACTAAATGAAAAAAAACCATTCCAGTGATAATCTTAAGGAAAGAGATGAAAAGAATCGGTCGAAGAGGAATGCCGCAGAGCCTATTAATTGCTTGACCAAACTCCCAGATCTCATAAATTCTCAGCTGCTTTTTGCAGCCAAGGGCGGCGAAGACGACGAGAGTGCAATTTTTACGGCTCATGTAGTGAAACGGCAGTCGACAATTTAGTACCAGAGGAACTGGTCGGAGGTGTTCTTTGTCGAGCCTGAAAGAAACGTGACAATTACAAGGAAGTCAGCTCGACCCTTGGTTAACTGGGAAGTTAAATAGACCAAATGGTCGACGGTGATTAGCAGAATCATCGACGCGGAACTCACCGATCCTCCCTCTTGGCCACATCGTTCTTTCTTCTTCATCGACGGATCAGTTTCGTACCATTGGGTTTTTGCTATTACGTAATAAGATTTATCTCGCAACCGATCAGAGATGATACCCAGTCCTCGAGCCGCCGGAAGGTCGATCAATTGTATAGCCCATACATATTTCTCTCCCGTGGTTACCGTACATACTTTCGTGCAGCCGCTTCGCTTTGCGTCATTCAATTATAAAACAATCAACTGTACACATTATATCTGCTACCTTCACAGAGTCATCGGTACGAAATAATAAGATATGACGACATTCTGAGACTTGCGTTCTATACCCAAGTGAATAGGTACCCCGTGAAAAATCCGGTACCAAACGAATCCCGTAACCTCGGGTTGGAATCACTGATTGAACAGAGGAATCTCTAATCCATCCTGATTGGAAATTTAGCGCCTCCATTTGACCCTACGTAGGAGCTCCTACGTATAGTTTAGAGGTAGTGAAGTAGGTTCTATTTTAATGCAATATCAGACCCTACTTTGACGCTAAAATGTCCGAAATTTTGCGATTGAACAAGTTTAGGCTGAAAGTAGGGACTGTTTAGAACTTCCTTTAACCCTCCAGAGCTAGGGTTAACCTGCTTGATTGAAACTCTACTTTAACGCGGAAAACCCTACCCCGCTGATAAAGGTGAATCGATTTTGATTAATTCTGAATAAAATACAAAAAATACGATTAAAACATGTAAAATCGAAAGAAAATCTCAAATTAGCGTCAAAATAGGTTCAATTGTCTACGAAGATCGTCAAAGTAGGGTTTGGTACTTGAATTTTTAGGAGTTAGAGGTTCAATGTAGGGTTTGTTCTTGAAGTTTTAGAAGTTAGAGGATCAGTGTAGGATTTGCAGGTTTAATTTCCTTCAAAGTAGGTTTATATAATTCTCGGTAGGGTCAAATGTAGGCGCTAAATTTCGACTTGGGATAGGCCGTCTTAGATTGCATCCATACACAATACGAATGATTTTCGACGAGAACAGAGTTTCGGTTTCCTAATTTTTATAATCATGAATCCAGTCCAATCCAATCCTGGTTTCGAATCAAGTGTGGTAATGACTTTTGTTTATCTAATCTTGAGATAACCACTCAATGCTACTTTGTTAGCAGACCAGTACGTCAACAGACCCAAAAAATGAATTATAAAACAAGAACTAGCATTGGTATGAAAACATCATGAATCCTGACTATATAAGTTCGGTATTGTTTTAAAAACGATTTTGATGAATTGAATAATACGATATGACCTACCCGGTCTTACTCACAGATCACAAATTGCAATGAATTTGTGGCAAAAAACTTTGTGACGATATCTCGCAGCAAGTTCGAACATTAATCAGGGCCATTTAGGAACTTATACTCAATTTTTATTCCACTTTGTTTCACTGATTGCATGGGTACAACAATTAACTCTACAGTTTTCACACTGTCGTATTAAATACTCTTCGAAGCGTGTATTGTTGATGAGACATTTCACGCTACGAGGTATGTAAATAAAATTTTAGCTGCTGAAAATCTTAGTAGTTACATCTCCAATATCTGATTGTCACGATTCAATTGCGTTGAATCGTGGATGAATCAGAAACCGTAAAACATAATGAACTAACCGAAGTGAACTTTGTGCTATTTCCTTTGCGCAAGTACGATACGTCAGACCCGGTTAATGGATATTGAAATTGGCTATCGTTTAATATTCTTGAAGCAAATCTAACCGATTTCGGTATAATTCCGATCGAGTAAGCAATTACTTTCATCTAGCCCCTGAAAATACCCTGTCATCAAAATTCAAACTGTTGCAAAGATGGTGCCATAGAATTCCAATTGACTCCTCAAGCATTACAGCTTCCTGATAAAAACGAATAAGTTTTCCATCAACAGCTAAGGAAGAAGGTTAACGGACTGAAAATGAGCCTGAAACAGCTGGTACGTAAAATTTTTTGCCGAAGCTCAATATCCTGAAAGGGCCGTACAAAAAATCGTCGTCATTTTTAGTAGGAGCCGCATTGCGCAAATTTTTTGGCCATCGAAACAGATCGAGTGGCGATATTACATCGTGTAACCTAAACCTGCTCAATGGACCGGGCAGTAAATTTCCAATTAAAATTTTCTTGTCAAGCAGTTTATCATATCCACTACTATTGATCACCGGATTCCATCTATTACGTTCGTCGAGTAGACAACATATTCATTTTTACGGCATGGGCATTGAAAAGTCCACTTTTTGTGGCATTTTTCGTTCCGTAAAGTGACGCTTTATACGGCAGCGAACAAAGTTGCGGAATAAATCTTTATTCCGCAGTTTTGATGCGCAGTTCGAAGTGCGCATCCCAAACTGCCGAATAAAGTAGCTTCGTCGAACAGATCGCGACATAACCTCACTCTTTGTTTTGCTTTTCAATGCCCATACCGTGAAAAATATTGTATGTGGCATGCCCGTAAACTGTTTTTTGACTCGGATAATTTCAGTACTCGCTTCCGGCTCGCTTCCAGCTCGCCTTCAGCTCGTCCTGAAATCTTTATCCTTGCCAAAAACAAGCGGTTTACGGGCATGCCACATAAATAGCTATTCTAATGAAGCGTATCTGTTTGTAAGCTCGATTGAAGAGGTTCAAGATAGGTTCTTTTACTGTTACACTCAAGTGTCAAAAAATAACTTCTGATAATGTAGAAAGATATTTGTTTGCTAAGAAAAAAAGATTCAAATAATATGAACGAAGCTCACTCATCCGTCACCAATTTATTCAACTCCATTTCCATAATATTGGCTTTTCTGTGCGTTGCAATATCTTTCGGAAAAGACGGAAATTTTGGTTCGACCTTCACTATTTTAAGCACGCGATTGAAATTAAAAGGTTCCGGTGTAAGATTATGCGTCGAAATATCACCGTTAGCTAAATATCAACTCAGGCAGGAGAAGGATGTGGACGGAAATTGGGTTTCTTGACCTTTTCCGTCTCGCACGTCGGCGGCAGGAGAATTTGGCCATAATAAATTCCTCCATCTCCTTGTTCTGGCTATGATATTTTCCGTTGCGTGCATCCAGATAATAGATGCCACAAATTACGAGGTGTAATGCCCGTGAATATGATGAAACAGGCCATTGACATTAAGTTTCGGCTGGGGCTGTTCTCTCACGTGTATTGCTCTTACTCTCTAGAGGTCTCGGGTTATAGTTATGTGGAAACAGCAACAAATCATCTGTGTCCTACCCATCTACCTCGTTTGAAATTAGTCTTGAGCAGTTAAAATTGATCGGCGTGAAGTGAATTTTATAATATGTACACAAACAACAGTCAACTGCTGACGCTGATCCAACGAGTAACAGGTATTCAAAGTTACATTCAAGTCTAATTGGCGATCTCCTGGCTAGCAAAAATTTTTTTCATACACAAATGTTACATATAAAAGTTTCTATGTCAAAGAAAAAAGCAAACCGGCTAATCGACGGTACACGAGTGTTTTGGTGTGCTATTTTAATTTACGGTATAAAAACTGCTCGTAATGTGATAAACTTTATAATTAACACATTGTTAGGGGGTATCATTAGCGCCGACGGGAAATTAAATTAAAAATTCTTACTTCTGTTGCATAGTCTTGAGGATATAAAAATCTCATGGTGCTATAAAGGAGACCAGCGCTGTTGTTAGCTTTTTTTCAATCTTATAGTTCCAATGGATCAGTCGTGGCAGCATGTAAGCGGTTTATTGACATGGCGAGAGCAACTATAGACTTGTGTATAATATAATACGAGACCGAGATGCACAGCGTATCGAATTACTTAACAATCTCCTCATTCTAGGTAGGGAATTTTCTTTTAATTTACTTGCAGTCTCCAAGGTGAGCAATTACGTGTTTATACCTGCATGCGGCTTCAACGCAATGAGAAAAGTCGTAATTAAGTTCCGAAAAACTCCGAATAAACGTAGACAATAATTGCATGCAGGTGCAAATGAGATAAATTCGTTGAGTGGCGAAACAAATCATCGGAAGATAAATGAATATAATTGAATAAATTATAATAATTCACCTGTTTGATCTTTCTGCCTCAAACATAAGCCGCTTTTTACCTCACGGTCGCTGACTCTTATAAATCTTAAGTTTACCGATTACCGCTGATTGAGAAATCCTGAAATTTATTCTTTTGTAACGTGAAGGTAGTCACTGAAGTGTCTATAAGGTTTGAAAAAAGATTCGGAATATGTAGTACCGTGATTACGGCTACTAACAGCAATAACGAGCGACCTTATAACGCGAAACAATTGCTGGTAATAGTCGTCAAGTACACGTATTGATTACTTGTTTAAAAAACCATTCAGTATGCTCATAGTTCTCCTAATATGGATATACGACCACATTTCCAATGGCTATTCTATTCAAAGGGCTGAATCAAGGGCTTCAATTACCGTTGAGTTAATTCTATTCACGTATACATGGCAGCCTGTCTTTATTTATACACTTATATATTTACATTTGTATACAATTTAAAGCCTTTGATATCATATTCCACGTGCCGCAATCGTAAAATAGAGCAAACATTGTTCACTTATGCATAAAAAACATGTATAATCAAACTTTGTACGTTCTAGATTGAATGAAAACATATTCTTCACGATACCACACTTAGTCCATCATTTCCATAATTTCAAGTCTCGCGTATGTAGCGCAGAATACACGATATTATCATGGGGATGTTCATTGTAAATAAGCATGTGCGTATGTCTTACTTCGATTCCGTAAGCTTTGATACGAAGAAGCTCCAGGATCCCTAAGAAACAAATGCAAGTGGCATCACCTGTTGCGTAAAAATTTGTCTGGTATTTTGAAAACGATTCCTGAAGAATGCAGCACTGAAAGAATCAACGTTATTTTTCTCCTCGAATTTGAAATTTTGATTTGATTGAATTTTCACTTTGTGTTTATCGTTATTTTCGATCGTCACATTACACACGACTTGCAAATACATGCTGATGTACTGAGAGCCTTCTTTAATTACTACGACTTGTTCAACTCTTGAAACCTTGAAATATTTTGTATCCTGATTGATGTAACTTGCAGTATTTCAAAGATGTAACTGTTCACATAATCAGTCAAAAGTGCATATTATTAAATTTTTCAATATTCCTAGGGTGGCCTTCTTGAACCCACAGCATTGGTGTGGTACTGGCTACTATGACCACATCGCCAATTGGTTATTCATGAGCCAAGCTCGCAGCAACTCCCAAAAAAGCGAGAGTCGACATATCCGAGTCACGTCACAGCATTATTTGCCTACGGGTGTCAAGCTCCTTGGAACTACAAAGTCGTTACAACTGGCGGACTTGCTGGCCAGGCCATTAACTCCTGTCGTTAAGTATGAGAAAACTGTTTATCTTGTCCAACGAACTCTGCAAAAGTGGAGAAAAGGAGACATAAATTGGTGCAATTCTAACAAATTCTCAAATAACCCGAGGGAGCTAAATAATGAAAGATTCTTTGGGTTTTCTTCTATTGGAAACTGGCAGAAAGTGGAAATAGCGCCAACGATGTGATTAAATTTCTTACCCTCTAGCCGCGCGGTAACATGTCAGTAGTTACCAGTCCGATACCAGTCAAAAAATTGTAGAACTGCCACGCAGTTAAATAATAGAAGACACTATAACTCCAACGTACCGTTTCTTGAAGATTATGAATTCCATAATTTGATACAAGTACACCAGAGACTATAGCTGATGACACAAGTCATGCGTTCGCATTCGAAGCCAGTCGAGGGGCCAAAAATTGTTGGTAGGAAAAATATAAGCGTCCGAATGAGAGTGATGTTGGTGTTCCTATTTGGATATTGGCCAGAAGATAGACTGCATGCTAGAAGAAGCTGAAAATTATTCGAACAGATACCTAGTAAAAATCGATTATGTTCATCAGAAGTATGGCAAAGCACTGCAGTAACGAGTATATATGCGGATCGTCTCGAGATCAAGGATTCTACTTCCGGTTGTTATTACACAGCCGGTTGATTATACCGCAAGATCAAGTATCTACCATATAATAAGGCAAGGAAGCTAAGATTGAAACACATACCTAAATTGGATTAGAAACACCACAGCCTGGATTGAAGAGGTTTACAGCTACAATAAAAGTATGTTACGCAAGCGAATTCCGTCGCTGCACTCCCGGAGATTCTAATTACAAATATGGGTACCTACCGTCTCGCAAGGTGGATAAGTCGTCACAGAGGCCACGTGAGACTCACAGTATCTACCAAGCAAACGAACTTACCAAGTGGAAAGTTCAGATCTCAAGATAGGCTCCGGAGGACCAACTATACAAGCGAACAAAAGTGCTTCTCGGTTTCTTCTCACACACATAGTGACAATGAACTTCCAAGACCACGCGACGAACAGACGTCGCTTTCCGTGCTGTTTCCAGCTCTCGCGATAATAAAAGTCATCGTACTGTATCTCAGTACTCGCAGTAAGACCTGTAGGCAAAAATACTGTCAAACCTTCGTTACCGTTAGACCTGAGCAGTACCTAAATGTTCGGCTATTCAAAGGTCACTACTGAAGGTTTTAATATCGTTCAAATGATATTCTTTGCAGTTGTACCATATTGATCGACAGTAATTTTTTTTCCACGAATATTTTCAAACAACATTGGTAGATCATTGATCGATAGAGTACACTGTTATTTTGTCGAAGGTTGTTCATGATATCAAAGCCATTGTGTAACGATGAAGACTCACTTATTGATTGTCACTATTGACTGCTGGCTTGACAATTCATATAAATGCAACAGTAACCAATCGCCAATTGCGTCCGACCACAGTTAAAACCAAGCCTTCCAAATTCGCATTGAAAGACACCTGAACCATGGACCGCAACATGCAGATGAGACGAGCTTACCGCAAAGATATGAGAGAAGGGTTGAAGATGGGGAGGCACCAAAGACCATCTAGAGGTCCTGCAGTAGCCATGGGCAAGTGTAATCTGATCCCCCGGACAACCGTTCGGCAACATTGGTTGACAGTAAAATATCAGCAACTGGTAGTGCTCACTATAGTCTTGGTACTCGGGCTATCCTCAAGATAGCATCGAGACAGGTAGGAATAGAGCTTACCACAGTACCTACCCGAGGCTCACGCCGAGCTTACGCCGAGGTCTACTGTTAGCCAGATGAATGATAACGGGGCTGGGCGCAACGCAATGTGAGTCGTGGTACAATAGACACTAGGTACGTGTGTATACACTGTGGAGAAAATCTATTGGTCAGGAAGGAGCCAGCTTATTCCTAAATAGAAGTAATATCAAATCGATAACTCTGGTCACAAGCTAGGATTATATAATATTGTGAGATTCAAATATTAGCGCGCTAGGCGATGACGTTTTAAGCACGGTGTCGATGGGTGGGTGGAAGTATAGAGATTTAGCTTTGAGCAGACACTCTGCGAGAAGGCGTTCACACGATCAGTCACAAGGATAATAGATATTCCTCGTAGAGTCATATTTCAATTTCTTTTTAAAGTCTTTATAATTTCACTAAATATAGCGTATCGTCGATGTGACAATAGTCCAATCTCGCTCTCAATTATAATATAACAAATTATCATACATCGAACCCTGTAGGAGGACATGTGTTAGAGCAACGAGGATTATCTTAACTAGAGGACCTCATTTTTCTCGACAACTTCACATAAGCACACGATCGTAAGTGTATCGTGCAACGGACCGTTATTCTTCATCAGAAACTCAGTTAAGTTTAGTACCTTAACGATTGATACATAAATTTACTCTTATCTTGAAAAATTGTGTTTAACTTAACTTCACTCTCTCATGTAATTTAGCGTCATTTGTACAACAGAATTTAAATTTATTAGAATTAAAAGCAAAGAACAAAAAATGTTATTTAATATAAATATATTTGGCTGATCGGTGCATTTTAAATGAATGAATGTGTAATAATCTCGCTAGTATAGATTTTTGCATTCAATTTGCTATTATTTCAATTTATCTATTTATAAGCTGTCAAACTGTATGACCTGATTTAACATAAAATTTTGAACTAAAATAATCTCGTTACAATATAAACTTGTAAAGTAATTGAATTGCAACATAATTAAAGCACCGGACCACGTGCAGTACAGGAAAAGTGGGCATATTTTCATTATTTTTTTTTTAAACAAATGATGAAAAAGAACGAATTCATTGATTTACGTGGTTAATAGGTATATACATATATGCATATATTCAGAAACAAGACACTTTCATCTATAACACTGCACTAAAATGGCGGACCACTGCATTTTTCTCAAATTTTGTGTAAAAATTTAATGAATTTTTGTACAATTTACAACTTGGCCCATGCAAATTGAATGTATAGGTTTTTTTATTTGCTGTCAATCAGATTCAAAAATGTAGTTTTGATACAAACGCGTTCAATCTTTCAGTGATGGATAATTCATACATAAAAACGAAATTTATAAAGTCACCAATTTTAACATTGATTATTTCCAATATATTTATGAGGCCCATATGACTGTCATTGAAAAGTATGGAGGCAATATTAGCAGTAGATTCCTAATAATGGATTTTAAACTCCGTAGTCGCATGCTCGAAACTGTTCACAGAAAATGCTTTATCTCCGTACACTTTCCGAATTTATTTTTAAAATTTGAAAAGTGAATTCGTCCAACACGCATCTTCCAGAAAATTAAAAAAAACGAAAACTTTCGATTTGTTACCGTAGTAAGTCGTGCACCTCAAATCGCTGAAACTTAGGTCAATGACCAAAAGCAACTCACTCTGGATCAACAATGAGAATTTCTTTTCTCCGAAGAATTTGAAATTCAGCAATTACCTCTAGCCAATTTATATAATTTCAAGTTCTGTGGCTCTGTGTGCTGGTGGTTAAGCGGGAACGGAATAAATTTAGAAGATTTAGATTTAGAATACCTGTCTTCTCCAAAAGTACACCGTTGACGAACTGAGTGACTTTGTGAGCGTGTGTTTATTCAACTGGTAGCAAATTGGTCCAAGCCCCAGGCTGAAAATATAACGGATCCTCTAAAAATTGTCTACTCATAATTTGGAATTGTTCACTTTTATTTGCATTCCAATAACGGTAGCACTGAATCAATATTGTTGTCTTTAACATTTGTTTCTATGCTGTGATCAATTCGTACTGGTTTAAATAGTTCGTTATAGATTTCCTTGAAATGTGCTTCTCTTTTAATGGCTTGTTCCTTACGAATTCTAACTCCTCTATCTGCTTTCGAACCTTTTCTCAACGCTTTCAGAATCTCACTTCATGGCATCTACGGAAATGTTTTATGAAAAGATAACATATGCACTTCTGCGAGGTTGACTAATACCAAATAGAGCGCCGGTGGTTTTTTAGGTAGTATAAGAAAATATAACGGTAGCAAAATTCAAGAGAACGAATTAGGACGTTAGTGGATTGATGTGAAGGAATTTAGTTTGTAAATAAACAATTCGAGCTCAGTCAAGAATCACCAATTCGAAATACAGCACCGGTGGACCTATACACGATGCGAGAATAAAGCGCCAGTGGACTGTAAGGTAGAGAAAAGGATTCATCAGGGCCAAATAGGGCTCCAGTGAGTATACTGATAAAGGTTCGGTGGTAGGTTCATAAGTCTCAAAGTTTGGTTGCCAATTGACAAGTTACTCACGCTGAAAGGTAATATAGTGATTCACTGGAGTTTTAATATTATATAAATGATTGTTCATTGAAGAGAAAAGATAATGTGATGAAGAAGCAATGGATGATGGATGATATTAAATTGAATTTAACAGTAATGGTATCCAATAAAAGAAAACGACTCAAAGGTCGGTTAGATAAAACAACATTTACCACGCACTTGCGCTCCGCGTCAAAAGGTTTTGAAAAAGTAAGGGAGATCTGGGCTTTTTCAGAATAATTTTATTCTTGGAGATTTTAAGTTGAACTAAGGATAACTCTGGCGACACGTAGGCAACCTTTAATAAAATAGATGTGTGGGTTAAAAATAACACAATGTGATACTTCTAATAGATATTCGTAAAATTATGAAAAAAGATATAAAGAAAATATAAAGCAATATTAATTCAGATGTAGGGAGTCATAAAATGTACTGATTATTTTTGAACTTAACAGCAGTATCAAAAGTAAAATTGAGTAGGTACACAAATCATCAAATAGTTTGATTAGTTCCATGAAATTTTAGGAAATATTCAGAAATTCCTGTTCATACTTGATGATTTTTTATTTTTTTTACTGCGTTAAAATTTTAACCTAAAACATGAGTTTCAATTGAACTACGCTTTGGTATGCACAAATCCACTTTGATGTCTCGTTTGTTAGGATCATTAGTAATTGATGCTTGTAACCTGTATATGAGTCATTCCACGCCAAACGGCACACTCTCGACACCCTCAGGATTTTAAATTTTATGAAAGTTCGGGAATATACGGTCATTGACCCGAGAAAATTCCCCCAATTTTCTTCTAATTCCAGCGTTAAGCATTTTCGAACTCACACTGAGTCAAAACTGGAAAGAAATCAAAATACGGTGAAAGAGTCACGCATGGTGACCTTCGAACAATCACATTTTCGGGCTTATTCATCGTAGAGGATTAGAATGGAGCTCATCTTGAAGTTAATGAAAACATACTGCAGGATATGTACATCAATAACACTTTCCTAGGAATCAAATATGATTTTCCATTGGTGAAAATATTTAAATAGATCTTTCACTCTGATCTACACGTACAAAAATTCTTAAAAAATACCAGTTTGTTCCTCGCTCAATCTCCAACAGAACCTAGAATTTCCATAATTGAGAGACCCTGGAGTGAGGGCGAAAAAAAACCGAGGAAACCAAAAATGCGTGCAGCGTGCTTCATACAATGTAAGAAAAACGCGGTGATTTCATATCAATCTAATACTCCCAATTTTCGATCTAATATTGTCTGATATTGAAGTTCTAAATTGACCGCAAAAATTCTTTTGTAGTAGCCGACACCCGCCAATTTTGATCAAATTTAACACCGCCCACTTAAACAGTGTACCCAGAAGCATCAGCACCGCAGCATTCGCTCGCTGCCACGCTAGTTCTGAATTGTGAGTATTGCAATGGAAACACTAGGCCTCTCGTGTTTTGTTGAAATTTTAGGCAAGAAGTTTTATCCTGTCAGGTTTTTGTCATTGACATTGATCCATGCATGTGTTACACAATTGAAAGAGCATTATGACTGACGTAACTGTTTTATTGTTACACTAGCAATAACTAATAGTATTTTTTCTGAACACCATCGTTAATATTTTTCCTGTTTGGTTAGGATAGTTAACTAAAACTAAAAGGAGATTTCCGAATAAAAATTTATTCTTGCCAAAGTGCTGTCGAACCATGCTTTTCTGCACGACGATTATAAAACAAAATAACTGCCGAAAAATTTTATATTTTATAAAAAAATATAGTTAATGTAGTACTGTAAATAAGTCTACTGTTTTCGCATCATGAAAATTTCAGGTCTTATTAGAAATTGATCGAGGAACACGTAGATATTTTTCAGAATTTTAGGTTACGTAGATAATAATGAAAAATATACTTAAATATTTACACCAATCAAATAAGATTTTTTATCTGTAGGGAAATGAAATTCTTGTACATCTCCTGAAGGACAATTTCATTAGCTTCAAAATAAGCCCTTTTCATGCCTTGTGAGATAAATAGGCCCGGAGATATGAGCGAATCAAGATCAACATACGCGACTGCTTTACGTTTTTTTTTCAAATTTTGAACCCCATATGTAAGGTAAAGTATTCGCACAAAAATATTGAAAGAATTACATAGATTCTCTCAAGGCAAAGACGATGTATTCATAAACTTTTGTGAAACTTGGAAATATTCGTGGAAATTCCGATCCAAAACTGTGGTACCATGTGGTACCAATTTTGAGCAACCAATTTTGAGCAAGCAATTGGACTGGCATATTAAAAATACTTATGTGGTAACACAACATGGGGTGGGACTTTGAACGAGCTCGAATCATTATGTGAAACAAATAAACAAACGAACACACATTAGGTGAAATATATGAATGTGCGTGATTCTTAGAGCTATTTCATGAACCCCGATGATACCACATCTGGACCCTATCGGGGGTTTTAATCAGGCCTAGACTATGTATTACTATATGAAATTCCTCAACACCCTTACGGTGTCCTACCAGAAACCCCTATTAGGAAATTCCCTACAGGATCCCTCCCTGAAATCACGGACTCCTTGATGGGTTCCTAGACGGGGCTTTCCTACGTTCGTCAGTGATACGTGTCTCATCAACTAGGAGGATGCAGAAGTGAAAAAAGGAAAAAGAAACCGATTGGTTGCACCGGAGGTGAAAGTACTCAGGATTTGTATTCCGTCTAAAATGTAATTGCAACCGCAAATGAGAGGATGCGATGGATTATTTTTTCACTATGGAATGTGAGGTTATATTAAAAATATATTCCGGACAGTTTGAACCCGATCCTATAAATTTTAGAATCACTTATAGGGTAAATATGCGAAAAACACGAACAATATTGTGAATAAAGCTACCTTACCAGTTCAGTTACGACAGGCTACTTTTTTGATTTTTTTCAAATCACAGCTCTCCAACCTAGAAAAATTGAATTTTTACGACTAACTACTTTGAGTAGATCTTGGGCAGGTGATAAAATTTCAAATGGTCTAGACGAGATTGAGCTGTATCTTTCGGGATCCTTGAATCAGTTTAGTTCAACAAGTCTCTTTCTGTCATTGGTATTTAGAATATAAATAATTTACCAGACAAGCGTCTCCAGCACGTTTCATGGATAGTCGAATCTGAACTTAACAACGCCTTGGGAATAGAGCAGGGTAAGAAAACATTATAGTCATTATAGACGAGTTCCTTGGCACACCCGACGCCTGAGCGGTTGTAAGTTTCTAAGCGTTGCAAAGTGATTGATGACCCAATCGCAAGTGCAACGATTCGCAATATATTACCGGAACGGTGCAGCTGTACTCGGCACGTAAATAAACAATATTCAGCGAGCAAACAGAATTAAACTGACTTCACTGAACCACAATGGTTACCGCCTATTGCCTCAAGGTTTCTTCGATAATCTCGGCTCACTCAGAGACATCATTTCTTCACGGCCAAGGCCCGTTCTTGATGCCAACGTAACCGAATGCCGTTTGCCTCTTGTATAGAGAAATGTCTTAATTACAGGCTATATACATAACCCTTTCAGGGTGAATGTTATCACACTCGACCTTCCAGTCCGGTTGAACTTGAAGCCCGAGTGAAGTCCTTGCAACACTTTTTGTCACCAGCACAACAGTTTTATGAACATTCAGTAGAGAGGTCCATCACAGATCATATCCTAGATAGGCTACTGCACTACCTAGTTGAGGGTGTCCAAATTTAAGGATATAAAAATTTTATAGAATTTTATCTTCGTAGCGTCAAGCAGAAACAATTCTGTCATATATCTATACAGGTCATGATTATTTTTAATGAAAATTTGCGGGTTGTCTAATTCTCTTTAGAAAATGCAAAAGACTTTTTCGCCTCAGTTGTTAATGAAATGAATCATGTGGTTCATCAGTTACCAAAATATCATGGTTGCCTCTCAATGATGAATATGGTTATAGTAGTACCGTTTTCAGAAGTACGTGAATCGCGCCAATGGAACTTGGCAAGTCATGATGAACAGCGTGTAGGTAAAAACGTCATAAAAATGCGAAAAAGGAGTTTGCAAGGCAGAAATGTGTGCGTTCACAGGCCTCTCCAGGTCGTCCTGGATTTAACATAACGGCTCGACTGGTGTCGACTTCGAGTGGACAACGAATAGAACCGCATCTAACGGGCCATTCAATGCTTTTATGGGTCACCCAGAACCCTCGACGCGACCTCGGTGTGAAACTGGAAACAGATGCCGAAGAAGGTCGGTACCAATCGACTGCCCTGGCGCCTAATCTATGCATGATCATGCCAAGGTGTGTCTTCGAATTGCTGACTCTATCTGCAAACTTAACCCACTGAATTCGACCAGTTGCTTAAGCTGTTGTGTACGATGAAGTGAAATTAGGTCTACATCACCTAGCGGACGATTAAGGGTATATTTAAACACGGATTAGTGTAGTACACGCAGCTTCGTAATTGCAATGTCATCTGCAGAAGGTAGCATTTACATAAAAATCAGTGTTACGTCCGTTCATTGTGAAACACTCCAATTATAATGATGATGTAATATGGCTCCCTAATAATGGAATTCAAATAGGCCCTGTTGTTGCTAAAATTTCATTGGCAATAATTTTCACAACTTTCGTGTGAGGCTGAATGGAATAAAGACAGTTCACCCCTCTTGTGGAGGGTGGGTAGCTCACTTGGGGAAATGAAGATAATATCTGATTGTGAGTGAAATAGAAGTTATTTGACTATCGTATTTTGTGTGACCAAAGCATGAAACTTAAAAGTAGATCCGGGGTTGCAATGGGGCTAGGAATCTTGTTTGGAATTCAAAATGATGTGTCACCTCGAATTCGCCTTAATTAATGTCAAGACCATCCCCGGTGCAGTAGACTGCATTTTTGCTGGTCATTTTAGCCTGAACCAACCACCAGAAACTGACCATAGCAAAAATGAAATTGGTGATCTCTCTTCCAAGAATCAACCCAACATTACAGACCTCGCTCTACCTGAGGCCTTGAAACTCCTTCCCCCCATTCCTTCCGCTGCAATACTCGCCACGCGAAATATTCGGATCACTAGCTTCTTTTCTTTTACCATTTTCATTCCACCGCAGGCCAGCCCAGCGGTATTTAATGTCACACAAATAGCACAAAAAGAAGGAGATGAAGGAGAAGCATCAAAGCAATTCGAGTTCCGCTGTTTTGTAGCCACCCTCCAATGGCGTGTGGGAGGTAGCTGCGTAAGACTTTACCGTACGAAAGGATGTCAGCCTCTGATTTGACATGAGACACATACCCAACATACGATTACGAGTTGAAGCGTGTAAGCATAACAGGTTTGCTTGAACAAGCTTTCTGTATTATGCTCGTGCATTATACTTGTGGAACAACAGTGGCAAATTATTCAATTTTGGACTACATGAGTAGATTCCTGTATTAGGTCAGTAAATTTGGAAGAAGAACAACAACTTCTTTTTCTCCTCAATTACTAGGTGCACAAAGTCAATAGAATAAGAACGAGAGACGTGATATTTCACTTGATATCAATAGAATAATACTTGATTAAACCGTTGAAGATATTTGATTTTTTTCAATAAACGCGTTATTATGAATTCGTAGCACTGCAGACTAGGTGAAATAAATTTCCAGAAAGCGAAGTAGGGACTAACTTTTTGTTTTCAGAGAATAATCGGGTACACATTTGATGTATGTCTGCATTTTCCTACCATCGGTAATTACAGAAGTTTAAGACACGAGTTTTCGAGGGGTAAAATGCAAGCAGTATTCCCCAGCTTTCGTTTGAGCGGTGAAGAAACATCTTCCCCGTATACTCAGTTTTCTCTCTCGTTTGCTTACTAATTTCTCACGTTTTTAATTCAGCGTATATAAATAATTCCTCTCGAGGTGCGTGGAAGGAACTTAGGACGGATCCTGAGAGAGTAGACCTTATACAAAAAAGTCGTCCGCAGTTCTGTAGCTCTGGAAGAAAACCTGCATAGGAGAAAAAAAGGATCACGCTGTGGAAGAGAAGACGGGGAGACAGAACCAGTTTCGGAACGGCGGTACATCGACGAGCCACCAAGGGGAAGCAGATGTATGTTTCACACGCAAAGACACGTTTCTGCAAACGGTACACCGCTTCTATAAATCTAAATATAGATCGTTGTGCGAATTGCCTCCGTATTAATATCGAATACACGAGTATCATCGTAGGTACCTACTTACTCAAGAAATGAAACTCGCAAATCATCATCGCCTTGGGTTGAGAGAAGTGCACTCGGTTCAGGCTACCCGTTGTCCTCCGTTCAACCGAAACGCACAAGAACTTGGACTGAATTTATAATCGATAGAATTGTGATTATCATTCCCGTTTGTTTGTTTGCTTTCATTTTCTTTTGTTGTTTGCAGGATTCAGGATTCTTAGAAATATGAAATCGGACATTCAAAATGGATCGGTTGAACAAGAAAACATTCAATTCAATGACTTGTAATTGGAAGAATGACTTTCTCTTCTAACCCCTTAAATTTTCAAGAATTGATATCTCACCATTCTTATTATTATACCGTATGGTCTGAAGCTCTCAATTTCTAATCATTCGTAATTATGGTGCTGAAATGATAGTGAACTGAAAAGAAACACTCAAGTTATTGAAACGTGGCATATTTCTGATAGCAAATTTTCCGAAATATTACGCTGGAAATAAATCACCTGATCGTTCAGTTAAACCACGAATTTGTTCTAACAAAAGATTAGACACAACACGATAAAAGCATGCCTTAATCGGCGGAGCTTTATCGCAAGTACCACACTCGCTGTTATCAGGCTTCATGACCACAGATCCCTTCGCAGGTGACTCACCAGGTATATTCTCGATAATTTTGGCTCACGATCAGTGAGTTCACCGTTAGATCGGTTTCCAAGACAAGCGCCGACGACCGCGACGACGTCCAGATTCCCCGGCGTTTCAATACTTCGGAGAAATTCGCCTTCACTGAAAATGTATTGGAGAGGCAGCAACTGAGCACTCTCAGAGACACTCAGCATCGAGAAGCCAAGAAACGTGGTCCACGAGTAGCAAACTTGTTGAAATAACACAGTCGCGAACCTCAAGAATTGCAACCGGTAATGAAAAAGATGAGATGACGAGGGAGATTTCAATCGAATATTATTCGATCGTTTCTTTCGACATTTATTTGTTTAATAATGTATTTATATATTTGAATATATATTTATTGATATTTTTACCACTCAGCCTGGGCGCAGTCCTCTGGGCAATCTCTTCAAGTAACGGGTTTGAGACCTCGCGATACAATTACCTGTAGCTATATATAGATCCGCAGGGGCCAAGTACGAGTGGAAGTATCATGATTAATGGACTATAAGGCAATTACGGCATGATACTCCTTGCGCGTGGCAGTATCGTTAAGAGAGGAGAAAATCATCAACAGAGAAGCTCAATTCCTGCCTTGCGTCTTCTTTCCTTACCGTTAAGATTCTAGAGATATCAATTTATACTCCTTGTCGTTAAAGGACTTCACCCATCCGCCTCAAGAGTTTTGAACCACGATACTCCAGGACGGATTTTTAATAGGGTAAACTTGCGATTATCGATTAATAATTTATTTACTGGTTTCATCTGTTTACAAATATCTACAATATTACATGCAATATTAATAGCTCATGAGTGAATATTTGTTGTACAGGGTCAAATTGGGAAACTATTTCTTTTTTTGTTGCAACAGAATCTGAACATTAATTTTTAGCGTACGGAAAATCCTCTCGAAGCATTGTTATTATCATCATTGTTGTGTCATCGTTGTCATTATCATCACTTATAATGAAACAAAGTCAGCCCAGCAGTAGAACCGTGATACACAGTTATTTTGGAAAATTTCAAGAAGAAACTGTAATGAGCAGACTTTTTTTTAAGCTTTTTTTTAAATACTTAAGAGTCACATGATATGAGACACCATTTAGATTCAAGCTAAAAGTATACTTCTGCTGAATTTTTATTTGGACAAAAACTAACGTTCAGAACTTCTTTCAGTAAAACATAGTATCGTGTGAATGCCTTTGCCTTCGGCTCGTGCTACAAACTTTAAACTCATCAGGAATTTACATCTTACCGCACCTGTAACAGAATCTTAATGTTAAACAGTCGAATCTATAAATCAGTTGATTTACGTGCGTAAAAAATTAATTTTGATTTGTTGTGATAATTCCATGCTGTAACGTTTTGTAGAATACGGTCCAATTGATTCGAATCCTTGGAAGACAATTTCAGTTTTCTACACTTCACCTATCTCAATTTTCACTTTTCTGTACTCCAATTTTCTACATTTTGAAATCCTCGGAAATAGATTTTTTGATTTCACTACATTTTGTGCCTCAGTCCCGCCGGTTTTATCTGATACATTTGATCAAATCTCTATTTTATTGAAAGAAGAAAACAAAAAAAAACTCGCCAATTAATATGATTTCATGTGCTTAATGCGCACATAAAAATTATTTATTCAAAGGCTGAATTGGGCCAACTGTTATAATGAATAATGCTGCACTATAAACTCGGGTTTCTGAATTGTTATTGCATGGTTCTATACACTCATAAAATGGTGTAAACGCTCCGTTTAATTGATCTGGTTCTACTCTCATAAAATAGTTACATTCACGCTTCTTCGTTGAAAGTGTTTTGCTTTTACTCACAGCTGCACTGGGGAACTACTGTGTGTGTGTGTGCGTTTGTTTGTTTGTTCGTTTGTTTGTTTGTTTGTGTGCAAGATACAATATGAAAGTAAATGAATGAAATTATTCCACAGTGATCCTAGCAAAGAGATAAATGATACTTCAAAAAAGTCTATAAAATTTTGATTCACACTTTTCTCAAATAATAACTGATAGTCGATGGAAAAAAAGCGGAAGAAATTAGAGAACAGATGTTTGTGTAGAATGCAAAGGAAATGGTCAAAAAAATTAAAATCTCACGGTAAAACATACAACAAGTTTCGTTTCATAAGGCATTCTACACATTAAACGCCTAAATTAATCAATATTAATCAGAACGAAGAACAGCCCAACGGAGAAAACAACAACTAAACGCCCTTCGAAGTTTCAGTGGGATTCGTGATCCTGATGTTCAATATTTTCCTTGTAAGTTTATGAAATAAAATGAGCCATCGAAATGGTTAGGCTTAAGTATTTCTTACTTCAATCCAGCGGCTGACGCAAACGAATGATATTTTACATAACACCATGCGGATGAATTTTTCTACTTTTTATCCGGACATCTTTCATTAACGTCAATGAGATAAATATCAGTTGCCCGATACATTTATCTTCCCTATGAGCGTTCACGATCATATAAAGCTATAGTGTAGAGATTTCAGTGAGTATTTCTAGAATTCAACACGGTACAATTACAACTACTCAAGATTTTTAATGGGTCGTCGGTAAGATAGGTATAATTTCATCAATTTTAATGATATGTAATAACGCGATACGGTGAGGGGTGCAAAAAATTGCTATCATTTTTTACAATTCCCTTCCGGAATCCTTTACACTTGTTTAAATTGAATTAGTTGCTAATGAATTTTTCGTCTAGGTAACTTCACAATGGGCTTGACAATAATCTGGATTTAAATAGCTTTCGTTATGTATGAGGTACATTAGTAAGTAATTACTTGAGAACTTTCAAAAATAAATTAAAACGTTTTTGGTCGTATAGAACATCACGTGAGATTCTGTGCCTTGAACGTTAGGTTTCAACCTAAAAATACTGATGAAAGTAGATAAAATTGGAGTCACATGATAGTCTTAGTCTTGAAAATTCGAGGTTCGGCTCTAGAATAGTGCATTTTTTGTTTGCCAAAAAAATCGAAGGTGTCGCATTCTGACAAACAAGCTTCTTTCGAACGCTAAAGTAATATGTGATCACAAAAGTTATTTAAATGACTTAAATGTACGCTTTGTGAGTAAAAAATCGTATCTTCACTTGATTGTTAATTTCGTTCGTTAATAATTAATCGTATGATAACTATTTCTTTTTGGTGCATTATGGGCCTTACAGTTTTTAAAATTGAAATTTTAGAAAACTTTACGGCTAGAGATTGGCATGGATGACAGTTTGAGACGGTCCTGAAAGATGAAAAGAATAAACTAAACAGTAGATGATCAAGATCAACTGCATGCCGAGTTAGCTTGAAATACCCTGAATCCATAACGTCAAGGAGGATCATGGGCCGAAAGAAAGTTGGCGACAGACTGCGTATTATTCGAAAAGAATCATAAACTTGCGTAAAACTAGTGACAACGACTCGAGAAGATGAACCACGTTGCAGTGGATTCGATTTCCGTTCAAGGTCATCGTGCGCTTTGTTACACGCTGGGTGGATCGCCGGTCTTCTGCCAACCAATCATCAGTCGTTTCATCTCCCATCCTGCAGAGCGTTCCGGCATAGCCACGGCGATCATGCGGGAATCGGGCGGCGGTCGTCCGGAGACGCGATTGTCAGGGATAAAAGGAGGAGCTGAATGGATGGGAAAGAGGAAAAAGAAGTACCTACTGTCGGCGATCAACCCTGCGCGCCGACCGGGACGATACTCCGAGTTTTCTCTTCTGCATCGGCATCGGCAGTGGCTCAAAAGCCGACCTTGAAGGTAGCCGTGTAACATCCGTAGAGCCTGGTTGCACACCGTGAGCGAATCGCGTCAATAACAAACAAACTTTTTGTCGATTAGCGAGCGAGAGAAAACGCGTGGATGGATGAAACCGGACGATCTGATATTATGTATATATATATGTATATAGACAGCTGAGCCAAAGAGTCCAAGAGCCTAGCCGCCGCGCAAGAAGAGGATGCACAAGTAAAGGCAAAATCGAGATTAGCATGCCCCATTAACTTTTGACTCGGCTCAACGCCCATCCAAGATGGTGGACCTTGGGTGCAGCCAGGGTACCTGCTAGCCTGCCTCGATTCCGGCCAATCCACGGTACAACAGTACAACCATCGAGTCGCCGTTAATGAGTTGAGGCACCTCGGAGATCTCAAGGTCATTCTAGCTCTTCCAAGTGGAAACATTCCTCATCGTTTCCACATTATATAAATATTATTATAGCTTTCATTGGATCTATTTCAATGACCTGCTCTTCAAGGTCATTTGCGGTCGAACATCTCGGGAGAAAACCAAATCAGGAAACATTGTGTCAGAAGAAAATGCGTTTCAGACTTACAAATTTTTATTTGATATCAGTTATAGGTGCAAGACCATGTCTGAATACTTATTTTAATGATACTTACATATGGAACAAAAAAATGATATCGTTTTTGAAATAATTGATAGATATTTCTGAGAAAAGAATTACTCGAGACTTGAAATGATGACGTAATTTTCCAAGCTATTTTCACATTTCTAACATGTGCTGAGTTTTTGAAATACTATGAATAGTAGATTTAAGAGAAAATCAAACCTCGTGATGTAATTGAAATATCAACAGATTGCAGTTTCTAAAACATCCAGATTCTTGCATCAATCTCCTTTTACCAATAAAAACAAACTTTTTTTTTAAATTTTCTGCAACATCTACGTCAATCGAAGCACTAACTCGTTGTTGGCCCTATCCTGTGTAACGTACAGTGAGCGATAACAGATCTTGAAAATTCTAGAAAAGGGAACGTTGATAAATGAGAAATTGCATATCAAGTTATAGCGGCCATGACGTATCCGTGTACAAATACTTAGATCGTTACACCCAAATGTGTATGATACCTCTACGTGCGTGTCAGAGAAACATAATGAAATTTGTAATACTGTGAAATAATTTATAATGGTGTAAATTGCTAATGAATAAATCAGTCAGGTTGTTAATTGATCGTTTTTTAATACGATCGATAAATATTCTCTTAGCTCCATGTGACCGTTGAGGTTATCCGATATCTCGTTACCACAAGATCGTGTTGGGCAATGCAGGAAACGGAAGATTCATCAATGTACCGGCTACTCATGGATTGACATGCCAAAGTGTTCGTGTATGGTCCCATCACCCTTGGTTTTGCTCGGGAAGAAAGGTCGAGATTATTCGGCGGGATTAGTGGTGTAAAAAAACAATAACGACTCGTCACTGTACAGCGTGTAATATTTATTTAATTTCTCAATCAAATCAAGGTAAATAAAAAAAAATATATAACACACAAGTATTATGTCATAAAATTGGAAAATGATAAAGTTTTTCATTTATGTGAGTTTGCGATCATTTAGTCAATTTAATTTGTGACGTTTTAGACTCATTCATCCATCCGCTCGCTCATTCATTCATCCAATACAAATTGTATATAATAAAGCGTATGTAAATATAAAATTGCATATGTGTAAATCGTTTTTTCGCGTATAAATTTTGAATGTGAAAATGTCTTTATCCAACTCAGGGGATTTTTATATTTTATCTCTCGTTTCTCAAAATTATCAATTTCTATTTATTTTAGTTTTCGATTATCGTTACTCTCAATCACAAGATTTATCTATTGATTTATTGTCTTTTAAATGTTCTTCTGTTGTCACCAGCTTGTCGATTACTTATCCTTTATATTTTGAAACGTAGTTCTGTCGAAGTTTCTTAATGGCTACACGTTCGTTGTATCGTGGATTTCCAATTTAATTTTGACAAATATTTATTATTTTGACCGTAGAAGTCTTCTTGATTCGAAGTTTTACTTGAACTTCGTTGAATAAATGTTCTTTATCTGATAAATTCTGCTAGATTACTTTCATAGTCTGACTTGATGTGAAATTAAAAGAGCGTGGAAACTTGTAGGCGAACACTTAAAAGATTTTGTTCCAACGAGAGGTGAGTGAAGAGAGAGATTAACATGGATTACCGAGCAGATATTCATTTTGAATAAGATGCGTGTCATTGGATGGAACCCATCACATGATAAACACTGCTACTCAAATTTGTCCTATAGTTTTTGTTTTGACTGTCGTTCGCGGTAGATTTGAACCGTTACAAGCGGGTAAGACAATGAACTCGTAATCATATTTATGTATAAGCACGTAGTAAACAATGGCTTGGTGTAGACTGGATGCAGGCAGGTATCGGTACAAAGGCTTGTAGGTACATGCCGAGGAGAGTGATCATCGTTTAATTATTACGTCGGATGCACGGTAGTAGGTTTACGACGTATGGAAATCTCGAGGTAATTCGACGTGCGCGTGAGTCAAAGACTTTCAGGTGCTCAGAACGACCTTCGAAATGACGACGACGCACGAGGTCTCGTCTTTTTCTTATTCTGCGCGCTTCTGCAGCGCCTTCTCGCCTAGCTCCGCCTGATTATTTGTTTCTTTTTTCCAGTTCTTTTTTCTTCAGCCCTTTTTCTTTTTCACCTAATGACAGCACCGGCCACCGTTACTAAAGTCTAGTCATACCTATCCCAGGCTTTGTGTAGGATCCTCTGAGACCGGATTTTTTACGGGTTGTTTTATACGCTGTTAGTCACTTTCTAAGAACCCGGACTATCATCCTCCGCAACCTTGTTTATGGTATTAACATATACGTTCGACTGTCTTATTGCGTAAATTATACCATCCAAGGGTAGAAATTACAAAACTGTGAGGAAATACCCACCCTTCCAGTACTACGGGTACTATATAATCTATAAAACATTAAAAGACTGAAGAGAATCCAAAAAGACTTTATGGAATGGTGATTTTGCATCACCTACTATAATGACTATACTGTACAGATCTCACCTTGCAAATTGAAAAAAAAAATAAGAATTCGAATCAGAGAATAGAATCAGATATTTCTATGAATATAAATCCGAACGAAAATTGTTGTACCTTTGAATGCAATGTGAATCGTATGAAACTGTAATCAAATTCGTATTCCGACATTCAGCTCAAACGAAAGATTGATAATCACTGTAGAGGTATTCCGATCGATGAAATTTGCAATACAAGGGTGTCAGCGGGGTTTGAAGCTGGCATTGAGCCAACCAGTTCTCCAGATAATTATTCCGGTCGCAAAGTGGGATTTTTTTTCCAGAACGTTACGTTCGATAAGAAGAAATCGCAAGTAGACATCGCATCCCGTTTTCTGCAGTCGACGAATTTTACGTTGTACAGTTATAAAGCCAGTCAATTTTTTTTACTTGTTATTCATTGGCTTTATTTTTACATTTGCAGTGATAATGAGACTGGTGACTACAGAGGAATTTTACCGTGTAGCGGAAAAATCGAAGAATTAACGTCAATTAATTTTGACTTCCAAGAAATTGCGTATACATAAACGCGACACTGTAGTATATGGAAATAGCAACGGGATACCAGCAAGTGGTTAATAGCAAGATAAAAGCGGAAAGTGCACACACTTGCTGAGAGGAGACGAACATCGCCATGATTGGGAATTTCCTAATAAACGAACATTTGACATCAGACCGCTTGTGTACGGAAACTCCATACCTGGTCCCAGCGGACTTCGAAGTAAGGGTCAAACTGCATTTCCAGCCCACGCAATGTCTTGGGACCTAAGTGAGGCCCTTTGAAACGGTGAAGAACCCGACGGTATCACCTGTGTATTCTACGGCATTCGACATCTAGACAGAACAGGAGAAAAATGTAATCGAACGCGATCCACGGAGTCCACAAGAAGCTATCCATAATGCATGCAGCATGTCGATGAAACCAAAAGAGCAAGTTTCACGTCGCTCTTTAGCGATTCACTAGTCATCATCTGCTAATTGCAATCATCATGTCGATATAGTTTGGAGTAGTTTACTTGGAGTTTTATTTTTATTTTTATTTTTAAAAGATCACGACTCTTTTGAAGTACACTTCGACTGTAGAACGGGTGGTTATTTGTGGTAGGAGGATTGTTGGCGTAATAACACACCTTCGATTTGGAAAGACCCCAAAAGTACGAAACGGAAACACTACAAAGTGTGTCAATAAGAATAATAAAGAACGTGCTAACACGAATTGGTAACAGTCTTTGAAAAATTGATGGTCATGACTGAGAGAATGAATAAAATATTGGTAACACGCGAACGACTTGAGTAGTTTCCCATATGTAGTAACATACCAATGACTTGTAAAACTGTTCAACAATTAAAGCAGATGGCCTGTCACACTTGTAATGATTTTTGATTCATGAATGCCTAGAATAATCATTTGTCAGTGACAAAACAATATGTAACTTGGCCATTTCATTGCTAACATCTTTCTCTACGTAAAAAGTATATGACAGCAATATATAGACCAATCAATCTAATATTTCTTTTCCGTAATTTTCTTTTCCCGCTCTAGTACACTAGGAAAGCATAGCTTGAAAATGCTCTGAAACTGATTCAGAATCCCCCCTTTTTCAACTACGTAAGTATTTCTAGCAAGGTACTTGAAGCCAGGTGAAGGAATCCAACCCTATTGGCACTGTCTGTTGAAGCCATGTGTACTTTTGTATCCACTAATCGAACTCCAGATTGACTCGACCGACTGAATAAAGTGAAGCGGTAAATATTGGGATTGATTGAACGGCTAACTGATATTTTGAATAAAATTCGTACATGAATATTAGGAGTTGCTGCATTGACAGCTAGGAAAGATCGATTGTGACGGTGAATTAAAGTCACAAATTGATTAGTACGTCAAATCGTCCGGGTATTTACACGTGTCCGATTTGCAGAGGAGCCGAGAAGATAAATATGGTCTCTGGTCTCCGTTAGTTTTAATTGAATAACTGTCTGTCAGATAAATCTTTGCTGTAGGTGAATCGTGGTGTTAGGGATGGCCAGTGTCACCAGATCAATTCAAACGCTGGTAGCCATTAATTTGTCGTATAGTACAGACACAAGGCGGATCAGGTCGTCATACCGGGTTTGCCTTACCGCGAACCGCGTGTCGTTTCGCTGCGAGACGTAACTGCAAAGCCATAACCATTAGGTTCGATTGAGAATATGTCTAATCCTTAAGTATAAACGCATTGGTATTCACCGGGTTGAATACTATTTTGTTGTACCTGATCGAGGCGGCATTCCTGAAGGCAGGCACTGACCATTGCCACGATAGTGGTAACAGTCATACCGTTACAAAGTACATGTACCTATAACGTATCCGCGGGATAGGATGGGCATTCAAAGGTTACTCATGTGCCCAGGCATAAGTCAATGCGGAGTAAAGGAATGAAAAGAAATTCTACGAGGGAAAAATAAAGTCTCCGTTGCAGGGTCACGGTGTAGCGAATTTCTCCTTAATGCGTCGTTGCGTCTGTAGTTCTAGTCTCGTGTAAACCTGTGTACGAGACAAAAATTTTCTGTATTAACAGAGCTATAAAACCGTTACTACGTATACGAGTGAATTATGGAGCTGTGAACGTCTGGGCTAATCGTCACGGTGTCATAAAATTTATAAAAAAATGTAAATACACCTTCTATTCCCACCCACGCCAACTCAAAACTTGTTGTTCGCCGCCCCGGGTAGTTTACGCTTGTTTCATGCACGTAGGCATCGCTGTGCACCAACGTGCATTAAGATATATATCGTCTGTCAACCTGGCAAAAAATACACGCGTGTAGCAAAGAAAATTGAAAGATGATAGTCTTACACAGCCATCAGTTGATCCTGTACTTTGTGAACACAATGATTAACAACACCACGATGAACTTTATTCGTTCACTACCCAAGTCCAAGTTGGTGAACCGGCAGATAATACTATTCTTCTACGATAGTAATTTATTGTGCGTATGACTTCAAAACTTTGATTGAAAGTCTTTATTGAATTATTATTATTATATTGAATTAATCGTCTTATCAAGATTGCTTATTCTCGACATTGCGAGGGTTGACAAAATAATTCATTTTTCTATTCTGAAGATTTGATATTCAGCGTTTGGGTTGTTCAACCCTTCCGCGCAGGAAGCCAGCTGTGAATCCCGGGGGACTGGAGGCATTATCTCCGGGTGAGGTCCATGGGAATCGGTGTGGGTCTGTGAAAATGCACTCTTCGAATGTCGCTAGACCCTGACTGCGTGTGTCGCGCCGCTTGCCTTTATTAGTGCAGCTTAAGCCGGTTTACGAGCACTTGAAACAGGCGCTGAACCGTCAAAGGAGTAACGCGACACTGATTACTATTTCGCGAACCACCACCGCCACCACCACTACCATCGTACAACTTTTTGCCAGCACCAGCTCGCCTTCCGGTAGCCAAAACGAACTTCGCCTTTTCACCAGAACCTAACGGAAACTCTCCTGAATGGCGCCAGCCCTTCATGTTGATTTTTTTTTCATCCTATAACTCTTCGAATATCGGTAAATGTAGCATTATCAGAAGGAAGCATATTTGTAGATATTTAATCATTTATTCTTGAATGAATATATTTGCTGATAATCAAACTTTTGAACTCACTTTTTCGTTAGCAATTTGAAGTGTGCTAGACTAGCCATGTTCATAGATTCTCAATTTTCGTAGAGGCAAAATGGTGCTGATTTGGTAATCAATCAGACTGATTTAACAATTATTACGTATTGAATATGACATGATTCAATAAAGTGTAGAGTGCGAGAAACTTTTAGTTTAAAGGTATTATCCGTCACTTGTTGCCAGCCCAGCAGTCCTTTTGGTGTTTCCGCTTTTCATTCGTACCTTAATTGACAATTACGATACAATGCTCGTGTTATTAGCAACGCTGAGTTAGGAATGACGCAAAATGGAGTACCAAAAAAGTAAAAATTAATCAAGCTTTATAATAATATTCACGATCACAATTGCGTTTCTAGCATTGAAAATTCTAATGTTTTCAACGACCTCCGTATGAACCTTCATAGAATTGGAGTATGGAGGAAATTGATTGGGTTTGCAGGAATTGGCCGACTATGTACGAAGCGCCTATTAGTTGAGGTTGTTGGGGAGTTCAGATAGATAAGTTCCACCTGTTCGCCCAACACAACACCAAAAGAATGACGTCATTACCAGTTTCACAGTATTCGCGTCATAAGCTCGACTAGGAACTTATGCTCCAGACGCAATATTCACCTGTTTGGTAACTGCGTTTCATCGCAGTAAACTTCTATAAAGTGATCAACATCCCTCTTGAGCAGAAATTACGACGTAGTTCATTGACTGCAGTGAAGCAATCCGATGTTTGTACACCCAAAAAATACCGCCACCTACATTCAAGTGAATTGATGCTTTTAATAGAGATGTTTTTCAGTCACGGAAAATTTTTGCCGACTCATTGTCAAAGAAATTTTGGAATATAATTCAATCTAATTTGAGTAACGAAATATACTTGGCCTCTTAACGTGTAATAGGTATTTTAAGGTGAAAATAGGTTTATTCGATATGCAATGAAGTACTCACAGTGATTTTGATACGTATGATCAGACTTTGATTTGATTCTGTATGCCTGGAAACCAGTATTTCAATTTCTTCCACCATCACCAAATCGTGAATTAAGAAAATTTACCTTGGTCAGTAATTTTAAAATTACTTATAAAATTAGTAATCAATTAAAAATAACGTGCAAGATACAAGGTACTGAATGCAATTTCTAATTATTGAATATTTCTTCAAGACCAAAAGGATAATTATTTAATGTCACTTTATACGAAGGTAATTAGGATAAAATAATTTTTACGTCGAATTAAAGATTCTAATTCTGTCTAATAAATTATTAGTTCGGAATGAAATGACATTTAGCTGTTTTATAAGGTAATTTTCAACCAAATATTTCCAATTGCTACGAAAAAAAATCCAATAGTTTCACATAGCAAAAAACAGTTTGCATCGATTTGTATAGATTTTAATCAGCAGAAGTAGAACATTTTCTGAGTATACTGTAGAAGAATTTGTCTTATATTTGACACGATTTTACCACCGTATGTAGTCCCAAAACGTCCACTCCGTTTGTGGTGTTAATAATCAGTGTCAAAAGCTTGGTGTTGAACTGAATTTTTGCTATTAAAACCGATTTAACAACAAGCTTTTGACACTGCTTATTAATATCACAAATGGAATAGACTTCTTGGGACTACGCGCGGTGTTGAAATGGTTCGCTATTAACGCCGAATCCATTCATCCTAATTGATGTACATCACATGTGATGACAATCACTGAACTGAATTTCTGTAATTAAAATAAGAACACCTCTGAGGTATCAAATTAACCCTTGGCTGCGTATCAAAAGTCACGAATTAGTTTAACTATGTACAAGAGGATAAAAATGTGACTTAGGAACACCATAGTTGGTGGCTTCAGTTGGAATTAAAAAACTCACCTTAATATGGTTTTGAAAGATTTTGTAGTTTTATTTTCAATCGTTCAACAGATTGTTGTTGCAGCGTGTTACAGTTGGAAATTTGCTGACGAGGAACCAAAGTAGAGAATTTGTGATGTTCCATAGACTACGGTTGGAATCTTGTGAAATAGAAAGGAGTCGCTTCGTCAGGCTTATAATATCCTTGAGCCATATTTGTTGCAGGAGAAATTAATGGCAGTCGATGCCTGGTGGCTGCCTGTGGTACTTGTTATATATTGCATTCAGTGTTAAAGAAACGGAACAACACATGCATTGAGTAAGCCTATAACACTAAATTATGTCAGTCAAAAGTAATTAATCCCATCCCCTCTCTGCAGATACGGAAGGAAATGTATCACGGTGAACAGACAGTAGTAATAGAATAGTTTGTACTGATATTTACATCAAAATCAACCATTTATCACCGACAGGTGTTAATTTGTAGTCTATGCTCATAAAGGTGGTAGTAATTATTGATAAACACCGTACTTTCCTTTACCACATTCAAAGTGTCGTTTTTGGTTTTCCTCGGTGTTAATTTGACACCCAAAAATTTAACTGGAAAGACCATTGTACTTTACACCACCAATTTTTTACAGTGTTTAATTTACACGAATTAGAAAATAGGTGTTACTGCTTCACGATGTGTTTCTCAGTTTCTTTCGCAGTAATTCCATTGATTCTATGATACTGTATTATGTTGAACATTTGGGGTAGTTACACTCACATAAAAGATAAATCAAATCAAACAGAATCAATTTGTATGAATCGAAAAATTTTTTGCACTTCTATGCAGTTTAACAAAACGTTGTTTATTCTGAAATGAAATTTTGGTCCTACCAAGTATTAGTTTGGGAAGATAATCCTATTTCATTCAATGTGAAAAATGTTTTAAAAACACACTAAATTTCTAAACAAAATATATTTTCAAGGAAATAGTTTATTTCTTTTTTGCATTTTGCCAATTTAAGCAATACTATGTTCACTTCGAATACATTTTTACTTTCGACTGATCGAAGAGATTTGAAAAAAAACACGTTGTTTTATGACGAATAACTTTTTCTCCGAGTGTAAGCAACAACCTACCTATTTGGATTTATCATCGATAAAAATGCTCTTCTTCATTGATCAAATTTTCAAATACCGCCGTAGAGTTGCATTGTTGGTTCGACGTCGAGATCATAATATTCATATGGAAGTATGCATAGATCTTCAGGTAATCACTTGATGGAGGCAAATTGTGTTTGCAGAGTTGGAACGACCACGATGACAGGAAAGAAGGTTACATGAAGGATTCCAAACTAATGCCGCGTGAGCTGGGCAAGTCACTAAGCTTGACTGTGCGGGACCACGACTTCGCTCCATCAAAAGAATGTTTCAGCTAAAGTTCTACAAGAAAAAAATTACACGTAAGAACTGGCGTCGAATTCAGTTTTCCCTAAGACTTGAGTTTGTTGCATCCTTGGAGGTACGCGTCTTATCGTCGTGTCTACTTACCTACCTGCATCAGAAAGCTATCATGTCCTCACTCGAATTTACTGCCACGCGCTGTAAATGTACTTTATTATTTTGACGAGTGATTTCGCTGTATGGTAATAAGTCATAACGCCGTTATTATTAGATGAGTGTGCGATTTCAATTCTCTAAAGCAGTGTCTCCTGAAGAACAACCCACCCACAAGATACAAGTTGGAGACTGCGGCCTTTGATCGAGGGGATGAATGCAGAAGTTATTGCGTATATTCGCGTTTGTAAGACAAATACAAAAACTTGACAGGTAGATAAAATATCAAATTATTGACGTTATTTAATATTTCATTAATACTGTTACAAAATTATCTTTTTACCCTTGTATATTTCAAAGTTGGGATATGTGTCCCTTGGAAATTGCATGAAATTCACAATATCGTATGTAGCTCGCTCAGATATACAAATATAGATATCATTTTGGAAGACAGAGTCTGGGTGGAGATGGACTTAATCCCACTACAATTTGCGGTGAGTAGAAGCGGAGTTTTGATTTATTCAAGCTGACAAATGGTGAAACGCTTGTTTTGATTCGAGGCAGGTGTTATCTTTGTATGCTGTAAGTATTAATTTGGTAAATTATAATTAATAGTCAGCTGTGCCAACTTCTGTTTGCTGAATCGGTGTATTTCGAGTTTTGAATTCATGCAATCGATGCTTTGGCGTTTAAAATGCCCTCACTCCTTACTTATGAGTTTCCCGGATTCATGTAGATTCCAACATTGCAGACGAGCTATCAGGTTACTTTGTCAACGACTATTATCGCAATAACAGTTTTGTTTTAAACTCGAAAAAGAGTAATTTTCAATATATTCTCTACAGTCCTCTCAAACATCTATTCTTTTAATAGTACACTGAAAAAAAAGGTGGTCAAAATTGTCCCAAGTCCTCACTTGACGTCAGGCTGAGCTGTTAAAAATGTCATCCTGCAGCCATGAAAACGGAAGTCAACTCACGAATTACCATTAAGACTTTACACAAACATACATGCATAATATCTTCCTCTAAGTGTAACAAAGTTGTGATACCAATGATAATTTGTGGCAAGCATCTGGAGTGGTTTCTTTCACATCTCAAGATTTAAAAATTTTTGATACATTTTGAAAACATATTCATATAAAAATGGAACGGTGCCATGTTTTGTGTTTTGTGTTTCAAAGTGCAATGGACTCAAGACCTTGGGCTGAGAATGGAATTGGTTCTTACTTAAGGAATCAATGTAACCTGATGGGTTTCGATATATTCCCTTACCCAAAACTCGCACCTTTTTTTACCAGTCTCCTCAAGAATTACCCATGATGAGCTAGGATTTATTTCACATCATCTGAATATTTTGCAATAGAGAAATAGATCAAAAACTTTTCTAGAAACAGTAGCGGCTATTTCAAATCATCTTCGCACAACCAGGAACAATAAACGGAATGCATATTTAGTACCACCATTATACAACTAGGTTCAGGATTAGTTTTGATATCGCCACCGTTTAACGCTACATGAGATTTTGTGAGCTTATACAAATATAAAAATTGGCATTAGCTGATGATGGTTCATGCACAATCGAGCCGATGCCCAGCATCAACGACGAAGCACCGCATCTCACCATTCCATAAAATCGTATCAATTTCAATTACCCACTTATTAATTAGGATCGCAATAGAAAAAAAATAGAAGACAATCGTTTGGTGAGATTGAAGCTTAAGGTCTTAATTCTCTTCAGTAATTTGACTATAGAACGATGAGGCGTGCTATAAAAGCTGGATGCTTCTAACGTCACAACAAAAAAAAAAAAAAAATGATCCGAGATGTTCTCTCGGAACTGCTATAGGGTATACCCATGTTAAGAACAGAGATGCAAAAGTTAGTGATGTGTTGTACGGAATTGAATGGAGGAGCGCTGAATGGAGCCTTATCAAAGTCTCGTGGCGGATACGTTTTGCGTCCCAGCGACACGTGGAATGAAGAATTTTCAACCCGGACCCTGCGGTGTGCCCAAGGGGAACATGATTCCTGAAACGTCAATAGACGGATCGATCGATCGATCGTCCGAGCGATTGATTCAATTACCGGAGCATCGATCGTAACGGGACTCAGTTTTAGTTCCAAAAGAGTACCAAACTCGTCCAAACTCTCGGCTCCGTTCCACCGAACGTAACTACAACTAAACTCGAGCTAGGTGAGTTGGGTACATACAACTGTGAGATTCTTGCTCAACTCTTTTGCCCAGTATAGAAAAGGTCACTGCTCTCCTTCTCCATTAACTCAGTGGGAGCTAAAACTTAGGTAAACGCTCTTTAAGAATTCGGTAATACAGTAGTAGTCCGCGCTATCTAGACGAAACGCTGTCATCGCTATTGTATGCAGACCAACACTGGCGGACGTACCCAACTTATTACGCAAGTTTTAAGTACTTCAATCTGAAATTACCTCTCCTCCATCATGGTCCAAAAACCGTAAAAGGTATGGATGAACTCGCGTTTCCGCTTGGCACATCGTGTTAAGTCACCAATCAATGAACACTTGAAGCATTTTTCCTAGTCTATTGCAATGTATCTCATCGATCGGAACTTGAATAGAAATGATTGAATAGTCGTCGTAGTCCTTAATGTTTAATCTCTCGAAATACACAATGTCCTGCACATACATATCCATGCTGAAGACGCAGTACTCGTTCGTGAACATGATTTTTGCCTAAGAGACCCCAGAATGAACGCCTTCCATACTGTATAAAGTTTCGAACAAAATCCGTGTGTCAAGTATCATTCGAATCGAGAAGTGGAAACTACTCATTCTAGCTGTAGAATTCGATTAAATATTTGTATCACTTATTCTTCTCAGCATTAGTCATCCATTAGTGTATTCATCGTCCGACCGATCTAGAATTCCCCAAATAAGAATGCTTCCAGAAGTTTTCTCTACAAGTAAGCACCAGAACAGTGTCAACTTTAGTAATTCACTTATTATTTTTGAACCATACTGAATGTATTGAAGTAAAAACTTTTCCAAACTCATTCAAATTCTACGACTTCCATCCAAAAAACAAAATGTTTCTACCGCATACTTAGCAAAGTACGTAGGATGGCTTTAAAGCCACAACTGATTTCAAAAGCTAGAAGAGTACCCAACGCAATAGTGCCCTACGCAACTAGGGAGCAAAATAAGTGATTCTCGAGATCACCAGCGCGCACGTGTTGCGTGTACTGTTTTTCCAAACAAGGTGTGCAGAATCCGCTCCTAAGGACAACATAATCTATGACATTAGAATAAATAATGAAGGAATAGAGTGAGGGCTGGCGAAGAAGGGGGTGGGGGCAAAGCCCACCCATGAAGAAAAACCCAAACCAAACGTTCGCATACTTATAATAGTCTTCATTAAGTTTTGTTTTCAATGAATTTTCACAATACAAACAACAATAAAGTAGTATAATATTTTATTTATTTTTCTCCATCTTTATTCTTCTTGTACGATGATATTCATGTATGCCTTCCCACTTCCAGTTACTTATTTTTGGTTGGAAACAAAATGCGAATTTCGATCTTATTCGACTTATGTGAAAAAATGACCGACGATGTACCCCATTCTTTCACGTTGACTATCACCCGTCACTTTTTCACACAATTGGTATTAAATAGAAACTTACATTTTGTTTTTAACCGAAAATAGGTAGCCGGAGGTGAGTAGACACACATGAATAACACTGTACATAGTATTAAGAAATAATAATTTTCATTTGAAGATTGTTTCGATTTTTAAATTCGATTAGAATAATTATTTTTTAACCATAGTGATGGTTATAGTACAATTATTAAATTGAAATGGAACATTGTAGTCTGAATTCACAGTATTTGACAGATTTATAGATTGATAAATAATTCCGTTTGAAAAACAATAGCGCATCACAGCTATCTGCAACTCAGATGTTGAAATCCGCCATGGCAACAGATAAATAATGTCAAAATTATATAATACGAATGATGCTAGGCAAAATATTAACCTAATAAAATTGTGGATCGAAGGCATGAGGTTCGAAATTAGTGAACTATAGTTAGTGGAAAAATTAGTTCAATCACATAGCCGCCTTTGCAAGTAATTCTGACAGTATACTTTTTATAGACAACGAAGATGGTTGTTATGATTCCCAATTTGACAAGGGCGTTGTTGAGGCGCAATTTTATCAACGGACATTCTACCAGGCACATCATAAATTACTGTAAATAATCACCTTGCATACGCAGTTCTTTCACGCGCTGCAAACAAGAGGTCTACATTCGGTGGGCTGCGAGATCTCTCGTGCATAAATAAGGCGCTTCTATACTTTCCTCTGGCTATTGCCTGGATAAATAATACGGTTTCGATATGGGTACGTCTGATATTCTCATACCCACATTTGGCCTTCTATTAAGACAACGGTGAAGGGAATTACATTACAAATACGTGTCTGTCGCTGGTCCCCCTCGAGTGATTCTCACAAGCTAACGGATTCATCCAAGCCCTTCGCATTGCGCTTATATGAGTTCTTGTCGAATGGATTTCAAAAGGATTTGTTTATATATATATAATATGTGTGTACGTGGGTATGCGCGTGCGCGTGTGTCTGTATAAATATAAAAAAGGAAAGGAATAAGTAGGGCCCTCGTTAAATCCGTTGGCAACCTTTTTCAATCGAGTTACAGTTATACATACTTAAATGATGCACGTAGGTTGTGAAATAGACGTGTATTAACTCGTTCTTAGAAATAATTCTCTATGGCGTGAATATGTCTACGTTCGACCAATAAAAGTGTTTCCACTTTCGTAAGGAAAGCTCGCAAGTCATCTTCCAATTACGTTCCGCAAACTTCAATTTCTCTAGAGAAACGAGGTAAGTTGGTAGTATTTTAAAGAACGTTTAGAGTTTTCGGGAGTCAATCTTCAGCAGCCTGCAACTGGAATAACAATTCTGTAGCCACATTACAAGAATAAGCCTCCGTCATCTAGCGTATGGATTCTTGATGATGGTGTCAGAAAATTGTGTTACTTGAGTCATGGAACGTGCATTAAATTTGACGAAGACAATTTCTAATCGACTACAGTGGTTTTCACCATGAGAAATTCACGAGATTTTCGATTTCCAGGATATTTAATCATTTTATAGACTTTCGAAGCAACGTGGAAGTCATTTATTTTTCGCGATGGTAACCAGACAAAATCCAGAAGGCTTTATGAAGGTATATCAGTTTCTTATACATGTAGTGGCATGCGAGATTAATGAAGCTTTTATTGTTAAAATTCATGATTATAAACGAAGGTTGAATTCCTCAGAGGCACTGAGTGAGTGTTTAACAAAAGCCTACGTCAATCAGCCCCCCTTCCCCCTCAATTTACTAGCTTACAGATATTTTAATTAACAGAGAGGACCTCGTAGCAGTTACGAAAGCAGCCTTCGAGGATGGGTGAAATCTACCTCCAAATTCGCGAGTCTCGTTTCTTTTCCTTATTTCTGATACTATTCTTTTTCTGTCCCTTTTTCAATGCATTGGAAAATCACAGAAATGAAATTACAACTAGAACATTCAACGTGCGGAACGCCACTTTTCCCCTCCATGAATCGTCCACTTTCCTTGAGTTGAATTTATCATTAATTAAAAAAAAAAATGAATAATATCATATCATATCCACCATCAAAATCTATATGTACGTATACAATCATTTTTCAAGTTTCTTCATTATTCTTGTTGATATTGATTCTTATTAACTTTAAGAATGTTTGATAACAATGTCGAGTTGGTCAAGTCTTTTTGTGTCATATCTTCACTAGAAGAATCCACTATATTACTTTTTGCTCGAATAGATCTGTTGTTGTTGTTTTCAACACCTGTTTTCTCATTGTATCCAGAGATTTTCAATTTTTTCGGTCTCTGTAAAGCTGGTTCTGCTTGGGCTGTTGATGTCGATGGCATCTTGCCGAAATTGGTGGAGTTCTCGAACTCGTTATTGTGTTGCAAATTTTTAATTTTATTTGAAAGGAATCTTCAATACAGCCTTCAGCAACACTATTAGATTCCCACCGTCCATGGCATTTTAACGTCGTAATATCACTTCCACCGCTCACCAACAGTCTTGCCGAGGTTCTACGTCAATTTTAAAAATGTTGTTATGTCTTTCGGCATGCTACCAAATTTTATTCAAACCAATTGGCTGGTCCGTAAACTTCCTTTCTAACATCTTCAAGAAAAATCGATCGTTTGTTTTGTTATTCAATCGCATTTCCATGTATTTTTCGCAGGTACTACAAAAGTTCTCGACGACAGTAAACAACTTTTCAATCCCTGTTTTCGTTTTTGGAATGCGAATCAAAATCGTTGTATCATTCTACATCTTTTACAGATAAATTTGTGAGTTCCTCGCGTCTTAACGTACCTGTGATTCCGAAAACAAAAACAACCTGTGAACATATGATAACGTAAACGTCTTTTTGAAAATTAATTGATTTTGAACAGGGCTACATATTCTATTTCATTTATCTTTAGAACTAAACATTCACTGTCTGATGTTCCGTTAACATATTTGGCGACGTCAGCCGCAGTAAACACTTTCGATTTCTTTGGTTTCTAACCAGCGCTCTGCTTTTTTAAAAAAGCAAGTAATTTTGCATGGGTAGAAATTTCGATGTTATCGTATGCGTTAATACACTAAAATACACTATTAGAACGTCTTCAGCAAACGATCTGGTATTGTTTGTTTTTCGCCATACTTTGAAACTCAGTATAAGTAGCCATGTAACGTCTCTTCCATTTTTCCAGCAATAAGTTTATAGTAAAAGTTTGTGCTGCTTCAAGGATTTCTATTGGCACTGTATCCTCACACTCAGAATCACTCATTTTTCCAATCTTCACTCTCGCACGTTTCGGAAGTACTGAGCTATCGGGACGGTGACATCGAGCAAAACGCAACATAAACATACAGAAAAAACATACACAAGGAAAAGCTAACATGACGTGTTATTCTCCGAGCATCGCCTTCGCTCCTTAGCGCCGCGTTTGTTTACATCGATTATGAGACCCATAATCTGCATACAGTATAATCTGGTAAATACACAGTGCGTAGGACATTGTTATTACAATTCCAGTGATCGCTGTAAAGGCAACATTCATTTACCGCACGCTGTCAAAAGAAAAAAATATTTTTACAGAATGCAATCTGTCATGTTAGACCAAATTATGATTTCTTTTTCATCGATTTACTCTTGATTTCCTTCTTTCTCCGAGTCAATTTTTTCAGTTTTCAGAAGAAATTGTCGACAGAAATCTGGTCCTGGGAGTTTATGAGGTAGCCTATGAACACGAAAACGTCTGTATAAGTTCGTCCGGTATCGTGACTTTAGGCGTCTAGATGTTTCTCTGCAATGAGGTTAAATTTTACGTCAATCGATTACTTGTGCTGTACAAAGCTTATGAGAAGTTAGATCAGACTAATTTTTCAAATGTTTGTTCTTAAAATACGCAGTAACCAATTATGTTATTTTATTATATAGTAAGTAGCAGAGGAAACCTTTGTTCTTTAAAAATAATACGCATGGAGTACTACGGCCGTATTGTAAGGTTTCGCGAAATCATCGAGTTTTCATGATAAATCAAATTTTCAACAAATATTGGTATTAAATCATTTCTACTTCGAAATTACTATCTCAATAATTGACCTGACTTTGTTAGATGTTAGTGAGATATCTTTGAATGTATAGATTGAAATAATTGAATGATTCCCTTTGATGATTGATTTCCAGTAAAATTTATTAATATTGTTTAATCAACTTCGGTAAAACGTAACTCTATTTAAATCGAATCAATCGTGATAAATGTTTCGATTATTCATCATTATTCGACATCAAACTTAATTTGCATGCAATTTTTGATATTACAGATAGAATTATCAAAAGTAAACGATGAACTGTAATTGATTGATATTATTTATACACATGTTTCCAAGTGATTGGCTTAAATGTAAATGAAGGTGTGACTATTCATTCGGGTAAAAATTTGCAAAAACTCTGAAAAACATTGTGCGCTAATTTTTATGTAATTCAGGGAATTCATTTCTAATCTCACATTTGATATAGATTCGTCAACACGCAGTGACTCTGAAACCCTCCTAAAGCCAATGCTTATGTTAACAGATGGTTTTATTTTTATGTAATTGTCAGCTTATTTGATTCACTTTTTACAATCTTACTATTCCCTGATTAGATTCTAAAAATTAACGCACACCATATTTATTAAAAATCGGTTAATCCTTTGTGCTTCTGTCCAGGTTTACGTATCTTTTCATCACCATCGCAACATCTGCGTAATGAGAGCGGGTATGAGAGACTTAGATAAATAAAAATAAAAATTCCAATTCGCCTCTCTCAAGTAAACAGCACGTACAAGAGACAACACCCGGAGGGGTATAATGTTTTGAGAAATCCGGTCATAAAAAAATTACGCCGAAGGGCAGGGTCCTTCCGAGATTTCGCGTACTTTTTAAGACGCCAACGATGTCTGCAGCGGGTGTCGGAGATCCGGTGAAGATCGAAGCGGGGTTACGCAGCGCTCTGGGAGGCTGATATTGATGCCGTAGTTTCGCTGCTGGTGAAACGACCTCGGAGGAGTCGTTAAACTTGCATAAATCAAGTGAATTATTTCGCCGAAAAGAATGGCGTCGGAGATCTGTAGGGTCTGTTGCAGGCCGACATTTCTAGATATTAGTCTTTGAAACCTTGCCGGCGAAATCTTTTTTGAATCCCCTTTCGCTGTTCTTTGATTTTTCCTTTTTTTTCAACTTCTTACGATTCTAGTCATACATATATCTCTTCCCTTTGCCAAACCGCCAACCGAATACGCCGAGTGAGGAAGTAAAACACCGATAGACAGAGGTTAACGAGGGCAGGGACAGTGATTCCATTATTTATCTTTTAAACTGTTCTCGGTATTGGTCAGAAGTCTTAGTCGATAAGGCCACAAGGAAATACGCATGTAAGATAGATATAATTCATTGGTCAAAAATAATAGTTATACTGAAATTAAACCAAAGTAGTTATAGTAAAAAGTTGGATTTCGTGAAACAAGCTTTAGTATTTACAATAGGAGTGCATTTATAAAAAAATACAGTAGTATACTTGACAATAATTCTTTTCGATGTGTTTTGATCGAAAAGATTTCATTCGAATACGAACCTAGTATAGATGATTCACTTATTGCGACCAAGAAAATTTTATCTGTTCCAATTCAAATTTATTTTAACCCAATCAGGTTTTTTTCGAAAAAGTGAATTTTTATTTTTAAACTTATTTTTATTTTTAAACCAAAATGCAGTATAAATTTAACAGAGCTGGTCATTCTATCGCATTGACTGTACTCAACCACTATTGCGTAATATGACACAACACTATACTAATTTGAAACAGTGTTGAGTGAAATTGTAATTAGTTAATGATAAGTATGAGTAATAGGAGGAAATAAAATACAAATTACAATGGTATTTTCTAATTATACATGGAAAAATACAAACTACATTTGTATTTTGTAATTACAATAAGTTGCCAGCTTCCCGTTAATAATCTTACATGTAATGACATTCAAGCATATGCCTATACGGATGCCCAAACTGCATACTCTTCCATACAGCTAAGTGCTCTTTTTTTATATTGATAGATATTTGCGGATAGCAAATATGCTGATAATCCGTGAATATCTTTCAGTGGAACATAAATTCGATGTAACTTTCGTTTCATTTTGTCCTAATTACGAATTTGATTTGTCTCATGTGTTTTGTCTTTCAGCCCGTCTTACTTGCAAAAGCCTTATGTAATTTGTAATTTATTTCTTTCTAATTATAAATTACAATTGAAATTTTTTAATTTTTTTCATTCTAATTACAGATTACACGGGTGTTTCGTAATTAAAATGTAATTAATTACGAATTACAATCATGCAGTACCCGACACTGATTTAGAACCATCCTATTTTTTTACGGAATACATTTTCTTTATGCAGATTCTGTTGTCAATTAATGTGATATTTCAAAATGACCAGAATTATTTTTAATTTTCCGAGAAGTTCAAGAGTCTGTAATAAAATCTGCTGATTATGCCTCAAGTGAACCTTCAGAACATGCTAATTATGATGGGCAAATTTTTACGATTGGCGAATTCCATGATATCTCGATTAAGATTTTAAGTCGATGTCTCAAATTCGCTTCATCATTTTTTTTGTGAAAATACATGAAGAAAAACGCAATTGCCATTTTTTCAGAATTTTTTAACCAAGTGCATGTGAAGTATGATTTAGAAACTTGAAAAAAAACCAACGTTCTAAAATCCGAAGAAAATTCAGAAAAATTTTACAGAATACAACAAAATTTTTGACACCTAGGAGAAGATGGAGATTTCATAACTTCAAGAGATAAATAAGAAAAAAATCATTATTACTAAGATTATATTATTGTTATTATTAAGAATGAAAATTTTTATGTTCCTTCTTATGTAAAAAATGGAATCTGATAATAATAATAATAATGTATTTTTATTTCTCTTATTAATCTTTTGAAGTTATAAAATCTTCATCTTCTAATATGTGTCGAAAATTTTTTTATATTCTATGAAATTTTTCAAGTTTCTAAATCGTATTTCAGATACATTGGGTTGAAAAATTGTGAAAAAAATTGCGATTGCGTTTTTCGTCATGTACTTTGACAGAAAAAATTATTAAGCCAATCTGAGACATCGAGATAGAATGTTGATCGAGATATCATAGAATGCCTCAGTCATACAAAAATGCGTAAATTTACCCGAATTACTTCCTAACAGAGCTTGTCTTTTCACGGGCGCGTTTCTCGTCGAGATTCGAACGTCTGTGGCAATTTCGTGATGCTGTAGGTGTTATTTATTTAAGTGGCCATCCATTATCCAGGGCGCATTTTGGTTCTTACCGTTTCCCGTACCCGCCTGCCTGCCTGCCTGCCTGCCTGCCTGCTTGCTTACTTGCTTGTCTGCCGTTTGTTCCTCCGTTCCTCCGTTCGATTGACGATTTATGCTGGACGAGCTAAACGGAGCTCTCTGCGGAACTCGCGGTCTCGCCGTCATTTTACTCACAAATTTAATGCCCCCTTGTTACCGTTTCGAAATTTACGAGCAAATTCTTTTCCCCTACGCACAAGCCGATTAGCAAGTGTTAAACTCGTTCATGTAATGCTCTGCGGGAGGCTTGATGCTGATTTTTTTGATAAAAACTTAAGTCTAAAACTATCAACTAGATGTCGTTTCAATGATCTCGGGTTGAAACGAATTTCCACAGATCTCGTTACGAGTTTTCTTGATCTGAACTCACCGAGAATTCGAAATATCGTCTGAGAATTCTTCACAATATTCTTCAACGGGCTTACGAAAAACTTTGGAAAATCATATATCACACAGGATTGATTTTACAACAAAAAATATTTGGTCAAATTCACCAAATATGGGTTTCACTTGGTAACGCAAATTATTTTTCTCACCAAATTTTTTTTTTTTATTTCAATCAAATAACATTTCTTTAAATCAAAGAAACATTTCTTGCCACGAAGGAATCACTAATAAACTGTATTTTGTCGTTGTCTTTCAGTTTGCATTAATAAAAATTATATTACTCAGATTGAATTTTGTGAAAATGTGAATGCATGTGGTAACCGGATACGAAGTTGATAGATCAATAAGAGTATTCGATAAATGAATTTTTCAATCAGTTTACGTTAAAATTTTTTTTGTGTGTCCACTAAGTTCTGTTTTCAGGAATCATTTTAAGATAAGAATGATATAATATCGAGTCAATTATCGCATTTCCCACAACCAGAAATTTCATTGAATCTCGGATTTTTGAAGGAATTATAATCTGAGAATATGGTCGACATTTTTTTCAATTACAACAATTTATGTAACAATTATTGAAGCCAGTGGTTAGATAAATTCGGTGATTTCAATCGGTTTGATACTGAAATAAATATTCGTAAACTGTATAAAGTAATCAATGATTTAGAACAAAAGGCCAAAAAAAAAAGAAACAAAGGTAGAGATTTCAAATTCAAGTACAAATAAACAGAGAATATTTATATACTTAGATTAAATAATAAAACGATGTAATACCTGTATCAAAATTCTTCCAATTCCCTGATGTTACATGTAAAAAAATGTTCGAATAGTCCAGTGTTAAAAAGTAGAGGCAATGATTTGCCTGATAAATAAACTACAATCAAGGATCAGGTAAATATAATTACAGACATTTGAAAGAAATATGACATGACGGACGTCGGGAGGTCAGGGAACAGACGAAGGAGCTTCTTTGCCTAGCAGGAAGAAACGTCCTTGCCGAAGGCAATCTATTTATAGGTGATGATAGCCTAGGCAGATTCTTTTCTCCTCGCCGTCAGCTTTCCAGGCTCAGCTAGCACACAGTGGGTAACCACTGAGCCGATCATGCAGATTGTGTGAATCATCTTGTTTGGCATCACTCAGCAGCCGCCGCCGCGTCGTTTTAATCTCCGGTATACAGGTATAATAAGATATAATAATGAAAGAGACCGTGGGTTGTTCGAGATCGCGACACGTGTCACCTGCGAATTTCAAATTGGTAGGAAAATAAAATCCCTGATACATTTTGTTCAAGAGCATAGCGTTTTTCGTTTATTTTTATCACGCCAATGAATGCTTCATTTTGTTAACCAAAAAAAAAAAATATGCCTCATTACATAGAAAAACAAAATTTATGTGGATTTAGTCGTGCAAAGATATTTCGAATGATTTGAAATTTTTTCAGAGAAATTGTATACCTTTTTTATTTATAAGGTGGCAAAAGTGAATAAAAAAATTAAAAAAAAAACGCAACAAAACACGACGTTTAGTGAAAATCTGGTACGTAACTTAACTTTATTATACTTTCCTGATATATTCCATGAATATTCTCGTGTAAGGATCACTTCTTCAGAAGTGATTATCGACTTTTGGTCCTGCCATGTGGAGGATTTAAGACGGTGGTGTTGCACTTTTTTCAAAGTGCCTGTGCAGCCCTGGCAAAAGGAATATTGAATGTTAAAATTTGATAATACGAGGGAGACGTGAAGCTTTGGGGGCTTTGATCCTCAAAATTACTTTGCATATCGTTTATTATATTTTCACAGCGTCTTTAATCCCGGGATTTTACGAGCTCAACTAAATATTTTTCTCATCAATATTCAGCACGTGAAGCGTCAAAAAACGATGGTGCTGCAAGGATCGGCTTAAAGAGAATTGCAAAATTGCCCCTAAGTCACCCTCTTGATGATGTTTTTAAAAACGACGAGATAAGTTTGCAATCTCTTTGAAGAAATGAGTTTTTCATACCCAGTTTGGATAAAAATTTCCGTTACTACCCGAATTGCAGGTACTTTTCCTAAAATTTTGTCAATATTTATGGGAAACCAAAATGAAATGAAAAAAATACTTGTGAGGTCTGTCTTCTTTGGCGAAGAACATGTGTAAAATTAATTCAACGAAGGAATTTTTTAATTTTCACTTTATGTATGTTCTAAAATATTTTCATTTTTCGCCAAAATTGAAAAATGTAATTCTGGGTTATACGAAACGAAAACGAAATTGAAATGTGTGATTCCGTCATTATTCAAACTGTTATTACAACAATATGAACGAATGAAATCAACGAATGAAATTTTTAAAAGTATTATACTGTTAAAAGCAAAATTTGAAAACTCATGTTTTTTCTAAATGGGACAGGAAATATTAATTATTAAGTTAAACGATGCACTCGCTGTTCCAAAAAAGTCATTATTCTGTAATTGTCGAAAAAAATATTTTGGATGGATGAAAAAAGATGTCTTTTCTTTTTACGCATAGCTTGTGTTAAAAAGGTTTCCATCGGTCTAAAAAAATACGTGGTCAATTATTGTCCGGTTTGACGTCGAATTGCCCATTACACACACGATCGACCGGCTACGCCGAGTTAATAATTATAGGGTATTGTGTATTGGATGCAATGGTGATCACAATCATCTGGTTACATTAAACCTGCTCATCCCGAAAAAAATAACTAACCTGATCCTTCCCAAAACAGCGAAAACAAGGACTTTGTCGGCTTATATGATAATGAAGTTTCAGGGTGACCCAACTAACAATTAGCAATTTCAAGGATCATATTCGGAATTTAAGATCCTGAAGATAATATGGTAAACAAAATCCAAAAATGTGAAATCTACAATCAATTTCGTCCCATATTGTGCTATAAGGTCGACCCTAGTGCCTATGCCTTGCAAAGCTTGAGGAGTCTTACATTATATTATGACTTTAGAAGGTTTAATTGTTAAAACAACTTCAGCAAACTCAATCGCGTCAAACTCTACACATTTCGAAAAAAAAAATCATATGAATCGGTTGATTTGAGTAGAAATGGTAGGCATTGGAAAAAATAAACATTTACAAAATTAGTAAAAAAGGAGTTTTTGGTCAAAACAATTCAAATTTCCCTACGGGAATTGGATAATTTATTTAAAGTAAATCAAACAATATGGATCTCCTTATCCTCCACGAAATAAAGTATTAAACGGGCAAAGAATAGATAATATAATCAAATCAATAAAAAAAAGTCCCCACGAAAAAAATAAGAGAAAAATAAAAGAATAAAAAAATCGAGAATAAACTGTGCGTGTCTAATTTTTTATTGAAAAATCCATAGACTTCATCCGACTTTGACGTTGAATTGCGAATGTAGATTTGTTTAGTTATATGTAACTAGATTAGCTTAAGTAAGACTTTGTAAGCTTTTCATTGACTATTTCTTTGTTTTAAGAAACTTTTTGACCTGACTCTATGTCCTATCGTCGATCAAATGACTTCAATTTTTATTCTGGACAGACGTGAATGATTTGAAAAGAAATCAGGCTACATTCGATATTTACAAAAAACATATTATGCGCATTGTTGATAAAGGACAAGTTGAGAAAACGCCAGAATATTCTTACACCACAAAATTGCTGGATGTCTTTTAACAGAGTATCGAAGGATCTAGAAGAACGAATGTGTAAGCCATGACAAAAAATCCATCAGTTGTATGCACATCTATAACTCGATAACACGATATAAGAAATCGTCCTCAGCTGGAATGATTTCGAAAGATTTCGAACCGTTTGTACCTACGTTGAAAATCTCCATACGCATATACGCATATGCATGTATGTATATATATTTATTATGTACTGGCGGCGCAAGGTTTAATTGACAAAAAAAAAAAAACAAAAAAAAAATGAAAAATAAATCCTAATTTCAGCCGGCTGCAGTAATGGGGTTGTATTATACGAGTGAATTCCTTGTCGACTGATCAAACGTTGGTACATACAAGTTCAAACAGTCTTCACGAATCGCTCGTGAGGTTATCTCCAAATGGATTGCCTACGGCGCGGAACCATACATTCGGAATTTGAACTCCATGCGAAGAGGTCAGATACGTGCCAGAGTGGAAGCTGCAAAGAAGCGTCGAATGATGAACAAAACTTAAGTGTGTTCGAGTGATTTTCTTTAACCGGAACTGCTGAAAAATCTACGTCTGGGAATCTGCAATGAGTAGGCATTGAATCCTGCAGGTGGATATTTATCAATTCTGAAATTTTTCTGACCGTAGTACACCTTCCCAGAAGACACGGACACTCAGTGCCCATGATGTCATGGATTATTTTTGTTTCGAAAAAATTTGCGTCGATCTGCCTCCAGGCGGTCGGTCACGCGCTATCCCAATGCTGTCATCGATAACCGCGTCGATTAGGCGTCCATAATGTGTGTATCAGGGTGCAGATATTAGTAGAATCGACAAATTCCTGTTCAACGCTTCATGACTAGCATAAGATCGAATTTCTTAATATTTTCATTGAGGGTAAAATTAGAACAAGTTTTAAGGGAAAAAGGAATTATCAGCGGCTAGAAGACAAGTGCAGGAATTTTTTGACGGATCGTTCGTCGAAAGAAAAAGAGAAGATTTACAAAAAATCATTGGCGCGCGTATATGGTGTTAGACGATTGCATATGTCGATAAAGTTATTGGACGATCCAATACGAAACAGAAGTGACGCCGAGCGGATTGCACAGGTTATTAATTATGGGGGACATCCATTCAAAAGTAATCTAGATTTTAAGTCACATTACTTCTATTGCTCGTCATGTCGTCGACGTGATTCACGGATAAGTTCAATCTGATAGTCAAACGAAATGGAGACTGCTCGTGCTTACGCATCGCCACGAATGCTTTATAATACCTGCGCACTATCGTCACCATCGTTCATTGATTAATGCCTCTGAACTCACAATTCGTCGTAATCTTGTAGTTCTCTACACTGATGATGTCTTCTCTCAATTGATATTCCTCTTCGGAACATTTCTCCGAACAGGTATGAATCGGTCTTTGTTTTTTTTTATTTTGAAAAGTTTTGGAAGAAATTGATTCTTTTACTTACCGAGTAGATTCACCGTTTGCGTAAATTGTTTCAGTGATGGTAAGTGCAGCTTACATTGAGAAAATCAGTGAGAAATTACTCTTCAATTCCGCGAAAATATTTTGGAAAGTTTGTGAATTTTTTCCAAAACTCAATAACAATGTATTGATTGTAGATCCGTGAAATAAATGAAAAAGTTTCCAAAGATTAAAAGAAAAGTTAGAGAAAAGTTTGAAGTGCATTTCGTAGAATATAAGTGTAATTAAACTTTTATTAAAATAATGTAAATACCAAGAAATTTGAAAAACAAATAACATTTCATTTGAAGGACGTTGCAGCTGACAATAAGTGCTAAGTCAGCAAGTTAGCAGAAAAGTCAATTCAGAGTTATTCGTAGAAATTTGCCGCAGGACGCACAATCGGGGCGAGGACCTCATGAGAAGCTCGTGAGCAGAGTTTACTTTTCTAAATGATGCGTCGCGTCAGGGCGGGGTCATCGCTTCTTAACGTCAATTCCAGTTAAAGGAGGATCCAGAATTATCACAAATATTTATAAAGCGAATTTCGACGCAGCAGCTAGTGACTAGCATCGAAGGTATCACGTCGGGCGGTAAAACGAAAAGGAATAATAAGAACACGATTGGGGCTTCTGAGAACCATTCAGGCCAGCATAACTTTGTCAGAAGTCAAATGCCACCCGCTTGAAATCCACTCGCACGATTTTCAAAATGGCGAGAAAAAAATCTAGGTACGGAGGCTGACTTATCAACTGTCGCTCAGTTTTTAAGGGTCCCAAATTGAATCTGGCTGCAATTCTGATATGCTATGGTGTGCAGTAAGATGTGAAAATCCTGTCACTTTCAGGTTTTGAGCTCTTACCGTTTACGAAACACGCGTTGATCAAATTTATTACGTTTTTTAATTGAACCTTTGTTTTCGAATTTTCAGCACTTTCCTATGGTCGAAATAAGAGTTCCATGGCGTAATGTATTTTTCGTGAAAAAAGCCCGATCTTTCCGAATATCAAATCTAGTACTTTTTTACAGAAACAAATCAAAACTATTCATTTTTTGGTCTATCGCATGTACGGGACTGAAAAAGTCTAAAAACGTTTTCTTTAGGGGTTCCTGAAAATCTACCTTAAAATGGATTTCATATTCGGGATGATTATTTTTTTTTTATAGAAAAGACATGTTAGGTTAATTTTTCATGACAGAATATACTGAAAATTTGAAAGTTTGAAAAATTTGTGGGGTAATATTCACGCGAAGTGACCAATTGGGGTTAACATTTTACTATTATTATATAATTCAATAGATCATAAGTTATGAAACGAGATCAAAATTTTTACCCTAAAATGCTGGCTATAAATTGGATGATCAGCCCATATATATGGGATATTCCACATCAACCGACATCGGACCCCCAACGATTGACGATTGTAATCGTATTTTCGTTTTTAACTTTGTTCTCAGAAAATCCTTAAATACTTGACAATTTTATATTCTCGGACGACGTTCTAACTGAAATTAAAATTCCTGAATGTATTATTCTCGATTTAAAATCAGAAATAAAACATAACTTAGTAAAACGCTAGAATAAAAATTTGAGGACAGTAATTATCCATAACATACAACCAAACCCAATGTAACAAAAGAATAAATCAATGAATAAACGAAACTTGAACTTGAACTTGAAATGTATTATTCTGGAAAAATTTTCCACCATTTATGGATTCGGAAGATTTTCTAAAAACATTCTTTTTAAGAAAATCTCCTTTTTATGCATTGTTTTGTGATTTTCAAATAACATTCTCACGATTCACGGTGTGAAATTTTATTTTTATTTTATCATAGTACCGTGATTATGAGAATATCAAATTTATTGTTTGATTTTTGCAGATGAACTTTAAAATAGATCTTATCATTGCACTACATGTGACAAGTTTAGAATAAAACTGGAAACAATTGAGAAATTCTACTTCCGAAAAAATCAAAATATTTTTATATAAGTGGCCAGATTTTCCTGAATTGAAACAAAAGTATATGGTCGTTTTTATTTATTCGGAAAAAACATCTGTCAGAGTGTCTAGATGGTTCTTGAAGGAAAACAAATCATGTGAGAAAATATTAAAGAAATCTTGGCATAAGATACACCATATATAAGGTTTGGAGAATGGACGACGGGGCCAACGATCAACCATTCGTCGTGGAAGCGCGGCACAGTTCACGTATTGTAGTCTAGAGTCTCGCGAGACAAATTTCAGGGCGATTCGAATTACCCATACACGTATGTGATAAATGTTGTTAAGGCCGTTGATTGTGCGTTTGAACCGAGGAATTGTCCGTCGGCCAACAAGCTTCTCATTCAAAGCAAGAAAATCTTGTGGAAGAGGATAGCGGAGAAGGCGGTCACCGCACGACGTTTACATCTGGCTAACCTGGTTGATGAGCAGTAATGAATTCCTTCTTTCTCCAACGGAAATCCGACAGAAATCAATTTATTTATCAACCGATCATAGAAATTCAAATTTCAAAGCCACGAGCGTTTCTCATCATTGGTTATCGCTTATAGACATAGCTATCGATAGATAACATAAAACGTTTTTGTTTAGTTCAGCTTGGTTCGTAGTTGCTGCACAGTGCTTTCCAGTAGCCGTTTTTTCAAAAACTTTTTTAACGACGCTTCACTTTTGTAAATCGCATCATTTTGGCTTCATTAGACAACTTATGAAAATTATCAATCGCATTATATCAGTGTCTTTTTTTTTGCCTACATTCAACCTTGCGTAAGGCAACGTAATCATTTTCTTTCTAGTTATACCAGCGGAGTTACAATATAAATTCCATAATTTTTCGTAGTTGTACATAAGCACATTTAATACGTATTTTTTCACATCTAGTAAAAGTTTTGCCTTATTTTGTTTCGTGTTACCCCTAAAGATGATTTTGATTATCCTATTTTATATATTTATAAGGAATGCTACTGCGTTTTCATACGCTGATCCCCAAGCCAAGATTTTTAGCAAGGCTTCAACGCTTTGTATTTTAATTAATTTTTTAAATACAATAACCCTTAAAGTTTTGGTTATATGGGTTATGTGGTGTGTCCATTTCATGAAGCAATCTATGGGCACTAATAAAGCAATGTATACGGCATTCACCGCCAATTCGACCTGGGTTTTACCCTTGACCTCTCAGATTTAGCACGCAATTTTTCTATGATTGTTCTCACTTTGAAAGTGACTCAATTTTTTTTTCGACTTAATTTGAATTTTCTACAATTTTTAGAAGCGATTTTAGAACGAATTAAAAATTTGAAAAAATTCTGAAAAATCCTGCGTTAGATATCAAAATTTTTAAGGTTCGCCCCGGAGTGGGCCGATTTTCCCCTCTTACTGTTTTCAAGCTTTTTCCGAAAAAAAACTTTGAAAAAATTGGAAGCGAGAGTCATTTTACCATGGATCATTTCTCAAACATTTTTATACATCACATTGGATTATTTTAAATTTTTTCAGATTTTTTTTCCTCTTCGTTTTGCTGATAAAAAAAATTGCAAATCGTAAAATGGTTCCGAATATAATTCATATTATATTTAGTAGGTAACTAATAAGGTACAAGTAGGCTTCAAGAATATTGAGTCCCTTATGCTTTTACTATTTGATTTAATACTAAGATAGCAATCAGCCGATGCAATATTTTGGGCTAGGTTTTTACCTACCGCACTGAAGAACTTATTGAATTTGTTTCCAATATTTACATCCTCAGAAATGACAGATTTAACACAGTATAACTTGCTTATTTTGGTCGTTTTCTCAATTCTTCTCCTTTTTTTTATTAGCAACATTTTTCCACATTCCTTTATTATCATTCTCTATTTTTTTTATATATTCCAAGTCATTTTGTTGCTCTGCAAGCTTAATAATTCCATTCAATTTAGTTGTATATTATTGTTATTCTCTTTTTTCCCGGTTATTGGGATCAGCTTTCCATTTTTTATATAGTTTGTTTTTAGTGTCACAGGATTTAATAATAACTAATAGTGATACGAGGTTTCCTTGGGAGTCTCTTTCTATTTCTTTTTTTATTATTTTCAGATTTATCAACAAGGTCATTTAGTTTTTTTACTATCTTTTCGAGAGCTGTATCAATAGTAAGGATATCGTTTAAATCAGAGATATTCCAGTCACCCTGACTCACCAAGCCGTTGAATTTTCAAAGTTAACTTTCCGATACATTTCAGTTGTGGGTAAAGATTTTAATGGAGGAACTGCATCTAATTGTAACAATATTGGATCATGATCCGTTAAATTGCATACAAGTTTATGAGCTTCAAATTTAATTCCATTACTTTGAGTGCAAAAGTTGTCAATGCAGGATCCACCACCCAAATCATTCCTCCTGGTAGTTGTTGTCACAAATGGACTGTATTCATATTAATACATATTATTTATCAATAACTCTTGGGCTGTTTCAGTTTCAGCTTTGATCATATTTGTATTGAAATCACCGGCAATAACATGGTTTTTCACCGGTACATTAGCATATAGGAGTCCAAGAATCTCCTTATTGAAGTCAGTGACCGAAAGGTCATTAGCCTTGTACAGGGCGAGTCACTTCCCGTATCCAGAATGGGAGGGGCTTAGTAGACGCGAAGGCACATCCCTTCAGCCAATCAATGGGATGAAAGTGTGGTAAGCGGTACCAGTTGTGCGACGAAAGTTCTGGTGATTAGCTGAGGGATCCTCGAAACGTTAATTCCGAGATCTATTAATAATAAACACGTTAGCTGGATTAATCTTTGTTGATACTTTTTCCCTGTAACAAGAAATTGGTTTTCATTGTTAATCAATTTTTGGTAGCATATGCGGAGAGAAAAACTTAGGTTGGCCAGACATGCCTATTTCAGATTGATCCAGCCGTATTGTATGGTTGGCGTGGCCACTAGCATGCCACATTGATACGGCAGTGTGAATTCCTAACCACTGCACGTTCTCTTGACTGCTAAAATGTCATGCACTTGCGTTATAATCAGAGAGCAGCTGTTTGCCAGGGCGACCTACCGTCATAAATTCAGGCTGCAGTTTATTGCAATTCATGTAGTCTCAAAATTTGTACAGTTGTCGGTGGTGAGCACAACTGCCAACAATAACTGTCAAAATTTTTGACGATTTGTTTATGACAGTAGGTTGCCCTGGCAATCAGCCGCTCTCGAATTGTAGCGCATGCGCATTAACTTTAAGTAACGCCAGACCATGCAGCCGTTAGGGATTCGCTCTGTGTAGCTGAGCAAGGCGACGGGTATGGCAGATTCAAGTTATATACATGATATTCTTCAGATGACACTTGTACCATACGTTTAATCGCCACAGTCCAGCTGTCTGACCCATACTCTGGCAAGAGGTTACGCGCCACGTTGGCATGTGATGTAGTTGGGTGTTATTGGTATGCATATTAACGTTGATATCTTACGTGTGACAAATATCGATACTTATAAATCCAATGCATAATAACGTTGGCTACATAGACTTATGAGAATAAAAAAAACCGAGCGATATACTTTATTGGCTCTGGCTTCACAGACTATATGCTGTAAACTCTGTTATCTGTATCAGTGCGCGGGATGGCAAGCTGCGGTGACAATCACAGGTTTGTTTGTCAGTTTGTTAATGTGATAAATAATTTGACTTTGGCAAACATAAAATTTATTTGCATGGACAATATTTTGTTAATTATAGTAGTACTCGTGTCCGTCAGATACTTTGTTTCTCGGTGTAGAAATAATTATTGAAAATAAAATGTGTACGGGAAAAGTCTCAGCTCGTATAGTAGTCAAGTAATATTTAGACACTGCTCCAATCTTTGAAGCCAGAATGCAATCTTCGAATGGAGCCATGAGTTGGGTCCCAACCACTTGAAGCAAAATTAATAGAAAAGTACGTTTCGATTGGAAGGGGGATTAAGTTCTATATGAATTATAGCAGATTACAGATTACGGGTGGTGTGGTACCGTTAGCAATTAACGAGTTATTAATAATTCACCATAACGAGTCATTGAATAATCTGACCGCACCGCCGCTGCAGTAGCAGCAACAGCAATCATGATTCGCATCGGTGCAAGGAACTATCTGGCGAGGGTAATTGCTGAGTCTAATTATACATTCAATTACCATATATCGTGTAATGGGCAGGTAATGCCTACTTTGCGCACGCGTAGCATAGACGCCCGACTTGTGTTAGTTCGTAACGAGTTACGAATTGCCGAGCTTGTACTTAGTGAACGTCAGCTGATCGGATCTTCCGGATCGTGTAGGAATATAAAATTTTATGGTTGTGTTATCACCATTTTGTCCTTATCACCCGTTGGAAAATTAACTGATAATTGACACCTGATTAATCGCGAAAACTGTGCAGACGGTATACGAAGACACAGTACATGGAAATCAACGTGTGTGCTACTTGGTCGTTCTGGTTATTTCGTCGGAACCAGTTGACCCTTATCTGGATCTGAACTAAACGGGTTTTGAACAGTGTCGAATTACCATCTGATGCAAGTACCCATGTAACTGTATGACAGAGAATAGAGCATCGACTCGTTTCTCATAGATGATGCGAAAACCGAACGGAAAAAATTATGTCGCAGCCTTATCTGAAATAGGGAACTTTTCGAAACTAATCATAAGTCTGGAGGCTTAGAAATAATTCCAACCCGTCTAGATCGACACAACCTTACACCAGTTTAAGGAAAAAGAGAGCTGAGACCTTCGTCAATCATTCAGCTGCCAGTGTCCATTATTTGTTAATTAAATTTGCGGTACTGTAGTCACCCTCCCACGTTGCAATTCCCGCAGCTCTCTGATTTGTCACTCGTGAGAAGGTCTTGGCTGATACTCCACGGCAGTCATGTTAGCAGCATAGACAGATGGAGTTTTCCCCCTGCATGCTGACGAGGGCCGATCAATAAAATAAGAACCCCCGAAAAATTCTAATGTATCCCGAAGTGCCTGGGGACCATCGTAAACCAGGGGTGCACTCTAAGAATAACGAACTTCCCCAGAGCACTGATGAATCTCACTACACCAACTAATCACTTAATCCAGAAACCTGCGTAAGCTGTTCTCCTCGGGGATTTCGAGGAATTGGTTGGAGTTTTTGCGAATATATGCAAAAATGGTACACTGGCAAATAGTTTTTTGAATACCTGCTGTATCCTAGATGGCAATGTTCTTGTTTGCCAAGAAAAATAACTATAGTACCCACCTCACGGCCCAAAATCGTGAAGAAAGAATTTGTAAACACAATTCACAGTAAAAATATTCATGGTAAAAATATATTCTTATAAAGAAAGCAATATACTTTTGTTAGTGACTAACTTATAAGAATAATCCGCACAGTCCGAGGTGCTGAACGCAGTTTCTGATTGTTAAATAGCTTCTTGAAGACAAGTGGGATATTTATTCAACGTTAGGTTAATTTAAATTATTAAAATAAAATATTTTATCGCCATAATAGAAACTTTTATTCTTCCTAAGAAATTAACTATTTTTGGACTAAAATAACATATTTAATTGTTTTGTGCGGTTATTTTTAATTAAAAAAAAGTCTGATAGGTTCACATGCTGATGAACATTTTTCATTGACTTAGATAGATTTCAGTGGCCAGAAGTAGTACATTTCTTTGGATGTAGATATCTAGCAAATAGTTGTTTGATACGATGCTCTAGTTAGATAATCCAGTGAAGCACAAGTGCGCCGGCTTTTTCCTTCGGAATTGCGTATCTTGCACAAGCTGTCTCTGGAGTTCAGATGGACTAGGAAGTCAGTCAGTAGTCTTGGGGTTCCCCCGAGTTGGACAAGGTGGACAAAAGCGCCACTCGTATGTGTACAAGTGCAGAAAACAGACAAATTACGCTGTGCCAGGGCAAGTTTCCTGTCGGTCAGCCACACTCGGATTTCCGGTAATGTAGGTAAATGGATCTAGATCATTGGACCGGCAAACGCAACCGGCTCGTGCGCGTCAGCTGTTGCGTTTTCACTTCCAGGCCGCGTGTTCCACTGAGGTAATTATGATCTAATTGTGTCATGAAAACGACCTTCCAGACAACTGCCACCATTGTCTAGACTCCGAGTGTGTGACTCGCGTCAATGCTGGTTACTACTCCAGAGGCCACTTGGCTGTAGATTTGAGAACGGTATAACGGAACTACTCTCCTCCAGCTACAGGTGAGATTTACGACTTGCCTGCTCACTCGTCGTTGCGCCCTCTCTATCTTTCTATTATAAAATGATGAATTTCCCCGGCGAGGAACTTTGCTCAGTCATTTCAAAAGAGAAAGGGACCTAGAGCTGATGCTGGAGGAAAAAATGAATTGAAAAATCAATGGACTATCGCGATGCAGTATAAGTTGGCAATACTGCAGCTCTCCCATTAAGACATAGCGATACTATCTTATGCCCATCCTAACACAAAGCCTAATTAATCTTTGCTAACCCTCGGGAACTCTTTCCAATAGGTTATAGGTTATGCACACGAGGATGATGCCAAACTGTTCAGAGTAACGGTTATAACTGTTGGAACACTCGTACAAGTATCGACCTGAAGACAGTAAGTACCCGAGATACAGTGTAAATAAAATCAGAGGGAAACCAAGTATGGTGAATACTGCCCGGTGTCCTGGAGTAGCAAAGATGATTTTGGAACAGATGTGTGCGTGTGTCGTGTCGTTTGAGCGTTTCAATGTGCTCGAGCGCTTCGAAATTCTGATTAACAATTCAAGTAACGTAGGGTGACCCACACACCTACCTTCTCAAGTCGGTTTATACCTTGCCTCAATTTTAAATAAAATATTCGAAGAAGTCATCGTTTGATCGAGGAATCGTTTATCACATCAAGACCAAAGCAATGCATCGGTGTCCTGTAACAGCTGATGAATTTTTTTATATTGCTTCTTCCGTCTTATTTCACTTCCCTTCGAACTTTTTACCGAACCTGGCTCATCCAGGGGTGATACTCGTCCAGGGCTGGGCAATCTTGTCTAATTGTGACGGACTTCTTGAAGTAGTGATGGGTTCGCGACAGATGCGGTAAAGCGGCGCCTCTCGTCGTCGTTCTTGGAAATGCGTCGAGGTGCACCCCGGGAGCCGCGCGACAAGCTTCGCATCCAAGAGGAGTGGGCACTGAGAACTTCGATATTTATAGTGGCAAGGGCTGGCTGCGCCCGCAAAAACCAGCGAGGTTGGCAATCCTGAAATAACAGGTTACCGCGAGCGCTCGCTACCGACAGGTTGACGATCCACCGATCCAGGACCCGGAGACAACGGTCCCCAGCTCCAGAGGATTCTATTTATATCCTGGCAACGTATCAAAGACCTTGCCGGACGAAGGGTCTCCGACCATCGTTCACTTCATCTCGTCAATTTTTCTTACAGGAATTTCGATCAGAGCTATTTATAACCTCTGTTATCGTTGTAAATGGTTCAGATGTCAAGTGCGGACAAGCAATGAATAGTTTGCACAATAAACTGCAAAATAAACTGCGAATTGTTACCATTTGGCCAATGGTAGCTCATACTAATAAATGTGTTGATGTTTACAATTACGGAAATTGTTTCGAGTGATAACACTTCTGTCAATGCTACACTAGGTATTGAAGACGTATAAGTTACCATTCCAAATCACTTGTGCCATGAACAATCATTCGAATACAATGGAAGAAAAGCTCAATGCTACTATTGTCTTGGGTAACTGTATGTGTTACCATTGGCGTTTAATAGTTACTATAGCCATTATTTGACTTTAGTGCACATCTTAACCTGCATCGCAGTTTCAATCGTATATTTCCATTCGGAACGGTTTCTTTTCGACTTCGACAGTGACAAGTACAACTATCATACCTCTGGATCACGGTTTCTGCTGCTATTTCTAGAGGTTTTCCTTTGCCCCAAATCTGACATTGATCGAAAAAAGGCCCAACGGATGTAACTGCACATTAGAAGCTCCATGCTTCAGGTTGAAGAAACACTTATAAAAAGTCCATCAGAATCTGTGATCCGTAGGGCTGATACTCTTTGTGACTTGAGTTATGCTTCAAATTCACCTTTACAGGCATCCACAGAATACATAAGTATTCTTCTTATCGACGTCAAGTTGATGTTTGACAAAAAATTAGTGTTCCATACTCACTGGACTATGCCCCATACCTATATGTAGATATCAATATTCATAAATACTGAAAAACGCTTGCGACTCAGCCGCTCACGTACAGAGTTTCTTGGTGCAATGGTACGGCAAATGTGGTAAAGCTTCGGTACCGATTCAGACGTTCGAGAACTCTCAAGTAGTCAAGTTCGTATGTTTTGGCGATGGAAAGACGCGCTACGTGAAATATCAATTCAAGATGCAATCATGTAACGTCAGTTTCTTCGCGACCTCGATCGAGACACTGGATGTAGCAGCTGACCGCCGCGGTCGGTTCATGCTTCCGGGTCCTTGTTTTTCTAGCACTTGTCAGAGCGACGCGTCACAGGCGTGCCAACGTCGAAACCATTTTCGTATCCAACGAGATGATTATCATCGAATCAAACAAAAAGCTTTCATGACAGAATTTTCCATACCGTTTAAGGTATTTTGGGAATCATACCCATACAGTAAGAATTTATTCAAATTTTTAAAAATTCGTTCATGTAATTTCTTTGAATTTGAAATTCTTTAACCATTTTCTTTTTGAGAAATTTTCAGTCAAAGTTTGGTTCTTGTATACAGGAATCTTGTATACAGGAATACAAAATTGTAGTGAACACCGTGAAAAAATTAAAAGCCACTGTAAAAAATTGAAATAAAGTTTTAGTATCGCAGGATGAAGCATTCTGAATAAGTAGGTACGTGAAAACAAACAAATTTTCAGCCATTTAAAGTCATTGCATCGTACAAGTAGCGTGGCTACCACATAAGACTTCCAAGGCAATCCTAGAGGTTAGATTGCACCATCGTTCCGAGTCTGCGCAGATCATTTCTACCGCGCACGCGCCATAGAACGCGCGATCGAGTACGTAACAAGAGTGGAACTTCTAGAAACTACACACATGGCTGCCAAGTTTTGATTTGAATTTTCGTGAGCTTTAAAATGAAATATTCGGGGACGGTTCTTACTAATTCTATTACGATATATTGATAAATAATAAGAAAATATTAACATACGAAGAGTTGAAGAAGAGTGATGAGCACATTTACGTCTTGATTCTTGTTATGAAACTTCTTCCAAAGAAGTTGATACTGGCCAGGCCTTTACATTTGCAAGCACAATCATACACACAGAGAAAATGGTTTATTAGTTTCAAAGAAATACAATTATTCGAAACGTATATATTTTATTGAAATGAAATATTCTCAAGCAGGAATGAATATTAATTTCGTGGAATGAGGGTACCTGTTTGTCTCAAATAATACGATTCATTTGAAATTTATTTATTACATTCAGTCGATGATTCATTACTTCTGAAGAAGGGCACTTATTTAAGGCATTTTATTTATTTTTTCTATTGTAAAAAAATATTTCTCGGTGAGAAATGAATATTTACTCTTCACAACTAGAGGCATTTACTTTTTTCAAATAACAAAATCTATTCGAAATTCATTTCTTACATTCAAATAAATTTGTAAAAAATATGCTTTCAAAACAAATATTTATTTATTTGAACAGCTCGTTTACTGTTTTCTATGAAGTTCACGTGCGTTTCAAAAGTAATTAAAATAGATACTAGATATGAATTATTAATATTCGGTTGACCAGATGTATACCTTGGTTAGCTGAACTATTTCACTCGCTATTTTACTCCCTTGAGATATTCGAAATACTAACAACATACTAACATCCGTGCATCTTTCCACACGATCTCTCAACATCTTCATGCACGACTCGCAAACTGAATAAGAAAAATTTGACGAAAAATCTGTGCGATGGTGTAGCATAATCGGCAGAGGTGTGCGACTAGGTAGCTAGTAATATAGGTAACGCAAGTGGTCCTGGTTTCTAATACCGATGAAAGTGGTCAACGTTTTTTAAAAAATAGAAATTGAGTTTTCACTGATGCTCGATCATCAACAAATAGTTTAAGTGTCAACAAGTATGCATGACAAATATTGAATAATAATTGCCGCCATTGGCCGAAGTTCTCAAATTTATTTTGAGTCAGAACCACTCCACTCAACATTATATTTAGGCTGTTAGGTTAATATACTAGTATTTCTTTCACAGCATTCGAAAATTGCATCTGAGTCTGTATTATGTTTTTACAATGTATCTGTCTCTGTCAATACTTTATCGAAATAATAATAATCAATCTCGGAATAGATATTTTAATTTGTATAAATTTTCATGTCGTACTGCTTATCTCACACGCTATCCAAATACGCAATGTAAAAAATTTCGATCCCATCCATCACCTACGCAAGTACTGATAATCAGCAATTATCGTATATTTTTTTGAAACAAAGATGATCATTACGAAGAGCTGCTGACCATCTTGGAAAATTTAGTTCGTCAAAGTACCATTGAACTTGGTCAAAAATCTAACTCGTTATAACTTTGCTTAGGCCAAGACGAATGTTCATGAGAAATCTGATTAGCGCACTCCTTAGCGAAGATCAAGAGTCCGGACTATGAGAAAATATCTGTGCAGCCTTACAAAATCTTTACCGCTAGCTTCACACCTGCGTCGAAGAACGTAAAACTGCACATTACGTGGCCTGGGTCCGCCCAGCTGATTGGTGGTTTCCATCCTGTCTTACATTAGCGACATGACAACGTCGTCGTCGGGACCGTCCGAGATTCCGTATTATCCGCAAGAATGATGTATGTGCGGGAGAGTTACATACAGCAATATAATACATAACTGGGTACCCACGCACCAAGTCTCAGATGTGAATCCGTGCATGATACATGCTCATCGGATGTACCTCGAACCGCGCTCGCATGTGTGCAGGTGTTAACTCACTCTCAACTCGCAGGTTGCGCAGGTGGGTTCAACGATACGGGATACCCGCTGCGTTAACAATGCCCTAACTGTACACTTGGACTAATGTAAGTACTAGCGGCAAATGGACCGGTCTCCTCCTTCTTTCCATTCTTCTTCCTGCCACCGTCACCTTCGCCAGAGAACTTCGATATCTTACGAGGTTCCAAACCTGTGGAAAGTGAGGATCTCACTTTAAGGCATAAAATTCTGTTTGAACTTGCGCTAAGTCGATAAATTCTTTTTACGGAGACTATGTTTGTCTTATTAAGTATTCCTCTAATGTAGAAAAGAGATTTTCGGAGTATGGTAGTGCAGTGATCAGGTGGATATTGAATGACAACTTGAGTTGGTACAATCAAAATTATAACATTTCAAAATTTGACATCCTGCATCTTTTTGCCACTACCAAATTGCTAGACTTACGAAGGTTAAGACTCTTACAAACGCTGATCGGCCGTTCGCAGCTACCAACTTGCTCTTCATGGTCTTCCTGTGAGACGTTATGCCGGCAGCTGATCGAACCTTACCCACATGCGGTAACAAACCCATTTACTGTTAATTATTGAGTTATTCCTATGAATCGCTAATTGCCGGATTGTACCGCAATGATTGAAATTCTCTGAATATAAGCAAGAAACATCGCTATTTCTATAGGGATAATAAATTTCACGTGTTTCATAAGAAGCTTGAAATAATTGTGCTGGTATATGCTGGAGTTGGTCAAGGGAAATGCCGCCGAGCGATAGGTAGATAAAACGGTTTACGATTCTATCTGATCATTACTTCAAATCAAAAGTTGCCGTTGCATGAAATATTCATCGACACATTAAAAGTCTCATTTATTGCAATAAATTTTATTTCACACAATGAAAAAGAATATCAGTATATTAACCCGACAGATATTTGTTGATCTCAACTCTATTGATTTATTTTAATTTTCATACTGACGGTAAATAAATATGTGGTAGCAGAAAATCGTGATACCAAATAAATATCTTATTTAAATCGAATGAATTTTTTTTTCCCTAGAAATATTGTGTTCACAGGGCTTAAATATAATGTTCAGTTGAGTGGCTCTCATTCGAAGTAAATTTGAAAACTTTGGGCCAATGTCGGCAATTGTTATTCAATATTTGTCATGCATGCTTGTTGATGCGCAAACTACTTGTTAATGATCGAGTATCAGTAGAAACTTAATTTTTAATTTTAGGAAAGAGCTAACCACTTTGATCGGAACCAAGGATCACTCGCATTAATAAACAAAAAATTTTTTTTATTTAATAAATGAATTTGAAATAGATTTGGTTATTCAAGAAAAGTAAATAACCCTACATGTGGGGAATAAACAACTATTTCCCGTTTAAAAATATTTTATTTCAATCAAACAAGCATGTCTGAAGTAGGTGTTTTTATTTAAAAGTAATGAATCATCATTTCAATGTGATAAATTAATTTCAAGTAAATCGTATCATTTGAGACCAATAGATACCTTATTTTCGGGAATAAAAAAAAATGCTTTTCAACCAACCGTTTTCCCATAGAATCAATAAGCAATTTTTCGGGATGTGTTTGCGAAATTTCTCTGTTCGCGCAACTCAAAGTTATCTGTGAAATCAATTTTTCCCATTTGTTATTAAAATTGGACAATAAACATTGCAGCTAGTTGATTGTAGATACTGATTACACAAATGCCAAAGATGAGTCGTATTGGCCAATGAACGTTGATAATTTCATAAAGCATGAAGGGCGTATAAATGAACTAATCGATGATAAACGGGCAGTATATTCGGACAGAAATATTTTTACGACGGTTACAAATCAGCCAAGCGTCTGCCTCCAGAGATTAGGCCTGCGGTCTGAAAAGCTGGATATGATTTTCATATGCATGGAACTTGGAAGAGAAGGTTAAGGCTAGCAGGGGCCTTATTAATTAGAATTAGCAAGGAGGAGTTGAAGAGGGATCAGCGAAGCGGTAGAAGCACATAAAATATTGCCTTAAATTCTATACTTTATCACCAAAAGAAATCCTTCACACGCATTTGAACTCGGGACAAAGAACTCTTCACTGATGCAACACTCCAGTATACCTGCATATGAATATTTATCATTAGGCCTTAGACACCGGCCGTAGTTCAGTCTTAAAGATAAGCGTTATTGACAAAACGAGCGGTCAATTTTAAACAAAACGCACGAATTAATCAATGTCTAACTCATTCGTATAAGTCTCTTAAATTTGGTGACAGGCTAATCAATTGAAAACTAATTACGCTACACCAACGCAAATACAAATGAACATTTTCATCGTCATTAATCGAAGGAGTTCCAATCGTTGGAAGAACTATTTTACATGCGAGTTGACGCATAATACAATTATGTATTCCATACTGTTTAAAAAATATGATCATTTTTATATACTCGGAGTGCATCAGATGATTCACTAAAAATTTACGTCAATTTAGCATACTCGCATTATGATTATAACGGTGAAAATAAAGTGATGTGTTAAAATACGGGTTACGGATACAAATTTTTGCTTTCGCAATGATCGCACATTTCATGAGTACGTACTTAGCGTTTTCAAAAATTGTTCGTCTGATTCATTCATCCTGTACTTGTTTACGCATTCAATTTTCTTTCTACGGTCTTCAGACGGCATATATTAAGGGGATAAATCTCCTTGTTGAAATGAATAAAAGTGAATGGTATGACGGTGAAGAGTGCATATGATTATGATGTCAATTTATCCTTACGTCGGGAACTTGAAAATAATGTGTCAATCGTGAAAGACAAAGATGCACAAAACTTGATAGGCATATACAAATTGGTTAAAAAACTATTTTTGAGAAAAGAAACAACATCAATGCTGTTTGTATACTATCACAGTAAAAGATGAAACTTTCTACCAGAGTACCTATAACAAAAATGGCATAAACTCGACTTACCCATCGACAATATAAGACGTGTTTCCCTTATTGAATACCATGAAAAAATCTAGCAGCCAAACCATAACAAGTACAAAGTGAATCCCAGACCGTTAACGCCCTGGATGTCCCATTGTTAGTAAAACGCAGTATAGCCGGAATGTCATTATGTCCAACTAAAATTATTATCCTAACGGATGTGTGAGCCGCCTAAGGAATGCATAAAAATGCGTAAACGCGCGCGCACACGCCTCCCATACTAATTATCGACTGACTGTACCCACAAGTACTTACTCGACGTGGTATCGAAGTATGTGCCTGCCTGCGTATGCCCACCACTGCAATAAGCAACGAAGAGAAAATAAAAGAAAGGAAAAGCTTGACTTGCGCATGCAGTTCTGTCAAAAGTATGCGCATCCCATCCGCGCACACAGTGAGCTCATCCGAGAATCGCGGATACTCGTCGCCGTAGTCTCCGAAGATAATTAGAGGCTCGATCAATTAACCAATCCCGACCAGAATCGGTCGCTCGTCAGACTTCTAACCGCAAATCGCCATGTCCAGTGGGAATATTCCTGATAAGGCGAGACAATGATGTGGTACCGAGTTATACGTACACTATGAAGACAGGCGTGTAATAATTCTTTGAGAACTTTACCAGAGACGGTCGAGCGCTGCTTCCGGTATAGGATTTCCACGCACGGAAAGCCAGCTCGCATCCTCCCGTGGGTTGTCAGCTTGCCTCCTCTTGACACGGAGAGTAGTTTTTCTAATATTTGAGCATATAATTCAAGGGAATGCCTCCGTGCATTGAATCAATTCAGCAGCTCGAGAGAGCGCGGGAGAGAGGGAGAGAGAACGACAGAGAGGGAAAAGCTCGTGAGCACAGGAGGCGACCGGAGAAAGACCTGCGAGCTCGCTCAACGGATGTCAGGGCACGGAGTCTCCGCCTCGGGACGTGTGGGAACGGATGAATCTCGTGTCGGAACAAACTGCGAATTTATTATAATCACGAAACGCCCGGAGGCCTGGGATAAAAAGTTCTTACCTTCTCGATCAAGGATCAAATGTCAGCCCTCGACCTAGCGTTAATTACTCGTGACGATTTCTCGAGACGTATGCAGACCGATGATGAGAAACGATAATAGGACTGGATTCTAAGGAATAACGATTGATCGCAATTTTCAATTCAGATTTGCCAACAAACACTTTCTGGCGTGTCGCGTTTTTCAGTTCATATTCAACTGAATTGAAGATAAAATTGCTTTGTTAGTTGTGCAAATAGATTCGCAATCGGTATTGGATAGCCCGTTAGAATTTCTTCGGTTGAACTCATATAATGGCGACGAAACCCGGTATTTGTTAAAGGGGACGTACATCCTTTCAGTAGTTTCAAGAACATCCTGGAATTTATTAATTGAAGTTAATAACAAAATGGCGTCATGGAGCCTATAAGTAGCGAACGACTCCGAACTCGAAGGCTTCTGCGGTGGCACAGCTCCTGACATCACTGTCCAGCCTGTAATAGGAAAAAAAATTTCTAGTTAGAAACACCTTGTCAAAAAAATTCCTCCCAAATATATACTATTACGAACAAAAAATTCATTCTTGCAGTAAAAAATTGTTAAAAACATTTGATTAAAAAAATTTTGGGATTGAAATTCAAAAATCTAGCCACGAACTCGAATCGATAATAAACAAGTTTTAAAGATTGTGTCAAAATCTCAAGTAGATTGGATAAAAATCGACCGAGGAATCAGTGCCACCGGATTGGAAACGTGATTGTTCGCTACTTATATGCGTCATGCCACCATTTTATTATCAATTTCAATGAAAAAATTCTAAAATATTTTTGAAACTATAAATAACAAAGTCCTCAAAATCTAATTACTTTGAGTGTTTTCATTTTATTTTTAGACTCTCCAAGCTGTACACCCCCGCCCTCCCCCCATAATGGTAAGAAATTGTTTGAAAATCTTAATGATCGAAGTTCTAGAGTTTCTTTTCCAGCCGATTTTGGTCTTGAAATACTTCAGACAATTATTCGCTACTGTTGAATGCCGAGCTTTATTCATCTTGGCATGGTACAATACGAACTTATGCCAAAGAGTATTCTATACTGAGTTGACACAAAGTAACAGGATTCGTGCAAAAATATTTATGTAAAAAAATCTGCACGTGGCAGTCGGTCCGGTTCATGACAGTGTCGCAATAGACGCGTTATGACTATGTCATCAGCCACGCGCAAGCCGTACACGCAATTAACCAAAGCTGAGAAGGAGAACCGTCATTATGTAGATGATGATGGCAGATTCAGACAGAGTTATATTCACTGAGTTTTACGACAATACTTCAGGCTCATTAAAGAAATGCTGAAAACCTACTTCAATTCGAATGACAATCACCGATCAAAGATGGACAGAGACCACTGATACCTGGACTATTATGGCTGCAAGAATGGCGTGGAATGCATATTTTCAAAAGGTCCTAACCTGTAAAAAATTACGTCAATTTCGAGGGTTTGTTATGCCGAATACATTTTTTTTTTTTTTTTTTGCGATATTTGAAGTTTTTGAATATTAAGTTGCGACCAAAAAATCTGAAAATATTCTGAAAAATCAAAAACATTTCATCATTCACGGGAAAATTTTCCCCAATCGTTTTATGCCAAACTCTATTTTTAATCATCAAATCTTTGTTCAAAAAAATTAATTTTACAATTCATAAATTTGTCTACCATTATGGAAAAAATTGACATGATTGTACTCTTCATTTCCTGAAAGATGATCAATACAAAAAAAAAAATTAAAAATTCTACCTGCGACACGTTAAAAACAAAGGAAAACGACAAAATATCACATTTTTCGTTAAAAATCCATACATAAATCGTTCTATCGGTTTAATTGATGGGTGATCATGGCTGGAGTAATTGTGAGACATAAAAAATAAAAGCAATCAATAGGATTTTATTGCTAATTTTTATAAGCTTTGAAAAAAACAATAAGCAATCAGAAAAATAATAAAAGAAAATTTTTGTAATTCGGAACATATAGAATTTCACGTCTTTAAACGGATCTGTCACAGTTAGTGTTCAAAGTGTCGGCCACCCTGACAAAGATACCATAGAGATATCTATGGAAGGCACTTCATTAAACGTATGGTCATTTCCTCGGGTATTCTACTGAGCTCGTCTCGAGCGACGTCCTCGACGGCCACGGTAACTTTTGCCACCAAGTCCATCTCCGTGGCTACAGGTCAATCGTTTTGGGGTACACAATATGTATTCTTTATTCTGCCCCAGAAATAAAAATCCAATGGATTCAGATCCGGGATCTAACGCATGTTTCACAGGAATCCACTACACAATGTGCGAATGCAAACTTGGGCTTTCCATTTTCCATACCATTTGTTTTTGTCACTTAAAACAACGTTATAACGTACATAATAAGTAGACATGATTTTTTTACCTTAAATTATGATTATTTTAATAAAAGAATACACTGAAATTTCGAGAAAAGGCATCGCAATATTACCTCGGTTATGAATTTTTCGGATATCAATGTGAATTTCCTCGAAATTATCTTTTAATGTCATTGTAATACAGTAATATTATTGCTTACTTTTTTTTTATTCTAACGCAATTCATCGAATTTCATCAATATATTCAGGTCTCGATTTCCACGGTAAAAGATCTATTTCTGAATATTCACTGTACAATAATTCACTGAGCAAATGTATAACATTGAGAGAAACAACTTCATGATAGTTTCTCAACAATTTAGAACAACAACGTTTGTCTTTCAGGCAGGTAAAAATGCAGCATCGTAATCGTGTCGCTATAGGTGGAAGATTATTATTTTTATCTTTGTTACTACAAAAAGAAACATAGTGACCCGTTTCATGATGGTGGAAATAAATTTACAAAATTTTTTCCGCTGACTTATGTGGGTGGAAGATGAGATTTGCAATGGAATTTTGGTTGAAGACGATATTTTCTAAACTTCTTACGATTCAAATAATGCTCACGATAAGTAAGCTATGAATTTGTTTTGTTAATTTTTTGCTATAATCGTAACCCTCCTGAAACCCCCCGCAATTGGAGTGCGTTCGTATTATTATTATATGTTACACGGATAACTCATACAAAAAAAATTAAGCTTGCGGAAATGGTGTAAAGAAATCTGTCATTACCTTCCGTGATATGCGACCTGTTAAGCTCAAACCATGCTTAACATAATACCCAAAGCCAAATACCAATTTTTTCGTAGTGAAACTTAAAGAAATCAAACTTTGGCGAAACATCAAATTTTCGAATGGTCCGAACCCCGACGCTCAAAATTCCGAAAATACAAAATTTTGACAGGGCAAAATTACGAAAGGACAAAATACCAAAAGGGTGTAACTCCGACGATTCAAAGTTCCGAAAGTGCGGAAATGAAAAAACTTTGAAACTCGAAACATCCAAATTCCGAAATATCAAATATTTTCAGTTCTGTGAATTTCTGGCTTGGTAAAATTTCACCACTTTGGTCTTTCTTTGTTTTCGATTTTTTATATCTTTGTATTCGAAATCCTGATCATTCTGATTTTCGGTTTTCATGAGTTTTCACTCCCACCCCTAGTAAACTACGCTGTCCGCCAAATAATTCGGAATTAGCTGCTTTCGAAACCTTTCAAATTCGGAACTCCAACCCCGCCCCAACTGGATGACTTCTACGCACGTACAGTCCGGTTACAAAATAAAACACATACCTTGAACAGTGCATATTACGATTGCAAATTATATCGATTCACATCCTTTGTTGGATTCCAAGCCATGGAAAATCGTTCGAAATTTAACTACTTATAAGGATCGGCACGCTTCTCGAACACTCCGATAGTACTTGCATTGACACTTTTGTCAAGTGTTCACACAGATTCTTAAAAGAATCAGAATCCTACTCCATTATGCAACAGGCGATCTCGAGAGATCAGACCTAACAGAACGAGTTTACCGTATGTGCCGTAACCAAACTTTTTGTCGTTCATAAGTCTTGCTAAAAGAATGGTGTACGTGATAAAAGGATCGGTTCCATTTACCTCTTGCTTCCTCCCGATTCGCAACCACCTCTGTTTTCCTCTCATTGTTGTTCATTCTTCGTTCTTCCTCGTGTGAGATTAGAGCACGACCTTAAAACGGCCAAGAAACGACGAGGACGATCAGTATCGAACACGTGGACTTAGTACAGGGCATCCTGAAAACATGTGTACATAAAATTACCACGAACCTCTATAAAACACTACATCCTGAGGATGCTGAATACTTTGCTTGTTACACATGAAATTCAAGGAACATGTTACGGCTCAAACGAATGTCTATGCTTGGTTAGCATCTGGCTACGGGTGCCATGACCATTTCATGATTGTTAACGGTTTACTGATATTCTTGATAAATTCACTCTCTCTCTTAATTCAGTCCTTTTACTGAACATTCGAGATAAATCTTGGCAATATGTGATTCCATGTATCGATGTCTACTCCACTACGAGATGTTTCTCAGACACGGAGTGGGCCGTTCTGTTCTTCTTCGGCGATGCGTCTATCCTTTGCGCCCTGCGAGTAACGGTATAGCCAAAAAAACCTCAGTTATTACATGGAACGTTCGACTCCCACAAAAACATTCATCGGATTATCTCACGTAGAGACGCCTGTTTACTTTTTTCCTGTTGCAACTTGATCCTTTTTATTCTTGTCTCGAATTTTATTTTGTTTTGTGTTTTCTTCAGAGCAAATGCAACAGCCGGACAGACATGCTACGTTTCGTGCCAGGCGTCGAATCCCCGAATTAGCGTAAGCCGACTTCCAACCGTACCAGACACCGTCGCTTACATACATACGTACGCACGTATTTTAACTCTAATAGGTATGGACTGCCTTCGTGCATAAATTCACTCGCACACACTATTGTGGTGGTCTGCGGTCACTCCGGAGAAATAAGTATCCAAACAATTTTGTTATATAGCCGATGGTACTTCCAAGATGTAACCACTCGGAAAGCGTTGAAGTATAGATGAGAAAAAAAAAGAAAAGAAAGCCTTTGAGATAAATGTTCCAAGAAAATGAAAACGGAATGATAAATAAAAGTTTCAGTTTCTTTTCGATCTGCAATAATGGATGTGGATATTTTTTGTAAGACTCGGGCTGTCTAAGCTTGCAGGCTTCGATATGAATTAATAATAATTACTTCAAATGAAAGGACTTGACTTGCTCACTGATTACTGCTATCACGTTGAAAAATTTATTTAAAACTGACGTACAGTAAAATCGTAACATGAGTAAGTCTACCCGGAATATATATGATTTGAGAATTTTAACCGGTACCAAAGAGGTTTGTCTAGTGTCGTTTTGTATAGGATTCAGTAAATATGGTAAAAAGAATTTGAATAATTAAGAACTCATTTTCTCAATCAGGAAATGAATCTTGTTCATCTCTTGAAAAGAAATTAGTTGAAACGTGAAATATATTTCACCGGTTTTGGCTTTAATTAGCAATTTTCCACATATTTGGTTCTATTTTTCAAAATAAAAATCACCAGTTCATCCGTATTCAAGTATGAATAGTACCGCATTCCATCTATCATCAACGTAACTGTTCGCAGATCGAGCTAATCGACATACGCTATAGACGTGTCGTTACGTGATATAATAAACTTTGGATATTGTTACATCAGGTACTTATAACGAGACGATGAAAAATGATAAACACAACGTGATAATCGATGTTACATGTATACTGCTGTTTATGGATCTGATAATTGAACTCGGCCGTGCCACCGAATTCTTCAGCAATTTATTGCGACTCGTCATCGCACGTATGTAAGACACGGACGTAACGTATCGATTCACGCCTTTACAACTCTCAACTACCGTTCTAACGAACTTTTATAATTCTACATAGTCAATTCAAGAGTAGATGTTTCCTTGCATATAATGTAAAAGCTATGGAACTGGTACAAATTATAATAACAACGATAGTACCAACACAATGACAATATTAATGACAACTATATGCCTGACCCAAACAGTGACAAAATTTGGGCCTTACGTGCAAAAAATATTAAGATTGCAGCGTGGTTTGACGAGCAAGTGTGAACTTGGCACGAAACGAGAAGTTGAAGAAATAAAAAAATTATTTCCTTACGGAACTCGAATTATATATATGAGATATATGTTTCGGCAGAGATTACATGCCACGCTACTTTTTATTCATTCTCTAGCTGTGTTTATTTCAATTCATTTTCATTATTATTATTTATTATTCGTTTGCTGAGAAAAATTTGCTCAGAAAAATGAAATACATTCGAAAATATATAATGTACCTATAGCATACAGCACGTACTGTCTGTAGTCGTTGACGAGCTGCGCTAACGACAGGTGTAAATATATCGCGTCTATGTACTTTGACGCAAAGCATCCGTGCGAAAAAGCTCTGCTTTAAACGTACCTATACACCTAAGGCACTACAAAGATGAGTTAAAGCAACTTTTTCGCTAGGCCGAGTAATAAACTGTAGGCTTGTGAAAGAAACAGCTTTTATGTACATTGATGTGGGTTCATGAGATTGACTTGTACCTCTAAGTGTGCAGTAATACCATATACGTATGGGGCATTCCAAGCGAAATCGAGAAGTCATTTCCCTCGGGTCATCAGATCTTTGCATACATTTTTTTTTTCGCATTGATTGTACGCCAAAATAAGGTTAAGGGTTTTAAAAAGATTTTTCTCGCTCACTTTATAATCATGATAGATCTTACTTATTCACGACCCAGAATCTGTAGAAAAAATTGCAGAATTTAAAAAATGGTGTTTTTTCTGTTATCCCTTTTTTACGTAAAAAATATCGCCGTGCCGCCTGAAAGAATACCAAGAAAATTCTTCAGAAAAATGAGGCTTTTTTAGAAGTGGAATCAATGCGAGAAAAAAAATTTATGCAAGGACCTGATGACCTGAGGCGTTGACTCCTCAATTTCACTTGGAATGCCCCATATACGGGTGAAAAAAATATGCGCACAACCTATGTACGTAAAAACTTGCATTATTCTGATACTTCAGATAGTCAACCAAATCTTAATATTACTTGAGAATTTCCGTGACGTTTTTGGAAATTTTGAGTTCGACTATTTAGAAACAGCGTCTGGTAATTTCTCTATATTTGCAGAGGTAGAGAGGAACCATTCACGCAAACAAAATTGATCTACAAAAGAATTCACTGTTTTTGTAAATTTTTGATATTTGTTTTATATCACAGTTGTAAATAACGTAAAAAATAGAAATAAATAAATAAAACTTCCATAACTAAAAAATTTATACGTGGAATTTTCACCAAAAATTTATTGGCATGGAAAATTTCAATATTATAGTCGGAATTTTGCTGACAGCGAGCCAATTTTGGGAGTGACCAATAAAGCCAACATTGATACCAAAAGTCTCTACGTGTATACTTGTACTTCAAATTATGAGACGGCCAGTGAACGTGTTTTCATTCGTAAATCATACGAAATTATTGATCGGTGTGATCAATATTTTCGTCCGCCTAATGGACGGCACTTATTTACACGTAAGCTGCGCTAAAAACGCGCGAAATAATTCACCATAAATCAACGTTCCACGAAATTAATGAATTTTTCACTCACTTGAAAGAGGAGAAATTTTTACAGGAAGTTTATGAGAGGTTAATATATAAATTTTCATAAATATTATCAGATGATAAGCACACGTGGATTATTCATAAAATCAATGCATTTGTAAGCTGAGATGTTTTTATTTAAAATTGCCAGAAAAGAAAATGCATAATTGTGATAATATGGTAAAAATCCGGTATTGCTATGCATTTGATTTCACTTGGCGATGACTCATTTCGTTGGGAATATTGTTATTCCTAATCCTACTATGAAATATCGTTTTATCACTTTTAAATCACGCAATTTTTCATTGGGGATTTTATTTAAGCGCTATACCTGGACAGGTAACTAATTCATCCGATATAATTGCCACATTTTAGTGACCGCAGAAAATGGTGCTAAAAAATTTCGTTACGTGAACCACAACTTTGAAAAGTCATGATACCAAGTGTACCTGAGGTATAGAACAAGCAAATATATGCTTCATACTTATTCCAACTAGTGTAATTAGTTAAAGCGTTGCCATTGAGTACAAAAAAATCTATAAATATTCAAAATTGCTGAAGCAATTTGGACTATTGATGTAAAAGAAAACAAAACTCTAGTGACTTTCAAGCATCGATTGTTTTATGTTGTTGCAAAACAAAAAAACTCTACAGATACTCACAATTGCTGAAGCAATTTGGACTTGTGATGTAAAAGAAAAAATACTTAGTGACTTGTACGCATCGATTGTTTTATGTTGTTGCGAAAGGAAATTTGTCATGAAATAAGAATTGAGCCCACTCAATAATGTAACGTATGTGTACCCCACTATACTGTTGCAATTCTCCGTTATTGGGTAACAAAGTGAGAGTGGTTAATGTATGCTCAAGACAATGCGACGGATAAAGGTATTGAATAAAACCAAACACCCACCAGCAAGACAATCCACCGAAATTTTATTTCGAACACGGACGGAATTTAGAATGGAAGCTTTAAATTCAAGCCAAGACAGAACAGTTCCAAGATCACCAAGGCGAGAAAAAAAATTGCGAATAAAAACAACGAAATAAAGCTGTTACCGGAAAAGAAATCTTCAAATACAGTCACTCTTCTCGAACATTCGGACAGTGTTTTTGCAACCAATTATCATCCTTAAGAACCGTTTATAACAGTATGATTTTGGAATAGATGAGTAGTTCCTTTCGCTACGTAGTAACTTGAACAGTGTTCAATGGCATTCTTACTATTGCAACAATGCGTTCCGCATTTTTCCAATATGTTGCATTTCTTTGAATATTCCCTGCAGTAGGTCACATTTGACCATATCATTTTCCTGACTTTGAAAATATTCCAGTTATGAAGAGTTCAATATCTGATTGAACGAATTTTATTAAACGATATTCATCTCGGTCATTATTAGGACGGCGGGAATTTTGATCTAGTGAAAGTAAGATAAAATCATTTACGTATTAAGTACTGCCCGGATAAATATGCATTCAACATTACAAAATATGTACATATAATATAGACTGGAAAAACTAAAATATGTAAGAAAAAGTAACAACTATTGTCGAGTAGAACAAACTTTATTTTGTTATAATACTCGACAATAGTTATTATTTTTTACTACATATTTTTTCCATAAGTCTAGATTATAGTATGTATATATTTTGTAATTTTGAATACATATTTATTCGAGCCCTAATCATAAGGCAACGCTCACTTATATTCACTTCAGTTTACTGTGTCGTTTTTATCCATTTGTTAAAATAATACAATACAATATTCATTTAATACAATAAAAACGAAGATTTGAACTAGAAACGTCCAATGGGTAGATAAATGAGATGAGTCACAGCAGCAATATGAACAGAGAGCTTTCCCTCTAGCATAGATTAATAGTATATTGTGTAACAAGAAGGCAAACCCGGTCTTTTCAGGCCAAACGTAAATTTGCAATATGAGTGGTAGGTGTGCCGAAGACGAAACTGCAAATACGCGATGCGAAAATAGAGTTACCTTCTTGTTGCACGAGATTTTTTCTATAACAAGAATATGTTAAATTGAGGTAGGGTCGCGTAATGTCAGATCATTTTGGCACGACGCACGCATGCGCGGAGTACAGGAAAGACCACTTCTGACTCTTAGGACTTGAGGTGCTTATAAAGACGCGTTGTACACCTCGAAAACGCGGGGATGCAAAACTCCTATACCGCTCAAGCGATCAGAGTGAAACTTGGGCAATTCATGCCTGATTTTGGCAAAAAGTGGAGCGTCTTTTTACTTTTTCAAAATTTGGAAAAAAAATTTACAGATTGTTACCACCCACAGAAATGGGCCAAATTTTCACAGTTGCACTGAATGGATCGAACTCTCCAGTATGATGCCACTCGGCGGTGATGAAACACATCTTTTGAGCCTAGTCCCATGAGATTTGATGGTGAAACGACGAAATGGCAGCTGATCTGGTTTTCGATTACGAAGAACACCAAAATATCATTTTAGCGACATTTATTACCATAACCGTTCACGCATGCCGGTAGTTTTTTACTGACACTACAAGCATGCATTACCGGCATACACACCATGTGAATTCGAGAAATCGCAATGTCCAAATGTGCCTCACTCTTCCTTGTTAGAAAAAGTGTTACGTCACTTCAACTTATACCTATTATTAATGATAAAACCAATATTTGATTAATATCAGTCACCTGTAATTTAATTTAGGTTGTGTGTGAAGAGTAATAGAAAAAGTTTTTAAAAAATTGTCTTGTTAACCCTGATGTGCACACCCGGGTACCTCGTCACATTTTGTGCTTGTAATTTTTTGAAAAAATTTTTTTTTTCGATCTGAGCCTTCGGATCTAGGAAGTTTAACTCTTCACGAAGAGATTTTTTTTTTGTGATAAGAAAATTAAATTGAAGTACGGTTAGTCCCAGGGAGCACCCAGGGTACCCGGGTACCCACTAGAGAATTTGATATATTCATCTGTACATCAATGTTAATGTTATGCCATATGTTGTCACAATTTGATAAATGTTCTGCCGATGTAATATTGGTTAATAAATCGATTTGTAATGATTCTTTTTAGATCTAAACTCAAAAAGTAATTAAAATTGGAGGCGGGTACCCGGATATCCCGGGTGTGCGTTAACGTAGGAGAAGTTGGGTGTGCACATAAGGGTTAAATCGAAAGCAGAGCTTTTTGCGTGTCAGTTGTATTTTTTACAAATTAGTGTTGAATAACTGAAACTGGAGGAAATAGAATGCATTCGAATACAACTGTGTAACGTCGTTACATGGGTTCATTATATTCTTCGTTTCCATAATTATTCGAGCGTCACGTGGTTGCAAAGTGTCGTTTTTTATTTCAGCTTACGCATTACGCGGGTATCTTAAACGACGTGGCTGCGACTACTGAAATTGAATTCTCGGTGTAGCTTTACGACGTACCTACCGCATATCCGAGGGTGGTCGACTTAACGGCCAATTTTACTGAGGAATTAAACGTGATTCGTCTGTAAAATACCTCTTCAGGGTCCTTCACCAAAATCAGTTACTTAGTTACGTTTGTGCTCGTTGCCAGCGGCATTTGCATCTTCGTCTTGTTCCGTCATCATTCTCAATTTTGCAACCTTAAAAAACCATTAAGAAGTAATGTATAAAGTATTATGTATTACTATATGGCACAGCATAAATACGTGTTACGATACCGGGGAGGAAATCAGTTCGAGTTTTATATGCTACATATTTTTCTCGCTCGTACTCAACTACCAACATCCAGTATGTTGCGTCTCTTGAACTGATATACTGATAGGCCTCAATTACACGGGCTACAGTGTTTGACTACGGTAAAACATGCCAGGGCCACGTTAAACTCTATATAATGATGTGTACGAATGTGGTGATAAATGACAGTAATGTAAATTGCAAATAAATGGTAAATTGAACTGTACAGACAATTACTCTTTCGAACATATCTATTCAACAAAGTGGACCAGCCCTTCTGCTCTGATCTCAATGATATTTCCTAAGAGGCAGATTGAATTGTTGCCGTTTCGAAATTTACTCAAATCCACTTCAAATTTTTTTTTTTTTCGGAAAATGAATTTTGGTAAGGTTTAATGATACTACAAGATTCATCAACACTGAGAAATCACGAGAACTTCGGTGGTTATTATTATAATTCATTTTAAATATTCTCAACTTACTTAAAAAAGTTTCAATTTTTGGACTGTCAGTGCGATTCTTGAAAAACGAGTTGTTTCAAAAAAGAATCAAAATAATATCAATTTTGGAAATTTTCTGATGTTTCAAAAGTACCAATTCTGCAGTATTTCGGGGTTCTCTGATTTCAGAGGTCAGAGGTCACCGAAAAATTGGACAGTTTTCGTTCTCATTCTATTAATTATTTAGACCAAGAATATCGTTGATTTCTTTTCTCTTGATGACTGAAGATCTTGAGTACGTAGTGAATATCGATTTTACTGAATCTTTAATGTTCCCTCTTACAATAAATTTGCCACTTTCACTTACTACATCTGCTGATAAAACGGGTTTGTGAGTGTCCACGTGTTTGATGAAAAGATATGTATAGTTAAAAAAACTCCCAAACTCATTACACGAAGCTGCTCAGTAGTTAAAGTCAAATTGAGTATTTAGATGGCTCGTATTTCTACGTTTGCGAAGACGGGGATGGAGAGTCACGTCGCGAAGATCGAGCCATAAATTGCGTTCAAAGTTGGCGTCTCCGAATGAACCCCTGCAGCTGGCAGCGGGTTATAAATTATGGGAAAAGGAAGCTGGCCCCCATATATCACGAAACATATTATTGTGTCACTTACCCAGAACGGCATCGGATGGCTATAATCACGTGGCTTTGCATCCTGCCACTCAGCGTTGGCGTTGGCGCCATGAAGCCATAGCTGCGATCGACCATGCGTGTCGAAAATATGCAAGACGCAAGCCATGTGCCGCTCGTATCAGTCCATCTATATGAACATGTAAAGTTTGGACAATCAACAAGTTCAAGGTGTAGATCAGATCGAAATCAAAAAACTATGCCCGAAGGAAATCTGATTGTGAGACTTTTTTTGCTGTAAAGAAATAAAATCATCGGTTTAAACGTTTGGATGCAAGACTGATTCTTTCCTTTTTTTATTTTGGTTCTTATAACTTTCCTTCAAAAATGCAATATTCTGAAATCAAAAAACGTATTTCGGTATTATTTTTTCTTTACTTTCAAACTATGAATGATTATCGGCGAATAATATTCGACTCTGAAAAATCGAACACAACCAACTATTTTGCAAATTGAGTTCGTATCACGTGAGTTCGAAACAATATCGTGAATGCTATTTCAACGAAGAAATTAAAAAAAAGAAAGAAAAATGTTCGATAGAAAAGGGTTTGCGGAATCCATCACAAGAAGTTACAAAATTTCTAATAGAACCATCTGTTTTTATATGCAGTTTTCTTCTATTGCGGAAATTTGTTTTCAGTATTTACCACTACTGTGTTCAAAGTAATGTAAATACATACTTATTGTTAGCTGATTTGAGTTGAACGCACAAGTAATCTGAAATTTTTCCGAAACCATTCGCCCGACCATCTTCAGGCAATGATGACTAGTCAGTGTAGATATAATTTCGGATTCACTGATTGACAAATTGAGTTTTTCGCTGGAAAATATGTAGCAGCCATAATAATATTTGTAAATTGAGAATGATGAAAGCGTCTAGTAATGGCTTCTCGTTTGGCATTTGGACGTGTTTAATGAGGAACTTTTGGTGCAGACGAATGAACCCGGGCAAAGTGTACCTACAGATGTGTCGGCATAAGATGAGACGTGAATATTGCGTGGTCACAAAGTACACCGATCGACAGTCTTCACGGCTAATGGACTAACAATAAGTCACCTCGGACGACCACATCATGGGCGTTGCGTGTTCGACAGAGAATCTGGAATGAATGGACCTTACGTGTAACAATTAGATCCATTCTGAGATGACATTTCGAGCAAACATTCTCTGAATTCCTGTCTATGTCATGCCAACTGATATTCTGAGTCAATGAATTTCATTGTGCCTTACAACGTATAATATGCTATCCCTTTAACGTCTGCAAGACTGCAACTGTTGTCAACTCTCCATTTCTTACGTGTAAAATTATTTACCGTAGGCTTAAAGTACTTGCCAAACTATATTGTCAAATCAAGGAGGGAATTGTTTACTGATCAGACTGAACGAATACCCCCAATCATTGATAAAGGTATCGGTGAATATAGTGCTCCCAATGGTGTTTCTTAGGGGAAATGATTGGAGGTTCTGAGAACATACTTGAATCGCAATGGTAACAACCTTAAGTTGGCCATGACGGAAGTGCGAATTTGGTGGGTGCCATGGTATAAGGGCGCAGATATAAGAACTGATATATTTTTAAAGATAAAAGACACAAATGACTCTTATTAATTTAGTTACTGGCTTTAGAAGATTTGTTCATAAATTATTTTACTGCTTCGGATCTTGCATCTCTCTTTTTTCACAAAATTATGAACAATTCACGCACCGTGACTCAATTTCTAGCTTTGAAATTAAATATCTCTTCAATTTAGGGTGATTCAAGAAGAAAAAAAAATCATTTTTCTCGCGCGAGCAGGCTTAAAAGTTTCGTTTAGGTATAAAAATAAGCCTGTTAAAATTTAAGCTCTCAATATTAATACTAACAATTTTTGAAACTTTTTTGAACTTTGTCAAACTTTGAATTTCAGTGATCTAAACTCGGTGGACAGATTGTTATACTCTCTACGCATAAACGAAAAGCTTGAACGAACCACGTTTCAGATCAAAACCGATAATAAAGCAATGAAACGTGTAACTAATTGTCAAGTATCGAAGGGAAACAATAGGATGCCATGCTTGATTGTGTGGCGCTTACGATTAGCATAACTTAAACCAATGAAAGTGATTGGTAGATTCCGTTCCAAGGCGACAATATTCGGACGGGATTAGTCTTTGCCTCTTTATAGATTGGTGACTAACGAAAGTTGGCCAATCCTAGATCGTCGCCCTCAGCTATTGTCTGGCCATTGTCTTGCCCCCGCGCCTGCCCACAACTGGCACAGTTTTGTTCAGGGTTTATTAGATGCGGAGTAGAAATTTCCTGATTTAGCCTTCGAGCAAAACACTTCAGATCCATATCGTCAAGGGTTCTTTCGACTGGAAATAAAACACCAAAGGTTTCCCCGCGGAATGTAATCCAAGTAAAATTGTCGTACTCCTGAAGATGAGGAAGAGGAGGTGAAGGTGAAAGTGGATTCTTGACAAAAGCAATTCCATTTTCTCATTTTTTTCCCCCCTTTTTTCTTATCACACAATAACAATTTCTCTCCGGGATAAGACGTGGGTAGATATTAACTTGGGATAGAAGTAATCTACGCGATGACATTGCTTCCTTGGGGCTGGAGGTAAAAACACCGTAGAAATGGGTAGTGTGGGAAACGTGGTGTGTTAGAAACGAACCAAGTTTTCGACGAAACAGTAGAGATATTTCGATTCTGACGTTTAATCAACAAAAAACTTGGCGTGAGTATTTTCAAACTAAAATATTAAACATTTGTAAAATTGTAATTTTTTGCAGACAAACATCGGGCTTCAGATTTGTTGAAACTACTTAAATCATTACGAAAATTTGACATGAAACATTTTTAAGTTCACTAGTCTTCTGTATTCGGCGTGAGCTCAAATTTTCTAATTTGAGACGGCATAATATGATTATTTGCAATTATTCAAGTTTTCATCCGCTTTTTCAAACTAATTACACGTATCAGTTGTATAATTCGTAATCAGCGATCACTACACCAAAGCTATTGATAAATTTGTATCGAGATTCCATAATTTTATTCCTTCGCCCTGAAATTTCTCTGAAGTACTCGTAATTTCATTTTTATACATCGAAATTTTTCATCTTTTTGCAAATATCGATATATTTTTCCGGTTGAATTTTATATTGACATTCGTAGATGTAGCTTAAAAAAATATTTAAACATGGATCATTTCCAGCAGCCATGTAAAATACAGATCTCATCTACATAGATACTCGTGCTTACCGAGACGGACGTAACAAATTTTTGAAAGGAAAGAGACTCGTTCATAAAACAAAAAGAGTGTCAGGAAAAATATATGAAAGAATGAAAGTGAACCGGTTGTAAGGAGCGTTGAGATCGTGAAAAGAGGATTGAAATATCTCGACTAAGATTTGGTCCCATGAACCCTTGCATGGCGTTATCTTTTATAGCGTTGAACATTTGCGGTGAATTGCTTTTCTTCAAAGACCTGCTGCACCGCATCCCTACCATGAATAAAATAATATATCTCCTGGAGTTTAGACAGTAAGCAGACATTTTTTTTTCTTTCTTCATTTTTATGCGCCTGCACTTCCGGCCATTACAACATAACGAAGTGATACAGATACGCAGGCAAGAGAAAGAAGGAGAAACTCCGAAAAACGAATGGAAAATAAACAAACGGAAGAATATGATCTTTCTGATGGTGCAACATCTGCAACTGATGAATCGAGTCATTATACAGTACCGAACTTGAGGGGTAACAAGATTGCGAAAACCTAAAAAAAATGCTCTCTTTTGACCATTTTTTTTTTTTTTTTGATGGAAGGAAAGGTATTAAAATATTAATGTTTAAGGAAGTTATTAGGCATTCATTTATGTCTAAGTGGAAAAATTACTATTAACAAATATTAAAAAATGGCGACACTGGAGCCATTCTTGCTAGACATGTTGAATTCTGCGGAACGCATTGTAATTGGTACAAATTTGGTGAATTTGAATCTGAAAAAACAGACAAACTGCCTCATCTGTATGTTTATAGTTAGTGAAATACATAGAAGAATTTCGATAAGTTAATTTGAACATTATTAATTGATAAATGATTGCCGTTTTTTGTCGAAAATTGAACGTCTTTAATTTAGATACCCGCTTATCACACAAAAATTCGATATCTTTGAAGACATTTTCACTACCTATAAACAGTGTATCCATTTTTTAAATAATTGTTGATAATAATTTATTGTATTATACTTAAATATATGCCTGATAACTTCCTTGAATACTATTATTTTACCTATTCTTCCATCCAAAAAAAAAAAAAGCTGTCAAAAAAGGATGTTTTTCAGATTTTTGCAGTGACGTTACCCCTGAAGTATAGCCTCCAACAAAGCACGAACAACAGTGCAGATGTGCCTTGGATTCAACCGAGATACTCGGCTGCCTCCAGCGTCGCTGGACGCGTCATGAATCGGCAATTAGTTTAAACTAGCATAATTGCACGTTCTCTCGGTAAACAAAGACGGAGAGATTCATCGATAGGGGATCAGTAGTATTAATTACTCCGGTGCAGAAGCGAGCAAATAAATTTCAAGCGTTGAGAAGTGCGGCTGGAGTGAAAGGGGAGGACCAGTTAAAAGTTGGCACGAGGTGTTTCCGAGGAAGAAGCAAAGCCTGGCGAACACATGTCTGCTCTCGGAGCATTAACTTGAGAAGCCGCCCTCCTCTTGGTGGCTGAGAAATCGGCTGCTCGTCTTGCTGCGTCAGGATCCAATTGCGCGTAACGAAATTCAACTGTGAAGTAAAGTACATGAGCTAAGCCCTCGATCTCAGCTGCCGGAAAAAGGACTTTCTGTCTAACTCTGTCAGCCTTGGTGCTCACCCGACTATCTGGGTATCCATGACGTCATCCGATGCAACGAAGGGCTTGCACAACTCGTCGATTATGGCGTGACCGTTGTGCTTGCAGCACGACAGTAACAGCACTGAACTGAAAAAGCCCAGATGACTGAACTTTCCCCACTAACAAGGCGTTATTGTTGCGATTACAGACGGACTTCCATGATGATCGAAACTTGTGCGAGATAATAAATACGTGAAGGCCTTATTGCATGATAGGTGGCATCGGAGGAGGAAGAGAGATCGAGGAACTTGGGAAAAGGTGCTGCTTCTCGGTGTAGGCAGTTGCGCCTCTTGCGCAAGACGCTGCTAGATCAGGTCCATTGTGACTTGCTTCAACCAGGCTTCTGAAAATGTCTCCTGGCTCATTCAGAATTTGATTAGTTACAGCTGAGAAAAAAAGTCGAGTTAAATCACTCCCTTCGATCCCGAGCCACCTTTACCTACAGAGTTTCATAACTCTTCAGCAGCTGGGTCTGAGATTGAGTCTCGGTATCAATACCCTGGATTTGGTATTTCGCTTAGCCTCATAGACCAGTGAATAAGCATGAAAAGTAGTAGAACGTTTGGTAAAAAAGTGGTTCAACTTTTTTATATGAATCCGCAACTTGATCTAAGGGTAATTCGACGACGTTGAATGGAATGATGATGATAATTTTGCAATCAACCCCTGAGATAATTATAAAAAAAAGGTTTCAATCGTTTTATTGGAAAGCTAAGAACCTTATCAAAGAATATGGCAAAGAAAAGTTGTTGTGGATAAAACAAAAAAAAGACGTTTGTTACGTTGTTGTTGTGTCCTTTGTTCATCTTCGTATCTTTAAAAATAATGGAGAAAAAAAAAGAAAAACCATTTAAACGGAGAAGGGCGGGGGGCGATAACCTCAAAGTTTCAAATTATAAAAAAGAAATTAAATTTGGATATATGAGACAGATATATCTTGCGTCCCTACCTTCGCAGTGGTGCTTCAACTGAACAGAACCTTTATTTAAAAATAAATTTCCATTCACCTTTTTCTCCCATATTTTTGAAGATACGAAGATGAAGATAGAATATTTTTTTTATGTTCTTTTATTGTTGATAGAGTTATTAGATTCCGGATTAAGCGGTCTAACCCGTTTTTATAATGATCTCGGGGGTTGATTGCAAGATTATTAGCACGATTCGGTCCAGCGTCATCGATATACGCTTAGATCAAGTTTTCGGATTCGTACTTAATTAGTACTAGCTTTTGATTTTTTTCCTGGCCTTATATCCGGACCCGCTGCCTCGACTTTTCTTCGAAACTTTTCACATTATCCAATGTAATTTGGATCCGGGTGGATTCAATCACGGAATGAAAACAATAAGATTGCGTGTTCCTCGAAGAACTGGAGGGTGTTTCTGAAATTATGATTTTATTTCCCTTCAGTTGTAAAGAATTTAATTTAAAAGTTGCAACGATTGTCTTAAGTTCCCAACCACAGTAAGGTGAACATACCATTAGTCGAATGCGCAAGAACAATTACAGCAACACAAATAAAATTAACCGTAATTTAATCTACTGCATGCGATTTACCTCGCATGCTACAATAACGTATGCACATGAGTCAGAATTTGTGAAACTCGCATTCATTGTTGATCTGAAATTTTGTTTACGACATAGAGATGTTAGCCGTTTAAATGTAGTCCTCTTTTATGACAATCCATGTACTGCAAAGGTCCATGAAGAATGTTGAGAAAGTCCAAAAGTTAAAACACTGCATAGCCCGGACATCGATCCAATTTTAAGTCACACATTTCAAACAAATTCCAAGACAGTAATTGACAAAAGTTTAATCTACAAGAATTTTATACCTCTAAGTTAGAGTCGCAAAGACTGAAGACACCTGAGAGAAATTCACTTTCGCTCTGTCTAAAGCGAGGACGCGTCGACTCAAGACGGTTGCTGACGACGTAGTTCTAGCACCAAGAGACGGTGGCGATGAGGACGCGAAGGACGCGGCTACCAAGGCGTGAAAATATTACCGTCTAACTGCCTCATTCTCTGGCGGACGCAGAAAAAAAGTCTAATTAAATCCGAATCGGCAGTTGAATACATCACGCAATACCGGCAGCGTGACGCCGTTTTCGATCCAATTTAGCTGGCCTTTTATTTTCCCGTACTTGTATGTAGATGTAAGTATATCCTACCGCAGGAGCCACGTCCGATTATCCTGCTTATCCCAAACTGAATAATTAGCCGAGGCACAGAATGTTGTAAAGTAGGAACAGATGACACTTGCGGATGAATTCATGCCCAAATTGCTGCCCAATCCAGAGAGATGCGCAGGTTAGAGACCTACCCCAACACGTAGAGGGCGAACGCTACGCACTTGGTATTGATTTTGAGAGCAGACACCCAGGAGAGCTAGAAATTGGGGTGGAATTTAATTTTCACGATTTTTGGAATGGTTATGTTCCGATCATTGGGCCGTTTCGTAGACATTTTTCGGGGGCTTCTATATACCGATTCTGAATTTGCCAATGGAAAGTTTGTGTCACGTTATGCACTTGTGCACAAAACGAATCCGAGTATTCTTCAATAGTCGAGAATAATTGATTACGTATGTCTGTGACAGGGAATTCAAATATTTGAATCTACGAGAGTACATTCGTAAACAAACATTAAAATTTGCTTGGTTTTCGCATCTCAAATTTTTCAGACTTCGTCAATTTTGCAATTCTGAAATAGACCTGCTTGATTAAGTAATCTGATTTTGTTTGATCGTGCACCAAGCAAACTCTCTAATAACCGAAAATTATTGATTACGTATGTCTATAACAGAGAATTCAAATATTTGACTCTACGTGAGTACATTCGTAAACAAACATTAAAATTTGCTCAGTTTTCGGATCTCAAATTTTTCAGGTTTCATCAATTTTGCAATTCTGAAATACACCTGCTTGATTAAGTAATCTGATTTTGTTTAATCATGTACCAAGTAAACTCGCATCGATAAATTTTTGATGCTCAATGAGAATGATGAGAAAACTGTCAGTGTGTTTTTGGTTTTTACCACAGTTTCAAATTTCTTTTTACAAATTTTAATGCAACGAAAAATCAGTAATCAACATAATACAAAGTAGAGTATCTTGTGAACACTGTAAAAAAGTGTAACAAAAAACTGAGTATAAAGGATTCATTAGTTCTGATAAAGACTATACAGTGTCAATACACATTTTGCATTCTATACGACAACTCTTTTTTACTTGTTATCACTTCACCCGGTGCGAAGTAAGCAGCGCTCATCGTTACCAGCCCAAGGATCAACCATCGTAACTTATTGTTAGTCAATCAACAGACCGATTGGAAAATCATACGGATTGACGACAATCATGAATAGTTTGCGCATCATTCGATGTACTGACTGCCAATATTTGTTCTACATAATACTGAGGAACGCTCTTTCAGATTTGCGGCAGCTCAAACTTCGTTGGATCAACGTTGACCCTGAGGTTCAGAAGCATCAAAGATTTAGAGCTGGCTAAATCGAACCGTTGCTCATGCATTGTGTGATACGATCGTGAAATTCCGCGGTAAATCGGTGCCAAAATTTTGACAGTCGGGCCAAAAATAATCACTTTTCCATTAAATTGATTATTTGTTCCTGATTAATCGAGTGTATTCGATTGTTTCCCCTCACAATCGGTTTTTGTTTTCTACTCCCATGAACGATGCGAAATAATGTTAATTAATGTGATTAAAGTAACAATTAATATCATTATTGAAATTAGAAAATATTTTAAATGAAACTATAAATTATCAAAAAACTTTTTCGCTATTATTACATATACTCAAATTTACAAAAAAATTTTTTCCGTATGGACCATTGCAAAAGAATACGAAATAATCGATCAATCGATCAGTTTTTACTGATTCTTCAGCTACATGTCCATCGCTAGTCAAGACTACGATTCACGTTGGTTTTAGTTTACTTTAATTCAGTTCTGTTGGGTTTTAGTTTACTTTAATGTTTTGTTCAGTTCACTTTAATCAAGATCAGTCCTGTTTTTCATTCAATCTAGTTCATGGTTTAGTTTTGATGTACGCATGACATTCTTGTTCGATATTCAATTTATTTTGAGTTAGAATTAACATTCCACATCGATGACCAATTTCAGTTAGACTTTCGCAGGCATTTTTTTGTGGATATTAAGTTAGTGAATCACATATTTCAGCAGACTTTATTTGAAATCGTATAATCGCAACTACTGTAGCTTAGTGGATTACATTTAATAAGATTCAATTCAGTATTCAAACTTATTTATCTTTGGTCACATGGTTTGGTTCAATTATTCTTTATGCAATTTATATTTCAGTCCAGTTTCATGAAATTCTATGTTATTTTGGCTGTGAAATGATATCTTAAATTTTCACATTTAGTTTGGTCAATTAATCTAGTCCGACAAAATGTAATTAGTTCAATCTTATTTCTCATCAACAATGTGAATTACAATGCCAGTTATATTACACGTCTGATATTTTAAGCAATACTTCTTAGTTGTTTCGTTTCAATACTGTATGGTTTACTTAACTGATTTACTGCTGAAAAAGTTTAAAGTTGTTGCCATCTGGTCGGTTGAATTTTGAAACCACAGTGTGCACTCGATTATACATATGGTATAAGTCAGTTTTCTTATTCTTGGAATACCATTTCACCTTCGATAGAAAGAAAAAGTACTCATATGTACAACATTGATAATGGCAATGCTCATTACCTCGCACAATTTTTCTCAAGACAAGGACATAAAAAAACGATCCAAAAACCGCACAGAGAGAAATTTTTAGTAGTGGCTGGTACACACTCCTTACTTATTTTCATTTTTTACCAAAATCAAAATATATATAGCTCCGGGTACAAAATGAAAATAAGTTAGAAAATCTAATACATGCTACTAGTCCTTCTGATTATGATCACTTATAATATTCAATTTTTTGTAACTTCAGTAATGATAATTTGATATTGCCTGGTCGAAAAAATGTATATGTCAAATATCTATAAGGGAAAATATATTGTCACAAATATGACATATATATGTGCTGTAAAATATATACATCAGTGAAACATATAATTTACTCAAATTTAATGTATATAAATCGCATATATTTTTTTCGCACTAGTGGTGTAGCGATAAAATGATTTGAAGGCATTAGTCAATCGAAAATACGTACTTAACCGATAAACCAAACTAACCAGTTACTTGTACCACATTTTTTTGTAACTTCAACAATATTCAAAATGTTCTTCTAACGATCCTCATTTTACCAGAATTTTTTAGTTTATTATAAGAATGAAAATTTTCTCAGTACTTACATAATAAAGGTAATAATGACGAACTGTTTGACAACTTACTGTTTGATCAAAATATTAGCTGTACTCAGACTGGGGAGTAACGACAGCATCTCGAATCGATAAACCCTCGTCGTCCGATTCAATTTCTCACAGACTTAAACCCTGGAGCTGGAGTATTTGAAAAATAGAAAGCTGCACATGAAGTTGTGTACGTGAAGTGCAGGCCGAGGGTAAAAATTCCATCAAATATGAACTACGGGAGTGCCTAGAGCTCGATGGTGCCCCGGACCCTTGACGCAGCACTCACTGTCAAAGGGCTTTATAACAATCTGTTCCCTCCAACTCCCGCCTCGCTCTCTCTCTATATATTTCTCTTTTCACGGACCCATCATCCTGGCACAACGCATCTTGTCGCTTACAAAGACAAATCAATTTCTCAAGGACCCTACCAGGACTCAGCTTCAGCTTCCTCCACAGACAGGTTATTCCAGCCTGCAAGGACAAAATTACTCAAGTCTTTCGTATTTTACTGCAACCACTCATCCGGCGAAGTCCTTCACTTCCGAGAAATTGAACTGCCAACGTCTAGTGGTTTCGCTCAAGCAATTGTCATCTGCTTCGTGTGTATCAAGAATTAGAATTTTCGACAACGAAGCGTTTCAATGAATTAATTACGAAGATTTCTTCGGAAATATAACAATATATTAAGATATAGGAATTCTGAAGAAAAACTCAGATATCGATACTTCGCTCCGTAACGCCAAAAAAGCGTCGAAAATTAAGTAAATTCATTCGATTTCCCTCTACGATGTCTCATCTCGTTCAGAAGACGATCTTCTACAAAGTCACCAGAGCAGACTTTTTTGTTTATATTAGTCAATTCGATATGGCCATTTATTTATTATTATCAATATTCGTACAATATAGTAAAATTAAATATTCAACACTGCCAACGTCATAAAAAAGTGTTCCAATGAATTTATAAAAAATATTCCTAAGCTAAGTAAAACAAGCCATAGTACAATGAAATGGCACGAATTTAATAGATTCTAAATCATTTCAAAGCAATTTAGACTAACCCCTCGGTGTCTAAATTTTTTTTTGCATATCCAGTATTCTCAATTTTCATATATTTTATAGCTGTTAAAATGTTTAAGAGTATAACAAATTAACGAATACTAACCGCACGGCTATCTTGTAATAGAATTAATAAAAATCATCGATTTGTTCCTAGCCAACCTGTTCGACTAACTCATGGAATTTTCACCCAGTAAAACCTAAGTTTTTCCGACACTGTTCCTTTGCGTCCATAATACTCGTAATAAACGTAGGTCCAAATACGTGATGCGAGTACACCTATAATGAGGACGTGCACGTGCGTTGCAAACATTTGCGACAAGGCGGCTGACGAATTGCTCATCCATCCGACCAGCTTCCCCTGACATTGAAAGCGTTGGCATATGACGTCACCGGACACATGTGCACCACCAGCTCCCTCTCAGCTCACCCTCGCCTTCCATGCAGTCGAATACCACACGTTATCATTGTAAGCTTCCAATGTGGATTCATGGAAATCAATCAACTGCGAGGACAGTTCAGGGTGAACAGGCGACCGGGTCAGGGGTCAGAGCTAAGGATTTCGACCCTGAGTTGTTCTAAGGGGTCTTTGTTCCCCATTGGATGCTGCATCGACGGCAGATGATACGAATTGATATGTTCTCAGGCCGATCGCATTTTTCTGATTCTTCACGTGTGCATGATAACGTTTCCAAAATAACTATTCACCAAAAGTACGTGTCGATTGTTTTCTGTTTGATGAGTTTTGTTTTTTTCATGAATCCTTTGGCTTGTGTTTGGCCTCCAAATAACGGCCAAGGCTTGGCAAGACGCCTTAATTCAATGTTTGTATACAGCCGTGAGCCAAAATTCCTATCATATCCTTCACGGCCGCTTACGCAAATGTTTGTTCCTTTAAGAACAAGCAGGTGTAAAGTATTCGACATAAAGTATATTCACGATCAGCTTCATCTGTCGCTTCTGTCATCCAATGCTGCGGGCCTATTAACATCGGACAATCATAAACACATCTTCTGTGATACAGTCTTATACGGGTACATCGATGTTCGATGTTCAGGACTGTAGACGAATTTCCGGTCCGACTGCAACTTCACCATTTTCAAAATGCACATATTTTGATTATTGTTTTATAGTGAAAGCCTGATGACGTCGTCACTAGAATCTAAGAACAGAATTATCTTATGCTTGTACTTTTTTATTTTTCGCCACTATAAAAGGTAAAGAATCCACATCTTCAAATATTCGAATAACACAAACCGTTTTATAGATGTCTAAGAACTCGTGCAAAAAATCAGTTATTAGGAAAGGTGGAAAAGGAACAAATATGTCCACCGTATTCAAACATAAAATTGATGTTTGAATTATCAATAAATCACGGCTGTCAAATAATAAAAAATGGTCTCAATTTTCCAGTTTACGTATAAGCTGGGTCCCCAAATTATTCTTCATCATTTTCAGTAAATTCATCAAGACGTGCGTTATGAATATAATATGCCCGAGCCATTGTTGAGCTGAATACAATTTGGGAATGAAATACGTACCGCGTATTAAGATCACTTGTCGATTAATATGGATCAGCTGTAGGGATCAGTAAAAGGTTGGGGTGTTTTGACGATCTGCATCCAGAAATAAGGGTATTAGATATAAGGGGATGCCCAATCTCTGGGATATGGGGGATCCAGTTACCAGCTTAAATATCTAGATATATGACAAAGAGTAGATAAATGATGGATTCGCAAAACCGAGGATCAGGCAAGTTGCCTAATTTCTAGCACGGTGATAGCATATGACATAACTGAAATAAGTCAAGGTGTCAGCACCGTAAACCATGCGACAAACTATAAAGAATCGCACGGGATCGCAAATTTCATGCGAAACGTTGCAGTTACGCAAATCGATGATTCTCTTTTATCGTGTGTTATACGGTTGGCAAGGCAAGAGAAGAGAAGAATTCATAAAGTGCAAGCCTCCGGAATACGGTACTAAATAAACCAGTGGAACTATGCGGATCAATGATTCACCGAAGAGGAAATAAGTGAACATCAAGGCGTAACTCTTCCTCAGATTATGGAAACGAGGAAGTATTAGAAGAATTAAGGGTTGTCTCAAATTTCACTTTAGCAAATCGTATGAAGATATCTTCCAGTTTCAGGAACGACTTGCCCCGACTTCTCCTCGGTTTTACGCGTTTAGTACACACCTACACACACACCCAGCTTCTGTCCGTGCCATGCCGTAGACTTGACACCATGCGTCCCATCCTCTGGACCCAGCCTAGCAACGCTATTGATTTCCTCTCGCCCCATGCGAGAACTATCGTCTGCACCGGAATGCACGTAGGTGACTGTATCCAGAGAATAACAAGCAAACATCGCATGGGTACCCGAAATTGCATTCCGGCCTAGGGTGGTCATCGCACGTATCGTCTTAATTAGATCTGTTCTATTTTTGTAACAACAGAATCAAGCTCTGGAGTTTTGATTGAGGGAGAAGAACCATTCACCATGGTTTCACCAGTGCAGTGCAGTATCCCAACGAACGAGTTTGATTCTTTCACATTTCCTAATACAACGTGTTCACTTCTTAATGTAACGTTCGGTTACATTGTCGTCAGAATGTGCATAATAAGCCTGATGCAGCCTGGTTGACTGGAAGGAATGCACATGCATATGTAGCTAGTGTTCCCCTTCCGGCTGGGACCTCAATCAGCCGACAAGTGGACGCAGGTACCGAGTTGACGGGTGCGCGATAACTTAGTTAAACGAAGAAATAATGGGTAATTGAGGTATCCCACTGTCGAGACTTAGTACCTCGTTAATCAGAGATCGTGCGCTATCCTGAAAGCTGGTTTATCAGCCCAGCAACGTGACTCCGCGAAGAGGAAAAGCTTGCAGGTGACGTCACCTTGCATTAGTCAGCTATACGCGACTTGTACCTACCTTCCACTGAGAGACCCTGCACGCAGCCTCCGATACCTCACAGCTCCTGCGATTGTACACAAGACGCACTTGCTGAGAGGGCGCCACTGTATGGATCGAAGGCCACCCGTACTTGCGTATCGCAATCGTCGAGCAAAATTAAAGGTCACTTTCAACTCGCATGTTCACAGTGATTTAGACGCATAGAATCAGTACTTTCGTTTGGGTTGATAGTGAAGTTTTCTATCTATAGTTCCCATATATGTTAACAAAGACATGCGGTAATACATTGAAAAACAAAATGGAACTGTTCAGACGTTTGGGAGTATCGACTGCACTACCACTGATAGAATCTACAAAAACTGCTATATTTTTAGTACTATTAGTAATATTACGAAGTATATTAGACTTACTGTGCTGTACAGTTGCGATTATATGATATTACCGCCTTTGTGTCCAGTAAAATGACTTGTCCATAGAGCCATGGTACGTGTATGAAAATTCAGTCACTTGTTCAGTCAGATAACTGCATCGGACGAAGTAATCATTTCAATATTCCATTCGAAAAATGTCGTATTTTACACATTTTCAGTAACTACCACTGTATATACAACAGAGATTGCTGAACTGGAATGGGACAAGCTTATATGAAAATTTGTAAATCTAATGGATTGCTTTCAACTTAGCCTGTAATAGCTCAAGACTTTTTATTTATCATAAACTTCAAATTACGACGCGATAAAAGGTTTCAACGAGCACATGGAACAGTAAGGAATGAAGGAAACTAGGCCTGATACATATTCCAATTCGAAGAAACAAGCTCTCTTGAGGGTCGTAGGCAGCGTTGTACGTACACACGAACTCGGTAATACGAAACTGTACGGCACATAGCGAGTCTCTACATGAGAGCACAGATATGCATGTGTGAGTGCAGTTGCACCGCATTTGTGGAACGATGTTACGTACGCGGTTACACGTGAATATAAGTACCACAAGTGCATCGCACGATACAAACCCACAAGAATGCACCCAGGGTGGAGCAATGCTTTTGCATATAACCACCGCAGTTTAACGCTTCTCCGAAAAGAACAAGCAAAATAACACCTCCAACTAAGCTGATTGGAAATGCTCTCAACCAGCACGCTCTCGGCGAGATTTGTCTTTTCCTTGTACCCTGGAAACAGCAGACCTTGAAAGTATTTCTATTCCTAATCTATCGAGTTACGGGTAAAAACGATGGATGATCCAAGGTAAGATCGCAGCCGATCCTTTACATTGTTCTTTACTTCCTTGATTCCAGTATGCGAGCGGTTTTGTCTAAGGTTAGATAATTCAAAGAAATATGCATAATGAAACAGAGATTCAACGGCAATTATGAAGATAACGGGAGTGTGCAAAGTTCTGGAAAAATTCAGTCCAGCAAGAGTAACCGAGGCGTGAAATAAGAGAAAGAGAAATGCTGCAGGGATACTGTTACAAGAAAAGGAGAAATAAAAAATGAGACGAGTAACGGAGAAAGGAAAAGTAATTTCTCCTGACCGATTCACTTTTAATTTCTTTCAAGATGCGGTAGCTGCCCAATACAGAGTACAACATCTGAAACCTCGCCTCGTCTTACATCATTTCGAAGCCTACCTCACTTCGGTTACACGTTGACGGGTGCTTTCACCTTTCTCCAAGCCCGCACGACTCTTTCTCTCTCGTAAGCATTCGGGCCAAGTTCACTAGGACTCGAGTTGCGTAATAGCAAAAGCCACGAGCTGCCTTCGAGCCCGAGACACCGTTTCCTTGTCGTAATTATCGTTCATGCTATTCCGAGCCTGATTGACGGCGTAACCGATGCTCAGCAATACAGTGCCGCCATTGTTTCAATGACGATGCCAAAAATGTCATTGGCCACGTGCTCTTTCCGACATTTTCCAGTCTGCCTCCGTCAGATCTTCATCTCGCCTCGTTTATGATTCTTGGCGACAAATTCATTGCGATGGATGTAAAATTTTTCAGTAATATCGAAATTATACCGCGTTGCTGTTTCCTGCAACGTTAGTATTTTTTTTTCTTTCTTTTTTTTCAATGCCTTCAATTTTGCCAACGATTTGTGTACGGAAACAAAAATAATGTTGGAGTTACATCACCACAACGGTAAAACTATTTAAATAGGTTCCGTAGTAAACCACCAGACACGCAGATTAGTTGAGGTCTCTCCGGACAGAAAAAAACATTAAAACATACACATAAGTTTTAGTTGTTCGAGTTTTCGAATGTGTTCAAAAGATAATTGTTTAATCGAGATCTCGTACATCAATGATTATCCGCAACAGATGCTTCTGTTTCGCAGCAATACAATGCTTATCGATGTGATTATCAAACAATGTTAAATTAATAACAAATGCAGCAATGTTTTCTTTCGCTGGAAATGCATTGTATAAAACCCAAATTTGCTACAGGTATTTGGCCGCGAATAATTAACTGCAAGACGTTAATTTACAAAATTTCAATTATAACAGGTACACTACAAACTGATGTAATTGATTACAGTAAATAATTTTACATCTGAAATCAATGTCAGTTGATCAATATGCACAATTTCTATCGAAACAATTTTAATCTAGTTGTTAAGTTGCAACTGCGGACGAAACAGTCTTATGCGTTTGTAGTAAGATGTAACCCAATTAACGTTTTTTTTTACCATCAATTTTTTTCATCTTCATAGATCCTTGAATCATAGACTTAATTCTGCAACAATGTTACTTGCTCAACAAATGATTATCAAAGATGAATGACAGAGAGCAGTTACCACTCGGATATACCTCAGGCATCTAGTCGAACTCGATTTGAGAGTACACCGTGACATATGCTGACTAATATATTCGTATGATGAAACCGGTAAATCGAAGACCGAAGTAATTAAAGCTCGTCAACGGTGTTTATATTGCTTTAGAAATTGAGTGGTGGGAAATTTTGAAATGCCGTCGAATATACCGTTCCTCGGACAGTTATAAAACTTCCGATGATATTCAGGAAATATAAAAATTCAGATTCTCAGGATGATGATACGTGTGCCCTGAGCAGAGGATATTATAACGAGGCCTAATCGCACACGCTACGCCGGTAAAGTTGAGGTTCATTTAAGGAGGGAAACCAGTTAAGGAGGCCGAAATTTTGCTGTTTTTCGTGATTTTTTTTTTCAACAGGGAAAAAATAATCAGAATTTGTTTAAACTTGGAGGATATTGTATTCATGTTTTCATGTTCACTTTGTCATTTTTTCAATTTATTTCCGCCGGAAATGGAAGCTGCTGTCCACGGACAATCGGCATCCGAGATTTTAGCTGGCAGGCATTCTTGTCATTCTTGAAGTCATAATTTTTATCGGTAAACATTGCAATTTTTTTTTTTTTTTTTTTTTTGGGATGATATTATTATTAAAAATATTTTTTTTAATGCAAAAAAGGTCAAAAAACATGGTACAAAAACATGACATTGTGTTCAAACACCTCAAAAACATGCAATTTTTAACTTTTTTTATCACAATTAGGTTCATATTCTTAGGAAATATGTTGTTAACGAGAAAAAAAAAATTGTAATGATTACAGATAAAAATTGTGATTTCAGGAATGCTCACCAGCAAAAACTCGGATGGCGATCGTCCATGGACAGCAGCTTCCAGCTCCACTATTTCCGGCGGAAATGAATTGAAAAAATTACAAAGTGTACTTGAAAACATGAATAAGATATCCTCCAAGCTCCAACAAATTATGATTATCTCTTCCCTGTTAAAAAAATTCACAAAAAACACCAAAATTTTGGCCTCCTAAACCGGTTACGCGAAAAGGATTCAACAGCCCCATTCTATACACAATTCTGAACAAAAAAACTCCAACGCATTCTTATTTAATGCAACAACAAAGAAATGGCACGAAAAATAGGAAATCGAAACAGTGGATTCGTAGTTTTCGTGCCATTTCTTTATTGTTGCACGAAATAAAAATGTATTGAAGTCTTTTTGTTCAGAATCGTGTATAGAATAGAGCTGTTAAGCCCTTTGTTGTGTTCAAATTACGTGGACTTTGATATCTGAAGATAGGTACGACAACGTTAAAGTCCACCAGGGCAGCCCCTTAAACGAAAACACGACACGATTGAAGTGAGTTCTTTCAACATATTATACTCTTACTACACGCAAATATGTGTTAAAATAACACGCTTCATAACACGTTTGGGTTTGCAGTGAACATACGAAGATCCTCGTGTTAATGATAATGTGTGTAATACGTGATATCTAAGAAATCGTGGTAGGTAGGTACCTACAAACTTCTTTTCAAGAAAAATTAATCGAAAATATTCTTGTACGAGTATCGATAAGCTATCACGTTTTTCACACGACAGGTTTAAATTGAAACGAATTTCAACGAACTCTTTCGATCTTTGCCGAAGGTACGTTGCATAATACCTACGCGATCCAAGGTAATGGGTGCGACTCGAAAGTTGCGCTCCACTTCGTTTCGTTCAAGTTTACTTCAGGTCAAGTGCTGCAGCACGGCACGTACGTCGCTACAGGTATACGTTACGGTGATTGCTCCTTTTTCCCAATTTTTTTCTTTTTTCGCTCTCTCTCTTTTTTTTTTTTTTTGTCAACCTCCAATTTTTTTGTTTACTTTCTTTGAACGGATTTTTACTGAAAACTTCATTACCCAGCAAACGAAAACGAATTTACGAAGGTACAAGAATCAGGACTGAAGAAATTTCTACTTTAACAGAAAATCGATTAGATTTCCTTCACCAAAAATTTCAGAGGCTTGTAAGTGATGTTAGTAATGATCGTTACTTAATTCGTCGAGTACGAGTAGGTATGTACGGAAATTGTGAATTCGGTAATTACCGTTTGATGAAATCGGTGCCCGATCGTGACGTCAATACTGCGGGTGATCACCGCTGAACGCGACTCATAGTTCGGCAAAATAAATCACATATATATATATATATATATATGATACATACATACTTAGAGATCGTACAGTTATGACTAGTGGCGTTGGAAATCGCTCTGTAATGTGCGCATATATATACGTGTAACGTGAATGTATTCATATATACGCATATACGTTGCAAAATAAAATGTGCAGGGATACAAAAAGGTCAAAAAGAAAAGTTGAATCACGAAAAAACCCGCTACGCACGAATTCCCAGAGGCAAATGTGCAGAAGGACGTACACGTAGGATCATTTTTTTTTTTTTTTTTCCCAGCCCTTTGGAAAGCAGTAAAACGAAATTATAACTGTCCGAGTTTTATTCTTATAGTTTTTAGAGATAATTCGTTTCATTAATGAATGAGAAAAGGAAGAAAAAAAACAGTATCTTACTGAAAACGTAGGCAATTATCATTATACGTGACAGATTTACAGTAGGTATACCCAAAGGTATCCAGTAGGTTATGCATAGCTATAAAGTATGATGTGTTGCATAAAACTGAATAAAATCGCCTCCTACTCGAGCATTGAACTCTCCCACACTCTCGGTGATCAACTCTACTCGTGTGCTTATGCACACATAGATACGGACGGTGTGTGTGACTCTTAAGCATCTTTCGAACGGTTATTTTTTTCATCCTTCTATCCTTTTTACTCGTATTCAATAATTATACTGATAATTTGCGGTTTTTTTGTTTTATTTTCTTTCGTTGCTTTTTTTAGACGTTTAATATTGCGGTAAAACCGGCCGCAACGCGCCGATATGACACACGGTGGTCAAGTGCGACCTAGACCCACGCCTTGGAGTATAACTGGAAATGAAAGAAAGAAAGAAAGAAATATAGAAAGAAAAAAAGAAATAATCGTGGAGGATAGCGCGTGCGAGCTATGCGAGAAGGTGAACTTGAACCAGGAGAGCCTGCTCAAGCGGCCTCAACATTCTCTGGCTCTAAGCAATGGCTCAGCCTAGACCTCATCGCGACGCTCGACTCCTATAAGCTACGAGCGAAAGGACGCAGCGCGGGAAGCGTCTTCCAAGTAAACGGCAAACAGTGGCGTAAACGGCACCCGTACGGTGCGGGAAGACCTGATCGGATCCTCTGCGAATGTGAACAGCGTTACAGGAGTTCGGAAAATTGTCGGAAAAGAAACGATTTTATGAAAATCGAAAAACGTCAACGAATCCGGAACGTGCTGATAGAAGAAACACAATAATCGTGATTAAGATACCTCGAACATTGCACCTAACATACATCGCGAACACTGTCACATTATTTCAGTCGCGAAAGACGTTGAGAAGAAATTACCATCGAGTATAATAATCGGTATATAATAAAACCATATCTTTTCACCGGTGATGATTAGACCGGCACTCTCGATTACGTGCGTCTAGTTTAGATCGTACCGTGAAAACTGATCGTACCACAAGAGCTCTCAGCGAAAGGTCGTCGAATTTTTTTGAGGAAATCGAAAACGAACAATAGTTGTGACATTGCTGATGAATAGCGGTTGCAGTCCTGAGTGGAGGGGGGAGGGGGGCAGGCAAGGGAGTCGGAGAGGCGGGGAGGCGGCGGAGGCGAAAGATGCTGCGTATCCCGCGGTCCAGCGTACAGTGGGCTTCCAATGTTGGCAACTGAACGTCCGGGGCAGAAATGCGCCGGCTCGGCGTCGGCGTCGGCGTCGGTGGCGACGGCGGCGGCGGCGGCGGTGACGGTGGAGGGTGCTTCTTCTCGGCGGCGGCGGCGACGCTGGTCCGCGGGTCCGAGTCTCTTCTGTAGCCGCGGGCCATCGCATACAGACCCCCGCCAATCAGCGCGTCGCGACGGAGTAGGGGTCGGGCGCGCAAAGGTATTTAAAGTGTAGGCCCGAAGCTGCGCATGAGTTCACTTCTGTTTGGTGCGGTGGCGCGTCGAGTACGCACACCGCTTTAAAGGGTGCTTCTTGTACGAGTAGGTCTTTTTATAAAAGTATAATATAACATACACACACACACGCACGTGGAACCGCGTACGACGCCGTATATATTAATAGATATTTATTAGATCGGTTGACCGTTTTTTTTTTTTTTTTTGTATTTTGATTAATTGATATACATACTGTACGCGATATAGACTCTCAGGTCAATTCAAGAAAGGGGATATATTTTTCATACCTAAATACATGTAATTCATCGACGCGAGTAATAAACGGGGTTGTAATCCGACGCGCGCGAAGTTGGAAATTTTATACGTACGCACATCACGAGCATCAACATTGCCGAACGACGGACTCATCGCAAGAAGCTACGGATTCCGCATAGGTAAGTGAGCTGAGATGAACGTGCGAAACACGTACCTACCTCGCGTTGTAAGAGGCGAGAATGAGAAAAAGGGACAGCGCCGAGAGACATTGCCATCCCAATCGTGCGCAAAGTACGACAAATTAAACCAAAGCTGGCTCCGTTATCAAGTGTTACAAGCGAAACGTATAAAATTGTGCAGGTGCCAAGTGCTTCAAGTGACTTATCAATAATCAATCCAACCACGGATATATGACCATAAATTTGAAAAAAGAACACGAAAATTGGAAAAGAAAAAAATCAAAAGTGCTCGTTATTGAACTGTGCAGTGCACTCTCATAAAAATTCTTATATGGATACTATAAGTGAAAGAAAATTTCCCCCGGAAAAAATCAAATATGTATATATTATATGTATATATGTATTATCATGCCTAAAACGAAATGTCAAAACCTGTGCAAAACACATCTGCGGATTATATCAGGACCGACTTCATCTCTTTCGATCGCGTACGACGGCTTAAATTTTTGTCCAAACCGTAATTTCTTGAGGTCTCAGTCACTGAGTGTGATAAGAAAAAAAAAATCGCTTACTCCTCAACTTCTCAATCGCGAAGTTATTAGCGAAAATGTGATATAGAATTGTATCTCGACAGTGCGTAGGATCAATTACGACCGTGAAATTATCCGTTACGCTGAGGGTTATATATACATGGGTATAATAAGTTCGAGAAAACAACCTGTGCAAAAAAAGTATTCGCCTATTATTTGATTTTCTTCAAAAATTTTACACGGACTAAGAATATAAAGTCATCTTGTACGAAACCACTCATTACCAAAATTATATTGAAAAAAAAGAAGAGGTGAATTTAAAAAAAGTAGACAACAGAAAAGAAAACGTGATCCAATCTGAAAAAAACCAAGTGTCGAAACAGAGTTGAGATGTTTAAGAAAAACCGGTGTGGCATGATTAGACTTAAATTGACTACCGCGTTACCCCGAACACGTATATATATATATATAAAGTAAGACGAGTTTGAAATGATGAAAAACTCACCTACGTTTATCGGTTAAGGATCGACGTGCAGGTTCACAGAGTTCACGCGAGACATCGCAAGATGCCCGGCGCGGCGACGACGCCCGACATCCACACTAAATAATTCAAAACCCGAACCCGATAGGTATGCAAGTCCGATCGCGACTTGGACAATAAATGAACCCAACCCGCGCGATCCTGCATTTAATTCGATGGATCGGCGACTAACACGAAAGAAATGATGAAAAGGAGTTTTTTTTTGCTATTCACTTGGTCACTCCATTCTGCAATTGATGCTTGGCTGCTTTAGAGCAGAGATTTTGAGGTAATCAAAAAATTCTGATAAAGACGGAGTCTGGCGAAAATATTTATAAAATATGTCATAATTGAAAAACGCGTTTTTTGTCCGGCAACTTATAAATTTCCTGAGAATGAAATTACATTCTTCGTCTGATATATCGATGCACATAAGTGGAATTAATCAATTTGTAGAATTTATAGTTATACTTCAAGTATTATAAAGAACGGAAGAAAAATGTATAATAACTCATCTGATTTATCGTTTACGAGAGTTTCACTTTTTTTACTCTCATAAAAATATTCTAAATTGTATAAGTTCGGCGACACTGTTTGTCATTTTAATCCGTTTTTGATATGTCATAACTTGATCTAATTGGTCAAAATATTGAGAAAACGAACTTCAAGCCTAATATCGAAAAAGCGGTTCACACGTTGATTTAATTTCCTCTTTCGTCAATCCTCTCATTTAACGCGTGAAGTAAACGAAAATTTGAAGAAATCGTTCTTACTTTGCAACGGAATTTTATACAGGTTTTCGTATATCTTACCTTTCTACAATAATGTGACATTTAAATTGAATTGCACAGAGGCCCGCCTTATTCGAGGTTAATTAAAAAATATTAACCCTGTTCAACTAGCTCGTTATCAGTCAAACACGTGAACGAGTCTTATTCTCCACAAAAATAATTTGAAAAAGTATTAAACTCGGGACAATCATCGAGATGCATTGAATTAATACTGAAAGTATAGTGGAGTGGCATGCATACTAGAGCATGAGATAAAATTTGTGAAAAGGTGCAGCAGCAGCAGCAGCTACAGCAGCTTAGCTCGATGATATGGACGCTGTCGCATTGTCGAATGGATGGCGGGTTGCCCGTCACACGTACATTTGGTCCTGAGTTGTCGTCGTGAATGTAGGTACACCAAAGGTGCTACGTATACAGAGATAGCACAGTGGGACCATTGTTGCGTGTATTGTGTGCCCGGTGGAGGGCAGAACAGTCTACAATTGAACAGATCGCGTGTATAATAGACGCCCCCGAAAAGTCTGATAGACGCGAAACGAGAGCGAGAAAGATAGGAGAGAGGGAGAGAAGTATGGTGAGCCTGCGGGAACAACCGGGAGGGGAAAACAGAACTGGTATATAACTATCCTAGAGCAAATATAAATTCATGGAATTCGGCCTTTGTCGCGTTACTGTTGGGCGCAACTGCCGCTGCGGCTCCAGCTCGCCTACTGCAGTCTGAAAAATGTGCATAACAATACGCGATAAATTTTACTCCACGTCGCCTGTGTCATTTTCGTCTCCTACGCCGGATATTCCATGCTTCCAAAGTATCAAACTTTCATTCATATTTCCCGCCTGCAGATTTCCAAGCACGAGTATTATCAGATTCCATACTTGAACGCCATTTCTCCCTTCATCACTACAATTTATCACCACGACTGAAATAACTACCGATCTCAATCGTTTGGAGGTCACGGAGAAAACTCACACCCACCATGACCTTAGAAACCATGGATGGCTGTCAAGTTTGCCAATTTTTTTGGCTGCGAACTATTTAATCCAACGAACCATCCAAGTCGAATTCCATTTAACAGTGATTTGCTGACTCTCTTCCTCGTTCGAGCAAGTGAACTTCACGCTATTGAACCGGATAACGCAGGTTCAGCGAGACGCGTTCCAATTTTCCTGAATCATTTAATGGAAAGCCACGCCCGATTACGCAACGACCGTAACATGACACCTCCGGGTTGAATCCGATCGCCCGAGGCCAACATTGCGCCGTTTCATATTAGCCGTCCAATATAACTGTATATGATATAGAACCGATGAAACCTGTAAAAGTAAACCGCAATTTAACGGGCAACCGCTTACATATTTCCATAAGACGGTTCTTTTTTTTAAATCCTATGTAAGCTTCCTCTTGCCGCAATACGATTTGTCGACGCTACGCACGAACGCAACGCGACCCGAATGTCCAACTCGATTCCTCTACTACCGATCGGCGCGGGAAATAATGGCAAAATGCCAGCTGCTCACATCGCGTCGAGAGGCATTATGCCCATCCACACAAATGACATACACCGGCGGTATGGAGGTACTTCCATTAGTTTGGTCAACCTTCCGCAAGCTTGGCCCACATCGAGTTCCACTTCGGTTCCAGTTCCATTCTAGTTCAACGTAAAGCACTGATTTACCAGATCTGGCCCGACCTCGACTTACAGAATAATTGTAGCCCGGATAACAGGTTGTTCCACCGTGTGTAACACACATTTCAGCAAATCCACTCTGACAACATATCCTTATGGCTTGGATTTGTCACACTTTAAGTTATCTCATCTAGGCCCAATCAGTGATAGTGAATCACGACTCGATCTCGGCCATTGGGGCGGGGGGGGGGGGGGGGGGGGGAGGGGGAGGTTTCGTCTCATTGCGGTGGGCGGCTAAATTCGCTCTCGTGTCGTCACCGGTGGGATGCATGTATGCATATGTGAGAGAAAAAGTAGAGAATTAAGGAAAAATAGTGAAAAAGAAAAATGTATGTAAGGTTTGACCTCGGGATTTATCTCCATTGCGAACCAGTTAACGGTACATTTTCCATCGCGTCGAGTAACACGCGCAAGAAAAGAAGAGGAGATGGCGACAAAGAGAAGAGAACGCTATCACTTACATTGCAGCAGCGTTGCAGTACCGACGTGCGCGCGAGGCGGCGGTGTATATGCAACGAGGGGTACTAAATCCTGGATAATTAGTACTTAAATGCAGATTGGTTAACGAAGCGAGTAGGTAGGTGGATACGTGCGCTGTGGTAGCGGTGGCAGTTCTTCCTTTCCTTCCTTTTACTTTTCTTCTTGCCATTCTCTTTTCTTTCTACCTTACATCGAATTTATTTTCGCCTCCGGCTGCAGGCTAATTAAACATCCGACAAGCGCTGTCATTTATGTCGAACGAGTCTTCGATGCCCTGGACGAAATATGAAACCTCGTCATCAGGATTAATCTTCGCGATAATACTTGTACAGTACACAACTTGTTGGAAATATCGAAAAATATTCATCGCTTTGGAATTTCAAAATCTCGGTGAAACTTAGGTACTCGTTGGGTTCTTAGAATTTCTTTTGCAACATCTTATCACAATGTAAAATGTTACGTGCGAGGAATATGCCATTTCAAGTGCTCTGGAATATTCATTTATTTATATTTCAAAATCCTTCGGTACAATACGGGTGAAAGCGGACGGAATTACTGATACCAATTCGAGTTTCAAAACGATTGCGTAATAAAGAGCAACGCAACTGGTCATCCGATGTGACTATCTCACCCGCGAAAAGATTAATCGTCAAGTTTAACCGCCGACGACGAGACCTCTGAGGTGTGACGACTCCTACCCGGGATCAGGGGAAGGGGGAAAGAGACACGCGAGATGCTATGCCTGAAGAGTATAGGAGACGCGGTTAGATGGTATCGCGTCCTTCGGGGGAGGCATAGAGCTCCGTGCGGCCCCTGCATCCGGTTCACCATCCACACGTTAGGTATTACCCCGTGCAGTCTGCCTTGTCTTGCTCTTCTGGCAGCAAAGAGAGCTCTCTTCCTACCAGACACGGTACCATCGTCTACTCCATGCTCGAATAAGGTCCTCTTCTCTCACCCATTTCACCCAAGTACCGACCATCCAGGGTAAGCTCGAGGCGCTGCAGTTGCAAGAGTGTAAAAACGCAGAGACTGTCGGGTCCTGTACGTACGGTATATAACAAGCTATGTGGATCTGGTCCGTAACATTGAAGACACGTCGTGAGAAGAGGCCACGTTAAGGAACCTGTTCGGGTATACCGGTCGATAAGTTCCATCGGCCATTCCATACAGTATAGTATCGAGGGACGTATTTTCGTTGCTTTGCCAACTGTTTCTCACCTCGTCTTTCGGTAGAGTTCAAGTCAAAGTCGGTGAACTGATTCTTCCGTGGCTTGGTGTAAGGAGGTGCGAGTTCTTCGAGAGGCAAATTAAAACTAACTAGCAGTTACCGCAACATGCACACAGAGAAATATTAACCCGTGGAAGGAGACACGCTTGACTCACGCCTTAGGCCTCAGGGTTTCCCGTTGACTCATCGTGCGATTTACTTCTCGAGAATCTGCCGTTCTCCGCAGCTGCATTATACGCATGTGCCCACCTACAGCAGCCATTGTCTATTCGCACGACCTTGGCTTGCGCCAAAAACCGACTCAAATCGATTCTACGAGCTTGGACTGCCAACTATTGCCATTTTTCAGTAACTGGCCATGCGTAGCGTTAAGGAAACTGTTCATCCTTAACCCCAGCCGCGGTATCAGGCAAACAGGGCTTTAAAGCCCTTCGGCATCCGACATTTGTGATCAGACACCGATCACTGAAGTTTGTCGATAAAAAAGGGCGCGGCGTAGCGGTCGATTTGCGACGGATTCGCATAAGGGATTTGCAACCGAGAAACTGCGAGAAGATCGGCTATTTCTTGGAAACCCTACGCCTGATGGACCTCGTCAAGGTTCAGATAACCGCTGAACGCTTTTGTTAACTTACTTGATGCATACACGATACGCCGATCAGCCTTTCTTCGCTTCAGGCAGGATTAATTACCTTAGACACGGTTTTTCAGCCACGATGGCTTGACAAATGATTTTCGTAATCGAGGAAATAGATATAAAAGAGTACTGAATGAAAAAATATGGTTTTGTACCAAACATGATAATCGTTTTGACATTTTCAAAAATAATGAATCAGCTTTTCAACGTACCTATTGTATGCCACAGTGCTAATGAAAAACTAGTTCAATGTTGTAATTTCAGTGCAGTAAAGTACTAGGCCTACTTAAACGTGACCTACAATAAGAAAACTGACAAGTTTCATTATTTCACACATACAACAGAATATTTAACCTTCAAAATTTAGTACGACATCACTATTGACCAGATTTTCGGTAGCTACACTTTAAAAACGGAATGGATAGCAGTCAAGGATGAAGATCAAGCGTTTCATTTCGAAACTAGAGTCCATAAAGATCAGGCACTTTTGGATGTTTTCCTTCTATAACGGTACATCTTTGTCTATCATTTCCATTTCACTTATCGCCGTAGTAAAACGAATCAAGTTGCAAATATTTACTCGCAACGTAGACAAAGACAACATCGAAACACTGGAAAAAGATATCCCTTCGTTGGATTTCGTTCGTTCATTCGTACGTGCGTGGGAGGGGGGCAGGTAAGGGCCAGCCGTCTCGTTAACCTGGATGTTTGCCCTGACAACACCCTCGAACCTCAGCGGCATATTTGACCGCCGTAATACAAGGAATCTCCGAACTTTGGATTTACTTTAGCGAGCGGTATCCCTTGCGACGAGCGCGCTGCATATGCCAGCGGCATCAGGACTGCCTGCCACTTAGCGATCCCACGCGGGTAAACAAGTCAACGAAACTGGGAAATATTTCGAGTCATGTATTCCGGTGCAGCAGAGCTTGAACCATTATACCTTACATGGATATATACATAATTCTGTCGAGGAGATGAGACTCTCAGTGACCTCAGGACAGGTTTATCAATCGCACGATCACGTCCCTTGTCTTCCAATCACGCTTTGTATAATATTTCGTAACACGTGGCCAATCGCATGAGCATTCTTAACAGCCACCAACGGTCACAGCTATTGCGGTTCGAGTGTAGAAAGGTCGACTTCCGCTACTCTCGAATCCGTGCGCGAACGGTCAGCGACTTCGTCCTCGTCGACGCGGTCCATCGAGCAACGTGATCCACTTTCAGATATTTCTTGGCAAGGACCAAGTTCAGTCATATAGCGGGACTTGGTACGAATCCGACCTTAAAGTTGATAAAGAATCACGGTGTATCGCTCCGCGAGCCAAAGACCACGCAGAGCCACGGAGCCATAGACTCGCACGGTCGATCACCGTGAAGTAATGAATCAGTTCGATCTGCACGGTCAATAACTATGGGCGCGGGCTGAACAAGAAGTCTCGCCTTTCTTCTGTTCATTCTCATCCTCATCATCGCGGAACCTCGGCTCCTTTGCTTTTTATTTATTGGCATGATTGTCGAACTCTGTCTCGAACTGTCAACGCAATTTTCTTTTTTTCATTTACACATTACACGTATGCATTTTTTCTCATTCCTCTTTTCCCTTCTCTACTCTTTTATTTCCTATTTTTGTCCCCGTACGCAACTCGGCAGGTTTTATGGTATCTCAGTATTCGAACAGCGTATGACTCCTTTGTACATTAGATTCCGTCTCGGTCAATGTGCAGATTATGCACTAGCCTGAGTAATAATCACTTTTCTCCGAAGTAAGCGACTCCCAAGTTTTTCAATCGTGTAACATGGTTCGATTGAACTATAACACACAGGGCTCTTAAGACACACTCAGCGTATTTTAGCTGATTTCAATATAAGATATTGAAGTAACTTGAATGACACGAAGATTAATGATACACTGAGAAAATCGACAAGCATAGACAATAAATCGTACCTAGTTGAAGAGAATTTTTTTGTCGCAGCAACGTGTTTGATGATTGCCTGTACTAAACAATTTTGGCACAATGAAACCGATTTATTTGAAATATTTCATCCATACGGTAAAAAATAATAAAAAATTCATGCATTTGCTGTTATCAATTTCGCGAATGAAACAAACGTATAAATTGAATTAACTATCAATTTGAAACAGTTTTACTTCACCGGTGGAAAACAGTTCATTTTGTCCGATTGATATACAGCATAATGACATTTCTCAGTGATTCCTGTTTTGCGCGAAGAAAGTTATCCACAGTTTTCCAAAAACGGACAAAGTGTGCAGGAATTCAAACAGTCGACATAAGCATCGAGTTTGTAAAAACTCTGGTATCGAGAATCGCGGTGCGGCGGCGCTGGCCGTCGGTCGCTGCTGCTTTTTTCATCCAGAAGCTATATTAGCGTTCCGAGGCGTGCATGCACGCAACGATTCCGTGCAGCGTGTTGGGACGTTGCTAATGTTGCTTGTAAGTATCGTCGATGATGACTGGTGATTTGAAGCGCGCGAAGAGACGGGATACGAGGCGATGGGATGGGATGGCGGGGTTTGACCGCGCGGCCAGAGGAGCGGGAGATTCCCCGACCCACGTAACTCTAGCTCAGGTGTTCTATAAATAGACCATGCGTGTTGCCGACCTGTTGCACGCCGCCTTCTCCGCGTGTGAACGCCGAGGCCTCCGACGTACGATTTCGAGCCGCGAGGAGCGCGCCGGGTAATCAGAGCTCAGGAAGCCGCTCACGCTCCGTTCGCATCGACACACGCATTTGAGAAGATCGCGCTAATCGTGATCAGCATCCTCGTCGTCGCACGGCCACCACGTGCACGAGCACATCGAGGTTCACAGTCAAGGGCACTAGGCCCCAGGGGACCCCGTCTCGCGATCCTTGTTGATCTAGGATGGTGCTTGAAAGGTCATTTTTTAATTTCAACCGGCTCACTTCCGATATCTGTTTCGAATGATTCAAAATAATTTGCTAATTTTTTTTGACGGTCCAATGTCCAAAAAATCATTTCATTTCGATAAAACTTGCAGCCCGGGGTTTTCGAGGTCACTGATTTAGAATCTGAACTTGAAATTACAAAATTCAAATTGCCGGATCCATTGCGGCAACATTAAGTGAATTTTTGGATTACGATTCATCATATTGGATCCACCTATTTGAATTTAAAAATTCTGAGTTAGATTTAATGTCCCTCTAATGGGGTTAAATGGGAAAATCTACCCTTTTGCGGGCACGGATTAGAGTTGAGATAAAAATCTGAAAAAATAAAGGAATTATTTGGGACCGATTTGGCGGGTGAGCCGGTCGACATTCAAAAATGACCTTTTTAAGGAACACCCTATTGTTAGCCGTGACATTTATCGGACGTTATTTCGCGATTAAATCGTTCCCCTGCAGCATCAGCTCGTAATAACCCCAATTAACCCCGGCATGACACGACTGCGAATCGCTCTTCTCTTGCAAATCTCACTTCGACTGAGGAACGAGATAAATGATAGATTTTATTCATACTTAGAAAATATTGTGATACAATGAAGAAAAAATGAGTCTAACACAAAATACGTGATCTAGCTTGTATATACTAATTACGAAGTTAAACTAAAAGAAAAAAAAGATAAAAAGAAGTAAGAAAGAAAGACCCTCGCAAAAAATTAAAAAACGTAGAGCAGAAATTTATGTAGACCTGACCTAAACACCGAGAGTTGGCAAATATCTAGAAAAATCCAAATATGATCTTCTGGATAGAAAGAGAATTAAGTGCTTACACTCGTCGTGATCTCGTAGCGAAATGGAAGACAACAAAATCGAAAAAAACAGCAAGCTTATATTTACGATTATACTGTAACTTCTAGTATTTGACAAAACGAAACCTAATTGCAGGTAGACATTGACCTAGATATACAAGTACGTGTGATTTCTCGTAGTGGCTCAAAATTGCATCGTATTCCAAGAAAACGCGCATGCATGTGTTTGTTTGTTTGCGTGTGTGTGTGTGTGTGTGGACAACTGAAGATAAGAACTACTCGGCTTATCGTTAGTATGACAAGTGTATTTTGTGACGCCAAGCCCTTACACCGATTCTATTCAAATGCTTGAATACATTGCAAATGCGACGCATGCTGGAACCACTGTAAAAATTCAAAACGCTGTAACTTGGCGAAAAATCACGCGATTGACTTTTAAAAACGTTCTACTGTGCCTCGTTATCAACTGTCAACTTTACGTAGTTGAAACGGTTCTCGCTGAAAATATTGTCTGCATCTATATTTTCTTCTATAGTCACATTAAGTTTCCTAATAGCTGCCCCGCTCGAAAATGAACGAATCTCATCCCGAGACTTTTTTTTACATAACATGCCTAGTTTTCAAGATATCTTAACGTCTTGTTCAAAATCGGACGTCCTGTATATTTCAATATTCGATGTGAGAAAAGAAAGCTACAAACCCTTGACAACTGAACGATTAATCAACTTGATCAGCTGGAAAATTATCCCGATTCACAAGAATCAGAGATATATCGACGAATAAACATGACTCATTGTCAGTTGGAATAAAATATCGGCAATGTACACGTGAATATGTATGAGTAGAAATGACAGAGTCCGCAGTTTAGTCGGTGATTAGTATTCTACATCTGCGCTGTAAATATTTTTACGTAATTTTTGTAAATCAAAAAGCTATAAAAACACAAATATTGTTTGAAACAAAGATTGCTTACAATTAAGCATAGGTATAATTCAAATAAATTAGAAAACGTTTTATTTCACATTATAATATGAATTTTATAGATATTTCCTTTTATTTTATTTCCTCAATATTACAGTAATAACCGTTAAATACATGGTATATTCATGCATTCATCCATTCACTTAAAACGTAAATTATTTGTCAAAAGGTGCATAACGTTGAAATTTTAAATGTGAATTATCTTTCTTTCGATAAAATTGTTTCTCTGATCTTTCTTTATTTATTTTTAAATAGTCTCTTTCTTCAATCTTTATATGTTGAGATTTTGAATTTATAGTATTTTAAATTGTTTTCCTGATAATAACTTAGCCTGTCGTGACAATTACCAAAGATCTTCTGTTGATGTTGTTAACAATGGTGACACGTTCATTGAAAGCGTGGATCCACGGTTTTACATTTTCGAAGACAGCTGAAATGAGTTTTATGTTTCACTTCACACCGACTTTGTTATTACGTAATAGAATCTTCGTTAAAATAAGAAAAAAAAAATAGAAAAAACAGTTCTTAAAATGAAAATGCGGCACATCGTGCTCCGAAGAGAATTTGGCAGAGAGAGAGAGAGAGCGCGCGAGTTAGTCTCCTACGTAATTCGTACTTAAAGTCAGCTTGTACTTGATCATTCTTATGGTTTCGAGCGGTCATATTTGAATCGTTACAGCGCAAAGGTTTGACTCGGATCTGCGATTAGATTTGATTCAATGCTTTATTCGTTTTTCTCGTGTCATCGCTGTTGCAGTTTAATCAAGGAAGAAGAATAATTAAAAATGCTACTCTTTGTCCGGGGATATGAGATGTGACTGGGCAGTGAAACGAAGGTGCGGAAGTCGAGATTGTTGTTTCCGGCTCTTATCTTTCTATCGTTGTGCAAAGTTACGCGTCAGGAGAGCGGCCGGCGGCAGCACGGCTGTAAATTGTTTCAAGTTATGGAGTTTATCTGACTCTGCGAGGATAGACGTAGGTGAGTCAGCCGGCTCTTTTTACAAAAAAGATCGTTGCTCTCCAACCCGCGCGTGAACGGTCATTTAGATAAGCTGCTCTCTACCTGCCGCACTAATACCTACCCGAAGGTGTATTTGCTCACGTTTCACTTGCACACGAGAGCTGGGCGGCGGGAAGCGGGGGCATGGAAGAACCGTGTGCAAATGTAAACAGCCACAACTCCGGGTACACCTATGTCTACTTGAATAATTTCAAGCAAAAGAAACTACACGGAAGGCAATCGCAGTTATTCATCGTTGAATGGACGGCGACGCGGAGTTGAGCTCTAGAAGCTATGAATAACATTTACACTTTTACCCTCCTCCCCCCTTATATCCGCCTAGCTCCATAGCTCCATTGCTATCTCTATCTACCTGCACATCTCCTATTCCGTTTATTCCAAAGTCTCTTGACATCGTACCGTCTTAAATCACAACGAGATAGGTGCCCGCATATAAGAAACGTGTGATCTCGGTAATTAAAACCCGGTGTAACACCGTAATATCTCTGGTCCATTAAAAGCCATCAATTACCACCGCTGTATCCTTCCCTTCGCACATCGTCACTGTGTGAAACCTCCAACCATAAGCATATAACTCACCGCGCTAGGGCATGATAATGGGCATGTCCCAACGTGCACGTGGCTCCAGGCTGCGATTTGCATGCTGTAGAAAAGATCGCCAGTCACTCCAGGGTCGTTTTAGAGTTAATCACCGTGCGAGTCGATCCGCGACGGCAGACTGCATAATCCCCCGACTGCCAAAGTCCAAGCAACCGAGTCATAACCGGATGGCCAGGTTCTTGCCGAACTTGGCAATCGGCGGTGGCATTTCATTACCTGGCATCAAATCTTAACTCGTAACGAGTCTCGCCATCAACTTGTTCGCTGCGGTGGACGGTGGCACGCGGAAGTCCTCGTCCTCGGGGTGACCATCGCGCCTCGGGGCAAAGTAACGCGTGTGACCCTTGCGCCATGTATTACAGCGACGGTGAAAAAGGACCAATTGCCATTACCGTTAGGGGAATTATTTTTTTTCGGGATCATCGTGAAACGCGGCATATTCATTATAAATTCGAATAATACTTACACCTTAAGGGTGAACGACTGCCCATGTAAGCCGTGATTTTTCGGGCTGAAAACGGCAGGTAGGTCCTTGGTCCTTGTTGTTTACCCTTCGTTTACGTGTTACCCGTGTAACAGAAATCCTGAAGAAAAATTCTCTGAAATTTTTTCCGTAAGGAGATGTTACAACTGCTGGCTAATTCAGATATCCGTCATTTATAATTTTGGCAAGCAGGAAAAATATTCCGGTTCGGCCACTTCAAACTTCATGAATTATTATTAAATTGGTTACAAAACGTCAGTGAGGTGAATCGACATTCAGATATTTAAAATTCGTTTCAGAATGTTAATTAGTATCAACAAGACGTGATAGCTATACGAAAGTAACTAAGCAACTTATCGTTAGACACTGCTGTAAGATCTTTCGGTATTTTTCAAATTTTACTTATCAAAATTGAACCAATGTCCTAAAAATTATATAAATACAATGTGTGGTAGAAGCTTCTCTTCTGAATACGAAATCGGATACACATAATCTAGTAAATTATTTGTGCGTATTTAATTATCATCGTAATTACCGATGATCAACAAACCAAAACGTGACTTCCTGTCACCTTCAAAGAGGCAGGAATAATCCTTCGAGATCAAGTTCCGAACAATTATTGCTGTTAACTCGAGCTCTGCTTGACAGCCAGAAGGATGAACCGAGGTCACGAGGTACCATGGCATTTTTTTTTCCTCGTTCCGGCGGGCTCGTTAAGGCGATATCACTGTAGGAGCGTGACATCCCGATTCAGCACGGCGCTTCTGTACGATGATCAGCTTCAGTTATATTCTAAAGTGGAATCGTCTGCAGTAAACCTCGTCGGTTTAATACCTGCCGTCTGATCGTGCAGAACGAGAAGAATGGTGTTAATTTTTTCAACCAGGAGGTCGGATGGGAGGGCTGGACCCGATGGTGAAAATAATACGATTGCAGAAAATTAAGCGTGCTAATTGCGCAAGAAATCGTGTAGTCATCCTGGCAACGACGTTGAATAGGATGATGGGGTACGACTGGCAACTCGCAGCAGCATCTCCGTGGCAACGATCACTTCACACGTGCAGAATATTCTCGAGCAGTGCCCGCATGCGGCGAAACGTCATTAGTCACGGGATATTAAGCGGGTTTATGGCTCCCAACAAATCAATGAGACGTCTAATGGAGAGAAAAAATGAACCCGAAGGGAGTTCACGGGGAGGTTACGAGGTCCCTCTGAGGCGGGTGCAGACGAGGGCACAGTGACCGCCCGGGTGACGTGATCCTCCTCACGGACCATCGGGGGTGGGAGTCAATGCAGAGGCGGAGGCTGTAATCATATTCCGCGTTCCATGCTAATGGCTCCGAGGAGCCAGCCTCTCGAGCCTTCCGGCAGTAACGGAATCGCTCGCGCGGCCTGGCCGTCACCCCATGGCAGCCGTGCAGCGGTATCGAGGCGGTTATCCTCGGCCCTGTCTTCCGCCCATAACACCAAGCCGAATCACAATCAGAGCTTCATCGATCGGCCCGTTAATTACAACGTTTCGATGTTGTGAAACTCGATTTCAGATGCTCGGGAGGTCACGTGTGACTCGATCGAGTCTCCCAGCTGTTGGTGGTGGCGATTTGTTGTATGTTCTCGAGCTCCAATCGGCGTAATCGATTGTATTTTGTATTTAATTACCTCGTCAACTTCCTTACATATGTACATGATGTTTTTTTCATTCATTTTATTTCATCAAAGGCGGGGTTTTTGTCACTCGATATGCGTACAATATATTAAAATAACTAGAAAACGAATGGTTTCCTTTCGTAGAGTTGTCTAACAGGTATAATAAGAAATCAATTATGTGTAAAGGAAATCAATTATCATTAATTGGTAGAATGTTATGTATGAGGATTTAATGAATCTTCAACTTTATTCTGTGGAAATATTCCACATCAAAAGATTGTATCTGACGTCAATGTTTTTTCTATTTTGGGAATATTGAATTGAAGTGTACTTCAATGATTTTAAACCGTCAATTAAAATGATCTCAGATTGTTGATCATACGTCATGATGAAATATAAAACATAGATGTCAATAGTATTTTGCGAAACTGTTAATTCAGATTGCTGAATATTATGAAATAAGTCAGAAGTAGAATACTGCAGATTTTGAGAGTTATGGTTACACACCTCGAAAATACTCGTGAATTCACAAATTTGTCATGAAATAAAATACTCGTATAAAGGTAATTTCTTATAGAGTGTAAAACGCATGCAGATACAGAGACTTGAAAGTAACGAGGACTATTACTTCGCTGAATCAAAATTACGCCACTTGATCGACGTGTATTTGCCTGTATCCAATTGTAAAAAATAACATGGCGACTACGCAAGTGGCTTGCAACGAACGACGATTCTGAATCAAGAGTGAGAAAAGATATGTTAAAGAAAACAAAAGAAATGAATTTATGGCGGCATACCGAGAACTACGAATGTTCCTTGAGGCGAGAAATAGGCATGCGAAGAGTTAGGTGTAACAAACACGAACCGAGAGAACTTGTCGAGAACGTAAGTGGAATTAGTCTCAGTCCGGTGGTTCGAGGGAGTAAAGGGACCCGGACGGACGGACATGGCGGTAGTGCATTGATATGCACCAGGTGTCGAGGTGGTGCTAACAAGTGACGTAGACCCAAGACGTCCCGAAGAGGAGAAATATGGGGGGAAGGAAGTCGACGGAGCACACGCTACTGTAGCCGTTGACCATTCACCGAATTCCGCATCGAATGGGTTGTAACGAGAATACGGAATGACGTAAGCGTCGTCGCCAACCTCCGTCGTTCACCTTGGGGTTAAGCATCGTGCAAGCTACCTATGAGGATGATACTTTATGCATTTCATACCATTTCTCGACTATCGAACATCATCTCACGTGTTCGTAATTGCAATTATTAAGGTGTAATTTATGACTTATGCCGTGTAAAACGGAACTGGCGTTAACGATCCCGAGGCTAATAGCGCGCAGCACTTGGAGCATTCATGGAAACCTCCGGGCGGTTAATTCTTGTTCGCTGATGCAAGCAAGTCGCGATTTTCTACGCTTACGATAAAGCCGCGGCTGTAAGAGGGATACAAAAAGAAACACGTGGGGAGTAAATTTTCTCGGACGTCGTGAGAATTAAAAATTCTTGTCGGCTAAGCGAGTCTTGATTTTTTGTTTTTGCCATAAAGCACCGCGCTTATGAAATTGAGACGTGTGAGCGGATTCTCACACATCTACACCGATCTTTTTGCATTTGAAAGTGTTTGCGCACTGTAAATTTTCATAACCTGCACTTGAAACAAGCCCTCGAAAAAGTTCCCACGTTAATGTATTTACACTGCGCTTCACAGACACTTGCTACGGACCTTACGAAGGTCCGAGCTCACGCCTCTTCACACTTGGAGAATAACCAGAATTTCTTTTATTAACTTGCAGAAGACAAAGAACCGCCGACATGTCGGCGTTGAGTGCCGGGATGAGCCGACCCGGGGAGATGATCCTGTTCCTGGCTATCGCTTTTCTAGCAATCTGTTGTTCACGCGCTGGTAAGTTTTTACATTTTCTAGATGTGTCTTTTTTTATCAAACCGTTTCAACATTCTGTAAGCTCTGAATCCCCGATTTCCTAAAGAGAATCAGCTTCCGGATTTTCCGCTTTACCTCTTCCCATTCGTTCATCACAGAACTTCGGATAGTTTCTCTAATGCTTGCGGGTCAGAGTCGATCACTGCCGAAGCGGCAATTCATATTTTCTACAGAAATTTATCCTGCAAAATGAAAGACCGACGGAGTCCGATCCTACAGAATGAAAATTCTACAGAGTAGGGTAAAAAACATTTTACTTGAAATAATAAACATGTTTTGTACAGAATGCATACCGCAGTCCAGTTTTACAGAAATTTACTTAAGAGAACCATTTCTACAGAAAAATAGTTTTAATTAGACCATGTCTAAAACCACAACACCCTATTCCCCGACAAAACGCGGAGAGTGTCTGTATCATCCAGAAAGTTAGTATAAGTTGGGCTTCACTTTCTGTAGAAACTTGTGAAGAACTTTGTACAAGAGTATAAGAGGGCAACGGAGAATCATTTCTCTGTAGAAACGATACCCTTTCCACAAATTTCTCTAGAACTACACTTTGCCAAATCGATCCGATGTTGAATTTACGTAGAATAATTTTTCTGTAAAAAAGATTATATTTATTAGTTCAAATTAAATGTATATTGTAGGACCGCACTCTATAGGACTTTTACTAAATAGAATTTTTAGAACTGGAAGCCTCTCGTAAAGATTGTACGCGACCATATTCGTTCCCGACGGAGCTTCAACATCTTCCATGTCATTGGAAGACCGAGTTCGCGGTACTGGATGATCGACTTCCGTTCAAGTGAAGCCGGTTTAGCGAGGGTTAAGGACCCCTTCAGTTCACGCTAGTCAACGTATGTCGCCAAGCTCGTTGAGCTCAGTAACGCGAAGTTCATTGACAGTCGGTAAACATCTGAGATTGACGGTCATATCGACTTGTCTCCGGGATCAGTTACTCGCGTGCAGCTTAACCCGCGAGGACACCGTTCACCGTCCTCGGAAACCGGCACGACCACTTTCACCAAGACAACGCGCACCCTGTGCAGGTCTAACGAGACTCATTGCCGAGGTCAAGTTCAGCGGTAACTGAAGGATTGGTTCAAGAACCCCATAAAAAATATTTCAGGTGTCTAGCCACCGTCATCTCGTTTCTTTCTTCTTCTATAAGTTTACTTAGTACGCAATTTTTCAAACTTCCAAATCTAATGTTGGGAAGTCAAACTGATTCTTCCTACATTACCATTCGTGTTACATTCGCTCTGTCAAGCGATGTGGTCTGAAAAAATTATAAAACAAACTACTCGTTAATCATTTTAATAAAGTGTTATACTGTTGAATGGCGAACTCATATGTCACACAGCTTCACGTATTTGTTACTTCTTGTTAGTACATTTGCTCTACTCATCTCGCATACAAAGTAACTTGTTCAATTATCGGTAATTGACTAAATAACGGTCTTCAGGACGATCTGGAACGTGTTGAGTTCATCTCGATTTATCCTCCATCATGATCTTCAGTATCTACCACATTTTCTTGTTTCTTCAAATTATTCACAATGCAAAAATGCTAAAAGTGCATTCGAGTCTCTTAACTAGAACTTAAAATTGTTATGCAATCAAGAAATCTCTTCGTCATGGAAATATATATGTTCCAAAAATGTCATATCTTCTTCATATGTGATACAAAATCCATCAATAAAATCGTTAAACATGCATGAGAAAGAGATTTATTTTGCATGGTTGAGAAATCTTGTTCATACCAACTGATCCTTTCGCTGAGTACAGACTATAGAAAACAAATCAAGGGTTCGGAATATTTTAGTATTGAATCTTTTCCCGAGATATGATAGAATCCAGCTGACACAAGTTGGTTACCCTAGTGAAAAAAATTCCAATTATTCTCCACAAAAAACTTGACGATTTTTGGGGAACTCGGAACGCGATCACAGTTTCTGAATAGACTTTATCGCAGAACTTCGTATTTTTTCATAGACAGTTGTACAATGGTTTGCCGTTTCACGATGGTCATTCGAGCGTTAATTGTTGATATAGATTTAATTGTTTGTAGAATATCGTAGAATTCCTTTTTTAGAAAAACAAGTAACGTTTGATTTTTTCACGTTCATTTCACGAAAGAAATAAGACAAGATTGATTGAAAGTAATGTGGCATATTCGTTGAATTCATTGAGATTATATTCTCAAGATGTAAAATTTCTTTCATAATATTTAGCTTGTTTTCGTTAAGTTTTCCTTGTGAAAGAGATGCAACATACTATAGTGATAGCTATTCACAAATAGTATTTGATACCATCTCGTAGAGATTCGCAATCGCATTATAAAGCCTTTTACCTATATTTGTTTTTTTTCTGCAAAATTCAGTGAAAACCGATTTCTTCGTTTCCAAGTTCTAAATTTCATTAACACTTATGAGGACTCCTAATTTATTACAATTATCTACTTAAAACTATGAGTGTTCCTATTCAATTAGAGATTTTCTTACTCATATGTACAATTCTCCAAGAGTTCACGAGATTTTACATTCATCGTTACAGCCTGCATATATTAAATTTTCAGCTTGTAGCGGAAAATTGTCGATCGTTGTAGTATTTCGTAGAAGTTCGTATTCGACCGCAAAATTTCACTAAGTCTTATTCAGTTTTGGGGTGATTATTTTTTTTCTATTTTGAAAAGAGTTGTAGATGAAAGCATCGTTTCTACAGTGCAAACAGTGGATTACAGCAGTTTGTCTACATTTTTCAGGCTGTGAGTTCTAGTCAAACCTGTAGTCTGTCTCTTAGAAAAAGCTTGACCGCTGGCAACAAAGCAGTGATTATAACTACCTAAACCCGTGCTACGACCCTTGAGCATTACAGGGTGACGTATTAATCATATGCAAGGCGTTATACTGTAGTTGGTACAGTTTAACAGTTATAACGAATTGTCCAATGACCATTCAGACAAGAGATACGAGCATCTTTTTCCGTGGCATTCCATAATGGAAAGATCTTTCCTACGGGACTAGAGGCCTCAGTCCTGCGCAGAAACGGGAAAAACGGAAACGTGCAGAGGTCAACCGAGGCCATCCGGGGAAAGGCATAGCGGAACGTGTGGGTGCTGCGTCAGTGCAACGCAGAGGTTAAGTAATCTTACCAGTCGACTTCGAGCAGGCTATCTTCGGAAAAAACTTTACTATCCACAAGTTGCGCATGAGGTTCAGGGACAGAAATTCTTCTTAACGGTTACCTTGTCGAGTTATTACAGCATAGGCATTGCTGCGAGCTGAGGAGGCGCAGTAAAGGTATAGGAGTAGCACAGAGAGAACCGACAAGCCTCGTCGATAGACGTAAACTCGTAATCACCATGCTATTAAATCAGGTTTTTTTTCTCTGATGGTATGCCGTAAATAATTCACTACTTCGAATCAGCGGGTTTCACGTTCATTACGAGATCGTGGTTGACGATTCTCGCCGAGGCAGCTTTATACGAATCTGCTCGTTGAACTGTGCACGCGCATGACCGGTCGGCTCCAAAGGTAACTTTCACATCAAGGCCGCGGTATGATTTCATAAGTTTTACATGTACATTGCCAAAATCACCTTGAGGCAGGTACAAGTTACACCTACTCATATATGTATGTACAAGCTTACGTAGATACATTTTGCACACTCGTCAACCAGCGTTAAGCAGATCATCCATCCGACGGAAAAAGGTATTACCTTATACACCTTATGTAACATATTCCGAAAATGAAGGAGGCTAAACCTACCTGGTTAGCGCTGCTAAAGAACTCGTTTCAAGTTGATTTTTAGCGTGTTGCGCACCGGCTAATTTCGATTACTCTTGGCTAGGACCGATAATCAACGATAACACATTCTGGCACTATGGATAGGTGCTTTTACTCGGAATACGTAATGAATTTGTGACTAGTGAAATAGAATTATTTTGAATAAGCCGATAGGATATAGTAATTCATCAAAAAGCTATGATATTAAATGGCGAGTGGGCAATTAGGGGCGCGTTTATCACAGGCGACTTCAACTTTATTACGCTGAAGAAATATTTCGTGTAGTAGAAATGAAAACCGTAAGCTGCTTGTAACTAAATATTCGATACGCCGCAACTTCCCACGCAACGTTTTACGTAATTTATTACTCACCGAGAATCGGCGTAGGTGAACCTACTTCCGTAATCAAACGCAGATGTTTTCGGTGTTAATCGTGAGCGCAGATGAACGACCGTCACTATTTTAAATAGCTCCAATCAGCTAGTTAACACTCTTCAGTTATACAGCGCCGTCAAATTCATTTTGGCACATCTAATATCCATTTTTTGTGCACCATCATTATGACGCCTCTTTGTATTCTGCAACCTGAGTCTTCTTAGCCTTGAGTGTATTAGGCCTCAGACGATATGGTTACGTGCTGTTGGCACCTCAAGGCAAAGATACTCATTACAGTTTTTCCGGCTGAGGTCGTGTATGTCCAGTCACGAATCCTTTTGCCAAATTGGTTTCATCAGACTATCGTAGTCGTACGGTCTTCACCTATTGTACCTTGCAACAGAGTCGAACAAGAATGATAATCTTGTTTAACTGTCGTCCTAAAGTGCCGTTTCATGCGATTTTACACACTCTTGACAAAGTGAAAGCATTCTACTTTTTAGCCTGGTTCAATCTTCGCTGTCAATGGTGACCCGTTAGCGACTGCAAGTATTGTTGTCAGGACTCTCATTATTGATTCCAAAAAAAGATTAAATTTTTTACAGTTCCGAAGGCTTCTGAGAAGTATTGATATCGTAAAAAAACTGAATTGTTCATTTCTCGGACCAGGCTATCGATTAGCCAAGTAATAGAGGTCCTTGTACGTACCTGGACAACTACTAAATTCATGAACTACTACGCTCGACTTCCGGCACTACAAAACCAGTCAATCCTCAATGATTTTTTCACAAATGCATAATCTGGCATATTCGCCACAATCTTTCGGATTAAACCAACTTTACGTGCTAGTAGGTATTGAAATCAGGTTGTACCCAATTTTATAACGTGTAGGTATTTTGTAGCGAACCTCTTATACACTCGGATGTCATTTACCGAGACAAACTTCTTGGTACAAATAATTTCATTAAAAATTGTCCGCGTGTCCAGTATGGAATGCTGATTCCCTTGTTCGCATGCGCGTGGGCAGGACAATAAATAAAAAAATTAGAACTAGTGGTACTTGCAAAGCGTGGTAACGGAACTGTAACGATGATGTAAGGAGAATTAGAAAAAATTTATCGTAGAAAACTAAGAATTGAAAAACTGTGAAAACCCCTACCTGATACTGTTGGTTTAAATTGCTTCACCCTCAAAGTTTTTGCTTGCGAGTCCCTGCTCCGGACACTTTAATCTCCAGTAATTATCGTGGAGTGTTGCTAGAAAGACATAGAATAATGGAATAGGGTGAGGAACATTCAGGACCCTAAGCTTTAGCTGGTAACGAGAATTTGCACCCGCACACACGCGGCGGTACATCTGACGCGTTGACTCATTCAACGGCCTTCCCGGCCAACGCAGCCTCCCCTCGGAGTAGCAGATGATGAATGCCTTCTACGTATAGGGTAACGTGCATGACAGGCGGACCTTTCTTCCATTTTTCAACTCCGCACATAATTCTCTTCTGTTTTTGTGTAATCGGTTGAGTGCAATCTATTTCAGAGCCTTGTTGATGTTGATTATAATTACGTGGTATCATTCGAGCACTATGAAGCTACGTGTTAGGAATTATTTTTTTCCCTCTACAATATGAAATTAAAACAAATATCATTCGCATTACGTGTGTGTTTTTATAATTGCAGCTCCTGTAAGTGAACACGATACGACTCACATTGCAGAATATGAAACAGGTGAGTTCTCAAGGCTGTTCTTCAGATTATAACTCTGTAATCGATCGACGACGAATCAACTAATTATTACATTGGTTTTTTTTGTAGAATCTGGCTGCTACTACAACTTCCAACGCTATCAAGAAGGCGATAGAATAGTAACAAATGAACCATGCTTAAACTGTACTTGCCACAACCGAATGTTGATGTGCTACCTCAGGGTGTGCCCATTTACAAAAGCTATCGGTCAAAACTGCACCGTCGAAAAACGACCGGATCAATGTTGTCCGATCATCACTTGCCCAGAAGTCCCTGTACAACTTCTGACCTCTACGCCAAATTCACCAGCGATTATCGGCTCAACCGAAATTGGTGCACATGACAACTACGGCTGCCGAGTTGAGGAGAAATTCTACGCTGATGGTGCTCAGCTTCCAGTAGACCCGAGAAATCCTTGCGAACTTTGCTACTGCATCAGAAACAGAACCACTTGTGTTATGCAAGAATGTACCCTGCGTGTCGCAGGCTGCAACCCCGTCTATTTACCCGGAGTTTGCTGCCCAGTCAAATATAATTGTGGTGAGTTGAAGTTTCTATAATTCATATCTCACTTTCCTTCTTGATCGCAATCTAGGTAATTTGGGTTGGATTTTGTATATTCGTGTTACAATTTTGGGCATCGTAATTTCAGATTATGACGAAGAACAAACGACTACCCTTAGTCCTACCACTCCTGGACTCATCATGACTACAACAGTTGCTCCAGGGCAGAGCACTCCGATGTGTTACCGCGATGGAAATGCATACAATGACGGAGAACTCATCGACTCAGGACGAGCATGCCAGCACTGCTACTGCTTCCGCGGTGACATTGTTTGCGCCGTTCAGGATTGCAAGATACCAATGAAAATTCACGGCAAGCACTGCACACCTCAACCTGCTCCAGAGGGCAAGTGTTGTCCCACTACCTATCAATGTGGTGAGTAATGAGTATATACTGTTTGATATGAGAAATTTCATCCAATCCCGTATATACCAAATTATATTTTTCCTTTGCAGATGGTGAAAGTAGTCCGACAGAAGTTGAGGAGGAGCCACAGTTAAGCGGCGAACTTCCAATCCCCGACCATCCCTATAAAGAGCAAGCTACTGAATCACCTATTCCGGGATTAGGATATCTGGATGAAGATAACAACCAACCACAGCAGATGGTGGACGTTTTTCCTGGTGCTGACAATACCATTCCCGAAAAATCTGGGGAAAATAAGAGTGGGACTGAAGGTCCTATCCAACAAGAGACCGTGAAACCATTCGAGGAAACGCCTATAGAGCTACCAGAGGGTGTAAAGACAGAGAATCCGACCGGTACCAGTGTAGTCGAGCCTGAACACACACCGATAAAATCAACTGAAGATGTGAATCCAACTGAAGTCGTTTTACCGGAACAGCCAGTAACTACTGCAGATGAAGAAAAAGATGCACCCCACGATTCAATTGAGCACGATAATACAGTGCAAACTACCGCGACTGCCGATGAAACACAAACCGAAGTGAACATTGATGAAGGCAAACCAATAAGCTCAGTGGAATCTACAGATCGAACAGTTTCCGAAGATGCAATCAAGACAACTGAAGATCTACCGACTCACGGAATCGTTTCTGAAGATGAAATCAAGGCCATCGATGAATTACCAACAGAAGAAACCGTACCAGAAAGTCCGACACCTACTGAAGTAACGAGTAATATGCATGAATCAAATGAAGGGTCTGAAGAGGAGCAGGTCTTAAAAGAACCAACGCAATCTGGAATCGAGCAAGAAGGGCCAGAAGAAGTGACCACCGAAGAACAAAACTCGTCCAAAGTACCAGTTATCAGCGAACCACAAGAACCAGTCAACCCTCTACCTGGAAATGATGAGATTGCCGTTGAAAAATCGACCGCTCTGCCAACCCAGGCAGTAAAATCTGATGAAGAAGTCACGAAGGAGCCTGCAGTACTTGTTACCGAATTAACGCCGATTGAGGGTACCAAAACTGAAGACAGCAATATTGCCATCTCCCCCGGTGAAGTTGAACTTACAAAACCCGAAACTTCAGAAGAACCGATTTTCCCTGAGACCTCTACTTTAAAAACAGTTGAATTAGAAGCACCTGAGCAACCAATCAAGGAAACAGCTACGACACTTACTTCTATTGAAGAAAGCAACGTATTTCCCGAAAGCCATCAGAACGAACCAGAGGAGACTCCAGTTTCTGCAACTGTATTACCTACGATAGTATCAGTTATTAAAGACCAATCCACAGAAAAATCTGGATCGACCGAGGGGCATACTATCGATGACATTAGTATGGCCAAAGAACCAACTCAACATGAATCCAATATTGCAGGCGCAGTTCCAGCCACTGAAGTTCCAACTGACGAAGTTCCAACCAGTGAAATTCAAACAGGTGAAATTCCAATAAGCAAATTACCAACTGGCGAAGTTCCTACTAGCGAAGTTCCAACCAACGAAGTTCCTAGCCCGGATGAGGTAACATCGGAAGTTCTAAGTAAAGGTGAAGGTTCAAAACCACAGACGGAAGAAACGTTGATTGATGAAGAGCATCCAATCGAGCCAACGGTTACGGAAGAAAAACAACCTGAAGGTCCAATTGCTGTCGAAAATCCCAGTCAACCAGCGGCTCACGACCAGGAAGACTCTATTGATATCCCTGAACAAGGACCAACAGGCATTCCAATTTCTGACCGAGTTCCGGTTGTCAAAGCGGATGATGAGAGTGTCGTTCATGAGCTGCATGTTACCGAAGTATATGATGAAGTTCAACATACTCATGTTCCTGATAGTTTGATAATTGACAAGCAGGATGGAATTCCTGCAACTTACATCCCACCAATTGGAGGAACGGCTGAATCTGAAATCACTCCAGGACAGGAGCCGGTTACTACTGGAGTAGTACAGGAGATTGTCCCACACGAGGAACAAGCTCCACAAATTTTTAAGGAAACGGTCACTCCTCCTTCATCCGAAAAGGAACACAAACCGACTCCTCAGGAAGAACTTGAACACGAAAAATCTACGGTAATCGGTCAGTTGCCAACTGAAGCTACTCATACAGAAATACTACCTGTGGAACTCGGTACTCACGAAGATGAAAACGGTGATAAGCAAATCTTCAACGAGCCTACGGAAAACAAGGTCAACGCCTCAGAATCTCCTGAAGTGTCGACAGACGTTCAAGGAGTAGAACTGGAAGGTTTTCCGGATGCCAAGCCAACTGAACCCCAAAAGACAGCTGACAATAAACAACACCACGTACCTGCGGAGGATGAAATTGCTAAAGGGGAACAACAAACGGAAAAACCAGTATTAAATGGCGAGTTACCAACCGATAATGTGGCTGAAGAAAAACCACTTGAGGTTCCTACTCATGATGAGGAGACACCTGAAGTTTCGCTACCCGAAGAAAACCTCACGGGGCCTTCCGGAGATGAACAAAAGCCTGTCACGGGTTCGGCTATGGAAGAGAAACCAATTAAATCTTCTGAAAATGAAAGTGAACCTACTGAAGTTTCTACTGCCGAAAAAGAACAGTCAAACACACCTGTTACTGCAGAAGAACCTTTGACTCCTTCGATAACAGAAGAAAGACCAACCGAACCTGGCGTAGCTGATGAAAAACAAACTGAAACTACCATTCCCCAAGAACAACAAACTGTAGGCCCTATTTCAAACGAAAATCCCGTTGAAGCTGGTGTTACTGCTGAAGACAAACCTTCTGAAGTTTCGATTTCCCAAGAACAAGAAACCGAAGCTCCCATCAATGCTGAAGTACCCAGCGAAGTGAATAGCGATACTCAAGAAAAGACAGATGATACACGTATTACCGAAGACAAGCCAACAGAAGACTCAAGCATTCAAGAAGAACTGCCAACAGTCTCAATCATCGATCAAAAACCAACTGAAGAATCTGCTGTGGAACAGGAGCTGACAGAAGCTCCCGCTTCTGAAAGAGTGCCAACACAAGCTTCTTTCGATGTAGAAAATCCAGTTAAGCCTTCCAGTACCGAGGAGAAACTAGTTGACACTCCTGCCACTGATGAAACTCCAATGAAAACCTCTATCGTTGATGACGAATCAAATGTGACATCTATTTCCAATGAAAAACCAACAGAGACGTCTATCACTGGAGAAATTTCAACACAAACGTCTGTTGCTGAAGAAGAGCCTTTGGATGTTGGTCAAAAACCAAACGAAGCTTCAATCACGGAAAATACTGTAACTGACATTCCAAAATCTGAACAAGAACCTCCATTAGTTACTGATGAGAACCCTACAGAGTCTTCATTTGTGGAGCAACAAATAACAGGTGTATCCACTTCCGCCGGAGAGTCCGATGTTACCATCGTAGAAGAAACCAGCGTCCCTGTTACTGAAGAACTAACAGAAAGTCCTGTAACGGAACAAAAGATATTCAAAACCTCTGCTACACAGGCAACACCGACGGAGTCTACTGTCCAGGAAGAGAAAATAACTAATGTACCTGCTGGCAGTGAAATTCCCACGGAAGAATCTGCCATTGAGACGAAAACACCTGTGGCCGTTGTTGGTGAAGAAAAAGTAACAGCAATTTCGAATGAGGAAGGACAAGATACCGTGGCCTCTGTAACAGCAGAAAACTTGACAGGGATTCCAGAAGTGGAGCAAAGCGTAACCGATAGCTCCATCATTGAAGAAAAACCAACAGAAGCTCCTATTGCAGAACACGAAACAACTAGTGGCTCCATTGAGGAAGGTGTACCAAGTGGCACGCCCATTGCCGAAGTGGAATCGGAAGCTGATTCTGGCACCGCTGTTAGCCAGACTGAGCTTACGACACCTAAAGCTGTTGAAACTACTTCAGCAGACAATGAACCTGTTAACCCATTGGTTTCCATGGAAGGACCAGTCGATACTTCTACCATCGATCAAAAAACAATCGAGTCATCGACGCCTACAAATAAAGAAGATGAAACTATCATACCTGAAGAAGGACCCACGAAGAGTTCAGACAGTAAAAATCACCTCTCAGAATCTCCAGCTGATACAGAACAGGACGCCCTCGCAGGCGAAAATAAACCAACTGATGCAACGAATGTTGAAGAAGAGCAAACAAATATTTCAGTTTCAGAAGAGGCCGTGACCGATAAAAATATCATTGAAGTAGAGCCCACCGGCGCGACAGCGAATGAACAGAAACCGACTGGTACCGTATTTATGGAAGAGAAGCCCACAGAGATTTCAGTTACAGACGAAAAAATAACTGATCTACCTGTCACCGAGACAAAGCCTAGTGATGCTTCTATAGCCGGAGAACAACCAACTAATACACCAGTTTCGAACATAAAAGAAACTGAACCTGCCGAAGAAGGGCCAACTACGGCATCTAAAAGTGAGGAAAATTTGCCTAAACCTTCAGTAATTGCAGAGAATTCTACCCCAGCTTCTGTTGGTGAGGAAAAACTAATAGAACCCTCAATTGCAGCAGAAAATCCGGCTGAAAATACTGTTGCTGAAGGAGAAGTAACAGAATCTTCAACAGCCGAAGAAAGGCCAACGATAAATTCTATTATTGAGGAAAACCTAACGGAATCTTCAATTGTCAAAGAAAGACCGGTAGAATCGACTGATATCGCAGGAGAACCAACCGCACCATCTATACCAGAAAAAGAACCTACTAAAATTTCTATTGCTGATGAGAAGTCGACAATATCTTCGGTATCTGAAAACAAACTTCCACAAATACCTCCAATTGTTGAGAACGTTCCTCAGTCTTCAGTACCCGAAGACCAATCTACCGAGGTTTCTACCAGTGATGACGAACTAGTGCAAGTTCCGCTCAGTGAGGTTAAACCAACCGAGATCGCGAAACCCGAAGAAGGACCTATCGAAGCTTCTGCTTCTGAAAAAACTCCCACAGCACATTCCGATACTCCTATGGGTAAAGGCGAGATTACTGGAGTTCCAGAATCACAAGAAAATCCAACAGAACCGTCTGACAACAGAATCGTTACAGAGGAATCAACTAAGCCGTCCATTGTTGAAGAGAAACCAGTCAATCCTATTACTTCCGAAGAAAGTCCATCAGGAGAACCTCCATCTGATGAAAAACCGACCGTTACGTCCATCATCCCAGAAGAACCAACAAAGATGGTAGAAAAGGAAAAACTTCCAATTGAACCGTCTGTCGGTGAACAACAGCCAATTGAACCGTCTGTCGAAGAACAACAGCCAATTGAACCATCTGTCGGTGAACAACAGCCAATTGAACCGTCTGTCGAAAAACAACAGCCAATTGAACCGTCTGTCGGAGAACAACAGCCAATTGAACCGTCTGTCGAAGAACAACAGCCAATTGAACCGTCTGTCGAAAAACAACAGCCAATTGAACCGTCTGTCGAAAAACAACAGCCAATTGAACCGTCTGTCGGAGAACAACAGCCAATTGAACCGTCTGTCGAAGATAAACAGCCAATTGAACCGTCTGCCGGAGAACAACAGCCAATTGAACCGTCTGTCGAAGAACAACAGCCAATTGAACCGTCTGTTGGAGAAAAACAGCCAATTGAACCGTCTGTCGAGGAACAACAACCAATTGAGCCGTCCGTTGGAGAAAAACAGCCAATTGAACCGTCTGTTGGAGAAAAACAGCCAATTGAACCGTCTGTCGAGGAACAACAACCAATTGAGCCGTCCGTTGGAGAAAAACAGCCAATTGAACCGTCTGTCGTAGAACAACAGCCAATTGAACCGTCTGTCGTAGAACAACAGCCAATTGAACCGTCCGTTGGAGAAAAACGGCCAATTGAACCGTCTGTCGAAGAACAACAGCCAATTGAACCGTCCGTTGGAGAAAAACAGCTAATTGAACCGTCTGTCGAAGAACAACAGCCAACTGAACCGTCCGTTGGAGAAAAACAGCTAATTGAACCGTCTGTCGAAGAACAACAGCCAATTGAACCGCCCGTTGGAGAAAAACAGCCAATTGAACCGTCTGTCGAGGAACAACAGCCAATTGAACCGTCTGTTGGAGAAAAACAGCCAATTGAACCGTCTGTCGAGGAACAACAGCCAATTGAACCGTCTGTTGGAGAAAAACAGCCAATTGAACCCTCTGTCGGAGAAGAACGACCAATTGAACCGCCTGTAGAAGAACGACAGCCAATTGAACCATCTGTTGGAGAAAAACAGCCAATTGAACCGTCTGTCGAGGAACAACAGCCAATTGAACCATCGGTCGGAGAAAAACAGACAATTGAACCGTCTGTCAAAGAACAACAGCCAATTGAACCATCTGTCGAAGAACAACAGCCAATCGAACCATCTGTCGAAGAACAACAGCCAATCGAACCGTCTGTCGAAGAACAGCAGCCAATTGAACCGTCTGTCGAAGAACAGCAGCCAATTGAACCGTCTGTCGAAGAACAACAGCCAATTGAACCGTCTGTCGGAGAAAAACATCCAATTGAACCATCTGTCGGAGAACAACAGCCTATTGAACCGTCCGTCGAGGAAAAACAGCCAATTGAACCCTCTGTCGGAGAACAACAGCCAATTGAACCGTCTGTCGGAGAACAACAGCCAATTGAACCATCTGTCGGAGAAAAACAGCCAATTGAACCGACTATCGCAGAACAGCAGCCAATTGAACCCTCTGTCGAGGAACAACAGCCAATTGAACCCTCTATCGGTGAACAACAGCCAATTAAACCATCCGTGGAAGAACAGACGGCAATTACAGCTACTCCCGAACAACAACAGCCAAGTGAACCAAGCAAGCAAGTACCTTCTGAGATTCCAAGTAAAATGGAGAAAGAAGATCAAACTACCATTGAACAGGAACGACCGGAAGTGTTCGGTGATAATTTCCCTTCGAGCATTCCCGGGGAAGGCAATTGTCTTGTAGATGGACAATCTTTTGCCAATAATTCGCGTATTCCACCGGCAAATCTATGTCAAACTCGATGTCTTTGCATTAGCAGTATAGTTCATTGTGATCTTGTTGAATGCTCACCACCACCAAGCCAATTGTCCAACTGCATGCCCATCCACACCAACACGGACTCCTGCTGCCCAATTTATTCCTGCGATTCTACGCCGACTGTTGATTTGAAATCAGACAGTCAAATGGCTGAAAATCACACTCCTGGATACGAAGGTGTCCATGTTCCATCTACAGATGATTACTCTAAAGAATCAAGCACACCTATTATTAAATATCCAGCTGAGCCATCAGATGAAGTAACACCAGGCTCCGAAGAGCAGTCAAGTGTATCAGTTCATGAAGACACCACACCAAGCATTGAATCAGTAGCTGACCTTGATCAAAAGATTGTCGAACCCATCGAACAGGAAATTCCTGAGCCAAACGTCCCTGTACAAGAACTATCTGGAGTTTCTGAAACGAATGAAATTCCCGAACAGCCTATTATTGATCAAACGGAACAAAATCCTAAGCCGGAAGTAGTTGATCAACAAACTGAAGAAGCAATCATGCCGACAGAAGAGCAAAAACCGATTGGTGAAGAAAAACAGAAGCCAGAATCACCCTCTGAAGTCCCAGTTGAAGCAGTTACAACAAATAACGAACCAGACATAATTCCCGTCACAACTGTAGGTGAAACAACAGCCGATCAGCAATCCGAGGGTACGCCTACATCCGATAAAGACACACCACTCGTATCTCTCGTTCCAGTAAGTGAACAAAGCCCGGAAGTAATTCCAACCAGCGAGACACACCCTGTTGAAACAGGCACCTCAAGCGAAGAACAAACAACCGATATTACCAAGCAGCATAGACCTGCGGTAGAGATTGAAACAGCGACTGATCAATCAGCAGTCCCTGCAGGTGAAGATGCTGGACCCGAAGAACATCATGCAGCTTCTGAAAAACCAATAGATAACGACACTGTAGTACCTGTCGGGGTATTACAAGAAGGAGAGCAGGTTGTTGACGTTACACAGCCTACTGAAAAGGAACCCACTGCACCAGTAGTTCCCGTGGATACAAGTACAAGTGTATCTGAAGAGCACTTTGAAAACACGGAACATCCAGAAACATCCGTGACAGGCGCTAATGAGCAGACTCCTGGACTCACTGAATCTGCAGCAACTAGTCCTGTGCCACCAACCGATCAGCCAATCGTAGAGAGCACAGATAAACTCACTACTCTAATTAGTCAGCACCCAGAAGAACATGTACCTCAACCTGAATCCGATGGCCAGGTAATTGAGCCGAGCACGCCGACCGATGAGTCGTCTCCCCCAAAAGACCAATTAGACTTGCAACAGCAACCTGAAAACGTGAAACAAGAAGTTCCTATTGACAGTTCAACAATCGAAAGTGATTCAGAGGTTGGAGCACCAGCTTCTACTGAGAGCTCAGAAAATCAGTCTGTTTCGATTCTAGTACCTACAGATGGAATTAATTTATCCAATAACGCTGAAACATCTACACCAACTTCCACTGGTCAAGTCGAAGATGAAATAGAAGGTTCAACAGTAATTCCGATAAAAAATATTGACGTTGGACTTCCTATTCTTAGTTCAAGTACTGAAGTCGCTGAAGATGAAATCTTGCCAACTGAAGCCAGCAAGCAAGGTGAAGCCCAGACACCCGTATCTGATCCACAAGAAGCTTCGCAAGAAGCTTCTGCCTCGACAACACCACCGACGGTTGGGCAAGAGTTGACGATTGACTCTGAAACAACTATTTCCACCGTAGAGGAACATGACCAAGTTATTGTTGAAACAGAGCCTTCAATCATTTCATCTCCACCGGTCACCACAAAGGCAAGTGAACCTAGCGGAAACACTGGTGAACAGATAACTGCGGTTGACAAGAACGAAGCTGAACCAATTTCACATGAAACACCAGCGACACCGGTAATCGAAAGTGCTGAATCAGTGGATACTGCGCCAGAATCACAAGATGTAGGCGAGCCTGCTGCTTCAACTGAAAGTACTGAAGGCCAAGTAACTGAAGTAAAAGAAACCGGTGAACCCGTTGATTCACAAGGTGCTCAACCGTCTGAACCAACAGCGAATACTGAGACTGAGCGTACCGGTGTAGAAGAACCAACAACCCGACCAACTTCATCTGAAGGGGACATTAAAACAACTACATCTGAAGAAAGCGTTATTGCCGAGCAAGGTGAATCATCCGAACCGCCAGTTAGTGTTGAAGGTGAGAGTATTAGTGTAGAAATACCAACAACTGGACTACCTTTATTCAAAGAGGGTACGAAGCCAACTCTTCCCGAAATGACCGGTGAAGACCACAAAATACCGACTTTGGAGTTCACGACTAAACCGGGTTCACCTGAGACAGCCGAAACACTTGCGCCAACTATGAACCAAGAAGATGAAACTGTAGCAGCAGAACATTCCACAAGTAGCCCAGTATTGATTGAAAATGCCGAGAAGCCTGCATCTACCGCGAACGTAGAAGACCAGACTATATCTGATGTTGAGAAACCCGCCAAATCTTCTGAAGCAACTGAAAATACTGAGGGTGAACCTGATGTAGACAAGAAACCAATATCTGAGACAGCATTGCCAGACCAAGATGTGAGGATAGGTGAACCCGAAGTTCGTCCTGTAAGTACGGTATCATCTGTGAGCGAAGAAAGTGAAGCTGTTACAATTAAAGGCGCAAGTGCAGAAGAAATTCCACAATCTGGCGCTGAGACACCTCCATCGACTTCTAGCAGCGAGGTTCAGACCCCTGCAATGGAAGATTCTGAATTTGTTTCACCTGATCAAGGCGTAACTGCTGCATCAGGTGCAAGTGGAGAAGAAGAAACTACCCCAGCACAACACCCAGCGGTTGAATCTTCGGCACCTGATACTAAAAGTCCCATTCCCGCGGAAAACGCTGAAGAGCAAGTGATCTCAGTTGATGAATTTGAGTCCAAACCTGCTTCACCTGATCATCCTGAAGAACCTGTTCCTACGTCACAACCAGGAATCGTGTCAGTATCACAAGAAGATACGGAGGAACTCGCATCTACAGGAGGCGTAGAGAAAGACATTATCCCTACTGACCAGACAGCCTCAGAACCCACTTTACCTAGCGAAGGTGAGACACCTGTGCCAACTGTCACCGAGGAAGCTGTGAGTATTTCAGTCGAAGGAGAAGCGATAAGTATACCTGTATCTGACGCTCAAACCAAACTGGTTGTCACAAGTGCAACTCCTAACGACCATGGCGTATCGGTTGAAGCAACTACAACTGCATCTGCCGAGAGTGAGGAATCTTCTGCCCCAACAACAAAAGAAAATGATGAACTTACTCCAGAAATAGGTTCAACGGCTAGACCAGTGATCTCCGAAGAGAACTCTGAAACACCAACGTCAACACAGATTGAAGTAAAAACTCCTGAGACAATTTCCACTGATGCTGAAACACCTGTTCCAAATACGAGTGAAGATGAAAAAGTAATTACTACTGAATCACCTCAGCCAGATTCAAGCTATAACCAAGAAGTGCCAACTGCTGTCTCACATGACGAAACTAAACCACAGTCGCCAATAGCAGGCACACCTGAACAAACAGTTACAGCTGAGACGCCCACTACCGAACTTGTTGCAACTGACCACGTCAAAACACCTGAGTTTGTTTCAAGTGAAGAAGGTGAAAATGGCAACGCAGAGGTATCCACAGCTGGGCTGATTGATCAGGATCATATTGAAACGTCAGCGCCAACAGAAAGTTCGGTTGATGAAAATACTCCGGTAAAAGAAACAAGGCCGTCTCAAGTCAGCGAAGAGGAAGCTGTGGTTGCTGGACACCCCACAGAGGATTCTGGACTGTTTGAACACGCTGAAACACCTATCCCTAGCACGAAACCAGATCAAGACACAGCTACGGATGAACAGAAGATCATTGAACCGCCCAAATCCATTGAGCAAAGTACATCTACCAGTTTCACTCCAGAAGAATCAACTATTTATCCAAAAGAAGGAGTACCTACTACTCAATCTATCTCGGAAGAAGTTCCAACACAGTCGACCATGAGCGAATCTGTGAAACCGGAGTTAGTACCAATTGACGAACAAGTAAAACAGGAACAAATGCCAGTTGACATTACGCCGATCGAAGGGCAGCCAGAGGAAAAACCAGTTACCCCTGAACTAGAAGAAGCAAATAAGACTTCTGAACCAAGTAATGAGCCTGCCACAGACGTCTCCAATGAACCTGCTACAGAAAAACCATCGGTTGGTGAAGAAAGTCTAATTAAGTCAACAAAGCCGGCACCGATTGAAGGCGAATCGATGGAAAGTAACGCTGAGAACACCGCAGGTGAGAATGAGAAACCAATCTCGGCAGGCTCTCCTATTCCAGACGATCAAAAGCCAACTAGGAACGAGCAGCCGGAGGTTCCGCAGAAAGAATACGACACCGAACATCAAGTAACTGAGATATCTGCTCCAGTTGAATTCGTACCTCCTGTAACACCCGCGGAACCAACTAATGAAGATCAAGAACATGTTCAAACTCCAGATCAAACGCAAGAAGTCCCAGAACAACCTGCGGTTGATAGTACGGAAGGACAGTTGACTATTGGATCACAAGATTCTCCGGTACCGCAAGTGCACGATTCGATTGACGAAACGAAACCTGCGATGAAACCTGGTTACTTCGGACGTCCAATCACAAGTACCTTGGCTCCTCAAGGAAGCTTGGCCTATCCAGATCAAACGGTTTCCGGCGAAGACAACAGCCACTTCCCAGTAAACAACGGAACTTATTTGAATCCAGAATCTGACGACACTGGCGATAGCGATGACTACGAAGAAGATGATTTGGACGTTTACGGACCGGGCACTTGCAGATACGGTGGAAAGGTCTACGTGTCTGCTCAACAGATACCGAGAGATGATCCTTGCGACTTCTGCTTCTGTTTCCGAAGCGATATTATCTGCCTTCAGCAAAGCTGCCCGCCACCAATTCCCGGCTGTCACGAGGAGCCCATCAATGGCTTCTGTTGCCCGAGGTACGAGTGTCCGGTATCGATGGCAACCTCGCTTAATTTGACGACCACAACCACAACGACAACGACAACTCTGCCGCCTCACTTCTTGTCACACGCTTATAAGGGCGCTGCGAGAAGAAGTGGCTGCCAAATTCGCGGACAGGCATACCGAGTTGGAGAATCCATTCCATCTGCGTCAGGTCCTTGCCTTGAGTGCACGTAAGTAACAAAATAACATTATTTTCCGCAACAAGGAAGGGAATATTCAACTTTAAGGTAACAATCGATATTTGAAAAATTTCGTTTACTTTACAGATGTGGCGGAGACGGTAATATGAAGTGCGAACCACGAGTCTGCAGTCCAGAACCTATGCTAAGGCAAATGATCGCCGCTGCAACAGCCAAGAGGAGAAGATGAGCTCTGAAGTTTTAAAAACAGTGTTGTAAAAAAGTGAATTAAGATTATTCTAACCATTGCGCGAAACACAGACAATAATGTGCTCGACAAATACGAACTGAGTAGCCAAACGTAACCTTTTTATATTATATATCTATATACGTATGTACCGACATATGCATATACATATATACGCGCGTAACAGTATACATATATCAAAGGGAAAAATAGCTAATCATAATAGGCACATTCATGGTGACAAAATGTAAAGCAAAGTAAGAGAAAAAAGATGCATGAAAAAAACTAAGGTAAACGCCAACAATTATAATAAGTAACTATTCTTAATTGTAATGTTGCTATTGTGCTGTACGAAATATTTCATCGATGTCGATCGGAGCTGCGAAACAAACGAGACTTACGACTGTGCCTTCGTCAGTGCCAAAAAATTGGCGCTTTCGCTTAGCGACAACAACTTAGCCATATCACTGTCACCGACTTCATCGAGATGAACTTAGGCGTATTATGATAATAAGAAGAGAGCGTAAAAATGAGATTATGAAAGGATGTAGTAATGAGAAAAAAGTGAGGATGGGTGAGGCAGAATAAAATGAGATAGTTAGAAATTAGATAGCTGAGCCACGGTAGATAACAGCTACTCGAAAAAATCAATTGAAAGATTTAAAAAAATGAGTGCGCATGATTCGGGGTTTTGCTGAACCTCTCGACCGAAGACATTCGCAATCGATGTTCAAATACATACCTCCAATTATCCGTAATTGCTATTATAAATCGTGGCTAAAAAGATTAAAAGTAATAATAGTAAAGGAAACATTAAACTCTCATTCGTTATATGATAAACGTATACACAACTTCAAAGCTCAAACAGCAGCTCGCTCGGAGGACCGAAAGTTCATTCAAGAATGCTTCTCCGGTGAGCTGGCATCATATAAAATACATTTATATGATTCTTATACAATATACTCTCAATAATAATTAATTAAAATTAATACAGCCGTATATGAAATTCTTATTTGTTCTCTAGCTTCAAAGTGTCGCAAAAATGGAAAAATTTCTTTATAATCTTTCTATTTTTATTAATTTTTCTCCACTATTAACCAAGTAAACGTCAATTCTTGTAACAATACTTCGTGCAAAGGAATTGTTTTGGTCATATTTTTTTAAATTACCTCGTCATTGAAGTTGAATGCACAATTAGTCAACATGCGATTTCATCACACTTTGAAGCTCCATCGAACAAAGGAATGTAGGTGATATTCTATAATATTCAAATAAAGGCCCATGTTATCGTACGAGACTTAACAAATCTAATGTCTGTATTTATATTAGAAGTCGAAGATAAAATTTGGCCTTCCTCAAAAATCTTGAAATCTTTTTTAATATTTGTATGTGACCAATATAAATGCAATATTATATTATATCACAGAATTCCGCCTAGCTGTGCGGTCCGGCTACGATCCGGGTCGTTCGATCGAGAGAAGCTTGCCATTTTTACTACCGTATACATTTTTTATACATGATATTATATATTATAGTTTAATTGTGAAGAATGGCTTCTAACCCTTGAACGTTCGGACTAGCAATCCCTGTGTATATTTCGCATAGCTAGACAACTTTCCTGCGTTGTGGAAATGACTAGGCGTCACGAGGTGAGGGTGTGATTTCCGAATCGGGATACGAATAATGGATCATCGTTGGCCTTCATGCGTTAAAATCCGAATGCCTTCGAATACGTGTTCCGCACTCACAATCAGATTTTTTCTTAAGCATTTATGTGCGGATACAAGAAATAAAAAAGAATTACCCCCAACATCGAGTCATTCTCATAGCGCCACCTCTAGAGATTAGTCAAACTAAGGAATTTATCTTTATATATCCATTTATGCGATAGTAATAATATTAATTAAAATTATTTGATATTAGATATTACGATTATAATTATAATTATAACAATAATATAATGGTACGTACAGTATACATATGTGTAATTATATAAAGGCAAAACAAAAAAACAAAAAAAAACTTGATAGAAGAAAAGAAAACAGCTGAAACTTCGCAAAATATATACCATTTGAATTATACACCAATGTAAACCTTCGTGCGAATTGAATAATATGTATGAATACGCTACGATATTTCGGCGACTGATTATCCCCAGTGCAGCGGCGATTTGGAATGGACATTTTTATACTCAACGAAAACTAGCGTATAACGGTTCTAATTGAGTCCCTATCGGTTACTGCATGTTTATGTATGTGATAAGATTATTGCGGCATGGAGACGAAGACCGATTGAAAGAGCCTACGGTAGGTTTAGGGCGGCACGTGCTGGTATATAAAGTGTCCTTTTATATGAATAAATGATTTTATATGTCAAAAATCATAGCTGCAGTTTCTTCAATGATAAGAAATTTTTTTTTTGTAAAAATCCTTCCAAATTCCAACTCATTTCAACCAATACCCAATGCTGTTTTCATTCGTGAATCCACCAATTTTACACCGTAAATTGTTCGTATAGAATAATTATCGTTATCGAATGGAATAATTATTGATGGGATCAAAACATATTCGGACTATTTATAACGAGGGCTGCGAATCCACACTTATTATCAACGTGTAAGTATGCAATATACGGAAACTCTCTCAACGTGTATCTCTGTGAACTCCCAAGAACCATTGGATATGATCTCTGGAAGTCAACGAGGTGGCCCCCATATCGACCATGTCAACCGAATATAAAAAGACTTGGGCAAAAATGTCACCTTAAATATGATAATACTACATGAAGATTTCCATAGACATAGGTTATACATATAGGTATGGACAGTTCTATGCTAACTATTCATAAAGATATCATGGAGTTCACCCAAGGGATTCTTAAAAATGGTGAGAATTTTGAATTCAATTTGTAACTTTAAATTTTTTATCAATAACTTTTTGAAAATTTAAATCTTAAAATCATGAGTCATGCTTATTTATTTTTATACAAAAAATTTCAAGTTTCAATAAAAAAATTATTCTTCATCGTCATACAAAATTAATTTATTTGTGTATAGGGAAGACCGGATACGACGGACCTCATGACTCGAACAAATTCATCATTATTTTAGCATAAATCGAAAAATTATCAGAAATCTTTTTTCAAATTATTTTTTCAACAAATTTCTAGGGCACGTCGGACAACCACTAAAATTTTATAATTTTTTTTTTTTTTTAACCAACTGCATCCTTTTATTCTACCTGTATTGAATGAATCATTGGTTATCTATCAATATATATGGCAAACAAAAAAAAAATTATATTCCGAAGCAAATGGCCTTCATATAAAATATTGTTGTAAAAAATCTTAAAGAAACTTTGCATACTTCAATTCAACACATATTCAACAAACCTCCAATAATATCTCAATATTGAAAAAGTAATAATTTTTTTACCAAACTTTTTTGGGGTATAGTCGTGCCCGAGGGGTCAACCGTACCCCGGACTTCCCCGCCGGTGTGTATATTGTAACCTAGATTTTACTACGCGATTGCCACTCCGGAGAACCCGACAACCGCGATTCAAGATTTAGAATAATTTGGCACCCGCGATGATCCCAGACCAGATATTCGAACCGTAATTATTTTAGTTGGGCATCGCTGCACCGATTTCGAATCAAATAATTACTCAGTATTGCAGAGGGATGGGTGATTTGAGGGGAGAAAGGGACACTCGACACGACCCACTAATTCAACAAAATTAAACAAAATTGATATATTTTGTAAATATTGGCTATACACAGTAGAAAAATGATAAAACAAAAAGATTTCCAAAACGCTGCGGTAAACGCAGAAGAAAATAAACCAAAATGATTTCGCTTTTTGCGAATTAACGTTAAGATATGTGCATCTTTTTTTCCACCTTCTAACGCACGAGCGGGGTCGTTGACAACCCCACGCATTTCTTGTTCGTAAAATCGTTCTAAAAGCAGTAATGAGACTCGTAAGTACATAAAACTTTTCGTTTTGTAATAATAAGGAAATGAATGGATCAGAGCAAATTCGATTTCGTTCGTGAAAAAATTATGGGTGGTGATTTTCCTTTAATGAAAAAAACTCGGGGTTCAAAAAACAATATTATTTTCAATGTTCGACGTCGAGAAATCGTGGAAAATTGACTTCAGAGTATAAAAAGTCATTTTTCATCATTTGGACCTGACTTTTACCCGAATTTGATTTTTTCTGAAAATTCAGAATTATTTACATCGAACTATGTATTTTCCAAATTAGACGACAGATAAGTTTTCGTTAGAAAACAACCAATACCCGTGAGTTTTGTATTATGAGCACGAGTAATGTGTCTGATGAATTCTTTGTTAGCCGATAATCAACTAACTATTAAGTCTCTTTCGAAAATTGTCGGCTTTCGCTTACATCATTAGAATAGAACAAGATACGGCACGTGGAGGAGGGAAATAGGTTTAGGATTACGTTTTTTAGTGATTTTCATGAATTTTTTTGCCGAGAAAGGAATTTATATATTTTATTGAAACTTTGAGAAGATTTTGTACATATATTAAAATAAATATCGTAATCATTATTGAGTGTTTCCTCGGAAAATATGGAAGATATCAGTTGCCACCTATCAGAGGTCATCTTCAGACGTAATTGCTTGTAAATCAATATAAAGTTTCAAATTTATTTTAAAGACATGTCTTTCTTCTATGCCAACCTAACTTCCACCAAAAAAATCGAAGTTTCAATTTTTTATAGCTGTTTAAACAAAACAGCATAATTTTTTACCATTTTTTTCAAACATTTTTCTGCAATAAAAAACACTTTGAACAATGATATTACTGCAAATTTAGGTTCATATAGAAGAAGGACATATACTTGAAGTAAATACGAAATCCTATTGATTTCAGTTGAAAACTGTGGCCTTCGGAATGTATACAAACAGCTACGTCTTATGGTCACCTCCATGGGTGGCACCCGATATCTTCAATATTTTTGGTGGAAGCACTTAAAAAAAATTACGAAATTTATTTTAATATATGTAAAAAATGTTCTCGAAGTTTCAATAAAATATATACATTCCTTTCTTGCCAAAAAAATTCATGAAAATCACTAAGAAAACGGAGTCCTAAGCCTAATTAGTAGGTTATATCCCCAATGACTTCAATCATATCAGATAACTTCTAACAAAATGGGAGTTTTCTCGATTGATTGAAGCATTATTTGATTCGCCTTTTCCAAATTTTTCCCAAGCTTATATTTCGTCTTGTTTTCTATAGTTTTATTGCTGCAGTACGCATTTGTTCACTTCGTACTTATAATTTTACTGATCTCCGTGAAAGTATTGAAGCGTTTCGCAACGGAAACGGCGGATAAACTGCCATCGGGTGGTTTAAAATTGTTGCCCCCCCCCCCCCCCGCCCTTGGTGGATATTTTACTTTACATGTTTTATATACCAATGACGTAAGAAAGAGAAAATCGCTGATTCTAATTGATTTAATACTCGTTTGCTTGATTGCTAAATACAGATTTAATTACTAGAATCAATGTTTATGCTAGTGATACATATGAGCTCACGTGTATTCGAATTTCTTCTTCAATGGAGACTATCTGTTGCCAATTTTGAAAAACACATTTTTCCAAAATATGCGTGCGTAAAGTGCCCCATTTCTGGACAATACCGTAAGATGACGTTCGCGCATGCGCTTGGCTGAGATTCTCAATTTTACACACTGTGGCTTCCGAGTTCATACACACTTCCGGATAACGTAGTTTCACTAGTAGAAGGTCCCGGCTTGAATCGATATTCCCTCATTGAGTTGCTTAATAAATATTATACAATTTGGTATATGAATAAACAAAACGTGCTAGGATTGCTACCCCATGTCCTTGCGCATATATTTTTAATTAAAAATTATTTGATTAAATTTTTGCAGTTTCTTGACAGATTTAGTACTAATCTAGAGTAAAAGATGTGAATAAAACACCAAAGTTCGGTTAGCTATCTTTTTCCTATATGGAATGACGAAAGAGAACGGACTGAAATTTTAATATAACCCCGTATGGACGCCGCATGCTTTTCATCTATGCAAATTCATTTCAGCCAAATTCAGCAATGATAATCCAACTCCATCGGAACGATAAAAATAATATTATCTGAGTAGATGCACAATAAACATACACCTGGTTTAATAGGAATAGAGTTAGAAACCTTTTCTTGATGCAAATAATGGGAGAATTAGTCGATGAAGTTAATCAAAGGATAAATATATATGGTTGTTCCTATATGTACATACCTTATGTAATTTGTGTACATATGTTTATTACATAATCCATACTGTTGACTGAAGATATAGTCTTCAGTCAAGGCTAATAACTTCATTGCGAACGAAGATACAGCTGACGTAGAAAACTAATTTTTTAACTTACGCTAGATTTACATGGTTTTTCAAAAATATAATTCATTTGCAGCGGAAAACGCATGAAATTGATAAATTATTATGAATAAAAGTGAATGAAAATCATTTATTGACCAATTTGGTAGACAATTGCTAGTCACATGCTGAAAGTCTGAGAGAAAGAAATTACAGCATCAATCCATTTGCTGGAACATGCAATCCAAGTATGCACAGACAAAAGGTGACAATGATAAATGGGTCATTCCATGTCAAATCGACCAATAGTTGGAATCGACCCCCTTTGATTTGGCCGAATTTTGGTCAGGAGTTTTCTTTCATCCTATAACGAAGTTCTGCCGGAAGAAAATTTTTTTTTCAAAAGTTATGAAGAACTCAAAATTTCACAATTTTTCCTGTTTCTTAAATTTATATTTTAAACATCTTGAAAACTATTGCAATTTAAGAAATTATAGATGGTTAATTTCAAGGGTGATACTTGGGGTTGTGAAAAAAAAAAATTTCGAAAGAAAAATTTTGAAAAATCTCGAATTTCTAAAATTCTGAATTTTGCAAAGTTCTCAAAATTGACGATGGACAATAAATTTTTGACTCAAATTCTTCTGTATACTACCTTGAACCAATCTTAAGAGATCCTGAAATTTTCGAAACTGTGTTTTTTGATTTTTTAAAAATATGAATTTTTGAATCTTATGTCAAAAAATTATTTTCTGAAAAGAATTTTTTTTTCATTTCTATCTCAAATGTGTTCAATAAATCGTATTATTTTATAATTTTGAACATTTAAAATTTTATTTAGTGGCATATTGATAAGCAATAAGAACATTGATGACATGTGTTTATATTTATTTATAATTGGCCACTAAATAAAATTATTATATATAATTTAATATTTTAAAATTATTATTTATAATTTAATATTTATCTATAAATATAACTTCGTTATAGAATAAAAGAAAACTCCTGACCAAAATTCGGCCAAATCGAAGGGGGTCGGAGTAGAGTAAAGCAATCGAACGAAATTTAATGTATGTCAATCCCTCTTTTCACTCATAAAACTTTTTTGAAACGTCATATAAATTAATTACAATTTTAAATTGGACATAAAAAACTAAAGACTGATATTACCTAGAGATGGTTTTTCCGAATTATTTATAATCGAATTCTCATCAATTATCGTCAATTATATATGGATGGTTTCATGCTGAACAGTTTATCGCTCGAATGAATGCGTCAAAGGTCGAGGCAAAAAGTTCGGACACGTGCAGTCTTTGAAGTACGATATCTCTGTCAAAAAAGGATACAGAAAATGTCGTAAGACCTTCCGGAAGCCTCAAGAGTCTTCCACTTTCAACAAATCATTGACCTTGTCTGAGATAAGATTCCGACGTTAGCATATCACCAGCAATAGGTTGGAAATTGTGGTTCTCAATTTTTTCATTTTATTTTGCAGACCGTTACAGTAAGTAGAATTCGTTTCGTCGCCACTCGTTGAAGTATACATGGAAATCCAAATAAGAATCAGAGGCTTGCTCTAGAAAACACTCGTTGTTGAAATAATATTCATAATGAAAGGGTACGATTTTACGATCGAATCAAGCCATCAGACGAAGCTGAATAATTGAAAGAATAAAATAAAAATGAACACTATTTAGTTCATAGCGATTTTACTAAAAAACACTGCGCATGTAAAATACTTGTCTCCTTCGGAAAAAAAGTTCATATTGAATAACGGAAGGGCGCTCGAGTGCAAATATCGCGAAAATCGATCCAAAAATAAGGTATTTGGCCTCCGTTCAAAAGAAATTGAATCGGGCTGATATAATAACTTACTTTGTGCACACTCGGCCGCTCTCCCCGATCTGATACACGCGCGCTCAAGATGCGCCTCACTAATTACACGTCTCTACTCTCTAATTCTCTACGCAGGAAATGAGCGGTGAAAAAAATAAGTAGTATCAACGGACAAAACTACTTTAAATTGACATCAAACACTGTTGAGTGTGGAATTTTTATTCGTAGAAAGTTAATTTGAAAGATTGATAAATGTTGGAATCGATACCAAGCAGAGTAATTAGAACTCAGAGAATAAAAGGAGTAGAACTCGATGAAGAAGGAGTTATAAATTGGATTGTCGGAGTATGGAATAAAAGCATATTTTTGACAGGTGGAATAGATCTACATACTTGTAGAGAACGTCGATGAAGATATATATCTTCCGTCAGGGATTTATACCCATTGCGTAAATGCATACATTGTATGTGACGATACCGTGGTGTCAGCTGATGCGCCCGCCGGCACGACTTTACTGGGTGCAGAGGCTAATTACATAGTTTCAATTTCATTGCAAATTTCGGGCTTTAGTTTTTGCTTTGCTTCACCCGTTTCCGAAATCCTGTAGTTGCACATCTGAACTCCTGAAAGTTGAGTCTTTCGAGATTTATCAAAATTTTAAATTGCATTAGTTGGAGTCGAGGTTTGAGTAATATCTAGGGTGTAGGTTTCTGATGTTTCTCAGATCATTCGGATAGCTCTGCGCAGGCATGGATTTAGGGGGCGGGGGGGGGGGGGGGGGGGGGGGGCTGTATCCCCGGGCCCCGCACACTCAAGGGCCCCCAAATTTGCAACTGAAACTTAAAAAAAAAAATTGAGGGCTCTTTTAAAACGGATTACTGAATTAAATTCCGGTTATTTTTTTTTAGAATTTTTTTTTCTATTTTGCATCTCCAGAAACCAATTCCAATAATTTAAAATGTCAAAAATGTGATATCAATATTATTATCAAAATATTAATTTTATTATTGATTGATACAGTTCTTTTCTCGATTCACTGCCGCGAATCTTGATTTGACGATAACGCTAAAAGCTAGGTGTTTTTGTGTAGGAATTAGTTTTAGTTTTTTGCCGTTCGCGCTGATAGCTAACGTATTGCGGCAGTTACACTAAAATCATTGAAGATTTCGTCAATGCAAAAATTCGGAGGAAAACCTTGTAGGCAACGAATTTAAAATTTTTCCGAGAGTGGTGGATGATTTTATCGTTATTTTTATAATCTCCGATGTTCTGGTCACTCAAATAAGTCAAATACTATATTATAAAATATAATTAATGTGTTCTGATATTCTGGTCACTTAAATACTATATTATATGATATACTTAATATAGAAAAATCTGCTATAAATAAATATGCGTAAATAGTACTATCTCACAAATACTCTCTGTTTTTCCAATGTCTATCATACCATGTTCTATTCTTATGCTTGTTAGATGTGTTCATATAGTTTTCTTCTGTTTGCAAAGACATTGTCCCCACGCAGGGCCCCGAAAAATGTGTGTAGCCCCAGGCCCCTTACACATTAAATCCGGCTCTGGCTCTGCGAACAAAAACACGTCTCCAACATATCGATGGTAATAGCCAGCGTTGATAATTTTTTTCAAAGATCAGCAAGGGATTATTGGACGCAGAAGACTGAAAGCTTTCGGAAGACTTTGCAACCAATCATCAACTTTTTTCGACTCGTAAATCAAATTCCAAAGCCACGTGTGTGTACTTTTTGGGCTGACGTGCTTTTCACTTAACAATAATAAAAACTTATCACGCGCACTTGTAACTCCTCATATTCAAGAACAAATATTTTCAAATGAGAAGGAAGATTATGGTCTGCGATAAAGTGATCTTTATGTTTAATTATGAATACGTACAAACAAATTCTTGGGTTATCGTTTTGCTATACTACTTTCGATTACCGTTTTCGGTACTCTTTTTATTCTAGGCACCTACAAACGTCGTATTTCTTTTTGAACAGTCTCTTCAACTTTTTCAACTTCACCTTTCGAACACGTAACGATTTAGTCAAATTTCACTTTTTGAAATTAAATAAATGTGCAACAGTGCAAGGTGTAAATATACTCTCTTTAACTTCCTTTGATGCGGAATAGCAGATTTCAACTATGAGTAATTTTTTTTTTTTTTAAAACAGTGGACAGGATAAACATTGACCTTACGGATAATGTTGCGTTGGGAATAGAATTTAATGATTTGAGAGCTATCGGATTACTCCCCTTGAAAATCAGTTAATGAAAAACAACCGTTGATTTTTCAGTAATGTTATTTATGTAATTCTGAACATTTCAAAATTTTCCCTCTGAGAAAAAGATTTTTTCGCGTCTCTTTTTGGTACTTTATGAATTAATAATAATCAATATTTAGCATCTCAACATTTGAGAAGAAGAAGATGGTTTGATAAGTACTTCAATACTATGCAGAAGGTAAAATAAATTTTTTTACCTATTTTTCGTCTCATTTCCAAAAAGTTGTATTACTGAAAGACTGTGTCAACATTTTATAAAAATTTTCAATAAATACGCAAGACTTTTGTTCTAGATTTCAGTTAATTTGCAACGAACCTCATCGTAGATCCATTTTCATTATTCATTTTCATATTTGTTGAAGAACTTGCGTAATTTTGCACAATTAAAACCTAATGAGCGCTTCTAAATTTTGGGAAAAAACTCATGAAATAGGTTCAGCCTTCGAGATATCTTCATAAAGCTTATGGCAAAGAGATCAGTCTTTCAGAATTTTTTGGATGTTTTCAAAACTTTAAACATTGAATTTGTACAATTCACAATTTTAGAAATGCACAACAAAGCCAAAAAATTCTTCGTAGGGACATTTTTGAAACGATTAGAATTAAAAATGAAGTAGTGTTAAATTTTACCAAATTGTTTGTGTCTCAAAGTTGACTTCCTAAAACAACTTTGAAAAAGTAAATTGAACATCTCAGAGATGCCACTGTCGCATATAAAATATTTGATATATTCAGGTACATAGGTATAAACGATACTCGTTCGTGCAAGATTGACTTTTATTTCTCTGTAGTATAATTCCGGCGTACATATTTCTCGTACAGGACTTTCTCAACTTATCAATTTCACGATGACGACGGTATGTTACCAACGTTTTGCACGTGATAGTTGTTGATTATGAAGAACTTCTTTGACCGGCCTGCTGGTCAGTTACTTGGTCGATAATACGTGAAACTGCTAATACCCCCGGGCCCACCCAGGCCCGCTGAACTGTTACGAAAAATAACCCAGGGTTATAAGTCTTTATATATCCTCATCCTCAGTCCAGGGTTGCCAGATTGGGCGATATATCGCGATTTGGGCGACTTGGAGCGCCACTTTGCGATCAAATTTGGAGGTATTGCGATTGTCGCAATTTGGGCGATTTAAATATTTTTTAAGCGATATTTGGGCGACCCGGAGCGCTACCTCGTGAACAGAATTTGAGGTTATTCGTGGGATTCCGTAACGCTCTAACGACGATTATCATTGTCGTTAGTGAACGACAACGAATGAGGGTAGCACTTTTCCCTTGGATCTTCTTTGCAATTGGCTGTCGCTAGCTCGTGACAATGATATCGTCGTCAGAGAACCCAATGGTTGAGGGTTCGATCCATCCTTCGTGTGCTTTTCTTTTTAATTATTATTTCTTTACTGTAACAAATATGTGTTCATAATAATATGAGAATGTCTATTTTCTAAATTATTAAAGCATTTGATTAATATTAACTGATTATTATTATTAATGATTTTATGATATTTTTTTTCATATAGTTAGATATGCGAGTTGATACAATTTAATTATTTGAAAAAAAAAAATTATTCGCGCATCTAACACTAAACAAACACATGATAAATAACATTCAATCGTATCCCCTATGATTAAGAAAAAAAGACTAAGGTATCCATCTTAAAAACACAAGAGTTTGGTGCAGACTTAATCTGCTATGGACACGGACGTATTTTTTACTTCATTAGAGGTAGGTTATCATCGTTTGATATCGTCCAGGCGTATTTGATTTTTATTTATCATTTTTGTGTGCGCCCCAGTTCTTAGTTGTTCTTTGTTATGAGTTTCTCTTATTTTTTCGTATCATTGACGCGTCGATTTTTGCGATTTTGGGCGACTTCGAGCGCCATCTCGTGATTGCGATTTTGGGCGATTTGAGCGCCGTCTGTGCGCGACGAGCTCAGCGACTAATCTGGCAACCCTGCCTCAGTCAACGAGCACAATTATCAGTCAGTCAGTTTGCGATCATAGGTTCAAAACACGGAAATCACAATATTTCGAGCACATTTCGAGGTTATTTCATGCTGCTATGACGGACTTGTCAACCGTGCCAATTGTTGCTCTCTCGAATACAACCAAACAATCAATTTCATCGTTACTAAATCCTACAAAATGCTTGCCAGCAGACAACGGATTACTAAGGTAATGAATTGCGACCCACAACTTTTGTAAGCTAGCAGTAACGTTATTCGTAATCCAGCTCAACCTAACCTAATCTGGTCCTTTTCCTTTTCCCTACCTGGCTCATTATTTTTTTTCCGAAACCCCATCGCTTTATTTGGCTCCTTCTTGACTCATAAACAACAGGAGCTGCAGAATTATTCTCATACTTGCATAGAAAAGCCATTGCTAACTTTTCGTCATTCTTTATTAGAGATTGGAGAGGATTAGCAGAACTGGCAGGTTTGGGTGGCGTGGACCTACCCAATCTGTCATCCAAACCAGATCCATGTGGATATATTCTAAGCATAATGCAAGAAAAAAGTGAGGGTCTTATGCTCACTGCGTTTCAAGCATTGTTGGAAAAATTGGAAAGATGGGACGTCATCGACGATACAGTCGCTCTAATGGGTTGGTACAGTCAATTTCTGGTTTTTATGTATGTGTGCCTTGATTCAAGTGGGTGATTCAGATTAGGCGGATAAGTTATTTCTCCGATATTTTTCGAATCTTCTATATCTATAGTTATTTGCAGGCAATTTGATATTTATGTTGTTTAAGGTGATGGCACAGTGAGTCCAGAATTTGTCAGTAAACTGTAATTACAGTATGTCTGAATGATTGATACGAAGAGTGGCCATTGAAATCACAAAGAATCATGGGTAGTTTCGGATTTTCTACATATTCAAGACATTGGTTTTGATGTTCGTGTTATTTGACTGCTATTCCTAAGATTAATCTTACTAGCTGTAAATTCACTTCTGACATAAAGGCTGACACTTCCTGTAACGTTTTTTTAACTTATCAGAGGCTGTGTGAGTTAATCAGTTATCACTGAAATCTATGGATCTAAAATTGATAACGTTTCATTATGCGTCTATTATTGTCTAAATTCTATTTTTTGTCGGGTATGTTTTATTTGAAGTAGCAATTCAAAATGTTCATTTATATATATTTTGTGTGCTATAAAGCATGGTTAACTTCAATCCTTTCGTTTGGACTACTTATTTAGTCTGCAAACAGCTATTCAAGTACAGCATTCCATAGTTTAATTGCTTTGTGATGTTGTGTTGCTTGTGAAGTTTGTATGGGGTTATAATAATTTATGAACCAAATATCAATGTAGATAAGGTATGTGTGTGAAATGTGTGCATATTGAAATGCCATCAATAACAGGGTGACGACAGGCCAGGAAAGCCAGGAATAGTCAGGGAATTACAATGGACCACAGGTGCAGATTTGCTTTTTTTATAAATTGTTTTCAAACTTCGACTATGTTTTGTAAATTCAGTTAAGTTACCTTTTGGAAATGATGTTCTTCAATTTCTAATTATTTGCATGAAACGAAGCAATACTATGTACTTTTTAATTCTAATATTACGGGAAAATATTGAATATTGAAAGTGAACAATTTCTAGAGCTTTTGGTCATAAAAGCTACCCAACATGACCTAAGTTTTGTGGTAAAAGATCGGGGAATTCTGAATTTTTTGATTGGATACGTCGGAATTTTATTCGAGTAAAATTATCCCCATCCTGGATAAGTGAGCTACACAGAATCTGTATTGAAAATTCAAATCGATATATTAAAACTCGTCAAAGCTGTATTTCATTCACCAGGTTGAAGTTCGCACCATTGGCGTATCAAAGTGTTAAAACACCTGCTATTCCCAAATTTTTGAATTGTCAGAATATCAGTTTCTGAAAATATAAGACTATCGAGTTGTTGCTTTTCAGTAATATCTTTATGATATGCTAATTTTAATGCAGTGGCTGCTTTCTCCTAAAACGCGGTGACAGACTTATATGAAACAGAGTCGTTATAAACCTGACAAATAACTGCTCAACTATACAAGGCTGAAGCTAGGAGCCAGAATTAGTAGCCAAACGTTTTAATGTTCATTCCAATAAGGTAGTGACGTACGAATAACAAAATTTTATCAAATATCTTAAACTCCTTATACATTTATAGAATTAAGAGGACAAAACTGAACTACATTTTCTTATATTGAAAAAGTTTAATACAGTTGGCTGCTAGCTTCAGCTTTATCTCAACTATTTTACAGCACATGTACTGAGGCATGTACTTTATTTGTCTTTTGTTGGTGTAACATTATTTTGTCGATTATCTTCTACCTCATCAAAATACCAAGCCAGATGGCAGTTATTATTCTTAACTCCTTGAAAATCAATTTTACTCAAGAAAGAATGCTTATTCCAGGTTGTGAATAGTTATTCTTTTAGGAATCAATGCGAACAATAAATTTTATCGCTTTGAATTTCTAAGATTACCAGACAGGTTTAAAATTTCTGACGTTTATTATATTTGAAAAACACGTCGACAAAGAAATTGTCAATTGCAACCGTTAAGAAATTGCTAGTTTTACATCATACTTAAGTAGAAGTCGGTCAAATTTTAGTACATGCCAATTGAATTACATCATTTATCGAACTCATATAATTGGACATCGTATATTATTGAAATGAAGAAACTATATTCCATGTATTGTTCTCTCATTTTTTCAAAAGTTCTACAGAAAATATAACTCAATATCCAGTCTAATAAAATCGAGACCCTAAAATTGCTTGAAAAACATACATTTTCCATTTGGAGAGCTTGAAAAGATTATCAAATGTCATATATTTTCTAGTAATAATACAAAATGAGGAAATAAACACATGATCCGACTATATATAATTACAGGTATTGAAACTTGACCGTACTTTTTTATGGAATTTCAAGAACATAGATTTGAATTTAAAAGACTATAGTTTACATAATGGGCTTAAACATATTTAAAACCATGGAAATTAAACACTTCTTTATAAAGAAAAAACATTCTGATTCTGAAGACTGTGCAATATTTTGAATACGTAGAGACGAGAATATCGAGAAATGGAAGGTCCTCAAAAACCATAAAAATAAGATTTGAAATTAATTTAATTTGGCCCATTTTTTCTAATCATCTATACAGAGAAAGATGCTGAGATCTATAAACAACATTCGCAAAGAACGTCAACATCGGCAAATGCTATTGACAATCGAGTTGAGGAACAGATCATAACATACGGTGAGTTTCAATAATTTTCACACACTTACAGCTTGTCTATTTGGTCCAGACACAGTCTGCACACTTTTTGTTGAAAATTTGGAAAATGGTTAACGAGTAATTTTAATTTTTAATATCAAGTTGAATATTACTACTGCATTGTTCTGCTGTTGTATTATGTCACTCTGTTCAACGTTACTCTAACCTAAACCGATATAGATAAACTGCAACCAAGTTATATAATTTTTTATGAAGTGTCTTTATTACTTAACATGTTGGTTGCTTATTTCAGATGATTTGTGGCGAGTTCCGCAAGGCTTAGGCAAACAGAAATATGATGCATTTCTTTTATTCGTTGAGGAGGACATCAATTTTGTCAATGAAGTTTGTGAAAAGTTAGAAGATGAATTTAATCTCAAGGTATAGTATAACGATGGCAATTTGATATTGTTTTCGTACGTAATTAGAACTGCAGCCTTATAGTAAATGTACTGTTAAACATTTTTTCAGCTTTGCAGAAAAGATCGAGACTTTATAGTAGGACTTCCATTCGAACATAATGCAATAATGAAATTGATATCTGAACGATGTAACAGATTAATTGCAATATTATCTCCCAATTTTGTAAGAAGTTCAGTCACCGAATTTTTTATCAATTTCACTCAAGCACAAGCAATAGGTAAGATTCTGCTTTAGATTTATGTAATAACAAAATTATTGTCGTTCTCCTAATTACTGATCCAATTGTTTAAATTTATATTTTAGAGACAAGGGCGCGAAAAATTATCCCTTGCTTTTACGAGAGATGCGAGGTACCAGTCCAATTGAGATATTACCACATACTAGATTTCAAAATACAAAGCAAGAATTTCAACTTTTGGGAAAAATTAAGCAGATCGATAAAAACCCCAGAAGTTCGGTGTGGCGAAACAAGGTGAATGGTCATTTTAGAATATGTCGTTTAGGATTAAAAGTTTGACTCACTCGTTATGTGGGTATTGAATGTATCACGACTACCCCAATATCCTGAATTTGTATGCTTTGATTATTTTAGAGCAACTCCACCTGCCGTTGAGAATTCAAAGCCTTGTAAATTCCTGCAAGATACAGAAAGGAACGGATGTTCCATGGTTGAAAAAGTTAATGAGGAGAAAGGAACTCCTTGCAAATCATATGAGCCGAAACGACCGTGTAATGGGGAAAATGTTGAGGTGGACCCTGATGTGATACCTGAAACAGTTGCAACGAAATCGAAAGGACCGCTGGGGCTTTTCACGTTTAAAAAATTCTTACTTTCCAAACAGAGTAAAGTAAAATGTCCATCCGAAGAAGCCGATAAGTCCAGAAGTCTGCCCGCTCTCGACGTTGCATCGCTTGGTTCGACGAATTCCCTATCGGATTGCAGTAAAAAGAAGAAAACTACTAGTAAGAAATATAAGAACAAAATTCGCGTTTTTTTGAAATCGTGATTGCGAAATACGATCTTTGTCCTATTTGGCACGTCATTAAACAATAGAAGTTTTAACGATAGTTGTTTATATTTACTTATTCGGTGGATGCACCGATGATCCTCGAAAAATACTCTATAAAATATAAAATTTGCATAGGACTCTGTTCTTATAGAGAAGATGTGCTAATAAAGCCTATCACGTTTCTGGTTTCGAAATGGCAGTTGCAAACTTCCTCATTTTTGGAGATATCCAAAATCAAATATCTTTCAAAGAAGCACTGCGATCGTGCCTTATGCAAAAAAATGAAGAGCCGGCTAGTTTTTTGATAGAACTCGTTCTCATCGCTAAATATAGCGTCATCAATCACTATCATAAAATTTTTGAAAAACTTGAGCTTGAAATTGCTTCATGTATTTCATGACTTGTGCACATGTTTCATTATAAGGAGCAGGAGGAAACATTCCATTCCGATTACAAAAAATCATCGATTTCCGCACAAAATGTAGAAACTGCTTGAGAAACGTCTGTTATTATTGTATAAATCAAGCAAACGTATAGTCTATTGAAATCTTTTGTTTATGTATAATATATGTATATAAAATTATAATAACGTTAATTCAATGTGTATAATATATATTTCTACCAATGTATATTTAAATAAAATTACGAAACATATCTTTTATGAAATGATTATACTCCTCAACTTCAACAGCTTCATATGAGTTATTTTCCGAATTCCTGAAACACCCTCGTACCTCACCTCCACTAATTTAATTTTATTTTTTGTATAGGTAGTACCTTTTACAAAGTGCATAAGCCGTCAGTTTAAGACTCGACGAATATATAAATATGATACAATTAAATGTTTATACTTAAAATGACGGCTTATGCACTTTGTGAAAGAGGTTATTCGTGCCCTCGCGATCTTAGAGTACATATCGAAAAATATTGCTACATTTTCAAAAAAAAAAAGTAGGGGTTTGGTTTTTTTTTTAATATCTCGAAAACTGTCAAAGATATAAGAAATTTGAAAAAAGGTCTAAAAAGAAGAGGAAATTTCCTAAAAGAAAGTCGTACCTCTCGGAACTGTATCTTTAATATTTATAGTTTTTACAGAGCCCTGAAAATAGCGCTAAAAGCGGGTAGTCTGGCTTCCGCGTGCGATTCGTCACTCGGACACGGTAACAAAAAAAATCATTTTATCATATTAAATATAAATATTAAAGAATAAAAAAATTGGAGCACTATTGGGATACATAAATAAACAATGATCCGCCGGCAAAAAATTTTTATCCCCATTTTTCCATTAGTTATGCATTAGTTGATTAACAACTTTTTCTGAAACGACAGCAAATCAACTATTTATATTTTTTAAAGACGAATTTTGTGGTATATATAAGAGATATATTTAAAAATAAATCCATGAAATACAAAATGTTGAAAATTTTTGATTCTCACAGAGGTTTGCCGCCGTTCGTTCGAAGCCGTTCGCCGCGGCAAGGTGCGATCAGAGTGCGTGAACAAATTGTCGCAGCGGTTCGGCGCGTTCCGCTGCCGATCGTCGCCGTGCAATCCGTGCATTTTATTGAATCTCAGAGGCGTCCTCGTTTCATAGTCACAACTTGGCTCCCCTGTAACATCCGACCGGAACGTCCGTATGTTTTATTGTTTATGATTATTCCCTAACATTAGTTACCAACTAACCAAAACTCTAAATGTGAGAACTCTGTAAGAAAGTCATTCAAGGAAACTGCTTAACCATCTGAAAGCCTCTGGATGAGGCATAACAACCATTATCATTAATCAAGAGTCCAGAAACCATATTACAGGATCCTCACATTACAGGAGACTATGATATTATTATTTTATTATCACAATTTACTAACACCATTATATCGAAATATTATACAATACCTAGTTGCAAACACGGAGTTTAGAGCCGCATTATAGGCAACCTATGCTACAGCCTACAGCCCACGAGATAGATAAGACTATAACATGAAGATATATAATCAATATAACATAAAATTAATAACATTAGAGAAATAACCTGTAAAGGCCAGGGACTGCGATACCTCCAAATACGTAAATACAAATTATTCAACATTCCCTTCCAAAACGCCGTATTGTAGGCAACGCGCCCAAACTTCGGAGGTAACGGAGACCTGTATTGCAGAACCGTACAGAACGCCACCTGGAGAGTGTATCAGTAACATAATAACAAAATCACCGAAGGTAAACTAACTCACGGGATGATTCTGTAGGGCGAGGCAATCAAAAGGTAACTCAGGAAAATAATAATGAATAGACTATTATTAAATCATCAAAATCAAAACATCCACATTATTTTTGGAGACGAAGTATAATAGTGTTCCAGGATTAATTATCTTCTATAAAATATATCAAATATTATATTAGAGAACGCTCTTGTATCGCAGCTAAACATTAAGCAAGCAAATTAATCAATTATCTTCTATATAACCCTTCATTATATTCCCTAGCATACTAGAACATTCTAGAAATAAAAGTACGCTTGTAATATAACGCCCCGTACACTCGAGAACGCCGACATTGTATAAAATCAAAACCAATATAATGATGTAGGTAAAGCTCACACGGATTCAACCCTAGGAAGCGGCGATCTCGAGCATACGCGCGTTACGCGCCCGAAGGCCACCTCATAAAGTTGTGTTAGGCCGGTAAGATAAATTCTTCATAACCAACAACCTATCCTGTGCAAAACGATGGTAATATACCGTCGTCGTCGTGAAATTGAAAAGTTGAGAAAATCCCGTACAAAAATATGTACGTCAAAATTAGGCAACGGAAAAATGAAAGTTAACCAAATACATGAATGAGTATCGTTTATATTTACCTGAAAATATGAAATCTTTTTTTTATAGGCGATAGTGGCATCTCTAAGACGTTCTTCTTAGTGAAAGGTCGGTAACAAATGTTGCCAAAATGAGATTTTGGTGTTCTTCGTAATCGAAAATCAGATCAGCTGCCATTTCGTCATTTCACCATTAAATCTCATGGGACTGGGATCAAAATGTGTGTTTCATCACCGCCGAGTGGCATCATACGGGAGATTTTGATCCATTCAGTACAACTGTGAAAATTTGGCCAATTTCTGTGTGTGGTAATCAATCTGTAAAATTTTTTTTCAAATTTTGGAAAATTAAAAAGACGCTCCACTTTTTGCCAAAATAAGTCAATAACTGCCCAAGTTTCACTCTGATCGCTTGAGTGGTATAGAAGTTTTACATCCCCGCGTTTTTGAGGTGTACAACGCGTCTTTATAAGCACCTTTAAGCGTGCCGCACTGAGACAATGTTTTTTGACTATAAAACTTGAATTTTTTGAATGAAATCGTATAAATCTATCTATGATTTATAATATTTGATTTATTTTGTGTGCCGGAAGATAACGAGTCTTATTCTTTCATTATTTGTTTATGCATCCCTTATTTGTTTAAAAAAATAAAACAGCGTAATTTTCAGATAGCTGGTCCTGACTTTTATTGTTAATTATACGATAGTGGTACCGGGTAGACCGGAAGTAGTGTCGTGGTTCTTACAACTGTATGAAAAAAATTGTATGTCCAACCGGTATTCGATTTGTTTTCATGATGGATTGATTTTTTTCCACATGGATCGTCATCCCATTACAACGACTGTATGCTGCCGCGCGGCGCGTCTCTTTCTCGCTCGCTAGTCGTTGTCCCTGAACTGACATGCGGCAAAAAGCGTTTCCTGGCACGGAATTCACGGGAATTAGAGCTGAGGCATCGTCGAAGCAAGAGACGTCAGGGTGCATTGCCCAGCAACTCCAGGCTACATTGTTGCAGCATAGTTCTGGAGTCTTCACTTACTCCTGTAGTCTGCTAGCATCCAGACGCAGGCAATTTTATGCCCCTCTCTTCCAGAATCAACTACTGAACACCGTGCGAATATGTTTTAACATCGAGAGGCCGTTACTCGATTGAGTGACTGACTATAGTCACTATAGTGTGTCGCCGCCTGTCTCGACGTCTCCTGCACCCTACAGATTCTTTATGTGAAAGATGGACGCATTAATTTCCACTCAAAGTGGATGTCGCAAAACCGCTTTGGCACGGGGTCGATTGATTTTTCGACTTTTTTGAGACCGTTTCAGTAGCCTGGTTGTGACCGCAGTTTTCGGAGGTTTACTTGGAGCTTGATTTGATTTATACGGTTGAAAGGTAAAAGTTGTATCAAAATGTATCAGCGACAAAAAATTAAACTTCTTTCAGTCAGCAAAAATTAATTCAATTTATTAAACACTAATCAAATCTGCCAAATCACATCACATTGACTACAACTAGTATAGCAGTAAAAAATTACAAAACAGCTTACCAAATTTTTTAAATACTGCACTATTTGCTGTGGAGTTTTTTTCTAGTGCTCCATAACCATTTTCGAATTTCATTTTATTGCGATAGCGATTTCGCTGTGTAATTCTGTACAGCCATGGGAGGCCAACAGACCTCCACAAAATGCTGGTGGCTGCATAACGACTTAATAAGTTTGCTGAAGATGATACAAGCATTCTGTAACAGGTGAAACATTTTAATGAAAAAAAGAAGTTGGGTACCAATCTGGAACCAGAGATGTAGTGAGTTCCGACCATTTCAAATACGGAATGAGATTTTTCAGTACTAATTTCCGATCTCGGTATTGGGATCCGACAAATATGCGTAGCTAAGCAATGTGGTGTTGATGGAACAGTAAAAAGTTAATTGTTTTAGCCAAAATCGACAAATATCAAGCCATAAATACTCTTCTGCAAGCTGTCAGGCTGTTACCAAGTCATTAGAATGAAAATGCTTGTAAAGTTTGAGATCAATCGATTTAACCGTCTGAATCAAAACTTGGGAAAGAAAAAAAAGTGCTCTAAAAATCTCCAGTAAAGTTATTTAAACCACTAACAGTGAACACGAATGAAACGACGTTCCTACTGTGCAGCAGAAATGAATCTAAGCAAATTCAAATAACACAAGCTAGGATTTCAACAACTTTAGAAAAGGTTTTATTATCATAAAATATACAAGACTGCTAAGCGCTTGTGTTATTTACTTACGATTAATGTGGTAGTTAACCTGAGCCTCACAAATTTTCTAAAAAACATTCAAGAAACCTTAGATTATGCTATAGTAGAAAGCTTTTTAATTGTTGAACGAATTTTCAGATATCTATTCTTAACAAACTTTCAGACGGTCTCTAGAGATCTCTCTGGTAACAAAAATAACTTCAGAGACGTTACCATCGAATTAAAAACACCGGAGTATAATACTTTGTAACGTTCGTGGGAAACGTTTTATTCTTTACCTGTTCGTGAAACTGAGAAATCGTTTAATAACAAGTTTGAAAATTTTGCAAACTTCTAAATTTTAACTAATTATTTTTACCAGTGTCCAACGAACTGGAACAGTGCCACAAAAATAGCTGCGATCGTAATCGAGCTGTTGTCGCAATGGATAGTGACACAGGAATCGAACAATATCCTAAAGCATAGAATTGGCAGAACTGTTACTAAAATATTAGTTTCAGGTGGATCATTTATGCAATATATTTTTATTCTAGACACATTTTTATATTATATACTTGTGCTATGATTGCGATTACAAATAAAACGATGAATCATATGTTATTAAAAATATAAAATTGAAATTTGCAGGAAAGTAAAGTGAAGGCGAGTTCAATATCGTCCCAATGCAAAATTTCAGGGAATATTTTAATATTCGTATCATATTTATAAATATTTTTACAAAGAATGCTATTGACTATGATTTTGTTAGATTTTTCAAATTTTAAATTTTGCGTGCAGTAAGGGATACACACACACGCAAGAACACTTCTGTATACATACCGGGTGACGACGATAAGGTGGCCACCCCCGTCCAATCAAATAAGTTTTGATTTTTTTCTGAAAATACGCAATTCCCTGAATGCAGATATCAAACGTTTTCTCAGATCCATCGAAGGGATCACCGAGAAATAATTATAAAAATTCGAATCTCTTATCCAAAATTCGACCCCATTTGGTGGAACAGGTGGAATAAGAATATCCGCCAAAATTAACCCGCGCCAACTTCACCCGAGTCCAGGTAGCGTATACGATCTGCACGATGGGTTTGGTTGGACTCATTTTCTCAGTTGGCAGCTACACAAGCAGCAGATTAGTAGTTTGAAAATATTGAAAAAGTATTTAAAATATATTGAAATTCGGTGATGTCGTAATAAAATCTGAGGTCTCGTTCCGCGGTGCTTACGATATATTATCTCTGTCATGCGATCAGGACAAAGCTTCCAGGTGATACGTATTAAATTTATATGGGCTCACATGGATACCCATGTTTATAAAATTTTGAATCAATTTCACATAAATCGCGTACATCATCTCTCCGAGCAGTCGTTCAATGACTTACATGACATTACACTTACACAAACAATAATAAGTTTTTGGCTTTTACCCGTTAAATATTGGGTAAATCCGACAAAATTTTGAGTCAATCCAAGTATAAATAATATCATTCGAAAAATGCGTTTTATGCGTAAGAATATCTCTAATTTTTAGTCAACGCAGAAGATTATTCTAACAACAAAATTTGTTACCTATTTGAAACCATCTAACTTTTCACTAAGAAGCACGAATTAAAACAAGTTCCATTTTTTTGATACAACAATTTCATATTTTCAAAACAAAACGATTGAGATACGTTCAATAAAATTTTTAGTCATTTCAATCACACGTTTTCTTGATACAAATGTGTCATCTCGAAAAAATTGATAGGCAGCATGATTGTCCAAAGATTTGGTTCAATTCTGTATTAAGTAACTTGTCACAAGTATTTCGTCCAAAAAATTATTTTGTTGAATTAAATAAATATTGTGTTCGCCGCATTTGATTATGGTATTCAGTTGAATCAAACGAATATCACTTGACTCAAATAATCCTTTTCCTCCGTGATTCTTTTTTTCGTGCGATATGAACCTTCCTTGTTTCTCTAGGTCACAAGGTACAACACTAGCCAAGAATGGACAGAGGCAAAGACAATACCGTATTTCACTTCCGGTTGTTCGGATTGTTTCGTTGTTTTGCAGTCACTGACACTCGCGTTGCTTCCCTTCAGGTGTCTCTCTCCTCTTATCCAAATGGGGATTCCACGTGTCTATTGGCATATCAATATGAGGTAATCAAAAATCACATCTGTGGAATTTGGACTGCCCAAAAGACTTTCAAGGTATTGATTGGAAGCATCCGACCACGAAGTTTTGCTTTTTTGACAAATTAGACTTACAAATCTGAATTGCTGTCAGCTCAGGAATGTTCGTAGAATTTAAAAAGTGTATACGTCAGTCTTTTTACGTATTGAATTCTTGTTTAACCCGACTCTAGCTGAAACTGAAATGTGTACTAATAAAGGAACACAGATAGAAAAGAAATGTGGTAAGTGACGCATTGCAGTTCTGTTTTAAACATCTAAATGTCAGTTTTTCAATGTGAGCGAACATAGATAATATGGGATCATGAATTTTGGTTAAAGTGCTTTACTAATTCAGAAAAAAAAAGAATTTAAATCCACAAAGAAGGACGGCGTACCAGAATTCATCGAATATTATGAAAGAAAATCGATTCTTAGAAATGTTCCTATGGCTGCTGTTTTTTATTTTAGTTTTTATAAATGTTTTAAGTTTTGAAAATGTGCTTGTGAAAATACACTCGGGAATACTGTACCGAAACTTAGGCTCAAAATCTGACGTCAGCTTGATCTCACACGTTTTAACCCCAAGGGAGGAGAATTTCGTTTCACTTCGCTGGTAGCTTGTTGTTACATATGCACGATTCTTCAAGATGGCACTCTCTCACGCGTCGCCTTTCAATTGTCATTGCTAAGTTTAGCTCAGAGTCGAACTATCAAAGATATTATTGCTGATTTGAAATAAAATTGCTTGAATTAAATTATGTTAAAGTAATTAAGAAAACAATAACAATAATGTATAATAGAATAAATTTTTAAGCTACGTTTTGGAAATGATGAATACAACCCATTTTATTTCATTGCTTTCAAGTCAAAAGAAATATTTTGACGATCTATTTTCTTACAAGACCTTTATTGACGTTTCAAGAATAGGAAGAGAAATTCATCAAACAAAAAAATCAAAAATACAAAAAGTTACAAGGGAATAGAGTGGAGGCCGCAAAAAAAGACGCGTCCTGTTTGACATGTTTTTGACTCTTGTAGTGTTCTGAAACACGAAATCTAAAGAAATTCTTTATTAATAAAGACGTCTCAATAGTCCAAAGCACGAAATGAGTAGAAAAATTTTTTTTCACAGAATGACGACGATTCGCAACAATTTCTTTTTACCCCTGTTTTTTGGCCTTTCCGAATTTTAAAAAAATAGTCAATATTTTTTTTCGATCCGTGCTCCCAACCATAGAGAGATATACAAAGTAGTTTCGAGAAACACACGTTTAAAGTTGGAAGTCTCGTTTCGGGCAGTTTGAGTTAATTCATGGTATGGTGTACTTACATTTTTTTAATCAGCGATCCCTGCCTCATACAATGTTCCTTCCGCTTCAAATGCGACATTTTCTGAAGCTATTTCAGCCATACGAGCAGTTTTAACTTCTTTAGAAGTCTTCTACCGCCTACTATTGATTCGTTCCGGCCGGACCGGTTTAGTTGGAGCATCACAAGAATAATTGTAAGTCAGAAAAAATTCGAATTTGCACAAATCCTCTTGGAGACTTATTCTTAAAGGTCTAAACTTTGAAAATATAGAGAAAAAATCGATTTTTTCAAATTTCTAGACCAGAATACCATCTTAAGTGCGTTTTTCTCAAAACTATGTTTTTAAAGTCGGTGAGCAGGATTTCTCGGAAACGGCTGAACCGATCAGTCTCAAACTTTAACACAAGCTTTTAAAGTATATTTGTTAGTACTTGATCGAAATTTTTCACTCTCTGATAAATATTTTCCATTTTAATAATAGTTTAAGTCCTAAATTTTTGTCGAAAATAGATTTTTTTTTCGGGAAGCCGCCAGTTTGTCCGAAATTATTATTATACTTGTTTCTTCAACAAATTACAAGATAATGCATAATATTAATGAAATGTTTTTGGTTTTTTAATTCACATTATCCAGTCCAGAGATATCGTGCTCCTGAAGAACAGCTATAGCAACTTTCAAAATAATTATTTTTACAAATAAAAATGTCAAAATACAGTTAAATGCTACCATAACATATGTACACATTTTTACTTTGATAAATTAAAAGGCCTTCTCAGGAAAAATTCTTGAAAAATTGTTTTTTTTTGGGCCTCCTGGCTGTATATAACCCTTTAAATTATGTTTTCATGAGCTCGGGCGAAAAAATTAATTTCTTGCGATCATTAACATTTTTACGCACTTTTGTGTACGCGAAATCAACTGTAAATAATTAACTATTACAATTATAATTTTTTCTTTTTACTCTTTGGGCTAATAGATTTGCCACACAAGCAAAAAATTTCTCTTCTACCTCCATTGGTCGAAGTGAATTCTTTTCCAAGCCATTTTTAGAAGTTTGATACGCTCTTAGAATTACACACGGAATAAATCTATAAATTTAATACATCTCAAAGTTACACAGAAGTCGACGATCGTAAAGACAAACAGCGTATCAGCTTTTGGACGAAGTCCTCCCAGGAATAACGAACATTTTTCGTTCTTGTATCGACAAAATTCCCTGCGGGCATTCCCATTTTTTAGAGTCAGATTCAAATTAATTGACTTCAGTTCCAACTTTTTAACCTTAATTTTCACATACAGTACTCATTTTATTTTGACGCATTATCGTAATAAATTTTTTCTAAAGATTTCGAGGCTGCTGCAATAAATGAGTTTAGTATAAAACCGTGCAACTGCGGTAGCTAATAAAAAAAATGGATCTAGATCATATTCTTCACAAAATCGATGCGATATTAAATTTTTCCCCGTTGTCAGCCGTATTCAGGCTTCTGTGTATCTGGTTGTCAGATGACTATCATGCGGATGTCATGCAGCATAAAGCCATATCGTGTGCCTGACTTTAGAGCGACGTAGGAAATACTAGAAAACGAAAAACGAGGAAGAAGGTAGAATAAGAGCAGAGGGAATATGAAGAGCATATGAATGAAAACGAAAGTGAGGGAAAGATAAAAATAAAAATGAAGAAAGATACTCGCAGCACAGTTCTATTCACGGCTCGTCGTTGTCCGCTTCGAGCTGAACCTCAGGGTACGATTATGCGAGTCCTGGTCGGCATCTTTGCTACCCCTTGCGGTCACGTGATACACTTCCTTGCCTTATTACCAAAAACTCCAGACCATAGAGCCGAGATCATCCCTCTTCGGAACAGGTCCTTTGGGACGGAACGAAACGCTCGTCGTCGCTTGTTTCAGTGGCAAATCAAATCTGCAGGGAAACGATAATAACGGGGTGGAGCTAGTCGCCGTGGGGATAAGGTGAGACATAAGGATGGAAAAAGGACAGGAAGAAGGAAAAATGGGTCTGTCGCTAAGGAACCTATCCGTCTATCGACTCCTTAACAAATCTGGGAAAGTAGCAACTTCTTGCTCCTTGTCGCCGGCTTGGTCTACGCTTTTAAGCTGGTGCCACGCTCTTCCTTCGCTAGAAGTCAAGTACCCAATAACTTGACAATAAATTACAAGTATCGCGAAAAACGAGCGAGGTGACAACATTACTATTGATTTTTTTGTTACAGGAGATACAATTGCACCAAGATTTTTTTTTAAGCATGTTTTTTTTTTTAAATTGACGGTAATGAAGGACTCAAAGGACTCCACCAGTTTTATAATTCGTGCAAAATATGGTCTGTCATCTGAATTCCTTGCAGTCTTATCTGTGGTAAGAGAAAATAAATTATGATTTCAATCAACCTAAATGCATTTCGCAAATCACATTTTATCTACATTCATCAAAATTCGTGAGAACGATTGAGTTTCCAACAGCTCAGGTGGCTTTTCAAGATTACAAGATTAGAACGTTCCCCAAAGCTTCGAAAGTTTGAAATGGTAAATACAGGAACTTTTTCTAACAAATTACTTCGCTTTACGAAATCTTGAAATAAAGAGTTGATTCTTTACACAGATTTAGAAAAAATATATTTGGCGCCAATCTGAGGCACAGGCAAGTTGAAATTGATTCCAATCTCAAATAAGGTTCACTCTAGCGCATCACGTGGATTAGGCCTGCTGTGGATGCCATAAAAAAAGAAGAAAAACCTGCCATTGCTCTATCTCAAGGCGGAGTGGAAGAAAGTTTTTTTTATTAACGCACGTGATGCAGTTAAGCTCACGGCGCTCGTACATCGAAATTACTCGTTTGACGGGAAAATCAACCAGACACAAATTGTTGTAAATTTTCTGTAGAAGAAAGTTGATAAGGTTGATGAATTTCTATTGAAAGATCAACCGATCAGGAGCGAAAAACAAGTCTTTGGAACCCATTTCTCAAAAATGCTGCCATTTCCCATGCCAGTACGATGGCGCAAATTGAAAATTCGGGAAGAAAACCTCAAAATCTACATATACGACTACCAATTTTCAAAACTCCCCAAACTTTACTGCTGAAACTACCAAATAACTGGACTAGTACCGGCCATGAATTTTCATTCATTCTTATGAGTACATCTATGTAAATAATCGTATATACTCATACACATATACCCGTACATTTATTTATATACGTGTAGGCATATAATGTCAGATCAGTTACGATTCAACGGGATATCCCCCCCCCCTCCCACAAAAAAAAGTTATACATGAAGTGTTTTAGCAATTCTACCTATATCAAAACAGCAGAAAACGTACCTGCACGTACTTACAGTCCACATCTAGCAGCCAGCTGAGTGTTGTAAATGGGTAAAACACATGGATAATGAAGACAGAAAAAATTTCCATTGGATGTCACGTACGACCTTTCGAATATTTAGTTATTGTTTGATATTATTTTATTGTTTAGAGTCGTAGTTCCTTCAGCGCGATATTATCTTGCCAGATATGGGACTCTTGTCTCTTCTAGACAGCTTCACCTGGTTTGGGATGTACCTTTCATGAAAGTCCCAATCATAAAAAATTGCATAAATTAAAAATAAGATTAATTATAGTACTGGATTATATCAATGAAATTGCGTTGATACTCAACATACTTCCCCGGTTGAGAGATGTGTGAGCAACTAGGGAAGAGAGAAATTTGTTTTATCCTAGTTCATACATGAGTAAGACTTAGAGATGCTGTTCAGTTCTGCATGCTCGAATATTCTGATTTATAGTTTTATTGTACAGTTTAAAATAATTTCCAAAGAAACGGTGAGGCTGACGAATGGGAATTTCTATACATCTGGAAGGGAGGAAAGGCCCAGGCTAGATGAGTCTGACTCTGCTTTCTTGGACAGGCAGTCGCAGCACATTTGGCAATACAAGATCCACGTTTCCGGACAGCATATACCCGTAGACAATAATTACGATTTCTAACAACAATACAATCGTCGACGAGTACCCCACCAATGCCAATGCGGGTGTTTACGCATTTACGATATGCCGTTGATCGCAAAATGTGAGTCGTAACCTTTCCTGGACAGCATGGTCGAAGGAGACAGTAAGGGTCTCTTTATTGTTTCATTGTTTATTTCGGACATACCTGATCTTCCCTTCCCCTCGCGGTATGTGCGTCCCCCATATTTTCTGATTATGCGCAAAAACCAGTTGCCAGAGAACCATTATGGAGTGCACTTCTATTCTGGTTCTTTCGTCACAGTTTCCTCAGACGCACTTCAGTCTGTTGTACATTTTAGGAATAATCAGTTAGAATCAGCTTTGTTAATATTCAGTAATTATAACTGCAACTTGACAGAAATTTTCACCTGGTCTTACTAAATACGATGGCCATATATGTAAATTGCATTACTGAGTGAGTTACTTGTTTATTTTTTAACTTAATTTATTACACACTACACACGTCTAAAAAATGATACGCCTCTGGGACACTTGTTCTAAGGTATGAACATTATTAGGTTCTCCGAGCCGGATGTGGATCCAAAATCAACGCTTAATAGTTATCCAGTGATAATCGTGCCTAGTGAACTACTGACAATCGTTTTTAGTGAACTAGTGACAATCTGAATTAATAAACAATTCATTGAAGTGCAATCAGTGCCATCACCTAATCGAGGACGTATGTCGTCACATTTATAAATATTGAAGCGAAATTAACTGACTTCGAAATTTTCCTCAGAACATTCAGAGGCAACCGCAACAATCCACACCAAACGCAGAACTGCAACCAGCACTCCAGGTTCAATGAGTAGTGACAATGTGGTGCCAGCCATCAAATTGCCAACAATGAATTTGCCAACGTTCAGCGGTAATTGTGATCAATGGTCAAATGTCCATGATGCGTTTAAAACTCTGATACACGAGAATTCAGTGTTAACGGCCGTTCAGAAGTTTTACTATCTACGCTCATCACTTAAGGATGGCACTGCTGAGGGAACTCAATCTGTGATATCCTTCGATGAAAATTACATAGTTGCGTGGAAATTGTTAGCGAAGCGTTTTGACAATAAATAATATATGATCGAGATTCGTTTACAAGCCATCTACAATATTCCCGTGATGTAAAGGAATTCTGACGTTGACCTGTGACAACTGCATGATAGCTTACACGCACGTACTCAATCACTAAATGTTCTTCTAGCAGACGCTTGGAACCCGATGCTAATCCATCTAACCACCATAAAAATGCACGCGTGGTCGACACGTGAGTGGAATACTTCCATGAAAGACAAGGAGGGAATGAGGAGCGGAAAGGATTTTTTCAAGGGTAGGGGTTTGTTAATGTATTAGAATCGGTTGAGAATAGAAAGTGGGAGAGTTATTTAGTAAGTTGGATTAGTCAGTGGTTATTTTATTGTACTTTTTGGATTCGGAGAAGAGGTAGGTAGAGAGTAGGTTTTACGGCGGTTGCACTTGATAGAAACAATAGATAGAAAAATATACCAAAGTAACTGACGGAGTGTAATAAGGTGATTAGGAAAGTTTGAGTTTATGATAAGCTAGGTGGTCACCAAATGTTCGCTTCTACGATGCGAAAGTGGAAGGTTTTCATGACTATACTAGTCCTCGGGCTTATGAAAGATCTAGTTATAAATACTTACGATATTTTCATGATTAAATTAATCCTAGGCTTAAGATATTTTAATTTGAACGTATACGTCACAACGCCCAAATATACGAGTAGAGCAAGTAATCGCGACCCACCAAACGCCAGCAGCGTCAGTACCACGGTATTGAACTCTGTTATGCTTACGCGATATGCGGAAATCAGCCAGGTGAAAATTCTACTTTCGACAGCTCCAATTCTAGTTCTCGACGAGGACGGAAACGAGCATCAGTGCCGAACGGTGTTACATTCGGGGTTACAGTCAAATCTCGTGACAAAGGACCTCAGTGACCGTTTATCGTTATCCATGAAGCGAATTACGATGCCAATTAGCGGTATCAATAACACCCTGACTAATGTGCGTGACAAAATTCAACGCGTTTTGGACTATGTTACCGTTTCTCGTAATCTACGTCATAATAGAGCGGTATTCAACAATGCGCCCCAATACCACCGGTATGCGGATTCCACAAAAGGTAATATTGGCTGATCCAACTTGCGATCGTTCAGAAGGATCAACATGATAATAGAGGCCAACAAATGTTGGGATCTTGTCTGTGCTGGTCAAATTAAATTAGCGAAGGGGCAACTGACATTTCAAAAAACGGCGTTTGTTTGGGTGGTCGCCAGAGAACATGCAGGCAGTCTCAACAGTTTTATTGATTGTCACTACTGCCAATTACCAAATCTAGAAGCAATTAAAGCAATTCTGAAAACTCGAAGAATGCGGTAAGAAGTAGCGACTCACTCAAGAAGAACGAGTGTGTGAAGAGCATTTCGCACGGATCATCAACGCGAAGCTGGAAGACGATTCGGCGTATAGTTACACCTAAAGGATGATGTCAATAACCTAGAAATTTTCAGCAAATGGCCACAAAGCGATTTTAATCTGTGAAAAGGAAATTCCTCCGACAGCCTGAACTTCAAATTCAATACGCGGAATTCATAGTGGAATATGAGGCCTTAAACCACGTGACCGAGTTCAGCAATGCGCAAAATTACTATATGTATACCGCACATCGCCCTAGTATAATAGGAATCCAGTACCACGACAAAGCTATGGATAGTATTCGACGGTTCATGCAAGACTTAGGCGAACTTTTATTTAACGATATATTATTAGTTGGACCTCTTCTCTATCGTCATGCGTTTTCGACAGCACACATATACGTAATAACCGCCGACGTCGAAAAAATATATCTCCAATTCAAGGAGATTGAAAATAAACGGGATTTCCAGCGATCGCCTGGGGAGCCGTTCCCTGGATGAGCCTTTTCGTATATTTCGCCTGAACACCGCAACATACGGACCCGTATGCTCACCATTTATAGTCATTTGGTGTATGCACCAAAGCAGATGAGAGTAATGAATAATTTCCCGAATCTAGTCGCATAGTTGAAGAGGACTTCTACGTCGATAACCTATTATCAAGAGTAGATACTTTGGAACAAACAACTGGGATCCAGATGGATGTTTTGGCGATCCTTCGACAAACAGAATTTCAACTACCAATATGGACATCCAATGAGTAATCCCTACTCGACGGAATGACAACCGACACTACGGCAGCTGTACGCAATATTTGTGAAAAGGTGAAGACGTTGGGTTTCTTATACCATCCGCAACACGATGAGTTGCAATACCCCGTCCAGCTTCCAGATACTCCTTAGAAGGTGACAAAATGAATCATTCTGTCCACCATTTCGCAAATGTTTAACTCGCTGTCTGATTGGTCCTATTACGATAAAGGCCAAGATCATTCTACAATGCCTGTGGCTCTTAAAACTTTGCTGGGGAGAATAAATTCCGTTGGACAATGGACATATGCTCATCCTGGATGCTATACGTGCATAACAATCAAGAGATTCGAATCCTGGTCCGAACCAGGTAGCCAAAGCGAATAGAGCTTCACGGGTTCTGTGACGCTTCCGAAACAGCTTATGAAACATGCTTCTACATACGATCCTTGGAAACTTGGATCCTTGATGTGACTATTTCGTGCAAAATTCAAAGTTGCACCTCTAAAGAGAGTATCAATACCATGATTGGAATTACGCGGTGCCCATCTACGGGGACAATTTAGGAGAAGAGTAGTTCGAGCTTTGACTATGCCCGTTGATGATGTAGGGTAGTGGACTGACTCGATAATCGGTCTTGCTTTGATTAGAGTCGAAACTTGCCAGTGGAAAACGTTTGCCCCAAACCATGTGGCAGAAATTCAGGAAATCACCGACCGTACCCGACGAAGGTACCCCAGAGGATAACCCGCCGGATATCATTTCCCGGGGCATCAAACCTCAACTCTTGGAGACAACGGCAATATGGTGGCAAGGGCCTACCTGGCTTTCCCTTGGACCAGAATCCTGGCTGCAAGAGGAATCATCCCACACCGCAGACGTTCCGGATATAAGTGTGGTATATGGACAATAAGTGTGGACTATAAGTGTAGTATTTCTGAGCATAAGACGTGATTTTAAAATCTTTGAACTAATCTTGTCAATGAGTAGACTAATTCGCGTTACAGCGTATTGTTTGTGTTTCAAATATAATCCATTAGGTCGAGGAAACAGTAAATCTGGACCCTTGGATATCTAGGAACTTGCTGTAGTTCTTAATTGTTTAATCATCCTAAGGCAGGAACAAGAATTTTCCACCAAAGTCAAAGACCTCAAGTAGAATCACAGTGTAAATTTTAATAGCAAATTATTGCCATTGCATCCATTTTTAGACAAAGAAGGAATTATCCGAGTAGTATGCAGGTTGGAAAATTCCGAATTGCCTTATGCACAAAATACACAATAATTTTACCAGCAAAAGATAGTCGTACGCGGCTAATAATATGCAATGAGTACTATCAACTGCTACATGCTGGACCACAAGCACTTCTCGCATCATTACGATATCGTTACTGGCCGCTATCAGGTTGGAATACAATATGACGCGTCTGGCTTCATTGCATAGCATGCTTCAAAAATCGGGTCACTCCAGCACGTCCATTTGTAAAATGCGGAGTAGCTACGCAGACCCATTCAACATCAAAATTTCGTGATAGATTAATAAAGGTGTAAAAGGTAAAATATTGAAATTATTGTTATGAGAGTGTGGCGAAGACTGTGTACAAAATGTGAAAAAGTGCAGGCTTGCCCTTGAGCTGAGGCGAAGGGTCGCGTCGTACGACAAAGCAACATGTGAGGTAATTCCAGGCACATCGAACCCTTGGCTATGACACCAGCAAAGCGAGGCCTGGATACTTGAAAGCTGATTGTAAAAAGACGTTGTGCAGAAACAGAAACTGAAAGAAAATAATATTCACAGAATTCTCTTCGCGAGCTAGCTGATGGCGAATAGTTGCCACACCCTTCTAGTCACCTCACGTCGGTGGGCTGATGGAAGCAGGCGTCAAATCCGCGAAAACCTCAATCGAATCTTGTTTGCACTCGCGAACGCTATCACCAATGTCGAACGACCTCCGTGACCTAATGCTATTCACGCCGGGACACTCTCTAACAGGTAAACCATTGACCACGATCCTTGAACCACACCTCCAAGACATATCGTCGAATCGTTCGACTCGATATCAACACCCAGCTCATTTAAAGCAACATTTCTGGTCACGTTGGAGCCGCAAATATTTGTGCTACTTGAATCACCAATCCAAATGGGTGCAGTTTCATGCGGGTCCTCTATTGCACGGAGCCTTAGCAATTCTCACGGATGACAACGTCTATTCTATGCAATGGCGCATGGACAGAGTTATAGACACCTGCACAGGAAAGACGAACGTTTCAGGTTTATGTGCTTCCGCTTGAAAAAGATAAATAAATGATATGTATATCAATACTTAAAGATAAGCATATGGAAAATATCTACAAGTGCTAGGCATTGAGTGTGATAAAGTGAAGCGATGTGTAGAATGTACAATAATTCGTTTAGAAAATAAGAACATTGTCAGATGAAGTTAGACTTAAGGCTGATGATTATAAGGCTGAATTAATTTGTCGAAGGCAAGATCCTTCAATGCGTGCGGAATGTTTGGTCCGGTATGACCGAATATTTTGTTTTATAGTCTTGTTGGGAAGCCAAGTACCGCGTGTAAGGACGATGTAAATACCCGTAGATAATAACCAAGATTTCTTGCAATAATACAATCGTCTAAGTATAACCCCCCGAACGCTGATGCAGGTTTTTACGCATTTATGCTATGCTGTTGGTCACCAAATGTGAGTTGCAGTCTTTCCTGGACAGCGCAGTCGAAAGAGACCGTAGTGGTATTTTTATTGGTGCATTGTTTATTGCATAATTGTCGGTTGATGCTGCAGTCAAATGCGCATTGACGTAAATTGGATCCACCAGCTTTTATAAAATTGATGATTTCATCCTTCAATTGAATTGTCTGTGCACCATCCAATAGGTCGTCGAAATAGTCATTTTTTCAGGCTTCTTGCCACTTGCAGATATCGTTCTCATTCGTCACCGGCGAATTGATGTACATTGTCGAATTGCTAAGAATGACGTTGGACCTAGTCCGCGTGTGTCTGTCGTCAACTCATAGGTAGAAGTTGATACGTCTTCTTCTCTCGATAGGATTTGGAGATACTTACGGTCCTTCTATTGTATTAGTATCCTTCTGAACATCTTCTGGATGTTTCCCGTAATTAAGTCGTTTGGCATTCGGAAGCATAATGCGAGGGTCCAACCATGAATGCACTGTTGAGTAAAATACCTGTGATGTAATGCTACTCGTACCTCGGTGGTGAGACTAGAGTCTTTTATAACGGCGTGATGAGGTAAATAGAAGGCGTTATTCGGTACTCCGTCGACCTTGGACATATGGCCGAATTCAATGTGCTTGTTGATGACTGAGTTGTATTGTTGATATAGATCAGGATCCTTGTTTAACCATCTCTCGAGGCCCAGGTGTCGTTTGAGGGCTATAGCACGTAATGCGCCAAGTTGATCCTTTTTTCGTTGGGTGGCAGTGCAACTATGTATGTTCCGTCCAAGTTTCAGTTTACGTGTTTCTTAAAATGATGTTTGCACGCAGCCTCCTCGTTGGATATGTGTCTTGTAATAGTAGCGTCTTCAATCTTCCAGAATGTGCGAATTTTGTTAATCAGACCTGTGAGATGACATTTCATATTCTTTTTTTTTATGGAGATACGGTTTTTGCCGATTACCCAACCAGTGAGGGTCTGTCGTAGGTATAGATCGGATCGTTGTAAGTTCGTTCAGAGCCTTGATTGGGATATGGCAATCCGTTCTTGGCAGCCCTGATACTATTGGACGTGTTTCGGTGATGAGTTTTCTGTAGAACCCGTGTCGATAATCGCACAACAGGGAACTTTGGATTTGCTTCTACTTTGTATGTAGAGTATAGCGGTGGGAATAATATCGTCAGTAAGAGTATCGAGAGACAACGATTTGATGAGTCCCGAGTGTGGTCAGCTAGATTTAGCTATCGCGGCAAGTACTGAGTCTAGATGAAGGAACGAACGTATGATGTTTCTGACTGTACATCCGGCAAGTATCTCCTTTGTAATCCTTAGGTGAGTGATCTTTGCCGAGACGGTTTTCACACAAGGCGACTGTCTTTGCCAATTGACACCGCTATTCTATTGTTAATGAGAGAAAAGTATTACATTTATGTACAATATATGCCGAATGTATTTCCTGATATATCGGAGATGGATAGCTCCTGACCACTAGCATTACCATCTAGAACCAGCCGCTGGCGCTGATGCAGTTTATTTTGATTAATGATAAATAATAGACGGATGCGTGTCTATGCATTTCTTCATGCTTTTTCTGAGAGTTGATTCTTTCGCTTTGTGACCTTTTAAACATATTCTATAATCCTCTTTCGATTTCAATGATAAAACCATGACCGACCATATCGATAACATGAGGGTCGTTGGTAGTTATTTTTTTAAGGTAATCATGATCATAAATAACTTACAACCCATATCAGACCAAACTACACGGGGACCGCTCACTCATTCTGGCCTAGGCCTTTGAATTAATTATTCAAGACTGTTATTATCACTTATTTGTTTCGAGCAATGAATTGAATCCTTTTCGAAGCAAAAATAATTTTTCCATTGACTTATTTTTCTGATGTTGGTGTACTATTTTTATCAGCTATATACTTTTTTCACGTTAACAAAATAAGTTTATTTGCTATGTATATTTTGAACATAATTATTTAAGATATTCTGTTCACGTTTTGTTATGAAATTAAATCACATCAATATGTCTGATATCATTTTATTTTTAACATCACAAAACAGCATTTTTTTCTTGGTGATGGATAGATTAAGTGATTCTGCCCCCCAAGCCATAAATAAGTTTATATCAAACAGTTTTAAGGGTGGAAGATTCACAATGAGCCAATTTTGAAATACTTTATTCCATGTATGGTAATTTTTATAATTTTCAATCATTTGACACATTTGACTCATGTCTTTTACAGTTAAGATCGGCAGTTATTGAATAATCATCACCATTGTACAGTAATATAGATATACATATATATATATACACACATAGTATTTCTGCAAATAGATTGTATGGTTACTGGTTTGCTTTTACTAAATAGACGCATTCATATACATTTACCAGGATGATTAGCAGTTTGTGTTTCACAATTTCTGAAAGAATTAACGGTACTAAAGCCAACTCATACAGCGTTTTATGTTACTGCGATATAGTACGGGGCTTGTAATCTTGCATCATATATGCAATATTGATAAAATGTGGTGTACTGCAATATGACACAACAATATTATCGATATCCCCCCAAAAAACACCTCTGGTGTAAAAACCTTTCGCCAAGTACATCAAATGTGGTCATTACCTACAAAAATACTTTCTTCGATCAAAAATATATGCATTCAATCACTTTATGCAAAACATTCATTTCACGAAAACACTACACACAAATAAATATCATAAACAATTATCACAAAACATTCAAATCACATATCATTGTCAAATTGGGGAACGTGAAACACAACAGCCCCGCTGGGGCACGACGGACCCCCTGAAAAATTAGCAAAAATTTCTTTTTCATGATCTAAAAAAAATTATATTTTATAAAAAAGGCCACTTTCTTCGGAATATAAATGTTTTTGATCATACATATCGAAAGATAATTAATGATTCATTCAGTAGAATTAACTGTTGCAAGGTCATTGAAACAAAATGCAACATTTTTTTTACCATTTTTGGAGGGGGTCCATCGTGCCCCAGAATACTTTTTTTCGCGAAAGTATGGCAATATAATGATGAATTTGTTCGAGATAGATCAAAGCAACTTGTACTCGGTGCCGTAAGGTTGCAAAAAATAATTAGCAGCTTAGGGAGTCCGTCCTGCCTTTGGAGCTATCAAATACAAAAGTTGGCTGCTTATCGAACATCTGAGAAAGTCTATTTGATCAGTGAATTTATACATTGTCATTTCTGCAAGTTTTCCATCTGGTTGGACGATGAATAATTTTTACCATCAAACGACTTAGTATTCAGGTTCGAGTTTTTTCGAACATTTCAATGATTTCATCGTATGAATTCGTCGAAGAATAAGAATTTAATTAATACACATAACAAAAATAAATGGTTATTAGAAAGTGATTTTTTTACGCAATTAAACTAATAATTTATACTTCCCGCATGTGTTGCCAACTGAAAATGATGAAATAAATCGTTCGTGATACATCACCTTTTTCAAATCGAAATTGAAACAACAAGTTTTTCATGGCGAAGCCGAAACAACATTTTCCTCCCAGCCCACGATATGTCGTTACAATGTCCCTCCGTGATAACATTGTTGCCATCCTGCCGGAACCCCCTCCGGGGAAGGACATAGCAATATTGTCATAACATTGCTGCAAAGTAACTGTAATCTTACCAATCTGGCAGAATAATTTTGCTGTAATTTTATGGCAATGTAACGTGTGGAAGAAGTGTTCTTGGAATTCAAGCAATAAATCATGAGTCAATATAATTTACTGTAAGTACTTTCCACAAAATGAAAATTTCACAAATCAATCTTGTTGATACTTTGAATTGATTTCTGATACTGTATTTTTTATGTTATTTTTCTATAAAGAGTATCAGTAAGACATATTCGGTAATCACCCAAACTTTCTGGAGCAATCCTTGCTCGTTGACGAATCGAACGATTTTGAGTAAATATTTTTTGTCACATCCAAATTATTCACTTTGTTTCACTTTTGTGAAATTTTAACCATCATGACCAGTATGAATTGCGTATACAGGTTGATAATTACGAAAAGCAAGCATTCCTGCCAATATGAATCCATGTCAATCATTGGCCATCTTAAAAAGGGAGACGTAAGTATACACATACAGTGTCTTTTATGCAACTTACAAAATCAGATCTTACATGCTTTTGGTAAATGGAATAATACACGTCCAGGTAGAATTTCATTTCAATATTCGAATATTGGATAATCGCATTTTAAAACTTGGTCAATTCGAAATGCATTCCGGACACTTCTAAGTATCTTGCCACTTGAATAAAGCTGCATCGCCGTATGCAAGATATTCAAAACTTGCAAAAGTTATTATAAATCGTCGATTGAGATCAACAACATCCTAACTCAGAATATTAGTCCAGTCATTATATACATTTGGAAATGCAAATGAACCGAGAAAACTGAATTTTGGATATGTGTGGGGAGAGACTTTATTTTTAACTTTCGCGCTCGATATCTTAACAACCATCAACGATAGGTTAAAAATGCATAAGACCTGAATTGTAGAACGTAAAAAAAAGCAAAAAAGTATATTACAACAATTCACGTGTGACGACGCACAGCCGAGTTATCGAAAAAAATGAAATTAAACCTTTTTTTCAAGATGGCGGAAAATACACATAGGAAATCGAGGTCGACAACTTGAAGTCAAGCTTTTCTAAGCACTCCCCACAACATATCCAAAATTTAGCTTTCTCGGTTCATTTGCATTTCTCGGCCGTTTTTTCGTGTATAACGACTGGACTATATGGTTCAACAGAACCTTAACTCAAATTTTGGTTCTACAAAACCGGATCTCGGAATTTCGTTGAACGATGGGATTTCGATGTTCTCAGCTGACGATATATTCCACCCTGTTTGTGATTGATAAATAGGTTTGTTCGGTTCTTACTCCAGAAGGCCGTAAAAAAAAAAACTAACCAACTTATATACATATAATCGGATGTAGTAATAAATTTCATGAAGTCTATGATTTCACCCTATCATATAACCTATTATGTAACTTTCTGACAAGTTCCATGTCATCATTTCGTTATAAACCGAACCTCATGACAGTCTGATTCAAACAAATTCTTTCACTAACCTGTTACCTGTTGACGAATGCGTACGTTTGACTTCTGTAACATTTCTGCTGTTGTGAAATATTATAATTCGTAGAAATAACCTAACTTAATATCAAAAGGGTGTCCTATTCCGGAACCAGTGAATATTTTCGAACCAATCTCATAGGATCGGAAGATCTTGTCCATTTAACCTTGCTCTATAAAGCGGATTGAAATCTGTCCACCGGTTTTAGAGTTATTCACATCTGAAATAAAATGAAAAAACTTCTTCTTCTTCTTCTTCTTCTTCTCTGCCCCTACGCTTGAAACGACAATGAGTGACGAATGGCTACACGCATTGAGTGCGAATTTAAAAGAGGGATCACTGCCATCGAAATCTCACTCCCTATTGATTTTCAAGAGAATCCGAACATGCACTCGAACAGAAAAAATTATTAAAATCTTGAAGCACAGAACGCTACTTGGGACATCAGTACATCAGGACGTGTAATCGGACAGTATTGTTAAAAGAAAAATTGACAAACTGCATGAAAATGACCGCCCACGAACACGGACGTAGCGCCACTATCGATCATTGCGTAACCTAACGTGATCCTGTGTTCCGTGGATCGACGCATCCGGGTCGTCCGCTTCGAGATTTTCAGCGTCTAGCATCCGGGTCGCCCGCTCCATGGTTTCTGGTATCCAGGTCCTGCGCTCCATAGATTGAAGCATCCAAGTCCTTCGCTTTGGAGTTTCAATTCAGTCGACCGAATTATCTTTTAAGTCGATATATAATACTAGTATTATGGATTTACATTTCACATTGTATCTTGTACAGGATATGGAAAATCTGCGTTTCTGAAAATAGTTGCCGAAGCAGCGCACTTTACATATTTATCTACAGCACGGTTCATATATATGTAGAGATATGCAACTGCTGCTAAGATTATATGCTGCAGTCGACATGGAACAATGAGAGTCTGCGAGACATCCAGTTTTGGAGAAGTACAGCTCTTTTACTCTGTGAAAACGTGGACCTAATTTTAATGACCCGCAACCGCAGGACTTATGTAAGTAAGACAAATAAACTGGCATAATGTTCTACAGATGATTTATTATGTTTTCGTATAATACCATGGATTAATTGTCTTGTAGATATAGATCCACATGTTACAACAACACAGTTCAATGTGTTAACTTAAATTTTGTAATTCACTATGACACCTGGCCGCTCACTTGAAACTTTCATCATCCAGCGATTATTCAAATTTTATGTGTATGCAATTAACAATCTGAGTATCATGTAAGGACCTGTTCATGTCGATGATCACGACAGTTAAACATATCAAGGAGTTACCCTACTGGGATGAACGTCGAAACCGAGAATTTCCCGAAATTAATTTCAGAAAAACTGCAGATACAATATTAATAATTTTTGGATAATAACTTATGTACTGTACAGTAAAGTAATTAATTACATCATAATGAAAAACTGGGCATGGCGTCTGCACGCATGCGTCCGTGCGCTTGCACGCGGCCGTTTTTCCACTTTTCAAGTAACAGGTAGGTTCGAATGAATGCTTCGAGTGCAAAACCTGTGTGAATTGAATTAATTTAAACACTACCGTCTTCCCACAAAAAACAAATAATAAAGTAGAATATACCCAATCCTCTGAACCCTAACTCAAGTCGGCTGAATATCGCCAATCATTTTAAAAGAACTGCATATTTGTATCATGTATCATGTTTCGGTTTGTCATCACGAAAAATGTTGAACTGTTCAAAAAATATCTCGCAAACCTATAGTTGGGAGCATTTTTCTTCACTCCTGCATTCGTTTTTCAATTTTTTCCAAGACGCATGTTTGCGAAAAATCTTGTGCTCTGAATCGCAGAAAATCTATTGAAATTTTTATGAAAATTCAACCCCCCAACGGAAATGTGTCACTCAAACCTTATTGAAATTCTGCGTCTTTGTATTATAAAATAAGGGATACGTAAATTTTCGAAAAATTGTCAATGCCTATACAGGATACTCAATGTTTTTTCGAATAATTTTGTATAATACGACACTTTGTTGACAATCAACACCCTTTGAAATTAGTTTAATGCGCGCGTAAGACATTTTTTCTTTCGTGCGATAATCGCATCGGTCCAAGCTTTTCTCGCATTGGACACTTTCAAACTAAAATCTCATCAATTTATGCTAAAGTAGCATGAATCAATAAGATTTTAGTATGGCACACCAGTTGCTTGTTTTGCATGGTACCTTCCCATGGGATCTTTGCAACAGATTTCTTTCCGTGTAACTTCATTCCTATAGAGTAAAAACATATTGTGACGTTTATGACCACCATATGCACGTCACAATAAACCCGCGGAGTGGAGGCAGCAAATAAGCAGTATTTTGAAATTTTCTATCACATTTTCCACGTAATCAGATAACAGGAATAGTGAATGACTTTGTTTTATGAATTATGAGAGACAGTTGTTATTTGTTAGTATATTTCATCTCAATACAAAATATAAACTAGATATAACGTTACATTTTTATAGGAAGTTGTTCTTAACGACTCGTTAAGTCATAATTAATCGATTCATATTGAAAAAAAATCTATTCGGTGATAATCTAAACTTTGAAAAATCGAATAATAATCGACTAATCCTACGCCATAAAGAACAATTTTTCAAGAATCGTCGAATAATTACGCGTCACTAGCAGTCAGTCAGTTACCAGACACCACGCAGAACACATGATTTCGACACACACGACACAGGAAGAGAAGGAGAAACCAAGAGCAAGTCCACACACAGAACAAGGTCAGCACACGTGCTCCCTCCAACCACTTGCATCTGCCAAAATCGCACCCCGCACGCCTCCGCTTTTTTCCTTACCACCACTCACCTACACAGTACACACGCACACACGCATATCTAAGCTAAATAGATAGTCTCTTCTCCGCTCTTCCCTATCGCACATTTGATGCGGGCTCATAACCCGTCACAATCCTGGTCCTTCGTGAATTTGGGGAGTCGACGAAAGAAAGTACTGGAGCTTAAAGAGTCACTTATATTACACATGCTCAAGCTGACAGTCAAATAAGAATAATTCAATTTACAAGTGAGATACTTTTGACTACTGGGATTTTGATGTTAACAGTTTACATAGATCTGAACAGCCTTATACGTATTGTTATAATGAGAGCCAATTTACATTGCCTCTTTATTTTTGTCATGAAAAGGGTCATAACAATTCCCATGACTGAAAAATATTGCGCATAACTGCTGTCCGGTAACGCAGTGACGCATCTTTCGCAATAAGTGCGGGACGATTTTTGAAGCATCCGTCTGATATAGGAGATTTCAGACAACCTAGGTTCAAGTTATGAATTAGAAAACGTAAAAAAATCGACTAACCTGTTTCTCGTAAACTATAAGGCCCAGAGGTCTAAGAATCGGGGCATCCTTATACATTAACTAGCAATTCCAGCTACGCGCTGCTGTAGCTCATCTCAAAATATTGATATGCAAAAATTAAACACACCCGTTGTATATGTCGTAGGTATACATGTGGTACACGTGGTGTGGAATAAATTGTAGCATCATTGAAACGTTTGAAATTGAAACACGGCCCCATATATTGAATACTTACACAATCTAAATAACAAAAGATGTTTGAATGTGGCGCTGGATGCTTAATTCAGATGTCGATAGACTAACTCACACCGCTATCTATTAAAAATCCATGGAACTCAATCGATTAACTCACACCGTCATCTATCAAACTCACGGAACTTATAAATGAATTACGACCCCTTGTCCCATAGAAACTCCTTAAATTTTTAATAAAAAATATTAAGGGTCACTTATCGCAATGAAAACTATTTTATCTCTAAAGTTAGACCAATCAATGTACATTTACAAAATTTCATTAAAATCTGTTGACCGGTTTCGGAGATTAGCGTGGGCGAGTATCGTGACACAGGATTTTTGTACTACATACTTAAATAAGATGGTTTACATCATAGCCTACCGAAATATTGAATCCAAACCCAGACCGAAAATTTGAACCCTAAAATGATATCCAAACGGCGGCATAGATCACCCTATATAATAAATAAAAACCTTCCTCAGAGTAAATTCGAAAAAAAGCTTCAGTAGTAATGTGACGTAACACACGGGGAGGCAGAAAGGAGGGGGAAGGTAAACTGGCCAAAAACAGCGTAGCGTAATATTTGAACGGCGCTTCTACAAACAGACGGATTTCAGCGAGTTGTCGCGTGGGGGGGGGGCGGGGGGGGGGGGGGGGTTAGACGACATGGGCCCGTCGGTACGTGCGTGGAGGAGTGAGTGCGCTCACGTGGTATTGTGTATGCACGGGTTGCCGTGTAGCGTGGAGAGTCAGAGGTCCTGTTGACGAGCCGGGGAAGGGCGTCGCGTCGTCGGGGGGTACGGGCGGCGTCGAGCCTCGCAACGCACGGAGTAACTCATTCACTCATTGACTCGCGTACGCCCGTAAGTTCGTACCCGCGTTAGTTCCCGACCGACGTTCGCACGTCCGTACGTTACGCGACATACGCCGTGTTTCGGCTCGGAACCGACGTTGCATCGTCGCCTCTCGGTACCCCGGGCCCATCGTTATTCCGCAGCCGGTTGCGGTGCGCGTTTCGCTACCCGCTTGTCTATTTCCTTCCGACGGGGGCGAAGGAGGAGGTGGAGGACGAGGAGGAGGAGGAGGAGGAGGCGGGGGGGAGGGGAAGGAGGAGGTGGTGGAGAACGAGGCGGAGGAGGCGGAGGAGGAGGAGGAGGAGGAGCGTCATTGAGGGAAGCCCTTTTTCAGATCCTGGATACAGAGATGCCACCGCCGCCACCGCCGCTCGGCTACGTGGGCTACGTCCTTTGCGCCATCCTCGCCGCCGCGTGGAGCGGCCCCCTGCTTACCTTCACTCAGGGAAAACCCCTGCAGGTGAAACCGGGTGAGTTACACGCGTCATTCTAATTATACTCTCACCGACGTTCCGTGTCTCACCTGTCATATGTGGACAGCGCCGCGGTAGGGCTTCCAAATCATCCCCTCATTTTGTCAAGCCCCCCCGTGACCACGGTTTCAGAAATCTCTACAATCAATTACTAATTTTTTGCATATTTACGCGGGCTGGACAATTCTGTGTGGTTCAGCTCAAATAAAAACTGTCGACAAACGAAATATTTCAAGATTATGTTTACTCACATGCAGACCTGCCACATTCTGATTATCTCAAATTTTCTATGCAATATTACTTCGAGATTCCTACGAATCTTGATAGCTAGTGACCTGCCAAAACTCAGTTGGTCAACCTGGCAGGCAGACAAATAACTCAGCGCGAATGAATTGACTCTACCAATGGAATCACGTGATTTGACGCATGTGTACTGCGGTGTTCAATTTTCTGAGACTGTCATGTACGTAAAGCACGCATTATTCTGTAAGCTATCAGGAGAAATCAGTTCTAGAATACAATCATGTTGAAAATCTTCTCACAACTGTAGAACAATTTTCTTTTTCACGAATAAATCGAAAATTTACGGGCTTCGCTTAAATACATGTTTTTCACGATTTCGCAATATATTGTGATAAATCATATTTGCTTGTATGCAGCAATTTCGATCTAGGATTGCACTAGGAAAACACTCTTGAATTAGGCGCTTGATCATTTCACTCGTAAAACGAAGGGAAACAAGAGCAAAAAATCCAATGCTTTGTTCGAATATTGGTATAAGTTATTTTTCCAGTAATAAAAAAAAAAATTTCGTTGAATAGAAGTCCCAATCGGTATGAAGGTAGGAAATTCGGATAAAACTTCGCATGGCACAGATATTGACATTTTTATAAAAATAAGTATGCTGAAAAGCAATACTTTTATTGGGATTTTCCTTGTTTACAACGCGCGATTTTTCTATAACAATTGAAATTAGATCAACGATTACGTGGACACTTGTGAAAGTTCAGTCGTTTATATGATCTACCGACTAATTGTAACATAAATTTGAGAAAATATAAACCTGTTGATTCACTGATCATTTCGGTAGATAGGAAAATTAGATTTTTTAAATAATAATTATTATCTGATAAAGTTTTTATTCGACTAATTTATCAAAATCAATTCATATCGGTCCCATTTTTTTGTTCGAGACTATAATAATCCATATAATGAATATAAATATACGAATCTGTGGCTGTAAAAGTTTCTTTTCCTATAAACTTGGTAATTTTGTTATTGCTTTCATTAGTGTCTTTCGTGTTACGTATACAGGCTGCAGGCTGAATACCTTCACCCGATCCCAATACCGGTACCGCATCTATTATTCACCAATTTATTTCTCTTGATCCTGGGGCACAGAGTGCCCTCGTCGATACGTTTCAATGAAATTCAGTTGCGCCGTTAAAATTGAATTTTCTCGCCCGGAGGCGCGTGCGAGGAAAAAGCAGAAAAGTGAAGTTCCTTCGACGCCGACCTCCGGGCTCTTCACCCTCAAAGATCTGCTATACGCGAAGGGCAACGAAAAGGCAGTTTCTTTCAGTCTTGACCTGGAAGTGGAACTCGCCGCTTTTTCCCGAGGACGAAAATTATTCATATACTTGTCAAACAATCACTGAATTCAAGCAAGTAAAGTGATTCAATCGGCATCACAAGTCGCCATTCTATCAGCAACGTGATTTGAGTTTCAAGGTTCTGGTTTAACATGATCTTGTTTGTTCTTATTTCAGGAAATTTTTACAAAATTTATTACTTACTTAGAAGATATTTTTCGGATGAAGAATCATGAAAAATAACAATCAATCAAAGATATGGGAGTTTCTGCCATATAATTTTATAACACCGAATTTGTACTCTTTTCACATTGATCTGCCAAAATCATGGTCATGAGATTGAGCGGATTGGATTTTAGCTGCGCGAAAACAAAGAAAAATATGGCAAAATTGAGATTTTCAAGGTGCGACTGATGCTATTCATCGTAAATGTTAGGTATTCAACAAGTTACCGTGATTCAGAAATAAACTTTGTACTCATTTAATTTCAACTACGATCATTTTGTTAGTTAACAACATCAGAGAAATCAGATTATTCTACTATTTTTCACTGATGAAGCCTTACAGTTTGTGCGATCACAATGAAAAATAACTCATTTAATTCATTGATGAATTCGAAATAAATCGTCTGAAACAAGTCATACTTTTTTAGCATTTCATTTGGTGAGGAAAATAGCAAAATCTCACTGAAATGATTCGTGGGAAATTCATTCACGAAGAAAATGATTATTTTTTCATCATAATCGGGCAAGAAAAGAAGTTTGTGTTGTACAAAAATTGTAGAACAAGGTGATTTCTCTGCTGTTAGCAACATAACGAGGTGCTTACAGTCAACATTCATGTGTTTTAACACCTTTTCCTGTACTGTGAGAACTTTTGCATTTAGATGTAACTATATTAGCTTCAGTTGCACTTTTTGAACCTAAATTTCAATAGAATTTCGTTTCAACAATTCTGCAGCCAAGACAATCGGATTATTTTTTCCTGAAAATTCGGACCATGATTCAGTGAATTGAAAAGGACTTATTTGAATTATTTCAGACAATATTTGATACGTTCCACAAAATTGACTTCTCCGGCGGATCCTACTGAATTATGAGATAAAAGGAAAGAGAATTTCTCTACACCATTTGTCGATTCTTCTTTCTCATTGATTTCCACTTCATTTGTCAATGATCCTTTTTCCCTCTCCTTTTGTCGTCACTTCTGTATTTGTATTTCGTAACAACTTCCGGTACACAGAGAGTATCCTACCTTGTGTATAATAACATGCATAATGTTGTAGGTGTATATTCGGCGGTTGCACGCTATCTTAGCCCTATCCAAACGCGTGGGATTAACATAACAACGGGACGATGGCTCCGCGGCACACACTCGAGTTCGTGATGTACAACAGTGTACCTAAGTTACACGGCCAAGTTCAATGCCATCGACGGTTAATACATGTTCGTGGATACCGTCTACATCAATTCTCCTCCACTCCGCTTCCAATTTCTTTCGTTCGTTTGTACGCCTATTTTTATTTGTCCTTTCATTTTTTTGCTTGCTTTCTAATTTCTTCACTCACCTACATTCATTTCTTTTTCTCTGGCATAGGAGGGGCTTCTCGTCGAATACTCAAACCACGCATGCTTACTTTTTCGACAGTGAAAATACTGTATAATACATACAGCTATAACAGTTGGTCCTCCCATATCATTATTATTATTATTATATTCTTTCCTTCACTTCTTCCTTTGAGGTTCTGTTCGACGAGGCTTGCCTGCTCGTTATTTAACGGGGATTTATGTAGCTACCCGAGTCGATTTGGATTCGACGAATGATTTCAACCTATCAGCTTTGATTTCCAGTGTACCAAGTGATTTTCTTTGATTTCTAATCTCACTCTTTTTACCACGACCACCGAACACTTTAGGACAATTTCACTGACTTCCAGTTTGCTAGACAGAATCATAAGAAAACCACAGCCGATCACTCATGGAAATCAATGGAAACCGGCGTCAATCTTTTGAAATAGTATGAAAATTCATTTTAAGTGGCTTGAAATCGTTTGTAAACTTCCAAGTGGAAGTTGAAACGGCTCACAGTTTAACTATATAAATTAACTATAATTGTAACTGTAGTATTTTAACTACAATCTTACGGTTTGCAGATTGTAAGTATTTTTTTTTAGTTCTATATGTATGTGTTCTCAACGGACTTGCCGTACTAGACATCTTTACAGGACGCATTCAGTTCCTCCTTTCCCTTTTTCTCGCTCCCTCGACCCGAGTGTGTAATACGGACTCTCGTGCCAAGCGGAGCTTCGTTGAGTAAAGTACCGGTTTGTCTGGAGGTACAATGGGTTAAACGGCTCTTTGGCTGTTGGAGGACTTTCCCGTATTTTCTTTAGTTGTCTATAAGTGAATGAACTATCGTAGAAATCCAATGTATATAAAAGTTTGAGTTATAACTTATGTTTTATCGAGTTTTTCAATTTATTTAATGATAGACATTTTATAATTAAATTTCATCCGTAACTACAGTGATAGCCAGAAACATCAACTTCAAAGAAAAGAAGAAACAATATATTTTCCAACACCTATAATAGAAAGTCTGAAGTCTGCCGCATTTCTGTCTAGTGTGGTAAAACGATATTGACGCACGCGTGTAATTGAAATGCTATATTTTATACTGCAGGACCTTGTTTTCTGAAAAAAAGATTGAAAGTTGACGTGTATAGAATGCCATAAATTGTCCAAGTGGGAGACCAAATTTTACGAGAGTCTATAATATAAGGTTTCACCCACTTCTCAACGCATTTACGCGCTACCTGTTTGTTTCGGTACTGATCATTTCCGGAGTCGCTTATCCACGTGAGATCATTTATCACTGGGTTCTAGGCGTGATAAGTTCAGTTTCATTCGAATGATTTTGCACCATATTTTATGTATCACTTACTTAGGGTGCTCCGAACCGATATTATTTATAAGCATCTTTTTCAAAAATATTGTACATGGTGAACGTTTTTTTGGAACTTAATCCATCACTTGCCATATTGCATTGTAGATATGTTGCATCGTGAAACTTCGCATTCGGTTTGGTATATGAGCATAAATTGAGTAGTGACTCGAGAAACAAATGGTGAAGACAATATGAACGTTGTTACAACGACAGGAGACTAAACGTGGCGTTTCAACGCTAATTACATTGGACTTACTGTATTGATTAACTGTAATTAGTAGGGGAGGGTGGGGCATGACGGGGACATTGAGCTTTGAGCATAAATAAAACTGAATATTTTTACAATTTAAGTACAATATTAATTAGATGTGTGATCTTTGGCACTCAGGCCTACAATTGCCATTCACTTTTTGGTCAATTTTCATGATAAAAATTAAAAAATAGAAGAAAGGGCATATTTACCATCTTGCTTCACCGGTGGGGCTTGTGGACTCAGATGGGAATAGTTTCTCACCATTCCAAAACAAGAGGTATTCAATTTTCGTACAGTGACATTCAGACAAATGGGTACAAATTCACGGTGTCTCTGTATCTGGTCTCCGGTATGGGGCAATGTGGGGTACCATTTATAGCATTGTCCCGTCTTGCCCCAGTAGCTAATTTAAAACAAGAACAAAAATTGTGACAGGAATACAAGCGGTGATTGAAAAATCACTAATTTCTGCTGACATTAACACCTGTTTTCGAATTATTACATCACAATATTATATCAATGTCACATAAACTATTTAGTGGGAACATTACAAGAAAAATAACGAATTTTCGTACTTTTTGTGTAGCGGTGAAACTGCGTCCTTCATCTATGGTGCGATTTGGGTGATTGGTGGTGGCTCCCTTAAGTTTCTAAGTAATGAAACTCAGTTGACTGTTGAAAGTATTCATGTCAACCAAAAAATTTTCAGGTTTCACTGACGTGTTTCCTCAAAAGCGTGCCTGGATTCATACCATACAGGATCAACTAACGCGTTGACAAGTGGTCTGGCGGTTATTTGTCATTTTTTTTTTCGGAAAAAAAAAATTTGTGCCCAAAAAATATCGGTGAAAGAAAAGTGAAGGTTAATTCTTGCGCTATTAGTTGTTATAATAGTTTGAGTAATAGCGAGTCGACCGTTATTTACTGTCCCTATGCGACAGGGCGTTTCAAAACGATTAGTTAACGGGGATCCGTTTTTGTAAAATTCTGCCCAGCGGGCAGCATCATAGATCATTCGAGATAACGCAAATATTCAATATTAGAAATAATACTTGTGTTATCGAAAAACATGGATAAAAATAAATAAACGATTTTATTTGCTTTTTACAATCATTGAACGAAAAAGGATAACTCAGCTATATATTTATTTGTGTAATAATTTTCTTTGTTTCAACGATTACATCCTTTGCAAATTGGCTCGAACGTAACCTCAACGTAACCTCAAAGATTTCAAGGACATAAAATTTGAATTACCTCTACAAAAAGGTACAAATTTTTAAAAAGCAACATTCGAAAATTGGCGCTTGAAAAAACTTGCTAATCTGCTGTTCCCAAGCGAATGACTGAGTTTGGCAAAACGGATCCCCATTTGGTTTCATGGCGTAGCCACGGAAGCTTATGATTGGCTGAGTCATTGGCGTAGACAGAGGAAAACGCTCGTCGGTTGGGACGAATACCGTAGATTTGGCGCTGTCGTCAATTTCGCGCACGGTCTCTATAGACTGAAGTATAAATGCGGAAAAGACGAGAGGCGTGCAGCAGAGGTGTAATGGGCGAAGGCGGCTCGCGACGGAGGTAAAAAGTGGAAGTTTCCAGTGCGCGCGAGATTATCCAACATTAGTTGCGACACGAGTTCCGCTGGCATTGACGTCGGTAAACCCGCGACTGGTATGCGCACTTCGTCCATCCCTAATTACTCCTACCGAGAACATATAATAATCCTCTCATTGCTGGGTAAAAACTAGTATAAACCATCGTTCCCAGTTCTGGAGGCTGAGACATCGGGCTCGACCTGACGACAGACGTCCTCCAAGATCTTGAATGGTTTTCTTATCGCGGGGCGCGCATCTAACTAAATGCCTATGGTGACTAATGTCCGCGTTTTTCCAGACCACGCTGCGCTGCTCTCGGTTATTCGCAGACCGTTTGCTAAAGGACGCTGAAGATTCGCTCGTTTGAAAAATCCCGAGCCATGCATTATAGTGCGTCTAACGAGGGAGATGCCGCCTTCTTAACCGGCATGCCGCCCTCTTCGCCCTCCTCCCGTAGGCCACCTGATATACACCTGTTGCTAATAGTGAGCTTTTTGCCTACTCGTGCAGGCTCCACTTTTCTTATTCCTTTCTCTTCTTCCGTCCATCTTCGCCAATTTCTTCCTCCCACCACCTGGGCACGATCATGTATCTACCGCTATGCTTCAACTTTTCTAGATTCCAAGTCATTCATACTCACCTTATCCTCCTCCGTAACCCGAGATCCTATGCACTGTAAACTCAACTGTACTTTAAGTTGAGAGTTCATTGACGTATTCAAGTTTTGAAAGTGCATGAGGCATACGTTATATTGCTAGTCGACACTTTTATTTCCAAAATACCACGCTTTTTAATTTCCATATTGTCTGTGAAATTTCATAAACAGTATCCGCGCAAATGCTTCCTACATTTTATTTGTATAATTGTTTTAACGCAGATGTTTTTCGATAGTGCAGAAATTATTAGCAAAATCGTAATGTCCATGTTTTATGTGAAATCGCATCAAAATGATCAAAAATCGAATTCAATCGTACGATTATAATCTTTTACGATGCCTCATTTTACGCAGGGGATTTTTTCCTAAAATCTCATTAAAATACTATTCTTATTATGCTGACACCGTTAAATGTTCGTTTTCACAAAATTTCATCGGTGTTAATCATGATCAGGAAATGACAATATTGTATCTGCTATTGACAAAGAGTCCGCCTCAGTAAATGTGTAGAAAATAATCTTCCGAATAGAATGAGCCTTCTTTAGGTGAAATTGAATGAATCTACCACTGCATTTTTCATAATTTCAAAGCTTTTTCAAATGAATGATCGATATCTGACTGTTTGTTCAAATAATCTTAGATCTTTCGATTTTTGCGTTTTTGAAGAAATCATCGTATATCACTAATAAGGTAATTTTATAAATGTGATTCATATATGACCAATTAGTAATAAAATAGGTAAGGAATAACGAGTTTTGGCTCATCAAACCTCCGCAAAGAGCTTCAAACTTAGCACAGAATTTCGCGATTCAAAATAAAAATGTTCATCAAATGTTTTTCTTTAGCCCTAGTCACTTGAATGGGGTCTAGTTGATCACTAAACCGACTTACAGTAGCATTTCACAATCAGGGCGGTTGAATTACGGTTGTTTGTGCAAGTAAAATAAAAAATGATTAAAAGAATTATGACGTCTGCGATCCAATGTGTGTATTACGTATTTTTTCATTTATTTTTTACTCCAAGAATTTTTCCTACTTCATCCGTCGTTTTTTGCGAAAACTAACATTGGAATCTGTTTTTGAATTGTTAAACTTCATCTCAGAATTTTGTTCAAGTCGTAACTGTGCATAACATAATCTTGTGTAGTGTAATAACGTTCCAAAGTTGGCTGGGGTCTGAGTGACCCCGTTAAATAATATGGAAGTTCCTACAGGTGTATGTGACTAAGTTTAATAGTTTTTGCCGAATGGTTGATTCTGAACGAAATCGACTTCAATTTTCTCACAAATTGACATGATGGAATTGACAATGCTGTTTTAAAGATTCTATAAATCGCCCCCATACTTAATTACGCAACATGGCGGTACAGATAATAGACGTCGTTGAACCATGTGGTTTGTTATCAGTAAGCTGAGCAGGTGCAGCGTTGAATGGCTGCCGATTAACGGCTTGCTGGACTCATTGGACTGCGCTACGTGGTACGTAAGCGGCGTGTATAATTAAGATGACGCTATAGTCAGTCCTTACCGACTGAGTAAAATGTCATTTATTTTCACTATTATCAAAGTCTACGCAGCACTGATGCGAAAATGTTGCCACCGGTGAAATTCTCCATTTAATGCCCCATGAACACATGCAGAAACTTTTGAGTTTCATGGCAAAATAACTCCTGTAAATTTATTCCTGCAATAAGTGGCAATTCAATTAATGCATCGTGTGCACCTTGGAACTAATAGTAAGCGGTTCGGATCTACCTAGGATTCTATGTCTTCTGGGAGGGTAGATCTACTGATCTATGATACGGTCGGGCCACGATTACGTGAGATGTCTGTGAATTTGTCTAGACTAGACTCTGGATTAGCTTTGTGAATTAGAAGTGAAAAATAGAGAAAGAAAATTTGAAGGATTTACCATCGCGGACTTTATCGTCACATTGAACCTTTCAGAAGGTGAATATTCATTCGTCTGCGATTTTTTAAAAGTTCTAGGCGTGTTATTTTATCATTATTAATGCATAAACTTTACTCACGACTGCTTAGACCTTCGGTTTTTTTTTTTTTTTCTTTTTTCATTTTTATCCGTGTTCTAATTTCTATCAAAATTAATAATCGTCAAGTTTACCTGAACGACTATTCAAATATTGTTGGATACCTATGATTCAGTGTGGCTGGGACTTGTTGCGGTGTGCCGATTCGTTATATTCATGCGAAGTTAAATCGAATACGTGAATATAAAGGTACACGTGCTGTGTCAGTCGCGTTTGGGATATACTCGTTAGGCCTGGTGGATTTCCAAGAAAATCAAAGCCGTAGGCCTTAGTTTATTAACCGTGTAAGCAAACACGCATCCGTAAGTAAACACCGTCTGACTGGGATACAGACGAGCGAACGACGCCGCCTGAAGCCCGTGAGAATTATTGTCGTTTACATTACTATAGGACAGAAAGTAATGATAAAAAGAGAGGAAAAATCAACATTTGAGATTCAATCGAAAAATATCGAAATCGTCATTCTTTCTCCATGAGAATCCTAGAAAAAGGTAACTACAAACAAATTGCGGTTGAGAAATATGAAAAATCTTTTCAACGTAAAACGATTGAAATCTCGAAAGCGTAAGCAGAAATTTAAGTCATTTTTAACGAATTTCTCTTTCAAATTGTCAATTTTCACAACGAAAAAAAATGTATTTCAATGATAATACGATTATAGTGTAATTTTTGACAAAGGACAAAGTAATGAGATAGCAGAAGAATAAATAAATAGAGAGCAAATCGAATTTCAAATCTTATACGAAAGTATGTCTTGTTGGTTCAGGGCATTTCGAAGGCTCGTGGCATTCATTATAAGACTGAAAACTTGTTATCTGTTTATTGGAATTTCAGCTACAAAATCTTACTTTCATTTTAACCATTACCATAGAAATCCGATGATAATGTTGTTACTGTTTTAAAGTATTTTCGTGAAGTTGGCAGAATTTCGTTCGATCAATTTTTTTTTCTTTGTCTTTATTAGGACGTGAATAAATGTCTCATCATATTATCTAAATGTTCTGTTTCACCGATAAAATAATCAATCAAAATCCGCCCTGAAAAAACTTTTTGCTTTCAAATTGATAATTTTTTTTCGATTGGTCAACTTTTCAATCGACCTCTTTGTTACTGCTGACTTACTAGATAATCGCAAAGCGAAAAATATTTGGTTGTATTCCAACTAAATGTTTCCCAATAATTAACATGCAGTAGAATAGATGATCGTTAAATTGAAGCATGAGCTAAAAAATTAGTTATACCAGCTGTGGAATAAAATTAGGTACCTTCGATATTTCATTCATCTTTACCGGAGTTGATAAGCTGGTAGTAACACGGTACCTTATAATTTCAAGCGGACTTTTTACTCGCAGAATGGAGAATCATTAATTTGGATTTACATTTTGAAAGGGAAGCGACAATGAGCTACAGGAAATCCATACTTGTAAATTGCGGAGAGAGTCTCGGTGGCACGAATTAATGACCGACACGCATGGAACGGGCGAAACAAAAATTTAATATTGTAGGCAAGATTACTCTTCGCTTGTACAGATAGCAAAGGTTTATTCAGTCATCTACTCATCAAATTTGAAGACTTACTCTCGACTTATTAGAATGATCAAGCTTATCTATACGCTAATACGGATGTGATAGTAGCGCGAAGTAGATTTTACCTTTTTCAAAAAGTTTACTGATGTGTTACTGATTTTACTATAACTATTTTATTTTTTCTTATTCCTTTCAGTGTGTATAAGACAGCATTGAAGGTTGATGGAAAGTATATCAGATCACGATTCAAACCGCTAATCAAAGAATGAACAGTTCTCAACGCTGTTTTTATACTTTCTGTGAAAAAAAAGCTCGAAAAGATTAATTAGAGGTCCAAGTTCTTTGCAGTTTGAAAGTTTCGTCACACTCGTTCCACACAATATATGTATATAAAATTTTTCACTAACAAGGAGAGTATCAGACCTCCGGATCACACATTCTAACATGGAGCTTCTGGAGTGTAGTTTCATCCAACGGGCCGTTCTTCACTCCGGTTGAAATTCATTATATTGGCAGTTTAATGAGTGGGACGCCATAATGAACAAAACTGGTTGTGTATTTTTAGCTGGAATATTAATTTTCATTCTCTTCTTTTGAAGTTTCATTCACAGATTCTCATAGAAGGATGTGTAAAGGGATATATTATTATTTCAGAGCCAGAGTAAAGTATAAATTACCCAACAATTTGATAGAGTTTTCTATCTCTCAACATAATTATTTTCCTAGGATTCAAGAATTCTCGACTACGAATTCCGCGGAAATTCTCGAATTTTCTTAAAATTACCAAAACTATAAAAAATCATAAAATCGTTAACAATCATCAACAGTTATTATTTATTCAGTCTTGTTTGAATTCATTTCTTACATTTTTCTTACAAAATTAAATAAATCAACTTTTGATTATCGTCCTATTATAATTTCTAATTTGTCTTTTCACCAAAAAGTCGGTACCTGAAGTACCTACGTAAAAACAATCTTAAAATTAAAGTTACATATAATCAAGACGTGATTTCAAAAAATTTCAAAACAAAAATTAAAAATTTGAAAACATTTTGACAAATTCTCTGTCAGAAATAAAAATTTTCAAACTTGGACTTGGAGTGGGCCGATTTTTCTTTCTTACTGTTTTCAAGCTTTTTCCGAAAAAAAGGGTTTAAAAATTAGAAGCGAAAGTCATTTTACTACGAATGGGCGCTGAAATATTTTGATGTGTCACATTGGATTTTTGAGAATTTTTCCAGATTTTTCGCTAAACATTTCGTTTCGTCTCATTTTGCTGATAAAAACGTTGCAGATCGGAAAATGGTTCCGAAAAATCTGAAATATTTTCAAAAACCGACGTGATATATAAAAATGTTTCAGCAACTATCCGCAGTAAAATGACTTTCGTTTCTAATTTTTTAAACGCTGTTTTCGGAAAAAGCTCGAAAACAGTAAGAAGGGAAATAGACTCACTCTCAGTCAAAGTTTTTGATATCCAACGCAGGATTTTTCAAAATTTTTAATCATTTTCAATTTTGGTCGGTCGATAAAACCGTTTCTAAAAATTGTAGAAAATTGAAATTAAGCCAAAAAAAAAACAACCGAGTACCTTTCAAAGTGAGAACAATCATAGAAAAAATCACGCGCCAAATCTGAGACGTCAAGGGAAAAAACCGAGGTTGAATTGGCGTGGAATGCCCCATATATACAAGCCGTTGGCATATGAGATCAAGGCGGGAGCGTCTGCTAATTAATACTGTGAGAATTGTTTCTTTATACCGGATATAGAGCAACTCCCGAACAGTTCGAACGGTTTTCCCGGATTCGGTCCGACAGGCGGGTTCTCATGAAAGTAATTATTAATTAGACAGACGATAGTTTCTTAATCCTTGGAATAGGAAGTATCAAGTTCGCGAGAATTTCGGAGGCCTGCGAATCGCGTGATTCATTGAGAATTCAAGTTCTTGCAACAGTTACACGAACAAGAAACTCACACGGGGTTCCTCGGCGCGTTGAAATACACAAGAGGCCCAACATTGTATTCGTGATTTATGGCCGGGCCTCACGTTGGCCGCACTTCTCATCGAATCGTTTATTTCCCATACAGCTACGCGGCGGCTCAGTATAATTAGCTTGTGTGCGTGTCCATTCATTTTATCAAAGTTGTCTTGCCAAGGAACGAAAGCTGCATCTGCCTAAATGCCGCGTTTTACATCACGCTACCTCCCCGAGTCGAAATTTAGCGCCTACATTTGATCCTACCGAGGTTCATATAAGCTTACTTTAAAGGGAACTGAACCTAGAAATCCTACATTGACCCTCTATTACGGAATATCAGTTTGGTGTCGCCCTCTGATTTCGTTGAGACTTAGGTATGTTGTAGAACATTTAAAACTAAAAGACACTCATTTCTTTTTATCTGCGGAAAAACGGTTGAAAGGGGTGAAAACGACTCCAAAGGTGGGGGTCGATTCAGGCGGCTCACTCAAGGGGTGATTTTTTGATGCACTTGATGGGTTTGAATGAAATTCACGCTGAAGTTTTCCTATTCATTAACAAAACAGTTCAGCGTTGGTTTCATTCAAATACATGAAGTGCGTCAAGAAATCAACTCGTTGAGTACCCATCTTTGAGGGTCGTTTCCACCCCTTTAAACCGCTTTTCCGTAGATGAAAAAAAACACGTGTCTCTTAGTTTTCAATGTTCTACAACATACATGAGTCTCATCGAAATCAGAGGCGCACACCAAACTGATGTTCCTTGTAAGTCCTAAAAATTTAAGAACAAACCCTACATTGAACTTCCAACTCCGAAAACTGAAAGTAGCAACCCTACTTCAACGCTCTCAGTAGACGATTGAACCTATTTTGATGCTATTTACTCTACAACTCCTCCATTAGACCTGTAACCCTTTCTCTATAGATATATTATTCCAGAGATATTCAAGTGTTCACAATGAATAATCCAAGGGAAATTTCGACATAATTCCAATAAGTTTCAATAACATCGGAACATTAGGTATTGTAGTTCAACTGTACATACAACGTTTTCACGAATACAAAAACTCTTTTAACTGATTCAATGTACAGAAAATACGATTAAACGCATGTGTGAGCCAATTCTTATTCATTAGGATTTCACTTTTATTTCATAATCAATACGAATCGATGCACCTTTATCAGCAGGCTAGGATTTCGAGCATTAATGGAGGGTTCCAAACAAGCAAGTATAAGGTGCTTATAAAGACGCGTTGTACACCTCGAAAACGCGGGGATGCAAAACTCCTATACCGCTCAAGCGATCAGAGTGAAACTTGAGCAGTTAACGTCTTATTTTGGCATAAGTAGAGCGTCTTTTCACTTTTTCAAAATTTGGAAAAAAATTTTACAGATTGGTTACCACTCACAGAAATTGGCCAAATTTTCACAGTTGCACTGAATGCATCGAACTATTCGGTATGATGCCACTCGGTGGTGATGAAGTACACATTTTAGGCCAGTTCCATGAGATTTGATGGTGAAATGATGAAATGGCAGCTGATCTGGTTTTCGATTACGAAGTACACCGAAATCTCATTTTGGTGACATTTGTTACCGACCTTTCACGCATGCCGGTAATTTTTTACCGACATTCCGCGCATGCCGGTAATGTATGCGTGTAGTTTTAAATTTTTTACCGACACTACACGCATACATTATCGGCATGCGCGGAATGTCAGTAACAAATGTCGCCAAAATGAGATTTTGGTGTACTTCGTAATCGAAAACTAGATCAGCTGCCATTTCGTCATTTCACTATCAAATCTCATGGAACTGGGCTCAAAATGTGTGTTTCATCACCACCGAGTGGCATCATACCGGATAGTTCGAGCCATTCAGTGCAACTGTGAAAATTTGGCCAATTTCTGTGGGTGGTAACGAATCTCTAAAAATTTTTTCCAAATTTTGCAAAAATAAAAAGACGCTCCAGTTTTTGCCAAAATAAGGCATTAATTGCCCAAGTTTCACTCTGATCGCTTGAGTGGTATAGAAGTTTTGCATCCCCGCGTTTTCGAGGTGTACAACGCGTCTTTATAAGCACCTTAACCCTACCTCTGGAGGTTTGAAGGAGGTTCTAAACAGACCCTACTTTGAGCCTGAACTTGGTAAATCGGGAAATTTCGTACATTTTTAGCGTCAAAGTAGGGTCCAATGTTGCATTGAAACAAACCCTACTTTACTACCTTTAAACCCTACGTAGGGTTTAGAATAGGCCCAAAATTCGCGCTTAAACGCTCTGAGAGAACTGATGTAGGTGTGCGTTTGTTCACTTTTACCTTCATAAAATACAGTATCTGTTTGATCAAAAATTTATGCCCATTAAACACGCTTGCATTATGTCTCGTGTTAACGACATTAGACGCGGATAATAAGTAAGCGATTGACACAAATTGAGAATTTTTTAATATTTTTGTTCCAAGTTCATTCTTGTGTCACAGTTCGTCCGTCTATTTGCAGTCGAGAACCATTCGAGTGCACTCCGAAAGTAATTTTGGAAGATGCATGATAAATACTAATGTATTCGCATTGTTTCCAGTCAATCGAAAACATATCAACCATCTAATTGAATTAAGTTTTGTTTCATAAAATTGTATAAATTATTGAGAATATTTTTTCAACTTCATCTCGGGGAATCTATGAAACACAGACTTATTTATACAGTGATGTCTCCACACAAAATGATGAACAAAAAGAAAAAGAAAAGACAGAATTTGAGAACCCAAAAATTCCTTATGTACGTTAGCGTAAAATTTAATCAGTGGTTAGGAATTTTTTTCATTGTATCATTTAGTTTATTGGTCACTACATGCCAATTTGTACGGAGTTGAAAGATTCCGAAAAATGATACTTCTTTAAAAAAATTATATACACGCAGAAATGTGTTTGAAGTTCCGAAAGTTCATTTAAGTGTAAATTCAAGCAACCTATACCAACCATATAAGTTTTTTCAACAACATTGAAAAATGAACAAGAAACACAAGTTGAACAAGAAACTTAGGAATTTGTACTAATTACAGTGATATTGAATTCATTTTAACAATTAAAATTTAATCGTGATCGGACATTTTATAATCAGTAAACGTTTCTAAATCGGTACGCCCAAAATTATTCAATGCCACCAGTTTTTTACCGGTACGATGCGACCAAACCTGATCTTTTTGAGCACAGATCCTGATAGGATAAAACTCAAAGTCGTAAAAATAATATCTAAATGACGTCTTGTAACCCGTTTTTAACGTTTTTAATGCATGTTAAAAACATATCTTATGGAAATGTAGGTATATTTTGTTGAGGCGAAGAAACGGGTCATACGACATCTTCTAAATATCTTTTTGACGCCTTTGCGTTTGGGGCTGTCTAAGGAGTTATGCTGGCCCATTGAATCAAATCATGCCATCAGATCAAATCTGAAACTCAGAAATAAGTTGAGCAATAAATCGGCCGATCCCGACAGTGAACTCCTCCAAAAATCTTTTCCTGCCAGGCGGCAAAAAATATTTTTCATCTGCCTTATCTCAAAATACCGAATTCTGTTTCACAATGCAAATGTACCGAGATTACTATCTAGTTTTGGTTACCATACGAAAATCCTCAACGATTTCTATTCTTCACCATAACTAATAAATTTATACTTTCGAATAGAAAATAAAAATGAATTTAGTTGTTGTTACCAAAAAATCTAGTGCACTTTACTATCCTTTTTGGTATTGGTCACATGTACTACATTTTCTTGTAACTATTACGACTATTTGATTCTGCTACAAAACTATACAAATTAACGTCAAGAAACTGAATGAGCAAAGTTGACGTTGATATAATCAGGAAATGTAATATTAATAACTAGGATTATACACTAAATATTAACATGTCCCACATTTCCTTGTAATTAAAATAATATCCTAATACCCATTTGCTAAACATTATCTGCTAACAAAAATAACAAATAAAATTTTCCTCAAGTAACCCCCGCCGCAGGAGTTCCGTGTGTATTTTATAGAAATAAAAGATATCCGATCGCAGTTGATCGGCGAGCCGAGCAGACAACGGAGATCGTTTCTTGACCGTGGGTAGCGGTACCTAGACGTCTTTTCGCAGGGGCAAATGGTGGGGACTTACGTGGGTTTGCCCGAGAGGTTAGAGGTCACAGCCACGCGCTGTGAAGCCGGTTGGGGTCCCCGGTCCCAAAGATGTTCCGGACGTCTGAAGACTCCCGGGAACCTGGGGGGTCAGCTGGGCCCCGCGAAACTAGCCGCGAATTCGAGGTCCTCGATTGACCAGCGATGTCGATGTATTGCGTCTGTAATACCTACGCGTCGTTTCGCGTCTCTCGAATTACTACGTTACTTAGCAGGTCTCGTCGTGGGCCGTTCGTCGATCGTTTACGATTAGCCAACTATCGCCTCGGGTGACGCGGATCGAATTATTATACAGTCATTGCGTGGGTCGGATGTGCGGGAGACACGATCCGAAAGATCCGTGTCGGCAGCTGGCTAATTTTGAGCGAGCGTACACGTGGAGACCGTTTTAGCAACGATTGCTATTTTAGTTTGTTTGCACAAGCGGGAATATCTATGAGAAACCGATGTTACTTTTCATCGAGCTCATCGGCGATGACTCGATCCGGCGATTGTTTTCGGATTAGAGTTGGAGCCTCGAGTTTCTAACTTTCTCATCAGACAAATTTCAAATCAAATTTGGTCCAATCTCAAGTATGCTCACAACATTTTATGAGGTTGTGTATGTACTGATGGTTCTACGAGATTTTCGAAATACTCGACTTTCAAAATGAGATCAAGATTCGGTCATTAGTCACGGAGGGAAAGGATTATTTCAGTCAAGTGATATTCGATTTACTCAACTAAATGCTTCAGTCACATGCGGCGAACGCGATACTTACCTCATTCAAAAAAATACTTTTGTCGGACAAAATACTCGTCGCAACTTAATATAGAAATGAATCAAGACTTTGAATGATCATGCTGACTATCAATTTATCCAATTAAGATGGCGTGAGTTTTTTGCCATAATGTGAATTTTTAACAGAGAAAATGTGTTATTCGAATGACTAAAAATTTGATCAAACGCACCGTAATCGTTTTGCTTCAAAAATATAAAATTTTTCTACCGAAACAAGTTGAGGTTGTTTTAATTCGTTTTTTTGAGTTAAAAGTTCACTGGTTGAAACAAGTAAAGAAATTTCATCATGTTATTTACAATTCCGTCGCCTCGAAATTTTTTGGACTGCATCCGATATTTAATGGGTAAAACCCGAAAACTCATTGTTGTAGAGAGACGTGAGGCACAACGGACCCCCTGAAAAATATGCCAATTTTTTTTCTTATCTTACAATTAGTCAAAGGAGTTTGACGAGAAGAAAAAAATTTGATACAATTTTTCCATATTAACGAATGAGCTATGGGCTCAAAAAAATTCTTAAAGGAGCAGGTGATCGAAATACAAGCAAAAATATGTACGTATCACTTGCTCGGAACAAAATGTCGCCCGCGAATCATTTTGAAAGGGCACTTTTGACATGTCTGTTTTTGTTTTTTTCGTCAATGATGCACCAATTGTAAAAATCTGAAAAAAATCACGAAAAATCACACGAATACAGATGTTCATACTGTAACAAAAAAGGCAGGACTTCTTCAAAATCCATCAGCAATCAGCGATCTAAATATTCAAAAAATTTCAGAAGGTACAGGCTGCTACCTAAATAAATCTGAAACAAATCCTGGATATGTGTACATACGTGACTTTTTTCGGAATTTTTTGAGTAGAAGTAGCGCAGTTATGGCGAAAAAAATGGAAATCACGTTTTCTGCGACAACTTCGAGCAAAACGGAATTAGAAGGCTAAAATGTGGTATGAGTCAATTATTCACCAACAGAAAATAGTGAGTCATTGGCAAAATCCGTTTGGTGAAAGGCCACTTTTCGCATGCTTATTCGGCTATGTCCTTTCCATAAGTTTGATACATTTACGAAGTTTCAAAGCGATACGAGATGCCTAGGGTACGATGGACCCCCAATATCTTTCGAAAGATGATTTACTCCGAGGTAACGCATCCTTAAAGAAGTTTGTGAATGAAATCTTGACTTGAGATAGGATGCAGTTCTGCCAGCCATTGATTTGTTTAGTGAAAAAATTGCATGCCGGATGAATAAGATCTTACGGGGTGGGATTACTCAATTTGAATTATTGCGTACAAAGGTACTATAAATTATTGCAATATGTCCACATCTTAATTGCATATTTCCTGTGTCGGTAAAGAAATTTCTGAGAGTAAAGAGATCAGCCATAGAAGATCTACGATAGAAGCAGTCGAATTCTTTGTTCAATAGTCTTCGTAACTGCATGACCTTAAACTCGAACATTATTCTGTGTGGGGTTTCGACTGATAATATGGCTGAAAAATTCACTGATATCTGATCGAGATAATCGAGAAAATCATTACGACGTGCCATTAACAAACATGAAACTTCACAACGTAGACTCGACGTTGACGAAGATGTGATTCAAAAATGAAGACTTTTTTTAGTATCATTACAAGATACTCGCATATTCAATATCGATGAAGTTTAATTTATGTATATTCGTAAGCCGTAATGATTTTCTTTAAACGATAAGAAGAAAAAAATACAAGAATTGTAAACAAGAGATTAATTATTCGGCTTTGTATTTCAAATCGTTTTAAAATGTTGAAAAATCTACTGTGTTTGTTAGATTTTATCCTGAGATGACTCATTTTATTCAGAAGACCGTTCACTACAGTCCCATGGTACTCATTGTGAGAAGCTCTTGTCTTCATCACACTGGTGTACTCGAATATTTCATTTTTCAAGGTCGTGCGACTATATTGAGTTTAATAATCAGATAACAAATTAACTGTAATAAAAGAAATCTGTTATAGTCGATTTGTTAGAAACCGGATTCACAACAAACCACTTTATTTCAGAGTGAAATAAAAGTGCCCACCAAGACTTGTTAGTATTTTGAAGCGGATTCAAATAAAAAATCGACTATATCCGAGCTTTAGCTTATTTCCACTATCAGGGAAATACAGTATAATTCGATGAATATTCAATGTGCTGTAACTTTCGCGATGTACTTGTTCGAATATCATTCAACCATCAATATGATAGCTGTGCGCCCGCATACGAATGTGGGAGAAAGTGGATGCAGGAATCGAATCGTTGCCAGCCAAGTGGCAAATGATAAGGAAAATCTATTTTGCGAATTATTTATGCAAGTAGAAAGACTTTTGTCATATATTTGGTACACAATATGTCACTTTTTCACGATTTTAATATTGTATCGATTTTTACGTACGCATCAAACGATTTCATATCAAATTCAAGCACATCTGCGAAAGTCGAGGAAATTACTATAATCACGTGGTTCATATTCCTGTTCCAAGTTGCCAACGTTCAGTGCCTTCAATGCCATTTCGGCCCTATTCGGTCCAAGTCCAAAATAGAGGAAAGGATCAATTTATCACGGTGACTATAAAAAGTCGGAAAAATTTGAACGAACACATGACGAGAATATATCAACGTTCAATTCCTCAAAGTACCGCCGTCGTAGTTCAACAGGTGTGCACGTCTCCAATGGTAATTATACGTTACGAAATGGTGCTCATTTCGAATTGCCAACTACCTAAGACGTAGTGTCAACGAACCTGATAATCATCGCAGAATATCCCAGGTGATGACTTGCCCAGAGTTCACGTCCTCGACATCGTCGCTGATCCTGTATAATTCTATTTCGTTTGAAAATGTGTATAGGGCATTCCATATCAGGCCAAACGAAGAAATATAATATTTTTGGTCACCACCTTTCAGCTTCTTATCTTTTCACAAAATTCAAAACTTTGTCGCGAAGGATTTCCGTGATTCATTGATTTCTCAAATCTCTGTGACGAATTCACAAAGTTCATACATCTATAAAAGTTTGGCGATTTTTTTTTTTTTTTTGGCGAATCTAACTCTTTACGGTACGAGTGTTGAGTGGGCGTGAGTTCTTTCTGATTAGGCATAGATCGATGCCTGAGACCCAATAATTACGCGGTTAACGAACCGCGCGTGTATACATAACATAATACTTCTGGGAATGTAGATAGACTCTCGCTGTCGAGTTTATAACAGTCGTCGTTCTACTCATTTCTCATTTATTGCCCATATCCACAGGCATTTACAGCCCGATGCTTAGGAATTGCTTGAACGTTTTGCCAACCTGCGGTCTGAATATCAATGAAATACGTTAGAAGTGTAGAATGAAACAGATGGTGGTGAAAACCTATCGTATTGTCATCCCACTTGTTGAAATCAATTACACCATACCTGATTAATATTAGACTTATTTAATGTAGGGGAGACCGAGGCATGATGGAACCAATGATGGTGATTACAAATGAAGACACTGAATTTGCGAAAAGATGAATTTATGATTAGAAATTTAGAATTTGAAAAATGCTGCAAAAAAATTTTGCCAATAGTTATTTTCAGAATAAACAAAAATAGATTTATGTAAGTAACGTACAATAACTGTTATCGAGGAACTGTGATGTAAGATTCTTTGAATATTCGTTAGAACGTTTGAGGGGATATAACCAGTGAGTAAAAAGAACCCAAATACATGACAATCGGATCAGAAACACTCGAGTTCGAATAATAATAAAACCTTTTCAAATTTGTTGATGCCTTAGCTTTTGTTATTTGAATTTTTTCGTAATCACCTCTATCGCACAGTAAGGATGTCGGTTCAATCCAATCAAATATCTCGAAAACCAAAATTGTGAGTGAAAAATGTTTCAGACAAAAGTCGTAAGGTTCGAAGGGGGAAAGAAAATCAGAGGATCAGATTTTACGTAAGTGGCTCTGCCAAGGTTAGATGGAGGTGAACTTGGCTTTTTCTAAATGAAACAGTATAGTTTTTGGAAATGTAGCAACTTGACCAGCTCGTATCTCATCGAGGTCGAGTTTAGGTAGTAAGTATGCAAGTATTTTCCATGCAAAATTTGAGGCCGTTCAGATGCCGGTAAAAAAAATATACTACGTCATTAGAAAGATCCAAGAAGATCTTAATCTGACCTTCGCGAGGCCACTTACGAAAAATCTGAGGCTTTCATCTTCTCTACACTACTCTGCACTCTTTAATTTCACCTCTATTGAATAATTCTTTGATTATCTATCAATAGGTATGACAGTTATAAGTTATATTCCGGAGCAAATGACCTTTATCTAAAATGTAATTTTTTTTTTATCTAAAAAAGTGCACTAGAATGCGCGCTGACTTACGCTTTGCTAGCACTCAGCCGATGAGAAACAGTAATATAGAGTGACTCTCTTGCGTGAAACCTTTAACGCTAGAACCAACGTGAAACACGTACAAGTGCGAACCAACCCCAGCTGCAACTATCTCTTTCTCATTGACGTCACTGCCGCCCTGCGAGTTCTAGTCTTCCTATTACCGAGTTCAGTGATGAAACTTAACCCTTTCAGTTGCAGATTTTTCAACTCAATATTTCGGCCTGAATTTTATTACTCGGAGGTTTTTGGGGTCGCTGATCACGAATCTGACGTCAGAATTTGGTATTTTCTAAATCAAAGTTGGCGAATCCAATATGGTGGATGTGAAATCGAAACAACTATCAAAATTTTATGATACTGACCGAAACTTGTTACTCGGGGGTTTTTGGGGTTATACGAAGTCACGAAGATCATTTCGTCCGCTGGGAGGAAGAAGGTATTGTTTCAACTTCGTTGTGAAAAGGGTATTGTTTCAGCTTCGGTTTGAAGAAGGTGACGTTTCATGAGCGATTTTTTTTTCTTCATAATTTGAAGTTGGTGACACGCGCGGAAAGTATGAATTATCACTTTAATTAGATGAAAAAACCGCTTTCAAATAACCGGTAATTTTTATTTTGTGTATTAATTAGATTCTTATTCTTCGACTAATTCATACGACAAGATCAATTAAATTTTCGTAATGATATCATATACGATGTATGATATTATAGCAAATTAGTTGACTCGATTCGTTTATATTATCAAATTAAATAATATAAAAATAAAATATAATACAAATAATATAAATGAAAAAAAAAAATTATACGAATCAAATTAAATAATATAAACGAATCAGTTACCTAATTTACTACAATATCCTAAATCGTATATGATATCGTACGAAAATTTAATTAATTTCGTCGTATGAATCAGTCGAAGAATAGGAATCTAATCGTTACACAAAATAAAAATTAATAGTTATTTGAGAGTGATTTTTTCACGTAAATTATAGTAATAATTCGTACATTCCGCGCGTGTTGCCAACTTCAGATTGTGTAGAAAAAAATTCGCTCGTGAAACAGCAACTTCTTCAAATCGAAGCCGAAACAATACCTTCTTCCTTCCAACCGACGACTTGAAGTTGAATATCAACTGTGATAAGGCTAGCTATGAGATGGAAATTTTTGAGGTGGGACACTGAGCATCCAACTGTGACTGAAAGGGTTAATCGAGGATCTAAACTGTCTCCAATTATACCGAGTTTCAATAACGACGGAACAAGTCGTTATGCAGAAGTTCACCTTTTCAAACCCACCAAGTGTCAGTGATCCGTCAAGAACTAACAATTAAAACTAAGTAGCAGTGACATTTAGAGCTTTCGATAAAATTGTATCTATCGAAACTTGAGATAAATTAATTCATAGAACGGCTGGATTTAATATTGAATGTAATTCCTTTCAACGACGATGGTAGTAAAATAATAATGGTCAGAACTTGCGGTAATGGATCAAAGATTGAAGCACAAAGTTGAATATATTAGCGAGGCGGTGGGGAAATATAGCGGCGGCGTCTGCTTCGTCGCGATTCATTATACGCCACGAGACATCTGTCGCCTTCTTATTTCCTGGTGGATGTCTTTCACGGATGAGATCTCGGGTGCGCCATTTACTTACGAATTACCGACTCCCCGGGACCCGTAGTTCGAACCGATGAAATTCAACTCGTAACAAACCAGGAACCGGGTCTCTTATCTGGACCCAAGGATCGTCCGACGTCCTGAGAGGCCTGCATGCACGTCACGCACACACACCTTCAGGGCTGGTATAACCTTACAAATTCGGGGTAAGCGTGTAATCCGCGTGTCATACGGTATGAGGAGTTGCATCAGAGGAAGCTGCAGGACACGCGGTGAGACGAGTTCGTGGTAATTAAAACATGGCACCGTTTCAAAGAACTAATTTAAAAGATGCTGCTGCACGAACAACTCGCGGGCCGAGTTATTAATCAGCTGGTCGCACGCGATATACTTCAGGGTACATCCACCAGGCTGATATTGCACCGTCCACATTGCCCTACGCTTGTCCATTCCCGTCGAGACTATTAAACAACGTTTATCCAAACCTTACACATGTCTTCGCTTCTTGATTCCTATCAGTTACCCACAACCAGGTGTAACCGCAAGGTATTAGAGCCAATCGGAGATGCCATTATCGAGTCTTTTAGCATTTATCATCACCGGTTGTGGTTTAATTCCTTGCGGCATCTCTCTCTCTCTCTCTCTCTCTCTCTCTCTCGCTACGAGTCATGTGGCGATTGGTCGGTTCTGTCTCTTCTACACCCCCGAAAATTTATGGTTATGGCTACTACTTATTCCGCTCATTATGTATACTAACGTCTTCCTTTCGCTGCAACTGAGTCATCGTAACAGTACCACTAGCGGTATCATTAGGTATACCAAGCTAGATTAACTTAGGTTAGGCTAGTATCAAAAAAGAGTAGAAACGATTTTATGGGTTGAAGGAGGAGTAAGAAGGACTGCATCCTTGTACTGACGTTAATGAGGTTTAATCTTCATTTTGTACTCTCTGGTAATACGTGTGAAGTATTGATTCTGCGATATTTTTCTAAAATTGTTAAGGATATGCAGTCTAGTTAACCAAATGTCACAGTAACAAAATTGAGATACCGACAGACTTAGAACCACGAGTGTCTGAATTGGGTTGTAATGTGTCTCAAGAGAAAACTGTTACCTCAACTATGCAGTTCAGGGAAATAATAATCTTACCAATGATTTATTTATTTCAATCCAATTACGACGTATGCTAGGCACGGTGGAGAAGACTTAACTTTTTAATGAAGCAGATTTTTAAATTTGAAACGGGTATTCAGCTATAATTACTTGTAGTCGCTTATGGTATTATAGAAAAAATGTTAGCGTGGGCCCGAAATGACTTTTCATAATTTTAAAGAACCTTTCCGTTTTTGGGTCTCTATTATTCGTAAATCAGGTTCTTAGGAAAAGATCGGTTTGTCCGGACAAACTCTCGCGATGATCTCGGAAACGATTCGTTGAAAAGGTCTGGAATTTATAGAACTCTACATTCAAATGATGGGAATTCAAAGTTGCCATGTTCAATCTTTTTCCACCTATGCTTACACCCAAAAAAATAAAGAAATGAAATTTTTTCAAATTCGAAACACTCTGACACAGTTTATATAATGTTGATAACAGTATTAGACCAATTACTATAAAATGAATGACTCCAGAAAACAGTTTTATGAAAAAAAAGGAATAACAACAAAATCTTTTAGTCATATTTGATGGTACTTTCGATAGATGAATTGGTTTATGAATTGAAGAAAAGTGTCGCCAAAAATACCATTTTTGTGGCTTGTTTTTAGATGTTTCGAGCGACATCTAGATTAAATTCGATTGGACTACGGTTAGAGATGCTGTTTGATATTGGAAACAAAATATGTTGAAGAGTTCGATTATTAACATTGTGAAATAGTGTAACAAACGGTGTTATTAATCACTTTTGATCCAGGATCCATATAGATACGAGTATAATCAATACTTCAGAAGAAATTCAGTTTCGATCGGTTCCTTTATTTTTAAATTACCAATCCTGTAATGAGTAAACATTTCGTTTTTATGAGTTTATGTATAATTGTACAAATTTTGCTTCAAAATTGATCTTCTTTTTGAAGGTTGTGTGAAATCCCAATTTTACAAATAGCTTCAGGATTTTTCACCCTCAATGGTCCAAGCTTTCAGAGTACATAAAGGTGAATTCTTAATCGTGAAGTTTTGTTATACTCATAAAATCTCCGTAATTATTTTTATATGGAAAAAATTTCGTAACTACTTTGTGTAGACATGGAAAACGCAGCTCGTTGGTGTGAAGGTCAATTAAAATATTTATTCATTTATCGCAATGTTTCGGTCGGTACCCATTGGTCATCATCAGGCTAATACAACATAAAACGTAAAATAATATGGTGAAAGCAATCGATGTTCCATAGCTGGATAATTCAATGTGCAAATGAAAATAATGTAGTCAAAACCATTTGAAAATGGTATAATGCATTTTGTAAATGACATTGACATGGTAGGAATAATGTGCTAAATTTGGCTAAACGTGTTACAACCATTCTACAGCTAGGTAACATTATAACATAAAAGTTATCTTGAGATATCAATTATTGAGAAATTTGATAGGATCTTACAGCCTTGACTGTTTTTACTTACCAATTATCTGCTCCCTTCGCGTATGAGATGGTTTCAGCGGCACGCTTTGTGACGGAATAACAAGAGTGAAAGTCACAGTAAACAGGTAGAAATTCTTAGCTGGTAATACAAGCTTTCGAAAGATAAATTTAAGGCAAGCGTCTATGATTACATTAAAGTCGGTATTGGATTTAGAATGAGCTAAGCATCTTGGTACAGTTATTTTTTTTTTTCTACCATGAAAATATCGTTCAAGATGATGAAAAACAAATTCTGTGAAAGTTTGAGATCTTAATAATTAATATTAAGAGGTGCCTCATCGCGATTTTTGATTTCCCATTTAAATAACACCGGAAATTTTTTTTTTCATGTTTAGAATTTTATTGCGTTCGAACGGATGAACCAGTTGTAAAAATCAATACATATTCTTGTAGGAAATTGAACGTTCTGCAAAAAAGGTCTGTTGCGATTTTTCACTGAGTCGATTCGTTTCAAAGTTATTCAAGATTAAAATTCAGCCTCAAATGGTATTTGGTTTTTTTTTTCTTAATTGATGAAACGGTGAATCTTTCGACTTCAACGTTTATTTTTGGGCATAAATTTAACACCTTTTTTGCGCCATAAAAAATAAATAATTGAATTAAAAAAAAAAAAAACCATACGCAGTGAACGAGACAAAATGCAGAAAAACATTGGGTCCAAATTTGGTAAAAATTGATCGTGTGGTTTCCGAGATTTCCTAGGCACGGACTCGCAAACATAGTTTCGAGATAATCGAGTTTGAAGCTCCGCGAATCCACGGCAACTTCGACAATTCTTCGAATTTCATCATGCAATTTTCACACAATATTCTTCAACCTTGAAACTTTCAGAAACGCGAACAAAAAGAAAATCGGGTTTTCAAATATTCTATTTGGATGTGCCCCCTTAAACCATCTCGTATTTGGGTTTCGCTCAATTATGCGTACACTGGCATTTTGAAAATCAAAGTTATGAAATTCACAATAAAACATGTGCTGTCAGAAAAGATTTTTTCATATCTGTTCACCTTAAATCATACTTGTGTTGGTGAAGGTACTTTTTTAATGTTGTAATGATTGTCCAACATTGCATTACGGTTCATCTTTTCAACCGGATCTTTTTGTTTGTCAAACAACCTAGAGTAGGTGTGTTGAACTTTGTGTAACATGCCTGTGTCCTCTTTCTCCAAAAGTGTTTTTATATTTTTTTATACTATCCTTTTACATGTGGAATGGAGCCCGTACGGGACCAGCGTTACAATTGAAAGTTCATCACTTAGTGTATAAAAGAGCGGATCTACCCTGTTTCTTATGACATCCCAAACCAACTTTTTTGAGAACCCATTAATGATCGAAGTATGTTTTATAAATTAAAAATTTTTCCTTCTTAACTTTGCTCGGAAATGCTTAGACGTCTATCAATCAGAGCTAAGTTTCTAGGTTTTTGGATGAACAGAACGCGCGGCGTTAGCTAAAATATCTCTCTGACGAAGTAATCTGTTTATGGTACCAGTCAAATTCGATAATCCCCGAATTATTAATTATTAATATATCTTAGAAGCTCAAACTATTTTTTTTTCTAGTTGAAAAGTCAAACGTAGCTGTGGATGAAAACTGTTGACAGTCTCAAGTAGGCTGTCAATTTTGTCCCCTCATACCAGGATACAAGTATCATCGACATGTATTTTATATTTTGGGAGCTGGATATCGAATTTTTTAGTAGCAATTTATTCTAAATGTTCCCTGAATAAATTCGCAATAACTGGGCTTAAAGGTTAACTCATTGGTGAACTTATGGATTTATGGACAGAGCAGAAAGTAGGACTTTAGGCGCAGGATATGAATTTTTGGGGAAGTCCGCGGGTTACCACGTTGGCCATGGAAGAGGGCCAAGTTTGCGCGCCACGTTTAAATTGTTAGCAACAGACAATAATACCCCCAATTCAGGATGCAAAGTAGCGAAATACCTATTTTAAATGTTTGGTACTGTACACGGTTAGAAAAAAAATGTCCCAGCAGGTCACTAAAATTTTTGGGTCGATTTAACCATTTTTTAATGTATTCTAAGTGAAAAAAAAATGATAAAATATAAATTAAATGTTAATATGCCAATTTAAATGTTAAAATTAGAATAATTTGTGTTATATTAACTAACGGAAATATAATAAATAACACAAAGATAAAGTGGAACTGCTGGGACATTATGTTTAATTAAATTTTTCTAACAGTGTAGCACAATTTTTTTGTATTGCACTGCTGTAGTTCAATTTACCTTGACAAAACTATTTTATTATGAATATATAATTTCTGGGATAAAAAAAAAAATCGTCGTAATATTTCGGCAATGCGTATATGATATTTCGTCCGTAAAAATTGCGATATTGCACTGGCGTAGCGTCACTTGGTTCTGCGCACGTAGGGAATATTTGACTCGTGTGATTATAGAGCTTATTGGCACATGTTGCAGTTGCACTAGTACTAACTCATGCAATTAGGGCACTACTGTTTGCAGCTCACGCTGCGAACTTCATACTTGTCAGAAATCAACCACTTTCCGCACTTGAAACACAATATATTATTTTTGCTTATGAAGCAAATGTTCTCCATTAAACGTAGCCCCAGTCAAATACGCATCGTTCACGGAATGTCTGTAAAAAGGTGTCGTCGCACTTGATGAATAAAAATAGGCGACAGGATAGTGTGTGTCAAAATTAAATTTTCCGTTTATCGATATTTTTGAAAAACCTGAAATTTGTAGAAGAGAAAATATAAGGTTGTCAATAATTTAAAGTACATTATATGCTACCATGAGTGACATTACTTAAAGTTGCAAAAGCATCAGATCTATTATGGCAGACGCAAATTCGAAAAAATAGGTTGATTTTGACAAAGGTCTTAGAATCTGAGAATCTAAATGTGAAATCGGATTTCCGGAATTCAAAATGGCGGATCCAATATGGCGGAGGCCAATTCGAAAACTAGTTTTCTTTTAACGAATGTAAATACCTCGAAGTTCTTGAGGTTGCTGAATCTGAATCTGGAATCGGATTTGTGAAATTTAAAATAGCGGATCCAATATGGCGGATGAGAAGTTCAAATTTGATCAAATCCGATCAAAAAATCTTATCCAGAGGTTTTCGGGATCGCTGATTACGAATCTGAAATCAGATTTAAAAAATTCAAGATGACGAATCCATTTAGCGGACAAAAAGCTCAAATCTGATCGAATTCAATTGAAAAAGTGGTGGTCCACCATACTGGATCCGACATTTTGAATTTTCAAAATCAGAGTTCAGATTTTGATTCAGCGACCCCAAAAACCGCTATACTGAAATCGCAGGATAAATCCAGGAAAATTTTTTTCCAACACAAAAGTGGCACGAAAATCTCATTTTCGCCTGACACTCAGGGGGTTAAAAATTTATTGTTTAGGTTGGTATGAAATTTTGCAATAATATGCTATATCTGTAATTGAATATTGATCGAAAAGTGTTTTTATACTGTTTCAGAATGCAGAGACGCATTTTTGTAAATTTCTTGGTAGTGGATTTTTGTGTACGGCAGTTAATTTGCAATTAATAGCGACTTCATCGTTTTGTTCGGGCGAAGTCCTCAGTGTAATTTGAAATAAATTGTAGATTCAGAATAGATAGTGGCTGAAATCGGAGGTGCGAAAATTGAAAAAAATTTGATCTCGTACTTTTTAAATGGTATGAAAAAATTATGAAATGTTTGAATAGAAACAATTTTGAAAAAATGCAATTCTTTTATGGCCAAGTCTTTCCACACATCTTCTGTACTTACCATTTATTGAAAAAAAGTTGACAGTTTGAGACTTACAGCTGTTTGAAGAGTGTCCTCCGATTTTTTGGTGTAAACTGAAAAGTTCACCCAAAAAAGAAGTATTGAACGAGACCAACTTGAGGAAACTCGAAGGAAACTTTACGGACAAAAACACTCTGTCAGCATTCAGCCAATCAGTTGGACACCATTGCCTACACGTTGCATGAATTTGTCGTACTGTATCATGGAAATATTGTTTAAACATCGACATAATGTAGAAATCAGACAGTCTTCAGACTAACAGGAACACTTCGATTGAAAATATATCCTTTTTACGGCATGGGCATTGAAAAGTCCACTTTTTGTGGCAGTTTTCGTTCTGTAAAGTGACGCTTTATACGGCAGCGAACAAAGTTGCGGAATAAAGTCTTTATTCCGCAGTTTTGATGCGCAGTTTGAACTGCGCATCCCAAACTGCCGAATAAAGTAGCTTCGTCGAACAGATCGCGACATAACCTCACTCTTCGTTTTGCTTTTCGATGTCTATACCGTAAAAAATATTGTATGTGGCATGCCCGTAAACCGTTTTTTGGCTCGGATAATTTCAGTACTCGCTTCCGGCTCGTTTCCGGCTCGCCTTCAGCTCGTCCTGAAATCTTTATTCTTGCCAAAAAAACGGGTGGTTTACGGGCATGCCACATAAATAGCTATTCTTTCAAATTGATGTATGACAAAAAAAATTTGATTTAGCTGCAGTAACGTACCGTAAAATCAGATCGAACGGAAGGTAGCTGCAAAATTTTCATATTTTTTTATTCATACTTCAGAATCTGCATTTCTAATTGTAACATTTATTAGCACGCAAATGCCGCCGTACTTGTATATTTAGTTGGTGTCACGATGAAACTGCTCAACAGCACGCTTGAATGAGAGATGACTACGCATTCAAGATTCAAGAAATCTTTCCAATATTCCTGACTGAATAAACACAGGAATATATTATATATGTATGCTCAGCTCAACTTCTCATAGCTTGGAAAATTACTTCGTGATCTGCATTTTGAATTCTTAATTATTCACCTCGATTGTTACGAGCATATCGGAATTTCGCCTTTATGTTCAATACACAGGGTGGGCGAAAAAAGGGGACTTATTTGAAACATGAGTAAAATTCAAACGTCTTAACCGATTTTCCAAAACTTTATTTTTCTTGGAAGTGGAAGAACTAATCTTCCATTCCGCGTTCAAAAATCTGGATAATGTTTATTCGTTGTTGAGATATACGCTTCTGGAATATTGCTTTTGAAAAAGTCGTTGAGTGACTGAAAAAAATTAACGTTTAAAAATGTTCAACTCAATTTTCTTCTGAAATTGTAATTCGAAGACTAATTCTGGCATTTTGGAAAATCTCCGAGATTTTATCCACACAACACCAAATGTTTCTCGAAAAATTGAAATCGAAATGCGCGCTTCAAGGCTAAAATTCTGTTTTCGGAAGACATTATCGAAAGAGTCCACAATTAAAAAAGACTGCAGTAAATGATATCGAGAACGTGATCCAAATTGATTCAGTCAACAACCAACCATTAAGCACCAGGCAATTATAACGAACATTTAAATATTTTCAAGATGAGGTTACGACTGAGTTTTTTGATATTGGGAATTACTTTGAGCATCACATTTTCAGTCGTCGAAGAAAATTTTCCGCTGATCCGTGGAAGCTGAAGTCACGTGGCCTGTTTCTTACTCTTCAGTGTACAATATATTGCATCCAGTCGAAAAAGATTTCTGGCAATCATATCGAAGTTAGCAACGTTATCGTAACGATTCATGCCGAGGAAAAACCGTTGTTTCGCTATTTTGGAATTGCCTGAAATTCAGTGAACCGTGATAAAACAAAACACATTCATATTTTAAAATCTCAATTCTTTCAAAATCATTGTGAAATTAAGAAAATTGAAAAATACTTTGGTACAAAATTCGAATATTTATAGCCTATGCTATAGCGGACAAATTTACCTCTGAGGCCGACTAAGTGCGCCATAAGACAAGTTTTAGCGTCTTGGTAGTATAGAATAAAGTTAGGCATGGCATTCAGAGTATCGAGTAAGTTACCAAGAAAGACCTAGAGGATTTAATATGGTAAAAAACCGAAAAATGTGGTTTTTCAACCCGTTACACTACGATGATCCATTGACATATATTTTAATGCTCCGAATATTTGTACAGTTCTTTTGTAATTGTTTAATACACGCGACAATATTTTGTTAGCATCAAATTCTCTCTGACGATGTTGTGGATGAGAATTGCATTAGTAAATATCCCGCAAAATTGATATTTCATGATCGAAGTATCGAGTATTTACTAACGCGCTGTATCGAACAGAATAGCGATTATGATTTTACTCGTTCCAAGCAACAAAATGCTGATAAACCTCTGCGTACTCGCCAAAAATGTTTTTACACGACAAAATTCAGACGGTGAATTAAAGCCACAAAAATATCTTGTATATTTTATAGCTAAGAAGAGCTGAGGAGCAGTGTTGTGTGTCTCATACTGCTAATTTCGAAGGCAATCCAGCCCAGTGACGAGTAGAAATCGTGATACAAAGACTGTGTTTACTCGTCTACGTGAGCATAAAAATTCGAAAAAAAAATTTACCGCTAAAAAAGTCGATATAGAGCAATGTAATGTCATGTGACATTCTTGTCATAGGAGAAATCATTCCACCTGTTTTTTTTTTGTTTAATATGCATTTCCATTTATTAGATTGATAAAATACATAAAAAAACATCTATTGTAAGACGGCCATAACTTCAGGACCTAAGGGCGACAAATTAATTAATCCTACTGCAATATCTCCTTTTTGTTTTCAGGGTGTAGATACGAAGGCCGCAGATACGAGGAGGGCGCTGTCGTTTCCACTTCAGAACCGTGTCTGCAGTGCCGTTGCGTCGAGGCCTCGCTGAGATGTCGTCTTCGCGTCTGTCCGCGAACCCCAATTCCTACACCGGCCGAGTGTCGCCTCCGCATTTCTGCGGACCAAGAATGCTGCTCGGAGATCGTCTGCGGGGAATCGAGGCGTCAGTATATCCACGTCCTTTGGTCACACATCTAAACAAACTTATAGGTATCACCGCTTTCCCACGCAGTTTGCCAGCTCAAAATTGGTAAAGGCTGGAATCTCTAGAGAATGGAGTTTCCAGTCAATTGCCGTTATTAAACTGCATAGTATTGCGGAAAGTTTGAATCGTACCTAATAAGGTGGTAATCAATACGCATCGCATTACGTAGTACATACGTTGTGCGAGATTTTTATTTATTCAGTTACCTCAAGTAAGGATCATATATTAGAGTTGGAAAGTCAGAAGATACTATTGACAAAGGTATCAAGTATGCCAGATTTCTAAACGATCTTCAAGTGTATCGAATTTACTGGAATTAAATTTGAAACCACTTGTTGTATGTGAAATTAAATACTGCATACGAGCATGGGATAAGTGTTCGTTCTATTTAGAAAAATAACAGATATGTCCCGAAGAAATAATGAAGTAATCATCTTTCGAACATCTGAACCAAGTCAGTTTTACACGATACTCTTCGATGCTGTTAGCTGCGACAATAGTATTCTAGGTTATGTAGACGAATTAACCGTTCTTTTTGATTTATATGATAGATTTTTCTTGGTATCCTGGGTCAATGATGAAAAACATTTATACAGGTTAACCTTCCAACCCTTTGCTGGGGGCACTCCTCAGAACTATAAAAATTTGATTGAACACAACTTACGTTATGTATGATCCTTTCGACGACAACCAAAAACAAAAAAACAAAGAATACGAGGAACCACTTTGGCCATCAGACACAACCATTCTCAAGAACCAATAGACGTTACAGATAAGATAAGAAATTAAAAACCCAATGGTATACTTACTAATTCTGACACAAAAGGACCACCTAAGGTCAATCGCTGAACCTACTCTTGCAGTTTTACATGTAAACAAAACCAAAGTGTCTTGAGCAACATCATATGCTGTTTATAAGCCTAAGTCGTCGTCTGTAAAAAGGTCAGAGCTAGGTATAAATCTTTCCGATATTCCACTCTCTCCTCTAAACTATTACTATTATTAAAAAGCCTTAACATAAGAAAACCGAGAGATGATTTATTTATCCGGCTCTTTTGGAGACATTATTTTTCCAATGAATTAAGACCAAAACTGTTATGGAGGTGTAAATGTGCCCAATGCGGTTAGAGCGACTGACGGACTCTGCCAAAACAAAGGACCGCATAGTGTCAGATGTCGAATATCGTGATGGTGACTAACTGCCGAAGTTACCAAGTCAGATCATCGACTAAGGAAAGGATAACAGGTCTACTTATTAGAGATCGGGTTGTAAAAGATATTACTTAAATTCTCTGTGTCCGATCTCAATTTCACAGCATCGTTATCACCTGGTGTATTACTACAATCAATATCTGCCTGTAATTCTTATCTCGGCCGAGCATACTAACCTCAAAAGAGTTAACAATACGGTTGCAATCTACCCTATGTTTTGGCAAGGTTCCTTGCTTTTTCGGAACAACGAACATATGCCTTTGTGTTCATTGATTCTTATCTTAAGAAATCTGCTAGTCTGGCCGATGTAACAGTTGTTGCACTCATTGAAAGGTCTTTTGTAGATCAGATTTTAACATTGTGCTTTCCGAACCTGATCTTTCGGTAAAACAAACAAACTTGACGAATCGTTCGTCTTCTTAAAAATACATCTGATCCGGAATCTGCTATTGGCCAGACACAATGCTCGTGACAGCCCATTCACATATGGAAACATCATTATTGATTTGAGATTGGATTCCATGTCCTTACCTTCAGATTTCGCATGACATCTATTCTTGAGAGTTGCCAATCTGGGTTCAGTACACCGATCTACTCATTTCATCTGTAACGCCTAGTGGTTCTTGAGAATTGTTGCACCAGATGGCCAAAGTGGTTCCTCGTTGCATGGTTTGTTTTTTATTTTGGTCTTTTAGGCTGTTTTAGGCTGTTTGTCAAATGGATCATGTATGACATAAGTTGTGTTCAATAAAATTTTTAGAGTTCCGAGACGGGCACCCATAAAGGGCTAAAACGCTGAGTTGTGTGGATGCTTTTTATCATTGACCTTGGATTCCAAGAAAAAGCTATCATATTGTAAGTCATGTTTGTATTTGTCTTTAAATACATGTGAATTATGACGATACATGTTTCAAACTAATTCCGTTACCATCTGACTATCGGAAAATGTATCTTGCAGTCGCATTATTTAGATAACGTTGATTTAGTACTGCGAAAATTTTTATTTATTGTAAATTGAACATTTTTGTCAATCAATCATTCGTTCGTATCCGACTAGTATCGACAAATACCGAAAAAGCACTCAAATCCATGATTGTCTTGTCTTGACTCTCTTTTCTAGGGACTCTAGAAAAAGTCACTCCCGCCTATCGTCTCGCAAAATCGACCTTAATGACTCTGTCGTTTAGGGTTAAATCACACACTGGTGAAAATAATTTCTACCATATTCTATGAAAAAACGGCAAACATTGGAAATCGTAAAATATCATCGTTTTCATGTAAATTTTTCGCGTAGCACACGATAAAATATTACGGAAAGTTGCAATTGTCTACAACTAGTATCAAAATAAAAGGAACACAATTATCTAAAAACTGTAGATAAAACTTCGTAAATCTTCATAAAAAGTGCGAACTTTAGTGGAATTCTACCAATAAGTACGAAAATATAAAATTGAACAGGAACACTAAGAGGTTTACGTGGATAATTGTAAAAACTGGGAGTTCTTATAAGTGTCGACTAAATTCATAACTTGAAATTATAAATCACGAAATTTCCAAAGAATTTCGCACCAGAAAAGACAATCAATTGCGACGCACGATTCTTTATAATAAGATTACTAATATCTACGAGAACGTACTAGTTACTATTGGTGAACTACCGCTAGATGTCGCATCTCTTTCACAAGGAAAACTTACCGAAGTACTTAGGTATGAATACGTACAAATTAAGTACTTAGCAGACAGGTTTTTGTAATCAAAGACTTTCTTCAGCTTTTGAGTATGACCGCGATGGAATAAAAGATGATGCCGTATGATTTTGATTAACCTTGTCTCAATAGATTAATTTTATGGAAATATCAAATGTGAAACTAGTTCCTGTGAATGAAGATTCCTGCGATAATTTACAGAAAATGGTATTTATCCTAGCGATCAACGTCTGCAAACAATCGTGGTGAAGCAGGTGGTTGTATAATTATCTAAAAATAATCACGAAATTCTACAGAAAACATGATTAAAGAACTACGATTGTTTTTCAAATTCCTTCAAAAATCTTAGAAATTTTTATAAAGTGTCATAAGAATTTTTTTCACCAGGGAACGAACATGTTTTATGGAATTGAAAAATTCTAATCGCTAAAAAGAACAAACGTATCAAAAAATTAATCATGAGTTTGCAATCTTTCAAAGAAATATCTCACGAGTTAAAAAAAAAAAACGTCGATATGATGAAAATGTAGAAATTGTTGATACTTTCAATTATAGCTGAGAAACATTTGCGCCTTTGTCGAAAACTACTTTGACAGAAACTCTGGATCTGTTCTTGAACCAGAATGTCAGAGTCAATGTGAGCTTCGCGTGGTCATTTCATATCCCCGGCTGGAAAGTCTGGTGAAGCGATGACAATCTGTTTTTTACACACTGAAATATATGAAAACTAAAAGAAAATCAGAGTCAACTCCAATTCCGAAATTCGTTGCGAATTGAACATTATTCGTTTATTGTCAACTTAGAAAATTGAATAACCCAGAAAAATTAGGAATTTTATGACGAAAGCGGAATTGAGGCTCTTATACTACATTTTGCATTCCAGATTTTGTTTTACATCCAATTCTTCAAACCTTTTGCTACTACAACATATTATTATGGTATCGAAATGACACACCTATTAGCTTAGTCACTGAAAAGTTTCTGAATTTCTGTTGTAAGAGTTGATGTTGGTGACAATTATGGTAGTAATTGAATATTGCTCGTCTCGAAAAGCTTCTATTTTTCAGCAACTGTGCATAGTTGCGACATTTTATTTTAAATTCAAAAATTATTTTCTGTAACTGTCAAAATTTTCAAACTCGAGTTGTGGCTGAGAGAAGTTCAGTTTTCGTTGCCGTAATTTTTTGGATTACGCCTACCGCAGACTATTCGATTTATTCAACATAAATCATTTTATAAAGGTTAACGTTTTTCTTTTTCAATTGTGTTTGCATACTGATAAAAATTCTGCACTAAAGGTTATGGAACCGAAAAGTTTTGCTCAGATCTTTACCGAAACAATGTTACGTCTGTAGCAGAAAATGTTTTTGATTTGGTTCTTCATGAATTTGGATGAAATTGTTATCATTTTATAAAAGTCCCGAAGAAACATGAGGTTTTGGATTCAGGCGTTAATTACAACCGTTCTTGCATTCACATCCCTAATAGTGACACACCCAATCAATATGTTACAGAATAAGTTGAACTGTTTTGAGCTTTTTTCAGATGACAATGAAAATGCTCTAAGACGCATAGATATCGAACCAGATGACGTCACAGAGGAAGATGGTATGATCGTTAATAATATTTCTATACAAAACTTGACACTTCCTACAGTGACAGTATCTAGATACACTCAAATTTGATTAATATTTGTTCAGGGTTGTTTGGCAATAATGCCTTCAAGAAATATTTTCTGAAAATGTTAGGCATTTCAGCCTATAAGTTATAACAAATCGATAATAAAGCAGTCCAGCTTTATGAATAAAAACAAAATTGGAATAAGTCTTATACCGTGAGATACTCTTACTCAAGAAAAAGATAATTTCTTTACGATTGACTAAATCATTTGCGAGTCGAATCATGCTTTCAAAATCACTAAAATGAAACTGTACTGTCACAAAATCCTCCAAAAACATTCTTGTTTTCTAAATAAGTTTCGTCACGTAAACATTTTTACAATAGATTCCTAATATCGAACGTGCACGTTCAATCGTACGTATAACTGTAACTTGCAATATGGGTTTTATTTCTCCTGTGAAACTGAAATTTTGCAGGTTCAGGGTGCCTCTTTGAAGGAGTTCGATACGGCGCTGGTTCCGCAATGATGGCAACAAGACGTTGCGAGTATTGCTACTGTATACTAGGTTCACGGCGTTGTGTCCGGCCGAAATGCCTCTTGCCATTACCAGGGTGCACTCCCCTCTATGCTCCACACTCTTGCTGTCCAGTCGCCTATAATTGCACCCACGATCAGGGTAAGACAAAGATGGTTTTGTCTTCGGTATGGTAAAATTAACAGTATTTTTACGGCATAGGCATTGAAAAGTCCACTTATTGTGGCAGTTTTCGTTCTGTAAAGCGACGCTTTATACGGCAGCGAACAAAGTTGCGGAATAAAATCTTTATTCTGCAGTTTTGATGCGCAGTTCGAAGTGCGCATCCCAAACTGCCGAATAAAGTAGCTTCGTCGAACAGATCGCGACATAACCTCACTCTTCGTTTTGCTTTTCAATGCCCATACTGTAAAAAATATTGTATGTGGCATGCCCGTAAACCGTATTTCGGCTCGGATAATTTCAGTACTCGCTTCTGGCTCGCTTCCGGCTCGCCTTCAGCTCGTCCTGAAATCTTTATCCTTGCCAAAAAAACCGACGGTTTACGGGCATGCCACATAAATAGCCATTGTTCGATTGATGAAGCAAGTCAATTGAGGAAGAGACAATATCTCTTGGAATGTCTTCTGAAACTTCCGAGCTTGAATTCACTTTTAACACGAAGCAAATGTAAACGCTTCAAAAGAAGCTTAGTTTCTTCAAAGTTTCTTTGAAGAATATGAAACGGTACAATGTAGATTGAGGCTTTTCAGTAATAACTGATAACTATACCGCTAATATTACTCAACTGTCGACACTATATGGTTCGTGTTTTAGGTGAAGAGACTTCGACAACGACCCAATCGCTGTCCTTGAATGGTGAGTCCTAGAATATGGAGTTCTGAATTAACTACACGAAGAAAAATTGTAATTTGTCGTTACACTATACAGTTGTCTTTACCTGAGAATTTAGTATGTCTTATTATTTTTTTTTTTTGTTTGTGCATGGTCACTTCCACTATATTTTATGTTAGTAAAATAATGAAGTGATGTTCAAGCCTTGTTCTGAAAAATGCAATAAACTTGGCAAACAGATTGACGATTGCAACTATCAGAGAATGAAAAACGAAAATACATATTTACTTCTGAAACATATTCGTGTAATTGCAACGATGTTTAAGAGTTACCGTAACGATACTAATTGGACCATAATTTCCTGGCAACCGTAACGATATGAAATTTTTCTCAGTGATGTCTGATTAATTAGCGTCCCGTGGCTGAGGAAAATGTAACTCAGGAGCCTCGAGGGCTGCATGATCTTGTGCTTTTACTGAGGTTATTATACTCTATCAGGTTGTCGCGTGGGAAATCGAGTCTATAACGAAGGTGAGATGGTGAGGGATATTGCGGGGAAGGCACCCTGCGACAACTGCTTCTGTGCCATGGGAGTCGTGCGTTGTGTGCCACTGGCTTGCGCTCCACCGCTCCAGGGCTGTAGCCCAATTGTTAGAGAAGGTCAATGTTGTCCATCGACCTACAATTGCAGTGAGTACCGTCAGACATGTGGATAGCGTGTGTTGCGAAACGTAATCGGGGCGCAACGCGAAGGTGGGATTTGTTGATTCGAACCCTGATTTTTGTAATGCCACAGGTGGAAGCATCGAGGTGAAGGCTACTCAGAACTACGCCTCGTACGCGTTCGTCAGCAAAGATTACGCCAACTTTCGAAAGGAAACGCACTTTCATGTAAGTTCTTTTTACGGATACCTCGGCGATTATATATACCCTAAGAGTCTCAGAAAACTGAAGATCCAAGTACGCATTTGGAAAGATTTTCATTCACTCAGGCACGGTGGTTAACTGTCCCTGGTTAGTTCCCGAGGTGATCTGTCAATACGTGCAAGCATTTCTAGGTTATGTTGACTTCAGGGCGTTCCACCAATTTTTAGGCTATGCTAATATAGGCTTTGAATCGAAGTTTCAATCTTCTGTAATGAAAGTGCATATGCAAAGAATTTTTTGCAGCGGGGGGCAGAATCTTCTTCGAGAGGTTTTTTGCGCCAACATTTTCATCCATGTTTTTTCCAATGTACGTAATACTCTAACCTAAAAATGGAAGGAATAATTTTTTTTATACTATTTTTAACCATGTAAGAATGGAAAAAACTTCCCTTTGTTCAAAATTTCACAGAAGTTTTCCCTTAAAAGCAGATCCACCATATTTTGGCTGTCTCAAATTCTCAACGCAACATAGCCTCGAGGTGCTCGCAAATTTTGCTAGCTAGTGTCTGCACGCAACTAGTTGGTCAACCTGGCAAGTAAGCTTGGCGTGAATTAATTGAATTGACCAATGGAATAACATAATTTGGCAAATGCACATTTGGTTATTCAGTTTTCTGATACTGTCGCGATATAATTTTAATACACTGCATTCAGTGAAGGACGTTACTAATGCATGTGAAATGATTATTATTCTTACCCTTGAGGAAATTTACGTGTCCAGCGACACGGAGACGTTCTCAGATTTTCCTCTGATATCTTGGTTTTTCGTGCACTTTACCCGGTATTCCAGTACTCTGTCCGATATAAAAATGACTCACTGCCGTGACACAAATTTTTGAGGAGTATTGAACACAGTTGGTTTTTTGTTTGTTTTTACTTTATTGGGTTTACATTTTCTTGTCACATCACTTGAAAATTATTCAGGGAGGTATTGAACGTAAATCTAGTTGAAAAATGTCAATTCAATTACTTGGAAGCTGCAAAAGAGTTAAGGCCTCACATACGTCTAGTAGCGTCAAAAATGCGCTTAAAAAAATGATCTTTTTACTAGGGATAACAAAAGAAATTAATAAAACATGTACATGTTGTTTATTAGTACTTAAACTTTGTGAAAAATTTATCCACTTTATTTTTACAAAAATTACTATATTAAAAATCACATGATCCACAACACTAAGAAAAAAAGCTGCTCCACGGTCGGCATCGTATCTCCAATAAATGTCGATCGGTCTGCAAAATTAAAAAAAATTCTTATGAAATAAAATATAGTTGTAGTATGTCGAGCCGGAACTTTGAATTTCGAAAAATTTAGCAATTTATGGCAGTTTAAAAAAAGTATTCGTTTGACATCATAAATTTTACACTTCAATAATTTTTATAAAATTTTTAAATCCAAATATCAAAAATCCGGTTGAACATACTATAACTACAACTTTATTTGGCAAGTATTTTTTTAAATTTTGTAGATCGATCAACATTTACTGGAGATACGATGCCGACCGTGGAGCAACTTTTTTTCTTAGTGTTGTGAATCACGTGATTCATTATCTAGTAATTTTTGTAAAAATAAAGTGAAATGAGATTTTTTATAAAGTTTAAATACAAATAAACAATGTGTACTATTTATTTTTATTAATTTCTATTGTCATCCCTACTAAAAAAAGTTTAAGAGGGAATCATATGCTACTCCGTTCCACTTTTCAGGTAAAAAAAAGTGAACATTTCGGTTGAGTCAGGAATAAACTAATTTTTTGTGCCTTAAAAAAAATTTCATGTCGAGCAAATAATCACTCTTGAAGTCAGGTGTACATCGTTAGGTTTTTTGAAATTATTTGAAGTCACTTGAGGTTTCGTGAGGTGATAGAGTCCTTTGAAGTTACATCAAGAGTTACTGGAAGTTCCTTGGCATCATGTGTAGTTACTTCAAATCACCCGAAGTCGCGTAAAGTTATGTAGGCTTACCTGATATCGTGTGAAATTTTTTGAAACCTTGACGTCCTGAATTCGAACGTGCACTCAACTTCAGGAGTGGAGCTTATACCCAATTTTAATGTCTTAATATGGGTATGTTCTAAAGTCTTAGAATATGTTTACTAGAGGATCCGACTCTGCGTGCTTCAAGCCTCACTTTTCATGGTTTGTTCATTTCATTTTCTTAGTCTTTTTTCGTAATCTGAAGATAATAGAAAAGTTTGTTTAATATTCTTTCAAGAATATTTGAAAAAGTATTAGAGACGTCGAAGCCTGATTTTTTACATGCAAATTACATGTTACGCGCTTAATCTTTTGCTTATCTGTCCTCTTCTAGTGCTTTTTCCGTGAAAATATGTTTTCGCTTCATAATTAACGGTATATCTAATTCTATTTCAACAGGCGTTATGCTTCATGTACAAATAGAATGCAATTGCCATGTAATTTCGACGATATAAATCAAAAACGGTTCCCGAAAATGTATTTAGATCATCACGATCACCATTATTACCGTTGCCTGTATATTGGACCGCTAATCATCTGTAATTTTCTGATATATATTTCAGGCTTACTGAATAATCAAAACGGTAAACAAATCAAGAGACACGAAAATGTCTCGCGCTAAGTATAGGAAAAAAAAAAAATTACGCGCGAGACGCGGTCTTTTTACTGTGGTGATGAGCCTATACAGCGAAAATATTATAACATATTTCTCCCCTTTCGAGATCAGCCGTGACTGCTGACAATTTTATTGAGAACATAGTTTTGAAGAGCTTTCATTTAAGCTTTACATCAATGCAATCGGTGAACGGAGAGCCGAAATATATCAGTTGTACCTAACCTAAATCAGTCTACAAAACAAGGCGACCAATCGCATATGCTTGGCAGTAGCGACCGACTGCGACCATTCATGGTTGAAAATCATCCATAATCCAAGGCTAGACATACAGACGCATCGTCCATGGTGTTTACCACGATCCAATTTTTTCTTTGTGTAAATAATGTTTGTGCGAAATTATGACCGACATTTACTCCCAAAAGGCAACCTGAAACAGCTTGCTGAAAGTTGATGTAAGTATGATGGTAGAGTTTTTCCGTAAAATGAGTCACGTTTGTAAGTCATGTAAAGTAAGTCATGTTTTATATCATTTATAAGATTTGGTATGTATATATGGGGTATTCCACGTCAAATTAGTAGCCCATGTACCTCAGCCTCTGCGATTTCCATCACTTTTATTATGACGTTTATACCAACTCAAAAAGGTCTTGGAATTTTTTTCCGATTTTTTATATACCGTTGTAATCGGATAAGAATCATATAGATTCTATGATTTGAAATGTGATTTTTAAGTACTACACGATAATTGGATCTCAACATATACTATTTTTTTCGTCGGAGTTGAAGTTTTCTTATTATTTTTCTATTCCCCGGTCTAAATAGATCACGAAATCATGAAAATAATGTGATGCTGCGATCTATTTAAATCGAGGCATATAAAAGAAACGAATAAAAAAATAACAATAATAATTCTGACACGAAAAAGCTAGAAACTTGCAAGAAACAAAAAACAAATATTGAGATCCTGTTATCGTGTGGTGCTCAAAAATTACATTATGAATCATAGAAACAGTTTGGATTTTTTAAGATTTCAAAAAACGGCGTCTTCGTAATTGGTTTTATGATTTTGTATAAATTTCACCAATTACTAAGGAAAATCTGAAACAATTCGCGAGACCCTTTTAGATCGATAAGGACAAAAAACTAAAAAATGATCGGAATCGAAGAAAGTGAAGTACATGGGCTGCTAATTTGACGTGAAATGCCCCACATATTTAATTGAACGTCCCAATGTACGTCAATCGGGTGGGACCTGGTACGAACAAAGCAATACATTTTGACGTGAAATATGGTGCAGTACCATCATTTTAGTACATTGTTTGAAGGTGGATGCAAGCATCTATTGCTTCTCTCATGTGGGTTCATCGAAGAAGCGCAGACCTGGCACCTACAGAAGTCATTTGATAGTAACAAAAATCGAAAAGCAAGGGTTGAAATATACAGAAAGCTTGGCTCTCATTGAACAACGTATTTCGTAAACAATCAGTCGACTACGTTACACATGATGCGAATGAACGGACGGAAATAATGTCAGAACCAATGTTGAAAAGTTTGTAAACATAAGAAATAAATCAGTAGATATCATTTAGATCGATTTTTTCATCTATAATAATATTGCGCCGTAAAAACGCAGCCAATATGGCTTCGTATTCTCAAACAATGATGCCCTCACTTTTAGGGTTATGAAAACCAAGTTGTTAAAATAATCGGGAGAATGAATAAGAAAGCATTTGAACATACTCTGAAACGTACGGGTGAAAAATTTATGAAGTATATTTTACACAAAAGAAGAGATATTTGTCAGGTAATCATCAATAAATAATTCTATTAATGAGTCCAACAGCCTGGCGATTATTTTTAGCTAGATACGTTTTTATTCATCAGTTACGACTCAATATGCAATGCAGCGGAAATGAGACGCAAGATTAGAGATTATCAAGATACCAATTATTATTACTCCACATATGAACGACTCGAACAAAAGCTGTAATGACACACGCAACAGAATAAAAGCTGCAGAGCCTTTTGGTGTAGCATAGTTGTTTCCATCTAATTCTAAACGGAGTCTTATCACATCAAACCTAATCTCGATGTCTAATTGGAAATACATTTGGGTACCGGTGATAAAAATATTCTAATTACCCAAGTTGAGTGTGGAAAATTCGACAGCTTCTTCGTACTGTAGTTTTGATGAAGTGTTCAACCTCATTGAGGTAAGTTTAAGAAATGAGAGAATTAGGTACCTTAAAGACCCGTAAAACAGGCCTTTTGCAAACATTATGTCTAAAGTCACGAATAGCTCTACACTCTCGATTTGTTTTAAATTCAGTCATCCATTTGTTTTCCTTATTCACACTTGAGAAAAAGCCATTCAGCTTCAATAATCAAAATGTTATTAACAATAACGTGCAGCATTGCGCGCGGTGCACCATTGAACGGTGAACATGAAATTTCGAAAACCGCTCGAATGATTTAGATGAAAGTTTAAACTAAGGTAGATAGTTACAGTCCTTACAGCATATTAGGAGCAAAACGGAGAAAATGCGTGAAAAAAAAAATAAAAAAAATCTTACCCCGAACAAGAGGAGCAAATTGAATACTGCAAGAAAAAATAGATTTTAAGTTCGTTTTTTCAAAATCTGCTCCCAACAAGCTGTAGTGAACATCTTCTAGATTGTAGAATCATTTTTTTTTTATTTTGTTTTAGATGAGTTGATTACCCGAAATCATGTTCACCGTTCAATGGTACACCGCGTTCAACTCTGCACGTTATTGCTAATAACTTTTTGATTACTGAAGCTAAATGACTTTTTTTCGAGTGTGAATGAATCTGATGAATAGGCAATTCATGTTGATTCATCTAAAAAAAATCAGGCGTCTATCGTTATGCATAACTTCAAAAATAATATTTGAGAAAAGGCCTGTTTTATGGCACTCAAGGGTACCTAACCCCTTTAAATATTCAGAATATGACTACTCTTGTACGATATTCATGATAACGTAATCAAATATGTATATCATGGTGTGAAATCTAACCTAATCATGAGAGCGTTGCTTGGTGGAAGTCACTATCTAATGTAGACGAGAGATCGTATAATCGTTTATAATATTTCAATCAGCTTTCAGATGCACATGTACTTTGATCTGGCTCACTGATTGGCAAGCAAGTGTCAAATCTAGCTCTATTATTCCTACAATTTCTGTTCATTCATTCATGACCATGTGATTTAGAAATTTTTATGCCACATGATGCAAACTGCTAATAATTGCTTTTACACTATTTATGGTTTGTTGTATTCTTCGATTCATAACTCTCGGTGGAAACATGCGTGAGATGTGTAACGCTTTGTTTTACGTGATTGATTTTTCCGTCAAGTAATACCTGAAGGCTATAACGGATTACATTGAAATAATGAGTCGATACCGAAATTCGTTAGTCATAGCAGAATCCCATGTCAGCATGGTTTTCAGAGCAAATACAAGCCCAGGATATCCTCAACATTGCACGGAGGGAAAGGAATTCTTGAACCAACAAAATAGATTTTGTTCGGGTCCATTTAGTTCAATCTAGCATTCCGTATTTGTTCCACATACGATGACTTCAATTGCGAAATTTCGATTTAGTTAGTTGGTCAAAATGAATTAGTCAAGCGAATTCCTTGATTCAACAAAAGCCTTTCATATCGCGATCGAGTAAAGCATAATTCGACTGAACCTTATAATTCAAAATTGAGTCAATTAACTGTTTTCATGCAATATTGAGGCCGCTAAAGGGACATTATTGAAATCACTAGTTTTCTTTTAGTGGCCTCAATATTGCATGAAAAGTCTCACGATGGATCATTTTACTCCTAATTCTTCCGAGAATGGCGGAAGGTCCCTCAAATATGCACTTTTTTGCACCTGAAGTGCGGGAAATGTGGGAATAGCGACACGCGTCAAAAAACCACACATTTTTTTGATGATTTACGGAATATGAGTAACCTTCTTCGATTCCGCTACAAAAAAGCTATGCACCCTCGAAATTTCAACTCATTCCGATCGTTTGTTCATTTAATATATGAAGAAAACGAATGTATTCGCTCGGTCGGTAAAGGTAGGACTGCTATATCGCGTTAAGCCTGCGTTTGAAGAAGTTACGTGTTCGACGACCCTGCTCAGTTTATCTTATATCTGCATCTAAATTTTGTGAGGAATTCTGTACACAATCGGTTCGTGGACGTTTTCTAGATTGTTCAACTACATTGACGTGTGCAATTGTGTATGTAACTAACAGTGCGGTTATACACACATTAGAACACCACAGCTTACAACAGTTGACCTAAAACGCATACGCCATCTAGCTGTGGTAAATTGATACATTACCGACGTAGCAGGCTAGTCGCCATGTTATCAACACTACTAAGTCGGAAAAGTGTCCTATTTACATTTGACATGAAGTTTGCAGAATAACTAAATTACTAAAGAAATAACCAAATTCAGGATGTGGAATTTCATACTCACCAAAACTCGGCGTGTGGAATGCTCCACATAGTCCACACAACTTCCACCGGGCCTGTACAAGGCACATCAAGCTTGGAACGAGTGAAGTTAGTTAAACGATTTTTGGCAAAAATTTATAAATGACGTAAAAGAATTGTTTCGACACAATATTAACAACATAACTGTCTAGTCACAGTGCCAAAACCAGTTTTGGACACTGATTCAATTTGTCCAACATAATTAATGGAAATAATATTCATGTGTTTCATAGTCATAAGTTCATAATGAAGTGTAAATCTACAAATTAGTCATAATTATTCGACTAGTTCGAATTGGTTTAATGAACTGCCGAGCACTTGATAAGGTTAGACGCAAAGCTATCAGTCTTGCGAAACCTAAATGTATGCACATGTGATCGGGTAAACTTGGTCTGACAATCAATAACATCTTTGAAATAACTAGATGTGCGATAAGACCATCTTAAAATAACAATGATTTTCTTCTAAAACAATTCTCTGCATTTCAAACTTATCAATGTCTACAAAAAGTAGCTTATACCAAAGAACGAGTACCATACCATAAAATTTGTACGAAAAGTAGTATTATCCACCCAAAAAGCATCTCTGGTGTAAAAGCCTTTCACCAAGTACATTGAATGTGGTCATTATTTACAAAAATGCCTTCTTTCATTCAATCACTTTATACAGAAAATTCATTTCACGAGAACACTGTACAAAAATAAATATCCTCATTCCCTGTACAAAAAAAAAAAAAAAAACAATTCAAATCACATACTACTGCCAAGTAGATGTCTATTAATTTACGTTGAAAGCATGATTGAAATTCAATATCATTTTCCATGCGAGATATAAGCAGTGCACACTCTCTGTGCTTTTGACGCCTAACAACTATGAGTATGCTACCGAACCTTGGCTACCATTACGTGATTGCAAGTGAAGGATTAGCAACTCGTAATGGAATTGAAAATCCAGAAAAAAATCAAACAAGTGGTACTTGGCGGGCCTGTGTAACCGAGGTCTCCCAACTTTGGTGCGGACTTCTCGGTATAAGCGAACGAGCGATTGCGTCGAATCATGCGTGTTTAGACGTCGAAGGCATATATACATCACCGTGATTCTCTTATATCGAGGAGTCGTGATGGTTATGGACGCATTCACACACATGCGACACCCGAGTTCTCCAGAAAGTAATGAGGGAATGCACCGACGATGAATTTTTTCAAACCCTAAGTCCCTAACCCCCTTGCGTTCTGTTATAATGACGTAGTACTGTACTTACGATTAGAACGAGACCGTGAAATTATGCCCCCAGAAACAATTTTCATCTCTCTTCATAGACGTAAAGATGAATTTTTGCTGTAGTAATTCGGAGCTTTCAATTGTTCTGATTGTAAAGTTGAAAAATTATTCAAGGAATCATGTTACTTTCAGCTTTTCAGTCTTAATTTTTTATGTTGTAACTAAACAGTAAAAATAAGTAGCATTTTTTTAGAATTTTTCACGCCATTTTTGAGTGGAAACGTTTTTACGAGTTTTACGACTTTCATTGTTTCTGGGTTCTAGATTGGAATCTAAATCGTATCGTAGAAACTCACATCACACTGAAAAAAAATTTTCAGTCGCTGCAAATACACTTTGTTAACGAAATATAATAATTATAGAATTACAGTTTACTTCCAGTAGCTTACCTTCAATTTTGCTTTAAAAAATTAGCGAATATTCTACAACTGATGATTCGAATGTTGAAGCTTTGTTAGATGCGGTGATTTTAATAGTACCGGAAATGTCTCACAACTCCATTGGAGTGGAGTATTTCGTGGTGATAACTTTGCCAAGTTCAGCTGACATGATGCCATGAGAATCTTGGGTGCCTAGGACAGACATCGCCTTATCAAATTGTTCGAAGAATGATTTATCTGCGCCGGTGTATGTCGTTGTGTCAATGCTCATATCTCGGGTTCATTTAAAATCGCCATTTCGACAAGGTCTTAAAATTCTTATTTTTAGTCTCGGAATATTCGGTTCAAGTTTTTCCAAAATCAAAGGTGTGGTACTGAGGTAAAATGCACTTTCACACTTATTTCGTAAAAAAGTACATAGCAATTATTGAAGAAAAAAAATGTCCACGCACAGTAATATCCTTTAATGCCTTGCCCTTCCGGCTAATTTTTTCTCAGCTCGAAACAAAATGCGAAATTTGATTCTATAGGAATTATGTGACAACAACGACTGACGATGCAGTCGACTTGAGAGATTGGAAATCATTGTCACATAATTCGTATAAAATCGAACTCGCATTTTGTTTCGGATTGCAACCAAGTTAGCCGAAAGGCCAAGACATTATCGAATATTACTGTATATCGGAATGATCATTCAAAGGGAAAACTTTATTACCATGTGAGTTTCTACGATGGAACGTAAAGATTGCAACCTAGAACTTAGGGACTACATTAAGACAAAAAAAAATGGAGAAAAATCTATTTCCTCTTTGAGAATGGCTCAATATTTTTTGAGAAAATCGGCGCTTCTCATTTCGATCGCATAAAAAATCAAGGTTAAAATTCAAAAAGTCACATTTTGAGAAAAGTCGTGATTTAAATGACGATATGATTATCCTGTACGTAAGAAATTTTAAACAAAATTTGGATCACGAAACCTGACCGATCAATATCAATTGCCACTCATTTACAGCAATGGGATAGCTGGTCATTGTTTTGAGTATTTGCGTATGTAATAGCTTGGTCTCAAGCCCCTGAAAATCGCTGGTGAAGTCGCAGTGGTGATACGGAGCATCCAAGTATGATTTGTTTATCGACTGTCGTGATGCGATCGGACGATGTCATCCATTTTAAATACGAAACAGAGTAGAGTGATAGCCGGTCGTAATCAGGTTTGCTGTGTATGTGTGTATATACGTGTTTGTGCTCGTATATTCAACTAGCCGACCCGTTCGAGCATCGCACGGATGACTTTTTTTAGATCTACCGATGATGAGTACTTTTCTAGTACATTATTTTCACATATATCCAACCATTTGGTTTACGCACGCCGATAAAGCAGTGAAGCAGTGCTTTTTGACAACTGTGCGTAAAATTCAATTTTGCACCTCGATATTCGGGTTGTGAAATACGACTTTTTTCAACACTGTGCGTCAAAATATAATTTTAAGCCGTCTTTTACGCTCTAGATACATGATATACTTTTTTTTTTTTTATATAATTTACAATTATTGAGAATTCAAACTAAAAACTTAATCTTATGAAAATGGCTTATAGCCTACGTTACTCAGGCATAGTTTAGCTTTTTACAAGTGACAGAATTTTGAAAATCGGTTCAGTAGTTCCAGGGATTACACCCTGCATTGAAACACACAAACAAACTTTACCTTTTTATAATATTAGTTTAGATTATTCTATGAGATTGCTGGTAAAGCTGCAGTAATAATGCTGAGCACCTGAGTATAATTTGATTATCTAGAATTTTAGATTTTGTCTATAATGATGAGCAATACGCACTTAAAAACGCTCATCAGCCAATAATATCCGCGATTCTAGACGTAATTGGTTGATCAAACAATTCCCGTATTTTAATGAAGTAAAAATAAAAAAAAACGATTAATCAAACGTCGGCATGGTTAAGAAGAATTAGCAAAAATCAAACAATCAAAAGTAAAAATCGAAGAATAATCAAGTAATGTACAGAAAAGAGTCTGAAGCGGAAAGTGATGATCTTGTTTCGTAAAAAAAAAACACCTAATCTATTATTAACAATTTGTTGATTGCCGAGACGATGAAAATTGAAACTCAAACTAACAATTGAATGAATTGTTGCGGAAGAAAATCTTGTATCTATACAGGTAACTCCTCGATATTTTATGTCGCGTGCATAATTATAACGAAGAATATCTTTTAAATTTGACGGAGAGTACCACGTGGTGAATTGCAGGAAGATCCGAAAGATCATGGAAAAGATGAGAGACAGGCAGAAACAAGTTGAAATAGATACTCGAGAGAGATTATAAACGGGGGTATTTCAGCCTGTCGATAATCAGATGAGTCCTATACTATCAAATGCAATTGTGGAGGGTCGAGGTCACAGGATAATCGAGGGGGACTCTTACACGACTGATTCCGAGGAGGTGGAGGCCGAGGATTCTACGTCGTCTGCCTACACGAACGGTGAATCCTCCACGACGCCAACCTTCGAGACAGACAGCATGGGAAACGAGATATTTCCTCATACGACCGGAGAGCCGGAAATACCTACGACGTTGCAGATGTCCAACACTTTTTCGACTCCTTTTTCCGATGAGGCAAGTGTAACTACTTCCGGCTAAAGATGTGTTGGACGTACGACCGAACAGAAAAATCGATCAAAGTAGCGAAAAATCACAGAATCAAGGTTCATGAAGGAAAATTGAAGTTCAATAGGTCCAATTACATCGATAAGAATTTTTTTCTTGATACATGGAAATAAGTATAAAAGTATAAAATGGGAAAAGCGATAAAATTCATGTGAGAAAAGTTCAGGAGTCGATAATTTGAGAAAGGTCATACTTAATTGTTTATACGTGCTTTCAATTACCAAAATTGTATTTTTCATCTGAATTTCATACATCGCGGCTCATTTCGTGTATTAATAGTTTTTTTTCGTACGACACCTGATTTGTATTTTTAATAACGAATCATTCTTCAATACAGCATAAGTTTGTAAAATACGACATATAATGATTTTAACGAGGATTTTGTAAAAATAGAATTTATATCCGGTGAATAGTAGCGGATTTGGTCATAACTGACATAAGCAACAATTGATTGAGATTCGATTGATGAAAAAACAACACAGTGACGTATTTTTACCAGAATTCAACAATTAAACAAACTCCCCTGAAGTGAAGTTTGATTGGGATAATATTAGCTGTCTAGTCTGAAGAAATGGTAACACAGGTCCACAAACACAAAAGGAAAAAAGCGAGGTACAAATCCACTATATAGGTCATTCGAAGACAAACGTGTCCGGAAACGACATTCATTATAAAAATATAACAATCATATAGATAAAAATTGCTAAAACATGGTTTTTATGGGTTTTTTTTCAAGATTTTTTACATCGACCCCCAATTCTGACTTCAGATTCGTGTTCAGCGGGGAAAACTTCGCAAGAAAAATAGAATCCGACCCCAAGCACACACAGCTTTTTTATTTTGGTGGACTTGTGTAATTATAATAGTTGCTAGCTAATTGACTGAAGTGAAAAATTCTTGCTCTTTGCTCTACAATTTTTTCGATTTACACTTTTGTTTAAACTGTTTCAAACTAGTGCGGATTTTTTTTTTTTTTTTTTGATGCTAGGACAGAGTTTGAACCTTAATTTATTTAAAATAACGTGGATCAATTATCCGCACCTTTATGTAGGCGATCACCAGCTCCGAGTCTTCAACCTTGTCAAAAGAGTCAACCACCGTGCAGGAGACCACGATGTACGAGATCAAGACTCCAGTTAGCACCGTATCAACACCGGAACAAACTACTTCAGCCGAAGGTTGGAGTCTTAGCGATGAAATGAGCACGTCCGGGGCACCAGAGAGTGATGCCTTGGAGCAGGGACTTGACGATGAGGCGAAAACGACGGAAGCGATGGTTCTCAGCACTGCAACGGCATCCAATTCGTCGGGACCGACGGACGAGTTGATCCTCGGAACGCGGGAGCGACACAGAGACGCCGAAACCATCGAGGAGAAGCTGATTACCTCGACGCAGGAAGAATCGGTCACAACTTTTCCCACGACGATCCTGATGCGTGACGATATTTTCATGATGAACGTCACGCTGAAAACGAACGTTTCCGTCGGTCAGGCTGAGGGGGTGACCATCACTCCTGTCCGATCAATAGCTCCTGATGTTGAGGCCATTTTGAATATAACTCAGAGGGAAAAGATAGAGGACTACGATTATTACAACGAACCAACGCTGCCTCCGTCCCTTCCAAACGTCAGGTGAATCAATGGAGAACGGCGACGGTCTGCGCGGTCCCGACGTTGTGCTTAATTAAATTTTTTACTTTCTCTCTCGCAAGCCATCGCGAATATCTAATGACGAGTCATTTTTTTATTCAGGATAATTCCCTTCGTGGCTGCTGACGCTCTGGTGAAAAACGAAAAGGACACGACCTCCGGTGTCACCGCTTATCCGTTAGGATCGGCTGGTGCAATACGTGAACTCCAACGCACCACAGAGAGCTCCAATTTTTACGATATTGTAACCAGAGAAAACAGGTTCAGTCCACCTGTCGAAACAGAAGGTATACTATTTGTTTTTGTTCACTAAATATTGGGCTTCCTTAATGCATTGCAGAACAATTATGGGTGTAAAAAAATGACATGAAGAGGACGGAGAAGGGTAACAGAAACTAAGCTCATTTGTTATGCGGGGAGTTTTGTTATTAATTATTGTTTCGAAGTTTTCTTTTCAAGCAAAGAGCTCGATTACTCGAAGCTGCTTAGTTGCCCGAGGGGTTCTACTTTAAAAAAAAATTTCTTACGAGGGCTGATGTCTCGTAATCTAATATTTTAGTGACTTCATTTCCTTAGCTAAAACAGATTGTTGGTGTTCCTGTGTAGAGTTGACGAAAATTTGAGATTTGTATGACTTTCTACCGTGCTAATTAATCATAGCTGAATCCAAATTTTCGGTTCTATTGGCTATTAATCAAGGAATTGAGTCGGTGTGTGACGAAATTTAACATTTATTAAAAATAATGTAATAAATGTTGATTATTAGTAATAATAATACGTAATAGCAAATGATAAGGAATAATGTACTTATTGTAGCCTGAGATGACTCGCTAGATACGGCCGAAACTACTTTTTTAATGAAAGTTAATTTTGACCTTACCGTAACTAAATTTCTAGTAGAAGTGAACGTGAGTCTTTGTTAGAAATTTATGAAGCTCAGGACAAGTATAGTTCAGATATTGTAATTTCAATTATTTAACTGTTAAATATTGGATTCGAAACTTTGTCAGGAGAATTGCAATTTTTTTTTGTGAAAAATTTGTTTTTCTCTCGAAAATATGGCACCGTCATACATATTTCAAAATATCAAAATTGGATTGCGCGAAATTACGTACCCAAGTGTAAAAATTTATTTGCAAGTTTCGAAAAATTATGATAAACAACGTATAGTCTGTAATTCATTTCCATAAATTTTCTTTTTCCTTATAATGAACAGTTACATTAAGTCACATAAATCTCAAAGTTCATCCGGTTCAACTTTGAAGTTTGAGTACATACTTTACTGCGTAGATTGAAGAAATTAATCGATAACATCGCTTGATCTCTTATTAAAAACTTTCAAAAGAGACGAAAGAAATGTTGCGGTTTCAATAACAATCATCAAATAGCAGTTATTTCTACTATTTTTACGGGAAAATGTACCGCAACAGTCATAATTTTCGACCCTGTGCATTGTGACTCCGATTACGTGCATTGTATTGACGACTTTGTTATTATAGAGGAAAGTTGTACCAACGTTAATCACCTTCTTTGTTCAGAATCACTTCAGCAAATAGTTGGTGAAACTCAACTACATGTTTCATGCAGAATAGGAAAAGCCAAGTCTCCAACTGTAGAGTATAAAAGTACTACACTCGTCAGTCACTTTGTTACTTAGAATTGTTATATGAACCGTAATTAACCATAAAAAACCATAATTTCCTTTGAGCATTAGCTAGAAAAAATTATGCTTACCCGTCTGTATTTTGCTTTTGAAATTTTGATCGACTGATTTAAATCACAACGTTTTATTTCGTTATGTTCATTACTTTTTTTTATTAATTTCAAGTAGTTGTTAAGGGGTCTACCCAACTGACGAGCAAAAAAAAAGGGTTTTCTCAAGAATTTTTTCAATAAGTTTTAACTGTAAATATTGATATAGGCTTCGTTAGGCTTAATAAATACAGTCTCAAATTACATAAAAAATTTTTATTTATTTATTTCAATCATTTTTTATATACGAAAATCGTAGTTGAAAATCATAAAAAAAAAAATAACCGATTCTGCAATGTTGATGATTTCTCGGAGATGGTTAACCTGAAACCAAAAATTCTAATGGTTTTAGATTCAGCATGTTAATAGTGTTGGAATAAATCATACGTTTTTTTAAATTTTACTTTTAACTATATTTTTTTGCAAAAACGGCAAAAAACGCGGTCTTTTTTAACTTTTTCGAAAAATGGCAGTCATCTTGCTAATCTTGCAAATATCAAAAATCGTATGATTCATTCCAAGGCCATTAACATGCTGAATCTAAAACCGTTCGATTTTTTGGTTTCAGGTTAACCATCTTCGAGAAATCATCAACACCGCAGACCTACTTTTTTCAAACTGATTTTCAACTACGTTTTTCGTGTATAAAACGTGATTAAAATGAATAAAAAAAATTTTTTCATGTCGTTCAAGAGTATATTTATTAAACCTAACAAAGGCTGTATCAATATTTACAGTCGAAACTTATTGAAAAACCCCTTTTGTTTGCTGGTCAATTGGGTAAACCCCTGAACACAATTCATCTGTTCTTTTTTGCGTAATAAAATAAAAAACAGTGAGTAAAGTCCGCAGAAAAGGTAAAAAATGTATGTAGAAGAACGAAATTAAGGACGTTTTTTACATAGAAAAGTAAAGTTTAAAGACATAAGGTTAGTTTAAAAATTAGTCACAGGTGTTGTGAATTAGCCAAAGGCAAAGTTTTCGAGGTGAAGCTCATCGATATTCGTCATTCCGTAATTTTGTAATAAATTTAAAAAATTGACACGCATTTTTTCAAGTGCTAATTCGACCGTTTAAGGGGTGAAAACTAGCTTCCAAGTTTATTCCCCACACACAAGGAATCCATAATACTAGGCGTACTATCGTCTGTTGATAGTGGATATTGTCCAATTGGCTTCATTAAAAAATTTGACGTAATTGTCAAGAAATCCTAAAAAACAATTTCTGGAAACAAAGTTTACAGGTGGTTCTTACCCTCCAAAGAGCCGAATCGGAATGTATAAAAAATGTCTCATGTTTTTTCATGCTCCACAACGTCACAGAATAAAGGAAATCGCTGAAGCACAATTCGGATACTTTCCGTATCAGATAAATTATCCAATGCTATTTAATTCACCTGACAATTCGGCGTCGCGATACTGACACTAAGGCAGCATTACCAGTACCAACGTATACCTGTATTAAACGTTTATACGTCGGTATAAATTGGGTGGAGGGAGATAGGGTTACGGGATCAAGCCGAAACGATAGCTCCAGCTTGATGGGGTAATCCAATGCCAGGTCTAACGTTAAGCATTTCACAGGCGGATTCGTCCCCAAAGATCCACCCTATTTCGAAGCATCCTATCACTCGACCGATCTGAGCTTGGAAATTGGCACCGGCGTAACCGTAGTTCCCGCAGACATCACAAATCCGAATAGAAAAGAAGACGGTAAGAAAGCTCCCGATACTTGATCAGCCTACCCACTTCTCTTCGATTGCTCATAACCGATCCTAACTTGCAATTCCTGCTTTTATGTACGAAACTAATGCCTCACCCTTCCAATCTCTCTGAAGGCCTGTCAATGTCCAGCTGCCACTTTGAGACGAGACAGTATCGACACGGAGAATTCATTCCTGACAGCGGTTTGTGCGTGATATGCATCTGCTACTACGGTGAGGTCGTATGCTCTGACGAAAAATGTCCACCATTGAAAATTGGATGCAGGCGAGTCAATAATGACCTTGGATGCTGTGGGGAAATCATTTGCAGTGAGTCAAATCCAACTTCTTTAACCGACATTTGTTGTGTGTTCTCTATTTTCAGGAATGATCTAAATACTGCCTGTTGCCTTCGTAGACATGGCCAAATACTTGTTGACATTTGTTTCCTCTGTACAAGATACAATAATTCAAATGTATCTGGAATTAAAAATAATCAAAATGTCACTCAATTCTCTTCGAATAATCATACGTGCATCGACGTCTAAGCACATTGGAGCTAAACGCATCTTAAACGAAATATTATTGTAAAAATGTATTTTGCTGGTCCATTCTTCTACAAAACGATTGAACGGAAAATTAAAAACTTTAACCTATGTTTCTTTCACTTTTGTACGTCGCTACTGCGATATATTCTCACATTCCTTTGACCAGGAATTTGTCTCAGGAATTTTTCGTTGCTCCATCTATCTGGCTGCTATGTCTCTTGATCTCTTTGAATGGAGACTTCTATGAAACTTCGACCTTACGACGTTGTTTGAGGCATGGTTCTGTGGAAAATACAATTACTGATGGGTTACTTTTCTTGCGACCACACATCGACAGAAAACAGTTTAAAAATTCTGTCTCATAGTCTTCTTTAGGTATCACTAATGTGAATACAAAATGCAGAAAATTGATTATCAGTTTAAAGGAAGAACGCATCACCATCTTGGTACCTGTAATTGATGAACAAAAATTGAACATTTACATTCTGCTTAGTCGAAAAAATCCAACGTGTTCACTTGCATGGAAAATTTCACACCCATCGGACAACGATTAAGGTAGAGAAAAGACGAGGCTTTTGTAAATCCACATTGCACACACTCAGCGTGGCTTAGCTGGTGACTCAAAATTGTCATTAAGGGGTGTCCTGGTAAAATATTACCCCCCCCCCCCCCCCTCCGCGGACTTTTCGAATATCTCCGAAACAGTACATTCAAATCGTTCACCCGCGCGGCCTTAGATGTTTCTCGAAGAATAGTTTCCAATGGAATTATAAAATCAATCGCAATTAACCAAATTTTACGTCGTTTGAATACTAAAATGTGTTCATGTCATTTGTGTCGGTTAAAATCTGAGCCGAGGTATTTTTTATCCAAAAAGAGCATGAAGTAATACAATAATAAAAACGTCATTTTACATGCAATTCCAAACACATAAACCCAAAACCAAGTGTGAGATATTGGGGAAAGAATCTGGAGCTGGTAATTTTCGTCCCAGGGCATTCCCTTCCCAGGGAAAACATCACTTCCTTAATACGATGACCATATCTCGATGACGTAGTCACAACTCTTTATAATTATTATCGCCTTTGAAAACCCTGAAATGAAGTCTGAACTTGTTATTACAAATATTCACAAGTTTATACGTTTGTAGCAGGACACGAATTACGGATGTACTTATTTGAAATTACCTTTCGAGACAAATAGGACCTTAAAATTAGTAACTTGGACTATAGTAGTGCTATATATCAGGCAATGCCATGCGTAAATTCGAAACGCAATAAAATTCGACAGTCAATGATTGAGTTACTTGCTCAGTGGTTGCACCAATTGAGTTGCCTATTTCCATTCTCTTTATTTAACCTGGTCTTAATCCGTTTGATTTGTTACTAGTTGACACACCCGAGTCTCCAACGCTGGTGTTGGACCGTGCAGATGCGACGATGCCGTCACAACGAGAGCCGATTCAGTCGGGGGATGGAATGGCCACACCAGACCCTTTTCGAGACGTCATTAAGACAGAACCAGCTCCTGACTTACCTTCCTTGATCGAAGATATGATACCGTACTTTGCCGAGCATCGGATCTCCACCCCGAGACCGACGACACCGATGTCAAATGGCGTAAAGTTAAGTTCTACCATGGAGAAGGGTGGAATCAACCAAAATCTCTCGCTGATGCAACCTCCGATTTACAATCGTGGTGACCAGATCAACCGACGCAAGGATGACGAGGTTCTAGTTTCGGACTCACCAATCTCAGCAACCAATGAAACAGACCATAATTCTTTTGTTCAGCATTTGAATCAGCCTCTTCAGGAAGTGAGCAATGACGCCAAGCATCATGAGGAACATAATGATAAATTCGTAACTCAGAGCACTTCGGGTTTCAACTATTCCAAACATGGTGACAAGGATTTCAGTTTGAATATCAACGGCTCTGTGCAAGATCTAGGATTCAACTCAAACCCAGTAGTCACGGAATCCATTCCACTCAAGTCTCATCTGACCAAGGATACTTTGACCGAGTTATCTCAAGGAGACGCAGACGGTGAAGAGGACTCGATGTATTCCTTCGGCAGCGTTTTTGACTTGTTATTTTCTGACTCAACAACGGAAAAGCCTGTGGCGCAGGTTCTTGTTCAACAAGCGATGTTTTCTACCGGAAAAACCACTACGAGTCAGACAGTTACCAAGGCTTCTTCAACGCTGACTGTGCCATCAACGACATCTTCACCGTCACCAGTCCAGACCACCAAATCTTCTGCTGTCAAACATGCCACAATAATGGCATTGAATTCATCAAACAGCGCCCAAGTCCATGGTGAAGAGTTGTCTACAATGGTTGGCAGTCTGCTTAAATTAGCCGGCTGCAATATTTACGGACGAATGTATCGCGTTGGAAAGATCATTACGGAACTGTCGGGACCTTGCCTCCAGTGCAGATGCACGGAGGTTGGAGTCCAGTGCAAGAAACTCTCGAGTCGATAGTTATCTCACATCCAAGCAACCTGCCAATTCTTTGAAAACTTTCATTTCTCGATCGCCAGCTGACTTGCCATAGGATGCTATTTATTTGGGACACCGTGTTTTTTTATGATGTATGTGTATGATGCGTTTCAGTTTGGGTAAAGCTGTGTCGCGTTATAAATCTTCTAGCTAATTATCCTACGTTAACCTCATTGTAGGTTTTCTTCATATAAATCATCTCAATCATAGACTGACTTGAGTTTTACTAAGACAGTCGTCAACCTTAGGTATAGCAGTGTAATCCCACATCTTTTGAAGTGTTATCTCCTCGTGGTCCAGCGACCAGTCTTATAGCACGAGATGACTTTGTTTAGCTATTATAGATATGCAGAAATAAAACAAAACAAAAAAACAGTAGTATTCAGTGCCAAGGAAGACATTTGTAACATGTGATTTAAACTGTAGTAGCCAGCACTGAGTTATTTTTCCTTCTTCTTGTTCTGTTCGTCTCGCTAGAATTTTAACCACAATTTAAAACATCGGTGCTATATTCTCAAAGATTCTGCAATGTAAAGGCGCAAATATGGTTATATGTGATATATGTAACGAATGATTGCCGTCCAAGGAAATTCTATACTTTAATTATAGAACTAGTTTTCAATTGTTCTAGATTCGTGTAACGGATAGTATACATCTACACGTACCAATTGCAGTGTCGAGTGAATGGGTACTCTGTAATATATATATATATATATATAATTAGTATATGGGATTTTGGTTATCTGTTTCTGATCATGAATATACTTGGAAAGTATTTCTTCTTTATTCAGTTTTGTTTGCATCACTGGTCGTTTTTTCTACCCAGCTAAATCTTCGAAAAACCCTGTAAAACACACAGAAAAATATATATATTGACAGCTCCAGTATAGATTTGGAGTAAAAAGATGATCTGTATGCACATCAGCAATGAAAATATATTTGTAGCTTTATAGTTAATTGTTTTCAGTTTCCATACTCTTACTCCAAAACTATCACAGCCGGCACCTGTGGGGTTGCGATGTGAAATAAAACACGATGTCTTCAGTCTCGCAACTATCTCTTGAACATTTATTTACCTGTGTCTCTCCCAACATGTCCATACACAACGCACATGTCTCCTCAGACCGCGGTCTTACACAAAGGTCTTGCAACTCAGGCAGAATTTTAAGGTGCTTATAAAGACACGTTGTACACCACGAAAACGCGGGGATGCAAAACTCCTATACCGCGCAAGCGATCAGAGTGAAACTTGGGCAGTTAATGCCTTATTTTGGCAAAAAGTGGAGCGTCTTTTGAATTTTTCAAAATTTGGAAAAAAATTTACAGATTGGTTGCCATCCACGGAAATTAGCCAAATTTTCACAGTTGCACTGGATGGATCGAAATCTCCCGTATGATGCCACTCGGCGGTGATGAAACACACCTTTTGAGTCCAGTCCCATGAGATTTGATGGTGAAATGACGAAATGGCAGCTGATCTGGTTTTCGATTACGAAGAACACCAAAATCTCATTTTGGCGACATTTTTTACCGACATTTTGCGCATGCCGATAATTTTCGTGGGTGGTAATAAATCTGTAAAATTTTTCTCCAAATTTCGAAAAATCAAAAAGACGCTCCACTTTTTGCCAAAATAAGGCATCAACTGCCCAAGTTTCACTCTGATCGCTTGAGCGGTATAAGAGTTTTGCACTCCCGCGTTTTCGAGATGTACAACGCGTCTTTATAAGCACCTTAATAGAAGGCAGTGACTCCACTATTAAAGAAATATCTAGGTGGCGCTGCGATCGAGGCACACATCAACATAACCTACATCGTGCGTGTGACTGATATACTCCATGTTGGTTTTGTTTACATTTTCGATAATGTAATGTATCCCTCGATCACAGCGACGCTAACGGCTTGGCACGTTAAAAGGCCGACGTCGAAACCCACAGTTGCTAGACCTGTGTATAAAAAACCGTGCCTTGGACCCAATCCGACGCCATCGCCATCTATCGGTTCCTAGATACCGTAACACTCATACACCACAGTACGAGGTAGATGTTATTTTGGATTCAGCGCGTTTTCTCAAAATAGGTGCAAATAATCTGGAAGGCGTATAAGTGTAAGAAATGCCTTTCTTTACAGGGAAAATTCATAACTTTCGCATTTTTTAAATATTTCTTGATAAAATTTATGATAGGTACTCTTAAAATGTGATAGTCTTAAGGAAAGAATAGCTTGATAGTGAGGGATCTAATAGCGATTTATTCTGACATGAGATCTGAAGAAGGTCTATTTTGGAGGAAAGTAAAAATGGATAATCGTGGAAGTTCTTTGTTTTTCTCGTCGCTCAATTACATCAACTTACACTCATTTGGCCTCAAAGTTGAGAGTGGCTTCGTATTGACTCCAAGTGATCTGGGAGCATTAATCACAAAAATTCGATACGTAGATGACATGTAAACGAGATTTGTTTCGATTTACGTGTACGCAAAAAACAAGTATCCCCGAGTGATTGTTGTATCCTTTAAAAAAATATGATTGAAAGATGGAAAACCGAAATGACATCCACAAAATGTGTGGACGTTCTTGCGCGTCTTTGATGTAGTGACGTGTAACTCATGCATGAAATTGTTCTTAACACTATGTATATGCATTAGAAATATTGAATCTAAGATGAATTTAAGGTTAAGTATTCAATGTAGTGAAATGAGGCAAATCAGCTTCGTGTGAAAGACGAACGAATTCTATTAAGCTAACAATAAGTACAATCCGATATGCTTCCGTACTAGTTTAAGAAAAAAAATGTATTCAAACAATAAATTTTTTAATCTACTATTGTAGGACTATTTGCCGTTCGAATTTCGCATATTCGGGTGATTCCGGGCTTGTAATAATTCTCAATTAATCCAAGTTTTTCTCAATTTGGACGATGCCTTCCAGAGTTATAAACGATTCAAGCGATTCCCTGAAAGTTTCGCTGAAGTGTTCCGAAAACTTTATCTAAACGGATTTAGATTTTAGACAATAAAGATGAATAACTATTTCGCGAGTTTCAGGAAACCTATTGTAAAGTCTACACGTTTCACGTAAAATAGAATGAAGCGTTATATTCAAGGATTCCAGGTTGTACTTGACTATTTCAGAAAATTTCAGCTTCACTTTGGAATATTTTATATTAAATTCAGTCAAATCTCATACAAAATAGGGGTAAGCTTTTCACAAACCGATAAAAGTAGCTGTTTCACCTCATTATAAGTATTTCGGAATGTAATTCAGTCGAATCAGTAGCTATTAATAGTGCAACTAGATGGTCACTAATTATGAGTTGGACTAATTGCGTGGCAAACTTCACACGTGTTGGAAATCGTCCATTTTTCACACTTCTAACACAATGTACTATTTGCTCAAGTCCTTGATCCTGAAGTTCGTCTCTCACGGATAGCAAGTTTATAGAAATGGAAACAGAGGATTTCAATCTTTTATTTAAACAATCGCTAGCTCGTGAAAGAAAACGCGACTGACCAGTTTATATCCAAAGTCTTTGTAAGCAATACTGCCACTAGAAAGTTTCCAAATGAATTCAAGAGTCACTTAAAGATATTCATATAGAATGTTTAAGTCCTTGAACAAATCCCGAATGAACATTTTCAACAGGGTCGTTGTAAATTTGATTAGTTAAAGTGACTGTTTTTCGTCTCACAAGTGAATTTCAATATGAGGTAAATTCAAAAAATCAATTATTTTACATGACCGAAGTACTTAGCCTTCAAATTTTCCCAGAACGAACCATTTGCCCCTGATTTTCGACAAATTTTTGACTCGTTCGAACAGGTTAATGCTTCTTGAGACGAGCTGGATTGCCGTCCACAACTTCCAGTGACTTTCCCGGACTCGGAAGGACTTCCAATGACGCTAGACAAGTTTGAAGACCCCCCTAATTTCCTTCCCCAACTTTAAGCCAACTGCAATAAGGTTTTCCCCGACTGCTCACTGCTATCGGTAACTTTGGGAAATTCGTAGGGATTTTCGATAGTCGTAAGTACTCGAGAACTTGAAATAAAAAAATTTCTTTGGAGGTTATTCACAGTTAAAACGATCTGCCTGAATCATTATTTGGTAAAGTGTTGCTTTCATTAAGCTTCTGGGGATCCGTTCAGCTCGATAGTGTTCGTTCTACTTCAAAATACAATACTATTATCACGATTATTGACAGTATTAATAATATTGTAACACTAAAACCTTATAAATATCTTTTTAAAATTAATTTTTGAATCTCAAATCATAGCATCCGCTAATACGATTTTTCGAAAACATTCATAGAATTTCAACGAGTAAACAGCAAGCTTACGACTTTTTCAAAATAACTGTGATTCCCTTCACACTCTGTGTTTTTAAACATTCTTTTTGCATCGTGAAATGTTGAGATTCACTCGATAATTAGATAAAAAATATGGGAATCAAACTTTAATATCTGTTTTCAACTTCGAAAGTTACAATTTTTTGGGCATACATTTTATATTGAAAAATGTAAAAACGTTTGAAAAAATTTTTTCATGCAGCAAAAAGAAAATCTTCTCGCCAATAAAACTTTTAAAACCTTGTTTGAAGTCGCAGCGTCGTTAGTATTATTTTTCGAAACAGCACATTGAGCGGTTATGAATCCATCCGTCAAATTGTTTGTAAAAATGAAAATTTGTGAGAAATTTAAAAGATTCCGACACCGAGAACAAAGAACTTTATAGAGGGTTATATTTTCCTGATACTCGTTCTGCACATTCTTCGTTCATCCAGTCCTCGCGAACGCCACGCCGGAGCTTCAAGGTGCTTATAAAGACGCGTTGTACACTTCGAAAATGCGGGCATGCAAAACTCCTATACCGCTTAAGAGATCAGAATGAAACTTGGGCAGTTAATGCCTTATTTTGGCAAAAAGTGGAGCGTCTTTTTACTTTTTCAAAATTCGGAAAAAAAATGTACAGATTAGTTACCACACACAGAAATTGGCCAAATTTTTACATTTGCACTGAGTGGATTGAAATATCCCGTATGATGCCACTCGGCGGTGATGAAACACACATTTTGAGCCCAGTCCCATGAGATTTGATTGTGAAATGACGAAATAGCAGCTGATCTGGTTTTCGATTATGAAGAACACCGAAATCTCATTTTGGCAACATTTGTTACCGACATTACGCGCATGCCGGTAATGTATGCGTGTACAGTCGGTAAAAAATGTAAAAATTTGGCCAATTTCTGTGTGTGGTAACTAATCTGTAAATTTTTTTTCCAAATTTTGAAAAAGTAAAAAGTCGCTCCAGTTTTTACCAAAATAAGGCATTAACTGCCCAAGTTTTACTCTGATCGCTCAAGCGGTATAAGAGTTTTGCATCCCCGCGTTTTCGAGGTGTACAACGCGTCTTTATAAGCACCTTAAGGAAAGTACCTAACCTAAAATGGAAAAGGGATAAAAGCCTGGAGTTTTTGGTGGTGTGCTAAGGAATAAAAGAGCCCTAATATACGATCGACAATAAACGTTTGTAATATCTCCCGCATGGGTACGTATACCTACCCTTGCTTATACTTTACTCCGTTATGCCTTCTTTCTCATATTTCTCGCATCCTCCCATCCCTATCTTTGTCCCCGCGGGAGTCGCTGCACCTTTGCTTGCATTTTTGTTTATTCTTATATACATACATATCTATATATATATTGGTGGGCCAAAGGGTGATCTTATTAACCACTCAGCGGCATCCTTTATTCTATCCCTTAATTTCGTTGGTGTGGGGGAGAAGATGAACAACCAGAGTAGTATAAACACACGAATATTTGCACGAATTCCTTTTACAGACTCCTTTGACCTGATATTTTTTTAATAAAATCTGTGCAGGGTCGAGAAGGACAGTACATTCACATATTTTTACTAGAAGCTTTTATGGACTGAAATTTCAACGATTGGTTGAAATTTGTTGCGTAAAATGATCCTTCTACCAAATTTCAGATTATGACAGTATAGGCTTTGAAAAAAATGTCAGCCTCCTGTAATGAAACTCTGTACAAGAAATTTATCGCAGCGGTGGTAGAATCTCCTTCGAAAGGTTTTTTGCGCATAAATTTGTATCAGAAGAAGTTAAATTTTTTCTACGGCATAGGCATTGAAAAGTCCACTTTTTGTGGCAGTTTTCGTTCGGTAAAGTGATGCTTTATGCGGCAACGAACAAAGTTGCGGAATAAAGTCTTTATTCCGCAGTTTTGATGCGCAGTTCGAAGTGCACATCCCAAACTGCCGAATAAAGTAGCTTCGTCGAACAGATCGCGACATAACCTCACTCTTCGTTTTGCTTTTCAATGCCCATACCGTAAAAAATATTGTATGTGGCATGCCCGTAAACCGTTTTTTGGCTCGGATAATTTCAGTACTCACTTCCGGCTCGCTTCCGACTCGCCTTCAGCTCGTCCTGAAATCTTCATCCTTGCCAAAAAAACAGGCCGTTTACGGGCATGCCACATAAATAGCTACTTAAAGCCTGTACTACTGTAATCTGAAAATTGGTGGAAGGATTTTTTCATACGACTTTTTGCAATCAGTCAAGAATTCGAAAACCGTATTTTGACCAAAATTTCACTGAGATCCCTTCTCAAAACAAATAGACTAAATCGAAACTAAGGGCCTGATGAACGCTTTTCAAGTGGTCTGGAAAGCGACCGGACTTTAGGGACTCAGGATTCTAAATTTTGCAATCCTCCGATGGCCCGACCAAACTACCAAGCTAAATTCGTGACAGCGGCGCCAAGCAATCCCCCCCAAGACGCACACCTCCTAGATAAACTGTAAGGCGCCTTTTCCACCACAGTTAAGGAGCTCCATGGGACCCTTGGATCGTCTAGAATTAGGCAGTTACTTCCCAACTCCTAACAACCCACGTTTACGACTATCCTCCAACTACCTTTGTCACCCGTCCTCCATGTAACAAGTATCATTTCGAAATAAATAATGTTGTTCATTGGTTTATCCACAAATTCAACCCTTAGTTTCCTTTATGTTACAGCCTACCGTTGAATCTCTTAGAACTCATTCCACCAACCTCGATTCTGTATCAAGTGTATTATTAGGAAGTTTGTTTGAAAATAAAAAAAAATAAGAAATAGCAACATTTTAAACAATAGTTTAGATATTGATGTCTTATTTCAAACCGCTTCAAAATATTACAAAAAAAAAAATTAGTAGGTCCATTCAGTATTACTATACCTACTATGGTTCGTTTTTTGCAGCAGACTATTTTCTTCGAATTCCCTAGAACAGATTCATTTTTTATTAGACAATTTAATATTGCAATTTGCTGATCATAATCAATACACCTGCAGCGTTGCAAAATTTAATGTTCAAAGACGCCCAAATGTGAGAAATAAGCTTTGTAAAAGAGTTTATAGAAAATTGTTTTCCAAATGAAATGAGCCACTGTAGAGTAACATGGAAGAAATTTCCTATACTTTGAATTATTCTGAAACGATTTGGAACAAAGAATCGATATCCAAGCTGTTTGTGTTTCCAAGATCGTCTGTTTTTGTAGTTTTAAACAGGCCTTTGCGGTTCATAAAAATAATAATTTGATGAATGCTCAATGTATGACTACTTCATAATAAATGAATAAAATGTATCGATTCTTAGCCAGACAACTATTTTCGTTAAAATAAATCTACAAAAGTGCTATCGCGATTGAGGGATTAGAGATTGAGCAAAAAGCTAGCTATCCCGAAGAAATTCGCTTCTCGTCACTGAATGAAAGACTGAACACTTGACAGTAACTTCGCGCACTTAATTAAGAAAATGAAACCAAGGAAACTATGCTCATCACTGTGGGAAATCAATGAGATGCAGGATGTTTTTCACTTGAGAACTACGTCTAACTAAGTAGCTTTTGACTTGTTCTTTCATATTTATCAGTTCGATGCGCAGATTTTTACTACCAAGTTTACGGCAAGCGAATTACTTCAAGGGTCAGCGTAAATAAAATACTACAAAATTCTTTTTCAATTATAAAGTAACAAGAAATGAATCGTATGAATCTCAATAATCCGATAACTACTATGAAACATTAGAGTGTTCCAAATTTTGAAAAAATTTCAAATTTCCTTCAGGCATATGGCTTGGATGTTAGATTTTGCCAAAAGCCTCAGGAAAACTGAGTGCTGTGTCACGAGATTTAGGGGTTTCGGAAATCGTTTTTGTGAAGAAAAAAGTGACGAATCGACATCAGCTTGTAAGATATTTTACTAGGGGACTAAACAAGTATTGAAAATTATTGGTAAAAAAACATAACGTTTCAGTTTGTCTTGCCGTAAAAAGTTGACAGAATAGATCCAAAAATCCGTTTACATCCTAGGAACTTTGAAATTAGAAAGATAAAGTTCTCTTGGGAATAAATTTCGAGTTCGCCGCTATTTAGACACGTTGTATTGTGTGCAATAAAATACGAAAGTTCTCGAATTTTCAGGCCTTCGGACGTTTCATTATTGTGGAAAAAAATCACAACAATCACACTTTATTGCTCCTACTTAAAAAACTGGTTGGGTAAGTTGGTGGATTGGTTCATTGACAAGTAAATAATTAAGTTGCGGGTTGTCAAACGAGAAATTCGTCAAAAGGTCATGTTGGGGGGTGTCCACAAATTATGTAAGGATTGTTAAACGGTGAAAGGGGCAGGGAAGAGAAGGGCTGGGGCGGGGGTCACAAGATCTGACAAAGCCTTACTGCGGGAGGCTTCATAAACTTCACCCAACTTTCGCTACATCATTTCACGATATGTTTTTCTACTTTTCCATCAAAATTAAGCATTTATAAGTCCATGTTAGTGATTACCATAAAATAATTAATGCAATTCTATGTTCCAATTACAGTTAATTGATTAGAAAAAGATACTTAATACTAGATGTATGTATATTTTTCTCTTTTTCAATTCAACATAGTATTACTGCATAGATAAGCTATCAACTGTGATTGAGATTTTACGTAGAAAAATCTGTGACTTCAGCTTTACCTTACCTTGTTTACAAAACGCCTCCACGTGACATAAGCATACACTTACCTTGGTGTTTATATTTCAATTGAAAATACAAAACGTTATTCCAATATTGATGACCGATGATACTTATAACGCTGATTACAAAAACTGTGAAATTATTCGTCGAATATAGTTCTTGTTGGTTTCATAATAATTAGTGATTGCACAGTCTTTCGAAATAATGAGTCCTTGACAGATTCTGTTCGATGATATCATTGTTGTACTCTAAATATTTCTGAAGGCAAAATCAAATTACAATTGCTTCGAAAGTTGACATTCAAAAATCTTCAAATCTCTGTATTAAAAAATTTTGAAGGAATCACATATTTTTCTGATCATCAAATTTTTCGAAACAATACCTGTTATTATAATCTTTTTACAGAAGTAATTTGTACTGATATCAGAGCCGTTAGCCCATCAACATTTTCGAAAATACCGTAAAGTAAAAAATTAATGTAATCTTAGTTTCAAGTGGATTCAACAAATACGGTGCTACTAAATATAGATGAGACGAATTTTTTTACAATATGTAAAACTGAATAAAATCTCTCTTTCAATCTCTCAGGCTCGATTATTCGATCAAGCATTTCATCGCCAACGACATTTATCTTTTACATTAATTTAGATAAAAAAGCAACTTCTTGTGCAAAGCGATATTTCCATCCGAATAAATTTTTCACCGCTTCTAAATGAATTTTGACGAGAAATATGTCTTTCGCCTTGTTGTAGATAAAAGTGAAAATATTCGGTGTGTTGCATCAAATTTTTGATTTCTCGTGTTATTTGGTATTTATTTTGAAGAATTCATATATATTTTATTTATACTTTTTTATCTTACCAATCCAATGGGAGCCTAAAAGGTTTCTTGTTTTTTGACTTTATTTTTTTAGTCATCCATTGACAAATTTGGATAATACTTCTATTGTAACGTATTTACATGGTTTGGATTTCTATTTTGACTTTGATTGTTTTGACACATGAACAAGGTATAATATCATCACGCTTGTATAACGCTGTAGCGTGTACGATACGCAAATTAGTTGTTAATTAATTATATATACAATGATTATATTAAGATGTATAATATGTATAATATGTTGAAGATAACACTTAAATAATCACAGCCAGTTTATTTGATAATTATTTATAATGTAGGTGATTTTAATAACTATGTTTAGTATGTATATTGTGAATAAGTATATGATGTAACATACATAAGACGCACACCGTTAGTTTATGAGTCTGAAGTTAGTAACATTAACGCAATGAAACATTCGTGGTAAAGTTCACACACAATCAGAAATTGTATAGTGAGTTTAAGGTCGTCGAGTTTATTAAAACATGATTATGTTTTACCTTGTTTACTGCATATTAAACATTCATAAAATTGCGAAATAACGATTTTTTCGAAACGTGAATCATCACAATAACGTTACTAACTTCAGCATAATGTTAGTTTGCACGCAAGAAACACGCGCTTGGTTTATTATACATGAGAAAAGGATCATTTTCCGCAGGTTAATTCGCTAACGAAGGTTCTACGCCAGTTCTTCCTAATTAATTACGTGTTTCGGTTTGGTTTGTGAGTTTAACGTACGATACAACAATGGACGATTCTGAATTTAGTGATACCCACCATTGCAATAGCCTTATTCTGATACCTAGCATTCATTCTCTAGAATTATATTATGCATACATATATCATATACATACCTAATACGTGTATATATGTATATAATATGTACATATTTGCAAAGCTCTTCAAATTTCAGACCGAGAGAGTTTCGTCAAATTTTTACTAGATACCTAATGTTTGATTCGCTTTTTAAATAGTGGAGTCAAATCGTGAATTGCGGTATGAAAATGGCACTGAATTTTTTACGTTACCTTGGGATTTTCAGAGACTTGAAAACTTGCGAAAAATCCAGAAACTCTAATGAAACTATGACGAGAATTATTGGAAAATCGTAAAATCTAAGGAAACGTAATCGATTCTATAGGTTTTCAGGCATATCGTGAAATTTGTCAATTGGAAATTTCTCAAACCAATAACACCTGTTTCACATTTTTAATGGCAGAATTAAGAAGTTACGTTAAATCGTGTGCGTCAATCTCATTGGATCTTGAAGTTCTTACAGCATTCTTTGAGGTTTCTTCTTTTTACTTTTGAACTCAGGCAGCGGGTTATGGTACCCGGAAAATTTTATGAAATTTCGTGAAATCCTCAGCATAGGGAAAATCAAATTGTAAAGGAAGCAACAACGGAAATTCTATAAAACTCTCGTAATGTAGCAAAATTTTGAAAAATTCATGAAATGCTATATTAAGACGCTCAACGTTTCATTGAATTGTTTATATTTCTTGCAATTTATTTTTCGTATTATAATATCAATATAATTTCATGAATAATCTTTAAAAAGCAAACAAATATTTGAAAAACCAATAAAATCTGTAGTGATCTGTGAAATAAATAGATTACTCTGAATTGTCTGAAATCCATAGATGGTCATATAAATAATTCATGGATTGATTCCTCTTACTGGTTATGGCAAATGGTCGTCAACGCGATTCATAATAATCACAATAATCAAAATTGTAACGAGAAGTTGGCACGTTGATTCAAAAGTACGAATTGTATCAGAAATTATCTGAGTCTATTAATTGTCACGGTAATACTGGAATCGCGTTAATCGAAATACATTTGTGTGATTACATTGATTATTAAAAAAGTTGAATTCTATATGTTATATATCTATCGCGTTTGTGATGCTTGCGGGTGTTTTGTAATCCCGTTAAATGAAACGCGGTTTCTGAAACCGTGGGGCAGTGTATTCGTCGAGCTTCACTACGTATAATATAAGCATATAATAAAGTGAAACTCGTCAGCGGCGGTGAAATTGAAAATGAAAGAATCAAAACCTAGTTGTTTTATACATTACCCACACACCATCAGATTTTAATTAAATTATTAAACCCGAGTCCACGGTGAAGTACATACACGGTGTAAATTTTAATTCTGAACATACTTATAGGGTGTCCAGGGGATGCCTAAACGAGCATTTTGAGGTTGGCACCCATGGTCGGAACCTCATTCCAATGGCTGTGGAGGACTTTGAACGATACTTGAATGAATCAGATGTGATCTGCACTTTTGATGCAAAGTTTTATTCAGTCGTACCCAACAATACAAAGTTGTCGTGTGTAAAATAACAACAAAACATTCGTAATAGTTTTACGTCAACTTTGTAGTGTTCTGTACGACTGAATAAAACGTTTGATCAAAATGATTCATTCAAATATCATTCAAAGTGCTCCACAGCCATTGGGATGAGTTTCCGACCATGGGTGACATACCTCAATACACATCCTATAAGTGTGTCCAGAGTTAAATTTACACCCTGTATAGAAGCAATGTATGTGGCAGACATATATATAAGTATATAGAACGGGTACATTGCGATTTAGGGAGGGTTTATATAAAGGTAGAGTCCTTAAAACCAGCGCTGAGTCCACCTCGAGTGCGACGCAAAGTACACACAGCCGCTTACATACCGTCGTTAAATTTTTTTCAATCGTCGAAATTCCCTACTTCGGTGAACTGTTTCGAGCGGATATTCGTATCCACGAAGATCGACGCTTCATTCGTAGATCACTTCCGCAGCCTCCTTGATCTTGACGATGAGAAAGGACCGTTTGCAGAACCGTACGAAAAGCTCGGTTTTTTGTCAGGAGGCCCTCCGCTTCTGGGGAAGAGCGATCAGGTAGATGTTGCCAAGGATCGCCCCGAAGACCAAGAGCAGCACACCGAGTCCCGCCAGGAAACGGACGAATCGGACGAACTTCCGGCCCCGCGAATCCTTCTTGCTCTGACGCGGGAACAGCGCAAGGCCCAGCAGAGGACCGGCTATGGCCCCTGCAACGTGGGCCGCCCATCCCACTCGCCCACAGCCTAGCAATGCCGGAACCGGAAGTGAGACTATGTCAGCACCAGCCAAGAGAAGAATGGCGCCCAGCCGCCAGCTGGGGTACGGCAGCTCGCCGTGGCACTGCGTCAGAAAAATTTACCAAGTTATGGAAGAAGTGAGTCGAACACGAATGATGGGGTCTTCGCATTTGAGAGGAAAATTCATTTTCTTATTCCGTAACAGTCCTAGGAAATTGAACACTCAAGTGTGCATGCGCCAAGTTTTTCGTCAGCTTGGGGTTGAGCCTCGTGCGGATTGTCGGTACGTGAAGTGTTTCGAGGTTATGTTGACTTGTATATAAACCCGTCGCATTTTGGCTGTTCCAATTTCTTAACGCAAAGTAACCTCCCGGCGCCTGTGAATTTTGAACAGTTCGTGTCTGGTCGCAACTGAGTTGATTGGTTTGATCAACGGACGTCAAATTCGGCATGGACTAGTTTAAACAGGCCTAGATTTGGGGAGGGGAGGGGGGGGGGGGCTACAGGGGCTATAGCCTTGGGCCCCGCACGCTCAAGGGTCCCCAAAAGTGCTACTTGCACTTTGAAAAAAAAAGAAAATTTGTTTAAATTGATAATCAATAAGGATTTGATGTCTCTTTTTCCAAATACTTGTATCAGTTTAAGATTATATTTGTCATTTCCGATTGCAAATTGTAAATGGGAAAATTTTTGTTTGAAACTTGCTTGTATAAAAAATAAATACCGAGCTTGTGTGCAGAATGATAGGCTGTAGAAACTATCTATTTGCTTTATTGAAAGTGCTGTCCTAGACAGTATTGATCACTTTCAAATCGTTGAAGATTTCGTCAGCGTCAAAATTCGGAGGAAAACTTTTTAGGCTGCGAATTTTACGTTGTTCTAATACTGATGGATAATTTTATCATTCTATTTATGATCTCCGATCTCGGATGTCTAGTCACGTAAATAATATTATATAATATAAAGAATGTGCAATAAATGAATTTTTATTATACTATGTTTAATTCCTATGCTTGTTAAATGTTTCCGAATAATTTTCCTCTATTTGCAAAGACATTTTCCCATGCAGGGCCCCAAAAATATGTGTACCCCTGGGCCTCTTACACGTTAAACCCGGCCCCAAGTTCAATATACCAGTGGAGTCACTTGACTTGGCGAATGCGCGTTTGAGTGTTTAGTTTCCTGAAGCTATAACACTGTGTGTATAAATTAGAGAAATATAAAGAATTTGAATAATTCATTACAAGAAACAATATCTACGAGAAACTGTGAAATCTTATTCTTGGAACACCGCTACATGTCGCACCTCTCTCAAAAGGTTAAAGGTACTGAAGGCACGTTCGGTGCCAGCAGATGGTTTGTCTGCACTCAAAGACTTTTCTGAATATTTGAGTAAGATCTCGGCGGATTTAAAGAATCCGTCGTATCGTTTTGAACTCACTTTGACTGAGTAGGCGAATTTCATAGCAAAAAAAAAAAAAAAAAAAAAAATCACGAGTTGTTTCTTCAAACCAAGAATTCTCTGATGTCCTATCAAAATCTATATCGATTTCAACGATTCAGATTAAAAAGCAATTCATTCTACAACTATCCATGAAAAACTAAATATTAAATATTTTCCAAATATTTCTGAAATATCCTAATAATTTTCATTAAAAAATATAGGATTTTTTTAGACTAGTAATAATTTTGTGGTGATTGGTAAGTGCTTTGTCTGCAAGTTTTAAGAGTTCGTTGATTTCGGATGTTCCATACCTACAGTTAATTACCATTCAAGAAATTATATTTGAAATAGTTTCTCAGAGTTCCTCTGTCTCTGTGTTATGTTTTGTCTAAATTTCCAGAAGAAACGTGACGAGGGATGATTCCAAGTGTAGTTGCTTCATACTGAAACACTAATTCAGTCTAAATAACAGGTTCCATTCGCAGCTGTCATACAAGTTATCAAGAAAAAATGGTCTTTCAATTTTTAAACTGATATTTGCTCCTTTCAAATCGAACTCCATGAAAAAATCATGATAATTTGAGAGCTTAAAACTGAACAGAAAACATTTTCATCTAAATTTTTGACTAAGTACCACTTACTAATTCATTTTTTGTCTGTGTTCTCATCAATGTATGAGTTATTTTGTTTTTTATTCATACTTAATTATCATTTGTGGTTAAATAATACCAATTACAATCGGCAATATATACTTTCTTAGTTCGATTTATTATTTATACAGTGCTACGTACATCGCTTTATATACTTGAAATTATGATCGATTGAGCTCAGTTTCAGAGTTTCAAGCTACCTAAGATTCATTTTGTCATGGAATCTCGATATCAACAACTAATTGAGTTTTCGATTAAAGTTTATCGATCAGAACTCCAAGTAAATCTCATTTCTGAATCAGGCACTATGAAATAGAAAATTTGGTTGACAAACATTACATAGCGCAAGACTTGATCGTGGAAAGTTACACTACACTAAGAGTAAACATGTAAGAAACACCTTCAAACTTGTGAAGTTTTACTTCGCAGTGACCAACGTTTAATTACATGGAAATCAATACAAACGAAACTTGTTGTTAAATTGGACGAAAGACCCAACATCAATTTCTGAATGTGTGAAAGTTTCAAGACTTCCTAAAGCAGTATTATAAAAGGTCTTTTGATACAGCTTAAAATTGTACAAAGAAATCTATGGACGGATTCTACGGTGATGGTCGAAGGGGCACTCGCATTGAAATCATCAACGATTTACAAGTGATTTTGAATAATAAGAAATAGTTTGAATTCCACTAGTCTTTAATTTGTTCCTGAACATTTAAAGATATTCGGCGTATGGGACTTTCTTTTATAGAACGAACACCTTTCTGACCGACACATTTTTCATTCGGCTGAATTTTTTTAAGGGTTTTATATCGAAAAAAAACACGTATTTGAAGATTTTTTTTTCTTTCACATATTTTGGAGGGGATTGAAAATTTGTGAATCTGGTGATTTTCGTTTTGTAGACTCATGTTCAAAAATTCATAACTCCGGTTCTATTTGAGCTAGAAGGTTCTTTTTTCATTTTCAAGCTAAAGGAGTGAATTTTGATAAAAAAAAAAATAGTTTCATCGGAAATGATTAACAAATTTATTTTGTTATAAGCAATTAAAATGTTCAAATCGATTTGTAACGATTGCCTCCACCTCGTAGCAAGTTCTTTGTGTAACTAACAAATGTCATATCGAAAACGCATTTTTAATTGATGAAGAAATTATTATTACTGTTGGAAAAAAATTAATTTATCTAGCGCGGCACGTCACATCAGCGCGCCGGTTTCATTGCACGATTCATTTTCTTGCCTCGTATCATTTTTTCTGTTATATAAATGATTATTCCATATTTTTAACTAAATAACATTATCTGTTAGCAAGGAAGACTTTCCAAAAATTAAACGAAAAATTAAATTAATAAAAAATATTATTATAGCGAATAAAAAAATTAATTTATTAAGATTTCAATACATTATTATTACTTAATAAGTACTTCGTTCTGCATTACATCGTACATTATTTACATTTTGTAAAATAAATTCACAAGCTTTTTATTCTCCATTCCAGTTAATTCGTAACTAACTGCGTAGATTTATTTGAATTATGCATTTTTATATTTATTGAAGCACTTGCGTAATTTTTCTCAATTATGACCCAATTCTTGCTTCCACATTTTGGGAAAAATCAGAAAATAGGTTCAGCCTTTTACATTTCTTCAACCTGCTTCTAGCAGAGAGAAAAGTATTTCCATTTTTTTCGGGTATTTTCAAAAGTTGACATTTAATTTTTCATTTCATAATTCAAAAAGTGCTCAACATATCAAGAAAAAAAAAATTCTACCTAAGAACATTTTTGAAACGATTGTAAAATGAAGTAATTCAAACTTTTTCCAATATATTAGCAGCTGACTAAGTTGACTTTATAAGAACTTTGAAAAAATAAATTGAGCATTACAGAGATGCTACTATCGCCTATGCAAGATTTGATATATTCAGATAAATATTAACGATGCACGTTCATCTATTTGATTGAAATATATTTTGCCATTGTATAATTTTGGCGTATACCTATATTTCTTGTGCGAAATTTTCTAAACTTTTCAACTTCACAATGCCGACGGTTTGTTACGAACATTTTGCATGCGATATTTGTTGATTATGAAGAACTTCTTTTGCCGGCGTGGCCAGTTCCTCCTTGATTGATCTTTGAAATCGATAATCCAATCCATAATCGGAATGAAAGTTTTCATGTTACACACCAAAAGTGAATTTTAGTTGACAGTGTTATCGACTGAGAACTTTTTACCTTCAGTCGGTAAATGATTAAAAATGATCAGTTCGACAAACACAGAATTTCTCCATGAGATTAATACTTATGAATGACATTGTGAAGATATAATCGAAATCGGGGAAACTACACATTCACAGAGCAAATTGCGTATAACTCAACCCATCTGCAA